>NC_067245.2:123074631-124324631 GCF_019359855.2 Lolium perenne | reverse complement strand
AGTTCACCCACTTCCTTCTATCTTAGAAGCAAACACTTGTGTCAACTGTGTGCAATGATTCTTACATGTTTACCTATTGCACTTGTTATATTGCTTTATGTTGACAACTATCCATGAGATATACATGTTACAAGTTGAAAGCAATTGCTGAAACTTAATCATCCTTTGTGTTGCTTCAATGCCTTCTACTAAGAATTTATTGCTTATGAGTTAACTGTTATGCAAGTCTTATTGATGCTTGTCTTGAAAGTACTATTCATGAAAAGTCTTTGCTATATGATTCAGTTGTTTACTCATTGTCTTCATCATTGCTTTGAATCGATGCATTCATCTCATATGCTTTACAATAATGTTGATCAAGATTATGTTGGTAGCATGTCACTTAAGAAATTATCATTGTTATCGTTTACCTACTCGAGGACGAGTAGGAACTAAGCTTGGGGATGCTTGATACGTCTCAAACGTATCTATAATTTCTTATGTTCCATGCTAGTTTTATGACAATACCTACATGTTTTGTTCACACTTTATATCGTTTTGATGCGTTTTCCAGAACTAACCTATTAACGAGATGCCGAAGTGCCAGTTCCTGTTTTCTGCCGTTTTTGGTTTCAGAAATCCTAGTAAGAAAATATTCTCGGAATTGGACGAAATCAACGCCCAGCATCTTATAATTGCACGAAGCTTCCAGAACACCGGAGAGGCACCAGAGGGGAGCCCTTGTGGCCCCACACGTGTGGGCGGCGCGGCGAAGGAGCCAGGCGCGCCCCCCTATTGTGTGGCGCCCCCGTAACCCTTCCGACTCCGCCTCTTCGCCTATTTAAAGGTCCCTGACCTAAATCTTCGATACGGAAAAGCCACGATACGAGAAAAGTTCCAGAGCCGCCGCCATCGCGAAGCCAAGATCTGGGGGATAGGAGTCTCTGTTCCGGCATGCCGCCGGGACGGGGAAGTGCCCCCGGAAGGCATCTCCATCGACACCACTGCCATCTTCATCGCCGCTGCTGTCTCCTATGATGAGGAGGGAGTAGTTCTCCCTCGAGGCTGAGGGCTCTACCGGTAGCTATGTGGTTAATCTCTCTCTCATGTACCCCAATACAATGATCTCATGAATTGCTTTGCATGATTGAGATCCATATGATGAGCTTTGTATCACTATTAGTCTATGTGCTACTCTTGTGATGTTATTAAAGTAGTCTATTCCTCCTTCATGATGTAATGGTGACAGTGTGTGCATCGTGTAGTTCTTGGCGTAGGTTATGATCATAATCTCTTGTAGGTTATGGAGTTAATTATTACTATGATAGTATTGATGCGATCTATTCCCCCTTCATAGTGTAAAGGTGACAGTGTGTATGCTATGTTAGTACTCGGTTTAAATTGCAAAGATCTATTATGCTCTAAAGGTTACTTAAATATGAATACCGAATGTTGTGGCGCTTGTTAACTCCGGCATTGAGGTGCTCTTGTAGCCCTACACAACGAATGGTGTTTATTATCAAACAAGAGTATATGTAGCACAAAGGAAGAGAACTTATTTATTATGTGATCAATGTTGAGAGTGTCCACTAGTGAAAGTAGGATCCCTAGGCCTTGTTTCCAATACTGCAAACACCATTTATTTACTGTTCTGCTGCATGTTTACTCGCTGCCATATTTTATTCAGATTGCTATTACCACTCATATACATCCATACTACTTGTATTTTACTATCTCTTCGCCAAACTAGTGCACCTATACATCAGGCAAGTGTATTAGGTGTGTTGGGGACACAAGAGACTTCTTGTATCGTGATTGCAGGGTTGCTTGAGAGGGATATCTTTGACCTCGTCCTCCCTGAGTTTGATAAACCTTGGGTGATCCACTTAAGGGAAAACTTGCTGCTGTTCTACAAACCTCTGCTCTTGGAGGCCCAACACTGTCTACAAGAATAGAAGCACACGTAGACATCACGGGTATACTTATTTTTTTGCAGCCAGTTAGTTCGATTGTTTTGCCTATGCTCGAATGTTCGGTCGATTGCTATCGATTGGGTAATTTCCTGGTCGATCGCTAAGAGAATACCGATTTATTTCGTTTGTTACTGGCTTATAAATACAAGTATTTTCGCTCTATATCATCATACATACCACACATCCGCACATCTTAAACTACGTTTCAGATGTTTGGATCTTGTAAATAATTTGATTCAAAAACCGAAATATTCTCTATAACTGTGTTTTTTAAGTATTCAAGAAAGAAGTCTGACCTTATTTATCTAGAACTAAGAAACGAGGAAAACTCTGGTATTTGTTAGGCATCCGTTGGAATATTTTGGTTATAAAATATAGCCATGTGCCCTGTGTTCCACAATGTAAACCGTTTTGGCAAACTAAATTATCAGTATTACTTCCTGTTTTGTGACTTGTGAGTGGTCTTTGTTCTCTGCTACTGGAGTTTTTTTTTCCTTCCTTCAGTGTGTTTGTAAAAACATGTGAGCTTTCAATATAAGATGGGCTTCCCCGTGGTTGGGATATCTTGTTTAAAAAAAATCAGTATTACGTCGGTTTAGATAATACCAAGATACCAAACTAAGCCTTAAAGTTTGTACTTGCTATTTTAGTAGCGGCAGGAAAACACAATAAAAAGAGGAGGAACATTGCAAAACTTCTTGGAGCTTCTCCTGTTGAGATGATGCTAGCATCACATGCTTCAATGAGGGAAAATAATAGTAAAAGGGGAGGCTCAACTGCTAAGGGTAACAAGAGAATATCAGCATCTTAGCCACCTCAAGGAGACTATGAGCTTGCAGTCTTATTACATGATATGCTTGAGAGCTCCCCAGCTCTCTCGGTAGCTAAGGTGCTAGTTCCTCCATCTCATCTTGCCTTATCATATCTATAAATGTTTGATTCTGAATGCCAATTGTTCCTGTATACAATGATCAATGCTGTGCTTCTTACCAGCGCAAGAAGATACCTACGACTAGCTACAAGGAAAACCTAACGCCTCCAGATAGAACCTTGACGCAGCCAAGCATGAAAAGATCATCACCAGACCCACCAGCTCCTAGACACAAATGAAGTCCAATCTTAGCCCCACGGAGATCCCTGCGTCTGAACCCTTCTCTCGTTGAAGGAAAGTTGTAGCACATAATGCATACTGCATCTAGCAAGTAGTGCCGTCAAGTTCTTACATGCATTTAGTTTAGCTTTTGTTTCAAAATGACCACATATGCTGGCTTACTCCCTTGTCATAGGTAATGATGCAACAGGGCCTGTCTTCGTGGAGTGCACTGACCAGATGGATGCCAACAAGCACATGAATGATGAAGATCATGCAAACCCTCTGCCTAATGACCAAACCCATGAGGCCAGCAGAGATGCAGGACTGGGGGATCCTGAGGTGGAAACCCTGTCTAGCAATGGGGTTAAAGGCATGATTTGTGTATTTAGTCTGTTTTTCCGTCCATATTTTGTTTGGAGTACCTCTTTTATTACCTTAAATGTTCTTATTTTTTTGTAGTGGCAAGGGGAGTAAACATCAACTTGCCAAAAAAATTCAGAAGTATGTTCCCAAAGGTTCCCAAACTGCCAGTAGCCATTCCAAAGGGAAGCACTAGGCTAGTTTCAGCTGCAATCGCTGCAAAGTTTGCAAGTGAATACAAAATTGCAGTCAGGAACTGGGTGCCTGTGCGTTCGCACTGGAACAAGTACAAGGGTGATAGCCAACTCCTCGATGGTTATTACAATAGAGTGGCTGTAAGTACATACTGCTGGTCCTTTCCCCCCTTTGACGTTTATATGCAGATGCCAGCCTTCAGAGCTGTCCATTCTTATGTCTGTTTTACATGTCATCAAGCGAAGTTTAGTATGGACATAACTGCTTCACCAGTAAAAACAGCATGTACAAAGCATCTTAAAAAACGCATTCAGCAACATCGACAAATGTTGAAAGTCAAGTATTTTGATTGCCTACCTCCCAATGAAGTGCCGAAAACAAGTCCTGTCCTTTCTATGAACAACTCAGAGTGGAATGAGCTTGTGTAGCATTGGATGGATCCCAAGACAAAGGCTGGTTCCTTTCAGAAATCAAAACTACTATATTTTGTATCTGTTGAGTGTATATGTGGATTGCTTAGCCTTTTCCATCAGTTAAGACTTTTGGTTGCGTTGGCTATTGCATGAAGCTTGACGTGGTATTAGAGCCCACGGTCTTGAGTTCTGAGTCTTGGCTTTCGCAATATATCCAAAAAAATGCTGCTGCCCTCCGTTGCCCTCTTCGGAGTCCACGTATATGCCTCTTGAGCTATACCTCCGAGTCTCCACGTGTTGACTTGTCTCCCGTCACACGTGAGGGGGAGTGTTGAGTGTATATGTGGATTTCTTAGCCCTTTCCATCAGTTCGGACTTTTGGTTGCGTTGGCTATTGCGTGAAGCTTGACAGTATGCTTTTGCGTTACTAAGTTGACAATGTTTGCAGGCAGTCTGCGATAGGAACAGAAGGAACCGTTCTAACGTTCTATTCCATCAAACCACTGGGTCGCGGAGCTATGAAACTCACTTGGGAATCTTGGTAAGCACCCAGACTCAACATAAACGCCAGTGGATGTTGTTGATGTATGTAGAAGTCGACTGTACTAGCTCTTTCAATCAGTTTGGTGTTTTGGTTGCGTAGGCTAGTGCATGAAGCTTGACAGATGTTTCACGTTTGATGGATATTTAGTTATTTTTTTGCTGAATGCTGGTTCTGCATGATTCTAGTTTGATAACTTGAGTGTATTCATATTCATATGTATTCAAGAATTTCGTGCTAGTGTATCCAATTCTAGGTACTCCCTCCGAATCTCTGATCCATAATAATTGTTGGGGTCAACCACGCCACTTACTATACATTGTAGAGTGTACCATTTTTTATGATTCCAATTTTGCCATCTACATAAATTGTTTACATATGTGATGGACAGGTCCTTGCAAATTAAATAAATCTGTTTTGATGATTAGCTGTTTTATATTAGTTTTCAGCACATTGATCTAGTCTATGAGCAAGATGCTCTGCTCAGATTGCTTTCGATTGTGATCCAAATGCAAACCAACATTTAACAGATGACAGTTATATAAACTCTTTCCACACTCCCCTCATAGAATCTTTAAGCTGGCTGCACGTATGTTTTTGTTTTCAGAAGGCCAAGTCCAACAATCAAGAACTCAGTCCATTGGATATGTTCAAGGAGTGCCACATTAACCGAGAAAGGCGCTTCTCCCCTGATGTACAAGATGTAATTGTAAGTTATCTATCAAAGAGTCCCACTGATTTGGCGAAGTTTATATCTTGCTGTATCCGATAACCATGTTTTTCATCGCAAAACAAGACCGAGATGGAACATGCGCTGTATCGAGTTACAACAGATGGAGGAAGCAAGACTGAGGCCGAGTGATTACATGATGTCATGTCCAAGAGAACTCCCCAACCTAGTTTTCTGTACACTGGAGGGGTCATGCATCAGCAGCACTCTCGATGCAGCAGTAGCAAAATTGCTGTTGAGCTCAAGAAAGAGAATATGGTAACTGCAGAACTGGAGGATCTTGTCGACACCCAGCGCAATCAAATAAATCAATTTGCCAGCAAGATGAAGGAAAATGAAGACCTGCACTGTGGGATATATGCAAAGATGGAGGAGTTGCTCAGGTTCATTCACTAGTAAAGGTAGACTTTCGAACCAATATAATGGCTACGGTGGACTGGTGGTGCGATGTTCAACGGTTGCTTTTGATGGTTGGCTGGTTATTGGCTGAACTGTTATTTTGGTGGTGCGATATTGAACTGTTGGTTTAGATGGTTGGATGGTTATGGTCCACATTAAACTAATGTTCCTGCAACTGTACTCATTTAACTGTGATGTGTGTATGCTTGCAATAATTCTCGTTCAATGTAATTATATTATTATATATGCCTGTAATTATTCCTGTTACTTTCGTGGCTTCTGTTTCTTCAAGCAATTCCATTGGGCCGTTTTATGTCATGTACGATGGGTATTCCTGTGTCCGTAATTTATCATCGCAGGCTGATATCTTCTATATGATGGGTCGTGGGCACACCGTGTCATGTATTAAACTGGCAAACTGGGCCGAATATAATCCAGCCGTGAACATATAAATGTCTCGCCTCATAAAGGGCCGTGTCATAATTATTACTGGGCCGATCTAGAAATCCGGCCTGGAAGTAAGCAGGCCTCGCTTTGCGGGCTTCCGACGGGCCTATTTTTACCTGGGCCGAACTTGAAATACGGCCTAGCTATAAGCAGGCCCGGCGTCGCTTGTTCCGAACACGTGGCTATTTCTTACTCGTCCACCTAGCGGAGAGAGAAATGTCAGTACGGACACGTGTCGAAATACTACTGGTCCTCTTGCCCGATTACTATTTGTCCACGAATTATGATGCTATTGGATAACGTGTCCTTATCCATTTGCCCACGTGGCACACTTCAATTGGTAAGGCTGTCGTTGTCAGACGGACGCGTGTTGGCTTCCTAATGTGCCACGTTGCCCATGCCACGGCGATGCTGGCGTCACGCTAGATGACAAAGCTTAGAGCCGACCGGACTGACAGCTTAATGATTGGTCTGACAGGTCAATCATTGTCCCGACAAGGTAATCATTGGCCTGACACACCTGACATGGTGGTCGCCGGTGAGGGGAACCGGCTCATGACGGTTATTTGCGTCACAACTACTTGGGCCGGGTGGGCTCTGGGCCAGCACAAATCCGTCATGGATCCGTGACGGCCTAATCTAACTGTCAGCCGGTCCATCTGTGACGCTATATCCGCCACGGTCCTGCAAACCGTCAGGATCACGTGTCTATGACGCATTTTGGACATTCGCCAACAAACTAAAATCGTTATAGAAGACCACGAAGCGGTAAGTTGCAACTGTCTAATTCCCAATGGAATAGCAGATCACACAAGACTTTTAGGGTAAACACTAAATCAATGCAATATGGTGTATAAATTCGATAGAGTTGCAAACCAATCAACTATGAACTAGGGTTTATCTTAAATGTGGTCTAAACCTAATTTGGGGGCGTCCTGGGCACTTATATAGGGGTTCAGGATGACCAGAGGTCGAAAAGATACATTAAAAACCGACCCAGATTGGATCTGGTCGAGACAGACTCGGACACGGCTAGCGTGGGTGCCGGTCGATCAGGCCTGGGACCGGACGGTCCGGTTTGGACCGGGCCTGGGATCGGATCATGACCGGGGCGCCGAGGTGACATACAGTACACCCCCCCGGTTGGCACCAGTGCAGGAGCCGGTCGGAACCAGGCTCACCCGGCGTGGTGGCCGGTTGGACCGGTCCTGTGACCGGGTCAGTCGGCGTGGCGGCCGGTCGGACCGGGCCTGGCACCGGCTTGGACAACTTCTTCTTCCTCCCTAGCGCATGCCTCCCGCTCCTCCCTTGCGCGTCCATGGGATGTCTTCATGTCCAGCTTCATGTCCAGCTCCATGTCCAGCTTCATGTCCATCTGCTCCTCTCCTCCTCGTGCGATGCTTGCTCCCTCTTCGTACCTGATCATGCATAAGTAAAAGGACTTAGGAAGTATAAAGTTCTCATCGATCAAAGTATTATTTAGGAACAAGTTCACCTATTGTTTGAGTAACTTCGCACGAGCCCTTGTAATGGGTCCAATCCTGACTTCATTGGACTTGAGCTTCACAACAACATCGTCTTCATCTTGCAATGATGGAGGTAGTAGTGTAGTAGGGATGTCCTCATCATCTCCCCCCTCCCCTTCAAAAGGCGTCGACTTCGATGCTCCAAGATCTTCTCCGTCATATGGTGTCAAATCAGCCACATTGAAAGAATTGCTGATACCAAACTCATCAATTGGAAGATCTATACAGTATGCATTATCATTGATCTTGGCAAGCACTTTGTAAGGACCAGCACCACGAGGAAGCAACTTGGACTTCCGTAGCTTCGGGAACCTATCCTTGCGAAAATGTACCTAGACCATATCACCAGGCTTGAACAGATCTCGTTGCGCTTCTTGTTCACTCTTGCAGCATTGTTCTTGCCTTTCTTCTCTATCATCTCTTTAGTCTTCACATGAATCTTTCGCACAAAATCTGCCCTCTTTGATGCCTCCATATAGACTCTCTCATGTATGGGTAGAGGCAACAAGTCAAGTGGAGTAATGGGTTTGAAACCATACACCACCTCAAAAGGACACAGCTCTGTGGTATAATGTACCGCCCTGTTGTAAGCAAACTCCACATGCGGCATACAATCTTCCCACTCCTTCAAGTTCTTTTTGATCATGGATCTCAACAGTTGTGACAATGTTCTATTCACCACCTTAGTTTGACCATCAGTTTTGGGGATGACAAGTAGTGCTGAAAAGTAGCTTCGTCCCCAACTTTCTCTAAAGCGTCTTCCAGAAGTAACTCATAAACTTTACGTCACGATCAGAAACAATAGTCTTCGGGACTCCATGTAGACGTACAATCTCCCTGAAAAACATGTTAGCAATATGCGACGCATCGTCGCTCTTGTGGCAGGCAATAAAGTGTGACATCTTAGAAAATCTATCTACTACCACAAATATAGAATCATGGCCTCTTTTAGTACGCGGCAAACCCAACACAAAATCCATACTAATATCCTCCCATGGTGTAGTAGGTGTCGGTAAAGGACTATACAAACCGTGAGGCTTCAGCTTGGACTTGGACTTGTTGCAAGTAATGCATATCTTCACATACATGTCCACATCCCGCCTCATCTTTGGCCAATAAAAGTGATCAGTGAGCATGAGTAGCATCTTCTCACGCCCAAAGTGACCCATCAAACCTCCAGCATGTGATTCCTGCAATAAGAGCAAACGCACAGACGATTCTAGAACACATAGTTTGTTAGCTCTAAACAAGAACCCATCATGTATGTGATATTTCTCCCATCCTTTACCAATAGCACACAAGCGATATGGTTCAGCAAAATCATGATTAGTAGCATATAAATCACATAGTATCTCTAATCCAGGAATTTTAACATCAAGTTGAGTTAATAGCATGTTCTTCCTAGATATAGCATCATCAAAAATATTATCTTTTCCCTTCTTATGCTTAATAATGTATGGAAAAGACTCAATGAACTCAACCCACTTAGCAAGATGCCTATGCAAGTTAGATTTAGCTTTCAGATATTTTAAAGCTTCATGATCAGAATGTATGATAAATTCTTTTGGCCACAAGTAATGTTGCCAAACCTCAAGAACTCTAATTAAAGCATACAATTCTTTATCATATATAGGATAGTTCAACTTAGCACCCGAAAGTTTATCAGAAAAATATGCAATTGGGCGACCCTCTTGCATCAACACACCACCAGTTCCAATACCACTAGCATCACATTCAATCTCAAATTGCTTATTGAAATCAGGAAGTGCAAGTAATGGTGCAGAAGTTAACAATCTTTTCAGTTCATCAAAAGCATGATCTTGGGCTGCGCCCCACTCAAATGCAACACCCTTTTTTAGTCAATTCATTCAAAGGTACAACAATAGTACTAAAATTGGGCACAAATCTTCTATATTGGCTCACATTAATGGGAGTAGGCCAATTTTGAATTGCTTCAATTTTAGACGCATCTACTTTTACTCCATGCTTAGAGACAACATAACCCATACATATGACCTTATCTTTGCAAAATGTGCACTTCTCAAGATTACCATAGAGTTTATTATCACGCAACACTTGCAAAACATGTCTAATATGCATAGTATGATCAGATTCATTGCGGTTGTAGATTAATATGTCATAAAAATACACAACCACAAACTTGCCAATAAAATCACGCAAAACATGGTTCATCAGTCTCATGAAAGTGCTAGGTGCATTAGTTAAACCAAAAGGCATTACTAACCACTCATATAAACCAAATTTTGTTTTAAAGGCTGTTTTCCATTCATCCCCCTCTTTCATCCTAATTTGATGATAACCACTACGCAAATCAATTTTAGAGTAAACAGCAACACCACTCAATTCATCTAACATATCCTCTAAACGGGGAATAGGATGACGATATCGAATAGTAATGTTGTTTATCGCTCTACAATCTACACACATGCGCCATGTACCATCTTTCTTAGGAACTAAAATAACAGGAACAACACAAGGACTAAGGCTTATGCGAATATAACCTTTGTCGATTAGCGCTTGTACTTGCTTCTATATCTCCTTCGTATCTTTGGGATTCGTCCTGTATGGTGCCCTATTGGGCAGCAAAGCTCCGGGGATCAAGTCAATTTGATGCTCAATACCACGCAATGGTGGTAATCCAGCTGGCACCTCCTCCAGAAACACATCGCTGGATTTCTGCAAAACACTAGAAACACCAAGAGAAATAGGGGTCATAACGTTAGAAACCAAAACCTCACCCTTGTACATGAGCACAAGAGGCATGGCTGTAGGATCCTCACTAAATTCTCACATGTCCTCTTTGGTGGCTAATAAGACTAATGAATTCACTCTATCACTTTTCGTTATATCACTCACGACATTGCAATTCTCTCGCCTATCTATAGGTGCATCCTCCAAGTTTACTTCAACTTTTTGACGAGATTCATTGAAAATTTGATGTGGTGACATAGGTTGCAAGTTGATTTTCTTGCCCTTGAACTCCAAGTGATATGTATTGGCATGGCCATTGTGTTGCATAGAACGGTCATAGAGCCATGGCTGACCGAATAGAAGGTGACACACCGTCATAGGAACCACATCAAAATCAATGGAATCCTTATACGGTCCAATCTCAAACTCAACACGCACCATGTGGTTTACCTTCATCTCACCATTGTCACTTAACCACTGAATATAGTATGGATGTGGGTGCGGTAGATACTTCAGTTTCAGCTTGGCACATAACTCCTTGCTTGCTAGATTGCGACAACTCCCGCCATCAATAATGACCTTGCAAGCTTTATCAGGACCAACTAGTGCCTTTGTTTGGAACAAATTGCAGCACTAAGTAGATGCACTTGGCAACACATTAAGAGCACGCTGAGACACAACAATAGTGCGAGCTTCAGACAGATAAGCATCTACACCACCACTGTCATAGTCATCATCTTCTGGAGCATGCGGATCAGCATCATCTCCAGTCATATACTCATTGTCCTCATTGATAAACATGACCTTGCGGTTAGGACAATCTCTCTTGAAGTGACCCTTACCACCACATGTATGACAAGCCATATCACGGTTACGCGCAGTAGACATGCTAGAACCACTTGTACTTGCAGCAGATTCAGACTTCTTTGTGTTGGACACATTGGAGACCGACTTCCTAGACGACGTAGGAAAAGGTGCGGAGCGCGAAGATGGCGCCGGCGCCGTAGATGGAGGCACCCTAGGCGTGTAGCGCCCAGCTCCTGTAGCACGACCTTTGATTTGCGCTTCTTCAGCTAACTGTGCTTCAGCTTCTCTTGCATGATGTAGCAACTCATTCATAGTAGTGTAACTGTGATGACGAACAATGCCTTTGATATCATACTTCAAACCATGTAGAAAATGTTGCATTTTCATCTGAAGTGACTCACGGACACGGCCACGCTGCATAAGCATCTCCATCTACATGAAATAAGTATCAACAGTCTTTACACCTTGTCTCAAGAGGGTCAACTTATCAAATATAGATCATAAATAATTAGTGGGAATGAAACGAGCTTGCATAATGGCCTTCATCTCGCGCCATGTAAGAACTGACAATTCGTTATCTTCCTGACGAGCACGTGTAACTCCATCCCACCAACGCAATGCATAGCCATCAAATTCAAAGGAAGCAATCTTAACCTTCCTATCTTCAGTATAATCATGTAGGCGCCACAACTTCTCAATTTTCAGCTCCCAGGTGAGGTATTCTTCAACATCAGCACCTCCTTCAAATTTGGGTATTGAGAACTTTGGCTTACCCAAACCATCGTCTTGCTGTTGTGGAGGGACACGGCGAGCTCCAAGTTTAACAAAGCCACGACCACGGTTACCACGTCCAGCACCACGACCAATACCAGGTGCTTCATCTTGAAGCTCAGCATCTTCATCTTCCTGTTGTTGTTGTTGGGTCAGATTGTCAACATCTATAGTCAAAGCTTGAATACTGTGCTGAATATCCGTCATTTGATCTTGCATTTTGTTGATGGTCTCATTAGTAGTATCCAACTTCTTGCCGACATCCTGTACGGTCCCCTTAAGTTCTTCGTCCTGATCGCGGAATTCACGTTGCATCTCATTACGAAGAGCCTCATATTCCCTCCATGTTATCACATCAGCGGCATCCTTATTTTTCTGGTTAACAATTTTTTCATCGCTAGAAGACATGGTTAGTAGATTAGTGCACTAAAACAAATATATATGGTGGTACTCTCACAACTCACTCAAAACTGATAAAGTAGTCTTACCGCTCCAAAGTGAATTAGTATTGCTTACCACTTGTAGTGACAACTAGTGCACGGATGTAACGAAGCGAATCTCAAGGGTATAAGAACAATCACACGACAAAGCAGGATATGTGGGGCTGTAGGTGGGCTACCTATTTGCACCAATAACAAGCTCTAGTGTTGACCGTAGACAACCAACGGTA
The DNA here is from genome assembly GCF_019359855.2 of Lolium perenne. NCBI lineage: Eukaryota > Viridiplantae > Streptophyta > Magnoliopsida > Poales > Poaceae > Lolium > Lolium perenne. The sequence continues at coordinate 124,312,015 of NC_067245.2, read as the reverse complement.
CTCACACAAGGCGATAAATGTGGCAATGCAACTATAGGGATGAAAAGGTTGCAATGCAATCGATAGACGCTAGCAAAGCTCAACGGAACAGGCACAAAATTGCTCAACTACAAGTGCAGAAAAAGTAAACTAGGCCTTCACTTGATCTTACTAGCACTTCACTTTTTTTTTGATTTTATCACACGCAGCTATGTAGCTCTTTTTGCTTCTTTTCTCTTTTCACTTTTTTTTTGATTTTATGACTCAACTCCTTGATAACACGGCCAACAGAAATTGGAAAGCACCAAAACCCTAATGAGCAGCCTATCGAGCTGTAAAACTAGTCTCTTCTGGGGAAGTTCCTAGTCACTTATATCGAAAGGCTGTGTCTACGGTTGGGATAAGCACACTGTACGCTATGTGGACTCGGAGTAACAAAAACTGGAACTAGATGATAGAGGAAACACAAACCCTAACAATACTAGATGGAAGAAAAAGATACGTAGAAACAACTACGAAAAGCAACTAAAACTCGAAATTAGTGCAATCTAAGGCTATGGCAAACCCTAACCCTAACTTTTTATGGCTTTTTCTGGATAGGAAAAACACTCACAACTCAACTATGGGGTGGATTGTGGATGGCTTACCGAGGAAACACTGAAATCTGATACCAAGATGATAAGGAGTTGCCCGATCTTCTCAGTAAGCACGGTGGTGATGATGATCACGTGATGAACACAACGGAGATAACACGATGATGAAGTGGATGATAACTTGTATGACGCAACGAAGTCTCTCGATTGGTCCCTGTCGCCAATGCAACAGCTCTCAGCCCTGCAAGATATTCGCAACTCCACACACTTGCGCATGTAGCCGCCGACCACGAAGCGGTAAGTTGCAACCGTCTAATTCCCAATGGAACAGCAGATCACACAAGACTTTCAGGGTAAACACCAAATCAATGCAATATGGTGTATAAATTCGATAGAGTTGCAAAGCAATCAATTATGAACTAGGGTTGATCTTAAACATGGTCTAAACCTAATTTGGGGGCGTCCTGGGCACTTATATAGGGGTTCAGGACGACCAGGGGTTGAAAGATACATTAAAAACCGTCCCATATTGGATCTGGTCGGGACAGACTCGGACACGGCCCGCGTGGGGCCGGTTGACCGGGCCTGGGACCGGCTGATCCGGTTTGGACCGGGCCTGGGACCGGATCATGACCGGGGCGCCGAGGTGACATACAGTACACCCCCCCGTTGGCACCAGTGCAGGAGCCGATCGGAACCGGGCTCACCCGGCGTGGGGGCCGGTTGGACCGGGCACTACTAGAAAAAAGGCTTAGCCGTAAGATCACAAGTAGTGGCGCACCCCTCTAGTGGTGCTCCACTGCTATATAGCAGTGGCGCACTATTAATAGGTGCTCCACTGCTATGAAAATACTAGTGGCGCACCATAGCAACCATGCGCCATTGCTATTCTTTTTTTCTGATCCAGCTCCACATCAGACTTAGCAGTGGCGCACCTAATATAGGTGCGCTACTGCTATCTCAACTAGCAGTGGTGCACCTATAAGTAGTGCGCTATTAGTAAGTGTGAGGCTAGACTAAAAATCAGGTTTAGAGATAGCAATGACGCACCACATATACCACATATATGTGCGCCACTGTTGCCCCAAATTGCAGTGGGGCAGATGCATGTGGTGCGCCACTGTGCTACACACCCACCGGCCCAGTCCCACGCCACGCGTACCCACCACGCACATGCCTCCACGCCACACGTCCCCACCACACACGCCTCCTCTCTCCAATAATTCTCCACCCCTCCCACGCACATGGTCTGCCCTCTCCAATCCCCCTCTGCGTGCAAGCCCTGCCCTGCCCCCTTCTTCCCCACGACATCTCCTCTCGCCTCCTACACATCTCCTGCTCTGCACGCATCTCCTCTCGCCTCCACGCCGCCACGGCCCCGTAAGCCCCCTCCCTCCGCCGCGTCGCGCCGCATCGGGCTCCGTCGCCGCCCCCGCCTCTTCATCTGCGTCTCCGCCTTCACGGTCCGCAAGGGGCCCCGCGCTGCCGCCGTGGCCTGCATCATCGTCAGCCTCCCGCGCGGTGCCGTCGTGAGCCTAGTCCTGTGTAACGACCCGGAAAAACCCCAATATTAGATTTTTCTCCGCTGCTTGTTTTTCCGTGCCAAGTTCATCATGGCATATGCATCATATCATCCATGTTTTTCCAAAATAAAATTATTTTATAAACCCCTCCCCTGTCTTTCCTTTAAGTAAAACCTTATTCTCTTCCTCTCATATTTCTTATTTTATAATTAAGTTTTTCCAACAAATAAGTTTTTGAATAAAAAGGTGTTTTGTTTTTGGGTAACAAATAAAGTAAATATTTTGAAAACTAAACTTTGAATCTACCTCTCACCTTTGCCTCAGATTCAAAAAAACAGAAAAGAATTTGAATTCAATAGTTTTCAAATAAAATCAGTCAAAGAGAAAAAAACCCTCTCCCCCTCTACCTGGGCCCTCTCTCTTCCCCGGCCCAACTCCCCTCTTTCTCTCCTTCAGGCCCCTCTCTCCTGGCCTTTTCTTTCTCTCCCTGGCGGCCCAGCGCCAGCCCAGCTCGATCCGGCCAGCCTCCAGGCCCGTACCCCTTCGCAAGCCTCCATCTCCCTTCTTTTTCTTTCTTTCTCGACAACGACCGCAGAGAAGCAGAAGCACGGCACGACGCCTTCCCCACCTGCCCCGCGTGGTCCTCCTCCCTCCCCTCCACTTTATCTCTGGACCAGGCAGCAGCTCCTCGTCCTCATCCGCACCCACCTGCTCCTTCCCTTCTTTCCCCTTCCCCACGAATCGAAACCAGAGAGGGTTTCTACCTCACAGCACCGCGCCTTCATCCTCGCCGATCCGCCATCTCCGACCACCCCGCGATGAACCGAGGCCACCACAAGCTCCGCCTCTCTCTCCTCATTCTCCTCATGCAAGAGTTGGAGCCAGGGGCGCTCCTAATCATCGACACGGAGCTCTTTCCCCAACTCAGGCCGCCGCAGTTTACCGACGTTCCCGGCGGCTCCGGCCATCCCCCGGCTTCCTCGACCCCTCCATCGGCTTCAGGGTGAGCAGGCGCTGCTCAACGACCCCTCCTCGCTCCTCCTCCGTCTCTGTTTCATTCTGCCGGCGTTGACCGCCGCGCTCCTCCGCAGGTCTCCATCTCCGGCGATACTCCGGTGACCCCTGACGACGGCGCCGCCACCTTCTGGTCGAGCTCGACGAGACGCGTCGAACGAGCCCACGCACGCATCCTGGTTCGGCCTCAATCGACGGGCGCTTCCGCGACTGCCACCAGTGACCACCACCGTCTCCAGGCAAGGTTGCCACGTCGCCTGCCAGCGTGGCAGCCACATCAGCACCGGGGGGCCCTTCGTCAGCTTCTGTGGCTAGCCAGCCCTCCGGTGAGAAACTCCACCAGATCCAGATCTGGATCTTTTCTGTTTTGGCCCCTGCATCTTTTGATTCCTGAACCCGGCGTCCCTCCCTGTGTTCCTTTTTGCAGAACCCCCAGTAACTAATTCAAACCAACCCGGGGTCCTCCCCTGAACCTGTTTTTGTTTTCGGGTCCTTACCCCAATTAAATAAATCTGTTTTCTATATTTAAATACTAAAAACTAATCTGCTAATAACTTTTAATTGGTAACTCAAAATTAAAAGTGTTGTATATGAAAATTGATCAGAAAAACATAAGGAACATGATTATGCCATCCATGCTTGCTGTTGCCTCATGCATCATATAAATTTGTGATAGTTTGTATTATCACCTAATATGGAACATATGGAATATGTGGGATATTTTATATATGTTGTCCCGGTTCCATTTAATTTTGATGTAGCTCACCCCTGCCATGTTTGCTATGCTAATCCACCCTTAAATTTGTCGGTAGGAAATGCAACTCCAAACCTAATTTGCTTGTCCGGGGTTCCGACTCCGATTAATATGGATAAGTTGCATCGCATCATCTTTGCCATGACATGCATATCATCTTGATCATGCTGGATCTTCTTTATCCGTAGTAGTAAGACTTGCATGCGTTGTGTGTTCCAGCATTTGCTTCTTCTCGGATAGGATCACGAAGTGTTGATGTGAGATACGACGAGTTCTCCGACAAGTTCTTCTGCAACCTTTCACAGGCGAGCCCACCCCTTCACCTATTTTACTTTTACATGCTCTTTTGATCTATTGCTATCCTTATGTTGCGATTCTGTTGTGTCACGTGTCCTATCCACCTGTCACCTATATGTCCGAGATACACCTCCTCGCCCTACCTATTGTTTGTTGTTTGCCAGCTTTGCGAGTCGTAGGCGAGTTTAGGGTCTTGTTGATATCTCGAGATGTTCAGGATATCTTGTTGGGAAGTTGACACATGTACCACCTTTTGAAAATGATGTTGATAACTTTTGCTACAACTAAAATTGCTAAGGGATAATAACATTGCAGAGGCATTTGTGAGCCCCTTTGTGAAAGCATCAGAACTTTGACTCGCTAATGTCCCCTAGGACCCGAGTTCTTGTTATCTGTTCCGAGACTGAGCGCTCTACCCATGCGTGGGGATTCACTGGGACCCCCCTCACCCATTACCTTTTCTCAAGTCAGTTGAAAAGGGGGCCACAACCTTGGTTTTATTTGGCGCATGCATGTTTATATACTGTTGCCTTCGGGTGTTTACTTCCTGTTGCCTTCAGGTGTTTATATTCTGTACTACACTACATAATTGCTAGACGACTTATCTAGTGCTTGGCCGTTAGTGCCCGCCTAGACGCCTACGCAACCTCTGGGTCCGTCTCGGAGTACGGCCGGACTTCGTCACGGGTAGCTTAGTTGGGTGGCCCCCCTAGACTTTCTTGTTGAACTGGGAACGGTCTTGTTGTGAGACATCCACCTGTCGTAAGTGGGTCGAGCATGCGTATGGTTACATTTGGGCAACCCCTGCAGGGTGTACATCTTATCGATAAGCCGTGTCCGCGGTTATGGACGACTTGGAATTGTATAGCTTGATCATAGAACAACTTACACCTTATTTCCTGTTGCTAATAATTTGCTAATAAAACATTTTCAAAAAGTGTGTGTGCCTTTGCCAGTACCTCTTTGCGAAGGGGGATCGCATCGGCTGTGTTATGTTTGCAGAGTATAGAACTGTTACCTTGTGCGCTCTCTTATCTTCTCTGAGTAGACGGATGTTGTAGCGTGTCTCTATTGGATAGTAGCTTTGCTGCCGCTAAACTCCACATATAGCCGGGTGAAGTTTATACCGCCCACCAGCGAGCATAGCTGGTCTTGTCTCGCAAGTACGTGCCAATGGTACTTACCCTCGCCTTCCTTTCTTTTTATCTCCTCCCCCTTTTTCGGCAACCGATGGCCCGACTTTGACAGGTACGAGATGACGACGTTAGCAAGGTTACCCTTCCGGCTTGGCCTGGGCAGGGTTATGGACGCCGCTGGTTATCTTCAGGACTCTTAGTCCAATTTGTATCTTGTCCGTACTCGGACGTATTTGATCTTCTGTATGATTCGGATCTTGTCTATTTGTATCTTGACTCGTTGGAGTCGTTGTTGTAATATATGTTTCTTGTGGGCTCTATTGTAATCCTGTTGTAATGTTACCGCTCGTGTTAATTCCTCTGGCATCACGTGTGTGATTCTTCGCGCACGTCGTGTCGGAGGGCGTCTCTGAATCGATATCGTGCGGATTTCGGCGGGATCGCTGGAATCCTCATGGTACCTGTTCCGGGGCGTCACATCTTGCGGTCGCTGGTTTTACGTGTCGGCGGCAGCGCCCTGGCCGATCCCTCCATCTGCTGCACCTGCTCGCGGCTGCCAGCCAGCCGCCGCCCTCCCCGCGCTCGCCAGCCAGCCGCCGCCCTCCCCACGCTCGCCACGGCCTCCGCCGTCGAGGACCAGACCGAGGACCACCGCCTGGTGTGGATCGACGACGAGCATCATCGCGGGTGGCCCGACGACGGCGCAGGACCACAGGGCCTCTTCACCTGCTCAAAGCCGTGCTGGTGCAGGCGCTGCTCCCGGCGTGGGATGCCGAGGGCCTGGTGCAGCATGCTCGGGCTCCACCGGCGGTCGTCGACGGGTGTCGACCAGCGTGCAGCGTGCTCGGGCTCCACCGGCGGCCGTCTACGCGTCCATCCGCCGACGTGCAGGAAGCCGGCATGTGACGTCTCTGTAGAGCAGGGACCTGATTGCTTTTTTCTTTTTCTATTTGGGATTTAATTGCAAAGTTACAAAATGGTTGTATTTTTGGTAGTGTAATAAATGTTGAGTATATTTTTGTTTTCTTACCGTGGTGAAATGAGAGAGCATGTACAAGAAGCACAGAACCACCATGAGCCACCATACGAGGCAGCCACCAGGCACAATTCTTTCTTTTTTTTGTTTTTTTTTCATACTTGTAGTGGCGCACCTTTTACGACTCTAGTGGCGCACCTCTAGGTTGTATCTGTGGCGCACGTCAATTCTACCCGTGGTGCGCCACTGCTATGTGCCATACGAATGGCGCACTACTGATGCGCCACTGCTAAAAGTTAGCAGTGGCATGATATTAGTGGCGCACCACTAGTGCGCCACTGATAGCCAAAAGTGGTGCGCCACTGATAAGCTGTTTTCTAGTAGTGGGGCCTGTGACCGGGTCGGCCGGCGTGGCGGCTGGTCGGACCGGGCCTGGCACCGGCGTAGACAACTTCTTCTTCCTCCCTCGCGCATGACTCCCGCTCCTCCCTCGCGTGTCCTTGGATTTCTTCATGTCCAGCTTCATGTCCAGCTCCATGTCCAGCTTCACGTCCAGCTGCTCCTCTCCTCCTCATGCGATGCTTGCTCCCTCTTCGTACCTCATCATGCATAAGTAAAAGGACTTAGGCAGTATAAAGTTCTCATCGATCAAAGTATCATTTAGGAACAAGTTCACCTGTTGTTTGAGTAGCTTCGCACAGGCCCTTGTAATGGGTCCAATCCTGACTTCATTGGACTTGAGCTTCACAGCAGCATCGTCTTCATCTTGCAATGACGGAGGTAGTAGTATAGTAGGGATGTCCTCATCATGATCTGCGTGAGGGTCTTCTGCAGCTTGATCACCCCACTAAGGATCTTCGTATAACCATGCTCCGCATCGTGCCCCGCCACCATAGTCGTCGTCAAGTCGGTCTCCTGCTGAATAGGTGATACGTCTCCGACGTATCGATAATTTCTTATGTTCCATGCCACATTATTGATGATATCTACATGTTTTATGCATACTTTATGTCATATTTATGCGTTTTCCGGAACTAACCTATTGACGAGATGCCGAAGGGCCAGTTGCTGTTTTCTGCTGTTTTTGGTTTCAGAAATCCTAGTAAGGAAATATTCTCGGAATCAGACGAAATCAACGCCCAGCATCTTAGGATTGCATGAAGCTTCCAGAACACCCGAGAGCCGCCAGAGGGGGGCCACAGGCCCACCAAACAGTAGGCCGGCGCGGCCAAGGGGGGGTCTGCGCCCCCCTGTTGTGTCGTCGCCTCGTTGACCTTCTGACGCCGCCTCTTCGCCTATATAAAGGTCCCTGACTTAAAACACGATACAGAAAAGCCACGGTACGAGAAACCTTCCAGAGCCGCAGCCATCGCGAAGCCAAGATCTGGGGGACAGGAGTCTCTGTTCCGGCACGCCACCGGGACGGGGAAGTGCCCCCGGAAGGCTTCTCCATCGACACCACCGCCATCTTCATCAACGCTGCTGTCTCCCATGAGGAGGGAGTAGTTCTCCATCGAGGCTCGGGGCTGTACCGGTAGCTATGTGGTTCATCTCTCTCCTATGTGCTTCAATACAATAATCTCATGAGCTGCCTTACATGATTGAGATTCATATGATGATGCTTGTAATCTAGATGTCATTATGCTAGTCAAGTGGATTTTACTTATGTGATCTCCGGAGACTCCTTGTCCCACGTGTGTAAAGGTGACAGTGTGTGCACCGTGTGGGTCTCTTAGGCTATATTTCACAGAATACTTATTCACTGTTATGAATGGCATAGTGAAGTGCTTATTTATATCTCTTTATGATTGCAATGTGTTTTGTATCACAATATATCTGTGTGCTACTCTAGTGATGTTATTAAAGTAGTTTATTCCTCCTGCACGGTGTAATGGTGACAGTGTGTGTATCGTGTAGTACTTGGCGTAGGCTATGATTGTGATCTCTTGTAGATTATGAAGTTAACTATTGCTATGATAGTATTGATGTGATCTATTCCTCCTTTCGTAGTGTGAAGGTGACAGTGTGCATGCTATGTTAGTACTTGGTTTGGTTATGTTGATCTGTCATGCACTCTAAGGTTATTTAAATATGAACATTGAATATTGTGGAGCTTGTTAACTCCGGCATTGAGGGTTCGTGTAATCCTACACAATTAGTGGTGTTCATCATCCAACAAGAGGGTGTAGAGTCTAGCATCTATTTATTTATTCTGTTATGTGATCAATGTTGAGAGTGTCCACTAGTGAAAGAATGATCCCTAGGCCTTGTTCCTAAATACTGCTATCACTGCTTGTTTACTGTTTTACTGCATTTATACTGCCTACAATATTACGACCATCAACTGCACGCCAGCAAGCACTTTTCTGGCGCTGTTACTACTGCTCATATTCATTCATACCACTTGTATTTCACTATCTCTTCGCCGAACTAGTGCACCTATACATCTGACAAGTGTATTTGGTGTGTTGGGGACACAAGAGACTTCTTGTATCGTGATTGCAGGGTTGCATGAGAGGGATATCTTTGACCTCTTCCTCCCTGAGTTCGATAAACCTTGGGTGATCCACTTAAGGGAAACTTGCTGCTGTTCTACAAACCTCTGCTCTTGGAGGCCCAACACTGTCTACAAGAATAGAAGCACCCGTAGACATCAATAGGGTCATCCACCTCCGGATGAAGACCCTTGAACACCGCAGTACTTGTCCAACTCTGTTTCGGCATAGCTGAAGTACTTGGGCAGCGAGGGCTGAGGCTGGCTAATATCGGGCTTCTTTAGCTTCATCTTCTGCCACCATCCCACCTCGGTATGAAGCTCCCTGAGTTCCACCTCCCGCACAGCCAAAGAAAGGTCATGTGTATCAAGTAGTAATATAAGGGGAAATAAATGCAAGTTGTTCCATGTATATATATACCTTGTGCTTTCTGGAGCGCTCGATGATGCGGCTTCCCGTACTGTGTGTTCCTCCGGTGCCACGGTTTGCCTTGTTCCGTTCGCTCTTGGCGTTGAAGTAGGCATCTTCGCCAACCCACCTCGCAACCAACGCATCATATGTGTCTTCTTTATTTTCGAACCACAGGGGCATAACCTGAAAAATCAAAACTCATTTGAAGAATAGATAATGCAATCCCAACTATGCAGCAACACAGAATCTCATTGACAATTTACTTACCTTCATGTAATCATCCTTCGCCAGCTGAGTATCCTCCCTGATATTGTCAGCCTTCTTGACTCTCGTGCCATGCTCAGCCTTGAAGTGCCCGATGCAGGTATGCTTCTGATTGTACCACTGCTGCCATGTCAACCTCTAACAAGCCCTAGTCGGTACTGCTTTCCCCTGCTCAGTAAGCTCGTCAGGCACCCTATAATGGGCCTGCAATCGCATAAAAATAATTGTGAGAGGCATGAGTTAGCATAGTGGGGTCATCACCTATGAAGTAAACTCGAGAAGTATGCTTTACCCAAAACTTCTTGTACACGGCGTTAGAAGCTTTCCCAAAGCCCGGGCAGTTCGCGGCCTGATAGTACACCCAAGTCTCGGCTAGCTTCTTCTCGCCGCAGAGGACCAGAGTGTAAAAGCCCGTACAATACCTCCTAATGAGAGCTCCAAGCAAGCTCGATGGATGGCGAACCCCCTTGTCATATGTCCAATTGCTGCACAATAATCAAACATTAGTACATGCCAATCAGTTATGAGCAAAATTAATCTACATGTTCAAAATTAAACTTACTCTTTGTCGTTACGGATAATGAGGGCTTTCCCTTCATGGGTAGTAGGCTCCCTCCTCTCATCAGGGACTTGCGCTTCACCACGAATGCGCAACTTCTTCGACGCCATCTCCCTCTTCGCCTCCTCGTCCTGCCCCTCCACCTCCATCTCCACCTCCATGTCCCCCTCAGTAGACTGTGAGTGAGCGGACTGGGAAGCCACGTCGCCAGAAGCAGAGGGTATGTCACCCAGAAGGAGAGGTCCACCTCATCCTCCACCTCCACCTCGTCCTCCACCTCGTCCTCGTCCTCCCCCTCCACCTCCACCTCGTCCTCCACCTCCACATCACCCTCGTCCTCCACCTACACCCTCATCGTCATCACCCGCGTAACGCGTGTTGGCACGAGTTGGTCTTCCACTTCTGGTGGTCCCGGTAAACTTCTTTTGTGCCTTCATGCTCTTCAGGATGGAGGACATTGATGCCTTGTGTTTGCTCATATTGATCAATCACCTGCATTGAGAAAAAGTAAACAAGTAAGCATTGATGCCTTAATTAGGAAGCATGTTGAGAAATAGATACAAAGAATAAAAAGACATTTTGCAATTAATAAGCATGTTGCAATTAAGAAGCAAGTTGAAAAATAGATACTAAGCAAAAAAGGCATATTGCAATTAAGAAGCACTAGTAATGAACCCGTGCACCTGCACGGGCTAGCTATAGTCAGGAACACAAGAATATAATATAATTTTAATTGCCATATGAATGGCTACTATAGAAAACCTATAATAGTTGGCACTATGATAGAAATTGATCTGAAATGCATGTATTTTTAGATATTTCTTCCGGAGTATTTATATTTATTCTCTTCACTTATTAAAACTATACTTTTTTACTTATGTTTCTATTGCTATAACTATTGTACCATAATTTTACTATATGATTGTTTTTGTAGGTGAAGCAGTATGTAACAAGGAAACATCGTACGCGGTAATAAATAGTTTCGAAAAAGCAGTCAATCATTGATGCGGGCATTACCTTTCGGGTAACCAACATTAGACTACCTCCTCCGGCCCAACCAGGGGCCCATGAAGATTGCCCAACAGCCAAGGTGGGCCTATACGTCGGTTCCAGTGAAGGAGACTCACCCGAAAAATGATTTTTGACGAACAAGGAAAGATGACGCCATACAAGGAAAGATTAGAATAGATCTCTTTGTAACCTAGTCGAGTCTGGACAGAACTCTCGGGACCTGGCCTGCTATATAAGGGCCAGGAGAGTGTCGTCGTGGTGAATAGATAGATGCCATGGGATGGCTTAAGCTGGGGCCGAATGTGCGCTAGAGGATTCGGGGGAGGGTTTTGGTAACAAGGGTGATGGTTTGGGAAGGAATTCCGGTATCTTATTTGATGAACTTGGCCTCGGCCAGAGGTAGAAGAAGGTACGGACTACAGGGTGAGCACCTCGATCCTGCTCTACTTCTCTATAATGCCTAATGCTCTGTCGAGTGAGTCCTCCCGCCCAGGGGTGTGCCCCCTCTCCTTCTATAGGGGAGAGGGTGGCTTACAAGGGAAGAAACCCTAATGGCATCTTTGATGACCTAGGCTACTTTATAAAGCTTCTTTGGTCTTGATGACACCAGTCTTCTCTTTAATCAGGAAGAGATGACCTCATCTGGTACCTTTTTCGTCATCTTCTGCTTTGGCTTCAGAGCTTCTGTTAAAGCTGATGTGCTTCGCTCATCCTTGTCCTCTAGTCCTTGAGGGAATCTTTGACCAGAATGCCGACATGCTACAGTTGAGCTTATGCCGGTACTCCGGCATCTTCTCGAGTTCACCATGTTTCGGTATACCCCTTCTGGGATACCGGTATACTTTCACTTGGCTGTAAACAGCTTAAGTTGGTTATTCGGATTAATCTTTAAACCGGTACCTTGATAGCTAAAACAAGGCAAGTTTACCATGCCTTTGGCATACCGGTGGCCATCCCCCCAACATTAGTCCCAAAAGCTGGTACAGTCCGGCGGATTCTATCCGACGAACCATGCCAGGTTCCCATCTCAAACATACCGGTTTAATCCTTCCGGTTTCAAATTAAAACTTTCCTGCATCTCTGCCGAAACCATATCAGCACATCATTTTTGGCAAAACCTTCTGGTATCTTTTTTCCGGTTGCTTAGCCATTACCTCCTCCTCGGCACAGTCGAGAACATGTTGGAAATCATGCATGTCAGAGACATGCGCACTGTTTCTGACGCACCAGTGTCAGGGGTCAAATCCTTTGACTCCCGCGCTCGCATTAAATGTGCCGCACAGGATCCTCGCGGCCGTACCGGATCCTTGCAGCCCCTATAGCGGCCCACGGCGCGAAGTGGAACGGGCTTGGCCACACCGCGGCCCACGAACTCCTTCGCTATAAAGGGTGCGACGGTTCCCTTCCGTCCCCCACTCTTCCATTCTCACATCTTCCAGAGCTCCTGTGCCCTGAGAGCTTCGAGCGCTTTGCGCCGCCGTCCATCGTCGAGCCTTAGCCCTCCGGCGAACTTCTGCAGGAGCACGCAGCGGGGCTCGCTCGTCCTCCTCCATCGAGACCTCGCGGCATTCTTCTTCCTCAGCACTGGAACGTAGCACGGTACGCTCGGCAACTTCTCTGCTCGCCGCCACTGCCGCTGTCCTCGGCAAGCTCCGGCGCATTCCTGGGCCATCCAACCCCGAGGATCTCCGGTGCCGTTCTTTGGTTAGCTCTCTCAGCCTGGTTCACTTCCCCCTTTCCAACATCGTTCTTGGGTCCACTAGGTATTTATTCCCTACTTTTCTTTTGTTTTTTCTCCCTATCGTAGATCTTCGCGAAGAAATAGGTTTGTGGAAACCTGTTTTTAGTTAGCTCCCGAACTTTAGCAAAACATGTCGTCAGAAGACTCCCTTCCGGAACTTTCTGCCAGCACCCAACAGAGCGAAAGCCCGAAGACCTCTTCCGGAGAAGAACCTCCAGTGGATCAAGTTGCTGATGGGCTCGAGGAGGACCTCGCCCAGGTTGAAGAAGAGACCGGTAGCTCCGGTCAAGCTACCGGTGACCAAGGAAACCAAGCCGGCAGCTCGAGCCAGGGCGCCGCTACCAAGTCTTCTGGTATAGATCTGGATTCATATACACCCATAGCCTGGATGGGTTTCGACGTGACTCAAGCTGAAATTGACTAGCTGTACCGGTCTAGGAGAATACCGGAGGAGGTGTGGTGCCGGATTCCTGGCGAGGAGCGGCAACCGGAGCCCGCGCCCGGAGAATATGTCGTCTTCGCCGCCCATTTTGAGCGCGGCCTAGGCCTCCCAGTGTCGGATTTCTTCCGGCACTTTCTAGATTTCTACGAGCTTCAGCCCCATCATCTTCAGGGCAACGCTATCTTTACCTTTCTGCCTTTACCGCTTTCATGGAGGGATACGCCGGTATCACTCCTTCTGTTGATAATTTTTCTTACTTCTACAATCTGCGGAAGAATTCGATCCAAGATCGGAAACTTCCGCTTCCCAAACCTTTTGTCCGCTGCGGTGGGTGCATCCTTTCGCCCCGCCAAGGAAGCACCTTTTTCAAGTTTTCCGATCTGGAATCAGTCCGGACTTGGCAAAAAACCTTCTTTTATGTGCGGAACGGGGGCCCGGAAGACTTCATCAATCTACCAGCGTATGTTCCTGGCCCTCCTGCCATGACCAACTGGCTACACCACCCCCAGGGGGACAAGGAATCCCAGCGAGTGGCTCTGTATGTTGAGAAGAGGAAAGAGGAGACCAACCTCTGCGCTGATGATGTGATCCGGCTGTTTCTCTCACGCCGGGTCCTGCCCCTCCAGCGTCGTGCTCACAAGATGAGCCAGATGTCCGGCTTGAGGGAACCAATAAGGATCACCACTTACTCGCTAAGCCCGGCGGATTTGATCCTTAAGGCTAAGCAAATCTACCGGAACACTTCGCGGGCTAGTGGGAAATATGGCCTGAAGCCCTACAGCCGCTCCGATCCTCCTCCGCCCCGAGTAAGATCTCGGGATTTCCGGAAAGCTTTTTTCCGGTATAGTTGTGAATCTTTGTTCTGACTTGGTTCTTCCTATGTTGCAGAATTTTGCCCGGATCGCCACGGAGGAGCCGGCTTCTTACACCGAAGCCGCCGATTTCACGACGAGTCGGACGCTGACCCCTACGTGAAGGGAAAACATAAGATGGGCGCGACGCACGTCAAGCGCTTCGGTAACTTTCCAACTCCGCATGCGGCAAACAGTTCAGATACTGATGATGAGGTCGTTGTCCTCGAGGTATATTGTTCATCTCCTCTTCCTTATAAAACTCTTCCTCTGTAGCACCTCCTTCAGCCGATGAGAACCCTCAGGTTCTCGAGCACGTTACTCCCCTGGCGGCTGAAGTTGGCCAGGAATTCTTGGACACTTTGGCCCAAGGAGGCCAGGCCTCCAGAGCCCGGAAAAATAAAGCTCCGGCCCTGGATGCCGGCACCAGCGAGGCTCCGCCCGCCAAGCGCCACAAGAAGAAGGGAAGCACTGGGCCTCCCGGAAGGAAGCGCAGGCATGATATGCCGGTCGCTACTGGGTAAGATTCCGGTATTATATTTTTCCGGTAAAGATTTTCTTGCTCGTTGCCTTTTAACTAACTTTGATACTTCTTTCTTGTTCAGGGCTCCCCTAGTCCTTACCAGGAGCGAACCAGGCATGAGGCCGGAAGCCTCCGAGGACTCTACCAGGACCTCTCCTCCTCGTCACTCAAGTCCGGTACCTTCGGGTGCCGGCAAATCTCCAGCCTCCCCTCGGGGAGGAAACGCAAGTTCGGGGCGCGCGGCCCCTAATCCGCCAAACTCCCGCGCGGATGGGAACTTGAGCTCCCCTCCAGATGTTGAAGACACCGACGCCATCAACATGGGTGCCGGTAGCGAAGACGTTGAGCGGACGGACCCTCCGGTTCCGCCCACTCCGAAGAATAAGAAGAAAACCACTGCTGCTTCCTCCTCCATGCATGCGTCAGAATCCTCCGCACCGACCACTTGCTCGCCGGCAAAGGATGCTCCTACGCCGCCGCCGGCACCTGTTACAGATATGCCCAAGAGGCAATAATAAAGTGGTTATTATATATCTTTGTGTTTATGATAAATGTTTGCATACCATGCTATAATTGTATTAACCGGAACATTGTTACATGTGTGTTATGTAAACAACAAGGAGTCCCTAGTAAGCCTCTTGTATAACTAGCTTGTTGATTAATAGATGATCATGGTTTCGTGATCATGAACATTGGATGTCATTAATAACAAGTTTATGTCATTAGGTGAATGATATAATGGACACACACCCAAATAAGCGTAGCATAAGATCATGTCATTAAGTTCAACTTGCTATAAGCTTTCGATACATAGTTACCTAGTCCTTCGACCATGAGATCATGTAAATCACTTATACCGGAAGGGTACTTTGATTACATCAAACGCCACTGCGTAAATGGGTGGTTATAAAGGTGGGATTAAGTATTCGGAAAGTATGAGTTGAGGCATATGGATCAACAGTGGGATTTGTCCATCCCGATGACGAATAGATATACTCTGGGCCCTCTCGGTGGAATGTCGTCTGATTAGCTTGCAAGCATGTGAATGGTTCACAAGAGATGATATGCCACGGTACGAGTAAAGAGTACTTGTGAGAGACGAGGTTGAACAAGGTATAGAGATACCGATGATCAAACCTCGGACAAGTAAAATATCGCGTGACAAAGGGAATCGGTATCGTATGTAAATGGTTCAATCGATCACTAAAGTCATCATTGAATATGTGGGAGCCATTATGGATCTCCAGATCCCGCTATTGGTTATTGGTCGGAGAGAAGTCTCAACCATGTCTACATAGTTCGCGAACCGTAGGGTGACACACTTAAGGTTTGATGTCGTTTAAGTAGATATGGAATATGGAATGGAGTTCGAAGTTTTGTTCGGTGTCTCGGATGGGATCCAGGACATCACGAGGAGGTCCGGAATGGTCCGGAGAATAAGATTCATATATAGGAAGTCACTTTCCAAGTTTGGAAATGATCCGATGCATTTATGGAAGGTTCTAGAAGAGTCCGGAAGAAATCACCACGGAAAGTGGAGTCCCGGAGGGACTCCACCTTGCATGGCCGGCCAACCCTAAGCGGGAGGAGTCCCAGGTGGACTCCACCAAGGTGGCCGGCCGCAGCCCCCCAAGGAAGGGTGGGAGTCCCACCTTGAGTAGGAGTCCCACCTTGGGTAGGTTTCGTGCATATGGCAAGTTTTGGTTTCGGGTCTTATTCGAAGACTTGGAGTCCAACTCTTGGGGGTTTCCACCTATAAATAGAGGGGCAAGGGGAGGGGGCCGGCCACACCAAGCCATGACTTGGCCGCACCACCTAGGGCTCCCATGGCCGGCGCCCTACCCCCCTCTCTCTCCCAAACCCTAGCCGCCCCTCCTCTTCTAGCTCTCCCGCATACGCTTTGGCGAAGCCCTGCTGGAGTTCTCCACCACCACCGCCACCACGCCGTCGTGCTGCCGGGATTCCGAGGAGGATCTACTACTTCCGCTGCCCGCTGGAACGGGGAGGAGGACGTCGTCATCAACACCGTACGTGTGACCGAGTACGGAGGTGCTGCCCGATTGTGGCACCGTCAAGATCTTCTACGCGCTTTTGCAAGCGGCAAGTGATCGACTACATCGACCATGAGATCTAATCTCGTTAAGCTTTGCGATCTTCGAGGGTTAGTCTCTTGATCTTCTCGTTGCTACCGTCTTCTAGATTAGATCTTGGCTTGTGTTTCGTTCTTGCGGTAGGAAATTTTTTGCTTTCTATGCTACGAATCGCTGAAGTGGTATCAGAGCCATGTCTATGCATAGATTGGTTGCACGAGTAGAACACAATTGTTTTGTGGCTGTCGAGGGTGCTCCTCGGCAATGCCCTCCAATAGGGGCTTAGGGTTGATGGAATCCTGCAAGCTGACACGAGACATCGGTTCACAGACAAGCGGGGAGAGCGATTTACCTAGGTTCGGGGCCCTCGATGAGATAAAACCCTTACGTCCTGCCTGTCTGTTCTTGATTATGATGATAATGGGTTACAATGGGGTGCCGAATAGTTCGGCTGAGATCTCGTCGAGATAGCTAAGTACTAGGGTAACCTAGGTCTAAGCTTCTGTTGGCTAAGATCGCTAAGATTGATTGTATCCCTCGACAGCCCCTCTCCTGGCTTTATATAGGAGGCCAGGTCTCGAGAGGTCTGATCGAGTATGACTAGGTTTACAGTAGATCTATCTCTAAACTTTCCTTGTTCGGCTCTTTCCATGTCTTGTACTTCAAGGAATCTTCCGTTACACCGTCCTAGCGGCCCACCTTGCCATCGAGTACCTTCATGGGCCTTCAGTTGGACTGTATAGGGTAGAGCAACGTCGGTTACCCGAAGGGTAGTGCCCACGTCAGTAGCCCCCGAGTGTCTAGCCGAACATAGTTCGGGTAGAGACTGAAGCATGTCTTCTTCCGATGTCCTTTTCCTTGATCGTTCTTGTTTTCCTTCTGTCTGCATCATCTTCTTCTATCGGGTGCGCGTCAGCGCTCCCGATGGGAGTAGCCCCCGAGTCTAGGTACGAATGCTTGCAATCCGTGCGTAGACTCAAGTTGTACCACTCGAACATTTTTCCCTGTCGAAGTTTTTTTTTCTGCAAGTCTTCATAGATCATCCGATATATTTTCCTCATGCAAGGGATAATGAGTAACGTGCCCAGCTTTTGCTGGTTAACTGCCGACGACAAAACAACGTTACCCTACACAGAATCAAGTCCCCGGGCATGATCCTGGAGTGCGAAAAAAGTTCTGTCGGGTGCGTGTCCAGCGCTCCCGATGGGAGTAGCCCCCGAGTCTGGGCACGGGTGCTTGCAACCGGGTGCAAACTCAAGTCGAACAATTATTTCTTCCTTCAAGGCTTATTTCTTCGAGTCTTCATTCTGTCGGGTGCGCGTCAGCGCTCCCGATGGGAGTAGCCCCCGAGTCTAGGTGCGGATGCTTGCAATCCGTGCGTAGACTCAAGTTGACCATCTGATACCTTTTCATTCCTTCGAATGCTTTGAGCATTTCTCATGACGTCATTGATGACGCTTTACCAATATCTTGATTTTGACTGACAGGACGTAACCTGCTGGCCTATTCTTTCTTTGTCTAGCCCTTTCCACACAGTTACCAAGGCGTCTCCTCGATTCCTGCAATCTTTAATAGAAAAGATCCACTGAAAGAACCTGTAGCAGCGACACGTGCCCATGCAGGTCTCAAGTTCTCCTTAAAATCTCCAAAGGACGAGAATACCTAATCTCTTCCCACACTTTCCGTAGTATCCTCTTGTTCGTTCTTCTTCTCCTTCCTTTCGCAACTGCTGCGCTGCCACCACCGCTTTCTCGATTCTTCCCAGATCTCGCAATGGTGAAGAAGAAGAATCTTACCGCCACCGCCAGTTCCACTAGCGGAGGCGCCGCCACCAAATCCTCCTCGAATCTTCCGAAGGGGAGCGCTCCGGACGCTCCTCCCCCAGCTCCGGCGCTGCCAGCGCCACCAGGCTCCGTAGCCAAACCAGGGGACTGGATCGCATCAACCATCACCAAGCGCGACGAGAAGAGATCCCGAAGTCTGGGATTAATCTCCTCTGACGAGGGGAATGTGATCTTTCCAGGTGCGATTTCTCAGCCTAATCCCCCTGCTGGCTTGACCGTCATGTTCTTGTCGTTCCTATACCGGGGTCTTTCGCTTCCCGCTCATGAATTCCTCCTCCATCTCCTGCGAACTTACGAGATCCAATTATGGCAACTCACCCCCAACTAAAGCCTCCATGTTGCTGTGTTCATCACCCTTTGCGAGGCGTTTCTGGGCATCAAACCTCATTTTGGGCTGTGGAAAAAGATCTTCTATGTGAAGAGATACAGCAGTAGTAATGGATCCTTTGTCACCGGGGGAGTGGGGTTTGTAGCTCGTTCGAAGGTTAATTACTTCAATTTCCCAATGAGAGAATCCGTGCAAGGGTGGAGGCTGAAATGGTTTTATGTCAAGGATTCCTTGTCACCCGAATCCCAGCTTCCCTGCTTTACCGACGTCCTTGAAGCCAAGCCTAAGAATTCCTGGAAGAACATTCTCTCTCCCGTTGAAAAAGTAGCAGCCGATGAATTATCTGCCAAATTTCTTCGAATCAAAGAGGCCGATGGCCAAACCATGGTCGGCACAGAGGTGGCAGCTGTGTTCCTGAAACGTCGAGTCCAACCGGTCATGGCCAGAGTTCGTCCGATGTGGCTATATTCAGGTCCAAAGGATGAGACCAGGATTAATGCTGCCGAACTGTAGGAAAAGGAACTGCTCGATGAAGTCCGTCGCCTTACTTCCTTTAGTCAAGAAGACTCGATCCCATTGATATCTTCTTACACTCCTCTTGATGCTGATCATCCGCCACCAGAGGTAACTTTCCCTTTCAACTTCTTATCATGTTAGTTTTACTTAGCCAACATAAGTACCACTATTCTTATTTGTTTTTCTCTTCGACAGACCCCCATAGTTCCTGGAGATTTGCACGATTCGCCAGATGATACTTCTGAGGGAAGAGGCTCTTCAGTACCTGTTGATTTTCACACTGCCGAACATACTGGCCCAGAGAATGATCATGATGATCCGATAGATTCAGAAACTGTTCACACCAATCTTCCTCCTTCAGCCGATGACGCTTGCGACACAGAGGGATCAGTGCGTGATGATGACGCTGATCGTGATGCCTTTGTTAATGCAGCTGTGGAGGAGACCAGGGCTTCGCCCGTGAAGAGATCAATCGGCGGCTTTGCTGACGAAGACGATCTTCTCGATATGTAAGTACCTTCTTCTTTTTTGCTATATTTTGTCCCCTTGTTTCTCGCATTCTCTGCATAACTTCTGTCGACCATTTCCTTTTTGTAGTGACGAAGGTTTCATCGAGCCTCCGTCTAAGAAAGCCAGGTCTGATGCTGTTCCGCCGGCCGTTGCAGCTTCTGAAGCTTCGGCTCCTAAGGCAGCTCCCGCGCCCCAGGCATCGACTGCTTCTTCCCTTTCCAAAGGGAAAGACGTTCCTGCTGCCACCACAACTCCTCCTTCTGCGAGTCCTTTTTTAAATACAACGCGAATTTCTTGAAACGTGCTTTGTCTAACGTCTCTTTGCAAAACATTCTTTTTTCCTTAAGGATCTGCGAGGTGTTATATCCTCTTTGGAGGCTTTTTCCTCTCAATTTACCTCTCTAGAGGCGGATAAAGTTCGACTGCAGGAGGAAGTTAAATCCTCCTGCAGTCGAAGTTGGACGGCGCCATTAAAAAGGCTGCCATGGCTCGCTAGGAGGTCGACTCCCTGAAAGAGGAGCTGGGCAAACTGAAGGAGAGGCGGAAGGAGGAGGAAGCTCGAGCAGCTGAGAAAGATGAGCTCCTTCGTCAGTCTTCTTTGGCTCTACTTGGTAAGCCCTTTTATGCATCTCTGTCGATTATTACTCTTATGGATTCATTCCTTTATCAATTTTCTAATTCATTTTCTTGCAGAAGCCGCCAGCATTCCTGCTGCTTCCTTGGACAAGGTTCCAAACAACTCCCCGGCAAATGGTGTGTCGATGGCTCTCGCCTCCCACCAGCTTACGCGGGAGCTTCTTGAAAAGGGAAAAGGTGCCCTGGCGCGGATGCACTTGATGATTTTCCCCAAGATCAAGCAGGAGAAGACTCTGGGGCAGCTGATCGATGCCTTCGCGGTTGACACCAAGGAAGTTAACGAGGTATTCAAGCGTACTTTGCGTACCTATGGTGCCCTCCTTGCCTTCCAGCTTATGATGGGTCACGGCTTTAAGGCTAACATCGAAGAAATGACTAAGGAACTGCCGAAAGAACAAGATGGGCGATTTGTCGACTTAAGCATCTTTAAAACGTCTGCCCTTACTTGCGCTCGCCAGCTCCTTGAGCTAGTTTCAGGGAAGACGTCGGCTGGACCCAGTTTATCGACTCAGACCCAGGCCCCTTGATTTTTGTAACAAACTTATCTTCGAGCTGATGTGAAACATTGTTCTGTTGCAAAACTTATGTTTGTAATGAACTCCGTGCTCGCAATGTTGCTAGCACACCTTTATCATGATATTTTCACTTGTACTTCTCCCGATAGGAGTTACTTGTACTTCTCCCGATGGGAGTTACGTTGGATGCTCAATTTGACCGTATCCGTCATCCTTTTTAATGTTGTTTCCTGCAGGTTTTCCCGGTGCCCTCGTTTGTCGATGACTCTTCGGGTGTTCTTCCCGAAGGTGATCGGATCCAGCGGATGAAGGATCGGATCACCCAGATGGAAAAGGACCTGCGCAGCACTTACGCCTTAGCTGCTATTGTCAATAAGAAGAGCGAGATTGCAGCCGACATGGAGCCGTATGCTCTTATTGAGCTGCATAAAGCTACCGAGAGTTTGAACTGTGAGTTTCTTGATCCCTGCGCCCTTTTGTCAACAACGCCCTGTCTGATCCTTCATTTATTTCTTTGCCAGTCATAGCTCTGAACCGCGCGGAAGAGAACAAACGGATTCACGAGCGTGTGCATGCGTTAACCCAGCTGTCCTCAGCCGAAGAGATTTTCTGGCGGGAGCACTCGAAGGCTTCGGCTGTCGCACAATTTCAGGATCGGGTTCAGCAAGTCCACCACTTCTTCGACAAGTGCTACAAAGCTATGAGGGTGGTTTGGAAGACGATGTTCCCTTTGAACGCAGTTCCCCCTACGTTGCTGACTTTGATGTCTGAGTTTGGTAACGCCAAGAAGATCCGAGACTTGGTGTGTGCTCAGGTTTTTGCAGGGGCCAGGTTTACACTTGCCCTTGTACTTGCTCGTTATCCCTCAGCAAATTTGCTGTCTATCGCCAACGCAACTGGTGAATTGGAGGCACTGTATCCGAAGGTATTGTTGCCCGCCAATATAATTGTCGACAGACTTGAAGAGGACTCAAAGGTACCTGAAGAAAGAGGAACTCCGCAAGGGTGATTTCAGGGATTAAGGTTTGTTTTGTAAATAGATATTTTGGCTACTTCATCCAAGTGTTTGGATTATGTAATGAGGCCCTTTTATTCGGTAGATACATGTATATGTACTTTTACCGTGCTAATGCCGTTGGCAAGTTTTGACTGAGCAAATCTGAATTGCTCGTTTAAATGTATGTGTATTGGTTGGTTAGCAAATCATTTGAGTGAACAACTCGTGTTGCAGGTTTTGCTAAACCTGTTGTATGCGCAACTTTGCTTTCAACCGATGTATTTTTCGACAATCACTCCCGAATATTTCGGGTGCAGTGATTCTGCCGATGAGCCCGTTGTCCTTTGATATTTCCATAAGTAAAATATCGAACGTGGGTTGTATTTTACATGTATTTCCGAACTCTTGCTATTTACGACACTCGTAGAGGCATCTATAGCAAAGGGAAAGGTTAATGTCTTTTTAGCACTCGTAGAGGCTTTTCTTTTGGAGCACGATCTTCTGCCTCGTACTATATTTGCATAGTGATGCGGCTTAGACGTTTTGAATTACTGCAATGCTTAACAAAGAATCGAAGCTTAAGTTCTCATTAATAAGATAAGCACGAGACTAGAGGGCGAAAAAAGGGAGGCCCTGTTTAAAATAAAGGGAAAAAATTGAACGCTAATAAATTGCTTAAGCAAGGAAGGGGTTCTTCTCATCTTCTGGCTTTTTTCACCACGTTAGTGGTTGCTGCAGCGTTGTTGATTTCATCAGGGGTCTGGGCAGTGAGTGCCAGCGTATTGCTGTCTCCTACGCCTTCTGTGCCATCAACTGCCGAATCTTTTGTTGCCGAAGCTTTTGCTGCTGAGGCTTCTGTTGCCGCAGCTTTAAGAACCGGGGCTGCTGGCTTCTTCTTGGTTTCCCTGAATTCTTTTTCCTCCTTGATTTCACGTAACGACAACTTGGGCAGAGGGTCGACGACTTCTTGTTGTGACCCAAACTTCGCAGTAATCCTCTGAAAGTCGCGATCAAAATTGTCCGAGCGTGAAAAACTTCCATAGACTTTGATGTTTGTCCTGTTGTTCCCAGGCATTTTCAGCTTGAGGTATGCATAGTGCGGCACAGCCATGAACTGGGCTTGAGCTGGTCTCCCGAGTATAGCGTGATACTGTGACTCCCAGTTCACTACTTCAAACTCGATCTTTTCCTTCCTGAAATTGTCGGTTTTGCCAAAGACGACGTTCAGGTAAACTTTGCCAAGAGAGTAGCCCGGAGCGGTTGGGAGGATCCCGTGGAAGCAAGTACATGTTTCTTCTAGCATCCTCATGGTGATCCCCATACTTTTGATTGTGTCGACGAAAATCAGGTTTAACCCGCTTCCACCTCCATGAAGACTTTGCTCATCTTGAACCCCCCGATTTGTGCCTCGACTACTAAGGCAGCGTGTCCTGGTTTTGGTATGGTCATCGGGTGATCTGCTCGACTGAACGTAATGTTCTGAGAGGACCACTCGACATACTCGGGGATGTTCGCCATGATGCTTTCTGCCAGATTAATCTCTCGGGTGAGCTTCTTCATCTCTCTTCTCGAGACACCTGTCCTATGGATCATGCTCATCTGCCCACGTGGTGGTGGAAACGCCTCGCTGGGTTGATGAGGTTGAGCCTGCTGGACTTGATGCTGCGGTGGGGGTGGGGGTGGTGGTGGTAGCTGTTGTTGGCCTGACTGCTGGATGAGTTTGTGCAAGTCATGGAACTGCCGACAATCCCCGAGCAGGTGACTCGACTTTGTTTTGCCATCCTTGGAATCAACATACGAGTGCAGGTAACAGGGGGCGTTGATCTGCTCAGCGTAGGGTAGTTCGGGAGTCCTCTGCTGCCGTGGTTTGATGTTGCCACGGTTCCCAGAGTTGTTCCGATTACCGTCCTGTCGATCGTCTCTTCTTTCGTCATATCGATCGTCGTGCCGATCAGAGTACCCTGCGGCTACCAGGTTGTTGTCATCATAATTGCGGTTCTTCCTTCTCTTGTGACGATCCCTTCGGCCACCCGAGTCGTGCTTCGGCTGGTCATCATCTTCGTCGTCACTGCGCTGTCGTGGCCTTCGCACATTGTCCTCACCATCAGCCCAACTGTTGGTGATTTCCATTAACTTGGTTATGGTTTTTGGCTTTTTGCGCCCAAGTTCTTCTATGTAGCTCTCACGCCGGACGCCATCGCTGAAAGCGTCGATTTCTCTGTCGATAGATACGTCCTCAGCAGCGTTTAGGAGTTTGGTGAATCTCCCGATGTATGAGCGCATCGACTCCTTCTGCTTCTGTTGGCAATTCCGTAACTCTTCAATCCCGACGGGTCTCTTGTATGTTGCTTGGAAATTGGCAACGAAGGCGTCTACTAGGTCATCCCATGATTTAATGGAACCCTTCGGCAGCCCCCTTAGCCAGGCTCGCACTGAATCCTTCAAGTAGAGCTGCAAGCATTGCATTGCTGCTATCTGGTTTCCCTTGTGCAGGATCACAGTCTGCAGGTAGTCGTCTATCCAAGATCTTGGTTCCTGCTGCCCATCGTATTTGGCAGCGTTGGTAGGGGTAGGCTTGAACTTTTTGGGCGGCATCGTCTCACGGATTTTGTAACTTAAACAGTCGGCTCCCCTGAGTTCGCCGTCGTACTCCTGATCCTCATCCGAAGAATCACTATCATTGTCCTTCCTAGCGGCGCGTCGTCGCCTTGCTTTCTCGATCTTGCTCTGGGTGATTTCATCCCGAGCATCTCTCGCATGATGTTTTGAACCACTAGCTTGCACCGTGGTCTTTTCCTTTTGCGGAACTAGATTATTTCCCGATATCGCGAGACATTCCAGGGCGCCTCAATGAGCTTGAGCCATGGATCCTTCAGGTCGCTGGTTGATGAGGTACGCAGCGAGGTTTGCTGTTGCTCCTGCAACGGTTTTCGGCCGTGGCATGCCTGCGGTGTCCGTGGTCATAAAGGACTTGGTCAGGTTTGATGTGATCTCTCTAGCGTCATCTTCCGAAAGCCTAGATAGCCTTGACCGGTGTTTGCCTGCCCCCTGAGTATTTCGAGAGGCGCTCCCTTGCGAGCCCCTTCGTCGTTCACTGGATCGATCTGCCGCAGATAGGCGTCTCTCGAGGGTGGCTTGCTCTTTCGACAGGTGCTCCCGGTTTTTCTCTAGTATAGAGCGATAAGCATTGAGGGTTCCAACCGAGGTTCCTGCGGGGAGCGGTGTGTTGTTGAGTACTGGTGCCCTGGCTGCTGCCCACTCCTCGTCCGCGATGGTGTAGTCGCTGTCGCGGTTGCTGGCGCTGTTTTCAAAACTTGCCCGTCTACCGGAACGAGGGGTATGGTCTCCGTCTTCTCTGCGTCTTGTGTTTCCTATGTTATTGGCGACATAAACCTGATGGCGTGCCGTTCTTCGGGTGGTTCCTTGGACGATGTTGTCGATACTGTCTTCTCCCGATGAATATTGGGCATTGCAGATGAACGGCGTGTCGCTCGATCCCAGCCCGTGCCTGGTGTCGCAGTTCAAGCAGTAGTACGAAGTTAACTCCGAAGATGTGGGATCGTCGGATCCTACCGACATGGAAGACACCGAACGGGGAGTCGAGGGAACGGGTGAACACGTTGATCCTGTCAGACCAGCCGATAGGTCGAGTGAAGATGACGCGCTTGGACTCGTCGATCCGGAAGTGGGCGATTCCAGCAATCGAAGGATTCCTTCCGCGTTGACGTTGTAGTGGACGCTGCCGAAGGTCATCTCCATGTTTCCTTGTAGATCTGAAAAGTTTGAACGGGAGGAATCGCTGTGAGGAGTAAATTCGTAGGAGCCGAATCGAATCGGGCTTCCCAGATTTGGCGATGATGGTGTCGATGAAGTTGCTGATGAAGTTGCCGGTGAGGCCGCTGGTGTCATGATTGGATCTGCCGATGACCGATCTTGTGCCGACAGGGTTCCCAGAGATGGCGCCAATTGTTGAGGGTGCTCCTCGGCAATGCCCTCCGATAGGGGCTTAGGGTTGATGGAATCCTGCAAGCTGACACGAGACATCGGTTCACAGACAAGCGGGGAGAGCGATTTACCCAGGTTCGGGGCCCTCGATGAGGTAAAACCCTTACGTCATGCCTGTCTGTTCTTGATTATGATGATAATGGGTTACAATGGGGTGTCGAATAGTTTGGCTGAGATCTCGTCGAGATAGCTAAGTACTAGGGTAACCTAGATCTAAGCTTCTGTTCGCTAAGATCGCTAAGATTGATTGTATGCCTCGACAGCCCCTCTCCTGGCCTTTATATAGGAGGCCAGGTCTCGAGAGGTCTGATCGAGTACGACTAGGTTTACAGTAGATCTATCTCTAAAGTTTCCTTGTTCGGCTCTTTCCATGTCTTGTACTTCAAGGAATCTTCCGTTACACCGTCCTAGCGGCCCACCTTGCCATCGAGTACCTTCATGGGCCTTCAGCTGGACTGTATAGGGTAGAGCAACGTCGGTTACCCGAAGGGTAGTGCCCACGTCAGTGGGCGTTGATGCTTTGTTGTCTTTAGTTCGTGTACTTTGCATCTTGCGGCATGGTGGGATGAAGCCTCTCGGGCTAACTTTACATGACCGCGTTCATGAGATTTGCTCCACGCTCGACATGCAACTTGTATTGCATAAGTGGCTTTGCGGGTGTCTATCTCTCCCACCACAGTGCAGATTCAATTCACTCTTTCTATTGACAACACTAGTATCACCGTTGTGGTTCATGTTCGTAGGTAGATTGGATCTTACTCGAAAACCCTAAACCAAGTAAAATATGCAAACCAAATTAGATGCGTCTAACTTGTTTTTGCAGGTTTTGGTGATGTGATATGGCCATGATGTGATGATGAATATGTATGAGATGATCATTATTGTATTGTGGCAACCGGCAGGAGCCTTATGGTTGTCTTTATATTTCATGTTGTAGTATTATTTCAAAGTAGATGTAATAGTTGCTACACACGGTGAACAACCATGAAGACGGCGCCATGGACCTTGACGCTACGCCGACGATGATGGAGATCATGCCCGTTGATGATGGAGATCATGTCCGTGCTTTGGAGATGAAGATCAAAGGCGCAAAGACTAAAGGGCCATATCATATTACATTATGAATTGCATGTGATGTTAATCCTTTATGCATCTTATTTAGCTTTGATCGCAACGGTAGCATTATAAGATGATCCCTCACATTAATATCAAAATAATAAAGTGTTCTCCACTCGTATGCACCGTTGCTACAGTTCGTCGTTTCGAAGCATCTCGTGATGATCAGATGTGATAGACTCTATGTTCACATACAACAGGTGTAAGCCATGTTTGCACATGCGGAATACTTGGGTTTGCTTGACGAGCCTAGCATGTACAGACATGGCCTCGGGACAACAGAAACCGAAAGGTTGAACACGAGTCATATGAATGATATGATCAACATGTTGATGTTCACCATTGAAGCTACATCATCTCACGTGATGATCGGTTTTGGTGTAGTGGATGTGGATCGTGTACCACTTAACAACTATGAGGGATGTTGTATTAAGTGGGAGTTCATTAGTAATTAGATTAAAACATGAACTAATTATCATGAACATAGTCTGAATAGTATTTTGAATGAATTTGTAGAACTGGCATCCGTTTTCTACCATGCGCTAGTCTTGTAATTGAGATAGAAATACTGTTAAGTCTGACAAGAAACTTTACGGACTGGTACCGTATTGTTAAAGAATCAAGAAATGTTTAAGTGCTATTGCAAACTTTTAGTAAACCTCACATTGTTGATTCAAAGAATAATGGTTTCAATTAGTACCTAGAATCATCTTGTCTCCGTGAAACTTGAAGTTCAAATCTGTTTGAAAAGTAAGGAGCTGAAAATTTAGTTTTCAGAAATAAGCAAGGTATGAGATATATGTGATATCTAAGACCTTATTGCAAGGTGATAGAATATAATTTGGTGAGACTACATAAACTCATAAGTTTTATGGGAATGTACGAAGGTTGAAGAAGCCAGGCGTCCCAATCCTCCAACTATTCGGGCACTAACGATATTTGCATATCCATGAAACGATCGTCCTTAGTATGCACCGTTACTAAGACTCGTCGTTTCGAAGCATCTCGTGATGATCGGGTGTTATAGATTCTACGTGTGCATACAACGGGTGCAAGCCAGATTTGCACATGCGAATACTGAGGTTAAACTTTACGAGCCTAGCATGTACATACATGGTCTCGAAAAGTCGTCATGATAGGATGGATAAAAATTATGAGTGAAATTGTTCATCATATTAAATGGTTACTAATAGTGAAATCCGGAACACTTGTCATATGATGATCAACTTCAAAGTAAGAACCTCAAGGTTATTGGTATTTGACCAACAAACCTAGAAGTTATTGAAGGTGAAGTGTTTTCTGAGAATGAGGAAAGCTAAAAGAGAAACTACAAAAGATATTTTGGCAGAAAGAAAGAAAAGACTAGAAAGTCTAGCTCAGGTGTATATAGATGATATACATGTTATGTATGTATTCCTTGTTTGGTCACATAATGAAATTCTTGGGTATTTGTACCACATTGGTTGGTATGAGATGTCATACAATACAACGCAATACAAGAATACGATGGCCTAAGTGACTGATAAAGGAATATGGTAATAATGCACGTCTGTAACATAATAAAGTGTTATTATGTTTGTCGTTAGCATTCTACCTAGCCCTTAGAATTTATAATAAAGAAATTAATAAATTGTTATTTTTCTCTGGTCAAATAAAAACAATGAGTTGTTCAAATTATGACATTACTCCATGTACGATGGATAAGTTATTATAAATCTTAATGGTAAAACACACATACATAACACTGACGCTAAAATGCCATAAGGCAAATGATTTGAACTCCACTTATTTGTGGAACCGCCATTTAGGTCAAGTTAGAAAGGAACGCATGAAGGAACTCCATGCAAATGGATTTTTGGAGTCATTTGATTTTTGTATCGTTTGGCACTTGCAAATCTTTTCTAAAGAAAATGACTGAAATACCATTCATAGGCCAAAAGTTGAAAGGGCAACTAACTTAGTAGAAACATACATGATGATATATGTGGTTCACTAGGCATAGTTGTGTGCGGGAGATTCTTCTACTTCATGAAAACTTCCAACAATGAATTGAGTATATATATGTGGATATATTCGATAAGGAAGAAGTTTGAAACATTTGAATAGATTCAAATAAATTTCAGCATGAAGCGGAAATCAGCGTAATAGAAAAGTCAAATATCTATGATTGGATCATGGTGGAAATATTTGAATTACGAGTTTTAGCGAACATCTAAGAGAGTTATGAAATTGTTCTACAAGTCACGTTTCTTGGAGTATCAGAGTGATGATGAAGTATCCGAGAGACGTATCCAAACCTTGTTGGATTAATGAAAAGATAAAATAAAATAAAGCCGTTATATTTTTGTGGATTATGCTTTAGAGACTACCGCTTTTACACTAAATAGAGCATCATCATGATCCGTTGAAATGGCACCATACGAGTTATGGCATGGGTATGAACCCTAATAGTCCTTTCTTAAATTTTGGTATGCATAGCATAAGTAAATAAGTTTACAACCAAAATCGGATGAATGACTTTGTTGGTTATCCCAAAGAATCAATTGGGAATTCTTTCCACTATGGAGACAAAGACAAAAGTGTTTGTCGATGTTTCTTACTTATTTCCAAGAAATTGTTTCTAGCGAAGTATTTGAGTGGGAGGACAATAGAACTTGATAAGGTTTATGAACCTGAGCATAATGATCAGAGTAGCGCAGCATCGGAATTGGTTCCGGAAGCGGCCACGACGATCATGGCTCTGATGGCGTGTATTTCACACGTTCGTTGGGCAACCCCAAGAGGAAGGTATGATGCGCACAGCAGCAAGTTTTCCCTCAGAAAGAAACCAAGGTTTATCGAACCAGGAGGAGCCAAGAAGCACGTTGAAGGTTGATGGCGGTGGGATGTAGTGCGGCGCAACACCAGGGATTCCGGCGCCAACGTGGAACCTGCACAACACAACCAAAGTACTTTGCCCCAACGAAACAGTGAGGTTGTCAATCTCACCGGCTTGCTGTAACAAAGGATTAACTGTATTGTGTGGAAGATGATTGTTTGCAGAAAACAGTAGAACAAGTATTGCAGTAGATTGTATTTCAGTAAAGAGAATTGGACCGGGGTCCACAGTTCACTAGAGGTGTCTCTCCCATAAGACAAACAGCATGTTGGGTGAACAAATTACAGTTGGGCAATTGACAAATAAAGAGAGCATGACCATGCACATACATATCATGATGAGTATAGTGAGATTTAATTGGGCATTACGACAAAGTACATAGACCGTCATCCAACTGCATCTATGCCTAAAAAGTCCACCTTCAGGTTATCATCCGAACCCCCTCCAGTATTAAGTTGCTAACAACAGACAATTGCATTAAGTATGGTGCATAATGTAACTAGTGACTACATCCTTGAACATAGCACTAATGTTTTATCCCTAGTGGCAACAAGACAACACAACCTTAGAACTTTCATCACACGTCCCGGTGTCAATGCAGGCATGAACCCACTATCGAGCATAAGTACTCCCTCTTGGAGTTACAAGCATCTACTTGGCCAGAGCATCTACTAGTAACGGAGAGCATGCAAGATCATAAACAACACATAGCATAACTTTGATAATCAACATAACAAGTATTCTCTATTCATCGGATCCCAACAAACGCAACATATAGAATTACAGATAGATGATCTTGATCATGTTAGGCAGCTCACAAGATCCAACAATGATAGCACAATGGGGAGAAGACAACCATCTAGCTACTGCTATGGACCCATAGTCCAGGGGTAGACTACTCACACATCACACCGGAGGCGACCATGGCGGCGTAGAGTCCTCCGGGAGATGATTCCCCTCTCCGGCAGGGTGCCGTAGGCGATCTCCTGGATCCCCCGAGATGGGATCGGCGGCGGCGGCGTCTCTGGAAGGTTTTCCGTATCGTGGCTCTCGGTACTGGGGGTTTCGTCACGGAAACTTTTTATAGGCGGAAGGGCAGGTCAAGAGGCGGCACGGGGGCCCCACACCACAGGCCGGCGCGGCCAAGGGGGGGGCCGCGCCGCCCTATAGTGTGGCCCCTTCGTGGCCCCTCTTCGTCTCTCCTTCGGACTTCTAGAAGCTTCGTGAGAAAATAGGCCCCTGGGCTTTGATTTCGTCCAATTCCGAGAATATTTCCTTACTAGGATTCCTGAAACCAAAAACAGCAGAAAACAAAGAATCGGCACTTCGGCATCTTGTTAATAGGTTAGTTCCAGAAAATGCACGAATATGACATAAAGTGTGCATAAAACATGTAGATAACATCAATAATGTGGCATGGAACATAAGAAATTATCGATACGTCTGAGACGTATCAGCATCCCCAAGCTTAGTTCTGCTCGTCCCGAGCAGGTAAAACGATAACACAGATAATTTCTGGAGTGACATGCCATCATAATCTTGATCATACTATTTGTAAAGCATATGTAGTGAATGCAGCGATCAAAACAATGTATATGACATGAGTAAACAAGTGAATCATATAGCAAAGACTTTTCATGAATAGCACTTCAAGACAAGCATCAATAAGTCTTGCATAAGAGTTAACTCATAAAGCAATAATTCAAAGTAAAGGCATTGAAGCAACACAAAAGAAGATTAAGTTTCAGCGGTTGCTTTCAACTTGTAACATGTATATCTCATGGATATTGTCAACATAGAGTAATATAATAAGTGCAATAAGCAAGTATGTAGGAATCAATGCACAGTTCACACAAGTGTTTGCTTCTTGAGGTGGAGAGAAATAGGTGAACTGACTCAACATTGAAAGTAAAAGAATGGTCCTCCATAGAGGAAAAGCATCGATTGCTATATTTGTGCTAGAGCTTTGATTTTGAAAACATGAAACAATTTTGTCAACGGTAGTAATAAAGCATATGCATCATGTAAATTATATCTTATAAGTTGCAAGCCTCATGCATAGTGTACTAATAGTGCCCGCACCTTGTCCTAATTAGCTTGGACTACCGGATCATCACAATGCATTGTTTTTACCAAGTGTCACAAAGGGGTACCTCTATGCCGCCTGTACAAAGGTCTAAGGAGAAAGCTCGCATTGGATTTCTCGCTATTGATTATTCTTCAACTTAGACATCCATACCGGGACAACATAGACAACAGATAATGGACTCCTTTTTTATGCATAAGCATATAACAACAATTAATAATTTTCTCATTTGAGATTTGAGGATTGTTGTCCAAAACTGAAACTTCCACCATGGAGCATGGCTTTAGTTAGCGGCCCAATGTTCTTCTCTAACATATGCATGCTTAACCCTATGGTGGTAGATCTCTCTTACTTCAGACAAGACGGACATGCATAGCAACTCACATGAAATTTAACAATGAATAGTTGATGGCGTCCCCAGTGAACATGGTTATCGCACAACAAGCAACTTAATAAGAGATAAAGTGCATAATTACATATTCAATACCACAATAGTTTTTAAGCTATTTGTCCCATGAGCTATATATTGCAAAGGTGAATGATGGAATTTTAAAGGTAGCACTCAAGCAATTTACTTTGGAATGGCGGGAAAATACCATGTAGTATAGGTAGGTATGGTGGACACAAATGGCATAGTGGTTGGCTCAAGTATTTTGGATGCATGAGAAGTATTCCCTCTCGATACAAGGTTTAGGCTAGCAAAGCTTATTTGAAACAAACACAAGGATGAACCGGTGCAGCAAAACTCACATAAAAGACATATTGAAAACATTATAAGACTCTACACCGTCTTCCTTGTTGTTCAAACTCAATACTAGAAATTATCTAGACCTTAGAGAAACCAAATATACAAACCAAATTTTAGCATGCTCTATGTATTTCTTCATTACGAATGAATGCCGGTAAGCACATGGGTAGGTACGCACGCATCTATCGATCGACGCGTGGCTAACGTCGTTCGTTTGTCGTTGGACTCCTCGCTAGCTGTCTGTGGGTGGCTTGGCATAAAAAGGAATCACGACAGCCATGCAAGACAAAAACACACAGCTTTGCCTTCTGATCGATGTGTTTCTTGGTCCGTGAACTGGAGGAAAGAAAAAAATTGAGACGATGTTTGCTGATGCATGTGTCTCTCTTCACGTGAGTGCAGTTTTTTCGGCAAAGCTGCTTCCGCCAAAATTTCCTACATACACACTACCCATAACGCGCCAAACAGGTAACTAGCTCGGCCCTTTAGAGTACGGAGTACAGTGTACAGCCGCATGTTGAGATTAGCTCGGATTTTTGCCATGATGTTTGACCGTGTTCCAGGTGGGACGCGGGAGGCGGTGTTTAGCGAACGTAGTACAGAGTTAGTGCTCCTAGTGGTGCAGTTAACGTTAGCTAGGACCTAGTCTTCAGGCTAGCTGTTGTACTCTGAATGAATACAGTCAGTATGCACATCTCCTTTCTTCCATACTCGCCTTCAGCATGCCATCCCGTACATGACGCGCGGCCGCTTGCCTAGATTCGTCAAGCTCCGCTCCTTCATCCTTCTCGAGGAACAGCGCCTCGCCCGTCAAGCCAGGACTGTCGCCCACAACGCCCTCCTGGCTCAGGCCCAAGCGCTCCAAGCCTCGCGTCCGCCTCTACCTACACCAGGCTCTGCCCCGGTCATCATGTACGGTACCGGCCACTTCAGCGCTGGTGGTTCCACTAGCTCTCCGGGTGCCGGCGGAAAGAAAAAGAAGCGCAAGACGAACCCGTCGACTGGCGGGGGCTCTCCTTCCGGTGGGGGGCTCGCAGTATGGCACCCACGCGGCGGCTCGCCATACGGCGCCCACGGCGGCAGCTCGCACTACGGCGTCCATGGTGGCGGTTCTTCTTCCGTATCCTATCCACCGCGACCATCTTCTAGCGCCTGCATTGGAACGAGCGGCCGTTGACTCGATTGGGCCAGCTAGATAGGGGTGTGGCGTTGGGAGAGGGCTGCAGCCGAGGCGCGCGTACATGGAGAGCAGCGCGTTGAAGGGGAACCGCTCGCGGCCGTGGTCGAGGAACCCGTTCCTGAGCACGAAGGCGTGGGCCTCGCGGCCGAGGCGGTGGTCGGCGTCGGCGGGGAGGTGGGAGCTGGCGAGGAGCAGGCTTGACGGAGCTGACGCCGTGGCGGGCCTCGGCGAGCATGGCGCGGAGCGCGTCGAGCACGTGGGCCCAGTGGCGGAAGAGGCAGAGCGCGAAGATGTGAGGGAGTTGTATGAGACGGCGTCGCGGAGCTCGGGGGGCGTGGCGTCGAAGAGCGCGAGCGCCGCGGCGAGGTCCCCGCAGCGCGCGTGGGCGGTGAGGAGCGCGTTGGTGACGGCCGGGGTGGGACGGTGGAGGAGGTTGCGGCGTAGGGACGCCGCGTGGAGTGCGCGCGCGACGCGGGCGTCTCGGAGCGCCGCCGCTGACTTGATGGCTGGAGGGAGCGCGAAGTGGTCGATGGAGGCGGAGGTTGCGAGAGAGGAGAGTGCGCGGAGGGCGGCGGCGTGGTTTCCGGACGCGGTGAGGGAGCGGATGGTGGCAAGGCTCCAGAGAAATCCAAGATCGGCAAAAAATCCTGCTGCAGATTCCACCTCTGGCCGTTCCGCCCGGACGCCCTGCCGTCGAGCTGGTGCTGCACGACGAGCTCTGGGTTGAACTGCTATAGCTCACATGAATGTTGCAGTCACCGAGGAGGAACTGCTATAGAGTGCCGTAGTAGGGTGGGAGGAAGACGATGACAAGTGACGTGGGCGTATGCATGGAAGGCGAGTTCAGCCAAGTAGTTTAGTCTGCTCTAGCAAAGTGGTGTCGGGGCTGGGATTTGGACTTGCATACGCCAAAGAGCTGTAATGATAACTTTACTTATTCAAGCCTGACACGCCAAAAAATGAGTGGAGGACAGAAGAGGACAGCCAAAAAAGATGCTAACGCCGTATGGTGGCCGTGAGTGAGAAATTAAATCTCAATGTTGATCCAACGGTGGCTAGGGGGTGCTCACGTATCCCCCTGATCACCAAATCCACTCTCTTCTTCATTAATGGGTGCAAAGCATATGATGCAAGAGCTTAATCATGAGCACAACAATTGCCAAGTATCACATTACCCAAAACATTAATAGCAATTACTACATGTATCATTTTCCAATTCCAACCATATAACAATTTAACGAAGAAGAAACTTCGCCATGAATACTATGAGTAGAAACCAAGGACATACTTGTCCATATGCTACAGCGGAGCGTGTCTCTCTCCCATAAAGTGAATGCTAGGATCCATTTTATTCAAACAAAACAAAAAAACAAAAACAAACCGACGCTCCAAGAAAAAGCACATAAGATGTGATGGAATAAAAATATAGTTTCAGGGGAGGAACCTGATAATGTTGTCGATGAAGAAGGGGATGCCTTGGGCATCCCCAAGCTTAGACGCTTGAGTCTTCTTGATATATGCAGGGGTGAACCACCGGGGCATCCCCAAGCTTAGAGCTTTCACTCTCCTTGATCATGTTGCATCATACTCCTCTCTTGATCCTTGAAAACTTCCTCCACACCAAGCTCGAAACAACTCATTAGAGGGTTAGTGCACAATATAAATTGACATATTCAGAGGTGACACAATCATTCTTAACACTTCTGGACATTGCATAATGCTACTGGACATTAGTGGATCAAAGAAATTCATCCAACATAGCAAAAGAGGCAATGCGAAATAAAAGGCAGAATCTGTCAAAACAGAACAGTTCGTATTGACAAATTTTAAAATGGCACCAGACTTGCTCAAATGAAAATGCTCAAATTGAATGAAAGTTGCGTACATATCTGAGGATTACTCACGTAAATTGGCATAATTTTCTGAGCTACCTACAGGGAGGTGGACCCAGATTCGTGACAGCAAAGAAATCTGGAACTGTGCAGTAATCCAAATCTAGTACTTACTTTTCTATCAACGGCTTAACTTGGCACAATAAAACATAAAACTAAGATAAGGAGAGGTTGCTACAGTAGTAAACAACTTCCAAGACACAAAATAAAAACAAAGTACTGTAGGTAAAAACATGGGTTGTCTCCCATAAGCGCTTTTCTTTAACGCCTTTCAGCTAGGCGCAGAAAGTGTGTATCAAGTATTATCAAGAGATGAAATGTCAACATCATAATTTGTTCTCATAATAGAATCAAAAGGTACCTTCATTCTCTTTCTAGGGAAGTGTTCCATACCTTTCTTGAGAGGAAATTGATATTTTATATTACCTTCCTTCATATCAATAATAGCACCAACAGTTCGAAGAAAAGGTCTTCCCAATATAATGGGACAAGATGCATTGCATTCAATATCCAAGACAACAAAATCAACGGGAACAAGGTTATTGTTAACGGTAATGCGAACATTATCAACTTTACCCAAAGGTTTCTTTGTAGAATGATCAGCAAGATTAACATCCAAATAACAATTTTTCAGCGGTGGCAAGTCAAGCATATTATAAATTTTCTCAGGCATAACAGAAATACTTGCACCAAGATCACATAAAGCATTACAATCAAAATCTTTAACCTTCATCTTAATGATGGGCTCCCAACCATCCTCTAGCTTTTTAGGAATAGAGGCTTCACGCTCTAGTTTCTCTTCTCTAGCTTTTATGAGAGCATTTGTAATATGATGCGTGAAAGCCAAATTTATAGCACTAGCATTAGGACTTTTAGCAAGTTTTTGCAAGAACTTTATAACTTCAGAGATGTGGCAATCATCAAAATTCAAACCATTATAATCTAAAGCAATGGGATCATCATCCCCAATGTTGGAAAAAATTTCAGCAGCTTTATCACAAGCAGTTTCAGCAATTTTAGCAGTTTCAGGCAATTTTTCGCGCTTTGCATTAGAAGTGGAAACATTGCTAACACCAATTCTTTTATTAGTATGAGTAGGAGGTGCAGCAACATGTGTAGCATTAGCATTACTAGTGGTGGTAATAGTCCAAACTTTAGCTATATTCTTCTCTTTAGCTAGTTTTTCATTTTCTTCTCTATCCCACCTAGCACGCAGTTCAGCCATTAATCTTATATTCTCATTAATTCTAACTTGAATGGCATTTGCTGTAGTAACAATTTTATTATGATGATTCTCATTAGGCAAAACTTTTGATTTCAAAAGATCAACATCATGACAAGACTATCGACTTTAGAAGCAAGTATATCAATTTTCCCAAGCTTTTCTTCAACAGATTTGTTAAAAGCAGTTTGTGTACTAATAAATTCCTTAAGCATGGCTTCAAGTCCAGGGGGTGAACTCCTATTATTGTTGTAAGAATTCCCATAAGAATTACCATAACCGTTGCCATTATTATAAGGATATGGCCTATAGTTGTTACTAGAATTGTTCCGGTAAGCATTGTTGTTGAAATTATTATTTTTAATGAAGTTTACATCAAAATGTTCTTCTTGTGCAACCAATGAAGCTAATGGAACATTATTAGGATCAATATTAGTCCTATCATTCACAAGCATAGACATAATAGCATCAATCTTATCACTCAAGGAAGAGGTTTCTTCGACAGAATTTACCTTTTTACCTTGTGGAGCTCTTTCCGTGTGCCATTCAGAGTAGTTGATCATCATATTATCAAGAAGCTTTGTTGCTTCACCAAGAGTGATGGACATAAAGGTACCTCCAGCAGCTGAATCCAATAAATTCCGTGAAGAAAAATTTAGTCCTGCATAGAAGGTTTGGATGATCATCCAAGTAGTCAGTCCATGGGTTGGGCAATTTTTAACCAGATATTTCATTCTTTCCCAAGCTTGAGCAACATGTTCAGTATCTAATTGTTTAAAATTCATTCTGCTACTCCTCAAAGATATAATTTTAGCAGGGGGATAATATCTACCAATAAAAGCATCCTTGCATTTAGTCCATGAATCAATACTATTCTTAGGCAGAGATAGCAACCAATCTTTAGCTCTTCCTCTTAATGAGAAAGGGAACAATTTTAGTTTAATAATATCACCATCTACATCTTTATATTTTTGCATTTCACATAGTTCAACAAAATTATTAAGATGGGCAGCAGCATCATCAGAACTAACACCAGAAAATTGCTCTCGCATAACAAGATTCAGTAAAGCAGGTTTAATTTCAAAGAATTCTGCTGTAGTAGCAGGTGGAGCAATAGGTGTGCATAAGAAATCATTATTATTTGTGGTTGTGAAGTCACACAACTTAGTATTTTCAGCGTTGGCCATTTTAGCAACAGTAAATAAAGCAAACTAGATAAAGTAAATGCAAGTAAACTAATTTTTTTGTGTTTTTGATATAGCAAACAAGATAGCAAGTAAAGTAAAACTAGCAACTAATTTTTGTATTTTGATTTAGTGCAGCAAACAAAGTAGTAAATAAAACTAAGCAAGACAAAAACAAAGTAAAGAGATTGAGAAGTGGAGACTCCCCTTGCAGCGTGTCTTGATCTCCCCGGCAACGGCGCCAGAAAATGTAGCTGCTGGCGTGTAGTTGACGTGGGAGTTAGAAATCTTTGTGGTGTAACTTTTCTTCAGTTCCCCGGCAATGGCGCCAGAAAATGTGCTTGATGGCGTGTATTTCACACGTTCGTTGGGCAACCCCAAGAGGAAGGTATGATGCGCACAGCAGCAAGTTTTCCCTCAGAAAGAAACCAAGGTTTATCGAACCAGGAGGAGCCAAGAAGCACGTTGAAGGTTGATGGCGGCGGGATGTAGTGCGGCGCAACACCAGGGATTCCGGCGCCAACGTGGAACCTGCACAACACAACCAAAGTACTTTGCCCCAACGAAACAGTGAGGTTGTCAATCTCACCGGCTTGCTGTAACAAAGGATTAACTGTATTGTGTGGAAGATGATTGTTTGCAGAAAACAGTAGAACAAGTATTGCAGTAGATTGTATTTCAGTAAAGAGAATTGGACCGGGGTCCATAGTTCACTAGAGGTGTCTCTCCCATAAGACAAACAGCATGTTGGGTGAACAAATTACAGTTGGGCAATTGACAAATAAAGAGAGCATGACCATGCACATACATATCATGATGAGTATAGTGAGATTTAATTGGGCATTACGACAAAGTACATAGACCGTCATCCAACTGCATCTATGCCTAAAAAGTCCACCTTCAGGTTATCATCCGAACCCCCTCCAGTATTAAGTTGCTAACAACAGACAATTGCATTAAGTATGGTGCATAATGTAACTAGTGACTACATCCTTGAACATAGCACTAATGTTTTATCCCTAGTGGCAACAGCACAACACAACCTTAGAACTTTCTGTCACTGTCCCAGGTGTCAATGCAGGCATGAACCCACTATCGAGCATAAGTACTCCCTCTTGGAGTTACAAGCATCTACTTGGCCAGAGCATCTACTAGTAACGGAGAGCATGCAAGATCATAAACAACACATAGCATAACTTTGATAATCAACATAACAAGTATTCTCTATTCATCGGATCCCAACAAACGCAACATATAGAATTACAGATAGATGATCTTGATCATGTTAGGCAGCTCACAAGATCCGACAATGATAGCACAATGGGGAGAAGACAACCATCTAGCTACTGCTATGGACCCATAGTCCAGGGGTAGACTACTCACACATCACACCGGAGGCGACCATGGCGGCGTAGAGTCCTCCGGGAGATGATTCCCCTCTCCGGCAGGGTGCCGGAGGTGATCTCCTGGATCCCCCGAGATGGGATCGGCGGCGGCGGCGTCTCCGGGAAGGTTTTCCGTATCGTGGCTCTCGATGCGGGGGTTTCGTCACGGAGACTTTTTATAGGCGGAAGGGCAGGTCAAGAGGCGGCACGGGGGCCCCACACCACAGGCCGGCGCGGCCAAGGGGGGGCCGCGCCGCCCTATAGTGTGGCCCATCCGTGGCCCCTCTTCGTCTCTCCTTCGGACTTCTGGAAGCTTCGTGAGAAAATAGGCCCCTGGGCTTTGATTTCGTCCAATTCCGAGAATATTTCCTTACTAGGATTTCTGAAACCAAAAACAGCAGAAAACAGCAACTGGCACTTCGGCATCTTGTTAATAGGTTAGTTCCAGAAAATGCACGAATATGACATAAAGTGTGCATAAAACATGTAGATAACATCAATAATGTGGCATGGAACATAAGAAATTATCGATACGTCAGAGACGTATCAGGCTCCCATGACTACAAAGTGTTTTAGCCATGGAGATCGAAGTACATATTGAACCTTGTAGGTATGGTTTACTTTGTGATCAAATAAATGATTTGTGGACAAAGGATTGATTTTAAACAATGATAAACCAACTACAAACAAAGAAGTTATGATGGGCCCTGACTCCGTTAAAATGGCTATGCTCCATAAAATCCAAGATAGATGAATACTTTTTGAAAGTAAATGGATCTATAAAATTGATGGACTTGGATGAAATATCCTTCAAGAAGCTCGACTTGTCGAAAAGTTGTTTACGACAAAGTTCAAAGAGTTGACTATGATAAGATTAGATCTTCCATAGCAATGCTTATAGTCTATGTGGATTATTCTAGTAATCGCTACATATTTCTTTTATGATATATGCTAGTAGGATGGCAAAATACATTACTTAATAGAAGTGTGAATTAAAGGTGTATACAAGATACAACCAAGAGTTTTGCTAGTCCGTGGAATACTAGATAGGTATACGAACTTCAATTGGATGAAGTGAGTATCACGGAGTTGGAATCTTCACCGGATGAAATGGTCAAAGAGTTTTTTATTTCATCAGAAACGATGAAGATGCTTGCATTTGCAAGAAATTAAGTGGGAGCGCTGAGACATATTTATAATACTTTATGTAGATGACATATAGTTGGTTATAAATGATGTAATTATATACTTGATTAAAAGGTTTCATTGAGAATTAGCTTCAATGAAAGGATATGGACTGAAACATATTTAGTGTCAAGATCTATGAAGATAGATTGAAACACATAATAAGACATAGAATGGATATTGAAGTAGTTCAATATAGAAATATTAAGAAGGTGTTCTTTCCATAAAAAGGTTTAACAAGACTTGAGTATATTTGACACTCAATGAGTAAAACCACATGAGTGATTTTAGATCACGAATAATATGTACACAATCAGATGTCCTGTGCTCTAAAGTGTTATGAGCATATGTACCAGAATGATTCATATGATGATCATTGGATGACAGTAAGAATATCTTTGAGTACTTTAGAAGAACCAAGGATATATATAGTTTTGTATGGGGTAATGACAAACAAATCGCTGTAGAGTGTTGCACCGATATTAGTTTGGTCACATATAAAATGAATTTCAAATCTCAATTAGGCTAAGTGTTGTTTAAAAGGTAGCACAATGCTGGATTTAGAAGAGTTCTAAATATTGTGACGGATTCTAGAAACGAAGGCAGAGTATGTCATTATTTTGACAATGACTAAGGATGTTTAAGTCGAGGAGTTCTTTGAGAACTTGGTGTAGTTCCGATAGTGTCAGAACTTTTAAACTATATTGTGTATTACAATATTAGTGACATATTTTAGACCGTGGAATTAAGGTTCCACCAGAAGACTGAACATATATGATTAATGCCGACTCATTTGGAAAATGAGTGATGCGTTGAGACGCAAATGAATTGCAAAATACATACGTTTCTGAGTGTGTTAGATCCGTTGACTAAAACCTCTCCCGTAAGCAAAACATGATAAAGCACCAGAAGGCCAAGGTGTTATATATTTACAAATGTAAACTTGATTATTGACTCTAGTGCAAGTGGGAGACTGTTGGAGATATGCCCAAGAGGCAATAATAAAGTGCTTATTATATATGTTTGTGTTTATGATAAATCTTTGCATACCATGCTATAATTGTATTAACCGAAACATTGGTACATGTGTGTTATGTAAACAACAAGGAGTCCCTAGTAAGCCTCTTGTATAACTAGCTTGTTGATTAATAGATGATCATGGTTTCGTGATCATGAACATTGGATGTCATTAATAACAAGGTTATGTCATTAGGTGAATGATATAATGGACACACACCCAAATAAGCGTAGCATAAGATCATGTCATTAAGTTCAACTTGCTATAAGCTTTCGATACATAGTTACCTAGTCCTTCGACCATGAGATCATGTAAATCACTTATACCGGAAGGGTACTTTGATTACATCAAACGCCACTACGTAAATGGGTGGTTATAAAGGTGGGATTAAGTATTCGGAAAGTATGAGTTGAGGCATATGGATCAAGAGTGGGATTTGTCCATCCCGATGACAGATAGATATACTCTCGGCCCTCTCGGTGGAATGTCGTCTGATTAGCTTGCAAGCATGTGAATGGTTCACAAGACATGATATGCCACGGTACGAGTAAAGAGTACTTGTCAGAGACGAGGTTGAACAAGGTATAGAGATACCGATGATCAAACCTCAGACAAGTAAAATATCGCGTGACAAAGGGAATCGGTATCGTATGTAAATGGTTCAATCGATCACTAAAGTCATCGTTGAATATGTGGGAGCCATTATGGATCTCCAGATCCCGCTATTGGTTATTGGTGGGGAGAAGTCTCAACCATGGCTACATAGTTCGCGAACCGTAGGGTGACACACTTAAGGTTTGATGTCGTTTAAGTAGATATGGAATATGGAATGGAGTTCGAAGTTTTGTTCGGAGTCTCGGATGGGATCCAGGACATCACGAGGAGGTCCGGAGAATAAGATTCATATATAGGAAGTCACTTTCCAAGTTTGGAAATGATCCAGTGCATTTATGGAAGGTTCTAGAAGGTTCTAGAAAAGTCCGGAAGAAATCACCATGGAAAGTGGAGTCCCGGAGGGACTCCACCTTGCATGGCCGGCCAACCCTAAGGGGGAGGAGTCCCAGGTG
The DNA here is from genome assembly GCF_019359855.2 of Lolium perenne. Taxonomy (NCBI): domain Eukaryota; kingdom Viridiplantae; phylum Streptophyta; class Magnoliopsida; order Poales; family Poaceae; genus Lolium; species Lolium perenne. Next base: position 124,269,044 of record NC_067245.2, on the reverse strand, counting down.
GACTCCACCAAGGTGGCCGGCCACACCCCCCCAAGGAAGGGTGGGAGTCCCACCTTGAGTAGGAGTCCCACCTTGGGTAGGTTTCGTGCATATGGCAAGTTTTGGTTTCGGGTCTTATTCAAAGACTTGGAGTCCAACTCTTGGGGGTTTCCACCTATAAATAGAGGGGCAAGGGGAGGGGGCCGGCCACACCAAGCCATGACTTGGCTGCACCACCTAGGGCTCCCATGGCCGGCGCCCTACCCCCCTCTCTCTCCCAAACCCTAGCCGCCCCTCCTCTTCCACCTCTCCCGCATACGCTTTGGCGAAGCCCTGCCGGAGTTCTCCACCACCACCGCCACCACGCCGTCGTGCTGCCGGGATTCCAAGGAGGATCTACTACTTCCACTGCCCGCTGGAATGGGGAGGAGGACGTCGTCATCAACATCGTACGTGTGACCGAGTACGGAGGTGCTGCCCGATTGTGGCACCGTCAAGATCTTCTACGCGCTTTTGCAAGAGGCAAGTGATCGACTACATCCACCACGAGATCTAATCTCGTTAAGCTTTGCGATCTTCGAGGGTTAGTCTCTTGATCTTCTCGTTGCTATCGTCTTCTAGGGCAAGTGATCTTGGCTTGTGTTTCGTTCTTGCGGTAGGAAATTTTTTGTTTTCTATGCTACGAATCCCATCAGCACCTTCTGCCAGCGAACCTGCTTCAGCACCTGAGCCAACTCCTCCGGAAGGCGCAACTGTTACCGCGCAACAACTTGCTACGGCGGTCACCGCGGCGACCGTGCCCCCTTCCGGCTCCCAGGGGCAGTCCATGGTGCTGCATGTTAGCCGCACCGCCGCTGCTGCCGGTGAGAAGGCCTCAGCTCAGCTGGGCTGGATCGTCGAGCTCACCCAGGGCGACATTGTCTTGGGCTCGCTCCGGGAGTACGTGGAGAAGTGGAACCGGGCGGATCTCTCCCCCGCCACCTGCGGCCTTGGCAAGGACAAGCTGCCGGTCATTGACAACTCTGGGCCGCGGAGCACGGCGCAACACTTCGGCAGGCTCAGGAGCGCTATGAAGGAGTTTGACTTGGCCTGGCATGATGCCAACACCAACGTGGTGGTAAGTTTTTACTTCAACCTTTTTCTTTACACCGTTGCCGGTTTTTAATTTTCCAGCTATAGATATATCCTCAGTCCCCGAGTTTCGGGTTAAGTACGTAGTACTTAGCGCGAAACTGCAAAAAACTGGCATAGCTAGTCCCCGAGTTACAGGTTATGCACAAGGTACTTACGAAACTGCAAAAAACCGGCATAGCTAGTCCCCGAGTTTTGGGTTAAGCACAAGGTACTTAGCACGAAACTGCAAAAAACTGGCATAGCTAGTCCCCGAGTTTCGGGTCAAGCACAAAGTACTTAGCGCGAAACTGCAAAAAACCGGTATAGCTCACTGCGATTCCGAATTTGTGCAGGGCGCCCTCGACTCCCGCAAACAGCTATTTGAGGGGCTCCTGTGGGAGCACCGGGACCTTTCTGAGGCCTTCACCAGCCTTGATCAGGCCCACATCAAGTGGCAAGGTTAGTCTCTTCCTTCCGGCTTCTTTCGTACTGGTTTATTTTTGACAACTTACATTTATAAGTTCTTTGTGCAGCTGCCCTTCTGGAAACCTCGCTCGAGGATCTTACCGGCCAAACCTCTGCCCTCAAGGGTAAATCTTGCTTGTTCATTTGTCTTTTTCATTTGAGCTCATCGGCTTCTTTTATTGATCTTTTCCTCTTCAGGATTACAGCTGAGAAGGAACAGCTCGCCCTTGAGCACCGCAAGGCTCTGGATGCTCAGCGGAATATCGCCGCTGAACTGAAGGATAAGCTCATCCAAGCTGAACTTCAGCATACACGGGAGCTCAAGGAGGCTAAGGCTGCCGGCGAGGCCAGGCTGGATGAGGCCCTGAAGGACTTCACCGATGCCACCGGGCAGCTGCAGAAGGAGCTGGAGGAGGAGGCCAAGCTGCTGAAGGAGGCGCAGGACCGGAACGCCACCCTTGCGTCGGACCAGGCCCAATTTGACCGGATGGTCATCCAGGCTGACGAGCAGGCGCTCAGTAAGTTCTTTTCTCTCTTGTTTGCCAACTTATATTTTCCGGCAGTGTGTCTTTATACTTGTTCCTTTTTCTTTCAGAGCTTTTTCCACACTCCCAGCCACATGCATAAGAAGCTGATGGAGCTGCGGGCTGAAAACGCCGTCAGCGATCCGGATGCCCCGTGGAACACATACGATCATCTTGTTGCACTGCACGCCTGGATCACTCACATGAGGTCGTCGACCGGCACCTCGGCGACGTGCCGGAAGTGGCCATGCAGGTCTTCAAGTTCTTGTGGCCCGGGGAGCCTGTGCCGGAGAACCTGACCCTTCTTGCTCAGCGCCTCTGAGATGCCGACAAAAGGTTCAGCGAGTGGAAACGCTCTTCTGCCCGTGCCAGAGCTGATGCAGCACTTCGTGTTGCTTGCTCCTGGTACGATGATCTGGACCTGAACGCCCTCCACAACATGTGCGCGGATGCTCCTACCAACACTGATCCGGCCAGAACTTCCCAGCGCCGCGACCGTGCATACCGGATCGCCCATTTCGTCTCCACCAGCACCTTCATCCCTCCTCCAGCTGATATCGCTGATGAAACATCTGAAGATGAGGAGGAAGAGGATGCCGACGAGGACGAGGTTGACGCCGAGGAGGAGATCCCGGAAGAAGGTGCTGTGCCCCAAGAGCAACCTCCGGAAGCCCCAGATGCCCCTGTTGCATAAGGCCAAGATGCTTCATGACCGGTGTATCACACCTGCTTCTGTCTTAGGAAAAAACAATTGCTGTAAAATTTCCCCGGTATGCCGGGTGGGAGGTGTAACAAAATACATTTAAGTCCTTTTGATTGTGCTACTCTTAACTTTTACCGGTATCTTATATGATATGCCGGTATTTTATATGTTATTGAGACCCTTTGTCTGTTTTCGTTTGCCATTGATCTTGCTCAGTGAATATTCAGGATTTGTTTCCGCATCCAATCTTATGCACACTTGGTTCTTTTGCTTTGGCTCTGCCTACCTCTTTTTGGGTGTTTGGCGTATGAGACTCAAAGTTCTTTTGCCAAGCAAGCACTTTCTTGAACTTAGAAATAATTCGAATTTTTTCACAAAAAACCGGTATAGCCGGGGTTAGTTAAACTTTCTTCTGACTGTTTATTTTTCGGTTCCTTTTACTGTTTTTTGCGTGCTTAGATCCTTCCGGTTTATCTTGCTTGCCATGAAGCCGGGTTTCGGATAGAAGCAAAGTTGAAGACTCCGTTAGGTTTAGCACGTTACTAAACCGGGAAAAGAAAATGTCCAACAAACAAGCCGGTATACGGAAAAAAATAAACTTATTGCATGCAATTCCGGTATAGGCAGTCCCCGAGATAGTTTCAAGGTGCCGGTATCTTTTACTCATAGCAAATAAGGTACAAAAAGGAACCTCTTACATCACGTCTTCAGGAATAAAAAGGGCGCAACAACGCTATGTTCCATGGGCGCTTGGTTTCCTCTCCTGACCTGTCCGCCTTTCCCTTTTTTGATTCCTGTGCATCGATCAAGTAATAGGCATCATTGTGTAGAGCCTTGCTCACAACGAATGGCCCTTCCCACGGAGGTGAAAGCTTGTGCCGTCCCTCAGTGCGCTGCACCAGACGTAACACCAAGTCTCCTTCCCGGAATACACTCGGGAAGACCTTCCGGCTGTGATATCGTCTGAGGTTCTGCTGGTATATGGCTGATCTTGCCAAAGCCATTTCTCTTTGTTCCTCGAGCAAGTCAACATCATTTTCTCGGGCCTCTTTTAGCTCTTCTTCGGTATAGAGTTGAACTCGTGGTGAGTCATGGAGAATGTCGGTTGGTATGACCGCTTCTGCTCCATATACCATAAAGAATGGTGTGTATCTGGTAGACCGGTTTGGTGTTGTTCTTATGCTCCACAACACTGATGGTAACTCATCAAGCCAGCATCCCGGCGTCTTTTCGAGTGGTTCAGTGAGCCTCGGTTTGATACCGGAAAGCATAAGTGCGTTTGTCCTTTCCACTTGGCCATTGCCTTGTGGGTGCGCCACTGAACACAAATCCAACCGGATATTGTTATCCTCACAGAATCGCTTAAATTCTCCTTGGGCAAAATTTGTCCCATTGTCAGTGATGATGCTATGCGGGTATCCATACCTTAAGATGACATCTTTCAAGAATTTCACAGTTGTATGCCCATCGCACTTTGCAATTGGTTTTACCTCCAACCACTTAGTGAATTTATCGACCATCACCAAGATATGAGTCATGCTTCCTCTTGCTGTTTTGAACGGTCCAACCATATCCAGGCACCAAACCGCAAACGGCCAAGTTATCGATATAGTTTTTAAACCGGATGCTGGGGTGTGATTTTGCTTGGCGTACCTCTGGCACCCATTGCACTTTCGTACCAAACCCTCGGCATCTTCCAGTGCCGTGGGCCAGTAGAACCCATGCCGGAACACTTTCACCACCAGCGCCCTGGATGAGGCATGGTGTCCGCATTCTCCTTGGTGAATCTCCAAGAGCATTTCTCTTCCTTCTTCCGGTTCCACATATCTTTGGAGGACACCGGTAACACTTCTTTTGTACACCTCACCGTTGATGATGGTATGGGCCTTGGATCTCCTCTGGATCCTCCTCGATTCAGTTTCATCAACCGGCAAGGCGCCGTTGATCAGGAATTCCTTAATAGGTTTAACCCAAGCTGGTGCTTCCCGAACCACAAACACCGGTACATCTATCTCCATGCAATCCACCATCATAGTTTCTTTCGGTTTTGACCCCGAAGTCCCGGGGTTTGCCGGAACAGTCCCCGAGTTTCCTTCATCAATGTCCATGGGCACGATGTGAGATTCCGGTACGAAAATTGATTCAGATTCCGGACTTGGTGTGATCGATGGTTTTTGCAGGTGAGCTAAGGCTATTCCGGGAGGAATCTCTTGCCTGGATGAACCCAGCTTGGATAAAGTATCCGCGGCTTCATTTTCTGCCCGTGGCACATGGTGAAACTCACATCCGTCAAAGAATCCGGCAATCTTCTGCACGTGAAACCGGTACGCGGCCATGTTGGCATCTTTCGCATCCCAATCTCCGGAACACTGCTGCACCACCAGATCTGAATCACCATAGCAAATGATCCGGTGTGCACCGATTTCTTTTGCCACCTTTAGCCCATGGACCAAAGCTTCATACTCAGCGACATTGTTTGATGCCCTGAAGTGTATATGCAGCACGTATCTCAAGTGATCCCCTTTTGGTGAGGTGAGAACCACTCCGGCACCTAGACCCTCTTCGAGTTTGGATCCGTCAAAGTGCATCTTCCAATAGTCTATTTCCGGTTTAGGTGGCTTGTACTGCATTTCAGCCCAATCAACCAGGAAATCCGCCAAAACTTGTGACTTTATGGCGTCTCTTCTCTCATATGCCGGCATGTATGGTGATAGCTGAATTGCCCATTTGGCAATCCGACCACTGGCGTCTTTGTTGCCCATGATTTCCGAGATAGGTGCCTCGCTCACCACCTTCATCGGATGCTCTTCAAAGTAGTGCTTGAGCTTCGTGGCGGCCATGAACACGCCGTATGTCATTTTTTGGAAGTGAGGGTAGTTTTGTTTTGAGAGGGAGAGCACCTCACTCAGGTAGTATACCGTCCTCTGCACGGTTTTTCCTTCCTCATCTCTTTCTACCACAACCACAACACTTACGACCCGGTTTGTTGCCGCTATGTAAAGCAACATGGGTTCCCTTTCCAAAGGTGAAGCCAGTACCAGAGCCGTTGCCAGCATTAGCTTTAGCTCTTTGAATGTTGCGTCTGCCTGCGGGGTCCAAACGAAAGTATCCGATTTTCTCATTAGGGCATATAGTGGTAAGGCCTTTTCTCCCAACCGGCTTATGAACCGGCTTAGTGATGCGAAGCTTCCGGTAAACTTTTGCACGTCCTTAAGATCTTGCGGTATGGTCATTCTTTCGATGGCCCTGATTTTTTTTTTTGACTATTGACTGTGAGGCAAAAAGCCCCACAGTTATTTTATTACTTATATAAACAAAAAAGGAAGAGTACAAAAAGGTAGAGAGATCCTACCTAGCTGGAGAAAAACAAAAGAAGAGCTCAAGGTAAGCTGCCTATCCAAGTTAAGAGACTATCCCTATGCCTATCTTTAATCCTATGTTGAAGTAAAGATATGTCATGAATAAAATTACATTTCCACTTTGCAAAAGTGGGTCTTTGATGCTCAAAAATCTTCCCATTACGCTGCTTCCAAATGTGCCAGCATGCAAGAATCATAACCTCCATGAAAAAGGGTTTGCCAAAATCTTTCCTTGCATTCGCCACATAACTCTGAATATCACTGCCCCTCGACCAATCAATCTGCAAATAAGTCCATATGCGCCTACTGAAATTACATTCAAAAAACAGGTGTAGTCGATCCTCATATGCTCTGATGGGGCACAACACGCAATGTTTATCCTCTGTCACCTTCCAGTTTCTCCTTATCAAAAGGTCTCTGGTGTTTAAGCGATCATTAAGCAACAACCAAGCAAACGCCTTGTGTTTCATCATACAAGAAGATTTCCATAGCCACTTAAAAACCGCAGGCACCACTAGATGAGCATGAGCCAATGCATACTGCTTAGAAGGCAAGTAGGTGTCTCCCCAATTATACGTCCAGATGTCATGAGACAATGATAGTGGTTGAGCCACCATACCTTGCTGGACTAAGCACATTTCATGATATGCCTGAGCAGAGAGAGGTCTGTAAAAAAGATTAGTGAAATCCTCCACAGCAAAAACTTGAGCAGCTGACATATCCTTATCCAGGACAAAGGAAAACAAACGAGGGAAACGCTCAGATAAGGGCAGATTAGTCCCCAAAAAATTCCATTTGTCAGTCCAGAAGGAAAAAGAGATCCCAGTTCCAGGTGTCACAGAAGAAAAGGACATGAAGTTACTTGATAGTTGCATGATGTCTCTCCACCAGAATGAGCCACAAGGCCTAGCCACATGCGGGACCACATTCTCATAGTATGAGCTCCAAATAAGCTGTACCCATGGCGTGTCTGCCTTGTTATAAAACTTGTGAAGATGCTTCATCAACAGAGAATCATTCTTCTTTTTGAAATTCACAATTCCAAGACCACCATTCTCCTTTGGTTTACAAACCATGTCCCATGCAGCTAGGGATGGCTTTGGCTGATCCTTGTCTCTCCATAAACACTGTCTAAGAATCCTATCCAACTGAAGAATCAGACCAGGTGGCAACTTCAGAGAGAGCAAGAAATGCAATGGCATGGAACTTAAGGCTGAAGAAATAAGCTGTAGCCTTGCCCCCTGGGACAAGAAAATCGATGTGGCAGTCAACCTTCTCTCAAGTCCATTAACTATGGGTAGGAGATCTTTGATGCATGGCCTTGTTGTGCCCAAAGGCAGCCCCAAGTAGGGAAAAGGTAATGAACCAACTTGACATCCCATTATTGCAGCAAGTGATGCAGTCCTCTGAGGCTCCACATTTAATGGAATGATTAAGGATTTCTGAAAATTCACTTGTAAACCTGTGGATAAACCAAACTTATGCAAAATTTCTTTAAGCATCAACACTTGGTCAGACTCAGCAGAAAGCATCAAGATAGTATCATCAGCGTACTGTACCACTGGAAAATCTGCATCATTTGTTTGTATCGGCAGTTTCAACTCCCCTTTACTCAAACTATCATTGATCACTGATTGCAGCAAATCACCTCCACAGACATACAGGAGGGGCGACAAAGGGTCCCCCTGCCTCACCCCACGCTTGCATATAAATTGTTTGCCAGGCACACCATTCAGTAGGATTGAGGAGGAACCAGATGTGAGGGCTTCCTTCATCCATCCAATCCATACCTTGTCAAAACCTTTATGCTTCAAAATTTCCAGAATAGCCTCATGCTCAATTGTATCAAATGCTTTAGCAAAATCAAGCTTTATGATGAGGATTGGTAATTTGGATTGTTGACATTGGAAGATATACTCATAAGTCCATGCCAAGCAGTCCTGAATAGTTCTTGAACGAATGAACCCATACTGATTTTTATGTATACATCTGAGAATATGATCTTGAAATCTATTCGCTGCAAGTTTTGTCAAGAACTTCAAGCAAACATTGGTGAGAGATATAGGCCTATAGTCATTGACAGACTCTGGAGCACTTTTCTTTGGAATAAGAGTTATGTGAGATCCATTAATATTCTGTAAACTCACCCTGCCAGCATGAAAATCCCTAGCCAGTGCATAAAAATCTTCCTTAATTATATGCCAACATTTCTTGAGGAAAAGACCATTAAAACCATCTGGTCCTGGGGCTCTATCTGGTGGCATATATTTGACAATGTCATCCATCTCCTTAGCTTCAAAAGGTCTAGATAACACATCTAGACCCTCAACTCTTTGCAGTATCTTTCTGAGATCAAATTGCATGTTAATCCCCTCAGAGGAGCCCATCCTTTCTTTGTAGCAAGCCCAAAGCATCCCAGCCATGTGTGAGTGATCAGTGACTACACTTCCATCCTCAGCAATCAGCGAGGAGATTGAGTTCCTCCGAAATCTCTCAGTAGCTTTTGCATGGAATTTTTTTGTATTATCTTCTCCCAGTTTAATCCATCTGATAGTGCAACGCTTGCGCCAATAATTACATTCTGCCAACAGAAGGCCTTCCAAATGTATCTTAACAAGCTTCCTAAAATTAAATTCCATTACAGTCAAAGGCCTCTTGTCCTCCATTGAGTCAAGAATTAATATAGCCAAATTACACATCTGTATTAGGAGCTTAAGTTTTGATAAACCCTTCTGCCAATGCTTGAGATCATACCTTAAAGACTTTAACTTATCAGCTAGCCTAGCCACACTTGACCGTTTAACTGAATGTTTATTCCAAGCTTTGGTCACACAATCCATGAAGCCCAATAGTTAGTACATGGTCATCCATCAATGTTAACTGCCAATGCATATCAACCCAATAGTTCTCGAATCGAAATAACTTTGCTTTGGGAATAATAGTATCAATGTTAACGACGCATGGCACATGGTCTGATTGCGGCTTAGCAAGTGGCAATACCACAGTATTTGGATAAGTAGTGGTCCAATTAGGGCTCGTGAAAAACCAGTCTAGCTGTTCTAGCAGAGGACTCTGTTGCATGTTAGACCAAGTGAACGATCGACCTTTAATGGGCAATTCAACCAACCCAAGATGACCAATAATATCATTAAAAGTGAACATATCATGCACATTGCCCCCAGGTTTATTACGATTGTCCCCTGATCGAATGAAATTAAAATCCCCTAAAAGCAGATGATTATTCATGGGTTGAATATCTAAATCATAAAGCCAGGAGACAAACTGTTCTCTCGCTTCACCCTGACAAGGACCATATACCGTAGTGAGCGTCCAGGCCTCAGAGCTATGTACTAACGTGAATCTGACCGAAATGCCAAACCTCTGAATATCCAGGAGTACACCATGGAAAATTGCTGAATTCCACATTATCAAAATGCCTCCCGAGGCCCCCATAGATGGAGAGTATGCAAAAGAATCAAATCGTTTGGGACTGAATTTGCGAATAAAACGATGATCAAAAAATTCACACTTTGTCTCTTGCAAGCATGCAATGGCACATTCACTTTCCTCTATTTTTGCCCTTACTGCCCTTTGTCTGTTATCAGAATTAAGGCCACGAACGTTCCAGCATAAAACCCGCCACTTCCTTGTTGTATTAGGACACATTTAAACTGTTGTTGACATAGCATAACAAACAGACCAAATGCATAACATATAGTCTAACAGACTCCACACTGACCCAGGAAGTAAAATTAACAAAAGCAACCTGAACCAACCAGACACAAGCTAGAAATATAGAACACACCCAGAGACCAGACCACACACTTGTGACAGAATATGAGCCACTAATCATCATCAACCTGTGCTTTCTTTGTGATCTCTGGATTAGCTGTAAGCTTCTCCTCAGTAAGCAAGGCTGGATCAATCCCCAGACCAATTCCAATAGTCTGCAGGATATGAATTGGTGTCTGTGGTGGTAAAGTCTTCTCCTGAGCCTCCTCATGGTCCTTATCTGCTTCTGCTACAGATGTCCTTTTATCCTTGCTTGCTTGCCTCTGAACAACCTCCTTCTTGGCCTTCTTAGCTCTTGGTTTGACCACTGTGTCTGACACTGGCATAGGGCGGTAGCCATTGTTTTTGACCATACTGCGAGTGCAGCGGCGCACAGAAGTATCCACAAGTGGAGTTTCCTTCCTCTTTGCCTTTCCCCTCATCTTGCTGCTGACAGATGATGCTGGAGTAGCAGCAAACACAGAGGGCATAGTCTGCTGGCCATTGTCACTGCTATTGAAGCATAAAGCTCTAGCCACAGGCCTGTTATGACGATGCTGAGAGATTGAAGCAGCCATAGTAAACCCAACAGACACATCAAAAGCCTCCTTCCAACTTCTTTTTGTTAGAGTAACAACAAGAAAAGGAGATGATTTAACAGGCATTGGCACAGTCTCTGTAAACAATTTGGGAAACCAGGACTGAACTATCTTCTCCTTAATCATGTGAGGTGGAAGAGGAGGGCCCACTGGCCGTTTCATGAAAGTGTCAATGTCAGTAGATCTAGCATGAAAAAGCAATGGCCTTATATCTGGATGAATCACTTCTGCCTGCTGAAACTGCCATACATTCAGTACCTGAGCAGGTTGAGGCTGCAGTACTTCCACTTCACCAGCATCATGTTGCATGTCCACCACCTGAGCAAAGGAAGAATCAGCAGTATCCAGGGAGTCATCAAGGACAATTCCATCATGCACAACTTCCACCACAGGAGGATCCAGCCCCAATTCATTCAGTTGCACATTACCCTGCTGGGGAGCATCAGGAGCTTGAGGGCCCTGATCAGGCCATTCATTCCAACCTAATTCAGGGAAGGGTGGCAGTACAAAATTATGCATCATTGGCTGCAGATTTCCTGGCAAGGGGTGGGGGTTACCATCCAGTGGCATAGGGTCCTCATCAGGGGGTGCTGCATCCGCAAAATCAGCTGTAAGAACATAACAAGCTGCAGTCCAACCTTGCTCGCTCCCCCCACCGTTGCATAATCCCCAAAAACAACATCACGAGGAACGATCGAGGCGAAGGGAAAGCTGCATAGACAAGTGTCCTTTCTCTGAGCGGATCATGACGATGCCAATCAATGTACTTCCCAAAGGAGGCAACAACATTAGATATATCAAAATCGTTTCTGAAGTCTTGATGAATTCCCAGAAACATTAGCCAACCTCTCCTAAAGCCCTGCACCCCTCTGTGATTCCCACTTTCATCATGATTAACAAAACGCACAAAAACCCCTTCATCCATCTGACGCAGCGGATGCTGAACCAAGATCTGACGTGTGGCCGAACTACTCATCTCCAACAAAGCAGTACCAAAAAGCGATGGTTGGCAGTCCATAACATCCAGACCTAGATTCTCTTGGACAAAGTCTCTAACCTGATCCCTCCAGAAGGCTTCACCACCAGGCTGCGGCGGCTCAACATGCGCGACGCAGAAGTTGTCGTGGCGGCGAGGAGGCGGAACCGTGGGCGTATAGTACGACCGCGGCAGTCTCGTGGGCCCGCCATCAATGATTTGATGGCCAAGCGGCAGCCAAGGTGTTGGGTCAAGCTCATAGACCGCCATTGGAGGAGCTTCGTCAGCTAATGGAGTAGATTGGTGTGAGCAGGTCGGTGGAGGCGGAGCTGCCTGGTTAGATTGTCCAGGGGTCTCTTTAACCGAACCGTCGCAAGGAGACAAAGAAGGCGATATGCGCGAATCGAGGAGACCAATACCGGTACTTGCCTTCTTAGGAACCCAGACACCCTTTTTTTTCCAAATTTGTTCAGACATTGCTTTGCTATATGACCGTAACTGAAACAAGCCCTGCATCGTATGTCATTAGGACAGTCATGGGTCTTATGGCCCATCCGCAAACAACGGCCACATTCCCAAACTCTATAGACCATCTGGTCTATCATCTCTTCAAATTCTTTAAGCCCATCATCAGATAATTCCGGCCCAATACCAGTATCCTGGCCCTGAAGAGCTATATTCAAATTAGAAACAGGCGCCTGATGAACAGATGCCTGCACATGATCCAAGACTGGCAATTCTTGCTCAATTGGATGACTCATGCTGAATTGTATTGACGGTTCCGATTGCGTGCAGTGTATAATTGGAACAAGTGGCTTGGAAATCTTACAATGAGGAGCAACACCAAACTGTATCCTAGGCTCTGCTTCAGTCCAATAAGTCACAGGATCCGGTGCTGCAGGTATTTTTTCAGATTCAGACAAATCGTAACCCCCTTGTACCAAGTCTTGAATTAATTCAGCAGAAGCAGGATATCTATACCCTTTACAGGCAGGGTAATTCTCTATGGTTGCAAATTGCAATTTCCTGCGGGTCTGAGAATTAGAGCGGAGTGCAGACTTCAATCTTCCAGCAGCACGCATTGCATTGAATCCCATCTGCACCACTCTTTTAGAAGGGCTGATCAGTGTCCATTCTTGCTGACATTCACGTTGCCAATCAGCAAATTCCCGACCCCAATTAGGACCACCCCTACCCCACAGATGAAAGTAGCACTTGAACTGTGGACAAGAGTGAACACGTTTCTGAAGGATCATGAATCCTATCTGCTTGCATGAGACCGTGAACGAGAAAACTCTATCACGTATAAGTGAAACTTTAAGTTCATCACATAATCCCCCAATAGCTGATTCCAACGCAAGAGAAACATTATCCTCGGATAATCTGAATTTAGATCGGCCGAAAGATACTACCATCGTGAAATGCATGGAGTCCTTGGTTGGATGTACTGTGATGTAGAATTCAGATCTGGCCCTCTTAGCAAAAATTATTCCAGAAGAAAAATCAAGCCCTAACTCAACTGTATCATGAACAGCAGATGGTAGATCGACATCGGCACTGGCCTGCCGTGGCAACGCAGCCACTGATGGAGTAGATCTAACCTCCATTGAGGGATCAGACAGCTTCGTCCTGGGGGGATTAAGCCCCCTAGCCATCACATCTGGATCCTCCGTGGGAGACACAATACAAGATAAAACCAGAGCTTGGTGACTGAGAAATTTTACCTCAGATCCATTTTTGATCCATTCCTCTTCCTTGATGGCGCGTCCAACCAGAGGAGCCTTCTTGGCATTCATCAGCAGAAGCCATTCCCTTACCTTCCAGTAGTACAGAGTCCCATCGTAGGACTTAGAACGTCCCCGATCGTGATCACGTGAAGTGGTGTAGGAGACCTTCCACTTCCAGTCTAATTTGATGATAACCACTACGCAAATCAATTTTAGTGAAAACAGCAGCACCACTCAATTCATCTAGCATATCCTCTAAACGGGGAATAGGATGACGATATCGAATAGTAATGTTGTTTATCGCTCTACAATCTACGCACATACGCCATGTACCATCTTTCTTAGGAACAAGAATAACAGGAACAGCACAAGGACTAAGGCTTATGCGGATATAACCTTTGTCGAGTAGCGCTTGTACTTGCTTCTGTATCTCCTTCGTTTCTTCGGGATTCGTTCTATATGGCGCCCTATTAGGCAGCGATGCTCCGGGAATCAAGTCAATTTGATGCTCAATACCTCGCAATGGTGGAAGTCCTGCGGGTACCTCGTCCGGAAACACGTCGCTGAATTCCTGCAAAACATTAGAAACACCAAGAGGAAGAGGGGTCATGTCGTTAGAAACCAAAACCGTACCCTTGTACATGAGCACAATAGGCATGGCTGTAGGATCCTCACAAAATTCTCTCATGTCTTGCTTGGTGGCTAATGAGACTAAGGAATTCACTCTCTCACTTTTCGTTATATCACTCACGGCATTACAATTCTCTCGCCTATCTATGGATGCATCCTCCAAATTTACTTCAATCTTCTGACGGGTTAACTTCTATACCACGGCTAGATACCAAAAAACCGAGAAGTTTTTTGGCTGGAACACCAAAGGTGCATTTTTCCGGATTAAGTTTCATCCGGAACCTTCTCAAGTTATCAAACGTTTGTCTCAAGTCATCGATTAAGGTGTCTTTTACCTTAGTTTTTATCAGAACATCGTCCACATAGACTTGCATGTTTTTGCCGATCTGATCGAATAGGCATTTTTGCATACAGCGCTGGTATGTTGCGCCGACATTTCTCAAACCAAAAGGCATAGTGACATAGCAATAAGCCCCGTGCGGGGTAATGAATGCAGTCTTTATTTGATCTTCCTTTTTCAAGGGAATTTGGTGGAAACCGGAGTAAGCATCCAGCAAAGACAATAGTTCACAACCAGCGGTAGAATCGATCACCTAATCAATCCGGGGTAAAGGGAAAGGATCTTTTGGGCACGCCTTGTTCAGGTTGGTGTAGTCGATGCACATGCGCCACACCTTTGGAGCCTTGGGGTCTTCTTCTTTTTTCTTCTCGACCAGCACCGGATTGGCCAGCCACTCAGTATGCAGCACTTCCACGATGAAACCGGAAACCAGTAACTTGGTAACTTCTTCTCCTATGATCTTTCTTCTATCTTCCGCGAACCGGCGTAAAGGTTGTCGTACCAGCTTTGCGTCCTTCCGGACATTTAAAGAGTGCTCAGTCAGCTCCCTCGGTACACCTACCAAGTCATCAGTAGACCAGGCGAAGATGTTCCGATTCTCACTGAGGAAGCCGACGAGCACGCTTTCTTATGCCTCACTCAGGCCGGTACCGATACGAACGGTGCGCTCTGGGCATGCCGGGTCCAGCATGATGTCCTTTGTCTCCTTCGTCGGCTTGAATGCCGGTGTGCCCAAGTTACCGCTCATGGCCGCTAAGTTCAGCTGTGTGGACTGAGCCAGCGCCACAGTAGTTTGTATTCTCCTTTTTTCCTCTGCTATCACCAGCGATTCAGCCAGATTCGAACCGGCGGAAGCGGTTTCCAGCGAGACCTTGTAGTTTCCCACCACAGTTAAGGGTCCACGAGGTGCCGGCATCTTCATCTTGAGGTATGCGGCATGAGTTGAGGCCATGAATGCCGCCAATGCCGGTCTCCCCAGCAGTGCATGGTAGGGGCTGTCCAGATCAACCACCTCACATAGAAGGTTCTCAACCCGACAATTGTCACGTCCTCCAAATGATACATCCACCCTGATTTTTCCCATGGGTGAACATGACAAACCCGGAACAATTCCATGGAATGTTGTGTGAGTTGGCTGCAGCATGTTTTCGGTTATGCCAAGAGTGGGCATGGTGTGCTGCTACGTGATGTTTATGCTGCTCCCGTTATCTATCAGCACTTCGCTGAACTTGACTCGTGTCGTTGGCCCATGCATGATTGGGTCCACAACCTGAGCGTATCCGCCCGGATTCAGCATTATCTTTGGGTGATCCTTGAATGACCAGGTAATCTCCTGATCTGACCACAACATGTATTTCAGAACTACCGGCATCACTGCGTTCACTTCCATGGAACGGCGATGCACACTTTTCCTATCTGTTGGCTCAGTGACAAACACAACACGACACAAATGTGGATCCTGGTAAACATTCCGGCCCGAAGGTGCCGGTGGTGTGGTGCTTGTTTATTGCCATTTCCCACCTGATGAACCTCTTGCTGCTGCTGCGGCCTGTTCTGCTGAGCAAAAACTGGCTGCGCATTTGCGCCGGTTAACGGCGGTGGTGGTGGTAACTTCACGAAATTTTGATTTCCGGCATCTTTCATCATGCCTCTCTCCATCAACCTCTTGGTCCAGGAGCAATCTTTTGTCAAGTGGTTTGCCGGCCTTGCCGGATTAGGTGTGTGCCACCGGCATGGTTGATCCACGCGGATTCCATGGTGTACTTCTCCTGATCTTGCCATGGTTTCTTCTCGATCCACTGCTTTTTTGGACCCGCCCACGGCTGCGATCCGGTTTTCTGTCTTTGGCTTCCGCTGGCGCCAGAATGATCCTGCACCGCGGCCACTTGCTACGGACCATACCTCCGATCCGGAAAATCCTCTCTTCTTTTGTTATGCCTGTTATCCCGGTACTGATCCTGGCGCGGCTGGCTCCTTTGCACCGGATCAGCATGAACTGCCGGTTGCATTGGATCTCCCAGCGCGTAGCTATCTGCCACACGTATCATTTCAGCCAAAGTTGCCGGCATGTTTCTTTGTAACTTCTGCCACAGTGGCGAGCCTCTCCGGCATCCATTGCAGAACCAAGCAATTGCTTGTGCTTCTATCACTCCTTCGTAGGAGTTCCTTGTGGAGTTCCACCGGGTCAGGTAATCCTGGTCTGTTTCATTATCGCGCTGCTGGCATAAAGCGAGCTGCTGCGGTCAGTTTGGCCTCCGGTATGTGCTGCTGAAGTTGTTTACAAAAGCTTCCTCAAAATAAATCCAACCATTTATACTTCCCTTTGGCAAATTGTTGAGCCAAATTCGTGCCAGTCCCACTAGGAAGGATGGTATGATTCTCACGGCCCAACGCCGGTTTCCTCCGCCACCAGCGACGTAAACCGCTGTGACATAATCAGCTAGCCAATCTTCCGGCTTAGTCGTGCCATCGTATGTTTTTGTATCCCGGGGCAACTGGAAGTGGCGTACTGGTGGATCTTCCCTCATGATCCGCGGGCCAAAGCATTGCGGACCCGGCGGACCTTCAGCTTCGATTATCTCGGAAAGATGCACTCTGTCCAGCTTGTGCCTCGCATCCCGATCTGGCAGGCATCTTTCACCAACACGCTCTCCCAACGGGTTCCGGTAAGCTCTGACCCTTTCCATCCCGAAATCGGCTTCATCATAATATTCTGGTACCACAGCTTTTCCTCGCTGGTACCTTGGTGGTGGCATTTCATCAGCGTACGCTGCTCTTGCCGCTCGATAATTTTGCCCGGTTTCATCCTTACCGACATAAGCGTTTCCGGCATAGCCTTTTCCAGCATAGCCGCGGCCTGCCCCTTGGCTTTTTCTACCGGCATCATATTGCCCGGCTTGTTGTTTTCCGGCAAGAACCGGATCGTACACAGTCATCTGCTGTGCATTTACATCTTTTTCTCTTCTTCTGTCGGGATGGGAGGACGATGCCTGCCCATGCGACTTGCTTCCGGCATTCTTTGCCGAACGTACTGATTTTGACGCTGCAGCTACAGCCGATGCACAGACATCGACTTTAGAATAAAAAATCCGATGTGCAGCCATCGACTCAAGAGGTACAAACTGTTACAAGCAGGGGTACAAGCTCAATTGAGCAGTTATCAGGGTACATAGAAAAGCTCTACTGAAGGAATGCCTCAAGAGCATGGAGGGCGTTAGCACGAACACGATCCACCTCGGCGATCTCGGCCTCATCATCTTCGTCCTTGCCTGTCACCAGCTGCTTGTTCAGAGCACGTATTTTGGCCAGATCAGTCTTCAGTTCAGCTTTGAGGCCTTCTGCTTCCTCGTGGGAGTGGGCAATTAGGGCTTCCTTATCTTGGATGAGTTGTTTGGTTGCCCGGACCCTCTCTTCAAGGTCCTCCAACTCCTTTCGCAAGGTCTCAAGTTCAGCAGTGCTGACAGAGGTGTCAGTTTTGGCGTCCAAAGCTGCCTTCTTCTCATTAAGCCGCTGACATTTGCCTGCAATATCAACTTTCAACGGAAGCTGGGCATGGCGTAGGCCGATTCTCTGACGAGCCAATTTCACCCTTGACCTGTAGGCAGACAGAGTCACAACTGGCCAGAGTTTCACCTGCAACATCACTGGGAGATGAGGCTGGACGTCTTCGAGAATGCTCTTCACTTCTTCGGGGTTTTCAACCAATGTCTCAATTGAGGACGAGAGCAGGGCCTTGAGATGCTGGGGTTGACCATGTGTAGCGCTGGGTCCTGGCTCTTCACTTGCTTTAGATGTAGCCGGTTCGATGGATTCAGGGTCGAACGTTAGTAAGCTTGAGAGGTCATGACCCTGACAAACAACAAGAACAACGTCAGTATACAGCGAAAGAGAAAGGTAGAGCTAAGGAAAGGGAGTGTACCTCTCCTAAAACCAGAGGAACAGCCGATGAAGAGGTGATCGGCTCTTGTGTTTCTACTGTGGGCTTGGCCAAGGTGGCAACCTTGTCAGCTACACTGTTAGGAGTTGCTAGGTCCAGGGTGGTGGATGGCATCAGTACTTCCTCAACTTCCCCACTAGAGGTGTCATCAGTCTGCAAAGGAAGTGGTTGGCCGATGAGAACAGCAACAGTTTAGCATGAAATATGAGCCAAGGAGAGTATGAAGGGTAATTACATCCAAAACCTCCTGGTTTGATGAAGAGGTTTGCGGTTCCTTGCGAGCTCTCTTGACGCATCGGCTCTTTGTGCGTAGTACGCCCTGCCCTGCTTTGATTGGAGCTTGGGAGGCAGCAGGTTCAGGAGCTGACCTTTTCTTGGAAGCTGACGGTGACAAGTCTGGCTGGCTCTGCGTGGTGGTTCTCCCAGAGTTGCCCGAGCTTGAGTCCCTTCGACTGGACTGTGCCTCCTCGCTGGAGTTTTCTTCGGTAGAGGTCTGTAAAAGAAA
The DNA here is from genome assembly GCF_019359855.2 of Lolium perenne. Lineage (NCBI taxonomy): Eukaryota > Viridiplantae > Streptophyta > Magnoliopsida > Poales > Poaceae > Lolium > Lolium perenne. The sequence continues at coordinate 124,250,416 of NC_067245.2, read as the reverse complement.
TACAAGCATGTTACAGAAGCCTAGAAGGATAGATGAAATCAGCCAAGGCATGGATCAGTTTACGTGCAAACTTTCTTGGGTTGGAGTAGGGTTTTGGCGCTTCAAGGTCTTCCTGGCAGATACTTTCCTCACTGCTGTTCTCGCCTTAGCTGAGGCTCGGGGGGAAGCTGGCCTAGAAGATGCTCTGCTTTTGGAAGCCGATTTTGGTGAAATCGGCTGGCTCTGCATCACGACGTTTTTCAAGGGTGGTGAGTTTTTGCAGAAGAGGACCACCGGAGCTGGTGGGAGGAACTTGAAAGGGGAGCCGTCATCATGTACAGGTTCTGAACCGTCTTGTTGCTGCAAGAAGGCAGAGCAGGATTATAAAAGGAAAGAAATCATTGTGAGCCACTTCAAGATAATTCGTGAGTAGTGGTACCTGTTCTGCAGGGATATCATAGTCAGCATCAAGTTGTTTCAGCAATGGTCCCAGAGCTCTCCTGAAGGCATGAGTCTTCCACATTGACCACCAGGTCTCAAAACCATTGGTTGATGAGGTGAAAGAGAGGTTGTGAGGGATTGGGATGGCTAGAGCATCAAAGAAAGAGTAACATCTCTGACCGGTGAGAACATCGGGCAGTTCAGCTCTACTCTCTGTTAAGTGGTGGAGGAAGAAATGGGGAGATACCTGCCCAAGACCAAGCTGCCGGGCTGCTACGACCGGCTGATAAGACTCATAACCAGGTTTGATGATCCTGTTTGAGGTGCTCATGCCAACTGGAAGGAAGCAGGGACGGATCATGATAGAATACAATTGCCGGGTGTTGGCGTCATCGGCAAAGCTGTCTAGCCTGGAGGAAACTGGATTTTCAAAATGTTCACACTCCGTGTAAGGAAAGAAGAGAGGATTGTCCAGGCCTTGGTAGAAAATTCTGAACCACTCCAATGCTTCCTTGAGGGTCAGTTTACTACCTGGAAGGCTATATAGAGCTTGGCCATAGCTGGTGCACCGGATTGGCTTCCCGTTAGTATCTGGAAAGGTGCAAGTGGCCAAAGGTGGAAAGTTTGGGACATGGTTCTGAAAATACAGCTGAGCCCATAGTTGAATAAACCACCAGGGACCTCCTGTTTTGACTGTCTTTTGGGAAAACAGTTTGACAGACATTAGTTGGAGATATCGATAGACTTCTCCAAGGAAAAGTTTGCCAATGCCAAGCTGGGTGCCTCTGGCAAGTTCATAGGCCAAGGAAAGGTAGTTCTTGGTTGGAGCTAGTGAAGGGCCACAGAATATGAAGTGTTCCAACCAGAAATTCAGAAAGGCCGTGTGTTCTTTCTCTGTTACAGGGCCTTTGTTTTTTATGTGGCGTCGAAGATAAGCACCCCAGTTTGTGCACTCTGTTTTGGAAGAGAGTGTGAAAGGGACCTTTGGCAGCATAAAAGCAGAGGGGCTTGGGGATGCAATGTCTAGATCAGTGATCATGGCTACGTCCAGTAGGGTTGGTGTCATGGGGCCATGGCCAAACATGAAGCAATTCAGAGCATCAGACCAAAAGTAGCCGATGGTTTTCAGAAGGTTTTCATGTTTCTCAAGGGGAGACAGTGATAAGCTAAAGCATCGGCTATTCCTATGGTTTCCCAGGTGGCTTGGTGGGTTTTGGATATTCTATTGTACCATGAAACCCAATCCTCAGGAGGATTAGGCTAGGCTCGTAAGCAGTCGGCCCAAGAAGTTAGATCTAAAGTCTGGTTCACGAAGGGAATTCTATTGGCCTCGCATGAAATCAAATGGGCAGGACTCTCGGTAGAACGAGGGCCAAGACAAAGAGAATTTTGGAAGAGAAGGATGTGGCACCAGAATGTCTGATACCTAAAAATTAATGACAGAACGAGACATTAATTCAGATGTTTGCTGTTAATTATAACACTATGCTCGAATAGCAAGGAGCGGTTGAGGATTACCTTCAGGCCAGAGACCGTAGTGTTGGTGTTGGATGATTCCGCCATTGGATTCGCTGCGGAGTTGAATCTACGCGATTGAGATCTGATGTTCGCGTCACTGTAAGGTGGATCTGTTCGAGCGGCGATTTGGGGATCTGAGTTTACTCTTTCAGATAAAGGTTGCAGGTTACCATTTGAGATAGGCAACTGATTTGGCCTTACTCGCGTTTTGTGGTGAAGGCCGATGCGCTACCATCGGCTCTTTGCGCGTTGACTTGTTTTGACAATCGGCAAAATTGACATAGAAACATTTTCTTCATTAATAAAGAGGATTTTTACAGAGAAGAGTCGATTGCTCAGGAAATGAAGAACAAAAGAAGAGCCGATTACTACTACTAGTCCTATGCTAGTAGTCCTAGTCTAAGGGCTGTCGATGCCCTCGTCGTCGCCGTCGTGGCTGCCGTCGGCGCTGCTACCGGCGAGCTCCTCGTCGCTGCTACCGTAGCCCTCGGCAGGGGCCTCTTCCTCCTCGTCGTCGTCGTCGCCATCGGCGTCCGACCCGGCGCGGAAGCGCTTCGCCGGCGGCTCGTCGGAGGAGGTGTCACTCTCCTCTTCTTCCTCCTCGTCGGAGGAGGTGAAGTCGTCCCAGGAGAAGGAGTCATCCTCGCTCTCCGCCTCCAGCTCCCCATCGACGAGGAATTGGAAGTCATCTTCTCCGTCGGTCAAGGACTTGTCATCCTCGGACCAGACGGAGGAATCGTGGTCCTCCTCGTCCCACTTCGTTGGGGCGAGGATGTCGTACGCCGCCAGCGAGTCCCACTCTAGCGTCGGCTCACGAGAGGGAGAAGACAGGGAAGAAAGTCCCGAGGAGGCAGAGGAAGAGGAGGAGGAGTCCATGGTGTGAAGGAGGGTTTTCCGATGGCTAGTACGGAGCAGGGGGATGAAGAAGCGAACTGCTCGACGCGGTTAAATAAAGGGGATATAGTGGAGATTTAATGTTGCGGTGGTTTCCGAGGACGTGGTGCCAAAACTGTCAAATCGTGCAGAGAAGTTGAGAAGGCAAGGCATCATGATGAAAGGATACTGTGACGGTTCTGCTCTGCCACGACGTGACCCTACGAAGAAAAAACAGAGTGGTTTTGAAATTATCATTACCAAAACCAGGGGGGCATGTGTTATCACCAGATTTTAACCGGATCAAAAGATGGGCCGTAACTGAGATGGGCTTGAAGGATATACACGTGAAGAGTTTCTAAATCGGCCTTGTACGAGAGTTTGGGCTAGATTGCCCGTGTATCTGTACATTATAGTAGATCGCATCTTAGTTTAGAATTAAGAGATAGAGTTTAGCCCGTACACGATTAGGTGTGTTCCAAAGATAGAAAGTCCCCGGACTATAAATATGTCTCCAGGGTTATTGAGAAAGGAGGACGATCACGTTCACAACAAACACAATCTTGGCGCATCGCCACCCCTTGTTTCGAGGGTTTCTTCCGGGTAAGCATCATGCTGCCTAGATCGCATCTTGCGATCTAGGCAGTATAGGTTTATTCATTATCTGGTGTTGCTCGTACTGAAGCCTTGTTGATGGCGAGTAACATTACTTATCGTAGATGCTTTGGGGCTTGCATCGTTGTTCTTCTGATACGCTTGCTTAGCTATGCTACCCCTCGATATCTAGCTGCCCTTACACCTATCTTAGGTGTAAGGGCGGCATCTTGCTTCGTCTTTATTTAGTAGATTTGATCTGTTATAGTTGCTCCTTGTTCTTCAAGGATTGGTTTGATATCCATATGGTTAGGCCTTGCAAACGGGTTGAACGATCCGGTAGTGCGTAAGGTATGGTTTGCCGATCCTAGAAGGGATGTTCCGGGAATCGACTCCGTGTTGGTTTTTAGGCCTCTTTTAGGGTTAGTTTTCCATCATCTTTCGTATCTGCTAGGCTCAACTACGTGTAGGACGTTCCGGTTATACGGTGAAAACCCTAAACTGTCGTAGATTGATTTAACTTTGTATTGATGAAGAAGGATCCCCATGTCATCGTAAATCCAACATGAACCATGGGGCAATCGGCTCTTTGAGCCGATTCACAGGGCAACCTGAGAGCCGATCGGGCTCGTATTTAATGTTTACGTGTCTACCATGCAGGAAGCTAATCGAAGCAATCCAACACCTTCCTAACCAGGTATAGGTCAGGTGGCACGCCCTTGCGACCGTCAGGACGTGTGCTAGAGCATTGCGGGCCGTTGACCGAGGAACCAGGGCCCACCAGCAGTCCTGGGAGCCTCCCGGCTCTTCGTGTTGCTCGTTGCTGCTCGCCGGTGGGTTTTGGCAGGCAACAGCTTTGTTAATTCTAGCAAGCTCAGCATTTTGTGCCTCTATCATATCAAGCAACTCTTTAACTCAATCTTGTTGTTTTGCTAAAGCATCACTGGAAAGCGAGTCACACATCTCTACTGCAGCCCTAGCAGCTTTTATTGTTTTATCCGGACTGCTATACTTAGGTTTTTCTACCATGCTCAAAGACACCGACGAACTCTTTCCGGCAAAAACCTCCCGGCGTAAATCCTGGTCTAAGTTACGACCTCTAAGACGGTTTCCCGCTTCTCTAGCAGGTTGAGCGCTAACGGAAGCAGAGCCATGGGCAGCATTGTACTCACGTAGGGTTAGGTTGAGCTCGCGCTGAGCCTTGATGATGTCTGCTCCTCCGGAGAGTAGCTTCTGCCGCTGCGCCTCCAGCTCAGCTTGAGCCGCGGCAGGGTCGATGTTCTGCGCGATGGGTGTGGCCAACACGCTCATGGTTGCCTGTAGTGGGGTTTCCGGCGGTGCAACTGATGTTCCACCGATGACCTCGTCACGCTCTATCGGAGGCTTGGCTGGCCGCGCGGACTTGGTCTGTCCAACGCCTTCCACGGCAGCTTCTTTGCCGGCGTCGCCCACGCCAGCCATCATCACCTCCACGCTGCCGGCGGCACAGCCGGTGCGCAGCCCGCGAGTAGCAGAAGATCTTGGCGGGTCAGGCGCCACCAGCACCGGCGAGAGGTAATGGCGCTACGGAACGGTGCCGAGGTAGACGTGGTGGCTGCCGAACTCAATGATGCGGCTGTTCTTGGGGAACTTACCGCGGTTGGCAAAGCAGCCCGCATTGTCATTGATGAAGTCCAATGAGCCGAGGCGCTGGACAAGCCCAGACACCACACGCTCGCCGGAGATGGTGAGGGGACCCGCCCGAATATGAACTCCACCAAGCGCAGTTGCTGGCCCCACGGTGGGCGCCAACTGTCGTCGTGGTGAACAGACAGATGCCATGGGATGGCTTAAGCTGGGGCCGAATGTGCGCTAGAGGATTCGGGGGAGGGTTTTGGTAACAAGGGTGCAGGTTTGGGAAGGAATTCCGGTATCTTATTTGATGAACTTGGCCTCGGCCAGAGGTAGAAGAAGGTACGGACTACAGGGTGAGCACCTCGATCCTGCTCTACTTCTCTGTAATGCCTAATGCTCTGTCGAGTGAATCCTCCCGCGCAGGGGTGTGCCCCCTCTCCTTATATAGGGGAGAGGGTGGCTTACAAGGGAAGAAACCCTAATGGCATCTTTGATGACCTAGGCTACTTTATCAAGCTTCTTTGGTCTTGATGACACTAGTCTTCTCTTTAATCAGGAAGAGATGACCTCGTCCCGTACCTTTTTTGTCATCTTCTGCTTTGGCTTCAGAGCTTCGGTTAAAGCTGATGTGCTTCGCTCATCCTTGTCCTCTAGTCCTTGAGGGAATCTTTGACCAGAATGCCGACAAGCTACAGTTGAGCTTATGCCGGTACTCCGGCATCTTCTCGAGTTCACCATGTTCCGGTATACCCTTTCTGGGATACCGGTATACTTTCACTTGGCTGTAAACAACTTAACTTGGTTATCTGGATTAATCTTTAAACCGGCACCTTGATAGCTAAAACAAGGCAAGTTTACCATGCCTTTGGCATACCGGGGGCCATCCCCCCAACAGAGAGGGTCTGCCGAGGGACAACTTCAACTCGTAGATTCACCGCAAGTCAAGAGATAGAACCCTAGAATCTTAGCCTCTCGACGAGACAACCACCACAGCCTATCAGCTACCCCATTGTAAGCTGATATATTCGATAGTCAAGATCAGACAAGCATGAAGTAAGGTTTTTACCTCATCGAGGGCCCCGAACCTGGGTAAATCTCTCCCCCATTTGTTTGGTATCCGATGTCTCGTGTCATCCTGCATGATTCCATCAACCCTAAGCCCCTCATGGTGGGCATTGCCGAGGAACACCCTCGTCAATTGGCGCCGTCTGTGGGAACCCTGTCGGCACAAGGCACATCATCGGTTGCTTCGATCATGTCGACCACGACTCCACCATCATCACCGACACCATCGTCGTCCCCTTCATCGCCAAGCTTGGGGAACTCGATTCGTTTCGGGTCCTTCGAGTTTACTCCGCATACCGACTCGTCTCGTTTGGTCTTTTTGGTCCTACACGGCGGGTTGGATATGACGTTCGGGAGTGTCCACTACTGCGTCGACGTTGAGGGCATCCTTCGGCTGCCCGATCCGTTTGCCCCCAACACGTCAAGAACTGTGGCTTCAATGGCTGCGAGATCAATCACATTAACTCCGATCTCGGTCGATCTGTCGGCTACGTTATCATCATCAACACGAATGTCTTTGCCATCATCATCTTCACGCTGTTCGACATCGTCTATGTCTGTTGGATCCGACAATTCTGCATCGTCGATCTGACATCGTACTATTGCCTCAACTGCGACACCAGGCACGGGCTAGGTTCGGATGACACATCGTTCGTCTGCAGCGCCAAATATTCCTCTGACGAAGAAAGTATCGACAACATTACCAGGGCAACCACTTGGAGAGTGGCACATCACCAAATTTACGCTATCCTCAACTCAGTCAACAAAGAAGGACCCTCTGAAGGTGAACATACCCCACACATCAATCGAGTTGGACGCCTCAATGTTGAGAATAGCGCCAGTAACGATGATTGTGCTTACACCATCACTGAGGAAGAGTGGGAGATTGCCCGCACAGCTGTAGCCAATAACACTCGAGTCCCCTCTGGAGTTTCGGCAGGGACCCTCAACGCGTATCATACTATTTCGAAAGGAATCGGGTTCGGTTAGCAAATGAGCAAGCTGACCTCGATCAACATCGGCGTGCAGCTGATCAATCGAGCGAGCGACGAAGGGCGTCGCATGGAAGCGCGTCTCGCAACAACCAAGGTTCAGGGAGGTTTCAGCCACGAATTCCTCGCCTTTCAGAAGATGATGCAAGGGAGATCACTTCGAATCTCTCCAATTACTTTATGACTATGGACACCGCTTGCATGCTCAGGCCAAAATTGTCGAAGGGGTGAACGCTAATATCGCAGCTGAAAGAGCATTTCATGATCTCTAAGGTTTTGTGTGTTTGTTAAACAACACAGGTGACAATCTAATTGTGTGTTAAGTGAGTAACAGATATAGAAAAGATATCATCTGATAAATCTCGACCCACTCAAAAAGGAAGAAAAGAAGAGAAGCTGAAGATTTCCTTGGCCGGCACTGCCGGTGGTGTTGGGCCGGCACTGCCGATGGATGCACCCCTGCACTACCGACGGTTCAACCCCGGCACTGTCGGCCTACCCTGTCGACCAGCTGAACCAAGTCTGGGCCGGCACTGCCACCGTCTCAGGGCCGGCACTGTCGGCGATACCGTTCCAACGGGCAGAAAAGCTGGTGGGGTATAAAAAGGACCCTTCCCCTACCTTGGAATGTTGCTCAAATCCTAAAGTCTTCTCCACCATTGCTGAGCCACCAAGAACACCAAAATCGTCAGATCTCCTCCCTCAACCACCCAAATCCCTTGTGCTTTGGAGAATCGAAGGAGAAGACCCCGATCTACATCTTCACCGAAGCGATTTGCATTTCCCCCCTCATTTTGTTGAGGGCCCCCTTGCTAGTGTTCCTCTTTGGATCCCTAGTTGTTTGTTGTTGATGTATTCTTGTTGATTGTTGTGTTGTGACAGATTTGGGAGCCTCCAATTTGGTTGTGGATGTGTGCCCCAAGAACCATGTAAAGGCCTGGTTTCCTCCTCGAGGAAATCCCTTAGTGGAAGTGGGCTAGGCCTTAGTGGCGGTGCTCACAGGAGACCTGAGTGAATCCTTTTTGGGGTCTTGATGCCAAAGGGGGAGAAGAAGGTCTAGTAGGACTTGCACGGGATTTGCTTGGGTTGAGGCACAAGCATTTGCTTTTTATCATTCCGTTAAAGCTTGTGTCCTCCATTTATCATTTGTGCTTATGTTGAACTTTATCATGTGTTATGTTTGTTTAAAACTCCGTTCTATGTGTGGTGGTAAGACCGTTTAGTATGTGACATATTGTTATGGTTTTCGGAATTCAATATGGTTGAGATTGTCGTTATGAAATGGTATGATCAACTTATATATCTAAACTTCTCTATGGATTTATCTCAAATTGATGCATGATATGATTATGGGACTCTTGTTTGAGTTTATACATAGTTGAGGATTTCCTTACGGAAGGGTATGATCTCCACATCTCAACTTTTATTATCCTCCATCTATTATCTGTCATATTTGTCTTATAAGCATTGTGTTTACTACCTTGAAAGTTACAGTTGCTCTATACCTAATGTGTGCATCTGTATTCAAACACAAAAATTCATGTATGCACACATCTAGGGGGATTTTCTCTCTTTTTTCGAACACAATGCTATTCTTGCTCTCTACTTTGCGAAATCCCGGTATTGTCATCAAACACCAAAAAGGGGGAGATTGAAAGAGCATTTCATGATCTCTAAGGTTTTGTGTGTTTGTTAAACAACACCGGTGACAATCTAACTGTGTGTTAAGTGAGTAACAGATATAGAAAAGATATCATCTGATAAATCTTGACCCACTCAAAAAGGAAGAAAAGAAGAGAAGCTGAAGATTTCCTTGGCCGGCACTGCCGGTGGTGTTGGGCCAAAGATCGTCGGTGAATGCACCCAGCCTTTGCCCGGCCTGCCTGTCGACTCGGTGAACCAAGTCTTGGCCGGCACTACCGCCATCTCAGGGGTGGCACTGCCGGCGATACCATTCCAACGGGCAGAAAAGCTGGTGGGTTATAAAAAGGACCCTTCCCCTACCTTGGAATGTTGCTTGATACGTCTCCAACGTATCTATAATTTCTGATGTTCCATGCTTGTTTTATGACAATACCGACATGTTTTGTTCACATTTTATGTCATATTTATGCGTTTTCCGGAACTAACCTATTGACGAGATGCCGAAAGGCCGCTTGTCAAGTTTTCTGCTGTTTTTGGTTTCAGAAATCCTAGTAAGGAAATATTTTCGGAATCGGACGAAATCAACACTGAAAGTCTTAGAATTCCCGGAAGCTTCCGGAACGCCGAAGGAGAGTCGGAGGCGGGCAGCAGGGGGCCCACACCATAAGGCGGCGCGGGTGGCCCCCTGGCCGCGCAAGCCTATGGTGTGGGGGCCCCAGCCGCCTCCTTGCGCCGCCTCTCCGCCTATATATTCGTCCCTGACCTAAAAACATCGACAAGTTCGACGGAAACAGAGAAAACCATCCAAAGCCGCCGCCATCGCGAAAGTCCAATTCGGGGGACAGAAGTCGCTGTCCCGGCACCCTGCCGGGACGGGGAATTGCCCCCGGAGCCATCTCCACCGCCATCTTCACCGCCATCGCTGCCTCCATGACGAGGAGGGAGTAATCCACCCCGAGGCTGAGGGCTCCGCTGTAGCTATGTGGTTATCTCTCTCCCATGTACCTCAATACAATAATCTCATGAGCTGCTTTACATGATTGAGATTCATATGAGTTTTGTATCACAATTTATCTATGTGCTACTCTAGTGATGTTATTAAAGTAGTTTTATTCCTCCTGCATGGTGTAATGGTGACAGTGTGTGCATCCGTGTTAGTACTTGGCGTATGCTATGATTATGATCTCTTGTAGATTATGAAGTTAATTATTGCTATGATGGTATTGATGTGATCTATTCCTCCTACATAGTGTGAAGGTGACAGTGTGCATACTATGTTAGTACTTGGTTTAGTCGAATTGATCTTTCATGCACTCTAAGGTTATTTAAATATGAACATTGAATTGTGGAGCTTGTTAACTCCGGCGTTGAGGATTCGTGTAATCCTACGCAATGTGTTCATCATCCAACAAGAGTGTAGAGTATGCATTTATCTATTCTGTTATGTGATCAATGTTGAGAGTGTCCACTAGTGAAAGTGTAATCCCTAGGCCTTGTTCCTAAATACTGCTATCGCTGCTTGTTTATCGTTTTTTACTGCGTTACTACCGCTGCGTTACTACCGCTTGTTTATCGTCTGGGCAAAGCACTTTTCTGGTGCCGTTGCCACTGCTCATATATATTCATACCACCTGTATTTCACTATCTCTTCGCCGAACTAGTGCACCTATTAGGTGTGTTGGGGACACAAGAGACTTCTTGCTTTGTGGTTGCAGGGTTGCATGAGAGGGATATCTTTGACCTCTTCCTCCCTGAGTTCGATAAACCTTGGGTGATTCACTTAAGGGAAACTTGCTGCTGTTCTACAAACCTCTGCTCTTGGAGGCCCAACACTGTCTACAGGAAAAGGAGGGGGCGTAGACATCAAGCTATTTTCTGGCGCCGTTGCCGGGGAAGAAAGGTAAAAGGTACTCACACTCCGGATCTCGGCTGCTAAGCTATTTTCCGGCACCGTAAGTACTCGAAGCTATTTCCTTTAGATCCTGCAATTGCATCTTTTTGTTTCTTGTTTACACTAGTTTGGCATAATGGACAAGAATGAGCTTCTTATTCTATTTCCTGATTTAAAACATGGATTGTTTGATGCAAAAATTAAAAAACCTATGGAATCTTATTTGCATGCTGGTAGTAATATTAGTATGAACGCTTTGAACACCATTGTTGCTAATGATATGGAAAATGCTAAGCTTGGGGAAGCTGGCTTTAATGAGCATGATATTTTTAGTCCCCCAAGCATTAAGGAGAAAATTTACTTTGATGATACTTTGCCTCCTATTTATGATGATTATAATGATAGAAGTCTTTTGTTGCCACCTGTTATGGAGGATAAATTTGATTATGATTACAATATGCCTCCTATATTTGATGATGAGAATAATAATGATAGCTACTTTGTTGAATTTGCTCCCACTACAACTAATAAAATTGACTATGCTTATGTTGGGAGTAGTAATAATTTTATGCATGAGACTCATGATAAGAATGCTTTATGTGATAGTTATATTGTTGAGTTTGCTCATGATGCTACTGAAATTTATTATGAGAGAGGAAAATATGGTTGTAGAAATTTTCATGTTACTAAAACACCTCTCTATGTGCTGAAATTTTTGAAGCTACACTTGTTTTATCTTCTTATGCTTGTTACTTTGCTCTTCATGAACTTGTTTATTTACAAGATTCCTTTTCATAGGAAGCATGTTAGACTTAAATGTGTTTTGTATTTGCCTCTTGATGCTCTCTTTTGCTTCAAATACTATTTCTTGCGAGTGCATCATTAAAACTGCTGAGCCCATCTTAATGGCTATAAAGAAAGAACTTCTTGGGAGATAACCCATGTGTTATTTTGCTACAGTACTTGGTTTTTATTTTGTGTCTTGGAAGTTGTTTACTACTGTAGCAACCTCTCCTTATCTTAGTTTTGTGTTTTGTTGTGCCAAGTAAAGTCGTTGATAGAAAAGTTCATACTAGATTTGGATTACTGCGCAGACACAGATTTCTTTGCTGTCACGAATCTGGGAGAAATTCTCTGTAGGTAACTCAGAAAATTATGCCAATTTACGTGAGTGATCCTCAGATATGTACGCAACTTTCGTTCAATTTGGGCATTTTCATCTGAGCAAGTCTGGTGCCATTTTAAAATTCGTCTTTACGGACTGTTCTGTTTTGACAGATTCTGCCTTTTATTTCGCATTGCCTCTTTTGCTATGTGGGATGGATTTCTTTGTTCCATTAACTTCCAGTAGCTTTGGGCAATGTCCAGAAGTGTTAAGAATGATTGTGTCACCTCTGAACATGTGAATTTTTGATTATGCACTAACCCTCTAATGAGTTTGATTCGAGTTTGGTGTGAAGGAAGTTTTCAAGGGTCAAGAGAGGAGGATGATATACTACGATCAAGAAGAGTGAAAAGTCTAAGCTCGGGGATGCCCCGGTGGTTCACCCCTGCATATATCAATAAGACTCAAGCGTCTAAGCTTGGGGATGCCCAAGGCATCCCCTTCTTCATCGACAACATTATCAGGTTCCTCCCCTGAAACTATATTTTTATTCGGTCACATCTTATGTACTCTACTTGGAGCGTCTGTTTGTTTGTTTCTATTTTTGTTTTTGTTTGAATAAATGCTTGTGTGGGAGAGAGACACGCTCCGCTGGTTCGTATGAACACATGTGTTCTTAGCTTTTAATTTTCATGGCGAAGGTTGAAACTGCTTCGTTAATTGTTATATGGTTGGAAACGGAAAATGCTACATGTAGTAATTGGTATGATGTCTTGAATAACTTGATACTTGGCAATTGTTGTGCTCTTGTTTAAGCTCTTGCATCATATACTTTGCACCTATTAGTGAAGAAATACATAGAGCTTGTTAAAATTTGGTTTGCATGAGTGGTTTCTCTAGAGTCTTGATATTTTCTAGTGAGGTGTTTGAACAACAAGGAAGACGATGTATAGTCTTATAATGCTTGTAATATGTCTTTTATGTGAGTTTTGCTGTACTAGTTCGTGCTTGTGTTTGCTTCAAACAACCTTGCTAGCCTAAACCTTGTATCGAGGGGGAATACTTCTCATGCATCCAAATCCTTGAGCCAAACAACACTATGCCATTTGTGTCCACCATACCTACCTACTACATGGTATTTCCTGCCATTCCAAAGTAAATTGCTTGAGTGCTACCTTTAAACAATTCAAAATTTATCACCTCTGATTTGTGTCAATGTTTTATAGCTCATGAGGAAGTATGTGGTGTTTATCTTTCAATCTTGTTGGGCAACTTTCACCAATGGACTAGTGGCTTCGTCCGCTTATCCAATAATTTTGCAAAAAGAGCTGGCAATGGGATTCCCAGTCCCAAATTAATTAACAAAAATAGACACTCCTCCATGGTATGTGATTGTTGGATGGCACCCGAAGGATTCGGTTAGCCATGGCTTGTGTAAGCAAAGGTTGGGAGGAGTGTCATCATAATAAAACTAAAATAAAAAGGCACTCCTTCATGGTATGAGATTGTTGGCAGGCACCCGAGGATTCGGTTAGCCATGGTTTGTGAAAGAAAGGTTGGAAGGAGTGCCATCCAAAAATAAAATAAAATGGGAGCCGCTCTTTGAAGGTTTGTCTGGCAAGGGGGTTAGAGTACCCGCTACCATTTGTTGACAACAACATACACCTCTCAAAACTTTATTTTTATGCTCTCTTTATGTTTTCAAAATAAAAGCTCTAGCACAAATATAGCAATCGATGCTTTCCTCTTTGAAGGACCATTCTTTTACTTTTATTGTTGAGTCAGTTCACCTATCTCTCTCTACCTCAAGAAGCAAACATTTGTGTGAACTGCATTGATTCTTACATACTTGCTTATTGCATTTGTTATATTGCTTTGCATTGACAACTATCCATGAGATATACATGTTACAAGTTGAAAGCAACCGCTGAAACTTAATCTTCCATTGTGTTGCTTCAATGTCTCTACAATGAATTTATTGCTTTATGAGTTAACCCTTATGCAAGACTTATTGATGCTTGTCTTGAAAGTACTATTCATGAAAAGTCTTTGCTATATGATTCAATTGTTTACTCATTGCATTTACGTTGTTTCTAATCGCTGCATTCATCTCATATGCTTTACAATAGTATGATTAAGATTATGTTGGTAGCATGTCACCTCAGAAATTATCTTTTATCGTTTACCTACTCGAGGACGAGTAGGAACTAAGCTTGGGGATGCTGATACGTCTCCAACGTATCTATAATTTCTGATGTTCCATGCTTGTTTTATGACAATACCGACATGTTTTGTTCACATTTTATGTCATATTTATGCGTTTTCCGGAACTAACCTATTGACGAGATGCCGAAAGGCCAGTTGCTGTTTTCTGCTGTTTTTTGTTTCAGAAATCCTAGTAAGGAAATATTTTCGGAATCGGACGAAATCAACACTGAAAGTCTTAGAATTCCCGGAAGCTTCCTAACACCGAAGGAGAGCCTGAGGCGGGCAGCAGGGGGCCCACACCATAAGGCGGCGTGGGTGGCCCCCTGGCCGCGCCAGCCTATGGTGTGGGGGCCCCAGCCGCCTCCTTGCGCCGCCTCTCCGCCTATATATTCGTCCCTGACCTAAAAACATCGACAAGTTCGACGGAAATAGAGAAAACCATCCAGAGCCGCCGCCATCGCGAAAGTCCAATTCGGGGGACAGAAGTCGCTGTTCCGGCACCCTGCCGGGACGGGGAATTGCCCCCGGAGCCATCTCCACCGCCATCTTCACCGCCATCGCTGCCTCCATGACGAGGAGGGAGTAATCCACCCCCGAGGCTGAGGGCTCCGCTGTAGCTATGTGGTTCATCTCTCTCCCATGTACCTCAATACAATAATCTCATGAGCTGCTTTACATGATTGAGATTCATATGAGTTTTGTATCACAATTTATCTATGTGCTACTCTAGTGATGTTATTAAAGTAGTTTTATTCCTCCTGCACGGTGTAATGGTGACAGTGTGTGCATCTGTGTTAGTACTTGGCGTATGCTATGATTATGATCTCTTGTAGATTATGAAGTTAATTATTGCTATGATGGTATTGATGTGATCTATTCCTCCTACATAGTGTGAAGGTGACAGTGTGCATACTATGTTAGTACTTGGTTTAGTCGAATTGATCTTTCATGCACTCTAAGGTTATTTAAATATGAACATTGAATTGTGGAGCTTGTTAACTCCGGCATTGAGGATTCATGTAATCCTACGCAATGTGTTCATCATCCAACAAGAGTGTAGAGTATGCATTTATCTATTCTGTTATGTGATCAATGTTGAGAGTGTCCACTAGTGAAAGTGTAATCCCTAGGCCTTGTTCCTAAATACTGCTATCGCTGCTTGTTTACTTGTTTCTTTGCGTTACTACTGCTGCGTTACTACTGCTTGTTTACTGTCCTGGGCAAAGCACTTTTCTGGTGCCGTTGCCACTGCTCATATATATTCATACCACCTGTATTTCACTATCTCTTCGCCGAACTAGTGCACCTATTAGGTGTGTTGGGGACACAAGAGACTTCTTGCTTTGTGGTTGCAGGGTTGCATGAGAGGGATATCTTTGACCTCTTCCTCCCTGAGTTCGATAAACCTTGGGTGATTCACTTAAGGGAAACTTGCTGCTGTTCTACAAACCTCTGCTCTTGGAGGCCCAACACTGTCTACAGGAAAAGGAGGGGGCGTAGACATTGCTCAAACCCTAAAGTCTTCCTCCACCATTGCTGAGCCACCAAGAACACCAAAATCGTCAGATCTCCTCCCTCAACCATCCAAATCCCTTGTGCTTTGGAGAATCGGAGGAGAAGACCCCGATCTACATCTTCACCGAAGCGATTTGCATTTCCCCCCTCATTTTGTTGAGGGCCCCCTTTCTAGTGTTCCTCGTTGGATCCCTAGTTGTTTGTTGTTGATGTATTCTTGTTGATTGTTGTGTTGTTACAGATTTGGGAGCCTCCAATTTGGTTGTGGATGTGTGCCCCAAGAACCTTGTAAAGGCCTGATTTCCGCCTCGAGGAAATCCCTTAGTGGAAGTGGGCTAGGCCTTCGTGGCGGTGCTCACAGGTGACCTGAGTGAAGCCTTCGTGGCGTTGGTCTGGCTTTCGTAGCGACCACACTCCTCCGAACGTAGACGTACCTTCTTGCAAAGGAAGGGAACTACAGGAATCAACTCCGTGTCTCCGCGTGCTCCACTCTCGGTTACCTCTATCCTATTATCTCTCCTATATATTGCGTAGCTATATCTTGCTTAGTCGGTGACCTTGTCATATGGGTAAATTCACATAGTTGCATATCTAGAGAATTTACCTTTGTGTCAAGCCTAAATTGAAAAAGAACTAAAAATTGGGTAGCACCTATTCACCCCCCTCTAGGTGCGGCATACGATCCTTTCAATTGGTATCAGAGCCTCGGCTCTTATTTCGGGCTTAACCGCCTAAGAGTATGCCGGAAGATGAGGTTACGAAAGGGGCCGCAAAGCTGGTCTCCATGGATGATCTCAAGTCGATGGAAACATCCTTGAGGTCTGCCATGGAAGCTCAAATGGAAAGCTTGATGAAAGTGATTTCCGACCGCTTGCCAACGGCTCCCTCCGTCATCCCCATCATAGAGGAAAAGGACAAGGGTGCATTAGAAGAGGGAGGTGCTTCGGCATTACCCTCCTCTACCCACAATAAAAAAAACCCCATTGCTTCTCCTAGGGCAACTAGTGGAGGTGCGAGCTACAATAATGTGGCTCCACCTTTCCGCTCTCCCGATATCCCGGTTCCCCATCCTCATATAAACACTAGGGGTGATCCACCCAAATTTAATGATAAAGATTTTAGTACATGGCAATTTGAGTTTAAATCTTATGTGTGCAGTGCCTCCAATGAACTTTGGAGAATTATCTTGGAAGACTACAAGCCTTACAACCCTGAAAGGTTGACTAGAAGAGAAGAAGTTGATAATCAACTCAACTCAATTGCCTTGCAGATGATTCAAACTAGTGTGGGGACACAAGACTTGTCTCTCATTCGGAACTTCTCAACCGCCAAGGAAGCATGGGAAGGTTTGGACACAAGATTCATGGGAAGTGAAAGCATGAAGAGAAACAAGTATAGTGCTCTTCGGAATCAAGCCGAAGGATTCATGAGGTTGCCGAATGAAGATCATCAAGTCATGTATAGAAGACTTATCATAGTTGCCAATGCTTTCCAGAATGTGGGTGCCAAACATATTGATGATTTTTGGATCAAGGATAAGTATATTGATTGCATGATGCCGTTCGAACCCATTGATGTCAAGACTCTCGTTGGGAGAGAAAGCTTTCCTTCTCTCACCTCACAACAAGTGGTGCACGAGTTGCAAGCTCTCAAGGTGCATGAACAAAACTATCAAGATTCTCGCAATCGTGCCATTGGGATGTCAAGAGGGACCAATCTTGCCTTGACGGTCAATACCATAGAAGAAGTGAGCCCACAAGAACCATATAGGACATCTTGGAGCATGTCATATCCGGAAGATTTGGAATTCCACTACAATGATCACATGACATTGCATGCAAAAACCTTTTGGGTTGATCCATCCAAGGCCAAGGAAGACAATATCAAGAGAAACAACTCAAGTGGGTTCAAGAGCTTGGGCCCAAAATCAAGATCGTGCTAAAATTGTGGTGGCAAGCGCCATTTCATAGCCGATTGTCCCTATGAGCATAGAGAAACTCATGGTGGAAGGCTCATTCCAAAGGACAAGAGAAAAGATTCAAAGGCCCCCAACAAGAAATTCTACAACAAGAGTAAGAAGGGCAAGAGGCCATCAAGGATTGTGCTAGTGACTAAGGAAGAATATTCTTCCGATGAAGTTGTGAGTAGTAGTGATGAAGAAGAAAGCTCAAACGAAGTGGCCGCCATTGTGATGAGGACATCCCATCTATTGATACACCCGCTGTACCTACAGCCACACAAATACAAGGACCAATCACTCGAGCTCGTGCCAAACAACTTAACTATCAGGTACTTTCGTTTCTTGGAACTATTCCTCACACACATGAGAATATGATGTTTCCTAAAGCAGATATGTTTGTTACTCTTAGGAATGATGGACCTAGCATGGATGAGGAGGACAAGCATTGGAGCATGATCACACATGGAGGAGATGGCAGCAAGCATTTGAGGATTGAAGAGGACGCTGCAGGTGGAGATTTCAGAACTTTGAAGCCACCATAAGAAGAGATGAAGACATGGACGAAATATAGAGTTCCCCACTTCATAATTTCGTCCATGGTATAATATGGTGCTGCGTCACCTTTAGTTTTGGGCTAGCCTCATGTCATTTTCGCAGGAATTAAGTCAGCCACTTTTTAGAGTCCGTATCGAAGGGGGAAAGGCCTTCTAGGGTTTCGTTCGGCCACCATATGCATGGCTGGTCGAAACCCCACCTTTTCCTCCTTCAAAATGCCCCCATATCCATCACGTTTAGACTCGGGATTTGATTAGACTAAAAGTTATCCATTGCTGCAACTCTCGTGTACTTCTTTTGAGGCCAACGCCCAGAACAAGACCGACTATTCGGAATCCCACCTTTTCAATAAAGCTTTCATCTATATCCGCAATATTCTGATTGCATCATTAGTTCTTACTTGTTCTCGGTTTCAGGTAGGAATTAAGACCCTCGCTGGTCAGGCTGATCGTGCATCCGCAAGATCAGTAACTCCCGGAGATTGTCCTAGCGATTGCATTGGCGCACGAGCTTTGCACGTGTAGTCGGATCGTCAAGCACGAACTCCACCCACAAATCGAAGTTATCATACTCTCATCTAAAGATCGGACACCTTTTCCCTATCAAGTGGTATCATATTTCAGGTTGCTCGGTGAGAATTTACAGTTTTCCTTGTATAGATTGCATCTCCCATCATACCCATAAACCACAAAAAAGCCAAAAATACTGTTAGGGTTTTACATCGTCGTCCCATAAACCCCCTGCCACGCCTTGCATTGTCTTTTCAGTTTTGCATAGTTGAATTTGTGTCTGCATCTTCGTGTCGAGTTGCTGGTCTTAGCGTCTAGTTCCTTTAGAGTTTTGGGTTCTGGTCATATTAGTCACGCTGCCACTCGCACAATACGTAGATCACCTCCGCCATCACCATATACAACTACCATATACACCTGCCACATACTTCCGCCATCGCCATATACACCTGCCATATACTTCCGCCATCGCCATATACACCTACCATATACACCTGCCATATACATCCGCATCTACCATATACCCCGTTTCCTACCGCGACACGGATTGTTGCTGTTTCTCTACCACGATAGAGTCCGAGTAGAATTAGGTTTTGTTGTTTTTCCTCCTTAGCTGTTGCCTTCTAACTTCGTCCGTGCTGTAGAAAAAATTTCCGTGATATCAGTTTGGGCCGCCGGTAAAGAATTGTGAAGGAGAGCAAAAAAAAGTCTGGAACTGCCTCCGAATTTTTTTCTGGTTACACTAGTTTTCGACCGTGGAGATCACTTTTCGCCACTGGCCGTCATAGCGATATTTTTTTGGCGCCTGTGTGCTTTCCAGAGCACTTTCCAGAAATTCCGACAACTTTTTTTCTGAGGCTATACTGTTTTTAGACCTTGGGGATCAGTTTGAGACACTTGCCATCATAGTGATTTTTCGCATCTCGGTTCGCCACATCATCGCCACCTCATCGCTGCTAGTGCTTGTGTGCCGCGCCGTGACCTCGTTAGTGTTCTAGGCTCGCGTCTCTAGTACGGTCTAACCTACAGCTCTACATATTGCTGTTTTGCCGTAGGACCAGCACAGTACCGTTGTTGAGCATACTTTCAATATTGCATTGTTGTTTTGACAATTGCTGTTTTGCTACCATATTAGCCTTCCTACAGCTCTACATATTGTCTCCACGTGCACTGTGTCGACACCTGGTAATCGCTTTGGCAATCTTTGGAGACGCTGATCCTTGTTGGTTGCCATATCAACTTCCTCCTGTTTGGTAAGAACTTGTAAGAGCTTTGTATTTTGCTTGATGAATTGCGCGTGAACCAACATATTCCGTAGTTTGTAGGCATATACATTTGTGCTTTTTGAGTATTAACCATGTCAGGACCTACACCGGCCACTGTTGACCCGGCCAAGATGACGAGTGAGGAGTTGCATGCTCACTTCACCCACCTTTTGGGCGGGCATGCACGCGACGTAGATGCAGGCATTGGTGACATGGACGCCAAACTCACTGACGCGCTGGACAAGCTGGATGGCCTCGAAGCAGCTTTCAACTCCAAGCTCGACGCCAAGTTCCAGGAGCTCTTGACTCGGTTGCCGCCACCTCACGACAACGTGCGACGACGCGCACGCCGCATCCCTCGTGAGGTGCCTGCGGGTACCGCTCTTGCTGCAGCTGCAACACATGACGTGCCTTCTGATGAAGGATATGAAGACTATGAAGGGGACGCAGATGAGCGGGTAGATGAGAACATGCTGGACGGTGAGGAAGTGGAACAACCTGCAACTAGTCGTCCACGCCAACTGAACTGCAACGCTCGCCCGGCCACCTCTACGATCGGTACGTGATGATGATCATGTTGCTAAACTGAAACTGAATATTCCACCATTTGAGGGTAGATATAATCCTGATGCATACCTTACTTGGGAATTGGAAGTATAGCAACGCTTTGCATGTTTACGCTATCCTGGTCATTTGCGTGTTAGTGCTGCTACTTGTGAGTTGTAACATCCCAAAAATTCAAAGCAATGAATAAAATGAATTTCCATTATTCAAAATTTGGAACCAACAAAAACTTGAATTGAGTTATATGGTGTGCATAGTGTTCATGCATAAATGTTGTGATCTTGTCATGATGTGTGTTTGAAGTGATTAACAATGTTTCTAAACCCTAAACCATGATCATTTGGATCAAAGAAAAACAAACCAAAAGAAAAGAAAATAAGAATATCAACACATATGAGCCTATGGCCATATTTGCAAATCTTCAACTAGGCCATGTTTACCTAGTATAAATGGTTTGGAAACATTAATAAACTCAAAATAATAACATTTGTGTCAAGGAAATGCAAAACAAATCAAAATAAAAATCAAAACCAACTCACATGAGATAATGGTCACTTTGACAAATTATAGCAGGGTACCTACTTTGAGCCACTGTATTAAGAAATTTCTAAACCAACCCTTCTCAACTCTTTGCTCCTCATCCAAGACTCATCAAGGTGATCACAATGGTGAAGACCAACCTTGCTAACTCATTTTCAAATTCTTAGTATAAGCATGCAAAGTAGCAACTTTGAATCAGACTTAAGATCATACCCAATTTGATTTTTACCAGAACAACTTCCTTTTGCAAACCAGTGCCACCAAGAAGTGCCAAACATTATTTGAATCACATCCATGAAAAGGTTTGGAAAAATTCAAAATTAAATTTCATGTTGCCATTGTGTCGAGCACCTGGTGTGCAATAATCTGGAATGATCATACACTTTAATGTCCAGTAGGTTTTAGCCTAAACCCTCACCTCTCTGGTCAGCCACAGCTCCCTCTTGCACCCCTTGAACAATGCCACACACCAGAGACAATGATCATGGATGATTTCATCAAGGACCATGCCATGCTGTGGTCACTCATGCCACCACCATGCCATCATCCTCTCCTCTCCCATCTAGACTACATCACCATGTCCTGGAGACTCTCCTCTCTCTGCTGAACACGATGGAGCAAGCCGTTGGCCAAGGAGAAGCGAGCACTGGCCAGCACATGACGTGCCCATGTCAGGCAGTGACGCCAGCACGCGCATGGACACGCCCCGAAGTGCGCCAGAGCATCACCTCGTCCCATCGCTGCTGACCTCCCCTCGCTCTCTCCTCTCGCACACTCACTCGCCAGTACACCAACAACCTCCCAAGACATGCCCATTCGAGCCGGAGAGCCCTGTCGCCGTCGCCATCGTCGACGTCCTCCGCCACGGTACTGCCAGCTCCCGTCATGCTCCTGCTCGCATCGGACCTCCATTTTCTGTGCCACGAAGCCCGTCGTGCTCGCAATGATGTCAGGAACAACACGCCGTCCTCGCCCAAGCCTCTCCGCCACTGTAGCGTCGTCGCCATGGATGACCTGCCCATGCCGAGTGGCCCCCTCTCGCTCGCTATAAAAGGAGCACACCCCTGCTCAGTTTCTCCACACCAATCTCCTCCTCTCCTCTCCCTGAGCCTCCTCGAGCACAGCCACGCCCCAATTTGACACACAGAGCACCAATCGCTTGCCGGAGTACCGCCGGAGCAGTCGCAGAATCTCGCCGTCGATTGGAGCCACCCCAGGAGCAGCCGCTGGTACCAGGAGCATCGCCGTCGTCGACAACATCGCTCTGCATCATCACCAACCATCGCCGGACCTCCGGTGAGCCGCCGACCCCCTAGTGCTCGCTGCCAGTAGGGTTCGCGCACGTCGTCGACGACGACGAGCGTCAGCCGTTAGATCTGGATCTAATCCAACGTCTCTGGTTCGCGTACCGATTCAGTGTGTTAATAGCCGCTGACAAGAGGGACCCAGTGTCAGGCAGCCCACGCATGCGAGACGCGCAGCTGGGCCAGCCTTTTCTCTTTTTTCGTCTCCTGGCCCGTTTAGCTTTCCCGCCAAGCCCACAGATTCAAATTCGAATTAGTTCTTTTTAACCAAATTCAATACTGATGCCATGTTCAAAATTAAGTAGAAAAATATCTACTGAGCCAAAATTGATGAATTAAATATTTCTAGAAAGCTTATGAAAATATCTATCTAACCCCACTGGTCTCAACCCTTGATTGATTATAGAACAATTGCAATAAAAATAACAAGGCAGTAAATT
Organism: Lolium perenne; assembly: GCF_019359855.2. Classification (NCBI taxonomy): domain Eukaryota; kingdom Viridiplantae; phylum Streptophyta; class Magnoliopsida; order Poales; family Poaceae; genus Lolium; species Lolium perenne. Next base: position 124,227,840 of record NC_067245.2, on the reverse strand, counting down.
TGACAAATTCAAACATTTTTATAAAATCAACCCTAATGTATTTTGAGGTGATTCCACCTCTCATAATTCACATTTCAAATGCTCTACATGAATATGTAAAAATGTAGCATGAGTGTTTACCATGATCATGGGCTAGAGTAAATAATGGCTATATGGCTATTTTCTAGCTCATTTAAATTATCAAAAATATTAGCCAAATGGTATGAGAGGTATCCTCTCATTTAAATCACTTTCCCAAGTATTATAATATGAGGTGATTACTTTAGTTTACATGACCTCATATTTATTTACTTGAGAATATTAAATATTTTCCAAGTAGTATTTAAATGTTATGAGATGTAGTATCTCATTTAAGTCATTTTTCCAAATGATAAATATGAAGTGGTGACTTTGGTCAACATGATCTCATACTTATTACTTGAGGATATTAAACCTTAGTAATATTCAATGAGAGGAAAATATTTCTCAAAGAAAATAAATAGAAACCCTAATAAATATTTCAATGAGAGGAAATTATTTTTCTTAAAAGAAAACAAATCCAAACTATGAAGAAGAACACTTTAAAGTACCCCCTTACCATAATTGATAGTGCTTACACTAGTATTAGTTTGCGAGTACTTTAAAGTACTCATGGCTGTGTCCCTAGCTATTCATATGGCCAAACTATGAAGAAGAGCACCAGTACCAAGAGGATGGACAGCAGGACGTCTATGATTACTAGGATCGTCTCCTGACGTCAAGCGTTGCCTGTGGAATTGATGGACCACTACTACTTCACTTCCACTATGTGTTTTGTTTGTTGATCAATAGATCAACTATTGTTGTAAGTTTGGATCATGAGATCCCTTGTTGTAAGACGACTATTGTTTGTAATGAATAATGTTCTGTGATATCAACGGTTATGTCTCGCAAAAACAATCTTCTTGGGATTGCGATGTATGGCATAATAGGCATCTGGACTTAAAATCCGGGAGTTGACAAGTTGGTATCAGAGCCATTGTTTGACCTTAGGAGGCCCTAATTAGAATGGACGTCTGAAAAACTTAATTTCAAAAACAAAGGAAGTGAATATTTATGAAAACTTATTCTCACTCTTGTCTTGGAGATATTTTCAAAGGAAAAATCCAAGCTCTACCTTTCCTTGTAATTCCACATAAAATTTTGACACACTTGCTCACTTCTCTAACTTACTCATCCAATTCACTTACAGATGGAGCAGCTCAACCACACCAAGTTTTACCAGCTGGGCACCGAGGAAGCCCGATCTTTGAGAGGGACTTGGATGCATTATCTGAGTTTCTCGAGCGCCCGCACCCGGAGTTCTTTGGCGCACAAGTCAATGATCAGCCCGGAGGAGAACTGTAGTGGGTCGTTGTTGCGGATCTGAGGGGAAAGATGGAGCCACCCATGTCCGAAAGGATCCAGTTTTCCGTGAGGGAGAACAACTAGCTGGATGGACTAGCTCGAGCTCTACAGGAAGCACTTGCCCATCTATGTGGGCAGAATGTGACCCAGATCTAGGGAACCCGCTTTGCTCACCTTGCAAGGCATGACTCAATAGGAGGGCCAATGGACCTGTCGCCGCACCCAGAATTGAAGTACTATGTGGAACACCTAGACTTCATGCTGCACGAGACCCGCAAGGAGCTGGACAACTCCCGTGTCTATGCCAACCAGACTCACCTCCACATGTCGCAGCAGACCGAGACCATCAACATGCTTGCTAAGGATCGCAAGTCACTCCACCAGCAGCGTGCCAAGAAGGACTACACCATCGCTCGCCTCCGCGCGAAGATAGCATCCCTAGAGGAAACTGTCAAGGCACAAGAGGATCAGTTGAAGGATCTGGAAGGAGAAGGTGAAGACATTCAGGGAGGAACAGCCTACCTGAGTGATGATGATCACTTTGAGGAAGATGAAGACCTAGACTTCCACACTAATGTGGAAGGCTATGAGTTCATGGAAGCCGAAGAAGATGACTTCATCCCGATAGATGTTGATGATGAGGAGTATTATCACTAGAGCACTTGCGTAGGTGTGAGTTTGTATCCACCCCAATGTATCGTAGGACGAGGAAATGGTTCTTAAAACCATTGATGTGTTAGCTTGTAATGTGTGTTGTTTGGAATGAATGAAAGTGTTGTTTGATTTCAACATGTGAAGTACTAAAGTTTTAAACTTTTAAAGATTTACCCAAACAAGCCATAGAAAATTCCCTCTTATCTCATGATCTATCTCCATGTTCAGATGGCCCCTCCAACTCGCAGCACCAACCAAGATGCAATGCTGCAGATTCTGCAAATGATGGTAGCAGATAGAGAGGCCGAAAGAGCTGAGCGACAAGCCAATCTTGCCGTACTGCAGCAAATAGCCCATAAGAACCAAGGCCATGGAAACCATGATCATCCTGGATCCAAGCTGAAGAATTTCCAGAACACTAATCCTCCCATGTTTAGCAAGACTGAAGAGCCATTAGATGCAGATGATTGGCTCCAAACAATGGAGAACAACCTGGAAGTTGCAGGAGTTGAAGCTGCAGAGAAAGTACTATTTGCCACCCACTACCTGTCAGGACCTGCCAGAGCCTGGTGGACTAGTGCCCGCGCAATGAATGCAGGACAGATGATGACCTGGGAAGACTTCAAACTCAAGTTCAGCAAGTACCATGTGCCCCCGGGTCTGATTAAGAAGATGAGAGATGAGTTCAGAGAACTCAAGAAAGGAAGGATGTCTGTGGTGGAATACCGTGACAGGTTTCTTACTCTATCTAGCTAGGTACGCCCCTGATGAGACTGACACCAACGAGAAGAAGAAGGAGAGATTCCTGAATGGACTGCATGATGAGATGCAGACTGTACTTGTGAACATCCTGTTTGCTGACCTGGAAGCCCTTGTGGACTCTGCCATCCAGATGGAAGGAAAGCTCCATCAAGCCAATGAGAACCGCAAGGGCAGGATGATGAAACAGAGTGGGACCAGCAATACCCCAAGGTATCGCGCCAACTCAAGTGGAGGATTTGCCCTGTCAACACCCGGATTTTTAAGCCCGGGTGCCTGTTATGCCATTCATCGCAATCCCAGGAATATTGTTGTTGCGAGACATAACAGTTGATATCATAAGTCATCATTCATTACAAACCATCATTGTCTTAAAAAAAGGGGATCACATGATCCAATATTACACAAATAGTTGATCTATTGATCAACGAACAACATAATAGCGGAAGCGTAATAGGGGTGGACTATCTAGTTCCACAGGCCAACGCTTGACGTCAGAAGAACTCCTAGTTGTCGTAGACGTTCTGCTGGCCGTCATCTTCATACTGCTGCTCCTCTTCATATTCTGGCCATTTGAATAGCCAGGGACACAACCGTGAGTACTTTGCTAATACTATTGTAATTGCCATCAATTTTATTAAGGGGATGCTAAGCTCTAGGTTTATTTGCATAAAGCCAATTTTAGTTCATAAGCATTTCATAAAGACTCTTCATATGCTTAACTAACTCAAGTGGGAACATGAGTGTCATTCCCACAACTCTGTTGTGATTCACAATTCAAGTTCATCATTCATTTCACCATTCATTTCATAAATAACTGATAGCGGAACAGTATGGCCTTTCCAATCATCCGTAACCGTGGACACGGCTATTCGAATAGGTTTACACTCTGCAGAGGTTGCACACTTGTGCCACAACATTTGATTACATCCGTCAGGGGTAACCCTGAATAATCGTAACTCAGTACGCGGATCATCAACCCTAACCTTTCATTTACACACCCTAGTATAGGCACCTCTCCCCATGAGCTTGGCCTCCCAGTGAAGACAAACCGTCAGCCTGGGAACTGCACAGGGCTTGGGCCGGACAGTTCACCTCATTCACGTCATTTCACATCATTTCATATTTAACGGAGGCAGCCTCGGCATAACCCCTATGACGCTTGTTTAGAGGGAACCCATACTAAGATATATAAACTTCTAGTTAGACCCTACCCATAATCAGGTATTGTGGGGGTACTTGTAAATTTGAATGGTATCGCATCCGAACCCAACCATCAGTTTTTAGCCAATTCACCAAGTCATTCATGTCATTCAAGTCATATTCACCTTCAAATCTTTCAAAGTCATTTCATTTCATAATGTTCCCATCTAGAGTAGTCAATTTTATTTATTTAGCACTAGCCACTAGTCATGAGGGGTGCTAACTAGCTTTGATTGCCATAGGCTAACTTTGATGATCTTGTTCTACTCTAGCCAAGTGAATCATGAATCAAAAAGTACTTTGATAAAACCAAAGCAGTAAAACTTGTAAGTAAAAGCTTGTAGTAAAACTTGGGATGGGCTCATTAAGCATAAGGTAAAATGTGGGGGTGCTTTGCTCTTGTAGAGCTTGGCACTTTGCAAGAATATTAGCTTGCCTTGGTTGGCATACTGATCAAAGTGGTCTTCTTCTCCTTGGAAGTAGACCTCCTCCTCCTCTTGATACTCCTCGGTACTAGCGTCTAAAAACGAATACGATACATACAATCACCAAACAAAGCTTAAACACTAGACTAAGTACACACATGAGTCACACAAGCTAGGCTAACATCACAACATGATTATTAGGTTGGGTGACTTTGTTGTATTCTTAAGAAAAATAATTTCCTCTCATTACAAATATTACTTAGTGTTTCTCTTTACTTCTTGAGAGAAATAATTTCCTCTCATTGAATCTTGTTAAGATTTAATCTCCTCAAATAATAATATATGACCTAGGTTGACCAAGGTCAACCTCTTCATAATTATCACTTGGGAAAATGATTTAAATGAGGTGATGCACCTCATGCATTTTAATAACACATGGTAATGATTTAATATCACCAACTAATTCAATGTGAGATTTAATTGACCATGGTCTCTAGCTCATGTTGAATTAGTTGAGACAAGATTTAAATGAGAGAGAAGCTCTCATACATTTTAATAAATAATCTTGCACATTTTAAATGAACTAGAAATAGCCATAGGGCCATTTTTTAAACTAGGCCATGATCATACAAACAACTATGCAATATTTTTACACATTTGGATAGACAATGTGAAATATGATTTTTGAGAGTTGGAATCAACTCAAAAGCATTTTTATTCAACTTTTAATAATTGTTTGAAGTTGCAAAAAGCCCTGCCTTGTTATTTTTGTCACATTTATTCTACAAATAATCTAGTGTTGGGACCAATGTAGTTTTGTAGATAATTTTACAAGGTTTCCAAATATATAAAATTTACAAAATTTTGCCAAGTAGATTTTATCCTATTTAATTTTGAAAACAACATCTCAGAGTAATTTAGGAAATTCGAAAATCAACATTTGAATTAAAAGGGCCGGCGGGAAACACTACTGGGCCTAAATGATTTAAACGGGGGAAGGCCAGCCCACCACGTGTCTCCTACGCGTGGGCCGTCTGACGAGGTGGGCTCCACCCGTCAGTGCCTCGTCACACAGCGAAACGGTAAGTGAGATGTGAGCCGCACGATTAGAAGTGGATCGAACGGCACACGGCCGTCGTCATCTCCGGCGAGCGGCGAGGCTACGAGCGGCGCAGGTAGGGGGTCGAAGGGCTCACCGAGGCTCCAGCTAGGGTTGGCAGTGTGCGTGAGGAGGTTGTCGACGACGGCGAAGCGCCTGGTAGCAGTGGCGTCTCCTGGGGCGGCTTCTAGCTCCGGCGAGCTTCTGCGGCAGAGCGCGGCAGTGAGGATGCAATTGGGCGGCGCTACGGTGCAATGTGGAGTGGCGAGGTGGCTAGGCGACTCAGAGAGAAGAGGGGAAGCGATGGGTGTGGTCGATTTGGAGCGGAGAGGTCTCCTTTTATAGCAGCTGGAGGTGGCCGTGGCGCGGGAGTGAGGTCATCGGCGACGACGCGTCTACAGGGGAGCTGGTGGACTGGCGATGACGCAGCGGGGTTGGCGAGGCTCTGGCGATGACGCAACACTTGATTGCGTTGAAAACGAGGGAGAGACGAGCTCGTGCGCATGACGGGAGCGGCCAGTACTGTGGCGGACGTCGGCGAAGCGGGCGACGTCTACGGCATTCCCGCGGGCCAATGGCGCTGTCTGGGTGGTGACTGGTGACGTCGCGGAGCTGGTGGCGCGCAGAGAAGAGGACGGGATGACGTGAGCTGGTGGGGCAACGTGGGCTCTGGGCGTGCCCGTGGCGCTCGCCGTGCACGCTCTGGCGCGCGCGTGCATGCCTGGGCACGTCTGGGCGTCGCGTTTCTGGCGCGTCTGGTGCACAAATTTGTCGAGGCTGGTGTCTAGGTTGATCAGGAGAGTGAGGGGGACGTGGTAGACATGGTGGTGCACCGTGGAATGCATCAGAGAGAGAGATGGCATGGTGAGGTCATGCCATGCCACGACATGGTTGGCTTTGGTCAAAATGGTGATGATGAAATGTACCATTTCTTGTCTATTCTTCTTGGCAAGGCTCAGAGAGGTCAGAGAGGTACCAATGGTGACCTAATGTTGATGGTTGAGGCTATGAACTGCTGGACAAAGCAATGCATAGGGTTGGCAGATTGTTCCTCACAGGTGTTTGATGAAATGGCCGGAAGAAAATTATTTTCGAATTTTTGAATGAATTTTGGTGGGTTTGAATCATATATTATTTGCAGTAGATTGGTGGTGGTGGTGGTCAAATTTGAAGTGATTTGCAAAAATCCAAATTGCATATGATCTTACATATGCTTCAATGTCTCTACTTTGCTTGAGCATCATTTGAATTTGAGAAAGAATTTGTGGTGATGGTTTTGGGCAAAGTTATTCATCTTGATGTTGTCTTGGATGAGGTGCAAAGAATTGGCAATGTTTAGTTTAGAAATCTTCCAAGACAGAAGCTCAAAGAGGGCATCAGGCTATGGTTTGTCATTTTGACCATAATTGTATGTAAGCTCAAATTTGATTCAAATTTGATTTGATTTGAGTTTCTTTGATTCCAAAAGTGTTAATAAGTGTTTAGTATCCATTTACAACTAATGGTGCAAGCCAAAATGGTCTAGGTCAAGTATTTGCAAAATTGGCCTAAACCCTATGTGAGTGAGTGTTGAATTTTTCTCATTTCTTTTCTTCTTTTATTTCTCTTCTATTTGATTGATCAAGTGATCATTGGATTAGGGTTTTGGCACACTTGCAAACACACAATCAATCATCATGGCAAAAATGCATACTTAACATAATAATCAAGATGAGTACATGCATAGCACTTGTATTATGAAAAAGTTTTTGTTGGTTCTAAATTTTGCATTTTGGTGAAACTCTCTTTATCTCTTTATTGAATTTTTGGGATGTTACAAACCCTTCCCCCTTACAAAAGATCTCGTCCCGAGATCTTAAAGAAAACTAGGTACTAAAGAGATCTGGGTATTCCTTCTTCATATCTTCTTCTCGCTCCCAAGTGGCTTCTTCTTCGGTGTGATTGCTCCATTGAATCTTCAGGAAATTGATACTCCTGGTGCGGGTGGTTCTGTATGCTTCTTCCAGGATGCGAATAGGCACTTCGCGATACGTCAAGTCCGTATTGATATCCACCGATCTGTGATCGATATTCTTGAACACTTCGGTCTTCTCCGGTACTTCCAAGCATTTCCGGAACAGTGAGATGTGAAACACGTTGTGCACAACCGGCATTTCTTCCGGCAGTTCCAGTTGATAGGATACTTCTCCTCGGCGACTCAGAACTTTGAAGGGTTCGACATATCGGGGCGCAAGCTTTCCTTTCAGCTGGAATCTCTGCATTCCTTTGAGGGGTGACACCTTGAGGTAAACAAAATCTCCGATCTCGAAAGTCATCTCTCGGCGTCTCTTGTCGGCGTAACTCTTCTGTCTTGATTGCGCAGTCTTGAGGTACTCGCGGATCTTGTGAACCTTCTCTTCCGCTTCTCGGAGAACATCTGGTCCAAAGACTTGGCTTTCTCTGACTTCCGACCAATTCAGAGGGGTACGACACTTCCTTCCATACAGGGCTTCAAAGGGGGCCATCTGTAAGCTGGCTTGGTAACTGTTGTTGTACGAGAATTCTGCGTAAGGTAAGCAGTCTTCCCACTTGGATCCATATTCCAGTACACAGGCTCTCAACATGTCCTCGAGTATCTGGTTGACTCTTTCAGTCTGTCCATCAGTCTGCGGGTGATAGGCGGTGCTGAAATTCAGCCGGGTTCCGAGTCCTTCATGTACTTTCTACAAGAATCTTGAGGTGAATTGTGATCCTCTATCTGACACTATTGACTTCGGGGTTCCGTGCAGGGCGACTATTCTAGAGATGTATAGTTCAGCTAACTTGGGGCCTTCATAGGTGGTCTTGACGGGGATAAAATGGGCTACCTTGGTCAATCTATCGACCACTACCCAAATAGAATCATTTCCTTTGCTAGATTTGGGCAGTCCAGTGATAAAGTCCATTCCGACCGAATAGCACTTCCACTCCGGGATCTGTAAGGGTTGCAACAGTCCTGCGGGTCGTTGATGTTCTGCCTTGACTCTCTGACAGATATCACACTTGGCGATGTAGCTCCCGATTTCTCGCTTCATTCCATGCCACCAAAATTGTTCCTTCAAATCTTGGTACATCTTGGTACCTCCGGGGTGGATAGAGTATAGGGTGTCGTGGGCCTCCTTCAGGATGACTTGCTTTAATTCTGAATCTGATGGCACACATAGGAGACCGTTGTACCACAGCACTCCTTCTTCATCTTCGGTGAATCCCGGTGCCTTTCCTGCGGCAATTTGGCTCTTGATTCCTGATACGTCCAAAACATATCTACTTTCCCGAACACTTTTGCTATTGTTTTGCCTATAATTTGTGTATTTTGGATACAACTAACACGGACTAACGCTGTTTTCAGCAGAACTGCTCTGGTGTCTCCTTTTTGTGCAGAAATCCAACTTTCAGGAAAATCCTCGGAATTTATGCAGAAGGTCCTATTTTCCCAGAATATTGGCGGAGCCAGAAGGGCAAGCCAGGTGGGGGCCCGAGGGCCCCACACGCTAGGCCGGCGCGGCCCAGGAGGGGGGCGCGCGGCCCTAGTGTGTGGCGGCCTCGGCTGGCCCCCGACGCTCTCCTTCGGACTACTTATTGCCTTCGACCTAAAAACGCACGGGGAGAAGTCGAAGTCGCCAGAAACCATCCAGTACGCCGCCACCATCGCGAAACTCCATCTCGGGACCAGAAACTCCGTTCTGGCACCTCGCCGGGATGGGGAATTGGAGGAGATCATCGCCGCCATCACCACCGACGCCTCTCCATCGACCAGCCATGTTTCCCCCATCCATGTGTGAGTAATTCCCCCGCTGTAGGCTGAAGGGGATGGTAGGGATTGGATGAGATTGGTCATGTAATAGTCATAAGATTGTTAGGGCATAGTGCCTAGTATCCGTAGATGTTACTTTTATGATATTGTTGCAACTTGTTATGCTTAATGCTTGTCACTAGGGCCCGAGTGCCATGATCTCAGATCTGAACATGTTATTGATTCATGAAGATATTTGTTGTTTATGATCTTACCTGCAAGTTGTATACATATGTCGCTGTCCGGAACCAATGGCCCCGAAGTGACAGAAATCGGGACAACCGGAGGGGATGGTAGTGATGTGAGGATCACATGTGTTCACGGAGTGTTAATGCTTTGCTCCGGTACTCTATTAAAAGGAGTACCTTAATATCCAGTAGTTTCCCTAGAGGCCCGGCTGCCACCGGCTGGTAGGACAAAAGATGTTGTGCAAGCTTCTCATTGCGAGCACGTACGACTATATATGGAACACATGCCTATTGATTGATTAGTACTTGGATACCATTTTATTATTATCTGCAAATGCCCCTGCTTTGATTGTTACATGATGTTTCTCTCATCCATGCAACGCCCGTTCATCCATCCCTGTGCCTACAGTATTTTAATCCTGCTGTTTACTATAATCACTACTGCTGTCTTTGTTACTCTGCTGCTGTTATTTCACTACTGCTACTGCTATAAAACTGTTACTACTGATAAACTCTTGCGAGCAAGTCTGTTTCCAGGTGCAGCTGAATTGACAACTCCGCTGTTAAGGCTTTCAAGTATTCTTTGTCTCCCCTTGTGTCGAATCAATAAATTGGGTTTTACTTCCCGCGAAGACTGTTGCGATCCCCTATACTTGTGGGTCATCAAGACTATTTTCTGGCGCCGTTGCCGGGGAACATAGCTTTATTTGGAAGTTCACTTGGATTGATATTGTTCGCTGCAAATTCTCCATCATGGGTGAACCTCGCGATACTAAGGTCGCCATATTACCATCCACTACAAGAAAAGGTACAACTCTGAGTACCTCTGCTGCTCTTGATTCACCATCTGTGATAAGTAAACTTGTTTCACCACCACAAGCTTCAAATGCTGGTACTTCTGCCGAATCTGAAAACTCCTCTTATAATTTTGATGATGCTTCTGCTGTGCTTGATAATGATGGTTCGTTAGGATCTTTTCTAGATGCTACAATTGCTAGGTCTAGACAAATTGAAAATACTGAAACTCCTAATGAAAATGCTGCTACACCTGTTAATTCACCTGAGTCTGTTGAATACTCTAGTGATGATCTTGATGAAGATTATGTGGAACTTGATGATGATTTTATTGAAAAATGCTATGCTACTACTGATGCAAGAAAAATTAAAAAGTTGCTTGCAGAACATACTGTTAGATATAAACTGGCTCCTGATCCTAAGTTTGCCACATCTCCTATAAACATTAAGGATAAAGATTATGATTTTTCTCTTGATCTATCTCATATAGCTATTGTTGAGAAAACACCCTTTTGTGGTACTGAAAAAGAAAGTGCTGTTGAACACATGATTGAGTTATCTACTCTGAGTAGCTTGTTTTCTGATGATGTTAATAAGCGTACTTACTTTGTTGCTAAAATCTTTCCATTCTCATTAAAGGATGACGCTAAAACTTGGTATAATAGTTTGCCACCTGGTTCTATTAGAAGTCCAACTGATTTGCGTGATGTTTTCTTTCGAAAATACTTTCCTGCTAGTGCTCAACATGTTGCTTTACAGAAAATTTATAGATTTGACCAGGGAGATGAAGAGAAATTGCCTGAGGCTTGGGCAAGATTTTGTTCTCTTATCAGAGCTCGACCTGGACATGATTTAGAAAAGAATGATCTACTTGATATATTTTATAGTGGACTAACCATTGAGTCTAGGGCATACCTGGATAGTTGTGCTGGTTGTGTTTTCAGGAAAAGAACTCTGCATTTACGCTTTGAAGAATTATTGGCTAAAATAGGCCGGAATCATGATGATTGGTCTACACCTGAACCAACCCCGACACCGATATTGAAGAAGAGGGGTATGATTAAATTAAATGATGAAGATATGAGGGAAGCCAAGAAGTCTATTAAAGAGAAGGGTATTAAACCTGAAGACGTGAAGAATTTACCTCCTATAGAAGATTTATGTAAGATAACTCCCCCTTCATCCATGATTGAGGTACACTCTCTTGAACGCTTTACTAGAGAAGATATTCCGTATTCAAAACCTCCTGATCAATGCTTAGATGAGTTTGATAATTATATTGTTAAGAAAAATAATTTCAATATGAGAGTAGAGAATCATTTAATGGAAAATTCTCGAGCTATTAGTGAATTGCATGGTATTGTGGAGAGAACCTCCAATGATGTTAAGATGCTTGTTAAACATTTTCATATGGTTCAAACTCAAATTGATCAACTCACTAAAGTGCAAAATGACTTGTTGGAAAATAATTCTAAAGAAAAACATGCTTATGAAGTAACAACTAGAGGTGGTGTTTCTACCCATGATCCTCTATATCCTGAGGGGCATCCCAAAAGAGTTGAACAAGATTCTCAACGAACTAAAACTAGTGATCCATCTAAGAAAAAGAAAAAGAAACATAAGAATGTTGTAGAATCCTCTGAACCTGTTAATGATCCTAATAATATTTCTATTTATGATGCTGAAACTGAAAGTGGTAATGAACATGATAAAGATAATGATAAGAATGATACTCCTGATAAATAAGAGGTTGAAGAAGAACCTGAAAAGCATGTTAAAAACAAAAAGTATACTAAAGAAGATTTTATTGCTGAGGAACATGGTAATGAAAGAGAACCTTGGGTTCAAAAGCAAATGCCTTTTCCTGCTAAGAAACTAAAATCAAAGGAAGAAGAATATTATAATAAATTTTGTGATTGGATGAAACCTTTATTCTTGCAAATCCCTTTGACTGATGCTATTAAATTGCCTCCTTATTCAAAGTATATGAAAGATATTGTGTCTAACAAAAGGAAAATTCCTAATGAGGAGATTTCCACTATGCTTGCTAATTACTCTTTTAATGGTAAGGTTCCAAAGAAGCTTGGCGACCCAGGTATACCGACTATTCCTTGTTCTATTAAGAATAATTATGTTAGAACTGCTCTATGTGATTTGGGAGCGGGTGTTAGTGTTATGCCTTTCTCTCTTTATAAGAGACTTTATTTAGATAAGTTGATACCGACTGATATATCTTTGCAAATGGCTGATAAATCTACTGCTATTCCTGTTGCTATATGTGAGGATGTTCCTGTTCAAGTTACTAATAACTGCTTAATATTAACTGATTTTGTTGTGTTGGAAATGCCTGAAGATGATAATATGTCTATTATTCTTGGGAGACCTTTTCTTAACACCGCAGGGGATGTTATTGATTGCAATAAAGGAAAAGTTACTTTCAATGTCGATGATAAGGAGCATACCATTTATTTTCCCAAGAGGATTGAGAAAGCATGTGGAGTTAATACAATTTCTAATGTGAGAACTATCAAAGTGGGAACTATTGATTGTCCTATATATGAGCCTAAAGAAGAATATCAAACTCTTGTGATTGGATCCATATCAATAAAATTCAAGGTAACATGATTGATTTGAGGTTTAATTCTTCTTATGTTATGTAAAATTTATTTGGTGGCAAGACTTGATCACCCTCGTTAACAAATTCATTTTATATGCATAGAAGAGCTAAACAACATCTCTTTCTTCCTCCACTTGATCCACTTGCTGTAGCACTTTTGTTTTGCAAAGTTCTTTAGTTAATTAGAGATTTCAAAATCTTTTTCTGCCCAGTAATAATAAATTTAACACCCAGAAATGTGCATTTTTCAAAGTTTTCAAAAATTCACAAAATTATACCAGTAGTCCTATTTTTCGACGAGGCACCTGGGAACACCTGGGGATGACCAGTGGGGCACCCCAGGGGTGGCACCCCACAGGCCGGCGCGGCCTGCAAGGGGGGCGCGCCACCCTGTTGTGTGGGCCCCTCCTTGCCCCACTTCATCATCTCTTCCTCCCACTCTCTTCTCTCTCCCGAAAAAACTCGCACCAGGTTCCTCTCACTCGCGTTTTTGCTCAAGAGCTCCAGATCTCTCGATCTCTTTGCTCAGCCCAGATTTCTGTCTGAAATTTGGCACATTTGCTCTCTGGTATGTGACTCCTCCGATTATCCAAATAGAATTTTGTTTAGTGGAGTATATCTTGAATATTTTGCTGCTGTAGGTAACATGTTTAGTGAGCTTGCATGCTTGTTCTAAGTGGTAGAAACTAGTTTTGATGCATGTTTAGTACTCTAACAGGTTCCTATGGTAGTTTCCCTCAAATATATGTCACCAAATCAAATTTTATAATGTTTGTTGAAAAATTTCAGAAAAGGAAGATGGATAATTATAACTTTGGAGAAGTGTTTGAAAGAGAGACAACAAGCACAGGGAGGCCCTCGAGGTCATCCACCCGATTCAGGCAATCCTATAATGAGGACCTCATCGCACCAAGCTTCGCACCCGAAGAGGACAATGGAGTCCCTAATGCTTCATCCTTCCCATGTTATGACTTTTTGAGAAATGCAGGTTTGTTGGATGATTTCTTGACCCTTATCGGTAAGGCAGGCTTAACCGCCTATGTGGGAGATGAGAGTGAGCAATACTACACGCTCACTAAAATCTTTGTGGAGAGTTTCAAGTTCAACAATAAGCACTTTCACCCGACAGTTTCATTCAAGATCTATGGTAAACCTATTACTATGAAGTTGGAAATTTTTTGTGCTGCATTGGGTATTGCCCCTGTAGGTACAGCAAGGAAGATCGAGGATAACCCCAAGGAATTGCTGGAGCTCTATCGAGGGATCACCAATGATGATTGTCGCACCATTCAGCGTGGCAAGATAAGAAACATTCAACTCCCCGCCATTAAGTATTTTGCTTATTACATCGGCACTAGCATTCTTGGTAGGGAGAACAGTAGTAACATATCTAGCTATCACCTTGGTTTCTTAATTGCTGCACTCACTGGGGACACGCCTTATCATCTTGGTGCTCTTGTTGCTCGCCGCTTGTCTAACAAGGGGCCTATATTTGAAGGAATTATTGCTTCGCGCGTTTTAGCATATTTAGAGCTTCCTCTTGACCCTACTAATGTAAAAATAACCCCTATGAGGCTCGATATTGCTGCTATGAAGAGTCACCAATTTGTTACGGCCGACTCTAGTTTAGATAACATTGTCTATAGAATATTGTTTGCTGACGGGGAAGAGAGGGAAATCCTTTTGCCGCAGCCAGATTTGTTCAGTATTGACAGGAAACCATGGTCTCGCTCTAAGGAGGAGGTGGATGAGCAATTGAAGATACAAGGCTTCCATCAGCAGCATGACTCCGAGGACGCCGAGCCCTCTTATGACTACACCGTCACGTATCCGGGTGCTTCTTCCAGCACATACCCGGAATATGATCCATCTTCGTCGTACTACGAAGGTGCTACTTCATGGACACCATGGGATTGATCTCCACTTAGGCAAAAGCCTAAGCTTGGGGGGAGGTATACCGGCATCACTCATTCTTTGCATATTATGGTTGCTGGATACTTGTATATATACTTGTTTAGTTTCTTTGAGTGGTTTTCTAATGAGAGGGAGATGATATTTGGGGAAGTGCTGCCTGAAAACAGATTCTGAACTGTTACTAAAAAAAATCGTGCGCACAGCCAGAACGTTATTTTGAGTTCCAAATTTTTGTGCATTTTCCCCAGGTTGTTATCTAACTTTCGTTAGTTGAACACTTTTTGAACTGAGCAACGGAAGATTTTTGTAAAAATCAATTTCTGTACTGCTGTCAGGTTTTGGCAGATTTCTGTCATCCTGCTTTTCTGTGTTTCTTCTAGTTTTCATTCTCTTGTTTTTGTTTTGTTTCTTTCCTAAAACATAAAAAGACCAAAAATATTTCTGTTGTTTCTCTTTACCATTTGTTATTTTGGTTTCTTGCTTTCATCTTGCTTTATTTGCTATCGTTGGTTTGCTACAAGAAAATCCAAAAAGATTTTGCTTTGTTTGCTTGTTTGCTTTTGTTCTTGTTCCCAATTCTAAAACACCAAAAATAT
This sequence comes from Lolium perenne, assembly GCF_019359855.2. NCBI lineage: Eukaryota > Viridiplantae > Streptophyta > Magnoliopsida > Poales > Poaceae > Lolium > Lolium perenne. Next base: position 124,212,414 of record NC_067245.2, on the reverse strand, counting down.
TTGCTGTTCTTCTTTGGTTTGGAAAAGTTCATTATGGAGTTCAGTGGTCTTCGTTGGTTGGAGCTTGGTTTTCATTCCATATTATTCAAGCTACACAAGTGAAAAGGCAATAATGACGATCTACGACAATCCGACTGTGGTGAGAGGCTGGTATGAACTCTATTTGTTTTCATTTTTGTACATATACTCATCCATGTGAGCATGCTTAGTTGGTTCATGTGAGGTATATGTCAATTAAGAAATTCTACTAGTTCATGGTCTCTCATGTTTAGCTCCAATTTATTAATATAAGTAGCATATCATAAATATTTGCTTGCATTGCTTTATTCATAGATAGATATGACATTGTGGTATCCTCCTCTGAATAATCCACTTGAATCAACTTGGCACATGCTCACGCATGCATATGACTGAACAAAAGTCAATTAAGCCTCGATGATTTACTTCACCTCAGAGTTCTTGTATCACTTTTATGCCTCTGTTAATTTATTTTGCCGCAAGCATGATTATGACAGTTACTGCTCTCTTGATTGTCGCTTCCCAGTCTATTGCTAGCCTTCACTTGTACTGAGCGGGAACACTGCTCGTGCTTCCAAACCCCTGAAAACCAAGTCATTCCAGAGTGTCCACTATAAATACCTATGCATGGCATTTCAAACCATTCCAAGTAAATTCTCATGTGCTACCTTTAAAACCTTCAAAAAGCTTCTCAATTTGTGTTAATGTTTTATAGCTCATGAGGAAGTATGTGGTGTTTATCTTTCAATCTTGTCATTTACTCCGAACGGACTTTCACAATGGACTAGTGGCACATCCGCTTATCCAATAATTTTGCAAAAAGAGCTCGCAACGGGGTTCCCAGCCCCAATTAATTAACTTTCATAGATTTACAAATAGACACTCCTCCATGGTATGTGATCGTTGGTCGGCACCCGAGGATTCGGTTAGCCATGGCTTCAGAAAGCAAAGGTGGGGAGGAGTGTCATCTAAATAAAACTAAAACAAAAAGGCACTCCTTCATGGTATGAGATTGTTGGCAGGCACCCGAGGATTCGGTTAGCCATGGTTTGTGAAAGCAAGGTTGGAAGGAGTGCCACCCAAAAATAAAATTTCATGGGAGCCGCTCTTGGAAGTCCGGTTGATGAGGTAGTTAGAGTACCCATTACCATTCGTTGACAACAACAAACACCTCTCAAAACCATTTTACTTCTGTCTTTATGAAAAGCTCTAGCACATGTTAATCCCTGCTTCCCTCTGCGAAGGGCCAATCTTTTACTTTTATGCTGAGTCACCATCCTTTCTTTGAGCACTTTCTTGAGAGCACAACTGTCATTCTTAGTATAATATGCTTGTCTCAAAATATGATTAATTTGTGGTATAACTTTGATGCTTTTATCTTTGATAATCTCCACTTCTAGTCTTTCCATGAACTTCAAAGGTGCCCGGGCATTTATGTTTTGCTGTACAAATACGGGCAAGCGAGATACCAATTTATCATATCCTTTTATGAACATTGCAATCCTGCTGATAGACATGATTCATGATGCTTATTATTAATTTGTTGGTACCTTTTCCATGATTGATATAGCTATTAGATGATTTTATTTGCATGTATCTTATTATGAATTGCTTAAGTACTTGCCATATCATGAGAATATTTACATCATATGAGCAAATGTGTTCGTGAAAGTTCTTTTATCGCACTCAGTTGTTAACTGAATTGCTTGAGGACAAGCAATAAGCTAAGCTTGGGGGGAGTTGATACGTCCAAAACGTATCTACTTTCCCGAAAACTTTTGCTATTGTTTTGCCTCTAATTTGTGTATTTTGGATACAACTAACACGGACTAACGCTGTTTTCAGCAGAACTGTTCTGGTGTCTCGTTTTTGTGCAGAAATCCAACTTTCAGGAAAATCCTCGGAATTTATGCAGAAGGTCCTATTTTCCCAGAATATTGGCGGAGCCAGAAGGGCAAGCCAGGTGGGGGCCCGAGGGCCCCACACGCTAGGCCGGCGCGGCCCAGGAGGGGGGCGCGCGGCCCTAGTGTGTGGCGGCCTCGGCTGGCCCCCGACGCTCTCCTTCGGACTACTTATTGCCTTCGACCTAAAAACGCACGGGGAGAAGTCGAAGTCGCCAGAAACCATCCAGTACGCCGCCACCATCGCGAAACTCCGTCTCGGGACCAGAAACTCCGTTCTGGCACCTCGCCGGGACGGGGAATTGGAGGAGATCATCACCATCATCAACACCGACGCCTCTCCATCGACCAGCCATGTTTCCCCCATCCATGTGTGAGTAATTCCCCCGCTGTAGGCTGAAGGGGATGGTAGGGATTGGATGAGATTGGTCATGCAATAGTCATAAGATTGTTAGGGCATAGTGCCTAGTATTCGTAGATGTTACTTTTATGATATTGTTGCAACTTGTTATGCTTAATGCTTGTCACTAGGGCCCGAGTGCCATGATCTCAGATCTGAACATGTTATTGATTCATGAAGATATTCGTTGTTTATGATCTTACCTGCAAGTTGTATACACATGTCGCTGTCCGGAACCAATGGCCCCGAAGTGACAGAAATCGGGACAACCGGAGGGGATGGTAGTGATGTGAGGATCACATGTGTTCACGGAGTGTTAATGCTTTGCTCCGGTACTCTATTAAAAGGAGTACCTTAATATCCAGTAGTTTCCCTAGAGGCCCGGCTGCCACCGGCTGGTAGGACAAAAGATGTTGTGCAAGTTTCTCATTGCAAGCACGTACGACTATATATGGAACACATGCCTATTGATTGATTAGTACTTGGATACCGTTTTATTATTATCTGCAAATGCCCCTGCTTTGATTGTTACATGATGTTTCTCTCATCCATGCAACGCCCGTTCATCCATTCCTGTGCCTACAGTATTTTAATCCTGCTGTTTACTATAATCACTACTGCTGTCTTTGTTACTCTGCTGCTGTTATTTCACTACTGCTACTGTATAAAACTGTTACTACTGATAAACTCTTGCGAGCAAGTCAGTTTCCAGGTGCAGCTGAATTGACAACTCCGCTGTTAAGGCTTTCAAGTATTCTTTGTCTCCCCTTGTGTCGAATCAATTCCGTCAATGCTAGCATTTCCCTTCTGGGCTTCTTTGATCTGACTAATGAAGGTAGGCTGAAGCTCGATGCTGGCTAAGAGTCCTTCACTCACTAGCTCCATTCTAAACTGTTCAAATTCCTGATGCAAGCTAGGTTGCTCTTCTGCGATCATGGAGTTTAACTGACACGGTAGTCTACTCAGGGCATCCGCTACCACATTGGCCTTGCCGGGGTGATAGTGAATTTCCATATCATAATCCTTGATTAACTCTAACCATCTCCTCTGCCTCATATTCAGCTCCTTCTGTGTGAAGATATACTTCAGGCTTTTATGATCCGAATAGATCTCGCATTGATTACCCATAAGGTTATGACGCCATACTTTTAAGGCTAAAACTACGGCTGCAAGCTCGAGGTCATGGGTTGGATAGTTCTACTCATGCTGCTTCAGTTGCCGGGACAGATATGATATCACCTTGCCTCCTTGCATCAACACACATCCGAGGCCAATCTTGGATGCATCATAGTATACGTCAAATGGCTTGGCGATGTCCGGCATGATCAAAATTGGGGCTGAGGTCAGTCTGCTCTTGAGCTGCTGGAAACTTTCTTCACATTTATCAGTCCATTCAAATTTCTTATCCTTCTTTAACAGTTGAGTCATGGGTCGGGCTATGCTTGAAAATCCTTCAACAAATCTGCGGTAATATCCTGCTAATCCAAGAAATGCACGGACCTCGGTCTGAGTGGTTGGGGCTTTCCGTTCTGCAACGGTCTTGATCTTGGCGGGATCTACGGCAATTCCTCCTGCAGACAAGATATGTCCCAGTAATCCTACTTCCTTCAACCAAAACTCGCACTTGCTGAACTTGGCATACAACTGATGCTGTCTAAGGGTTTCTAGGATAATCTCCAAATGTTGCTCATGTTCCTCCTCGGTTTTGGAGTAGATAAGGATGTCGTCGATGAAGACAACGACAAACTTATCCAAAAAGTTCATGAAGATCTTATTCATGAGGTCCATGAAGTAAGCGGGGGCATTGGTTAATCCAAATGACATGACATTGTATTCATACAATCCATATCGGGTGGTGAAGGCAGTCTTGGGGATATCCGTTGCACGGATTTTCAGCTGATGGTAACCATCCTAAGATCGATCCTGGAGAACACGGTGGCACCGGTCAACTGGTCAAACAGGTCTTCTATCTTTGGCAAGGGGTATTTGTTTTTGATGGTGACATCGTTAAGCTTACGATAATCCGTACATAAACGAGTGGCACCATCCTTCTTATCCACAAACAAAACTGGGGATCTCCAAGGCGACGCACTTGGTCGAATCAGACCTTTGGCTAACATATCATCCAGTTGCTTCTTCAGCTCCACTAATTCTGCCGGGTTCATGCTATAGGCTCTCTGGGCTATAGGTCCTGTTCCCGGGATTAACTCGATGATAAACTCGATATCCCGATCTGGGGGCATACCGGGTAGATCATCAGGAAACACATCAGGGTATCGACAAACGACCCTAATCTGATCCAGGGTTGGCTTGGCTAAACTCTGGTTGCAGGTGAAATTTCTGGGCAGTCTTTCAGATATGTGCTCCACTAATATTCCGGTGCTACTGGTCATGGTGATGGCCTTCTTGGCACAGTCTATCAATCCATGGTGTTTGGACATCCAGTCCATACCTAGTACTACCTCCAAACCTTTGGCTCCCAGAACAATCAAGTTTGCATAAAAATCTATTTCATGAATTCTGATTGGCACATCTTTGCAAAATTTTCTAGCTTTGGTTGTTGATCCAGGTATTTGAATTACCCTGACATGTTTCAAACTGATGGGTTGAATTTTACTTGTGCATGCAAAATCTTCAGTGACAAACGAATGCGATGCTCCGGAATCAAACAACACTCTGGCAGGTACTGAATTAACAGAAAACATACCCAGTACGACGTCTGGTGCTTCCTGTGCTTCTTCCGCACTCATGTGAAACAGGCGGCCGTTGCGGTTGTTGGGGTTGTTGGGGGTGAACCTCTTGCTGGTGGAGACACGGCGTTGCTGCTGAGCTGGGGCAGCGGTGTTGGCTGCAATTTTGGCTAACCTCTTGGGGTACTCATTTGAGTAGTGTCCCACCACTCCGCATTCATAGCAGGTGATTGTGACCTTGTCCTTGGGGGTGACGGGGATAGCATTGCTCCCGGTCCTCGGGGCTGTGTTGGAGTTATTGGGGATGTTGTTGGCAGGGGCTCTCGGCGGAGCGCGGTTGAAGTTGTTGTTGTGGTGCACATAGGAGTTGTTGTTGTTGTTGTTGTTGTTGTGGTGGGGGCCTCCTGGCCTTGGGTTTCTTCCACTCCGGTTGTGAAAACCGGGGCGTGACATCTGTGACTGCGGCTTGGTGTTTCTGGGGACGAAACCACCGCTTGAGCTGGGGCGATACCTTGGGGTATTGCTGGGCCCACTTTGGTGCATCATGCGGCGTTTGCGGTTCTCATTTGCTTGGTGCAGTTTGCCTTCCATCTGGATGTCAGAATCCACTAGGGCTTCAAGGTCGGCGAAGGGGATGTTGACTAAGACTGTCTGCATGTCGTCGTGCAGACCGTTCAGGAATCTCTCCTTTCTTTTCTCGGTGGTGTCGGTTTCATCGGGGGCGTACCTTGACAAGGTGAGGAACCTGTCGCGGTATTCTACCACCGACATCCGGCCTTGCTTCAGTTCACATAACTCGTCCCTCATCTTCTTGATCAAGCCTGGGGCACATGATACTTGCTGAACTTGAGCTTGAAATCAGCCCAAGTCATGATCTGTCCTGCGTTCATAGCACGGGTGCTGGTCCACCAAGCTCTTGCTGGTCCTGCTAAGTAGTGCGTGGCAAACAACACTTTCTCATTGGCATCCACTCCAGCCACTTCTAAGTTGTTTTCCATAGTCTGCAGCCAATCATCGGCATCCAAGGGTTCTTCAGTCTTGCTGAAGACAGGTGGGTTGGTGTTCTGGAAGTTCTTGAGCTTTGATCCTGGATGATCATGGTTCCCGTGACCTTGGTTATTGTTGGCTATCTGTTGCAGTGCTGCTATGTTGGCTTGGCGTTCAGCCCTTTCATTCTCTCTGTCTGCTAGCAAAGTCTGCAACAATTGCATCATGGCATCCTGGCTGCTGTTGCGAGTCGGAGGGGTGATACGCGTACAACACGCGTCCGTTGGGAACCTCAAGAGGAAGGTGTGATGCGTACAGCGGCAAGTTTTCCCTCAGTATGAAACCAAGGTTTATCGAACTAGTAGGAGCCAAGAAGCACGTTGAAGGTTGATGGCGGCGGGATGTAGTGCGGCGCAACACCAGAGATTCCGGCGCCAACGTGGAACCTGCACGACACAACCAAAGTACTTTGCCCCAACAAAACAGTGAGGTTGTTGATGACCCACAAGTATAGGGGGTGTATCGTAGTATCTTCGATAAGTAAGAATGTCGATCCCAACGAGGAGCAGAAGGTGTTGACAAGCAGTTTCGATGAAGGATTCACTGTAAATGCTCACAGACAAGTATTCAGGGGGGTTTGATGTAACAGTTGAATAAAGTACGAGTATGTAAAGTGCGAGAGTAATAATTGCAGCGAGTGGCCCAATCCTTTTTAGCACAAAGGACAAGCCGGTTTGTTTACTTATAATGACCAAATGTTCTCGAGGACACACGGGATTTTAGTCTAGTGCTTTCGCTACATACGGCTAAATAATCTTCATTGTTGTGATAAGTGTTGTGTGGGTGAACCTATGCTAATGTACCGCCCTTCCTAGGACTAATACATACTTGTGATTATACCCCTTGCAAGCATCCGCAACTACAAGAAAGTAATTAAGAATTAAATCTAACCACAGCCTTAAACTCTGAGATCCTGCGATCCCTCCTGCATCGATATACCAACGGGGGTTTAGGTTTCTGTCACTCCGGCAACCCCGCAATTGGCAAACGAGTACAAGATGCATTCCCCTAGGCCCATAAATGGTGAAGTGTCATGTAGTCGACGTTCACATGACACCACTAGAAGAATAACACCACAACTTAAATATCACACCATTGAATATTACTCAACCATAATTCACTACTAACATTTAGACTTCACCCATGTCCTCAAGAACTAAACGAACTACTCACGAGACATCATACGGAACATGATCAGAGGTGATATGATGATGAATAACAATCTGAACATAAACTTGGTTCAATGGTTTCACTCAATAGCATCAACAACAAGTAGGAATCGATACCGGGAGAGTTTCCCCTATCAAACAATCAAGATCAAACCCAAATTGCTACGGCGGTGACGGTGTCCAGCGGTGGAGACGGCGGTGATGATGGTGGAGATGATGATGATGGTGATGGAGATGATGTCCAGCTCGATGACGGTGACGATGGCGTCGATTTCCCCTCCCGGAGGGAATTTCCCGGCGGATTCCTGCCCGCCGAGAGCTCTTTCTCTCTGGTGTTCTCCGCCCCGCAGAGAGGCGGCTGTAACTTTTCGCGAGGTACCCCCCTGTGGCTTAGGTCTTCGGGACGAAGGGTTTGGCGAAGAAAAGGAGGCGAAAAGGGTCGTGGGCCCCCCAGACCATAGGCCGGCGCGGCCAGGGCCTGGGCCGCGCCGCCCTAGGGGGTGGGGCCACCCAGGCGCCTCCCCGGCTCCTCCTTCGGCTTCCTTCGTCATCTTGAAAAATAGGATTTTTGGTATAATTTCCTTCCAGAGTTGATCTTCCGAAATATTGCGTTCGACGGTGCTTTTTCCAGCAGAATCCACGGCTCCGGTGTTCGATCCTCCAATAATGATGAAACATGCAAAATAGATGAAATAACATAAGTATTGTGTCCCAATATGAAATATATCAATGAATAACAGCAAATTATGATATAAAATAGTGATGCAAATTGGACGTATCAACTCCCCCCAAGCTTAGACTTCGCTTGTCCCCAAGCGAAACTGAGCTCGATAGACATGACCACATGTTTATGGAGTGAAGAGTCGATGAATAAAATACGGACAAGAAGCATCATATTCATTCACACAGGACATTATAGTAAACAATCTCTTATAACTCATATTGAAACAAGTATAAGGTAATCACAAGTAAAGGTGCATAAGAAATCATAATTGGTGATGGCAAACTTCGTTCTTGGTCAGAGAACAATTAACAGATTATATCTCATTGAGCAGCGCTCCCATGTTAAAGTTTATAAGGCACAACTTGCATACTCAATCATAATGGTTTTCTCATGATCATTGATAACTTGCAAAGCTATATTCATTCAGATAAAACTTGTACTAAACAAAGAAGAATAAAAGACATGATGTAGCAAATCAAAATATAATGGTTTGATCACAACTACTCAAATGCTTGCTTGAGATGGAGGGAAATAGGTTTACTGACTCAACATAAAGTAAAAGACAGGCCCTTCGCAGAGGGAAGCAGGGATTAAATCATGTGCTAGAGCTTTTTCAATTTTTGCAATCATATAAAGAGAATAAAAGTAACATTTTGAGAGGTGTTTGTTGTTGTCAACGACTGGTAGCGGGTACTCTAACCCCCTTGCCAGACAACCTCCTAAGAGCGGCTCCCATATTATTTTCATTTTGTGTGGCACTCCTTCCAACCTTTCTTTCACAAACCATGGCTAACCGAATCCTCGGGTGCCTGCCAACAATCTCATACCATGAAGGAGTGCCTTTTTATTTTAGCTTTATTATGATGATGACACTCCCCCAACCTTTGCTTACACAAGCCATGGCTAACCGAATCCTTCGGGTGCCGTCCATCAATCACATACCATGGAGGAGTGTCTATTTAGTTTAATCAATTTGGGACTGGGAATCCCATTGCCACTCTTTTTGCAAAATTATTGGATAAGCGGGTGAAGCCACTAGTCCATTGGTGGAAGTTGCCCAACAAGATTGAAAGATAAAACACCACATACTTCCTCATGAGCTATGAAACATTAACACAAATAAGAGATACTAAGTTTTGAATTGTTTAAAGGTAGCACATGAAGTATTTACTTGGAATGGCAGAAAATACCATGTAGTAGGTAGGTATGGTGGACACAAATGGCATAGGTTTGGGTTAAGGTTTGGATGCACGAGAAGTATTCCCTCTCAGTACAGGTCTTTGGCTAGCAAGGTTAATTAGCAAGCATAAGAGTCGAGGGAAACAAACAAATATACATCTGATAGAAACAATCATGCATCTTCCTTGTAAGTACAAACAATTTTAACTTCAGAATAATAAGCTATGAGATAACAAGAAAGACAATGAAACATCTACATGTATTTCTCTTTTCTATTTAAACCTCAAAGTGTTGTTGCTATTGACCAATGCTAAGTTTGCCAAAACCAAATAGATTTATTCAATGCTCCCAAAGTGATACCAATACTAACAACAAGGTGAATCATATAGTAGAGATTGCAAACTAAAATAAGATGTGCAATATGTAAATGATAAGACTTCTCATTAATATTCCATAACGATAACTCACACCAAGGGATACATAGATAACCAACTAAAGGAGAGATACTTCCAAACGCAACCCATCTTGTATGATAACTTCCCTACTCATGATATGATACTACTTGACAATAAAAGTAAAAGGTAGTGATAATGTGATACCGCGGCACTCCCCCAAGCTCGGAACAAACCAAGGGGATGCCAATACCGATGATGAATTACTCCTGCGGCGATGGTGGTGATGAATTCCCGTCATCAAACTTCCAAGGAAGAAGCTCTCCATCAAGAAACGACATCTTGGTCTCGGGGATCCTGAAACTAGCAAAGACGGCTTATGTATTTAAACCTGTTTTCATACTCACAGTTCTGATTCTGAAAATCATAGAGTTGTGCTTGGAGCTTGTTGGTGGTGTCGTGAAGTGAGAGGATGTCGCTCCAAAGCTTTGCAGTTTCCTTCTCATGTTCAGCAATGAGTTCAGACACAATCCTGTGGAAGATATCCACCTCACGCTCAGCCATCTTCTTGTACTTGAAAACCTCTTGTTCTAGCTTCTCCATCCTGTCTTCCAGGCTTCCTTCTCCTTTAGGACCCTGGACATCCTTGACTTGCAGTTCTCCTTCAACGAGCAGCAACTCCTTGGGGTGCATCCTCAGCTCCTCCATGTACAACTTGCCAACATCCTTGCTGGAGCTGTCCTTCGGAGTTTCCGACGAAGACATGATGGCTCTAGATCCGAAGCAAATCCTGGCAGAAACAACTCGAAACAAAACACGTCGAAAACACGATATACGGACCTCCAGGGGTCCGGGGGATTATATAGCAAAATTTTTCACGACGAACGGAAAGTACCAGATCGAACCAGAGTCGGAAAGGGGCGACGGGGCGGCCAAACCATAGGCCGGCGCGGGCCCAGGTCAGGCCGCGCCGCCCTATGGTGGCACCCCCTCGTGCGTCCTTTCCACTCCGTTTCGAACTCGTAATTTCTCATATTTTCCAAAAACAGCAAAAATATAGTTCGAAAAGTAAATTGCGTACTTTTCATTACCAGTACTGTTACCTATTCAAAGTTGAGTTCTGGCGGACTGTCAATTTGTCCTTTGATGAAAGCTTCCGGTGTTTCCACTTGAATAATATCAACATCAACATTATAGGAATCACCCGAGATATAATGCTTGAGTCTTTGTCCATTCACCACTTGCGTAGCATTGCCTTGGAGAGAGCTAATTTTGATTGCTCCTGAACGATACACCTCCTCGACAACATATGGTCCTTCCCATTTTGAGAGTAATTTCCCTGCAAAGAATCTGAGACGAGACCGATACAATAGGACTTTATCCCCAATATTAAATTCTCTTTTGATAATCCTCCTATCATGCCATTTTTTAACTTTCTCTTTAAAGAGTTTAGCATTTTCATATGCTTCACTTCTCCATTCATCTAGAGAACTCAATTGCAACAACCTCTTATCACCGGCAAGTTTAGGATCTTTATTTAATTCTCTAACAGCCCAATAAGCTTTGTGCTCTAGTTCTAGAGGTAAATGACAAGCTTTCCCATAAACCATTTTATAAGGTGACATTCCCATGGGATTTTTATAAGCAGTTCTATAAGCCCAAAGTGCATCCTTCAATTTACTAGCCCAATTCTTTCTAGTTTTATTAACGGTCTTTCCCAAAATAGATTTAATCTCTCTATTTGATAATTCTACTTGACCACTAGTTTGAGGATGATAAGCAGAAGCAATTCTATGATTAATACCATACTTAGCAAGAGTTTTTCTAAAACCTCCATGAATAAAATGAGAACCTCCATCAGTCATAATATATCTAGGTACTCCAAATCTAGGAAAAATAATATCTAAGAGCATTCTTAAAGAGGTCTCACCATCAGCACTTTTTGTAGGTATAGCTTCCACCCATTTAGTAACATAATCAACAGCAACAAGTATATGAGTGTTACCTTCCGAAGACGGAAAAGGTCCCATGAAGTCAAATCCCCAACAATCAAACGGTTCAATAACAAGAGTATAATTCATAGGTATTTCATTGCGTCTGGAGATATTACCAACCCTTTGGCATTCATCACAAGATAAAATAAACTTTCTCGCATCTTTGAAGAGAGTTGGCCAATAAAAACCTGATTGTAAAACCTTTTGCGCGGTTCTTTCTCCAGCGTGATGTCCTCCATAAGCACTACCATGACATTTACTCAATATTTCTTGTTGTTCATACTCAGGAACACATCTTCACATAATACCATCCACTCCTTCTTTATATAAGTGTGGGTCATCCCAGAAATAATACCTCAAGTCATAAAAGAATTTCCTCCTTTGCTGAGCTGAAAAGGTTGGAGGCAAGTACTTGGAAACAATAAAGTTAGCATAATCAGCATACCAAGGACTGTCTCGCGAGCTCACCTTTATTACAGCCAATTGTTCATTTGGAAAACTATCATTAACAGGAACAGGATCATAAGCAATATTTTCCAATCTAGACAAATTATCAGCAACAGGATTATCAGCACCTTTCCTATCTACAATATGTAAATCAAATTCTTGCAAAAGAAGTACCCATCTAATAAGCCTCGGCTTAGCATCTTTCTTTGTCATTAGGTATCTAATTGCAGCATGATCAGTATGAATAGTAACTTTTGAATCAACAATATAAGATCTAAATTTATCACAAGCAAAGACTACAGCTAATAATTCTTTTTCAGTTGTAGCATAATTTCTTTGAGCAGCATCAAGAGTTTTACTAGCATAATGAATAACATTCAGTTTTTTATCTACTCGCTGTCCAAGAACAGCGCCTTACAAAGAAAATCACTAGCATCACACATAATTTCAAAGGGTAAGTTCCAATCAGGAGGTTCAACTATAGGAGCAGTTGTTAAGGCTTTCTTAAGAGTTTCAAAAGCTTCCTTACAATCATCATCAAAAACAAATGGTACATCTTTTTGAAGAAGATTAGTAAGAGGCTTTGAAATCTTGGAGAAATCTTTAATAAATCTCCTATAAAACCCAGCATGACCAAGAACACTACGAATACCTTTAACATCCCTCGGATAGGGCATCTTCTCAATTGCTTCAACTTTAGCTCTATCAACTTCAATACCTCTCTCAGAAATTTTATGTCCCAATACAATTCCTTCATTAACCATAAAGTGGCATTTCTCCCAATTAAGAACAAGGTTAGTTTCTTCACATCTCTGCAAAAATTTATCAAGGTTTCGCAAGCAACTATCAAAAGAATTCCCATAGACGGAAAAATCATCCATGAATACCTCTACAATACTTTCACAAAAACCATGAAAAATAGCAGACATGCATCTTTGAAAAGTAGCAGGAGCATTACATAAACCAAAAGGCATGCGTCTATAAGCATAAGTTCCATAAGGACAAGTAAAGGTGGTTTTCTCTTGATCTTTAGCTTTAACAGCAATTTGTGAAAACCCAGAATAACCATCAAGAAAGCAAAAATGAGTATTTTTAGACAATCTTTCTAGCATTTGATCAATAAATGGTAAAGGGTAATGATCTTTCTTAGTAACTTTATTAACTTTTCGAAAATCAATGCACATTCTATACCCTACAACTACTCTTTGAGGAATGAGCTCATCATTATCATTAGGCACAACAGTCATACCTCCTTTCTTGGGAATGCAATGCACAGGACTAACCCATCTACTATCAGCAATAGGATATATAATACCAGCTTCAAGAAGTCGTAATACCTCATTCCTTACCACTTCCTTCATCTTTGGAATTAGACGACGCTGAGGTTCAACAACAGGCTTTGCATCATCTTCCATATTAATAGCATGTTGGCATATAGACGGAGAAATCCCCTTCAAATCATCGAGAGTGTAGCCAATAGCGCCTCGATGCTTCTTCAATATTTCCAATAACCTTTCTTCCTCAATCTCTGAAAGCTTAGAACTAATAATAACAGGATATATTTTCTTATCATCAATATGAGCATATTTAAGATTATCAGGTAAAGGCTTTAAATCAAAAACAGGATCTTCCTTTGGTGGCGGTGTTGTACCCAAATCTTCCACCGTAAATCATGCTTGAGAATAGGTTGGCGAAGAAAAATTTCCTCAAGCTCATCTCTTTCTTTCCTAAAAATTTCGCTCTCGCTATCCTCCAAATGTTGCTGCAAAGGATTATTAGGAACAAGAACAATAGATGCACATTGCTCCATTTTAAAATCATTACTAGGCAAATCAGCTTTATAAGGAGTTTTAGTAAATTTAGAGAAGTTAAACTCATAAGATTCACCAGCAAATTTAGTCAAAATTTTCTCTTTCTTGCAATCTATAATAGCTCCACAAGTATTTAGAAAAGGTCTACCAAAAATAATAGGACAATAATCACTTGCAGCAGAACCAAGTACCAAAAAGTCGGCAGGATATTTAATCTTACCGCATAAAACTTCCACATCTCGAACAATACCAATTGGAGAAATAGTTTCTCTATTAGCCAGCTGAATAACCACATCAATATCTTCAAGTTCACAAGAATCAATTTCGTGCATAATCTCCGTGTAAAGCTCATACGGAATAGCACTAACACTTGCACCAATATCACATAATCCATAATAACAATGATCACCAATTTTAACAGATAGCATAGGAACACTAGCTTGTTTGGGTTTATTAGGATGTGAGACAATATTAGAAGCATCTTCACAGAAAATAATATGACCATCCTCCACACTTTCAGTCACAAGATCTTTAATTATTGCAACAGCAGGTTCAACTTTTATTTGTTCTTCAGGTTCTACAGGTTTCTTTTCACTTTTATGAACCGCACTATTTATAACAGAGTACTCTTTCATTTTAGCAGGGAAAGGAGTTTTTTCAATATAAGCTTCAGGAATAACACGATCAGCAGTTTCAACTACAACGCATTTATTAATAGATGAATCAATTTTATCTTTATACGGTTCATGATACTTATCAAAATTCTTCTTTGGCAATTCATAATGAGAGGCAAAAGCTTTATAAAGATTTACAGCAACTTGAGAATCAAGACCATATATAGCACTCATATTACGAAATTTATCAGTATCCATAAAAGCTTCAATGCATTTATAATCATAAATTATACCTGATTCTCTATCCTTATCGTTCTCCCAACCTTCAGTATTTTCTTGGATCCGATCAAGAAGGTCCCTTTTAAACTCTTCTTTGTTGCGTGTAAATGATCCAGAACAAGAAGTATCCAGCAAGGTCTTGTCTTGAAAAGAATGTCTTGCATAGAAATTATCAATAATAACATTACCAGGAAGCTCATGAATGGGGCATTTGAGCATTAAAGACTTCAATCTCCCCCAAGCTTGGGCAATACTCTCTCCATCATGAGGCCAAAAATTATATATGCGATTCCGATCCTTATGAATTTCACTTGGAGGATAGAACTTAGAATAAAACCGGGGCACAATATCATTCCATTCAAGAGAATCCCCATTATCCAGTAATTTATACCAATGCGCCGCCTTACCAGACAGCGATAAAGAGAATAATTTCTTCCTCACTTCATCCATAGCAATACCAATAGCGCTTCACTCCCCGGCAACGGCGCCAGAAAATAGTCTTGATGACCCACAAGTATAGGGGGTGTATCGTAGTATCTTCGATAAGTAAGAATGTCGATCCCAACGAGGAGCAGAAGGTGTTGACAAGCAGTTTCGATGAAGGATTCACTGTAAATGCTCACAGACAAGTATTCAGGGTGGTTTGATGTAACAGTTGAATAAAGTACGAGTATGTAAAGTGCGAGAGTAATAATTGCAGCGAGTGGCCCAATCCTTTTTAGCACAAAGGACAAGCCGGTTTGTTTACTTATAATGACCAAACGTTCTCGAGGACACACGGGATTTTAGTCTAGTGCTTTCGCTACATACGGCTAAATAATCTTCATTGTTGTGATAAGTGTTGTGTGGGTGAACCTATGCTAATGTACCGCCCTTCCTAGGACTAATACATACTTGTGATTATACCCCTTGCAAGCATCCGCAACTACAAGAAAGTAATTAAGAATTAAATCTAACCACAGCCTTAAACTCTGAGATCCTGCGATCCCTCCTGCATCGATATACCAACGGGGGTTTAGGTTTCTGTCACTCCGGCAACCCCACAATTGGCAAACGAGTACAAGATGCATTCCCCTAGGCCCATAAATGGTGAAGTGTCATGTAGTCGACGTTCACATGACACCACTAGAAGAATAACACCACAACTTAAATATCACACCATTGAATATTACTCAACCATAATTCACTACTAACATTTAGACTTCACCCATGTCCTCAAGAACTAAACGAACTACTCACGAGACATCATACGGAACATGATCAGAGGTGATATGATGATGAATAACAATCTGAACATAAACTTGGTTCAATGGTTTCACTCAATAGCATCAACAACAAGTAGGAATCGATACCGGGAGAGTTTCCCCTATCAAACAATCAAGATCAAACCCAAATTGCTACGGCGGTGACGGTGTCCAGCGGTGGAGACGGCGGTGATGATGGTGGAGATGATGATGATGGTGATGGAGATGATGTCCAGCTCGATGACGGTGACGATGGCGTCGATTTCCCCCTCCCGGAGGGAATTTCCCCGGCGGATTCCTGCCCGCCAGAGAGCTCTTTTCTCTCTGGTGTTCTCCGCCCCGCAGAGGCGGCTGTAACTCTTCGCGAGGTACCCTCTGTGGCTTAGGTCTTCGGGACGAAGGGTTTGGCGAAGAAAAGGAGGCGAAAAGGGTCGTGGGCCCCCAGACCATAGGCCGGCGCGGCCGGGGCCTGGCCGCGCCGCCCTAGGGTGTGGGCCCACCCCGGCTCCTCCCGGCTCCTCCTTCGCTTCCTTCGTCATCTTGAAAAATAGGATTTTTGGTATAATTTCCTTCCAGAGTTGATCTTCCGAAATATTGCGTTCTGACGGTGCTTTTTCCAGCAGAATCCTGGCTCCGGTGTTCGATCCTCCAATAATGATGAAACATGCAAAATAGATGAAATAACATAAGTATTGTGTCCCAATATGAAATATATCAATGAATAACAGCAAATTATGATATAAAATAGTGATGCAAATTGGACGTATCAGTTGTCAATCTCACCGGCTTGCTGTAACAAAGGATTAGATGTATAGTGTGGATGATGATTGTTTGCAGAAAACAGTGGAACAGTATTGCAGTAGATTGTATCTCAGTATAGAGAATTGGACCGGGGTCCACAGTTCACTAGAGGTGTCTCTCCCATAAGATAAACAGCATGTTGGGTGAACAAATTACAGTTGGGCAATTGACAAATAGAGAGGGCATGACCATGCACATACATATTATGATGAGTATTGTGAGATTTAATTGGGCATTACGACAAAGTACATAGACCGCTATCCAGCATGCATCTATGCCTAAAAAGTCCACCTTCAGGTTATCATCCGAACCCCCTCCAGTATTAAGTTGCTAACAACAGACAATTGCATTAAGTATTGCGCGTAATGTAATCAGTGACTACATCCTTGAACATAGCACCAATGTTTTATCCCTAGTGGCAACAGCACATCCATAACCTTAGAGGTTCTTGTCACCCCTCCAGATTCACGGAGACATGAACCCACTATCGAGCATAAATACTCCCTCTTGGAGTTACTAGCATCAACTTGGCCAGAGCATCTACTAATAACGGAGAGCATGCAAGATCATAAACAACACATAGATATAACTTTGATAATCAACATAACAAGTATTCTCTATTCATCGGATCCCAACAAACGCAACATATAGAATTACAGATAGATGATCTTGATCATGTTATGCAGCTCACAAGATCCGACAATGAAGCACAATGAGGAGAAGACAACCATCTAGCTACTGCTATGGACCCATAGTCCAGGGGTAGACTACTCACACATCACTCCGGAGGCGACCATGGCGGCGTAGAGTCCTCCGGGAGATGATTCCCCTCTCCGGCAGGGTGCCGGAGGCGATCTCCTGAATCCCCCTAGATGGGATTGGCGGCGGCGGCGTCTCTGGAAGGTTTTCCGTATCGTGGCTCTCGGTACTGGGGGTTTCGCGACAGAGGATTTAAGTAGGCGGAAGGGCAGGTCAGGAGGCGGCACGAGGGGCCCACACCACAGGGCCGCGCGGCCAGGGCAGGGGCCGCGCCGCCCTAGGGTGTGGCCACCTCGTGGCCCCACTTCGACTCCTCTTCGGTCTTCTGGAAGCTTCGTGGCAAAATAGGACCCTGGGTGTTGATTTCGTCCAATTCCGAGAATATTTCGTTACTAGGATTTCTGAAACCAAAAACTGCAGAAAACAGCAACTGGCACTTCGGCATCTTGTTAATAGGTTAGTTCCAGAAAATGCACGAATATGACATGAAGTGTGCATAAAACATGTAGATATCATCAATAATGTGGCATGGAACACAAGAAATTATCGATACGTCGGAGACGTATCAGCATCCCCAAGCTTAGTTATGCTCGTCCCGAGCAGGTAAAACGATAACAAAGATAATTTCTGGAGTGACATGCCATCATAACCTTGATCATACTATTTGTAAAGCATATGTAGTGAATGCAGCGATCAAAACAATGTATATGACATGAGTAAACAAGTGAATCATATAGCAAAGACTTTTCATGAATAGCACTTCAAGACAAGCATCAATAAGTCTTGCATAAGAGTTAACTCATAAAGAAATAATTCAAAGTAAAAGCATTGAAGCAACACAAAGGAAGATTAAGTTTCAGCAGTTGCTTTCAACTTGTAACATGTATATCTCATGGATATTGTCAACATAGAGTAATATAATAAGTGCAATATGCAAGTATGTAGGAATCAATGCACAGTTCACACAAGTGTTTGCTTCTTGAGGTGGGGAGAAATAGATGAACTGACTCAACATTGAAAGTAGAAGAATGGTCCTCCATAGAGGAAAAGCATCGATTGCTATATTTGTGCTAGAGCTTTGATTTTGAAAACATGAAACAATTTTGTCAACGGTAGTAATAAAGCATATGTATCATGTAAATTATATCTTACAAGTTGCAAGCCTCATGCATAGTATACTAATAGTGCCCACACCTTGTCCTAATTAGCTTGGACTACCGGATCATCGCAATGCACATGTTTTAACCAAGTGTCACAATGGGGTACCTCTATGCCGCCTGTACAAAGGTCTAAGGAGAAAGCTCGCATTGGATTTCTCGCTATTGATTATTCTCAACTTAGACATCCATACCGGGACAACATAGACAACAGATAATGGACTCCTCTTTTATGCATAAGCATGTAACAACAATTAGTATTTTTCTCATATGAGATTGAGGATATATGTCCAAAACTGAAACTTCCACCATGGATCATGGCTTTAGTTAGCGGCCCAATGTTCTTCTCTAACAATATGCATGCTTAACCATAAGGTGGTAGATCTCTCTTACTTCAGACAAGACGGACATGCATAGCAACTCACATGATATTCAACAAAGAATAGTTGATGGCGTCCCCAGTGAACATGGTTATCGCACAACAAGCAACTTAATAAGAGATGAAGTGCATAAGTACATATTCAATACCACAATAGTTTTTAAGCTATTTGTCCCATGAGCTATATATTGCAAAGGTGAATGATGGAATTTTAAAGGTAGCACTCAAGCAATTTACTTTGGAATGGCGGAGAAATACCATGTAGTAGGTAGGTATGGTGGACACAAATGGCATAGTGGTTGGCTCAAGTATTTTGGATGCATGAGAAGTATTCCCTCTCGATACAAGGTTTAGGCTAGCAAGGCTATTTGAAACAAACACAAGGATGAACCGGTGCAGCAAAACTCACATAAAAGACATATTGTAAACATTATAAGACTCTACACCGTCTTCCTTGTTGTTCAAACTCAATACTAGAAATTATCTAGACCTTAGAGAGACCAAATATGCAAACCAAATTTTAGCATGCTCTATGTATTTCTTCATTAATGGTTGCAAAGCATATGATGCAAGAGCTTAAACATGAGCACAACAATTGCCAAGTATCACATTATCCAAGACATTATAGCAATTTACTACATGTATCATTTTCTAATTCCAACCATATAACAATTTAACGAAGAAGAAACTTCGCCATGAATACTATGAGTAGAGCCTAAGGACATACTTGTCCATATGCTACAGCGGAGCGTGTCTCTCTCCCATACAATGAATGCTAGGATCCATTTTATTCAAACAAAACAAAAACAAAAACAAACCGACGCTCCAAGCAAAGCACATAAGATGTGATGGAATAAAAATATAGTTTCAGGGGAGGAACCTGATAATGTTGTCGATGAAGAAGGGGATGCCTTGGGCATCCCCAAGCTTAGACACTTGAGTCTTCTTAGAATATGCAGGGGTGAACCACCGGGGCATCCCCAAGCTTAGATCTTTCACTCTCCTTGATCATGTTGCATCATACTCCTCTCTTGATCCTTGAAAACTTCCTCCACACCAAACTTAGAACAACTCATTAGAGGGTTAGTGGACAATAAAAATTAACATGTTCAGAGGTGACATAATCATTCTTAACACTTCTGGACATTGCATAAAGCTACTGGATATTAATGGATCAAAGAAATTCATCCAACATAGCAAAAGAGGCAATGCGAAATAAAAGGCAGAATCTGTCAAAACAGAACAGTTCGTATTGACGAATTTTATCGAGCCACCAGACTTAATCAAATGAAAATTCTCAAATTGAATGAAAGTTGCGTACATATCTGAGGATCACTCACGTAAATTGGCATAATTTTCTGAGGTACCTACAGAGAAAACAGCCCAGATTCGTGACAGCAAAGAAATCTGTTTCTGCGCAGTAATCCAAATCTAGTATGAACTTTACTATCAACGACTTTACTTGGCACAACAAAACACTAAACTAAGATAAGGAGAGGTTGCTACAGTAGTAAACAACTTCCAAGACACAAAATAAAAAAACAAAGTACTGTAGTAAAAACATGGGTTGTCTCCCATAAGCGCTTTTCTTTAACGCCTTTCAGCTAGGCGTAGAAAGTGTGTATCAAGTATTATCAAGAGACGAAGTGTCAACATCATAATTTGTTCTAATAATAGAATCAAAAGGTAACTTCATTCTCTTTCTAGGGAAGTGTTCCATACCTTTCTTGAGAGGAAATTGATATTTTATATTACCTTCCTTCATATCAATGATAGCACCAACGGTTCGAAGAAAAGGTCTTCCCAATATAATGGGACAAGATGCATTGCATTCAATATCCAAGACAACAAAATCAACGGGGACAAGGTTATTGTTAACCATAATATGAACGTTATCAACTCTCCCCAAAGGTTTCTTTTTAGCATTATCAGCGAGATTAACATCCAAATAACAATTTTTCAATGGTGGCAAGTCAAGCATATCATAGACTTTCTTAGGCATAACAGAAATACTTGCACCAAGATCACATAAAGCATTACAATCAAAATCATTGACCCTCATTTTAATGATGGGTTCCCAACCATCCTCTAGCTTTCTAGGAATAGAAGTTTCAAGTTTTAGTTTCTCTTCTCTAGCTTTTATGAGAGCATTTGTAATATGTTTTGTGAAAGCCAAGTTTACAGCGCTAGCGTTGGGACTCTTAGCAAGTTTTTGTAAGAACTTTATAACTTCAGAGATGTGGCAATTATCAAAATCTAAATCATTATGAGCTACAGCAATGGGATCATCATCCCCAAGGTTGGAAAAAATTTCAGCAGTTTTATCACAGGCAGTTTCAGCAGTTTTAGCAATTTCAGGCAGTTTCTCGCGCTTTGCATTAGAAGTGGAAACATTACTAACACCAATTCTTTTATTATTAATAGTAGGAGGTGCAGCAACATGTGTAGCATCAACATTGCTAGTCGTGGTAATAGTCCAAACTTTAGCTACATTCTTCTCTTTAGCTAGTTTTTCGTTTTCTTCTCTATCCCACCTAGCACGCAATTCAGCCATCAATCTTATATTCTCATTAATTCTAACTTGGATGGAATTTGCTGTAGTAACAATTTTATTATGATGATTCTCATTAGGCATAACTTTCGATTTCAAAAGATCAACATCAGCAGCAAGACTATCGACTTTAGAAGCAAGTATATCAATTTTCCCAAGCTTTTCTTCAACAAATTTGTTAAAGGCAGTTTGTGTACTAATAAATTCTTTAAGCATGGCTTCAAGTCCAGGGGGTGTGTTCCTATTATTGTTGTAAGAATTCCCATAAGAATTACCATAGCCGTTGCCATTATTATAAGGATATGGCCTATAGTTGTTACTAGAATTGTTCCGGTAAGCATTGTTCTTGAAATTATTATTTTTAATGAAGTTTACATCAACATGTTCTTCTTGGACAACCAATGAAGCTAACGGAACATTATTAGGATCAACATTAGTCCTATCATTCACAAGCATAGACATAATAGCATCAATCTTATCACTCAAGGAAGAGGTTTCTTCGACAGAATTTACCTTCTTACCTTGTGGAGCTCTTTCCGTGTGCCATTCAGAGTAGTTGATCATCATATTATCAAGAAGCTTTGTTGCTTCACCAAGAGTGATGGACATAAAGGTACCTCCGGCAGCTGAATCCAATAAATTCCGTGAAGAAAAATTTAGTCCTGCATAGAAGGTTTGGATGATCATCCAAGTAGTCAGTCCATGTGTTGGGCAATTTTTAACCAAAGATTTCATTCTTTCCCAAGCTTGAGCAACATGTTCAGTATCTAATTGTTTAAAATTCATTATGCTACTCCTCAAAGATATAATTTTAGCAGGGGGATAATATCTACCAATAAAAGCATCCTTGCATTTAGTCCAGGAATCAATACTATTCTTAGGCAGAGATAGCAACCAATCTTTAGCTCTTCCTCTTAATGAGAAAGGGAACAATTTTAATTTTATAATGTCACCATCTACATCCTTATACTTTTGCATTTCACATAATTCAACAAAATTATTGAGATGGGCAGCAGCATCATCAGAACTAACACCAGAAAATTGCTCTCGCATAACAAGATTTAGTAAAGCAGGTTTAATTTCAAAGAATTCTGCTGTAGTAGCAGGTGGAGCAATAGGTGTGCATAGGAAATCATTATTATTTGTGGTTGTGAAGTCACACAACTTAGTATTTTCAGGAGTGGCCATTTTAGCAACAGTAAATAAAGCAAACTAGATAAAGTAAATGCAAGTAACTAATTTTTTTGTGTTTTTGATATAGCAAACAAGATAGCAAATAAAGTAAAACTAGCAACTAATTTTTTGTATTTTGATTTAGTGCAGCAAACAAAGTAGTAAATAAAACTAAGCAAGAAAAAAACAAAGTAAAGAGATTGGGATGTGGAGACTCCCCTTGCAGCGTGTCTTGATCTCCCGGCAACGGCGCCGAGAAAAAAGAGCTTGATACGCGTACAACACGCGTCCGTTGGGAACCCCAAGAGGAAGGTGTGATGCGTACAACGGCAAGTTTTCCCTCAGTATGAAACCAAGGTTTATCGAACCAGTAGGAGCCAAGAAGCACGTTGAAGGTTGATGGCGGCGGGATGTAGTGCGGCGCAACACCAGAGATTCCGGCGCCAACGTGGAACCTGCACGACACAACCAAAGTACTTTGCCCCAACGAAACAGTGAGGTTGTCAATCTCACCGGCTTGCTGTAACAAAGGATTAGATGTATAGTGTGGATGATGATTGTTTGCAGAAAACAGTAGAACAGTATTGCAGTAGATTGTATTTCAGTATAGAGAATTGGACCGGGGTCCACAGTTCACTAGAGGTGTCTCTCCCATAAGATAAACAGCATGTTGGGTGAACAAATTACAGTTGGGCAATTGACAAATAGAGAGGGCATGACCATGCACATACATATTATGATGAGTATTGTGAGATTTAATTGGGCATTACGACAAAGTACATAGACCGCTATCCAGCATGCATCTATGCCTAAAAAGTCCACCTTCAAAGTTATCATCCGAACCCCCTCCAGTATTAAGTTGCTAACAACAGACAATTGCATTAAGTATTGCGCGTAATGTAATCAGTGACTACATCCTTGAACATAGCACCAATGTTTTATCCCTAGTGGCAACAGCACATCCATAACCTTAGAGGTTCTTGTCACCCCTCCAGATTCACGGAGACATGAACCCACTATCGAGCATAAATACTCCCTCTTGGAGTTACTAGCATCAACTTGGCCAGAGCATCTACTAATAATGGAGAGCATGCAAGATCATAAACAACACATAGACATAACTTTGATAATCAACATAACAAGTATTCTCTATTCATCGGATCCCAACAAACGCAACATATAGAATTACAGATAGATGATCTTGATCATGTTATGCAGCTCACAAGATCCGACAATGAAGCACAATGAGGAGAAGACAACCATCTAGCTACTGCTATGGACCCATAGTCCAGGGGTAGACTACTCACACATCACTCCGGAGGCGACCATGGCGGCGTAGAGTCCTCCGGGAGATGATTCCCCTCTCCGGCAGGGTGCCGGAGGCGATCTCCTGAATCCCCCGAGATGGGATTGGCGGCGGCGTCTCTGGAAGGTTTTCCGTATCGTGGCTCTCGGTCCTGGGGGTTTCGCGACGGAGGCTTTAAGTAGGCGGAAGGGCAGGTCAGGAGGCGGCACGAGGGGCCCACACCACAGGGCCGCACAGCCAGGGCAGGGGCCGCGCCGCCCTAGGGTGTGGCCACCTCGTGGCCCCACTTCGTCTCCTCTTCGGTCTTCTGGAAGCTTCGTGGCAAAATAGGACCCTGGGTGTTGATTTCGTCCAATTCCGAGAATATTTCGTTAATAGGATTTCTGAAACCAAAAACAGCAGAAAACAGCAACTGGCACTTCGGCATCTTGTTAATAGGTTAGTTCCAGAAAATGCACGAATATGACATAAAGTGTGCATAAAACATGTAGATATCATCAATAATGTGGCATGGAACACAAGAAATTATCGATACGTCGGAGACGTATCAAGGGGCCATCTGAATATGATGATAGATCATGAGATAAGAGGGAATTTTCTATGTCTTGTTTTGGGTAAGTTTGAAAATTTAAAAACTTGAATTCTTTTGATGATGAACATAACACACAAACATTCATTCATTCATTCATTCATATCTTACAAACTTAACACACCAAACCAATGGTTTTAAGAACCATTCTTCTCATGCTACGATACAACGGGCGGGATACAAACTCACACCTACATATGTGAACTAGTGCAACTACTCCTCATCATCTTCATCCACATCGATAGGAATGATCCCATCCTCTGCGGCCTCCAGAAACTCGTAGTCCTCCTGATCAGTGAACTCATCCTCCTCAAAGTCATCGTCATCACTCAGGAAGTCTTCGCCTCCCTGAATGTCATCTCCTTCCTCTTCCATCTCCTTCAGCTGGTCCTCTTGGGCCTGGACAGTTGCCTCCAAGGAGGCTATCTTTGCGCGGAGGCGCGTAATGGTAGCGTCCTTCTTGGCACGCTGCAGGCGGAGTGACTTGCGGTCCTTGGCGAGCAGCTTGATAGCATCGGCATGGTGAGCCAATGCCATGTGAGTCTTGTTGGCGTAGATACGCGAATTGTCCAGCTCCTTCTGGTTCTGGAACAGCATAAAGTCCAGATGATCCACATGGTGCCTCAGCTCGGGGTGGAATGGCACGTCCTTGGGTTCTCCAGTGGAGTTACGCCTTGGGAGATGCGCAAAGCGTTCCCCCTGGATGGCTGCCACATTCTGTCCGCACAGACGAGCAAGTGCTTCCTGAAGAGCACGAGTGAGTCCGTCCAACCAGTTGCTTTCCCTGAAGGAAAAGAGGACCCTCTCCGAGGTAGGAGGCTCCATCTTGCCCCTCAGATCAGCGGCGATAACCCACTGAAGTTCCCCTCCTTGCTGGTCGTGGACCTCGACTCCGTGGAACTCTGGGTGCGGGCGTCCAAGAAACTCCGATAGGGCATCGAGGTCCCTCTCGAAGATCAAGTCTCCGCCATTCCCCAACTAGTAAAACTTGGTGTTGGCTCCTTCCATCCGAAAGTGAATTGGATGAGTAAGTTAGAGATGTGAACAAGTGTGACAAAATTTTAGGTAGATTTATAAGGAAGAGCATGACTTATCATTTTTGAAAAAGTCTCAAAGAGGAGAAAGTGACTAAATTTTTCAGAAATATTCACTTCATTTGTTTTTGTGAAACTAGGTTTTTCAGAATGTCCATTCTAACTAGGGCCTCCTAAGGTCAAACAATGGCTCTGATACCAACTTGTCAACACCCGGATTTTTAAGCCCGGGTGCCTATTATGCCATTCATCGCAATCCCAGGAATATTGTTGTTGCGAGACATAACAGTTGATATCATAAGTCATCATTCATTACAAACCATCATTGTCTTAAAAAAAGGGGATCACATGATCCAATATTACACAAATAGTTGATCTATTGATCAACGAACAACATAATAGCGGAAGCATAATAGGGGTGGACTATTGATAACGCGTGAAGCACACGTCCGTTGGGAACCCCAAGAGGAAGGTGTGATGCGTACAGCAGCAAGTTTTCCCTTAGTAAGAAACCAAGGTTATCGAACCAGTAGGAGTCAAGGGCCACGTGAAGATTGTTGGTGAAGGAGTGTAGTGCGGCGCAACACCAGGGATTCCGACGCTAACGTGGAACCTGCACAACACAATCACAGTACTTTGCCCCAACTTAACAGTGAGGTTGTCAATCTCACCGGCTTGCTAAAAACAAAGGATTAAACGTATGTTGTGGAGAATGATGTTTGCTTGTAGAAAACAACAGAAAACAGAGTTTGCAGTAGATTGTATTCAGATGTAAAAGAATGGACCGGGGTCCACAGTTCACTAGTGGTGTCTCTCCGATAAGAAATAGCATGTTGGGTGAACAAATTACAGTTGGGCAATTGACAAATAGAGATGCATACATATCATGATAATTACTATGAGATTTAATCAGGGCATTACGACAAAGTACATAGACCGCTATCTACCATGCATCTATGCCTAAAAAGTCCACCTTCGGGTTAGCATCCGCACCCCTTCCAGTATTAAGTTGCAAACAACAGACAATTGCATTAAGTATGGTGCGTAATGTAATCAACACAAATATCCTTAGACAAAGCATTGATGTTTTATCCCTAGTGGCAACAGCACATCCACAACCTTAGAACTTTCGTCACACGTCCCAGCATTCAATGGAGGCATGAACCCACTATCGAGCATAAATACTCCCTCTTGGAGTCACAAGTATCAACTTGGCCAGAGCCTCTACTAGCAACGGAGAGCATGCAAGAACATAAACAACATATATATGATAGATTGATAATCAACTTGACATAGTATTCAATATTCATCGGATCCCAACAAACACAACATGTAGCATTACAAATAGACGATCTTGATCATGATAGGCAGCTCACAAGATCTAAACATGATAGCACAAGAGGAGATGACAACCATCTAGCTACTGCTATGGACCCATAGTCCAAGGATGAACTACTCACGCATCAGTCCAGAGGCGGGCATGATGATGTAGAGCCCTCCGGTGATGATTCCCCTCTCCGGCAGGGTGCCGGAGGCGATCTCCTGAATCCCCCGATGGGATTGGCGGCGGCATCTCTAGAAGTATTTCCGTATCGTGGCTCTCGGTCTTCTGGAAGCTCCGTGGAAAAATAAGACCCTGGGCGTTGATTTCGTCCAATTCCGAGAATATTTCCTTTGTAGGATTTCTGAAACCAAAAACAGCAGAAAACAGCAACTGGCTCTTCGGCATCTCGTTAATAGGTTAGTGTCGGAAAATGCATAATAATGATGTAAAGTATGTATAAAACATGTGGGTATTTTCATAAAAGTAGCATGGAACATAAGAAGTTATGGATACGTTTGAGACGTATCAAGCATCCCCAAGCTTAGTTCCTACTCGCCCTCGAGTAGGTAAACGATAACAAGGATAATTTCTGAAGTGACATGCTATCATAATCTTGATCAATACTATTGTAAAGCATATGAAGTGAATGAAGTGATTCGAAGCAATGGTAAAGACAATTATTAAACAACTGAATCATATAGCAAAGACTTTTCATGAATAGTACTTTCAAGACAAGCATCGGTGAGACTTGCATAGGAGTTAACTCATAAAGCAATAAATTCTTAGTAGAAAGTTTTGAAGCAGCACAAAGGAAGATATAAGTTTCAGCGGTTGCTTTCAACTTCAACATGTATATCTCATGGATAATTGTCAACACAAAGTAATATGATGAATGCAAATAAGCAAGTATGTAGGAATCAATGCACACAGTTGACACAAGTGTTTGCTTCTAAGATAGAAAGAGGTAGGTAAACTGACTCAACATAAAGTAAAAGAAAGGCCCTTCGCAGAGGGAAGCAGGGATTAAATCATGTGCTAGAGCTTTTCAAGTTTTGAAATCATATAGAGAGCATAAAAGTAAAGTTTTGAGAGGTGTTTGTTGTTGTCAACGAATGGTAGCGGGTACTCTAAATACCTTATCAACCAGACTTTCAAGAGCGGTGTGGCACCCCCGATATCAGGGTTAGACAAATACCAGATCTTCGTCTGACATAAGCCTAACCTAGAGCTCGAGAGACTACAGTGAGGGAATCAGTAACACAACAGTGACTCTACGACTCAAGAAGTAATACAAGCTCATAACTGAGCGAAGAACCAAAGCATTACAAGCAAAGGTCACTGACCTGTCATACATCAATCAACGAAAGCGAAGTTATGCTATTAGACATAGCAAGATAGCAAAAGGCCTAAGAGGCCAGGAGCATAACGGCGACGTCCCAGCCCATAGATTCCAAGCTACCACCTAGGAACCCCAAGCTACTCGTCGATGTCGACATAGAAACCACCATCTGTTGGAGCGACTTTGTCTGAAACAAAATCATGCAAAGCTGAGTACAGGGACTCAGCAAGACTTAGTACAACCTTTTAGCAAAGCAGGTATGCGGGCTTTCTATAGAGCTTCTTTTGCGTAAAGCCAATTTTCCTTTGTAAGACAAGAGAGAGAAGAAGAAAATCGACTACTCAGAACTTTTAAAAGGGGATAGGAGAACGATATCTCTAGCTCTACTGATCATCATATTGTATCCACCAATCTTCATCATCTCGAACCACTATCCTCGGATCACCCCCTCAACACCCGGAGAAGGTATCCGTAAACACACATTGTTTGCCAAGTTTTACGATCAGGTTCAAGTTCTCTATGATCTCCACGTCCGTTCCCAAGTCGTCCGTAACCGTGGACACGGCTTTTCGAAAAGATTCATAACCCTGCAGGGGTGCACAACTTTACCCACACGCGCCAACCGACTCTTAGTGCCAACGTTTGAGCTCACTTCCTTGGAAAGCCGGCAGAGGGTGGTTGACCACGACCTTTACCTTGCTGTCGCCGAGACCATGAGTCACGCGCTAAGGATTGTTCCGCCGTAACGGGTCAAGTCCCGAAGCCGGTCCTTAACGATGTGAGCCGAGGTGGGTTTCCCCAGAGGCCGCAACCCCCAGCCACCACGACCACGCTTACCTACCTGTGATGTACCTTTTCCCCCAAGCAAAATGCAATGCATATGTCCAGGTAAAGCGCAAACTATGTGACTCATGGAATCTGCTAGGCAAGTTAGTAAGTCGAGAGGGTACAATAATAGGGCCTCATGTGGTTGTACGCTCAGTCTTGGTTCAAGAGGCGAGAACTCGGTTCCTAGGGTCGGCAGAAACGAAACAACCCACCACATCCCAATGTGGCCTCTCGTCTGAGCCTTTAATCATGTTTAACAACATCTCTACACTTACCACGTCAACCTGTCATGCTAGATTCATTTCATTGTAAGACTCCAGTCCAAAGACCGGAGTAGTAGCGTAACATACTAAGCATGGCTAAGCATAAAGATATAAAGGCTCTAGCGATGCACACATGCTTATGCTAGGATCAGTGGATCATGGATTTGAGGCTACAAGGGTGAAACATGCAATAGATAGGATAACTCTACCTATCGATAAAAGACAGTTGAATCGCATGCAATATGAAGGAACCAGAGTAAAAGCATTTGTAAAACTTATATGAACCAGGTTAGGGCTTGCCTTTGTCCCTGACAAACCAATATGGATCTTCGAGGATACCATGCTTGACTTGTTTGCTGATGGACAATTGTTGATCTGCGTCGTTGTTGATCTTCATCGTCTCGGGCACGTGCTCTATCGATCGTGAAGAAGCAAATACTATAAAGAGAGAAATAACAATCAACACATGGCATCGATGCAATGCGCATACAAGTATGAATGATATGTCATATTAATGAATTGAGTAAACCCTAGGTGAATCATCAGGTTAAAGGGGTTCCGGCATCGGACACCGCCATATGAGAGGGTTCTTAGGGTTTCACTACATTTGCAAGTTCAGAGGTTGTAATGATGTATGAAATGGCCATAAACATGTAGGATTTAAATTTCTGAACAATTTGATATAAAATACATCATTTTCTGAATTAAAAATAAAACAGAAAATATAAAAGGGTCGGCTGACGTCATCATGACGTCAGCCATGGCCTGGCCGGCCAGGTCGGGCACGGCCTGGGCGATTCCGTGCGCGCGGGGCAGCAAGGCGAGGCGCGTTCGACGCGCAGGCTCGGGGCGAACCCAACGAGAGCGGCGCTGCCCGCTATTGGTCACCGGAGGGCTTCCTCCGGCGAGCCCGAGCGGCGGGGCGGACAGGCGCGCGATGCGGCGGCGCTACACGGCGAACCAAGGCGAGCGGCGGGTACCACGACGCTCAGAAGCTCACCGCGAAGCTGTTGGCGTCGATGGCGAGGCGAGGGGAGGCGCCGAACGGCGGCGAGCGGGAGAGGCCGACGGCTCGGGGTCCGTCCGATTGGCGCGTTGGGGAGCTCCTCGGCGACCACTGCTTGGTGGAGGAGAACGAGAAGCTCACGGCGGAGCTCTGGAGCGTCACAGCGGGGCTCGGGGTGGAGCGGAACGGCGGCGAGAGGGAGATGGCCGGAGCTAGGGTTTCGGCCCGTGGCTTGCAGAGACGGAGAGGGAGAGAAGAGGAGGCGAAATGGGGGTTCTCCACGGCGGCAGCGACACTTTATAGGGTCCAGGGGGCGGCGGGAGGCATCCTGGTCGCCGGTGCCATCGACGGCAGCGCGGGCGCCAGGCAGCTGCCTGCCTGCGTGCGGGGAAGAAGACAAGGGGGAAATTTTGCGAAAACCCCCCTAGTCTTTAGGGTTTTCTCTGGAAAATTAAAAACAGGAGGGATTTGGGGATATTTGGGGCATTTTAACCCAAATTTCAAGGGGGTTTTTGCACGAAATTTTGTTAGAGCAAAATACAACATTTGCAACTTTGTTTCAAACCATTTTGGTGCAAAATTTCACAAATCAAATGCAGATGCATGCATGCTTATGAACAACTTAGCAACATCATTGGATTAACAAACATGAGATGTTACAAGCGGCTCCCATGAAGGACGTTATTTCTACCAGCAAGGTAGATCATCCCTCTTCTCTTTTGTTTACACATGTATTTTAATTTCATTATTGATGGGTGACACTCCTCCCAACCTTTTTCTTTCACAAGCCATGGCTAACCGAATCCTCGGGTGCCTTCCAACATTCTCATACCATGGAGGAGTGTCTATTTGTAAAATTTAGTTGCTTACTGATAGATCAGGGCAAAACATGTGAAGAGGATTATTAATGCAAGTTAATTAATTGGGGCTGGGAACCCCATTGCCAGCTCTTTTTGCAAAATTATTGGATAAGCGGATGTATATGCTACTAGTCCATTGTGAAAGTCTGTCAGAAGTAAATGACAAGATCGAAAGATAAAACACCACATACTTCCTCATGAGCTATAAAACATTGACACAAATAAGAGATAATAACTTTTGAATTGTTTAAAGGTAGCACATGAAGTATTTACTTGGAATGGCAGGAAATACCACATAGTAGGTAGATATGGTGGACACAAATGGCATAGGTTTTGGCTCAAGGTTTTGGCTGCACGAGAAGCATTTCCTCTCAGTACAAGGCTTTGGCTAGCAAGGTTGTTTGAAGCAAACAAAAGTATGAACCGGTACAACAAAACTTACATAAGTATGAACATATTGCAAGCATTATAAGACTCTACACTGTCTTCCTTGTTGTTCAAACACTTTACCAGAAAATATCTAGACCTTAGAGAGACCAATCATGCAAAACCAAATTTCAACAAGCTCTACAGTAGTTCTCCACTAATAGGTGCAAAGTACATGATGCAAGAGCTTAAACATGATCTATTTGAGCACAACAATTACCAAGTATCAAATTATTCAAGACAATATACCAATTACCACATGAAGCATTTTCTGTTTCCAACCAAATAGCAATAAGTGAAGCGATCAACTTTCGCCATTGAACATTAAAAGTAAAACGAAGAACACTAGTGTTCATATGAAAGAGCGGAGCGTGTCTCTCTCCCACACAAGGTATGATACAATTTATTCAGAGAACTAAGATAACAAAACAAAAATAAAAGCACACAGACGCTCCAAGTAAAGTACATAAGATGTGACGGAATAAAAATATAGTTTCACTAGAAGTGACCTGATAAGTTGTCGATGAAGAAGGGGATGCCTTGGGCATCCCCAAGATTAGATGCTTGAGTCTTCTTGAAATATGCAGGGATGAACAATGGGGGCATCCCCAAGCTTAGACTTTTCACTCTTCTTGATCATATTATAGCATCCTCCTCTCTTGACCCTTGAAAACTTCCTCCACACCAAACTTAAAGCAAACTCATTAGAGGGTTTGTGCATAATAAAAATTCACATGTTCAGAGAGGACACAATCATTCTTAACACTTCTAGACATTGCCCAAAGCTACTGGAAGTTAATGGAACAAAGAAATCCACTCAACACAGAAAAGAGGCAATGCGAAATAAAAGGCAGAATCTGTCAAAACAGAACAGTCCGTAAAGACGATTTTTTTAGAGGCACTTAACAGGCTCAGATGAAAAAGCTCAAAACTAATGAAAGTTGCGTACATATCTGAGGATCACGCACGTAAATTGGCAGAATTTTTTGATTCTTCTACAGAGAGATCTACGCAAATTCGTGACAGACAGCAAATCTGTTTCTGCGCAGCAATCCAAATCTAGCATCAACTTTCTATTAGAGACTTCACTTGGCACAACAATGCAATAAAATAAAGATAAGGAGAGGTTGCTACAGTAGTAACAACTTCCAAGACACAACAAAACAGTAGCAAAATAAAAACATGGGTTATCTCCCAAGAAGTGCTTTCTTTATAGCCATTAAGATGGGCTCAGTAGTTTTGATGATGCTCGCGCAAGAAATAAGAGTTGAAGCAAAAGAGAGCATCAAGAAGCAAATTAAAAACACATTTAAGCCTAACCCACTTCCTATGAAAAGGAATCTTGTAAATAAACAAGTCATGTAAGCATAATGCAACAAGCATAGAAAGGCAACACAAGCGCAACTTCAATATTCTCAACATAAAGAGGGGAAACTTAATATTATTAAGATGCATATAACCATGTTTCCCTCTCTCATAATAACTTTCAGTAGCATCATGAACAAAATCAACAATATAACTATCACATGAAACATTCTTATCATGAGCCACATGCATAAAAGTATCATTACTCTCCACATAAGCATAATCAGTTTTATTAGTAATAGTGGGAGAAAATTCAATAAAATAGCTATCATTATCATTCTCATCACCATAATCATCATATATAGGAGGCATATTGTAATCATAATTAATTTTCTCCTCAATAGTAGGTGGACTGAAAATATCATATTCATCATTGTAATCATCATAAATGGGAGGCAAAGTATCATCAAAGTAAATTTTCTCCTCCATGCTTGGGGGACTAAAAATATCATGCTCCTCAAAACCAGCTTCCCCAAGCTTAAATTCTTCCATAGCATTAGCAATAATAGTGTTCAAAGAGTTCATGCTAATAACATTGCTACAACTATTTTGCATACAAAGTTCCATGGGTTTTTTAATTCTCTCTTCAAACACTTCATGTCCTAATTCAATATAAAGTTCATAAAGTTCTCTAATTTTGTTGTTGTTTTCCATTAAGCCTAACTAGTGAAAATAAAAACAAGAGACAAAAAGACGCAATTGCAGAATCTAAAGGAGATAGCTTCGAGCACTCACACACCGGCAACAGTGCTAGGAAATAGCTTAGTAGTCGGAGGATGTGAATACCTTTTACCTTACCTCCCCGGCAACAGCGCCAGAAAAAGAGCTTGATAACGCGTGAAGCACACGTCCGTTGGGAACCCCAAGAGGAAGGTGTGATGCGTACAGCAGCAAGTTTTCCCTCAGTAAGAAACCAAGGTTATCGAACCAGTAGGAGTCAAGGGCCACGTGAAGGTTGTTGGTGAAGGAGTGTAGTGCAGCGCAACACTAGGGATTCCGGCGCCAACGTGGAACCTACACAACACAATCACAGTACTTTGCCCCAACTTAACAGTGAAGTTGTCAGTCTCACCGGCTTGCTGAAAACAAAGGATTAAACGTATGGTGTGGAGAATGAAGTTTGCTTGTAGAAAACAACAGAAAACAGAGTTTGCAGTAGATTGTATTCAGATGTAAAAGAATGGACCGGGGTCCACAGTTCACTAGTGGTGTCTCTCCGATAAGAAATAGCATGTTGGGTGAACAAATTACAGTTGGGCAATTGACAAATAGAGATGCATACATATCATGATAATTACTATGAGATTTAATCAGGGCATTACGACAAAGTACATAGACCGCTATCCAGCATGCATCTATGCCTAAAAAGTCCACCTTCAGGTTAGCATCCGCACCCCTTCCAGTATTAAGTTGCAAACAACAGACAATTGCATTAAGTATGGTGCGTAATGTAATCAACACAAATATCCTTAGACAAAGCATTGATGTTTTATCCCTAGTGGCAACAGCACATCCACAACCTTAGAACTTTCTGTCACTGTCCCAGATTCAATGGAGGCATGAACCCACTATCGAGCATAAATACTCCCTCTTGGAGTCACAAGTATCAACTTGGCCAGAGCCTCTACTAGCAACGGAGAGCATGCAAGAACATAAACAACATATATATGATAGATTGATAATCAACTAGACATAGTATTCAATATTCATCGGATCCCAACAAACACAACATGTAGCATTACAAATAGATGATCTTGATCATAATAGGCAGCTCACAAGATCTAAACATGATAGCACAAGAGGAGAAGACAACCATCTAGCTACTGCTATGGACCCATAGTCCAAGGATGAACTACTCACGCATCAGTTCGGAGGCAGGCATGATGATGTAGAGCCCTCCGGTGATGATTCCCCTCTCCGGCAGGGTGCCAGAGGCGATCTCCTGAATCCCCCGAGATGGGATTGGCGGCGGCGGCGTCTCTGGAAGTATTTCCGTATCGTGGCTCTCGGTCTTCTGGAAGCTCCGTCGAAAAATAAGACCCTGGGCGTTGATTTCGTCCAATTCCGAGAATATTTCCTTTGTAGGATTTCTGAAACCAAAAACAGCAGAAAACAGCAACTGGCTCTTCGGCATCTTGTTAATAGGTTAGTGCTGGAAAATGCATAATAATGATGTAAAGTATGTATAAAACATGTGGGTATTGTCATAAAAGTAGCATGGAACATAAGAAATTATGGATACGTTTGAGACGTATCAACTATCTAGTTCCACAGGCCAACGCTTGACGTCAGAAGAACTCCTAGTTGTCATAGACGTTCTGCTGGCCATCATCTTCGTACTGCTGCTCCTCTTCATATTCTGGCCATTTGAATAGCCAGGGACACAGCCGTGAGTACTTTCAAAGTACTCGCAAACTAATACTATTGTAATTGCTATCAATTTTATTAAGGGGATGCTAAGCTCTAGGTTTATTTTCATAAAGCCAATTTTAGTTCATAAGCATTTCATAAAGACTCTTCATATGCTTAACTAACTCAAGTGGGAATATTAGTGTCATTCCCACAACTCTGTTGTGATTCACAATTCAAGTTCATCATTCATTTCACCATTCATTTCATAAATAGCTGATAGCGGAACAGTATGGCCTTTCCAATCGTCCGTAACCGTGGACACGGCTATTCGGATAGGTTTACACTCTGCAGAGGTTGCACACTTGTGCCACAACATTTGATTACATCCGTCAGGGGTAACCCTGAATAATCGTAACTCAGTACGCGGATCATCAACCCTAACCTTTAATTTACACACCCTAGTATAGGCACCTCTCCCCATGAGCTAGGCCTCCCAGTGAAGACAAACCGTCAGCCTGGGAACTGCACAGGGCTTGGGCTGGACAGTTCACCTCATTCACGTCATTTCACATCATTTCACATTTAACGGAGGCAGACTCAGCATAACCCCTATGACGCTTGTTAGAGGGAACCCATACTAAGATATATAAACTTCTAGTTAGACCCTACCCATAATCAGGTATTGTGGGGGTACTTGTAAATTGGAATGGTATTGCATCCGAACCCAACCATCAGTTTTTAGCCAATTCACCAAGTCATTCATGTCATTCGAGTCATATTCACCTTCAAATCATTCAAAGTCATTTCATTTCATAATGTTCCCATCTAGAGTAGTCAATTTTATTTATTTAGCACTAGCCACTAGTCATGAGGGGTGCTAACTAGCTTTGATTGCCATAGGCTAACTTTGATGATCTTGTTCTACTCTAGCCAAGTGAATCATGAATTAAAAAGTACTTTGATAAAACCAAAGCAGTAAAACTTGTAAGTAAAAGCTTGTAGTAAAACTTGGGATGGGCTCATTAAGCATAAGGTAAAATGTGGGGGTGCTTTGCTCTTGTAGAGCTTGGCACTTTGCAAGAATATTAGCTTGCCTTGGTTGGCGTACTGATCAAAGTGGTCTTCTTCTCCTTGGAAGTAGACCTCCTCCTCCTCTTGATACTCCTCGGTACTAGCGTCTAAAAACGAATACGATACATACAATCACCAAACAAAGCTTAAACACTAGACTAAGTACACACATGAGTCACACAAGCTAGGCTAACATCACAACATGATTATTAGGTTGGGTGACTTTGTTGTATTCTTAAGAAAAATAATTTCCTCTCATTACAAATATTACTTAGTGTTTCTCTTTACTTCTTGAGAGAAATAATTTCCTCTCATTGAATCTTGTTAAGATTTAATCTCCTCACCAAGGTCAACCTCTTCATAATTATCACTTGGGAAAATGATTTAAATGAGGTGATGCACCTCATGCATTTTAATAACACATGGTAATGATTTAATATCACCAACTAATTCAATGTGAGATTTAATTGACCATGGTCTCTACCTCATGTTGAATTAGTTGAGACAAGATTTAAGTGAGAGAGAAGCTCTCATACATTTTAAATGAACTAGAAATAGCCATAGGGCCATTTTTTAAACTAGGCCATGATCATACAAACAACTATGCAATATTTTTACACATTTGGATAGACAATGTGAAATATGATTTTTGAGAATTGGAATCAACTCAAAAGCATTTTTATTCAACTTTTAATAATTGTTTGAAGTTGCAAAAAGCCCTGCCTTGTTATTTTTGTCACATTTATTCTACAAATAATCTAGTGTTGGGACCAGTGTATTTTTGTAGATAATTTGACAAGGTTTCCAAATATATAAAATTTACAAAATTTGGCCAAGTAGATTTTATCCTATTTAATTTTGAAAACAACATCTGAGAGTAATTTAGGAAATTCGAAAATCACCATTTGAATTAAAAGGGCCGGCGGGAAACACTACTGGGCCTAAATGATTTAAACGGGGGAAGGCCAGCCCACCACGCGTCTCGCACGCGTGGGCCGTCTGACGAGGTTGCAACAGCCACAGAAAGTTATTTTTGTGGCGCACCACCACTAGTAGGAAAACCCTTATAGGCGGAGCTTATTTTTGTGGCGCACCACCAAAAATGCGGCACAGAAAGTTATTTTGTGGCGCACCAGACACGGTGCGCCACAGAAATAGCTTAATTTTGTGGCGCACTAGGGATCCATGCGCCACAGAAATTTGGTGGGGTCAGCCCCAATCATTGGTTTCACTATTTCTGTGGCGCACAGGATCACGTGCGCCACAGAAATAAGACATTCTGTGGCGCACTGGCCTGGTGCGCCACTGAATTAAGACTTTCTGTGGCGCACTGGTCCTGGTGCGCATGAGTTCCATGCAACTCCACCCCCCCCCCCCCCGTGGATCGCCTTTTTAACCTCTGTAAAAAATAAAAAAAAATAGATAAAATTTTCAAAAAATAAATCCCTTCAAGATGCCTATGTATTATGTCATCTTTTACCACTGAGAATTAACAAACAATGATTTCGACTTTTTTTGCAAAATTACGTGGGAAAATCATCAAACTGGATTTCTGGTTGCATACGAACTCGAAAAAAAACGCATAATATATCAAAATGTTCCCACGAAAAATCTACATTCGAATTCACCCGGGCTTGCCCGGTTGGACAATTTTTAGAATCTACAAATTCGAAAAGAGTAAAAAGTTACGGGCAGTTAAAGATTTTTTGCTGCAAAATACAAAAAAAAGAAAAAAAAATTCTGTGGCGCACCAAGTGCCCATGCGCCACAGAAATAACGTTCGAAATTTGAAATTTCTGGCGCCCACTTCTCCTTCTCTCCTCCATTTCTCCACTTCTCCCCTTCTCCCATTCTCCACTTCTCCCCTTCTCCTCTCCTCTTCTCTTCCTCTCCTCCACTTCTCCACTTCTCCCCTTCTCCTCCTGTCCTCTTCTCTTCCTCTCCTCCACTTCTCCACTTCTCCTCTCTCCTCTCCTACACCGGCGACCAACTCCGGCGACCTACTCCAGCGACCAACAACTCCGGCGACCTACTACGGCGACCACGACCAACACCTCCTCCGGCGACCACCTCCTCCACAACAACCACCTTCTCCTCCTCCTCCGGCGACAACAACAACAACCACCACCACCACCTCCTCTACCACCACCACCACCACCACCTCCTCCTCCTCTACCACCACCACCACCACCACCACCACCACCACCACCACCACCACCTCCACCTCTACCTCCTCCTATTCTACCACCACCACCTCCTCCGGCCGGCCTCATCCTCCACCCACCCACCCCACCCACGCAACCAATCACCCACCTCCGGCGACCTTCCAGAAAAATTTAAAAAAAAAATCGGCGGCCCCAGATCTAGATCTAGATCTAGATCTGGCCGCCACTTTTTTTGAAATTTTAAAAAAAATTCTGTGGCGCACCGGCGGTGGTGCGCCACAGAAATAAGACTTCCTGTTTCTGTGGCGCACCACCGCCCGGTGCGCCACAGAAATAAGCTTTCTGTGGTGCATTGGCTGGTGCGCCACAGAAGCCTTATTTTTGTGGCGAGAATTCTGTGGCGCACCACCCATGCGCCACAGAATGTGTTTTTGGTGCGCCACTGATGAGGCTTTTCCTACTAGTGTTGGCTCCACCCGTCAGTGCCTCGTCACACAGCGAAACGGTAAGTGAGATGTGAGCCGCACGATTAGAAGTGGATCGAACGGCACACGGCCGTCGTCATCTCCGGCGAGCGGCGAGGCTACGGGCGGCGCAGGTGGGGGGTCGACGGGCTCACCGAGGCTCCAGCTAGGGTGGGCAGTGTGCGTGAGGAGGTTGTCGACCACGGCGAAGCGCCTGGTAGCAGTGGCGTCTCCTAGGGCGGCGTCTAGCTCCGGCGAGCTTCTGCGGCGGAGCGCGGCAGTGAGGATGCAATTGGGCGGCGCTACGGTGCAATGTGGAGCGGCGAGGTGGCTAGGCGACTCAGAGAGAAGAAGGGAAGCGATGGGTGTGGTCGATTTGGAGCGGAGAGGTCTCCTTTTATAGCAGCTGGAGGTGGCCGTGGCGCGGGAGTGAGGTAATCGGCGACGATGCGTCTACAGGGGAGCTGGTGGACTGGCAATGACGCAGCGGGGTTGGCGAGGCTCTGGCGATGATGCAGCGCTTGATTGCGTTGAAAACGAGGGAGAGACGAGCTCGTGCGCGTGACGGGAGCGGCCAGTACTGTGGCGGACGTCGGCGAAGCGGGCGACGTCTACGGCGTTCCCGCGGGCCAATGGCGGTGTCTGGGCGGTGACTGGTAACGTCGCGGAGCTGGTGGCGCGCAGAGAACAGGACGGGGTGACGCGAGCTGGTGGGGCAACGTGGGCTCTGGGCGTGCCCGTGGCGCTCGCCGTGCACGCTCTGGCGCGCGCGTGCACGCCTGGGCACGTCTGGGCGTCGCGTTTCTGGCGCGTCTGGTGCACAAATTTGTCGAGGCTGTTGTCTAGGTTGATCAGGAGAGTGAGGGGGACGTGGTAGACATGGTGGTGCACCGTGGAATGCATCAGAGAGAGAGATGGCATGGTGAGGTCATGCCATGCCACGGCATGGTTGGCTTTGGTCAAAATGGTGATGATGCAATGTACCATTTCTTGTCTATTCTTCTTGGCAAGGCTCAGAGAGGTCAGAGAGGTACCAATGGTGACCTAATGTTGATGGTTGAGGCTATGAACTGCTGGACAAAGCAATGCATAGGGTTGGCAGATTGTTGCTCACCAGGTGTTTGATGAAATGGCCGCAAGAAAATTATTTTCGAATTTTTGAATGAATTTTGGTGGGTTTGAATCATATATTATTTGCAGTAGATTGGTGGTGGTGGTGGTCAAATTTGAAGTGATTTGCAAAAATCCAAATTGCATATGATCTTACATATGCTTCAATGTCTCTACTTTGCTTGAGCATCATTTGAATTTGAGAAAGAATTTGTGGTGATGGTTTTGGGCAAAGTTGTTCATCTTGATGTTGTCTTGGATGAGGTGCAAAGAATTGGCAATGTTTAGTTTAGAAATCTTCCAAGACAGAAGCTCAAAGAGGGCATCAGGCTATGGTTTGTCATTTCGACCATAATTGTATGTGAGCTCAAATTTGATTCAAATTTGATTTGATTTGAGTTTCTTTGATTCCAAAAGTGTTAATAAGTGTTTAGTATCCATTTACAACTAATGGTGCAAGCCAAAATGGTCTAGGTCAAGTATTTGCAAAATTGGCCTAAACCCTATGTGAGTGAGTGTTGAATTTTTCTCATTTCTTTTCTTCTTTTATTTCTCTTCTATTTGATTGATCAAGTGATCATTGGATTAGGGTTTTGGCACACTTGCAAACACACAATCAATCATCATGGCAAAAATGCATACTTAACATAATAATCAAGATGAGTACATGTATAGCACTTGTATTATGAAAAAGTTTTTGTTGGTTCTAAATTTTGCATTTTGGTGAAACTCTCTTTATCGCTTTATTGAATTTTTGGGATGTTACATGCCCCAAGACACAACAAGCCACCCGTGACGCTGTCACGTCCGAGTTTCCCCAATCGGAGTGGAGGACACCGAAGGCCAGGAGGCCACAACAACAACAACCATGCCAACAACAACCACTTCAACCGTGCCCCGATGAGAGCCCCCGGCAACCACAACAACACCAAAACTGCTCCAAGGACTGGGAGCAATGCTGTCCCCATCACTCCAAAGGACAAGTCAACTGTGACTTGTTATGAATGTGGAGTTACGGGTCACTACTCCAATGAGTGCCCCAAGAAGCTAGCCAAGACTGCCCCCAATACCGCTGCACCTGCCCAGCAGCAACGCCGTGTCTCAACCGGAAGAAAGTTTTCCCTAGGCAACCCGAACAACCGCAGCGGCCGCCTCTTTCACATGAATGCCGAAGAAGCCCAAGAAGCGCCAGATGTCGTGTTGGGTATGTTTTCTGTTAACTCGGTACCTGCAAGAGTGTTGTTTGACTCTGGAGCATCGCATTCGTTTGTTACTGAAGATTTTGCATGCACTAGTAAGATTCAACCAATCAGTTTGAAGCATGTTATGATAGTTCAAATACCTAGTTCAACTACAAAAGCTAGAAAAATTTGCAAAGATGTGCCTATCAGAATACATGAAATAGATTTTTATGCAAATTTGATAGTTCTGGGATCAAAAGGTTTGGAAGTAGTGCTGGGTATGGATTGGATGTCGAAACATCATGGATTGATTGATTGTGCCAAGAAGGCCATCACCATGACTAGTAGCACCGGAGTGTTAGTAGAACACGTGTCTGAAAGGCTGCCCAGAAAATTCACCTGCAACCAGAGTTAAGCCAAGCCAACCTTGGATCAGATCATGGTAGTCTGTAGATACCCCGATGTGTTTCCTGATGATTTACCCGGTATGCCCCCAGATCGGGATATCGAGTTTATCATTGAGTTGATACCTGGAACAGGACCCATAGCTTAGAGACCCTATAGTATGAACCCGATAGAGCTAGTGGAACTGAAGAAGCAACTGGATGATATGCTAAGCAAAGGTTTGATTCAACCAAGTGCCTCGCCCGGGAGATCCCCAGTTTTGTTTGTGGATAAGAAGGACGGTCCAACTCGTTTATGTACGGATTACTGTAAACTGAACGATGTCACCATCAAGAACAAATACCCGCTGCCCAAGATAGAAGACCTGTTTGATCAACTGACCGGTGCCAGAGTATTCTCTGAGATTGATCTTAGGACTGGTTATCATCAGCTGAAGATTCGTGCAACGGATATCCCCAAGACTGCCTTCACCACCAGATATGGATTGTATGTGTACAATGTCATGTCATTTGGATTAACCAATGCCCCAGCTTATTTCATGAATCTCATGGATAAGATCTTTATGAACTTTTTGGATAAGTTTGTCGTTGTCTTTATCGACGACATTCTAATCTACTCCAAGTCAGAAGAAGAGCATGAGCAACATCTGGAGATTATCCTGGAAACCCTTAGGGAGCATCAGTTGTATACCAAGTTCAGCAAATGTGAGGTTTGGTTAAAAGAAGTAGGATTCCTGGGACATATTTTGTCTGCAGGAGGAATTGCCGTCGATCCTGCAAAGATCTAGACCGTTGAAGAATGGAAAGCCCCAACCACTCAGACTGAAGTCCGTGCATTTCTTGGATTAGCGGGATATTACCGCAGGTTTGTTGAAGGATTTTCAAGCATAGCCAGACCCATGACTCAACTGTTGAAGAAAGACAAGAAGTTTGAATGGACGGATAAATGTGAAGAGAGCTTTCAGAAGCTCAAGGACAGATTAACCTCAGCCCCAATTTTGATCATGCCTGACATCACCAAGCCATTTGACGTCTATTGTGACGCCTCCAAGATTGGTCTTGGATGTGTGTTGATGCAAGAAGGCAAAGTGATATCATATCTGTCTAGGCAACTGAAGCAACATGAGCAGAATTACCCAACCCATGACCTAGAGTTAGCAGCAGTGGTTTTAGCCTTGAAGGTATGTCGTCATTACCTCATGGGTAATCGATGTGAGATCTATTCGGATCATAAGAGCCTGAAGTACATTTTCACTCAGAAGGAGCTGAATATGAGGCAGAGAAGATGGATAGAGTTAATCTAGGATTATGACATGGAAATTCACTACCACCCCGGCAAGGCCAATGTGGTAGCGGATGCTTTGAGTAGACAGCCGTGTCAATTAAACTCCATGATCGCAGAAGAGCAACCTAGTTTGCATCAGGAATTTGAGCAGTTTAGACTGGAGCTAGTTAGTGAAGGATTCCTAGCAAGCATTGAACTCCAGCCTACCTTGATTGGTCAGATAAAGGAAGCACAGAAAGGAAATGCCAGCATTGATGGAATCAAGAGCCAAATAGCTGCAGGAAAAGCACCTGGATTTACCGAAGATGAAGAGGGAGTTCTTTGGTACAAAGGACGCCTATGTGTGCTAGCAGATTCAGAGTTGAAACAAGTCATTTTGAAGGAATCCCATGATACCCTTTACTCCATTCATCCCGGTGGAACCAAGATGTACCAAGATTTGAAGGAACAATTTTGGTGGCATGGAATGAAAAGAGAGATTGGAAGTTACATACCCAAGTGTGATATCTGTCAGAGAGTCAAAGCAGAACATCAGCGACCCGCAGGATTACTGCAGCCATTACAGATCCCTGAATGGAAATGGGATTCTGTAGGAATGGATTTCATAACTGGATTGCCCAAGTCAAGTAGAGGAAATGATTCTATTTGGGTAGTGGTCGATAGATTAACCAAGGTAGCCCATTTCATACCAGTCAAGAACACCTACCAAGGCCCTAAGCTAGCAGAATTGTATATCTCAAGAATAGTTAGCCTGCATGGAACCCCAAAGTCAATTGTATCAGATAGAGGATCCCAACTCACCTCAAGATTTTTGCAGAAGGTACACGAAGGATTAGGAACCCGACCGAATTTTAGTACAGCTTATCACCCGCAGACTGATGGACAGACAGAAAGAGTCAACCAGATACTTGAAGATATGTTGAGAGCCCGTGTGCTAGAATACAGATCTAAATGGGAAGACTGCCTGCCTTATGCAGAATTCTCATACAACAACAGTTTTCAAGCCAGTTTGCAAATGGCCCCCTTTGAAGCATTGTATGGAAGGAAGTGTCGTACCCCCCTGAACTGGTCAGAAGTCGGAGATAGTCAAATCTTTGGACCAGATATTCTCCGAGAAGCTGAAGAGAAGGTTCACAAGATTCGTGAATACCTCAAGACTGCCCAATCTAGACAGAAGAGTTATGCTGACAAGAGACGCCGAGAAATGACCTTCAATAATGGAGACTTTGTGTATCTCAAAGTATCACCCCTCAAAGGAATGCAGAGATTCCAACTTAGAGGAAAGCTTGCCCCTAGATATGTTGGACCCTTCAAAGTTTTGAGTCGCCAAGGAGAAGTATCATATCAGCTGGAACTGTCGGAGGAAATGTCAGTTGTGCATGATGTGTTTGACATCTCGTTACTTCGGAAATGTTTGGAAG
Source organism: Lolium perenne (assembly GCF_019359855.2). Classification (NCBI taxonomy): domain Eukaryota; kingdom Viridiplantae; phylum Streptophyta; class Magnoliopsida; order Poales; family Poaceae; genus Lolium; species Lolium perenne. Next base: position 124,167,892 of record NC_067245.2, on the reverse strand, counting down.
TTCCTGAGAAGACAGAGGTTTTCAAAAACATCGATCACAGATCTGTGGATATCAACAAGGACTTGACCTATCGTGAAGTACCCATTCGTATCCTGGAAGAAGCCTTCAGAACCACCCGCACCAGGAGTATCAAGTTTCTGAAGATTCAGTGGAGCAATCATACTGAAGAAGAAGCCACTTGGGAGCGAGAAGATTATATGAGGACTAAATTCCCAGATCTCTTTAGTTCCTAGTTTTCTTTAGATCTCGGGACGAGATCTTTTGTAAGGGGGGAAGGTTTGTAACATCCCAAAAATTCAAAGCAATGAATAAAATGAATTTCCATTATTCAAAATTTGGAACCAACAAAAACTTGAATTGAGTTATATGGTGTGCATAGTGTTCATGCATAAATGTTGTGATCTTTCTATGATGTGTGTTTGAAGTGCTTAACAATGTTTCTAAACCCTAAACCATAATCATTTGGATCAAAGAAAAATAAACCAAAAGAAAAGAAAATAAGAATATCAACACATATGAGCCTATGGCCATATTTGCAAATCTTCAACTAGGCCATGTTTACCTTGCATAAATGGTTTGGAAACATTACTAAACTCAAAATAATAACATTTGTGTCAAGGAAATTCAAAACAAATCAAATGAAAAATCAAAACCAACTCACATGAGATAATGGTCACTTTGACCAATTATAGCAGGGTACCTACTTTGAGCCCCTGTATTAAGAAATTTCTAAACCAACCCTTCTCAACTCTTTCCGCCTCATCCAAGAACTCATCAAGGTGATCACAATGGTGAAGACCAACCTTGCTAACTCATTTTCAAATTCTTATTATAAGCATGCAAAGTAGAAACTTTGAATTAGCCTTAAGATCATACCCAATTTGTTTTTTACCAAAACAACTTCCTTTTGCAAACCAGTGCCACCAAGAAGTGCCAAACATTATTTGAATCACATCCATGAAAAGGTTTGGCAAAATTCAAAATTAAATTTCATTCGGCCATTGTGTCGAGCACCTGGTGTGCAATAATCTGGAATGATCATACACTCTAATGTCCAGTAGGTTTTAGCCTAAACCCTCACCTCTATGGTCAACCACAGCTCCCTCTTGCACCCCTTGAACAATGCCACGCACTAGAGACAATGATCATGGATGATTTCATCAAGGACCATGCCATGCCGTGGTCACTCATGCCACCACCATGCCATCATCCTCTCCTCTCCCATCTAGCCTACATCACCATGTCCTGGAGACTCTCCTCTCTGCTGAACACGATGGAGCAAGCCGTTGGCCAAGGAGAAGCGAGCATTGGCCGGCACAGGACGTGCCCATATCAGCCAGTGACGCCAGCACGCGCATGGACACGCCCCGGAGCGCGCCAGAGCATCGCCACGTCCCATCACTGCTGACCTCCCCTCGCTCTCTCCTCTCGCACACGCACTCGCCAGTACACAAGCAACCTCCCAGACATGCCCATTCGAGCCGGATAGCCCTATCGCCATCGCCATCATCGACGTCCTCCACCACGGTACTGCCAGCTCCCGTCATGCTCCTGCTCGCATCAGACCTCCATTTTTTGTGCCATGAAGCCCGTCGTGCTCGCAATGATGTCAGGAACAACACGCCGTCCTCTCCCAAGCCTCTCCGCCACTGTAGCATCATCGCCATGGATGACCTACCCATGCCGAGCCGCCCCCTCTCGCTCGCTATAAAAGGAGCACACCCCTGCTCAGTTTCTCCACACCAATCTCCTCCTCTCCTCTCCCAGAGCCTCCTCGAGCACAGCCACGCCCCAATTTGACACACAGAGCACCAATCGCTTGCCGGAGTACCGCCAGAGCCGTCGTAGAAGCTCGCCGTCGATTGGAGCCACCCCAGGAGCAGCCGCTGGTACCAGGAGCATCACCATCGTCGACAACGTCACTCTGCATCATCGCCTACCATCGCCGGACCTCCGGTGAGCCGTGGACCCCCTAGTGCTTGCCGCCAGTAGGGTTCGGGCTCGTCGTCGACGATGGCGAGCGTCAACCGTTAGATCTGGATCTAATCAAACGTCTCTGGTTCGCGTACCGATTCGGTGTGTTCATAGCCGCTGACAAGCGGGACCCAGTGTCAGGCAGCCCACGCATGCGAGATGCCCAGCTGGGCCGGCCTTTTCTCTTTTTTCCTCTCCTGGCCCGTTTAGCTTTCCCGCCAAGCCCACCGATTCAAATTCGAATTAATTCTTTTTAATCAAATTCAATACTGATGCCATGTTCAAAATTAAATAGAAAAATATCTACTAAGCCAAAATTTATGAATTAAATATTTATGGAAAGCTTATGAAAATATCTTTCCAACCCCACTGATCTCAACCCTTGATTTGTTATAGAAAAATTGCAATAAAAATAACAAGGCAGTACCTTTGCCAAATTCAAACATTTTTATAAAATCAACCCTAATGTATTTTGAGGTGATTCCACCTCTCATAATTCAAATTTCAAATGCTCTACATGAATATGTAAAAATATAGCATGAGTGTTTACCATGATCATGGGCTAGAGTAAATAATGGCTATATGGCTATTTTCTAGCTCATTTAAATTATCAAAAATATTAGCCAAATGGTATGAGAGGTATCCTCTCATTTAAATCACTTTGCCAAGTATTATAATATGAGGTGATTACTTTAGTTTACATGACCTCATATTTATTTACTTGAGAATATTAAATATTTTCCAAGTAGTATTTAAATGATATGAGATGTAGTATCTCATTTAAGTCATTTTTCCAAATGATAAATATGAAGTGGTGACTTTGGTCAACATGATCTAATACTTATTACTTGAGGATATTAAGCTTATGAATATTCAATGAGAGGAAATTATTTCTCAAAGAAAATAAATAGAAACCCTAATAAATATTTCAATGAGAGGAAATTATTTTTCTTAAAAGAAAACAAAGCCAACCACCAATAATGTTGTGATGCTAGATTCTCTTGTGTGAACCAATTGAGTGTTAAGTCTAGTACTTAAGGATTGTTTGGTGATTGTATACCTCGTATCCGTTTATAGACGCTAGTACCTAAGGCTACAAGGAGGAGGAGGTCTTCTACGAAGAAGAGGAGGAAAACTTTGATCACTGTACCAATCAAGGAAAGCTATACTCTTGCAAGCTACCCTAATGCAAGCTCTATAGAGCAAGGCACCATTACAATATTACTTTGTGTTTAAGGAATTACCCAATCCCAAGTTTTTATCTTGCCATCTTCTACTTTGATTATCAAGGCTTACTTTTATAGTTAACTTTGGTCTAAGTGTAGAGTACTACAAGAGTATCAAATTTAGCCTAGAGAGCTAGAATTTAGTTAGCACCCCTCATGACTAGTTGCTAGTGCTAAAACTAAAACTGACTACTCTAGATGGGAACATGTGAATTAAATCACTTTGAAAACCTTAGATGATGAGTCATTCTATTGAAAGTTTTGAAGGTGAATATGACTTTGAATGACAAGTTGAATTTGATAAAAACTGATGATTGGGTTCGGATGCGATACCATTCCAATTTTAGAGTACCCCCACAATACCTGATTATGGGTAGGGCTTAATTGGAAATTTATGCACTTTAGTATGGGTTCCCTCTAAGAAGCGTCATAGGGGTCATGCCGAGGCTGCCTCCGTGAAATATGAAATGACGTGAAAATGAGGTGAATGTCCTACCCAAGCCCTGTGCAGTTCCCTGGATGGCAGATTGCCATCACTGGGAGGCCAAGCTTATAGGGGAGGTGCCTATACTAGGGTATGTAAGTGAAAGGTTAATGGTTGATGAACCGCATACTGAGTATGATTATTAAGGGTTATCCCTAACGGATATAATCAAAAGTTGTGGCACAAGTGTACAACCTCTGCAGAGTGTAAACTTATTCGAATAGCCGTGTCCGCGGTAATGGACAGTTGGATGGCCATACTGTTCCGTTGTCAGGTGTTTTCAAAATGACTTATGATTTGAAAGGTGAATGTGACTTGATCACAACAGAGTTGTGGGAATGACACTAATGTTCCCACTTGAGTTTGGCTAGGCTAATAAAGAGTCTTTCATTACTAAGTGCTTATGAAATAAAACTAGCTTTATGCAAATGAACCTAGAGCTTAGAACCCCCTTACCATAATTGACAGTGCTTACACTAGTATTAGTTTGCGAGTACTTTAAAGTACCCATGGGTGTGTCCCTGGCTATTCAAATGGCCAGACTATGAAGAAGAGCACCAGTACCAAGAGGATGGACAACAGGACGTCTATGATAACTAGGATCATCTCCTGACGTCAAGCGTTGCCTGTGGAATAGATGGACCACTACTACTTCGCTTCCACTATGTGTTTTGTTTGTTGATCAATAGATCAACTATTGTTGTAAGTTTGGATCATGAGATCCCTTGTTGTAAGACGACTATAGTTTGTAATGAATAATGTTCTGTGATATCAACGGTTATGTCTCACAAAAACAATCTTCCTGGGATTGCGATGTATGGCATAATAGGCATCTGGACTTAAAAATCCGGGTGTTGACATGAGTTCACAGATTTTGCATCTATTTGGTGGTCTGAACATTGTAGAGTACATCATACTAATATTCCTACTACTTGGGTTGGTTTAAAACTTGCTATGCGTACTCGTTTTGTTCCTCCACATTATCAACGTGATTTGCTGAAAAAATTGTCTCGGTTAGAACAAGGATAACATTATGTAGAAGACTATTATCAGGAATTGCAAACTGGCATGATTCGCTGTGGTATTGTAGAGGATAATGAGGCTATGCTTGCACGTTTCTTTGGTGGTTTGAATAAAGAGATTCAACATATTTTAGATTATAAGGAGTACAACACTATTACTCGCTTGTTTCATCTTGCTTGCAAAGCTGAATGTGAAGTGCAAGATCATCAACCATCATGGAGAAGAGCTAATATTTCTGCAGGTCGTACATCGTCATGGTCTCCGCGACAATCAGCGCCACCATCTCGTGGTGCTGCACCAGCGCCTACTACCTCCAAGCACACCACTCCTGCATCACGAGCGCCACCTGCTGCTACTCCACCACCATCAGCTGGTCCTCCTCGGAGTTCCTCTTCCATGGCCTCCACGGGGAAGACGCGTGACATTGAATGTCGCAAATGCTTGGGATTTGGACACATAGAAAGAGAATGCAGAACCAAGCATGCGATGTTGGTGCGTGAAGATGGAGAAAATGATTCTGCAAGTGACTTTGATGAAGATACATTGGCCTTATTGATGCAGGTGATGGAGCCAATTCTGATTCTGAGAGAGATGGAGGTAATGGAAGCTGACACTGCTGATCAGTACATGAGCTTAGTTGCACAACGTGTGTTGAGTGTGCAACTGAGCAAATCTGAGAATGATCAACGCCACAACCTGTTTCAAACAAGTGGCGTTGTAAAAGAGCGGGCTATACGGATCATCATTGATGGAGGGAGTTGCAATATCTGGCTAGGGTTGACATGGTGGAGAAGCTTTCTCTTCCTACAAGACAACGCACACATCCATATTACATTCAATGGTTTGAGAGCTCTCGGAAGCTCAAGGTAACAAGATCTACACGTGTGCATTTTACTATTGGTACATATTCTGATTTTGTTGATTGTGATGTTGTACCTATGCAAGCTTGTTCTTTGTTACTTGGTAGACCATGGCAATTTGATAGAGAATCTGTTCATAATGGTAAAACTAATCAGTATTCTCTTATGCATGATGGAAAGAAAATTGGTCTCAAACCTATGACTCCTGAACAAATATTAAAAGATGATCTTGCTAGAGCTAGTAGAGTAAAAATGAGGAGAAACATATGAGTGAAAATCAGATTGTTGCTGCAGATTTTGCCGCATAAGACTACTACTAAATCTGATTCGAACCATGCTACTGAAATTCGTTTGAAAAATCCTTGTTTGCTTGCTAGCAAATCTGATATTGCTGAACTTGATGTGAACACTACTCAATGTATGCTATTATTTCCAAAGAAGTTCTGTTTTCATTTGAGGATATGCCTCCTTCTTTGCCGCATGCGGTTGCTAACCTTTTGCAGGAATTCATTGATGTGTTCCCACAAGATGTTCCCCATGGACTACCACCTATTCGTGGAATAGAACACCAGATTGACTTTATTCCAGGAGCTTCGCTGCCCAACCGTGCGCCATATCGTACAAATTCAGCGACAAATTCAGGTTCTACAAGATAAAGGTTACATTCGTGAGTCTCTTAGCCCATGTGTTGTTCCTATTATCTTGGTACCTAAGAAAGATGGTTCTTCACGCATGTGTACTGATTGTAGAGCTATTAATAATATTACCATTCGATACCGTCATCCTATACCTCGTTTAGATGATATGCTTGATGAATTGAGTGGTTCTATTATGTTCTCTAAAGTTGATTTGCGTAGTGGTTATCACCAGATTCGTATGTAATTAGGAGATGAATGGAAAACAACGTTTACAACTAACTTCGGTTTATATGAGTGGTTAGTAATGCCTTTTGGTTTAACTAATGCACCTAGTACTTTTATGAGACTGATGAACGAAGTTTTACGTGCTTTTATTGGACGTTTTGTGGTGGTATACTTTGATGATATTCTGATTTATAGAAAATACTATTGTTTCTTATCATGATACTAAGTTTCTTAGCCACTTTTGGAGATGTTTATGGGCTAAGTTGGGGACTAAATTGTTGTTTAGTACTACATGTCATCCCCAAACTGATGGACAAACTGAAGTAGTAAATAGAACATTGTCTACTAGGCCGCGGGCTGTTTTGAAGAAGAACTTAAAATTGTGGGAAGAATGTTTACCTCATGTTGAATTTGCTTACAATCGTTCGCTGCATTCTACCACTAAATTGTGCCCATTTGAGATTGTGTATGGTTTTGTTCCACGTGCACCTATTTATTTATTGCCTTTACCATCTTTGGTGCAAAATAATTTGGATGCTACAGAACATGCTGAATTGATATTAAAATTGCATGAGACTACTAAAGGCAACATAGCACGCATGAATGCTAAGTATAAAATTGCTGGGGATAGAGGAAGAAAACATGTTATGTTCGATGTTGGTGATCTTGTTTGGTTGCATTTGCGCAAAGATCGTTTTCCTGAATTGCGCAATTCTAAGTTAATGCCACGCGCCGCTGGTCCTTTTAAGGTGTTAGAGAAAATCAATGATAATGCATATAAACTTGAGCTTCCTGCAGAATTGGGTCCGGTTAGTCCTACATTTAACATTGCAGATTTGAAGCCTTACTTTGGTGAAGAAGATGAGATCGCGTCGAGGATGACTTCAATTCAAGAAGGGGAGCATGATGAGTACATCCCATCTATTGATACACCCGCTGTACCTACAGCCACACAAATACAAGGACCAATCACTCAAGCTCATACCAAACAACTTAACTATCAAGTACTTTCGTTTCTTGGAACTATTCCTCACATACATGAGAATATGATGTTGCCTAAATCAGATATGTTTGTTACTCTTAGGAATGATGGACCTAGCATGGATGAAGAGGACAAGCATTGGAGCATGATCACACATGGAGGAGATGGCAGCAAGCATTTGAGGATTGAAGAGGACGCTGCAAGTGGAGATTTCAGAACCTTGAAGCCACCATAAGAAGAGATTGAGACATGGACGAAATATAGAGTTCCCCACTTCATAATTTCGTCCATAGTATAATATGGTGCTGTGTCACCTTTAGTTTTGGGCTAGGCCCATGTCATTTTCGCAGGAATTAAGGCAGCCACTTTTTAGAGTCCGTATTGAAGGGGAAAGGCCTTCTAGGGTTTGGTTCGGCCACCATATGCATGGCTGGTCGAAACCCCACCTTTTCCTCCTTTAAATACCCCCATAGCCGTCACGTTTAGACTCAGATTTTGATTAGACTAAAAGTTAGCCATTGCTGCAACTCTCGTGTACTTCTTTTGAGGCCAACGCCCAGAACAAGACCGACTATTCTGAATCCCACCTTTTCAATAAAAATTTCATCTATATCCGCAATATTCTGATTGCATCATTAGTTCTTACTTGTTCTCGATTTCAGGTAGGAATTAAGACCCTCGCCGGTCAGGCTGATCGTGCATCCGCAAGATCAGTAACTCCCGGAGATTGTCCTAGCGATTGCATTGGCGCACGAGCTTTGCACGTGTAGTTGGATCATCAAGCACGAACTCCACCCACAAATCAAAGTTATCATACTCTCGTCGAAAGATTGGACACCTTTGCCCTATCACATTGCCACCACCAATATTCCCTCTTCATCTCTCTTTGAATCCCCCAATGAGAACCCTCATATCAAGAATGCACATTGCTTCATGGCTAGGTCCTCCTTCGACACATCTATTGTGCTATCAACTCAAGAAGAATATACCTCCGGAGATGATGATGTTGATGATGAAGAAGATGAAACTTCAAATGGATTGGTTGCTCTTGCTTCCCTCTCCACAAACTCTTCATCACCAAGTGAATTCCCCAATGAAGACATTCATATGGAGGAATAAAGTTGCCTCATGGCTAAATCTTCCGAGGTATCATCCCCTAACCCCTCTATGCCTAACATATCAAATGATCTAGGGGTTGATCATGCTAGTTTAAAAGTGAAACAAGAAATGCTTGATTTTGATGAATTCATTCTTAACTTACAAGGTGACACTAAAAGGCATGTTTCAAATCTCATGATTTGTCTAGCACAACTAGATGATACTCTTGATAAAAAATGTCAAATAGAGAGAGATGACTCTCTTGAAATACATACTCTTAAAAATTCTCTTGAGGAAAGTCAGGAAACTATAGCTTCTCTTAAAGAGAGGCTAGAAACTCTTGAAGAGCCTCAAGATGAAATTAACAAGCTTACTAAAGCAAGAGATCTTGCTAGGGCTAAAGCAAAAGTTCTTAAAAAGGAAAAGGCCAAATTTGGTGTTGATCATCAGAAACTTGTGAAGGATCTAGATGAACTAGACAAGGCTCACAAAGCTTTGAAGAGTGAATACTCTCTCATCTCCATGTCTAATGAGCAACTTCAAATTAGGCTTGCTTCATATGACATACCTAGTTCCTCTACCTCTTCGTGTGATCATGCAAATATTGTTGAGGAAAATGCTAGGTTGAAGGATGAACTTGCTAAGGCCTCCTCTCCCCAAAGTAAACTTTCTTTGGATGAACTTTTGAGTAAGCAAAGGTCAAACAATGGGAAGGAGGGCCTTGGCTTTAATGCCAAGGCAAAGAAGGCAACCAAGAAGAAGGCCAAGCCCGCACAAGAAAAGAAGAAAGCTATCACTAATGGTGAAGCCCTTAAGGCCAAAACCATTAATGATGATGATGTGGGAATTGCTAAACCTCACTATGTTTTATTTAAATATTATTATGGTGATGTATATGCAAAATATGTTGGCCCATATGATGGTTATGTTGCTTGGTGTATTTGGGTCCCAAAGACCCTTGTTGCTAACAAAAGAGGACCCATTGAAAAATGGGTACCTAAATCCAAGAATTGATCTCATGTAGGACTATGCCGCCGGAGGTTCAAAGTGGGTGCTTGATAGTGGATGCACAAGTCATATGACCTGCGGCAAGAATATCGTCAAGGAGTTAAGGCCCAACATAAATAATATCACCGTCTCCTTTGGCGATAACTCTACATCCGAGGTATTGGGTTTTGGCAAGGTTGTGGTTGCACACAACATTACTCTTGTGGATGTCATGCTTGTCAAAACCTTTGGTTACAATTTATTATCCGTTTCCGCCCTTGGCAAGATGGGTTTCGCTGTCTTTATTGATAATGATATTGTGGTCCTCTTGTGGAGCAAGACTCTAAAAGTCGCTTTCGTTGGGTATCGCGAACATAACTTGTACGTGGTGGACTTCTCTAGGGACACCACCTCAAGTGCGATGTGCCTATTCAGAAAGGCGGATGTGGGTTGGTTGTGGCATCGCCGCTTGGCCCATGTCAACATGAGAACTTTGCAAAGTTTTCAAAAGGGAAACCATATTGTGGGACTAATGGAAAATGTTTCTTTTGCCAAAGATCGTGTTTGTAGGGCTTGTGTTGAAGGCAAAATGCATGACTCTCCGCACCCAAGCAAGACTATCATCTCTTCCAAGAGGATCTTGGAGCTCCTTCATGTGGATCTCTTTGGTCCTACCACTCATGCAAGTCTTGGTGCGAAGAAATATTGCTTGGTAATTGTTGATGACTATTCAAGATACACTTGGGTCTACTTTCTCAAGAAGAAATATGAGACTCAACAAATCTTCATTGACTTTGCTACCGAGGTGCAACATCAACACAATCTCCTTATAATGGCAATAAGAAGTGACAACGGCTCCAAGTTTAAGAACTACACACTCAATGATTTTCTTAGTGATGAGGGGATAAGACATCAATATTCCGCTGCATACACCCCTCAACAAAATGGTGTTGCGGAGAGGAAGAACCGGACTCTTATGGATATGGCAAGATCTATGATGGCGGAATATAAACCCCGCTATAATTTTTGGGCCGAAGCCATTTCCACCGCTTGCCACTCTTCTAACCGGCTCTATCTCCGTAAGGGCTTGAACAAGACTCCATATGAAATACTCACCGACCACAAGCATAATATCTCATACTTCAAGGTGTTTGGGTGTAAGTGTTTCTGTAAAATCAAAGGAGTTCGTTTATCTAAATTTGCTCCTAAAGCTTTGGAGGGTATATTTGTTGGTTACGGTGCCGAATCTCACACTTATAGAGTCTTTGATATATCTTCCAAGATTATCATCGAATCTTGTAGTGTGAAGTTCGAGGAAAATGATGGCTCCCAAGTGGGGCAAGTTGATGTATGTGCAGGTGATGAAATACCTCAAGATGCCATAGTAAGAATGGGTGTGGGATTTTTCCGCCCCATTGATGGACACAGTGTGGCATCTCGGGAAGGACTATGCTCTACCACGGTGGAGCCCTCATCTTCTCAACATCAACAAACTCCATCTCTTGAAGCTAATGATGCACCAACCCAAGAACAAGAACAAGACCCTCCCTCTTGTGTGCAAGATCAGGGACAAGATCAACCTAGGATTCATGATGGATCCGATGAGTATCCATTCAATATTCTCCTCTCACCGAATTATGTCCAAGATCAAGCACATGAAGTTGAGCACTCTCAAGAAATTGAGGAAACTCAAGTTCAAGGTCAAGACGGGGACCCAGATGATCAAGTTGATCAAGTGATACCTCCAAGGCCAAGAAGAACCAAGGAGGAGATCGAGGCCCGTCGTCTAGCAAGAAGAGATAGGAACTTGGAAATTCTTGGACACACTCATGATAAGGTCCTAAGTGATGTAAGAGGAAGAGTTTCCACAAGAAGGCAATTGGCTAACTTTCGCAATCATCATGCTTATATCTCCATAGTGGAACCCAAGAAAGTATTTGAAGCTCTTGAAGATTCGGATTGGTTGGAAGCTATGCACGATGAACTCAACCACTTCAAGCGCAATAAAGTATGGACTTTAGTAGAGAACCAAAGGAGTGCCGCAATGTTATAGGCACTAAGTGGATTTTCAAGAACAAGGAAGATGAGTTTGGAAATGTTGTGAGGAACAAGGCAAGATTGGTGGCTCAAGGTTTCTCTCAAATTGAAGGAATTGACTTTGGAGAAACTTATGCTCCCGTGGCTCGCCTTGAGTCCATCCGTATCCTTCTTGCTTATGCATCACATCATAACTTTAAGTTACAACAAATGGATGTGAAAAGTGCATTTCTTAATGGTCCTTTACATGAAGAGGTTTATGTTAAGCAACCCCCGGGGTTTGAGGATCTCGACTTTCCTAACCATGTCTATAAGCTTGATAAAGCACTTTATGGTCTCAAACAAGCTCCTAGTGCTTGGTACGAGCACCTTAAAGAATTGTTGATAGACCGTGGGTTTGATGTTGGGCTAATTGCTCCCGCTCTTTTTACTAAGAGGGTCAATGGGGAGCTTTTCGTTTGCCAATTATATGTTGATGGTATTATCTTTGGCTCTACTAACAAAGCGTTCAATGATGAATTCTCAAAGCTTATGACCGATAGGTTTGAGATGTATATGATGGGAGAGATGAGGTTCTTTCTTGGTTTTGAGATCAAGCAATTGAGAGAAGGGTCTTTCATCAATCAAGCAAAATATCTCCAAGACATGCTCAAGAGGTTCAAGATGACGGAGATGAAGGGAGTAGCCACTCCAATGGTTACTAAATGTCATCTTGCACTTGATCCCAATGGTAAAGAGGTGGATCAAAAGGTATATCGCTCGATGATTGGATCCATGCTTTACCTTTGTGCATCTAGATCGGACATAGTGTTGAGTGTTGGTGTGTGTGCAAGGTATCAAGATTCTCCTAAGGAGAGTCACGTGATGGTTCTCAAAAGAATCTTTTGATATTTAGTTGATACCCCAAGATATGGTCTTTGGTATCCTAAGGGCTCAAGTTTCTTTCTCAATGGATACACTGATGCGGATTATTGGGCGGGAGACAAGGATGATAGGAAATCAACTTCCGGGGCTTGCCAATTCCTTGGTAGGTCCTTGGTGTGTTGGTCTTCTAAGAAGCAAAATTGTATATCTCTCTCCACCGCCGAAGCCGAATATGTTGCCGCCGCAAGTGGATGCACTCAATTGTTATGGATGAGGCAAACTTTAAAGGAATACGGTGTCACTTGTGACAAAGTGCCTCTTTTATGTGACAATGAAAGTGCCATCAAGATTGCTTATAATCCGGTGCAACATTCAAGAACGAAGCATATTGAGATTCGGAATTATTTTATTAGGGATCATGTTGCTCGTGGTGATATTGAGCTATGTTATGTTCCTACCAAAGATCAACTTGCCGATATATTCACGAAGCCTCTTGATGAAGCAAGGTTCTGCTATTTGGGGAATGAGCTAAATATCATTGATTCAAGGAGTATAGCTTGACCATCTTGCGAACACACCTTTGTCTCAAAACTTTATTTGGTTTAGATGTGGGCATGGAAAAGGGGGAGTGCGGTTTAAACTATTGAGCTATCCCTCCCCCCATAATGCCGATAGTAAGAAATCATTCTCTTTATATCATACATATTGATATGTGAGCTTCAATGACGAGTATTGGTTTTGGGCCCAAGATATATCTTCGCGGTGCCAAACCATAACACTCCTACATGGTGGCCTAGGCCACCACAATCTTCTTTGTGAAGAGTTGGGGTTATTTGGATCTTTCATGGATTTTATTTGACTTTCTTTTGTTCTTATGGAAAATCACTCATGTTTGGTCTTTGTTTGCAATGTTTGCAAATATGGGTGATAACGTACCATCAACAGTGTGATCTTTCTATCCTAAGCCCCACCTTTCCTATGAAACAATTTCAATCCTAATACACTAAAATTCTGAAAATTTTAAGGGTTTTGGGCTTTGGGCTGGCTTGCCGGCACTGCCGGTGGTTTCACCGCGGCACTGCCTGTTGTGACACCCCGGCACTGCCGTTCGTGTGACCCCGGCACTACCGGTCGCACCGGCACTGCCGGCCTCGGCTGAGCGGCACTACCACTGTCGGGTGGGGTCAAGTGACGGGCCCGGGGGAGAAGTTAGGGCAACTACCTCATTTTCTTCCCCCGCGTCCCTCTCCTCCCACCCGATGACCCAGCCGTCGCCGCCGCCTCCCCTGCCCTCCGGCCGCCGTCCCGTGCCCTCCCTCCTCCCCTTGTCGGTTGGAATCGGGCAGGCCGCGCTCCTCCATGGCTTCATCCTCCGGTGAGCTTCCTCTCCCTCTCTCTCCCTCTCTAGGATGGATTGACCAAGCTAGAAGAAAGACAGTTGGATGAATCACTCCATCAATTTTTCCATAGAGGTAGATGATCTATTTGTTGTCGTCAGAAACCCACCGGCGGGCAGCGACGGGCAACACCGTAGAGCCGGGAACAACCTAGAGCTGCGGCTGGCTGAGGTCCCTCCGAGCGACGGCCCGCAAAGCCTTCTGGTCACACGTCCGATGCTGATTGCAAGGGCGTGCCACCTGACCTATACCTGGTCAGGAAGGTGATGGAGATGCCTCACTTAGTTTCCTGCATGGCATACACGTAAACATTAAATACGAGCCTCGATCGGCTCTCAGGTTATCCTGTGAATCGGCTCAAGGAGCCGATCCACCCATGATTCGTACGGGGTGCACGAATATATGGTGGTCCTGCTTGATCAAGATAAAGCTAATGAGATCTACGACGATTTAGGGTTTTCACCGCATAATCGGATCATCCTACTCCAGGTTGGGCCTCGCGGCCACGCACGGTGATCGTAAGCCGATCCTAAACAAGGCCTAAAAACCAACACGAAGTTGATCCCCGGAACATCCTGTTTAGGACTAGCGAACGACACCCTACGCGCCGCTGGATCCTCCCCCCCTTTGTAAGGCCTAACTATTGCAGATATTAAACTAATCCTTGTAGAACAAGGAGCAATCGTAACGGATCAGATCTACTAAATAATGATCAAGCGGGGTGCCGCCCCCACACCTAAGATAGGTGTGAGGGCGGCTAGATATGCAAGGGTTGCACTACGTTAGCATGTTACGCAAAGAACTATGCTAACCCTAACACATCTATGATAACTACGTTGCTCGCCATCAACAAGGCTTCAGTACGAGCAACGCATGAACAACGTGGAGCTTGTGCTGCCTAGATCGCAAGATGCGATCTAGGCAGCATGTCGCTTACCGGTAGAAACCCTCGAGACGAAGGAGTTGGCGATGCGCCGAGATTGATTTGTTTGGTTGAACGCTGGTTGTTGTTTATTCCATAAACCCTAGATACATATTTATAGTCTAGGGGACTTTCTAATTTAGGCGTGCACCTAACCGTGCACGGGCAAAACTCTAACTAATCGACACATATCCTAATATGTTACAGATACAAAGGCAAACTAGCCCAAACTCAGCATAACAGGCCGATTCACGTAATTCTACCATGTATATTCTTCAAATCCATCTTGATCGTGGCCCACCTCTGACTCGGTCAAATTCTGGTGATAACACATGCCCCCCTGGTTTTGGAATTGGTAATTCCAAAATCACTCTGCTTTCCCTTCGTTGGGTCATGTCGTGGCAGAACCGCTGCAGTATCCGTCATCATGATACCTTGCCTTCTCAACTTCTCCGCGTGACCTGGCAGTTTTTTTTTTTTTTTTTTTTTTTTAGGCACCACTTCCTCGGAAACTGCTGTGGCATTGAATTTCCACTATATCCCCTTTTATTTAACCGTTCCGCACAGTTTATTTCTGCATCTTCTTCGCATTAGCACTCCAAAAGCCCTCCTGTGCCACCATGTCTTCCTCCTCCTCTGCTTCATCGGATCTTTCCACCCAGTCCTCCCCCTCTCGCGAGCCGACGCCGGAGCCGAACCCGGTGGAGGTCCACGCAGCCAGCACCCGCCGCGCCATTGAGGCCGGGGAGGAGTCTAGCCATGACTTCTCCATCTGGTCGGAGGACGACCAGTCCCTGACCGACGGGGAGAGTGACCTCTGCTTCCTCGCCGACGGGGAAACAGAGGAGGAGAGCGATGATGATCGCTTCTCCTGCGACTTCTCCTCCCCCGAGGAGGAGGAGGAGGAAGAAGAGGAGGAGGAGGAGGACAACACCTCCTCCGATGAGCCGCCGGCCAAGCGGTTCTGCCCCTGGCCGGGCAACCTCAGCGACTTCGACAGCGACGACGATGACGCTGACGAAGAGGACGAGGACAATGAGGGCCCAGTCGGCGGCCATTGGAGCGACGATGAGCCCGCCGGGAGCAGCGCCGACAGCGGCGACGACGGCGATGATGAGGGCAGCAACGGCCCGTAGATAGGACCTCTAGTATAGGTCCAGTAGTAGTAGATGGGGCAATGTATCCCCTGATACTTCCTTTTGAGAGCAATCAGCTCTTTATGTAAGAAATCTCGCCTATCAATGAAGAACTTTCCCAATTTGATTTTGCCGATTTCCTCTGAGTAATGAGCCGATAGCAACGCATCAGTCCCCTTTGCCAATGCGTAATGAGCCGATAGCAACGCATAAGTCCTTTGAAATTCACCCTTCCCTTCTTCAACTGATGATTTTTTTAAATCTGGTGGATAATGTAGAATCTTCAGGAAAACCTTTGAATTCTTCCAACCAAGCCCAATGGTCCTCTTTAATACTCATCATTTGTGAAGAAGGTTGCAACGAAAGATCAGCCGATGGTATCCCAATCGGCTCCTTGAACAGAGCAAAACAGAGCATCCACCAGGCCTGCTGCCCCCCGAGCCTTACTCCAGGCGAGAATGATCCCCTTTCTTCCTTAGACAGCCGATATACCCCTTCTGTCAACACGGCTGAACTAGTATTTAAAGGTTGGAAATCCTCGATAAGAAGGTCCAGGAACCCGGATCGGCTCGAAGCAACTGAAGGAATTCCCATTGTTTTACTCCCGCGAGGAAGCAGAAGGCACCACAGTTGGCCTTGATTTGGTGGAGATTCGGTAAACCTCGCATAATTTCACTAGAGTCGATGGCTGAGCATCGGCTGCTTCTCAATTCTAAAGTCGATGCCCTTGCATCGGCTGTCTAAAATTTTTTTTTTACCGGCCGATTTTCTCCTATCGGCCCCAATATTTCACTGCATACATGTCCTCCTGCACCTGTTCCCATGTTCATCGTGTTTAGGTGCCCCCCGAGCCGAATCTGTCAGGGATGGCAGATATCGGCTCTGTAAATCGCACGTCGGCTCCTGATAGGATCAAAGACGAACACAAGCAGAACATGTGGTGAGGATAATTTTGGCCGATCGCTGGAATCGGCCTCCATATCTATTGAAGTGTTGACTGAAGGTTCTGTAATGCTCCTTCATAATTTTTTGGGGCCGATCACAAGGATCAGCCTCGCCCCGTTTGCTCATTGCTTTGCCTCGGCTACATGGTCAGGCCAGTGGATAAAACCAGCTTAACCCTTCCCTTCGTCACGTCGATGCG
Organism: Lolium perenne; assembly: GCF_019359855.2. Classification (NCBI taxonomy): domain Eukaryota; kingdom Viridiplantae; phylum Streptophyta; class Magnoliopsida; order Poales; family Poaceae; genus Lolium; species Lolium perenne. The sequence goes on along the minus strand of NC_067245.2, from coordinate 124,150,895 downwards.
CTCGCAGTCGTCCAAATTGATACCTGAGAGGGGTTCTTGGCCTGCTGCTTCCCATGCGTTCATGCCAGCCGTTGAAATTTCGGCTGAATCATCGGCCTGGACGACTTCTACCTCATCTCCATCCCACTGTATTATGCATTGGTGCGTCGTGGAGGGAATGCAGCAGTTGGCGTGGATCCAATCTCTTCCTAGCAGAACAGCATAAGTGCTCATGCTATCGACGATGAAGAACGTTGTAGGGATAGTTTTCCTTCCTACGGTCAGATCCACGTTCAGAACACCTTGTACATCAGACGCTTGGCCGTTGAAATCGCTCAATGTCACGTTGGTCTTGATTAGATCTGAGCTAGAGCGTCCCAGCCGACGTAGCATAGAGTATGGCATGATGTTGACTGCCGCTCCGGTGTCCACCAGCATCTTATTTACAGGCCTCCCATCGATATATCCTCGCAAATACAAGGCCTTCAGATGTCTGTAGCTTCTTTCTCGTGGCTTCTCAAAGATAACCGGCCTCGGGCCGCAGTCAAGTTGTGCAACAGGTGCCTCGTCTAATCCTGGAGCACTGAACTCCGAAGGGAGGATGAACACCATGTTTGTGCCAGCCGATGTTTCATCATCGGCTTTCCTTTGTTTGGGGCGCCACTCCATTTTCCGTGGACGACCCTCTTCATCCAGGGTCCGCTGAACTTTCGCAGCCAGATCAGGTCGTGCCTTCCTTAAAGTATGCAGGTATAACCTTTCGGCTTCCTCCAGGCCGCACAATCGCTGAACCCTGCGCTTTTGGGAACGGCTGAGTCCATCAGGGCACCACCTTGGACGGTGGTACATGTCTTCTTCTTCTTCTTGTCCCTCGTCTTCGGAATCCTCGAGATCTGCCCACCGAGGGGACTCAGCGCGTTTGCTCTGTGGCGGGAGAGGCCCTAAGCGCTCGAACACAGACACGTTGGCTGCCTCCTTCTTCTTCTGGTTGCATTCTGGGCAATTGCCGATTGTGGGCAATCAGCTCATTCCTGAATCCCAGCAGTGTCTGAAGAAGGGGCAGTCCCAGTGCCTGGCGTTGTCATCTTGCTCCCTTGATTTTTCCATGGCACGGCGCTCGTGCTCCTCCTCGTCGCGATCGTGCCGACGATGTCTTCTGGCTTCTCTAGCCAGACGATCTCCTCCATCATCATAGCTGGACCGTCGGCGTTGGTCATACTGACTTACATACTTGTTGAGGAGGTGATCAGAGAGGGGTCGCTGATATCTTATGTTCTTCACCTCTCCCTCTGTGACGTAGCGCTTGCCATCATGATGGAGCCGATCGCGTGGAGCGGCCTCCTCTGTGTCCTTGCTACGAGAGCAGCTGCCCTCGTCTCCATCTTTGCCAGAGTGGTTCCCAGGTCCTACCATGTTGATGCTGAACGAGGATCCTGGCTGGCAACCTTCAGGGTAAGTGCACTCCACCATGTTAACGGCGGGAAAGGGCTGGGTGTCGACCTTCATGGCGTACTGGTTGAAAATTAGACGCCCTTTTTCTATCGCCGCTTGGATGTGCTGATGCCATACCCTGCAGTCGTTGGTGGCATGGGAGAGCGAGTTGTGCCATTTGCAGTATGGCTTTCCGTTCAGCTCTTGCACCGTGGGGAATTTGAGACCTTCAGGAATCGTCAACTGTTTCTCCTTGAGCAGGAGGTCGAAGATTTGCTCAGTCTTGGTCACGTCAAAATCAAATCCCCTGGGTGGGCCTGGTGGCTTTACCCATTTGCAGGACACGGGGGTTCCTCCGGTCCATTCAGCCACTGCTACCTCTTGGTCTCCCGCAGGAAACTTCGTCTTCCTCTGCATCGACCAGGACTACTGCACGCTTGAACTTGTCTTGGTACAGGTCCGGGTGGCGCTGTTCATATGCCGATAGTTTCTGAACCATGTGCGCCAGTGAGGGATAATCTGCTTGGGAGGCCATGTCCTTGAGCTGCGTTGCAAGGCCTGCTACTGCCAACTCGACTGCTTCTTTTTCAGTGATACGAACCGAATAACATCGGTTCCTAAGATTCCTGAAGCGCTGGATGTATTCTGTCACAGTTTCTCCGCGCTTCTGACGTAGTTGTGCTAGATCGGCAATGCCAGACTCGGAAGCCTCTGAATGGTTCTGCATATGGAACTGCTCTTCCAACTGCTTCCAAGTCCGGATGGAGTCCGGTGGTAACGAGGTGTACCATCCGAAAGCCGATCCCGTGAGGGACTGTGAGAAGAGCCTCACGCGTAGTTGATCCGACACTGAAGCCGGTCCTAGTTGAGCCAAATATCGGCCGACGTGCTCGATGGAGCTGGAACCATCTGATCCACTGAATTTGGAGAAATCAGGGAGCCGATATTTAGGTGGCAGCGGGATCATCTCGTAGTCGTCGGGGTACGGCTTAGAATAGCCGATTGCCCTCCTTTTCGGCACCATGCCGAACTGGTCTCTCAGTATGGTACTGATCTGATCCGCTGTGCTGGCTGCAGGAGTTGAACTCTGAAGATTCGCCGGGGTGGCGTACTTAGCCAGCCATGTTTGCTTTTCCAGCTCTGAGCCAACTGCAGGAGCTGAGCTCTGGAGGTTCGTCGGGGTGGCGTACTTAGTTAGCCACGTCTGCTTCTCAAGCTCTGTCGCTGACATCCCTCCTGTTTTCCCAGAAGTCCCTGATGTTGTGGCCTGGTTTGTGAGTGCCCAGTTGCCACAATCTGGCACATACGTGCACGTGTACCCGTGAGGGATCTCCTTAGGCGCCTCAGGCAAGAACTGGTAGTCACTAGGGTCACCACCGATCTTGTAGACGACGAATGCCGGTGTAGCCGGCACTTCTGGTGCTGCCAACGCATATGGCAGCGGTGGACGGGACTGGAGTGGCAACTCTCCTTGATGCGTCCCGAGTGACATAGGCATGCCAAATGGGCCTGCCGAAGATAGTACCCGGGGTTTACTGGAGGCCCAATACCCGAAGAATAAGAAGATTCGGGAGCCCAAGATTTACTAAGGAAAGATAGAGTTGTAATAGGGAGTGTTGTTTGTAATCTGGCGAGATGAGTTAGAAACCGTCCCGGACTCTGTAAATTTGTATAGCACGAATCCCTCGGCTCCACCTCCTATATAAAGGGGGAGTCGAGGGACGAAGAATCAATCGAATCATTGTCTGCAAACCCTAGTTTTCATAGTCGTCGAGTACTTTTCGGCTGAAACCTTCGAGATCTACTTGCCCTCTACTTCTAACTAAACCCTAGCCTACAATCCATAGGCATTGACAAGTCAATCCCTTGTCAATTGGCGCCGTCTGTGGGAATTAGAGGCGTAAGGAGCTGATCTCGATGGCACGCTCAAGATCTTCGACATCGTCAACCGCAAGCAACACAATGGATCGAGGTAAACAGATCGCTACTGGTCTTGTCGATTTTGTTCCTCACCCACCCTCCCGTTTGGATGCATATGCGTATCTGGCGGAGCCCATGGAGATGACGTTCGGAAGGTTCCACTTTCGCGTCGAGAAGGAAGGATCGTATCGTGTCGAGATTCCGATTTCGTCGGGATCATCAGTGGCCGATTCCAATTTTTCAAGCTATGCATCGACAAACGAGTCAGGAGAAGAAGAAACCTCGGCGACACGCTACGTCAGCATCAGAGCAAGAGAGAAACTCGCCAAGATCTTCAACGACATATCGTTTGAGTCATCTGCGGACTCGTATATAAGCGATGGCTCAAGCGATGTCGACAGTCATGACTTCATCGACAAATCTCTCACAGTGGGCAAGGTCTTCATCAATCTCAACGATGATGTCACCAAACCCAACGTAGATCTGAGTACAAAGTATCATCAGATTTACGCCATTGAAGATCAAGAAGAGACATCTGAGGCTTTCGACAGTTTGGGAAATCCATACGTCGATCCCTCCAATCTGCGACAAGGCTTGGGCAACAAATACGTCGGGCCAGAGCCGCGAGATAGAGTTCAACTTTCACAAGCAGCGTGGAACAGAGCTGCGAGAGCTATGAACGGCACAGAACCAATGGCTACCACAGCCACACCAGAAGAATTGCAAGCATATCAATATAGGCTCGCACGAGCTGCCAGGGAATTGGAAAAACAGACAGCTGAGTTGAACAGGAGAAAGGAGGCAGCTTCGCATCCAAGCAGAGAAGGGCAGATCTAAGTCGACAATCTAGAACTACGGGTGATAGCCATCGGGAGGCGCGGAACAGAGCAAGGTCAAGACTGCAACACATACCCGAAGCGGAAAGAGAACACTTGGTTCAAAACCTCGACATGTCCTTTATGTCGATAGATACAAGAGGAAACATCATCCCTAAGACACCAGAGGCTGGGTATATGGCGACACATGCTTTTATCCTTGCATCTAAACCACCTCCGGGTGACCCAAGGGAAACACTGTACAATATGGCGGTAGCAGGAGTTGGAGCTATGGGGACAGCGTTTATATCAACGCCTCCCGAAGGAGTGGCAAGGCAAAATAGTCCGCGACCCGCAGCAGCAACAGCGGCAAAGACTCGAAGGGCCAAGTGGAGCAAGAGACACGGCAGCACAAGCAAGAGTCGACGAGAGCGCGGCAAAGCGAAGGGATCATCGGCAATCCCCAGAACTTAACGACGAAGATATGTGCGGCTTACCATGCTTCACGAGGAGAGTCCGAAAAACGCGAGTCCCCTCAGGATTCAAGTTACCCGATAATTTCAAGAAATTCGACGGCCTTCAAGATCCAGAGGATTGGCTAGTCGACTATCTGGAGACGGTGAAGGCGACAGGAGGAACTAGGGCAACAGCCATGCACAGCATGCAGGAGCAGCTGAGAGGAGCCGCACGCTCATGGAGAACGAAACTCGCTCCAGGATCCATCGACAAATGGGAAAGTTTCGAGGACGTGTTCGTCAAGAACTTCAGATCCACGTGCAAAAACCCGCATCATTAGAGGAGTTGAGAGCGTGTCGACAAAAGCGATGAGCCAATGAGAAAGTACATCCAGGAGGTGGAATATCATCAAAAACTCGGCAGAAAACATATCTGACGAGAGAGCAATAGATGCGTTTGTCGCAGGAGTCAGGCGTGGAGACTTTGTCGAGGATTTGGGAAGGACCAATCCAAGGACAGTATCCGCGTTAATGGAGATAGCAAATAAATGGGCAGATGGAGAAGACGCCGTCCACAACAAACGACACAGGTCGCCAGAGGAGGACCGTGGTCGAAACTATCAACCGAGGCGAAGATTTCCTCGGACGTACCAGAACTACGACGCCCCAGGACAAATTTCGGCAGGTTTTCGGACAAATACAGGAGGCAACAGAGATGATTACCAGAGAAGCAGTGAACAGCGAGGTGATAATAGGGATGATTCACGCAACAGGCAAAATAGTGGGCCGAGGTTTCCAAGACCTTTCGTGTCCCCCGAGGAAATGCTGAACGGACCGTGCCAGATGCACTTCTTCCTCGACAGCAACGGGAAAAGACAGTCAGGGCACCTGCAGAAAGACTGTCGAAATTTTCAGGCAATGTTCAGATACGCAGAAAATGCTCACGCTCGAGCAGCACAGAGAAACCCTCGGGAGCCTAGGAGCGAGGTTCATCTACCGCCACCTCCCGCGATTACAGAGGACAATCGACACCAGCTAAGAATAGCGGCAGCACCTGCACCACCACCCTATGTTGATCCTAACTCCAACGGAGCAGTGTTGATGATTCAGAAGGGAAGGCCGTCCAATAGAGCTCAAAAAGTAATCTCACGACAGGTGTTTATGGCAGAGAAAATGCCTCCACCAACAGTTGAGTACCTTAATTGGTCAGGACAAGATATCGGCTTCACAATAGCAGATCATCCGCAGCAAGTTCCTCGACCAGGGCAGTCAGCACTTATTCTGCCAGCAGTTATCGCAGGATTTGATGTCTCTCGAGTGTTCATAGACGGCGGCAGCAGCTTGAACCTCATGTATGCAGATACATTGAGGAAGATGAACATATCCTTAGCAAACTTGAAACCAACAGACACAAGGTTCCACGGCATCACACCAGAGAAACCAAGTTATCCATTGGGAAAAATCAATCTCGATGTTCAATTTGGGACCCGAGAAAATTATAGAATCGAGAAGCTCGAATTTGAAGTCGTGGATTTTCCATCACAATACCACGCTCTGTTGGGACGACCAGCATATGCTAGATTTATGGCAGTACCACACTATACATACCTGTTGTGGAGGTTGCCCGGACCAAGAGGACCAATCACAGTCAAGGGAAGCTTTGCCTTAGCCGATAAGTGCGACAAGGATTTTCACAGGTTGGCAGAAACTTTCGGGATGCAAGCCGAGTACTTGGCGTCAAAAAGCATGACTGATTACGACGTACTGCCAGACGCTGGAAGGCCAAATAAAGAATCAACTTTCAACACAGAGAAAAATTCTAAGGAGGTGCAGATTCACCCGACAGATCCAAAAAAGACGACATCTATCGCAAACGATATGGATATCGCATAGGAAAGCGCGCTCGTCAAGTTCCTCCGTGAGAACTGGAAAATCTTTGCATGGTGTCCAGCTGACATGCCAGGAGTACCCAGGGAACTTGCCGAGCACCACCTAAATTTGGATCCAACAGCGAAACCAATCAGACAACCTTTGCGGCGTTTTTCGGAACCAAACCGCAAAGCCATGCTTTCAGAAATAAATCGACTCGAAGAAGCTGGTTTTATCAGAGAAATATCTACAGAAGCCACATGGGTAGCTAACCCAGTGATGGTGCCGAAGAAAAACACGACAGTCCTTCGCATGTGCGTCGACTTTACGTGTCTCAATAAACATTGTCCTAAGGATCACTTTCCCCTCCCAAGGATCGATCAAATTATCGACTCCACGGCAGGTTGCGAACGTCTTTCCTTCTTGGATGCATACTCTGGTTATAACCAGATCAGATTAAAAGAAGATGATGAAGCCAAGACAGCGTTTATTACACCTTACGGCGTGTTTTGCTACAAGACAATGCCCTTTGGTCTAAAAATGCGGGAGCAACATATCAGAGGGATGATGCAGAAGTGTTTAGCAACACAGATCGGGAAAAACGTGCAAGTATACATCGATGATGTCGTCATAACATCAAAAAAGGGGACAACATTGATCGAGGATCTCAAAGAAACTTTTGACAACCTCGACAAATTCTGCCTCAAACTGAACCCGACGAAGTGTTCTTTTGGCGTCCCAGCAGGAGAACTTCTGGGGTTTCTAGTTTCGGCAAGAGGGATTGAAGCAAATCCCGACAAAATACAAGCCATAGTAACAATGAGAAAGCCAACAAAGTTGAAAGAAATACAGCAGCTAACTGGGCGAGTCGCAGCTTTGAGCAGGTTCGTCGCCAGGTTAGGAGAAAAAGCGTTACCATTTTATGCGCTGATAAAACAAGGAGATAAATTCCAGTGGAACGAAGAGGCCGACAGAGCTTTCGAGGATCTGAAGCGAAAAATCTCGACACCACCAATCCTGGTGGCTCCAAAGGAAAAGGAACCTCTCTTGCTGTATATTGCAGCCACGCCCCAAGTGGTTAGCACGGTATTAGTTGTCGAAAGAGAGGAAGAAGGGAAAATCCATGGAGTGCAGCGGCCAGTATACTTCGTGAGCGAAGTCTTGTCACCTTCAAAACAAAGGTACCCTCAGTACCAAAAGCTAGCATATGGAGTGTTCACGACAGCACGAAAATTGCGCCACTATTTTTCGGCACACCCGATCATAGTGGTCAATGAAGCTCCCTTGTCAAATATCTTGAATAACCCGAAGCTACGGGTCGTGTCTCCCTTTGGGGAATAGAACTTTCCCTCGGGACATCACGTATGAAAAAGAAAAGCAATAAAGTCGCAAATACTGCCAGACTTCATCGCAGAATGGATGGAGTTGCAAAATACAGGACCTCCAGATTTATCGAGAACTTGGACCATGAACTTTGATGGGTCCAAGAGACTAGAAGGAGCTGGCGCAGGAGTAGTACTCATATCACCTGAAGGCGACAAATTGAAGTACATCCTCCGGATGACGTTCCTTAACGCATCTAACAATGAAGCAGAATATGAGGCTCTCATACACGGGATGAAGATGGCGAAAGCACAACGGAGCAACTCGATTAAAAATCTTTGGCGACTCACAGTTGGTGGCTCAGCAAGTTATGAACCAATGTGATGCAATCAATGATAGCATGATGGCATACAAGGAGGTGTACAACGAGCTTGAGAAGTTATTCGATGGATGCGAAGTAAATCATATTAGCAGGTTGAGCAACGACGAAGCCGACGTTCTTGCAAACATCGGGTCACAGTGCCTTCCGGTCCCGCCGTGTGTATTGGGAAGAGATAACAGAGAGATCCACTAAGCCAACAAAGTCAAAAAAGAAGGAGAAGAAACCCTCGGAGGCTGCCAAGGAAAAGCAAGAGGACGGAGAAGAGGATCAGGACTTGGTCATGGTGATACAGATACCGTGGATGCAGCCGTACATATCATACATCATGAGGAAAGAAATACCCGATGATCCAGTTGAAGCAAGGCGAGTAATTCGACGCTCCAAAGCTTTTACGGTGGTCAAGGGAGAATTGTATAAGCGAAGTATTTCAGGCGTTTTGCAAAGGTGCGTTACACCCGAAGAAGGAAGAATAATCCTGAAGGATGTACACGAAGGAATATGTGGCCACCACGCAAGTAGTCGAGCTATCGCAGCCAAGGTTTTTCGGGCAGGATTCTACTGGTTGACAGCAATCGAGGACGCCAAGGACATAGTAAGAACTTGCGACGCATGTCAAAGGTTCGCCGCAAAACCTCACTCTCCAGCAGCAGAGCTAGCACCAATACCATTGTCTTGGCCCTTTGCTCAATGGGGACTTGATATGGTGGGTAAGTTACACAAATCCTGGCCAGGAGGAAAGGAGTACATGCTAGTAGCCGTCGATAAGTTTACAAAGTGGATAGAAGCGAAGCCGATAAATTCACCAGATGGAGCATCCGCAGTAAAATTCGTAAAAGGCCTCGTCTTCAGATTTGGAGTGCCCCATAGCATCGTCACAGACAACGGCAGTAACTTCACATCCCATGAATTCAAAGATTATTGCGAAGAGGTGGGTATCAAGCTGAACTTTGCGTCAGTTGCACATCCTCAAACCAATGGGCAAGTCGAGAAAGCCAATGGTATCATCTGCAATGGCATCAAGAAGCGCTTGTTAGGACCACTGGAAAAAGCTCGACATACCTGGCCAGAAGAACTACCAAGCGTGTTGTGGAGCATCCGAACAACACCAAACACAGCAACGCAGGAAACTCCGTTTTTCCTGGTTCACGGAGCAGAGGCAGTATTACCAATCGAGATAGAGCACAACTCTCCACGTGTCGCCGAATATGATGAAGAAACGTCGAGAAGAGCGCTAGAAGATGACGTCGATGCACTTGATGAAGCGCGAGATGAAGTATTATCTCGGGTAACTAAATATCAGCAGGACTTGAAAAATTACCACAGCCGACGATTGCGGCCAAGATCTTTTCAGGTGGGAGACCTAGTCCTTCGACTCACGCAAAAAAGTCATGAAAAACTCGAGTCACCGTGGCTTGGCCCTTACATCGTCACGGAAGTAATCGGAGGAGGAGCATACAGAATAAAGGACAAGAAGACAGGGGTGGAGGAGCCAAACCCCTGGAACGTGGCGCAACTTAGGCGTTTTTACGCCTAGAGTCAAAATATAGTCTTTGTAAAGCTTCAATGTACTGAAACGCCCGCGAGTTTTCAGACGCACTCTTTTCCTTTTTCGGGGCACCGAGTGGGGCCGGAGAAGGTTTTTAATGAGGCGGGCTCGCGGTGCTGCAATATAATAAAGATAGTGACAATATAACTTTTCTTCTTTATCGACATGACCAAAGTCTTTGCTCCGACGAATTTCAATATAGTTCATCGACAAAAGAAAAACCTTGCCTTGGTATTCAGATACCTCGTGAGTAAACAAAAATACAAAATAGTACTCAATAAAAAGCTCGGGGGATCATATTCGCCTTAAAAATATAAATGCCTTGGTTCAAAACCTCGCAAACATACAAATATAGTAAAGAGTCACCGAAACACTCGGGGGCTAAACAAACAGAGAAATATAATGATTGCTTTACAATATAGTCATGGATTACAAAGAAGAAATATCTACAAGAAGAAAATAACTAGTCTTGATTCAATATGTCATCAAGAGTAATTCTGTTTTCCTCAGGAGCGGCACCAAGAAAATCGGCATAATGGCCATCGGCAAAAAAGTCGGCATCCATCCGAAGCAGGTCCTCAATCATTTCTTCGGCTATAGGCGTAACCTTTGTGTTAATCCTGTCAATACCAACTCTCCGACGTTTTACCTTTTGATGAACCTTCTCGACAACCTGGGTAAGGTCAAGCTTCGAGTGGCAGATCTGGAGCATGATAAGAGCAAATCTAGCGCCAGCTACCAATTGAGCTTTGACAAAATCATGGATACTGTGCGCATCCTTGAACCTTTCCATCAATTCAGGAAGAGTTTTTGGTTGGACGTTCCGAGGAAACATGGAGTTGTAAACCATGGACAAGGACTTGGTACAGAAGTCAAGGAAATCGCGAGTTTGAGAGGCGCGATCTTGAAATCTGACAATTTGGCGGGTCCTCTCCGGGGTAGCCCAAAACAGAGAACCATGGTCCAGGGAAAGATTAACAAGGAGGGTTGTCCTAGCATTTACCCTCTCTTCTTCGGCAGCAGCATCAGTAAAGGCACCTATCAAAACAAAGAAGTGGAAACCTTTAAAAGACAGTAGCATGAAGACGGAAGATATCAGAGGATGAAACAGGCATACCCGACATATCTACACTGGCTTCATTCATTAATTCGAGCATGAAATTTTCTCGAATAGTCGCCTTTTCAGCCTCGGAAGCAGCAATTTCCTTAGCAGCTACGGCCTCGCGAGCTTGTTGAAGAGCAATTTTTTCGGCTTCAGATGACTTACGAGATTGCTCCATCATCACAAGTGTTTGCTTCTTCGCATACTGAAGTTGTTGCCGAAGTTCATCCAGTTCTTGCGACAAGGTATCGTCGACAGGAGCGGTATCACCAAAAGCTTTCCTCGCGCGGGAAGAAGAAGGCGAAACATTGGAAGGAGCAGAAGATGGAGTATAGTTATCAAATATCAACTGAAAAATAAACAAAACAACATCAAATAACAAGCAAAGATAGAAGTCTTCATTAATCTCTTGGAATAATTACAAGGGCATTACAGTGGAGTTAAGAAAGTACGTGTCGCCAAATGACTACTTTGGCGACAGAAGCAAAAGAAACAGAAAGAAAAACAGAGGCATGCAACTAGACCTCCGGCCTCGAGGAGCTAGGAGTTGAAGCTGGCTTGATCCCCAGATACGCCAAGATCTTCTTCGTGTTGGGCTTGGCCGCCTTGATCAGCGACCTCCATCTTGACTGCTCTATCCGACCGGTGTCGCCAACCTTCATCCAATCAAGCGTACGTTGGCTGTCGCAACCAGGGCAACGATACTCTCGACGCAACCTTCATATTCTCCCGACGCATCTTCAATCCCAGGTCTTCCGAAGCATTAAACATCTTGGCGAGGTTAAGGAAAGTTGCGGGTTCTTCTTTCTTCGGGAAGAAATAAGGGAACAACGCTGACAATCCTGCATTAGCATTTGCCACGCCTTCACGAATTTCGCGCCCGTGAAACTCCAGAAGAGAAAGTGCGTCAAGGAGAGGATCGTTGACAGGATTATCCAGATCAAAATCCTGGTTTGTTTGGGCTGCCACACGAGACAAGACATCAGTCAACAACCAAGAAACAGGAAGTGCAGTAAAATAAAAGGGATTGATAATATTACTCAGAGTACGTCGACTTTGCGACTTCAAACGCTTGAGGATTCCTTCGTCACGAGAAGCTTGTGCAGCTTTGTGCTCATCCAAGGCAGCTGTCGCATCCTCAAGTTTCTTCTGCAGTTCCTCGACACCAGCAGCTTTCGCCTTAGCTTCATCAGCTTCGACCTTGGCTTTGCTAGCAGCGAGTTCGGCTTTCTTGCGAGCCGCCTCACTTTGCTCAAGTTTTTGAGCCAGTGCGTCGGCGCGTTCGTTAGCCTCTGCAAGTTTCTCTGTCGAGATATGGAAAAAAGAGAGAAGAAAGATCAAAAAATCGCGGCAAGCAACAGGAGAGACAAATTAAGGAAAAACGACAAGTATGAAAGTCGTTACCTTCGGCTCTATTAGCATATTCACGGTACCCAATAAATTGGGAACCGATGCGGAGAAGATCCTTGATCATAGGCTGTTCAACGTGAACACAGTAAGAGAAACATCGGCAAGACAAAGAGACAAGGTGTGAAAAAATAAAATAATGAAAATGTAGATGTCGACAGACTTACATCATCTAAGAGCAGAGACGATGAACTGCCCAACTGAGGGGCAGGATCAACAATCTTTTCAACCCGTGCCCTTTTGGGTGAAGGGGCACGGGGGCTCGAAGGAGGAGTAGATGTATCAGCATTTTGTTGAGGAGGCGACGATTCCTCCCCTTCAACTGGTTTTTCTGAAATAACTAAAGTATGTGACGTGCTCGTTCGAGCAGCCACATCTAAAGTTGGTGTTTCTTCATCATCACTGTGACAAAATAGTGGCAGCATAAAAAGCAAGGCAAAATAAAATTCTTCAAATAAAAAAGGAAAAGAGCAAGGAACCTACGAGCTGATGATACTCTCGATGTATGGATCATAAGCTGCTTTTCGAGGTGCAGGGGCAGTTTCTTCGGGTTTCGAGGTCCCGGAATCTTCGGCATTGCTCCTTTTCCTTTTGCTCTTCGGAGAAACAGCAGGAGGAGGAGATTGCGCTGATGTTGTATCTTCAGAGGCAGCATCCTTCTCAGTAGATCCCGCAGATTTTCGAGAATCTGCGGGTTCATTCACAAAAGAGGGGGTCTCCTGGTTGACATCATCGACAACGGCTCTTTCTTCGACCTCTCCATCCTCAGGAAGAGGAGGAAGGGAAGCCATAGTAGGATGATTCTACAAGGAAATAGTAACAAAAGAGAATAAGTGAGATACCACTACAATAAGATACGAGGAACAGTTCAGAGCAAGATAGAACTTCGAGAAGACAAAATACCTCGGGAAGAGGATTGGAAGCACTGTATGGTTCCACTCGACAGGAGGAGGGAATAGGATCCTTCTTGCCTAATCGAGAAATTCTTCGAACCAATTTTTCCAAGTCCTTTACAGAAAGATCACTGGAGATTCTGTTGGCGTCATTTTCACCAGAATACGTCCAAAGGGGATTTTTGCGAGCCTGAAGAGGCTGCACTCTAATCCTAAGGAAGTAGGCAGTAATTTGAACACCAGATAGCTCTTTGCCTCGAGTGTTTTGAAGATGACGGATACGAGCCATGAGCGCCTCTGTCGCCTTTTTCTCTTCTTCAGAAGCTTCGGCATCCCAGGAACGGCGACGCTGAATCCTGGCACTTCCGTCAAAAGGAACTATGTTGTGCTCCACAGAATTGGCGCTTTCTTCGTGGATGTAGAGCCATTTTTTGCGCCATCCTTGGACAGAATCAGGAAACTTGACGTCGAAATAATCGACATCAGTCCGAACACAGATAACAACGCCACCTATGTTATAAGTGACGTTGTGGGAGCCATTACGGCGGAGGCAGAAAATGCGCTTCCACAGAGCCCAATTGGGAGGGATTCCGAGGAAGCATTCGCAAAGTGTGATAAAAATAGAAATGTGAAGGATGGAATTGGGAGTCAACTGGTGCAGTTGAATCCCATAAACGAAAAGAAGGCCGCGGAGGAAATCGTGGATTGGGGTTGAAAGGCCGCGGATCAGGTGATCAACAAAACTAACCCGATACTCCATTGGAGGCTTGGGGTAGCTTTCTTCGCTAGGAAAGCGGATGGCGTCCTCCTTCGTCATGAGGCCGAGCCTCTTCAGCGTGTTGATGTCTTGATTGGAGATTTTGGATCTCTCCCACTCAAGATCCTCGGCGGCCATCTTGGATTCCGGCGTGCTGTGGCGAGTCAGACGCGTGCGCGGTGGCATCAACGGCAGTGGGCAGAGCAATGTATGTGCGTACGGAAGATTGGAGAGAGTTGGGCGCAGGGGAAGTATTGCGAAGAGGAACAGGTAAGCGGCGCAAGCAAGGGGATGAACGGAGGTTGAAGAAGGGTTTATATAAGAATCGGGTGAAGCAGTGTGCCGTTGGATGAAGAAATCGTGTGGTGAGAATGGATCTTCTAGACACAAGGGCAAAACAGTATTTTTACTGAGATAGGCGTTACCGTACGTGCGCCAGGAAAAGCGGAGGACGTGTGTCCCCCACTTGCACGACGTGTCAACATGGTCGAAGCAATGGACCCACAGGGCAGAGAATTCACGACTATTCGAGAAGGATGAAGTAAATTTGATTAAGGGAAGTATGTCGACAAGAAAAATAAAAGAAAAGTGGCGACAGAAAGAATTATTCAATACTTCGGGAGCCTTTGATCAAATACAAGTTTTTGCCCAAATGCTCGGGGGCTACTTCAGAAAAAAGTAAATTTTCGAGTATGACAAATATAGAAATTGCGGGAGCCTACAACCAAGCACAAGTCCTTGGCTGTAGCCTCGGGGGCTACTCCCATCGGGAGCGCTGTTCGCGCACCCGAGAGATAAAGAAAGAGATCATATCGAAGTAATGAAAATATGGCGACAAGGTGGACTAAAATATTGAGCCTACAACCAAGCACAAGTTCTTGGTTGTAGCCTCGGGGGCTACTCCCATCGGGAACGCTGTTCGCGTACCCGATGAAATTACCAAAGGAAAAAATAAAAAAGCAAGAGAGTATATTTCGAGTTATAATTAACTCTACATATACTCCCATCGGGAGAGCAATATAAGTCATATTTGACTCGATAAAATGTGCCATTCCAACAGCCAGAAAAGCACTCGACAATATATTCTCAGAACGCCGAAGTTGCGATCAATTTCTGAATGCCGCAAATTTGCGAAGGTAAGACCCCAGAATCCGTTCTGCTGGGCGTGGCATCGCCAAAGACTGCGCTCTGCTACTTTTATCCGTATCAACAGATACGAAGAAAAATCCTAACGGACGCGTTAGGTACCCGATAAATTCGACTGGGACTCGACAGAATGGTAAGACCTTAAGCGGCACCTGTCGAAGTTTACACCAGTATCCCGAGATCATGTCCAGGGACGTGATTTTGAAGTAGGTTTTTGAGGATTGCCACTAGAGCAGTTAACTAGTACCTGATCCGTCAGATGAACTAGCCCCAACTACCATTATCCCTGTACAATATAGAATTTTATGTGAAGAAGTATAAAAAGTTAAAGCTTCCGAATAAAAATAAGCTGTAGAGATTTTCCCTGACTCTACGATTCAAGCAAAATCTCGGGGGCTACTGACATAGGCATGCCAAATGGGCCTGCCGAAGATAGTACCCGGGGTTTACTGGAGGCCCAATACCCGAAGAATAAGAAGATTCGGGAGCCCAAGATTTACTAAGGAAAGATAGAGTTGTAATAGGGAGTGTTGTTTGTAATCTGGCGAGATGAGTTAGAAACCGTCCCGGACTCTGTAAATTTGTATAGCACGAATCCCTCGGCTCCACCTCCTATATAAAGGGGGAGTCGAGGGACGAAGAATCAATCGAATCATTGTCTGCAAACCCTAGTTTTCATAGTCGTCGAGTACTTTTCGGCTGAAACCTTCGAGATCTACTTGCCCTCTACTTCTAACTAAACCCTAGCCTACAATCCATAGGCATTGACAAGTCAATCCCTTGTCACCGAGAGCTGGTCCTGACGGCGAGTACTTGTAACATCCCATGTTTGCTAATAAAATAATTGTTGCTAGTTGTGCATAAGCATGCATGCATTTGCATAAAATTTTAGAAATTTTGCACAAAAATGGTTTGAAACAAAGTTGCAAATGTTGTATTTTGCTCTATTTAAAAATTGATGCAAAAAGCCCCTCAAAACTGGGTCAAAATACCCTAATTATACCTATTTTTACCCTGTTTTTATTTTTCAGAAAAAAACCCCAGAACTCAGGGGGCTTTGGGCAAAATGCCCCTTATCTTCTTCCTCGCACAGGCAGGCACCTGCGTGCCCTGCCCTGCGTGCCCGACGCGGCCACCTCCTGCTTGTCGCCGCCCACGGCCAGGAGACGTCATGCGCCCTCCCTACCTCGACGTCCCCCTCGTCCCTATCTTCTCCTCTCTCTGGCCCTCTACCTCTCTTCCTCTCCGGCCTCGGGCCGAAACCCTAGCCCCGCAGACCTCGCCGGCGCCGCCTCTACACGCCACCCCGCGCTTGGCCGAGCAGCCCTGGAGCTCCGCCGCGACGCCCCAGTCCTCCTCCGACCACCAGCGCACGCCGAGGCGGCTCGAATCGGGCGAATCGAGCTCCGCCCGTGCCGCAGACCTTCGCCTCCCGCCGGCGTTCCCGGCCACCTCCGGCCTCGCCGTCGAGCTCCACACGCTCGTGGTGAGCTTCTCCGCCGAATGGCGCCCCTCCCCTTCCCGATTGCTTCCTCCACCGGCACCGCACCGTGCACCTGCGCCCGCCGCCGTCGGACATGGTCGCCGACCATGCTCCGGCGACCCAAAACGGGCGGCGCCACCACCAAAAGGTCGCCCGCGTCGCCCTGCATCTATTCCCCTCTCGCGCGCCCTCAATCGGGGGCCAAATCGTCCGATTTGAGCTCAACCCGAGCTCACGGGGAGCTCATGGCGTGGCTGACGTCATCATGACGTCATGCCCACGTCACAATTCCTTTTTCTATTTTTCAGAAAATGTTTAATTCTTGCTTAATTCATAAGTAATTCATTTTAATTCAGAAAAAGGTGTATAATATATCGAAATGTTCAGAAAAACATTCTCTACAAGTTTAGGAGTAATTCATACATCATTACAACCTTTGAACTTGCAAATGTAGTGAAACCCTAAAAGAACCCTCTCATATGGCGGTGTCCGATGCCGGAACCCCTTTAACCTGACGATGCACCTAGGGTCTATTCAATTCCATTAATATGACATATCATCATCCTTGTATGCGCATTGCATCGATGCCATGTGTTGATTGTTGTTTTACCCTTTCCGGTATTTGCTTCTTCGCGATCGATATAGCACGAGTCCGAGACGATGAAGATCGACAACACCGAAGGTCAATAATTGTCCACCGACGACAAGTCAAGCATGCATCGAAGATCCACATTGGTTTGTCAGGGACAAAGGCAAGCCCTAACCTGGTTCATCTATGATTTCGAAATGCTTTTATCTGTGGTTCCTACATAACGCATACGATTCAACTGTCTTTTATCGATAGATAGAGTTACCCTATCTGTTGCATGTCCGACCTTTGTAGCCTCGATACCCTGATCCACTGCTCCTAGCATAACTAGGTTTGGCATGTGTGCGTCGCGAGAGCCTTTATCTCTTATGCTTAGCCATGCTTAGTTTGTTACGCTACTACTCCGGTCTTCGGACTGGAGCCTTACAATGAAATGAATCTAGCATGACAGATTGACGTGGTAAGTATAGAGATGATGATAAACATGATTAAAGGCTCAGACGAGAGGCCACATTGGGATGTGGTGGGTTGTTTCGTTTCTGCCGACCCTAGGAACCGAGTTCTCGCCTCTTGAACCAAGATCGAGCGTACAACCACACGAGGCCCTATTATGGTACCCTCTCGACTCACTAACTTGCCTAGTAGATTCCATGAGTCACATAGTTTGCGCGTTACCTGGTCATATGCATTGCATTTTGCTTGGGGGTTAAAGGTACATAACAGGCAGGTAAGCGTGGTCGTGGTGGCTGGGGGTTGCGGCCTCTGGGGAAACCCACCTCGGTACACATCGTTAAGGACCGACTTCGGGACTTGACCCGTTACGGCGGAACAATCCTTAGCGCGTGACTCATGGTCTCGGCGACAGCAAGGTAAAGGTCGTGGTCAACCACCCTCTGCCGGCTTTCCAAGGAAGAGAGCTAATGTCTGGCATTAAGAGTCGGTTGGCGCGTGTGGGTAAAGTTGTGCACCCCTGCAGGGTTAAATCTTTTCGAAAAGCCGTGTCCACGGTTATGGACGACTTGGGAACGGATTCTGTGATCATAGACAACATGAACCTAATCGTAAAACTTGGCAACCAATGTGTGCTTACGGACACCTTCTTCGGGTGTTGAGGGGGTGATCCGAGGATAGTGGTTCGAGATGATGAAGATTGGTGGATACAATATGATGATCAATAGAGATAGAGATATCGCTCTCTTATCCCATTTCAAAGGTTCTGAGTAGTCGAGTTTCTTCTCTCTCTTATCTTACAAAGGAAAACTGGCTTTACGCAAAAGAAGCTCCACAGAAAGCCCGCATACCAGATTTGCTAAAAGGTTGTACTAAGTCTTGCTGAGTCCCTGTACTCAGCTTTGCATGCTTTTGTTTCAGACGAAGTCGCTCCAACAGATGGTGGTTTCTAATCGACATCGACGAGTAGCTTGGGGTTCCCAGGTGGCAGCCTGGAATCTATGGGCTGGGACGTCGCCGTTATGCTCCTGGCCTCTTAGGCCTTTTTGATATCTTGCTATGTCTAATAGCATAACTTCGCTTCCGTTGATTGATGTTTGCCATGTCAGTGACCTCTGCTTGTAATACTTTGGTTCTTCGCTCAGTTATGAGCTTGTATTACTTTTTGAGTCGTAGAGTCACTGTTGTGTTACCGATTCTCTCACTGTAGTCTCTCGAGCTCTAGGTTAGGCTTATGTCAGACGAATATCTGGTATTTGTCTAACCCTGATCCCGGGGGTGCCACAGGTTTTGGTATCAGAGCAGGACTGCCTGTAGGAAAACCCTTTCTACTGGTCGATGTTGAGTCTAGTATTTGTGAAAACTATTTGAAAGCTAAAAGTATTTGCGAAAATCTGATTAGGCTTCTTTTTACTCCTTATCTGGTATCGCTCTAATTCTAAAGTGCCTTACCTTGTGTTGATTTGAAAGTTTTTCTATCTCTTCTAGTCTTTCAAACTTAGGTGGCTCAAGGGTATGACGTTCCTAAACCAATTGACCTAGTGCAGAGTTCTCTAGAGTCGTGTGTGCTCTGTGCATCCTCCTTGTTTTGTTTCAATAGAAAGATTTCCTTTCCATCATGATCTCTCTATTTTGTGGGTTCCACATCATTCTGTTCTCGGCTTCGAGGTGTCCTTTCGCCTTGAATGCCTCCTTTCTATTTGCGTGGTACTTTGGAAGCTATGCATGTCTTCTAGAAGCTACATAATGATCACTACCTCAGCAGTGTCCTCTGTGTCACTCATCTGGTGGTTACTCCTTTCTCTGGGTTTTAACCCTTGGACTTGAACCGAAGGTCCCCGATTGTGCTGGATTCTATATGAATCTTAGTTCATGAAGCTGGCCTTTAACCCAAGATCCATGCCATTGAACACTGGTGTTAATGTTCAAACATTACATCGGGATGGCTAAATTAAAATTAAGCTATCCTTTAAGCTTGTGTTTATTGTCGTGTTGAACTACGACAATAAAGATCTTTCCCTTCCACTAGCTATCGCAGAGATTCTTTCACTGAACCAAATGGATCATGACAAGAGTGATCTTTGTGAGTCCCTTATCTATGCACGTGACTCTGCTACACCTCCCTTTTTCAGCATGAGTTTCCCAAGAGTGTTAACTTGTGCATCTACCTCTCAGAAATTCTGATCCTGATCGTGTTCTTCTTCATTAGTTACTTTTCGACCTTTGTCTGTTAGTTAGAAGCCAAGTGTAAATGTGCATTGGTGTCTCCAGTGTATATTACTCTTGTGGTCATCAAGAACTTCCATTTTGGTATGTCAGGAGAAACAAACTTCAGTACCTCGTCCGTTGCTAAGACTTGGTCAAAGTGTTTAATCTGCAGATTAAGAGGCCTCGTTAGCTTCTATTCTGTTCTACCTTAGAGTATCACACTATTCTATATCATGAGATCGTGCTTTGTATCATGGTCTTACTGATGAAGTGATGCTCTTTCATATCTTTACTCACCCTTTCTCCGAGATGTCTATGCTTGGGAATGTTGGGGTTTGCGTATTGATGTGGCCATCCGAGATTCTTAGAAATTCTCATTGCTTCGAAATCCAAGGACATTTGTGTCATTCTTAGCATGATTGGTTCGCCAATTTCTAAGCGAAGTTTGGTTGTGCTGCCAAGTCCATTCGTTCAGGCGCACATCTTCGGTCAAAGAGCTAGGTTAATCCCAAAGCCCTCAAGACCATATCGTTTGCTTTGTAAAGCACCCCTCTCGAACTCAGTGATATACCGGTGGTTCGTGATATTCTAGTTGTCTTTCTAGAAGTATTACCATGTTGTCACATGACCGTGTTGTCGAGTTCATGAGTATGCTGGTTCTTTGAACTGGTCATTCTCCAAGTGACGATGATGGATAACCCTGAACTAGCTGGTTGAGCTTAAACAACAACTTGGAGAGTTGAAAGACAAAAGCTCTATCCGACTTTGTTCCTTCTTAAAGGGATATCTAGTTTTGTTCGTGCTGAAGTACGATAGTATCCTCCCCATGGATTTGCTGTCTTCCTTAACCTATGATTTGAGTTTGGGCTATCATCAAATCAAACTTAGTTCCAAGGACTATCTTGATGATGTTTATACTCATGGTGGCTCGTCTGAGTATACCTTCATATCCTTTGGTCTGATCAATATTTCTGCCGAGTCTATATAGAATATGAGTCCGTCAGTGGAGTATCTTGATAAGTTTGTTATTGAGCCCATCAATGACATTCTTATTTCCTCCAAGTTTAAAAGATTCATAATGGACAAGTGGCAGTAATGTTGGAAAGTTTTGAGAACCATCTTTGTGTTATCATGAAGTATGTGTTCTGGATGTTGGAAGTGACCTTCTCTGGTTCACGTGCATTTGCTGAAAGATGTCGCCGTGGATCTGAGTTGAGTCCCTTTGTTTTCCTCGGGAATCATCGCAAGTCGGTCAGGCATGTGCGAAGTATTCTTGAAATGGAAGGTTGTTACCTCCATTCTTTGAAACGTTTCTCTATGCACACCAAGCCACTGACTGGTTTGTTCAAAGAGAAGAAGCTTAATAACTTCAAAATCTTCTTTGATGTCCCCACAAGGACTCAGTTGTGTTACATTGCAAGTTCATATGCACGCAATTGTTTTTGACAGTTGCAACCATATGTATTACGCAATCTAGCTCAATCTTTTGGAGCTTGACATTGTGGTCCATATCTTGAGAATCTATCGACTTTACCTTGGTGGTAACTGTTGAAAATTTCTAATTGGACAAGGTAAGTCTGAAATATCTTTACACCTAACCTAAGCTGAATCTCAGGCGGCAATGATGGTTGGTGTTTCTCAAGGATTTTTGACATAGGTCTCTTTGTAAATCCGACAAGATTGATGTCGTGGTTAACACATTAGTCGGAAGGCCTAATGCCATAATCTCTTGAATCATCAAGAATAACCACTCTCCATAAGGATCTTGTGCGACTTATTCTAGGAGTTGCCCTTATGATGTCTTTTCAATCCCGAAGTCTGACCTTCACATGATGACCTATTGAAGGCTATTCAATAGCCTAGAATTGGTGTCTATAACATCAAGGAGAACATCATAAGCAGAGTTGCTAAATGTCTCTCGGTCAATCCCTCGAAATCATTTCTCCGGTGACAACCATTCCGTTAGGAGAAATTTCACTCCCCGCTGATCCTTGGCACTTCCCTAGACAGTACCCTTCTCTTTCCTTTGGTTAGTACTTGAAGTTCTAATCAATTCACACGTTGTGTGAATTCGTCAGTCATCTAGGCCATAGCCTTTTGAGTAGACAACAATCATTTCATGTACCCTTGCCAGAAAAGTGACTATGATTTTGAAATCCAAAGTTTCTCTCGTTGGGTAACCACTTGTACTTCTACGAGTCACCCTCTAAGAGTGCCTCGTCATGGTATCAAAGGCAGTTTAACTTCTCGCTACCTTGTCCCTTCGTAATCTTGTCAAGCGTGGAGCAATTGCCTACCAAAATTTGAAACTTCTTTTGTCTCCTCCGTTACCTTGACGTGTTTCATGTTTGTTATCTCAAAAGATGTTTTTCAACACTCCTCCCATGAGTTAACCATGAGATACTCGATCTTGTGAAGATCCATCATTCCAGAGTTATTCCCTCTTTCCTTTAGGTGCAGTTGAGCAACAACCTCAAGGGAAGAAAATGAAGCGCTTCATTCAGGGTGTAGTGGATCAAATTCATTCATGGTGTTGTGGATCAACTTCTTCAACAAAGAATACCATCGTGGTATCGACAAGCTCGTTGAAGACCATCGTAGTCCTTGCTACCTTCTCTTTTCCTACCTTAGGAATCTCGGGGACGAGATTCTTGTAAGGGGGGTAGAGTTGTAACATCCCATGTTTGCTAATAAAATAATTGTTGCTAGTTGTGCATAAGCATGCATGCATTTGCATAAAATTTTAGAAATTTTGCACCAAAATGGTTTGAAACAAAGTTGCAAATGTTGTATTTTGCTCTATTTAAAAATTGATGCAAAAAGCCCCTCAAAACTGGGTCAAAATACCCTAATTATACCTATTTTTACCCTGTTTTTATTTTTCAGAAAAAAACCCCAGAACTCAGGGGGCTTTGGGCAAAATGCCCCTTGTCTTCTTCCTTGCACAGGCAGGCACCTGCGTGCCCTGCCCTGCGTGCCCGACGCGGCCACCTCCTGCTTGTCGCCGCCCACGGCCAGGAGACGTCCTGCGCCCTCCCTCCCTCGACGTCCCCCTCGTCCCTATCTTCTCCTCTCTCTGGCCCTCTACCTCTCTTCCTCTCCGGCCTCGGGCCGAAACCCTAGCCTCGCAGACCTCGCCGGCGCCGCCTCTACACGCCACCCCGCGCTCGGCCGAGCAGCCCTGGAGCTCCGCCGTGACGCCCCAGTCCTCCTCCGACCACCAGCGCACGCCGAGGCGGCTCGAATCGGGCGAATCGAGCTCCGCCCGTGCCGCAGACCTTCGCCTCCCGCCGGCGTTCCCGGCCACCTCCGGCCTCGCCGTCGAGCTCCACACGCTCGTGGTGAGCTTCTCCGCCGAATGTAGCCCCTCCCCTTCCCGATTGCTTCCTCCACCGGCCCCGCACCGTGCACCTGCGCCCGCCGCCGTCGGACATGGTCGCCGACCATGCTCCGGCGACCCAAAACGGGCGGCGCCACCACCAAAAGGTCGCCCGCGTCGCCCTGCATCTATTCCCCTCTCGTGCGCCCTCAATCGGGGGCCAAATCGTCCGATTTGAGCTCAACCCGAGCTCACGGGGAGCTCATGGCGTGGCTGACGTCATCATGACGTCATGCCCACGTCACAATTCCTTTTTCTATTTTTCAGAAAATGTTTAATTCTTGCTTAATTCATAAGTAATTCATTTTAATTCAGAAAAAGGTGTATAATATATCGAAATGTTCAGAAAAACATTCTCTACAAGTTTAGGAGTAATTCATACATCATTACAACCTTTGAACTTGCAAATGTAGTGAAACCCTAAAAGAACCCTCTCATATGGCGGTGTCCGATGCCGGAACCCCTTTAACCTGACGATGCACCTAGGGTCTATTCAATTCCATTAATATGACATATCATCATCCTTGTATGCGCATTGCATCGATGCCATGTGTTGATTGTTGTTTTACCCTTTCCGGTATTTGCTTCTTCGCGATCGATATAGCACGAGTCCGAGACGATGAAGATCGACAACACCGAAGGTCAATAATTGTCCACCGACGACAAGTCAAGCATGCATCGAAGATCCACATTGGTTTGTCAGGGACAAATGCAAGCCCTAACCTGGTTCATCTATGATTTCGAAATGCTTTTATCTGTGGTTCCTACATAACGCATACGATTCAACTGTCTTTTATCGATAGATAGAGTTACCCTATCTGTTGCATGTCCGACCTTTGTAGCCTCGATACCCTGATCCACTGCTCCTAGCATAACTAGGTTTGGCATGTGTGCGTCGCGAGAGCCTTTATCTCTTATGCTTAGCCATGCTTAGTTTGTTACGCTACTACTCCGGTCTTCGGACTGGAGCCTTACAATGAAATGAATCTAGCACGACAGGTTGACGTGGTAAGTATAGAGATGATGATAAACATGATTAAAGGCTCAGACGAGAGGCCACATTGGGATGTGGTGGGTTGTTTCGTTTCTGCCGACCCTAGGAACCGAGTTCTCGCCTCTTGAACCAAGATCGAGCGTACAACCACACGAGGCCCTATTATGGTACCCTCTCGACTCACTAACTTGCCTAGTAGATTCCATGAGTCACATAGTTTGCGCGTTACCTGGTCATATGCATTGCATTTTGCTTGGGGGTTAAAGGTACATAACAGGCAGGTAAGCGTGGTCGTGGTGGCTGGGGGTTGCGGCCTCTGGGGAAACCCACCTCGGTACACATCGTTAAGGACCGACTTCGGGACTTGACCCGTTACGGCGGAACAATCCTTAGCGCGTGACTCATGGTCTCGGCGACAGCAAGGTAAAGGTCGTGGTCAACCACCCTCTGCCGGCTTTCCAAGGAAGAGAGCTAATGTCTGGCATTAAGAGTCGGTTGGCGCGTGTGGGTAAAGTTGTGCACCCCTGCAGGGTTAAATCTTTTCGAAAAGCCGTGTCCACGGTTATGGACGACTTGGGAACAAATTCTGTGATCATAGACAACATGAACCTAATCGTAAAACTTGGCAACCAATGTGTGCTTACGGACACCTTCTTCGGGTGTTGAGGGGGTGATCCGAGGATAGTGGTTCGAGATGATGAAGATTGGTGGATACAATATGATGATCAATAGAGATAGAGATATCGCTCTCTTATCCCATTTCAAAGGTTCTGAGTAGTCGAGTTTCTTCTCTCTCTTATCTTACAAAGGAAAACTGGCTTTACGCAAAAGAAGCTCCACAGAAAGCCCACATACCAGCTTTGCTAAAAGGTTGTACTAAGTCTTGCTGAGTCCCTGTACTCAGCTTTGCATGCTTTTGTTTCAGACGAAGTCGCTCCAACAGATGGTGGTTTCTAATCGACATCGACGAGTAGCTTGGGGTTCCCAGGTGGCAGCCTGGAATCTATGGGCTGGGACGTCGCCGTTATGCTCCTGGCCTCTTAGGCCTTTTTGATATCTTGCTATGTCTAATAGCATAACTTCGCTTCCGTTGATTGATGTTTGCCAGGTCAGTGACCTCTGCTTGTAATACTTTGGTTCTTCGCTCAGTTATGAGCTTGTATTACTTTTTGAGTCGTAGAGTCACTGTTGTGTTACCGATTCTCTCACTGTAGTCTCTCGAGCTCTAGGTTAGGCTTATGTCAGACGCATATCTGGTATTTGTCTAACCCTGATCCCGGGGGTGCCACAGTACTGGTGCCTCATGATCTCCTGGATCACGCGAAGAGCGACACGCTCCAACGTGTTGACCAGGTTCTCAGAGTGACGGTGTAGCGAGTGAGCCACCAAGTAGTTGATCTCCTGCCGCAGGGACCTGGTGCGTTCCTCCGACGGGGCAGAGAGGTCTATCCCATCGAGTGCACCTTGCGGTGAGAACCCCTTCCATCTGATGCCATGTGAACGGGTTCTCTGAAAAGAGTCGATGAGGTCGGCTTCGAGGGTGACTTTGATCTCGTCATACCTCTTCTTGAGCTCGTCGGGCAGCTCCTCGTAGGTGACTGGCGTGCCGTCCGCCATCTCAGATGTAGATGGCGATGTGGTTGATGTAGAAGCTTGTCCCACCGGGCGTGCCAGAATGTGTTGTCGTCAGAAACCCACCGGCGGGCAGCGACGGGCAACACCGTAGAGCCGGGAACAACCTAGAGCTGCGGCTGGCTAAGGTCCCTCCGAGCGACGGCCCGCAAAGCCTTCTGGTCACACGTCCGATGCTGATTGCAAGGGCGTGCCACCTGACCTATACCTGGTCAGGAAGGTGATGGAGATGCCTCGCTTAGTTTCCTGCATGGCATACACGTAAACATTAAATACGAGCCTCGATCGGCTCTCGGGTTATCCTGTGAATCGGCTCAAGGAGCCGATCCACCCATGATTCGTACGGGGTGCACGAATATATGGTGGTCCTGCTTGATCAAGATAAAGCTAATGAGATCTACGACGATTTACGGTTTTCACCGCATAATCGGATCATCCTACTCCAGGTTGGGCCTCGCGGCCACGCACGGTGATCGTAAGCCGATCCTAAACAAGGCCTAAAAACCAACACGAAGTTGATCCCCGGAACATCCTGTTTAGGACTAGCGAACGACACCCTACGCGCCGCTGGATCCTCCCCCCCTTTGTAAGGCCTAACTATTGCAGATATTAAACTAATCCTTGTAGAACAAGGAGCAATCGTAACGGATCAGATCTACTAAATAATGATCAAGCGGGGTGCCGCCCCCACACCTAAGATAGGTGTGAGGGCGGCTAGATATGCAAGGGTTGCACTACGATAGCATGTTACGCGAAGAACTATGCTAACCCTAACACATCTATGATAACTACGTTGCTCGCCATCAACAAGGCTTCAGTACGAGCAACGCATGAACAACGTGGAGCTTGTGCTGCCTAGATCGCAAGATGCGATCTAGGCAGCATGTCGCTTACCGGTAGAAACCCTCGAGACGAAGGAGTTGGCGATGCGCCGAGATTGATTTGTTTGGTTGAACGTTGGTTGTTGTTTATTCCATAAACCCTAGATACATATTTATAGTCCAGGGGACTTTCTAATTTAGGCGTGCACCTAACCGTGCACGGGCAAAACTCTAACTAATCGACACATATCCTAATATGTTACAGATACAAAGGCAAACTAGCCCAAACTCAGCATAACAGGCCGATTCATGTAATTCTACCATGTATATTCTTCAAATCCATCTTGATCGCGGCCCACCTCTGACTCGGTCAAATTCTGGTGATAACACTATTTCATCACTTGATGGAAATTTGAGGAACAATGTGTGAGTCTGCAACAGATCTAGGTTGTTCTTGTTTTGACTGGCACTGCCGGCCAGTCCTCAACGGCACTACCGCTGGGCCGGCACTGCCGCCCTGTGCACACCGGCACTGCCGGTTGGGCTGGCACTGCCGCCCATACCACCCGTGCCGTCGTTGCTGTTGCCAGATCTTCTCTAGCCTCTTCATTTGTATCTCGAACATTTCATTCGCCATGCACTGATTGTCAGATTTTCTCTCTTTTAGTGTACCTTATCATCTTTTCCATCTATCCATTGCTATCTCAGGTGCCGGTGGTCCTCATCGATCAAACTCGGGCAAACAGGCTGTTCCTACTGATTTTGAAGCTGAGATCTTACCGGTAAAGAAAGCGTCTCGTCGGGAGAAGGGCGTGGCTGATACGGAACCTCGCGGTGCCATCATCAGAAGGCTGCGAGGCACACCCGTTGGGAAATGGCCTGATCATGAGTATGCTCGGCTGCGTGACCTGCGTCAGACTAATATCTATATCACACCCAAGGCCGACAATTGTTCTGAGCTGTTCTGGACTAGATATCAACAGAAGACTTATGATGATCTCTATGCTGATGCCACCTATCGAGTTGCTCCTATGCATCATATCAACTTTGCTCACATGGATAAGCATGCTCAGTACTTTGCAGAAGCTCGAGAGGTTTGTGAGCAACTTGGTCTTATTCCGCTGATGAAGTTTCATCATCCTTACTGTGTTGATGTTATTGGTCAATTATTTTCCACGGTATATGTTGACAATGATGATGCCAAGACGATGACTTGGATGATCGAGGGTCGCATGTTACACGGCACCTGGGATAAATTTGCAGAGTGTCTTGGCTATCCAGTGCTTTCTGACAATGAGGAAGGATTCTTTCGGGCTCACAATACTCCCAAGCCCATTGATAAGGCTCTTCTTGTTGATCTGTATCTTGAAGGAGAAGTGGTGTATGGCTCTCAGAAGTTTCTTCGCCCAGTTTATGACATCCTTCTTCGCATTTACCGAGAGGTCCTGAATCCCAAGGTTGGCTGCGTTGATCAAATTTATGGATATCTTGGAAACCTTCTGTATCTCACTCACCAGAACCGTGACACCGGTCTTCAGCTTGATGTGATGAATTTTCTGTGGAATGAGTTTTAGTCTTGCATCATTTCTCGCAAGGCTCCAGTGTTTGCTCCCTACTTCATGTTCTTCATTTGCTCTCGCTGGGAAAATGCTGGGTATGGCAAACTTGCTGATGATGTTACCTTCCTGCCTCACAAACATAAGGATCTCAAGGTTAAGCCTCATCCCCTTCCTCCTCGTCTTCCCGGTGATGATGATTCTGCTGAAGAGGACTCGGATATGGAGTATGTTCCCCCTGCTGACAATGGATGGTTTGCTCGTATTGAGGCCAAGCTTGCCAAGATGTTTTGTCTCAAGTCTGACATCAACAGACGCCAATTCCAAGCTCATAAGGAAAGGAAGATGGACAGGAGGAACACCAAGCTCATTATGCGCAAACTGGACATTCCTGTTGAGAGTGGGTCAGAAGAGATAATTACTCCTGAGGAAGAATGGATGTCAAAGCATGGCAATGTGACTGAGTTTGAGCAGCTTGGGTTACCCGGTCCTTCTCGCCGACAGCGCTCCCCTAGTGATGATGAAGTTGATGAGCCTGAGCCTGCAAAATCAGAAGATGACGAAGAGACGGAGGAATCATCCGAGGATATCTGAGCTTCGATGGGACGTTGTAGCATCGCTTCTTTTCTCCTTTTTGGTGTCTTGATGCCAAAGGGGGAGAAGAAGGTCTAGTAGGACTTGCACAGGATTTTCTTGGGTTGAGGCACAAGCATTTGCTTTTTATCATTCCGTTAAAGCTTGTGTCCTCCATTTATCATTTGTGCTTATGTTGAACTTTATCATGTGTTATGTTTGTTTAAAACTCTATTCTATGTGTGGTGGTAAGACCGTTTAGTATGTGACATATTGTTATGGTTTTCGGAATTCAATATGGTTGAGATTGTCGTTATGAAATGGTATGATCAACTTATATATCTAAACTTCTCTATGGATTTATCTCAAATTGATGCATGATATGATTATGGGACTCTTGTTTGAGTTTATACATAGTTGAGGATTTCCTTACGGAAGGGTATGATCTCCACATCTCAACTTTTATTATCCTCCATCTATTATCTGTCATATTTGTCTTATAAGCATTGTGTTTACTACCTTGAAAGTTACAGTTGCTCTATACCTAATGTGTGCATCTGTATTCAAACACAAAAATTCATGTATGCACACATCTAGGGGGATTTTCTCTCTTTTTTCGAACACAATGCTATTCTTGCTCTCTACTTTGCGAAATCCCGGTATTGTCATCAAACACCAAAAAGGGGGAGATTGAAAGAGCATTTCATGATCTCTAAGGTTTTGTGTGTTTGTTAAACAACACCGGTGACAATCTAACTGTGTGTTAAGTGAGTAACAGATATAGAAAAGATATCATCTGATAAATCTTGACCCACTCAAAAAGGAAGAAAAGAAGAGAAGCTGAAGATTTCCTTGGCCGGCACTGCCGGTGGTGTTGGGCCAGAACTACCGGTGAATGCACCCCGGCACTGCCGGCCTGCCCTGTCGACCAGCTGAACCAAGTCTTGGCCGGCACTACCGCCATCTCAGGGGTGGCACTGCCGGCGATACCGTTCCAACGGGCAGAAAAGCTGGTGGGTTATACAAAGGACCCTTCCCCTACCTTGGAATGTTGCTCAAACCCTGAAGTCTTCCTCCACCATTGCTAAGCCACCAAGAACACCAAAATCGTCAGATCTCCTCCCTCAACCATCCAAATTCCTTGTGCTTTGGAGAATCGGAGGAGAAGACCCCGATCTACATCTTCACCGAAGCGATTTGCATTTCCCCCCTCATTTTGTTGAGGGCCCCCTTTCTAGTGTTCCTCTTTGGATCCCTAGTTGTTTGTTGTTGATATATTCTTGTTGATTGTTGTGTTGTTACAGATTTGGGAGCCTCCAATTTGGTTGTGGATGTGTGCCCCAAGAACCTTGTAAAGGCCCGATTCCGCCTTGAGGAAATCCCTTAGTGGAAGTGGACTAGGCCTTCGTGGCGGTGCTCACAAGAGACCTGAGTGAAGCCTTCGTGGCGTTGGTCTGGCTTTCGTAGCGACCACACTCCTCTGAACGTAGACGTACCTTCTTGCAAAGGAAGGGAACTACGGGCTCCGTGTGCTCCACTCTCGGTTACCTCTATCCTGTTATCTCTCCTATATATTGCGTAGCTATATCTTGCTTAGTCGGTGACCTTGTCATATAGGTAAATTCACATAGTTGCATATCTTGAAAATTTACCTTTGTGTCAAGCCTAAATTGAAAAAGAACTAAAAATTGGGTAGCACCTATTCACCCTCCCTCTAGGTGCGGCATACGATCCTTTCAGTAGCTTACTTAATCAATCACCGGCTGACACCCAATGGTCCAATGGTGCAAGCACATCGGGGGTGCTTTGGAAAGCCTTGCGATCCTTGGAGATGAACACACCCCTAGGAAGGAAAAAACTACGCATCAGGGCAGTGGATCTAAGCATCGTTCGAAAGATGCTCGCGACGATATTACACAGAGTAAAGTCGACAAAGCTCGCTGTCGGCATTTTGCAAGGGAAGGATATGACAATGATGATTCCGAGGAAACTCAGGATTACGATGGTGAGCTTTGAGGAGCCGATTGTTCGAGCTACAAAATTCAGGAGACAATGCCACCGTAGAGATTCAAGCCTACTCCCACTGACGCTGCCAAGTATGATGGGAAGCAGGAGCCGAGGTCTTGGATAGATGATTACCTTCAAACCGTGATCTTACACAAGGGAAATCAAATAGCATCATTGTAGTGCCTGCAACTTTACCTGAAGGATTCGGCACGAGCATGGTTGAGAGGCCTGCTGAAAGGATCTGTCAATTCCTGGGAAGATTTAGTTGATGCTTTTGTCAAGAATTTCCAGGCCACATACAAAAGGCCCGTTGGAATTGAAGAGTTGCGTCATTGCCAGCAGAAGCCGAAGGAATCAATGCGTGCGTACATCGAACGTTTTACCAAACTCCTAAACACCGTCGAAGATGTTTCCGTCGACAGAGCGATCGATGCTTTCAATGATGGCATCCGACAAGAATCCTACATCAAAGAACTTGGCCGGAAAAAACCAAAGACTATCACTAAGCTTATGGAGATTGCCAACAGGTTGTCTGATGGAGAAGATCACGTGAGGAAGCCACGTCCGCGCAGTGACGACAGAGATGATGATCAGAAGCATGATTTAGGCCATCGACATGACCGCCGCAAAAAGATAAGAGACCGAGGGTATGAAGACACCAATATTGTAGCTGTCAGATATTTCGATCCACGTGCTGACCGGTACGATGATCAGCGTGGTGATAAGCGTGATGATCGTCAGGATAACAACCGCAGTGGTTCTGGGGGAAATCGCAGCAACTATAGGGAGCGGCCACCACGGGTCCCAGAGTTACTGTTTTCCGAACAGCTAAATGCTCCATGTTACATACACGCGTACATCGACCCCAATGATAACACCAAAAAGTCGAGCCATTTGGTCAGGGACTTTCGACAATTTATCGATATTCAGAATTTTTACGAGTCGGGTAAGGGCACTCACAGCTTCCGAACCCACCACTGCCACCTCAGCATCAAGTTCAGCAAGTTCAAACTCGTGCCTCTAATGAAGCTTTTCCTCCACCTCGTGGGAAGATGAGCATGATTCATAAAACTGGCATTTCTAGAACAGAGATGAAGAAGAGTACACAAGAGATCAACCTTGCAGAAAGCACCATGGCTAATGTCCCAAAATTCATCGACTGGTCTGTGCAGGCATCATGTTCAGCAGGGCTGATCACCCGATGTCTATCCCAAGACCAGGTCATGCAGCTTTGGTAGTCGAAGCACATATAGGAGGATTCAACATGAGCAAAGTATTCATGGATGGTGGAAGCGGATTGAACCTGATATTAGCAAGCACAGTCAATAATATGGGCATCACAACCAATATGTTGCAGGAGTGTGATACATGTTTTCATGGCATTGTTCCTACCTTGCCAGCATACCCTCTCGATAGAATTTCCTTAAATGTCGTCTTCGGGAAACCCGACAATTTCAGGAAAGAAAGGATCGAGTTTGAGGTAGTAAATTGGGAATCGCAGTACCACACTATCCTCGGGAGGCCAGCTTACGCTAAGTTTATGGTTGTACCACACTATGCGTACCTAAAGCTTAAGATGCCAGGCAACAATGGGACCAACATTACGGTTCATGGAAGTTTCTCTTGTTCAGATAAATGTGATCGAGAGTTCCATAAGATTGCTGCTCAGTTTGGGATAAAGCAAGAAGTTAAAACTATCAACTTCCCTTCCAAGTAGTTGGCTCTTCAAGGCAAAGACTCTAAGCTTAAGGAGGACGACATCGATAAGAAGACAAAGAAACAACCGAACGATCCTACAGCGGTACTACCAACTGTCAAAACTTCGGCAGCGGATGATAAAGCCTTAGTCAAAGGTGCTAAATCTTTGGCAGTAATCGCTAGTGCTCTTACGGAAATTATCGACACCATCCCGGAAACCATCGGCACTTCGGAAGCCATCGGCACCTCAGGCGTGGATCAAGAGAAGAAGGACCCTCCTCTTACTTAAGAAGACGAGCGGTGGCATACATCTTTATCTTCATAGAGTTTTATTTTCAATAAGGCTTTCTTAAGCCATAACAGTATTAGCTTATCTTATCATCATAGACTTATTAATAAAGGTTCAAGTTTCGTTATATGAGCAGTTGATTGATTCGGGACACCCGAACAATTTTTTCAAGATTTTTTCGCATAATACCGCGAGCGTCAACTTCAAAATATAAAGTACAGTAAGCGAACCCGATAAAAAAGATTGGGGTTTGCCTGTGCTGATTATGCCCAAAATTATCACCTAAGCCTCGGGGAAAATGCGACTGCTGCAATGGATGATAATCAAATGGTCTTATAAAATAACAATACACATTATCCTTCGCCAAAGCCTGAGGGAACATGCGAGCACTGCTAATGGCGAGGATAATATAACTTATGGAAGGCCCATGCCAGTACATCGAACAAGGAGGTACTAAAAGCAACGGAGTCAATAGCGAGCATAGTTTCCTCAATTTACTCGGGG
Source organism: Lolium perenne (assembly GCF_019359855.2). NCBI lineage: Eukaryota > Viridiplantae > Streptophyta > Magnoliopsida > Poales > Poaceae > Lolium > Lolium perenne. The sequence continues at coordinate 124,117,687 of NC_067245.2, read as the reverse complement.
GCTGCCACCAAAAACATACATTGTCGATTGTAGCAAAGTTGTGATTACTACGAGTTCCTTGGACCCGCAACATGAGCTGATCACTCAAAAAATTTGCTGCCGATATTTTTCATAAAAAGTATCACAATACTGATGACAAAAGGACTAGCGCATCAAAATTTGCAGCTTAGTCAAACAAATACATGAGAAAAAATTGCCACCGGCGTTTTGAAGATAATTTTGCGAGATATCGATACTTTGTCAAAAGTGGCAAACATGTCGTCTCTAGCAAGTCATTCATCCTTACAAAAGTTCTTTAAGATTGGGTAAACAAGTTACATCATACACATGAATAAATTTGTACCGAATTCATCTGAACATTCGGGTGCAGAAAATTGTCAGAAGCATAAGTTATAATTACAACAGAGTTACAATGTCTTCAAAGTTATTCATCTGGAATTCCTACCGTTTCATCTACTTTTGTGCTATTTTCCATCCTATCAATTACAATGGATGCAGGGTTTTTACAACAGGGTAAAATTGACTTATGTTGCCATCAGCTTGTGCGATTGCTATCAAATCCAATGAAGGATGTTGGGACAGCACGAAAGCAAAAGATGATTCGGCTCCTGCAAGAAGCTGCTAGCGAACCAACTCGCGAACTCTTTTGGCATTCCTGAAGTTTGATATTAAAGCCAAAAGCATTGGAGGAACTTGATTGAGGGGAAACATAGTTTTCTAGATCATCTTCAAACCCGCATGGCACTTGTCGAAGAACCGATGCACTTGTTGCACCCGATCCTGGAATTTTGCAATGGTGGTAGTTTTCGACTTGTCTGTTCAAAACACTTCATTGAATTGTGAGAGATTGGTCAAAGCATCTACACGTTCATGCACTCGCTTGTTTTCTTCAGCTATATTCAAAGCTATGACTGACAAAGACAATGATGCAAAGATCACAAGTAAAAGGAGAATTATCATAGCAATTGCAGGAATTTAAGGAGTATCAAATACTCATAGTTCAAGCTTTGTGTAGCTTTTTGCAGCTCGCCTAATGCATATCGCTCTGCATCAATGGCCAGTTCGCCCTTTTTCTTTATAATAGCTGCCATGGCATGGATACCACGCATATCTCTCTCCATCTGAGAAATTCGGGTCTTCATACGTTCAAGCCGATCACTTTCAGAGTCATCAGCCGAAGGACCTTCGGCAAAAGAAGGGACAGGAGTTACCTACCAAAAGCACACAATCGAGTGTGTCAAGGAATATAAACAATATCAATAAGATTTTACTCCCATCGAGAGCGCGCAGTCAGAAATAAGAACATCGCAGTTGAAAAGGAAGAACCGACAACATTGCTAGCTCTGAATTCATTACAGATGAAGGCCTTAGAAAAGGCATTGTTTGAAGCAAATGACAAATCACAATTCAGTAAAGAAAAGTTCAAGGAGCTTGAGTATGCATCAAAAAGCTTGGGGTAGCTCCTCCACCAGCTGGTTTGTTAGCTGTCACCAGTTCAAGAAGTTGCAGCGCGCACTTGCGCGCTGATGTCTTGAAAGGGCTAAGGTCGATAGCCAGCCCATCTTGATCCTTCGGCAGCTCCTTTGTCAGCAACTCCACCTCGGGTTTGAAGTCATGCCCCATCAGAAGCTGGAAAGCAAGGAGAGCGCCATAGGTACGCGAGGTACGTTTGAATACCTCGATGGTGTCTTCGGTGTTGATGGAGAAAGTGTCCACCAGCTGCCCCAGAGTCTTCTGCTGCTCCGCCTTTGGGAAGATCATTGCGTGCAATCTCGACAAGGCTGACCTGTTCTTCTTGAGAAGAGCTCGAACGATGTCACTGGATTCAATTGCCAAAGAGATGGCTTGCCTACAGAATTCAGAGGAATATCGACAGCTTCTGCAAAAAGTAGGAGCAGAAGTTAGAAGCCAATAAAACTAAACAAAAAGGAATTCGAAGACAGAACAATAACATTACCAAGCAGGGCCATGGTGGATTTATGCAGAAGATCCTCCCTATCCTTCTTTTGAGCTTGGGCTTCGGCCTTCTCCTTCTCCTCCTCCTTCAGCTTCTTCTTCAGCTAACCAAGCTCTTTTCTCAAAGATTCTGCATCCTGACGGGCGGTGGCAGCTATTTTCGCTGCTTGGTCAAGCTTGACCAAGCAGCTATTTTCGCTGCTTGGTCAAGCTTGGAAGACGTCGACAGAACATCCTCTTGGAGCCGAGCATTGTCGGCTTGGAGCGAAGAAAATTGAGAGGCGAAGTCCTTCAAGATGGTTATGGCAGTTTGAATGCCCTGCGAGAAAAAGAGAAGCCAAGCAGTATTACGTCAACATTTAAAAGAAACACCTTTCGAGTCCACAATCGATTGCAAGGATTCGAATGTAGACTTGGGGGCTGGAAGAGAGGAAACCATTATCAAGGAAAGCAAAGGTTGAAATACTTACGGGTTCCCCGCGGGGAGAAGGGGAAACAGCAGCTACTGAAGGAAGTTCTTTTCCCTTCGAGAGTGAAGAAGGAGCCGAAGGTTGGCCTGCTGCGGCTGTTTGCGGAACTGAAGCTTTGGATGATGTGGGAGTTGGCCTACTGGGCTAGCCTTCTCCTTCTTCGAAGGAGGCCCTATAAAGCCTTCATCACTGCAAGCATATGGATCGTTAAGTTAAAAAGAAAAATGCAAATTAACTTCGGGAGAAGCAGAAGGAACTTACAAATGAAGAAGCAAGTCATCCTCATCGGCAAAGCCACCAGAGGGCCTCTTTGGTGGCTGGGCGCTGGGTTTCTCCGGAGCTGCATGAACAAAGGGAGCACGATCAGCATCATTTTCAAGATTCGACTCCGTTGTATCGGTTAGTTCATCATCAAGGATTCTATGATCGGCAGAGGAAGCTTCAGGGTTGGCAGGATCATTATCCTCTCCTGCGAGGGTTTCACTGTCTTCGGCTATTTCAGCACAAGATTCTACATTGGCGGTAGAACCACCTTCTTCACGATTTTCTTCATCTTCGAACGTGATCAAAAAGTATTCGGCAATTGGTGGGATCTGCCAGGTTAAGCAAAGACTTGATAAGACAAGGAAAAATATATCGAATACAAGCATTAGCATGAGCAGGAAAGGGATTAAAAGATTACCTCGGATGGTTGGTGATCAAGATCATAGGGCTCATGAAGGGCTAGCAGGGGAATCGAATCTTCTTGGCTAAAATGGGTCAAACGTCAGACCTCATCTAGCAGTTCCTTTTTAGACACTTCTGCAACATTGACCCGAGTATCGTCCTTAGGACCCGAATACAGCCACATTTGATGAGCTCTTGGCATAACTGGTTGGATGCAACGCTTCAAGAACACAACAACAACTTTAGTGCCGATCATCGTCAAACCATCAGATTCTTTTATCTGCAGTGCTCTCTCAAACAACCCGTCGGCTACTAACTTTTCTTCAGCTGTCATTACGTTCTTCCAAGACTTCTTTGGCACAACTTCGAGGACGTCAATAAATTTCGGCAGGCACGTGTTGCGGCCAGCTTTCGATGAATCTCTAAGATAGAACCACTTCAACCTCCATCCCTAGACTGATTCTCTCATTGGAAAGTTGAAGTAATTCACCTCTTTCCGGACAACAAAGCAAACCCCACCAGTGACGAAGGAACCATTGCTACTGTTGTAACGTTTAACGAAGAAATTCTTCTTCCATACATCCCAGTGAGGATCAATGCCAAGAACATCCTCACAAATGGTGATAAAAATCGCAAGGTGGAGAATAGAATTTGGAGTTAACTGCCAGAGTTCGATCCCGTACTAGAGCAAAAGACGCCGAAAAAACTCGTGTGCAGGCAGAGATAGCCCACAGTACAAGAACGCAACGAACATTTCGGTAAAACCGGCAGGAGGATTGGGGCGCAAGGCTGAACCTGGTAGGACGTTCCCTTCTTCAGCAGGGATAAAAGCCGAGGCTGCGCGCCTTCTTCTCATCACGCTTCGACATTGTCGAAGCGGGCCAGTCGCCGGGGGCATCCTTGGTCGCTGCAGCGGAAGCCTCCGGTGCGACCTTCTTCATTGCATCAGCGGAGACCTTGGGGCCGGTGGCGCTTGTAGTGATGTTCGCGGCAGCGGCGGAGCCCTTCTTCTTCACCATCTTGGAATGTCCTAAGAGATGACGGTGGTTGAAGCACGATAGTGGGGGCGGCGCAGTGGTTGCGAGATGCAAGAACAGAGGAGGAAGAAAGTAGTAAGAGGAAGAAGGAAGAGAGTAAAATTTACTTTTCTCGTTATAAAAGGGAGAGATACCAAGGATTTGGTCCGGAGGATCTGCGCTGTAAACATTGGACGCAGATCTAGATCACCATGTGTCACCACGGCTATCACGCCAAAGGACAATGGCCTCCAGTACGTGCGGAAATCGAGGGGATGCCTCCGTCAACTCGCAAGGATCAGTCAGTTCCTAACTGATCGTGCAGATATAGGGTGGGCCTATTAGGTCATGTCCTGTCAATCGAACCGTCGCAGAAGTCACGTCATTGATGATGTCATCAAAAGTATCGACTCCTCATTTGTGGAGCATCTGAAGGAATCTACAACGTCGGGTTGCTCGATTTGAGTCTACTCACAGTTGGAAGCATCCATCCCTAGACTCTGGGGCTACTCCTATCAGGAGCGCTGGACGTGCACCCAATAAAAACTCTTGAAGACAAAGGAAAACAAACTCGAAGGATTCAAGAAGATCCAGGATCGAGCCCGGGGACTCGATTCTGAGTAGAGTAACATTGTTTTCCCATTGGTAGTTAACCAGCATCGATTTATCGAGTAAGACTAGGCACGTTACTCCTATCCCTTACGTACTATCATATTAAATGACTTCACTCGAAGTTTTAGAAGACCCGATATATAAAAAGATATCGGATTATTAAGGCAATTCAGAAAGCATCGGCATAAGAATCTTCGAGTAGTACAACTTCAGTCTACGAACAGTTGCAAGCGTTCGTCCCTAGACTCGGGGGCTACTCCCATCGGGAGCGCTGGACGCACACCCGATATCAAGCAGTTTCGACTTCAAGATGATGAAGAAGGATCAAAATCTTTTCGAGAACTAAGGACATTCTGATGAAGCCAATTATAGTCCCTGCCCGAAGCTTTACTTCGGCTAGTCACTCCGGGGCTACTGATGTGGCCCTTACCCTTCGGATAACCTACATTAGACTACCTCCTCCGTCCCAACCAGGGGCCTATGAAGATTGCCCAACAACCAAGGTGGACCTATACGTCGGTTCCAGTGAAGGAGACTCACCCGAAAAAGGATTCTTGACTAACAAGGCAAGAAGACGCTATACAAGGAAAGATTAGAATAGATATCTTTGTAACCTAGTCGAGTCCAGACAGAACTCTCGGGACTTGGCCTGCTATATAAGAGCCAAGAGAGGGTCTTCCGAGGGACAACTTCAACTCGTAGATTAACCGCAAGTCAAGAGATAGAACCCTAGAATCTTAGCCTCTTGACGAGACAACCACCACAGCCTATCGGCTACCCCATTATAACCCGATATATTCGATAATCAAGATCAGACAAGCATGAAGTAAAGTTTTTACCTCATCGAGGGCCCCAAACCTGGGTAAATCTCTTTCCCCGTTTGTTTGGTAACCGATGTCTCGTGTCAGCCTGCAGGATTTCGTCAACCCTAAGATCCTCATGGTGGGCATTGCCGAGGAGCACCCCCATCAATCATAGTCTGAAATGTTGAGCTTTGAAGGAAAGAAAACATGATTATTCAACCCAATAACTCGGTACTCATGAAACTGCCGCGATGAGTGTAAAAAAATGTATCTGTAAGTTTCAGAAATTTTTGAGATAAATCATATACATACATACCTCTTTGGTACTTACCCATGTATAATTTAAAGAAAAAAAATACCACCATATCTCGCTTACACAAAAAAAAAACGAACGCATTGAAAATCTAAGTCCTTGCACTCTTGCTTTGCAATTGTTTCCTAAGTTACATATTTTTGTATTTAAGTTTTAAACTTAGCACACACACGTACCTTCATACATTCACATTCTCCACATGGAAATTTTATTTCATGTTTTTGTTTTACATTAGTTTGCGTTTCACTGCGGGGTCATAGGTGTCCAGGTTCTGAAAATTAGCTTACGCGTTGTTATCACAATCTCAGCCCAACGATTAAACTGAAAGAAAAAGAAAATGCAAAATGCAATTCAAAGATAACTACAACTCAAGATCAGTATATTGTATTAAAAATACACTATAGATCTCTAGTAGGTCCTGAGTAATTAACAATATAACTACCAAGGTTAATATGCTGAAGCTGAACTATATGAGAACCATTCCAAATTCCATACACAGAGTTTTTTTTATTACATAAGAGAACAGAGCCAACTTATTAAGCTCTTAGTGTGGAGGAAATAATTATGCAATGAAAAAAAAAGAAACATGCACCCATCGGTGGAATTTTTCTAGTTTAGATTCATTTATTTGTTAGAAATAAGAAATTCAACGTGACACAGAGCGATATAGGTAAACGTCTATATAGAAGGAAACATAACAAATAATGGGATGACAGGAATAAGTGAGAGGAAGGTATCACCATATGAAGTATTCCTTATAAAGTATAGATGACTCTAGATACTGAACTGATTTTTTCATGCTAATAATCTGGAATAGAAAAGAGAAAAAACTTCAACAAAGACGGACTTTTATTGCAAGATTAAATACATGGGATTGAAGAAACCTATAAACTTTATTACTGAATGACTAAAGAAATAATGCAGAGAATAAATTTTGTAACAAAGCACAAAATATGCTTGTGCACTTGAATACTTAGATGCACAACTCCTACTTAACATGAAAGTAAGATAATTGTATAGAGGAAATTATCTCAATGGAAGCAACATTTGCAATAAGAAGTTCACCTCTACATACAAAGGAGATGTTGAACAGTGCTCAGGGCAGCGATTTATAAACAGTATTTTTTAGGAAAACTTGAAGCTAAATCAAATGGCGGTCTTTCCTTGGCGTGTAGTTTCGACCGTACCTAGCAAGTGCAGCTCTGTGAGTTCTTGCATCTTCTAAAATGTAGACTTTCCATATGAATTGGTATAGTTAGAGGTATACACCGGCCTGCAAGATGAATATTACTATAGGTCAATTAATTTAGGATGGAGGAATTACTATTTATCGGAGGAAACAATAATGCTTATTCTTGAAAACAGTAGGTCATAATTTGAATTCATTGAATTATATCGAGCATAATTTTTGGATATAGCTTAGCAAATTATTGAGCGCATTCACTAATTGGAGGACGGAAAAATATAATATATTTTTAAAGAGAATCATCTAGTGAGATATTATTTTGTTATTACAATATAAATTTATAAACTTTTAGGAAACTAGGACAAAACCCGTGCTTCGCTACGGAGCAAACGTGAGAATATCCCCGGCTGGTAACGCTGGTTCGTCGTTTCACTCTCTCATTGGCCTCATGTAGGGGTGCAAGCGGGGCAGGATTACACGTTTTTTTCCATTGATAATTTTCCCGACACTTTTTTCTGCATGACTGTCAAAGCAGTCTGACGGCCGCCATTAGCCCCCTGGTTTGCGAAATGAACGTCACTCTAAGCTCACGCACGGATCATCATGCGTCCAAACCCATGTCCAGGATGGCCCGTTGGCCCACCCCTGCTCCACACACTCCATACCACGATCTTCTAGTCACCTCCCACGACACCCCATCAGTTCCCTCCGTGTAACAACGAGCTTTGTCCCTTGCCGTTGCCCGTCCATCCCCGCATGACTCCCTCGTCCAACGCCGCCGCAAGGCACATCGCCGACAATGCTAAGCGCGCAACCTCGATCACCCCCGCGAATTGAGCTGCCACCCGCAGCCCGGGATTTTCCATCCTGCATGCCCTACGCTGCGTGATCTACCGTACCCCGCGGCCTGGACTTCTCCTCATTCAAAGACGGCGGGAACTCCTCATACAACCCTGCTGCCAGAACGGGCCAAAGGGGCCGAGCTGGACATGCGTTTGGACAGACGGGATGAGAGTGTGATGTAAGTTCCCTTTCATTAGTCAAACCAGGTGGGATTAGGAGCCCAGGAATTAGCTAGAGTTTTTTTTTCCGATAATAATTCTTACTTCGATCGACTAACCCCCTAGTTTTATTCTAGCTAAACTCTTGAATGATGTAATTATTATTGCCAATTAATAAAATCATGCGGTAGAGTCCTGCTGCTTCCCTAAAAGAAGGTGGGATTAGTGCCCCTAATCACGGTCGTCCGCCTGCTTTGGAAAACATGCAAAGAAAAAAAACTCTCGGAAAGCACATGAGCAAAACCCTTATTTAACAACGGGGAAATATCTACCTTGGCATGCAGACTACCCAACTTGCTCTCCTCCCAATACCTACAAATAACCGAGTGTACATTAGTGCTTGCCCTGCGTGTTTGTCGCTACCGTTTTGAGTTCCGGTGTCCATGCAGTTCGTCCAATTCAGTGTACGCAACTCTTTTACATGATTGAGCTTATCAGTTATCAGGACAATAATTCGCAAAAAACAAAATCTCATTCGTAAAAATGTTATCTTGACAATTACTTCAGAGTTCACGGTTCATAGTCGATTGGAGTGTCCAGGCACTATGATGTAGAGCTGTTGCTCTTTCGTGGATCAGAAAAGGATCTTATGGCTTCCAACTACACTCATGATTGTCCAATTTTTTTCGACAAGTGGTGATTGTTCAATGTTCTTGCTAGGGCGTGATGTATGGCATGCTTGTTCATCTCAAACAGGGAAGCTCCCACATCCGGTAGAGTTCCAGTTCCTCCTAGATACAGTTTTGATGACGAACGCGTCCTAGACATGTCTGATGACCAGCACAGTTCGGCGTTGCCGTACGGCCGCGTAGCACCTGCTGGTCCGGTCGTATTACCAAATCTCAGGCACGCCGCGGCGGCTTCCCCGGATCCGGCGTATCCGCAGACTGGAGATTTTATTCACAAAAATCGTGCCATGGGGAGCTCCCCTTTGTCTCGAAGCAGAAGTTAGCCATGGAGATCGGTCGCCAGAGCACTCGATCTAGCCGGCAGGTGTTTGATTCGGTTGCTGGAGTGCTTGATCAGGCTGCTGGAACTCGTTCCGGCTGACGGGAAGCTGCTCAGGTCGTCAGGCTACTCAATCTGATTTCCATGGCGAACACCCTGAGCATCTCCTCACGCACACATGCGAGTGCGGACGTATGCCTGAACCGGCCGGCCTTGACTCTTGCGGCGTGGCGCGGCCGCGCGGCGCGCTTGATGGTCCTCCGACGGTAGAACCGGTCCTACCACGCCGGCGGCCGCATACCATGGACGAGGCTGGATTTTCTTGTGTCCGTAAGATGGAGCAGCATATATATACCGGAAGAGTTTATAACTTGTACGATGGAGCGACGGACCAAAGCAAAACGTGGGACGATGGAAAGGCACGAACCAAACCAAGAAAACCCTTGTTCTTTATATCAAGGCAAGCAATGGCTAGATAAGGCAGTTTTAATTCGAATAGGACATACTACGTGGCAAGGTCGCGTGATCAGCTAGGAGTTTAGGACACGGTCGCCTCCTACTCGGCCGTCCAGCCCAAGGCCCAACAGCTACGATCCGATCATGTTTGGCCTGAACAGAAGAAAGAACAAAGCGACGACCGAAACATATTTGATTAGTACCACCTCGGCTAGATAGATCCAATTGCACGCACGGACCGACGGACGACGGACGAAGTTTTTTGTATGAGGAAAAAACGGACGATACCACGAAAACCCTTTTCCCTTTATTATTAGGTATAGACTAGGACAAAACCCGTGCTTCGCTATGGAGCAAACGTGAGAATATCCCCGGCTGGTAACGCTGGTTCGTCGTTTCACTCTCTCATTGGCCTCATGTAGGGGTGCAAGCGGGGCAGGATTACACGTTTTTTTCCATTGATAATTTTCCCGACACTTTTTTCTGCATGACTGTCAAAGCAGTCTGACGGCCGCGATTAGCCCCCTGGTTTGCGAAATGAACATCACTCTAAGCTCACGCACGGATCCTCATGCGTCCAAACCCATGTCCAGGATGGCCCGTTGGCCCACCCCTGCTCCACACAATCCATACCACGATCTTCTAGTCACCTCCCACGACACCCCATCAGTTCCCTCCGTGTAACAACGAGCTTTGTCACTTGTCGTTGCCCGTCCGTCCCCGCATGACTCCCTCATCCAACGCCGCCGCAAGGCACATCGCTGACAATGCTAAGCGCGCAACCTCGATCGCCCCCGCGCATTGAGCCGCCACCTGCAGCCCGGGATTTTCCATCCTGCCCTACGCTGCGTGATCTACCGTACCCCGCGGCCTGGACTTCTCCTCATTCAAAGACGGCGGGAACTCCTCATACAACCCTGCTGCCAGAACGGGCCAAAGGGGCCGAGCTGGACATGCGTTTGGACAGACGGGATGAGAGTGTGATGTAAGTTCCCTTTCATTAGTCAAACCAGGTGGGATTAGGAGCCCAGGAATTAGCTAGAGTTTTTTTTCCGATAATAATTCTTACTTCGATCGACTAACCCCCTAGTTTTATTCTAGCTAAACTCTTGAATGATGTAATTATTATTGCCAATTAATAAAATCCTGCGGTAGAGTCCTGCTGCTTCCCTAAAAGAAGGTGGGATTAGTGCCCCTAATCACGGTCGTCCGCCTGCTTTGGAAAACATGCAAAGAACAAAAACTCTCGGAAAGCACATGAGCAAAACCCTTATTTAACAACGGGGAAATATCTACCTTGGCATGCAGACTACCCAACTTGCTCTCCTCCCAATACCTACAAATAACCGAGTGTACATTAGTGCTTGCCCTGCGTGTTTGTCGCTGCCGTTTTGAGTTCCGGTGTCCATGCAGTTCGTCCAATTCAGTGTACGCAACTCTTTTACATGACTGAGCTTATCAGTTATCAGGACAATCATTCGCAAAAAACAAAATCTCATTCTAAAAAAGTTATCTTGACAATTACTTCACAGATCACGGTTCATAGTCGATTGGAGTGTCCAGGCACTATGATGTAGAGCTGTAGCTCTTTCGTGGATCAGAAAAGGATCTTATGGCTTCCAACTACACTCATGATTGTCCAATTTTTTTCGACAAGTGGTGATTGTTCAATGTTCTTGCTAGGGCGTGATGTATGGCATGCTTGTTCATCTCAAACAGGGAAGCTCCCTGATCAGATCACATCCGGTAGAGTTCCAGTTCCTCCTAGATACAGTTTTGATGACGAACGCGTCCTAGAAATGTCTGATGACCAGCACAGTTCGGCGTTTGCCGTACGGCCGCGTAGCACCTGCTGGTCCGGTCGTATTACCAAATCTCAGGCACGCCGCGGCGGCTTCCCCGGATCCGGCGTATCGGCAGACTGGAGATTTTATTCACAAAAATCGTGCCATGGGGAGCTCCCCTTTGTCTCGAAGCAGAAGTTAGCCATGGAGATCGGTCGCCAGAGCACTCGATCTAGCCGGCAGGTGTTTGATTCGGTTGCTGGAGTGCTTGATCAGGCTGCTGGAACTCGTTCCGGCTGACGGGAAGCTGCTCAGGTCGTCAGGCTACTCAATCTGGTTTCCATGGCGAACACCCTGAGCATGTCCTCACGCACACATGCGAGTACGGACGTATGCCTGAACCGGCCGTCCTTGACTCTTGCGGCGTGGCGCGGCCGCGCGGCGCGCTTGATGGTCCTCCGACGGTAGAACTGGTCCTACCACGCCGGCAGCCGCATACCATGGAGGAGGCTGGATTTTCTTGTGTCCGTAAGATGGAGCAGCATATATATACCGGAAGAGTTTATAACTTGTACAATGGAGCGACAGACCAAAGCAAAACGTGGGACGATGGAAAGGCACGAACCAAACCAAGAAAACCCTTGTTCTTTATATCAAGGCAAGCAATGGCTAGATAAGGCAGTTTTAATTCGAATAGGACATACTACGTGGTAAGGTCGCGTGATCAGCTAGGAGTTTAGGACACGGTCGCCTCCTACTCGGGCGTCCAGCCCAAGGCCCAACAGCTACAATCCGATCATGTTTGGCCTGGACAGAAGAAAGAACAAAGCCACGACCGAAACATATTTGATTAGTACCACCTCGGCTAGATAGATCCAATTGCACGCACGGACCGACGGATGACGGACAAAGTTTTTTGTACGAGGAAAAAACTGACGATACCACGGAAACCCTTTTCCCTTTGTTAGTAGGTATAGATTAATTGTGCCTTTCAAAATATCGAACAGTGTACAATACGAAAGGAGTAATTAGTGCATCTTATATGCAAATAACGCATGTAGTGTACTACATATATTCAGATCATCTTCTCTACGTACATGATTTGGAATAGTGTGCTCCTGGCCAAAGCCGACAAAGCAAAAAACCGATCCACTTTTGTTCTGACTCGGGAAAAAAAAATTGGGATACCATCTGATGTTAGCTCGTGGCTATTGTACTGAACGGATTATTTTTCTTCGTGCCTGCCGCGCACATAATTCTAGTACTTTTGCGTTGCATCCATGTTCAACTGTTTGAAAGTGTGGTGCGAAAGAACAAAATAAAATTCCATGTAGTGTAAGGAAAAGCTAGATATACTCACCGTAACGGGAGACCTAGGAATTAGAGGAATCAAGGCCTTGTCATTGTACCTGAGACGCAGCGGGAGCTGCCTAGCTGAGGAGACCTGGGTATTTGATCGCGCAAGAGAATGCCAGATTTGATCGCGCGGCGGCGCTAGGGCAGCACAGGCTTTCCTATTCTTTTTCCTTCCCGCAAGACGCTCGATCATGTTTAGTGACTCCGGGTTTTTCTCGCATACCGGACAGCCGTGGCAGGTGGAAACTAATTCACTGGGACAGCATTGCTTCCAGTTCTTAGGGCAGTGTTGGGGTTGTTGTTGTTACCATTGGGGTGGTTGTTGTTGTTGTTGTGGCCTTCGGGTTTCGGGTGTCCTCCGTTGTTGTTGGTGAAGTTGGGACGAAACGTTGAAATAGGTGGCTTGTTGTGTCTTGGGGAAAATCCTCCAGGTGAATTGCTGCGGTACTTCTGTGCATTGCTGGGTCCATTCTGGTGCATCATACGGCGCTTGCGGTTCTCGTTGGCTTGGTGCAGCTTCCCTTCCATCTCTATGGCTAAGTCCACAAGGGCTTGCAGGTCAGCAAACGGAATGTTCACTAACACCGGTTGCATCTCATCATGCAGTCCATTCAGAAATCTTTCTTTCCTCTTCTCGTTGGTGTCGGTCTCATCTGGGGCGTACCTAGACAGAGTGAGAAACCTGTCACGGTATTCCACCACGGACATCCTTCCTTGTTTGAGTTCGCGGAACTCATCTCTCATCTTCTTGATCAGACCCTGGGGCACATGGTATTTGCTGAACTTGAGTTTGAAGTCTTCCCAAGTCATCATCTGTCCCGCATTCATTGCGCGGGCACTAGTCCACCAGGCTCTGGCAGGTCCTGATAGGTAGTGGGTGGCAAACAGTACTTTCAATGCGGCTTCTACTCCCGCAACTTCCAGATTGTTCTCCATTGTTTGGAGCCAGTCATCTGCATCTAACGGTTCTTCGGTCTTGCTGAACATGGGAGGGTTAGTGTTTTGGAAATTCTTCAGCTTGGATCCAGGATAATCCTGATGTCCATGTCCTTGATTGTTCTGAGCTATCTGCTGTAGTGCGGCAATATTGGCTTGTCGTTCAGCTCTCTCGGCTTCTCTATCTGCCATCATCATTTGTAGCATCTGCAGCATTGCATCCTGATTGGTGCTGCGGGTTGGTGGGGCCATCTGAATATTTGAGGTAGATCATAAGATAAGAGGGAATTTCTATGGTTTGTTTGGTTTAAATTTGAAAAAGTTCAAAACTTGAAAACTTGAGTAGTGTTGAGGGGGTAAAAACCAACAACACTTTTTCATTCATACCAAACATCACACATTACAAATCTAACACACCGTTGGTTTTAAGAACCATTCATTCGCTCTACGATACAAGGGGACAGATACAAACTCACACCTACTACTCTTCATCCGGAATGGTGGGTTCTTCATCTTCATGGGTAATGTGCTTGGCGAAAGGCGCGGGCGTTGTCCAACTCCTTGCGGGTCTGGTACAGCATGAAGTCCAGGTATGCAACATAGTGGTTTGATACGTCCAAAACGTATCTACTTTCCCGAACACTTTTGCTATTGTTTTGCCTCTAATTTGTGTATTTTGGACACAACTAACACGGACTAACGCTGTTTTCAGCAGAACTGCTCTGGTGCTCGTTTTTGTGCAGAAATCCAACTTTCAGGAAAATCCTCGGAATTTATGCAAAAGGTCCGATTTTTCCCAGAATATTGGCGGAGCCAGAAGGGCAAGCCAGGTGGGGGCCCGAGGGCCCCACACGCTAGGCCGGTGCGGCCCAGGAGGGGGGCGCGCGGCCCTAGTGTGTGGCGGCCTCGGCTGGCCCCCGACGCCCTCCTTTGTACTACTTATTGCCTTCGACCTAAAAACGCACGGGGGGAGAGTCGAAGTCGCCAGAAACAATCCAGTACGCCGCCACCATCGCGAAACTCCGTCTCGGGACCAGAAACTCCGTTCTGGCACCTCGCCGGGACGGGGAATTGGAGGAGATCATCACCATCATCAACACCGACGCCTCTCCATCGACCAGCCATGTTTCCCCCATCCATGTGTGAGTAATTCCCCCGCTGTAGGCTGAAGGGGATGGTAGGGATTGGATGAGATTGGTCATGTAATAGTCATAAGATTGTTAGGGCATGGTGCCTAGTATCCGTAGATGTTACTTTTATGATATTGTTGCAACTTGTTATGCTTAATGCTTGTCACTAGGGCCCGAGTGCCATGATCTCAGATCTGAACATGTTATTGATTCATGAAGATATTCGTTGTTTATGATCTTACCTGCAAGTTGTATACACATGTTGCTGTCCGGAACCCGAGGCCCCAAAGTGACAGAAATTGGGACAACCGGAGGGGAAGGCGGTGATGTGAGGATCACATGTGTTCACGGAGTGTTAATGCTTTGCTCCGGTACTCTATTAAAAGGAGTACCTTAATATCCAGTAGATTCCCTAGAGGCCCAGCTGCCACCGGCTGGTAGGACAAAAGATGTTGTGCAAGTTTCTCATTGCGAGCACGTACGACTATATATGGAACACATGCCTATTGATTGATTAGTACTTGGATACCGTTTTATTATTATGTGCAAATGCCCCTGCTTTGATTGTTACATGAGTTTCTCTCATCGATGCAACGCCCGTTCATCCATCCATGTGCCTACAGTATTTTAATCCTACTGTTTACTATAATCACTACTGCTGTCTTTGTTACTCTGATGCTGTTATTTCACTACTGCTACTGCTATAAAACTGTTACTACTGATAAACTCTTGCGAGCAAGTCTATTTCCAGGTGCAGCTGAATTGACAACTCCGCTGTTAAGGCTTTCAAGTATTCTTTGTCTCCCCTTGTGTCGAATCAATAAATTGGGTTTTACTTCCCTCGAAGACTGTTGTGATCCCCTATACTTGTGGGTCATCAAGACTATTTTCTGGCGCCGTTCCGGGGAGCATAGCTTTATTTGGAAGTTCACTTGGATTGATATTGTTCGCTGCAAATTCTCCATCATGGGTAAACCTCGCGATACTAAGGTCGCCATATTACCATCCACTACAAGAAAAGGTACAACTCTAAGTACCTCTGCTGCTCTTGATTCACCATCTGTGATAAGTAAACTTGTTTCACCTCCACAAGCTTCAAATGCTGGTACTTCTGCTGAATCTGAAAACTCCCCTTATAATTTTGATGATGCTTCCGCTGTGCTTGATAATGATGGTTCGTTAGGATCTTTTCTAGATGCTACAATTGCTAGGTCTAGACAAATTGAAAATACTGAAACTCCTAATGAAAATGCTGCTACACCTGTTAATTCACGTGAGTCTGTTGAATACTCTAGTGATGATCTTGATGAAGATTATGTGGAACTTGATGATGATTTTATTGAAAAATGCAATGCTACTACTGATGCAAGAAAAATTAAAAAGTTGCTTGCAGAACATACTGTTAGATATAAACTGTCTCCTGATCCTAAATTTGCCACATCTCCTATAAACATTAAGGATAAAGATTATGATTTTTCTCTTGATCTATCTCATATAGCTATTGTTGAGAAAACACCCTTTTGTGGTACTGAAAAAGAAAGTGCTGTTGAACACATGATTGAGTTATCTACTCTGAGTAGCTTGTTTTCTGATGATGTTAAGAAGCGTACTTACTTTGTTGCTAAAATTTTTCCATTCTCATTAAAGGATGATGCTAAAACTTGGTATAATAGTTTGCCACCTGATTTTATTAATAGTCTAAAAGAATTGCTTGATGTTTTCTTCAAGAAATACTTTCCTGCTAGTGCTCAACATATTGCTTTGCAGAGAATTTATAATTTTGACCAGGAAGATGGAGAGAAATTGCCTGAGGCTTGGGCGAGATTTTGCTCTCTTATTAGAGCTCGGCCTGAACATGATTTGGAAAAGCATGATTTACTTGATATATTTTATAGTGGACTAACCATTGAGTCTAGGGCATACCTAGGTAGCTGTGCTGGTTGTGTTTTCAGGAAAAGAACTCCAGACGACGCTGAAGAATTATTGGCTCAAATAGGCCAGAATCATGATGATTGGACTACACCTGAACCAACCCCAACACCGATACTGAAGAAGAGGGGTATGATTAAATTAAATGATGAAGATATGAGGGAAGCTAAGAAGTCTCTTAAGGAGAAGGGTATTAAATCTGAAGATGTGAAGAATTTACCTCCCATAGAAGATTCATGTAAGATCACTCCCCCTTCATCCATGATTGAGGTACACTCTCTTGAACGCTTTACTAGAGAAGATATTCCGTATTCAAAACCTCCTGCACAATGCTTAGATGAATTTGATAATTATATTGTTAAGCAAGAAAATTTCAATATGAGAATAGAGAATCATTTAATGGAAAATTCTCAAGCTATTAGTGAATTGCATGGTATTGTGGAGAGAACCTCCAATGATGTTAAGATGCTTGTTAAACACTTTCATATGGTTCAAACTCAAATTGATCAACTCACTAAAGTGCAAAATGACTTGTTGGAAAATAATTATAAAGAAAAACATGCTTATGAAGTAACAACTAGAGGCGCTGTTTCTACCCAGGATCCTCTATATCCTGAAGGGCATCCCAAAAGAGTTGAACAAGATTCTCAATGAACTGAAACTAGTGCTCCATCTAAGAAAAAGAAAAAGAAATATAAAACTGTTGTAGAATCCTCTAAGCCTGTTAATGATCCTAATAGTATTTCTATTTCTGATGCTGAAACTGAAAGTGGTAATGAACATGATAAAGATAATGATAAGAATGATGCTTCTGATCAAGAAGAGGTTGAAGAAGAACCTGAAAAGCATGCTAAAAATAAGAAGTATACTAAAGAAGATTTTATTGCTAAGAAACATGGTAGTGAAAGGGAACCTTGGGTTCAAAAGCAAATGCCTTTTCCTGCTAAGAAACTAAAATCAAAGGAAGAAGAGCACTATAATAAATTCTGTGATTGGGTGAAACCTTTATTCTTGCAAATCCCTTTGACTGATGCTATTAAATTGCCTCCTTATTCAAAGTATATGAAAGATATTGTGTCTAACAAATAGAAAATTCCTAATGAGGAGATTTCCACTATGCTTGCTAATTACTCTTTCAATGGTAAGGTTCCAAAGAAGCTTGGCGACCCAGGTATTCCAACTATTCCTTGTTCAATTAAGAATAATTATGTTAGAACTGCTCTATGTGATTTGGGAGCGGGAGTTAGTGTGATGCCTTTTTCTCTTTATAAGAGACTTTATTTAGATAAGTTGATACCAACTGATATATCTTTGCAAATGGCTGATAAATCTACTGCTATTCCTGTTGGTATATGTGAGGATGTTCCTGTTCAAGTTACTAATAACTGCTTGATATTAACTGATTTTGTTGTGTTGGAAATGCCTGAAGATGATAATATGTCCATTATTCTTGGGAGACCTTTTCTCAACACCGCAGGGGCTGTTATTGATTGCAATAAAGGAAAAGTCACTTTTAATGTTGATGACAAGGAACATACTGTCTATTTCCCCAAGAAGACTGATAAAACATGTGGAGTTAATACAATTTCTAGTTCAAGAACCTTTTCAAACATTAGGTCTCCTCCATGGCCAAGTTGATAAGACTCATAGTGGTACTCCATCTGTGAAGCATTAGGATGAGTAAGTTAGAGAAGTGATCAAGTGTGCAAATTTTTTTGTAGGATTACAAGGAAAAGTAGAGCATGGATTTCTCATTGTGAAAAAGATCTCAAGGATAAGAGTGAGAATAAGTTTTCATATATATTCACTTCTTTTGTTTTGAAACTAGGTTTTTCAGACGTCCATTCTAACTAGAGTCTCCTAAGGTCAAACAATGGCTCTGATACCAACTTGTCAACACCCGGATTTTTTTAAGTCCAGATGCCTATTATGCCATACATCGCAATCCCAGGAAGATTGTTTTTGCGAGAATAACAGTTGATATCACAACACACCATTCATTACAAACCATAATCGTCTTATAATAAAGGATCACATGATCCAGTCTTACAACATAGTGGATCTAGAGATCCAATTACAAACACATAGCGGAAGCGAAGTAGCGGTTGCGGTCCATCTGTTCCACAGGCAACTTTTGACGTCAGGAGTAGTCCTAGTTATCATAGACGTCCTGCTGTCCATCCTCTTGGTTCTGGTACTCCTCTTCATAGTCTGGCCATTTGAATAGCCAGGGACACAACCATGAGTACTTTAAAGTACTCGCAAACTAATACTAGTGTAAGCACTATCAACTATAGAAAGGGGGTTCTAAGCTCTAGGTTCATTTGCATAAAGCCAGTTTTATTTTATAAGAACTTAGTAGTAAAAGACTCTTTATTTGCCTAACTAACTCAAGTGGGAACATTAGTGTCATTCCCACAACTCTGTTGTGATCAAGTCAAATTCACCTTTCAAGTTCAAGTCACCAGTCACCAGTCATATGTCACATTTTGAAAATGGTCTGATGACGGAACAGTATGGCCTTTCCAATCGTCCATAACCGTGGACACGGCTATTCAAATAGTTTTACACTCTGCAGAGGTCGCACACTTTTGCCACAACATTTGCAATAATCCGTCAGGGTTAACTGGCCCTGATTTATCACACTCCGTGTGCGGACTACCAACCATAACCTTTCACTTACATACTCTAGTATAGGCACCTCTCCCCATGAGCTTGGCCTCCCGGTGAAGACAAACCGTTAGCCTAGGAACTGCACAGGGCTTGGGTAGGACATTCACCTCTTTTTCACGTCATTTCACATTTCAATGGAGGCAGCCTCGGCATAACCCCTATGACGCTTGTTTAGAGGGAACCCATACTAGAGCACATAAATTTCCAGTTAAGCCCTACCCATGATCAGGTATTGTGGGGGTACTTTAAAATTGGAATGGTATCGCATCCGAACCCAAACATCAGTTTTTGTAAAATACACCATGTCATTCACAAGTCATATTCACCTTCAAAATCTTTCAATAGAATGACTCATCATTCCAAGGTTTTCAAAGTCATTTGATTCACATGTTTCCCATCTAGAGTAGTCTATTTTAGTTTAGCACTAGCAACTAATCATGAGGGGTGCTATCTACATTGTAGTCCTCTAGGCTAACTTTGATGCTCTTGGAATACCTCATATCTAGACCAAAGTAAACTATGAACAAAATAACTTTGATAAACCAAAGTAAAAGCTTGTAAGATAAAAACTTGGGATTGGATCCTTAAACACAAAATAATATTGCAATGGTGCCTTGCTTTAGTAGAGCTTTGCATTATGGTAGCTTGGTAATAGCTTGCAATAATATAGCTTGCCTTGATTGGTGTAGTGATCAAAGTTCTCTTCTTCTTCATAGACTTCTTCTTCCTCGTAGCACTCGTTACTAGCGTCTATAAATGAATACGAGGTACACAATCACCACACAAATACTTAGGTAGACTAGTAACCATAATGGTTCACACAAGATGACTTATTATCGTCACAAGCATCTATACTAGGGTTTTACTTTTATTTACTTTGAAAGGTAATTTCCTCTCATTGAAAATTTATTAGGGTTTCTATTTATTTCCTTGGAGAAATAATTTCCTCTCATTGCGTATTTCTAAGGTTTAGTATCCACAAATAATAAGCATGAGATCATGCTGACCAAAGTCAACACTTCCCATTTACCATTTGGAAAAATGATTTAAACGAGATACTTCATCTCATGCAATTTGAGGACTACTTATGGAACAATTTAATATCACTGAGTAATTAAATATGAGATTCTATAAAATAAGATCATCACCTCATATTGGATTACTTAGGACAATGATTTAAATGAGATGCTACATCTCATAGAATTTAAATACTATTTTTGAAATAATTAAAATGAGCTAGAAATGGCCACATAGCCACTATTTGAATCTAGCCCATGATCATTTGAAACAACCATGTCATATTTTTACATATTCAGATAGACAATATGAAATGTGATTTTTGAGAGTTAGAATCAACTCAAAATAATTCATGGTTGATTTTATAAAAATGTTTTAAATCTAAAAAGTTACTGCCTTGTTATTTTTTTTGCACTTGATCTATAATGAGCTAGTATTTGTAACCAGTGGGGTTTGGTAGATAATTTCACAAGATTTCCAACAATATAAAATTCATCAAATTTGGCACAGCAGATTTGAAGTTATTCAATTTCTAGCAAAGCACCGGTATAGAATTTCAGTTAAACAAATTAATTTGAATTTGAATACTTGGGCTTGCGCGGGAAACGAATTGGGCCGGCCCAGCTATGCACCAGTGCACAGTGGGTTGCCTGACAGGGAGGGCCCCACCTATCAGCGGGGTTTAAAACCCGAAACGGTATGAATTAATCTGGGACGCACGATTAGAACAAGATCCGACGGCGCACGGCCGTCGTCGTCTCCGGCGAGACACGAGCTCACTGGCGGCGAGGCTAGGGGGTCGGAGAGCTCACCGGTGGCCGGCGATCATCGGCGTTGACGCATGAGGAGGTTGTCGAGGGTGGCGGAGCTTCTGGTACGGGTGGCGTCGCCTGAGGTGGCTCCAATCGACGGCTTCGTCTGCGGCGGCTCCACGGACTCCGGCGAGCGATTGGCGAGCTTCCGGTGGTAATGTGGAGAGGGAGAGGGTCGAGGAGAGTCAGAGAGGAGAGGGGAGCGAGCTGGTGTGAAGAAATAGCTCGGGGGAGCGCTCTATTTATAGAGTTGAGGGGTGCTGCGGGTGTACGGTGAGGTCGTCGATGGAGGCGACGGTACAGGGGCGGAGAGAAGTAGGCGAGGTTGGCGTGAGGTTGCAGACATCATGGCGATGCTCGAGGGCGTGCTGGCTCAGAGAATGATGGCCTATGGCGAGCAGGAGCGTGACGGAGGTGGGCAGTACCGTGGCGGAAGTCCACGACGAGGACGACAGCGACAGTTCACGGGGGCGAGAGGGAGCTTGTCTAGGAGGGAGCTAGTGCATAGGGGAGTGCGCGTGCGAGAGGAGAGAGAGAGGGGAGGGCAGACGCGATGAGGCGACGCAGTGCTCTGGCGCGTCCAGTGTCGTGCCCGTGCGCGCTCTAGCATGGCCTGGGCGTGTCTGGGCGCGTCGGGGCACGTCGAGTTCTGGTCAGGCCATGCGTCTCCTTGGCCAAGGGCAGGTACAGGCATGCTCAGTGGAGTGTGGGCGAACTGAAGGACATGGTGAGGGTGACCGGAGAGAGCAGGTGGTGAGGAGTGGCATGGTGATGCCATAGGGCTCAGCATGGACTTGTGGTGATCATTCCTTGCTTTGATCATTGTCTCCAAGGCCTGGCATTGTGTACTGGGTGTAAGAGGAGGTCAATGATGACAAAAAGCATGATGGTTTAGTCTAATACATGATGGATATTAGAGTGTATGAGGTGGGCAGATTGTTGCACACAAAGTGCTCGATGAAATGGACGAAAGAGATTAACTTTTGAATTTTGGCACAAAATTTTATGGGGGTGTCTCACCTAATGTTTGGCACCTCCTGATGATGTTGGTTTGAAAGTTGGAAGAGATTTGGGAAAAATCAAATTGGGGTTGATCTTAAATCTGATTCAATGTCACAACTTTGCATGCTTATATTAAGGAATTGAGATGAATTAGTCAAGGTGGTCAACATAAAAAGTGTTCAACTTGATGAGGTCTTGGATGAGGTGCAAAGAGTTGAGAGAGTTTAGTTTAAAAGTTTCTTAATACAGGGGCTCAAAGTGGGTACCCTGATATAAAAACCAAAATTGACTATTATCACATGTTGCATAGTTTTGAATTTTGTTTTCATTTGATTTGGGTTTCTTTGATTCAAAAGTGATTCTTATGTGTTTAGTAATATTTCCAAACAATTGACACAATTCAAAATGGCCTAGTTTAAAGATTTACAAAAATGGCCATAAGCACATATGTGAGGTTATTTTGCTTTTTCTTTTCTTTTTCTTTCTCTCTCTTTGATCCAATTATCATGGTCTAGGGTTTAGTTAGGTTTAGGTTGGGTTTAACCATGGTTCATAACCATTTGGTAAAGTAAAAAGGGCTTAGGTCAAGATTTGTAATTATGGCTATATGCCCACATATGCTTTTCCTTTTCTTTTGTTTTCTTTTTATTTGTTCCTCTTTGATGTTGAAAAGGGTAGGGTTTAGGGTTTTAGATCATTCCAAAATACTTCACACAAGCATCATGGCAAAACTCACAACATTTAGGTATGAGCATTATGCACATTATAGAACTCAAATAAAGTTTTTGTTGGTTCCAAAATTTGGAAAAAGGAAAATTTCATTTTCTTCTTTGTTGAAAAATTTGGGATGTTACAAACCCTTCCCCCTTAAACAAAATCTCGTCCCGATATTTAAGAAAAGTTAGGAACCTAAGAGAGATTGGGCAAATGGGTTAACAGGAAAACATACTTGGCATGGCATTGGGTGCTTCCTTCTCAAAATCTAGAGATAAAAGTAGCTATTGGTACTATTTCTTATGATGAAGTTGGTTGTGGCTCTTCAAGTTGGTTGTAGCCCTTGAATAACTTGTGCATGAGAAGCTCCAGGACCTGCATAGTAGAATTTGATTCAGTTACCGAATCAGGAATATAGGGGTCAAAGTTACCTGCTGTAATCACCATGATTTTATTTTAGGCATCCACTCTTATTTTAGATTTGCTCAGATATGCATATCTCAATTCTAGATATATATCACATAGGAATTCAGTAAATTTCTTATTTGCATGGTTTCTATCAGTTGCAGGTATTATCGAAAGCGCGGCCTCAAGGATCAAGGCAGAGGAGAAGCAAGTCAGCAAGGAGGGGAATCACAGAAGCTACCAAGAACAAAGGATTTTCAGTTTCCATTACATGTATTGGTATTAAAGGTTTGTTTCTAGGTTACTCTATATGGCATACTAGAGTAATCTCTGAATTTAGCAGCATTGTACTGTTTGTTATATGCATTCAAGTACTTCCCTATTGTCTCAGAATGAAACAACAGAAATGCTCTCTTAGGAGTACAATGTATTTTTCTATTATTTTAGTTGGTTGCAGCAGTTCTTGCTAGGAAATAGTAAAAGAAGTATGTGTATTAGTTCTGGTCAAACCATGCAACAGTTCCTTCCAAAAATTCAATGTTTGTAATTTACACATGATCCTAAATAATAGTTGGTTATAGTAAATAAATAGTAAAAATAGTATGGTTATAATAGTAAAAGCAATATGGAACCTCTTTATATTTACTTACTTGGACAATGTTCTTCTGCATTGTGTAGCCAGAAAAGGAAATCCAAGTGCAGCATCCTTACTTTAATTAGAAAAGGTAATAAGAACATGGCTCTTGGTGCGTGGAGTCCACTCTTCAGGTACCAATGTTGCACTAGGTAGGATCACAAGCTAGGATGAAGGAGCTATCATAACAAGTACATTTTCCTGCACTGATGAGTTGTCAATTCCTACTTCTCTTAAAAGATAGTACTTTTTTGGTCTTCAAAGCTGTAGGTGTATATTATGAAAATTGTTAATGTGGCGTGAACCAGAAACCGCTATGAATTTCAAGCGTTTTCATTAATCTTCTTGACTTTTTGTTAAAACGGAAGTGAACTTGGTTCTAAACATACACTGGCTATGATACTATCTCTTTTGTGTCATGGAGAACCGGAAACCCCTATGAATTTCAAGCCTTTTCATCAATCTTCTTGACTTTTTGTTGAAACAGAAGTGAACTTGGTCCTAAACTTGCACCGGCTATGGTAGTATCTCTTTTGTGTGATGGAGAACTGGAAGCTGCTATGAATTTCAAGCCTTTTCATCAATTTTCTTTACATTTTATTGAAACCGAAGTCAACTTGGTCCCAAACATGCATGGGCTATATCAATATTTTCATATTTGAATGTCTGCACCTTTTGACTAACTGAAATATTATTTTTATACTTTATCTGACCTGCCCTCTAAAGATATCGAATTTAAGTGTTTTGTAGAGCATTTTCCATCAAATATATATATATGGCCCAACGAGTTGAGCTTTGGTGTGTCTCGGTTGGACAATATGGGCCTGTGAGGGATCTGAACTAACATCCGGTCTAAAGTTTTTCAAGAATTATTCTTCCTATGTGGTACCTTACCTGGACATAAAGTACCCTCAGGTAGATCAATTGTCTCTCTCCCGTGATACTTCCTCATTCATGGACATCTATTTTCCCTTATTTGATGAAATCCATCTTTTTTGTGTAGATTATTTTTATCCCCTTCTCTTCACGCCCTTGGCAATGCCCACTTCAATTGTGTAGAGTGGTGTTCTTTTATTTCTGTACAGTTTTCTACTAAGTTGCTTGAGCAACAATTGCGTTCATTTCCTTCTACATGATTAATAACACTTGATTTGTGATATTCCTGAGGGAAAGGTGTTATATTCTTCATCCGGTACAAAACTGTTTTTTATTCAAGAACCATTGGTTCATGTGGTTTACCGTTTCTGTGCCTTTTCTATACAAGCACTGTTATTTCTAGAGCTGCATTTTTAGATTATCAGTGCTTAATCTATGTGGTAAGAAAATGTGTCATGTGTTTTGCTATATGATTATATCATATCAAGCAAAATTAAGGGTCTATGTGTTGGAATATACTACAGATAAAGGGGGTTTGATAAGGCTATTTGTTGTAGTTACGTATTGACCAACTGTGTGCTAAACTTTGTGGTGTTATGCACTTTATAATTAGTATTCAGACCCATTGATCAGATGCTTATGCTCAATGTGCAATTTGGCATGGAGGCCAAAAGAATTTTATCTGGCTACACTAAAATCCATTGTAAGCTACAGTGTATTTGAGAGTTGGGATCTTTTTGTTCAGAAAATTTACGCATTACGGATAAACCTTTATTATGGTGGTATATAGCGTGCTTTTGTTTTCTTTAACTCTGCAAATTCTGCATCTAATTTAGTTATAACACTATTAAAATGCAGGTTCAAGGAAAACCTACGGCTTGTTTGATCGCATCTATGGATATGAACCACGTCTTCAAGGCAAATGGTTTAGGGGTCAGGAAGTTTAATGATTGAAACTACAGATTAGTAGCTCAAAATGCAAAGCCCTATTCAGTTTGAGCGAATAAATTGTCTCTCATGTAAAACATATTGCTCTGGCATGCTACAATATAGTATAATTTTATTCAGGATATTCTGGAGATGCAATTTTAGAAAATAGTTAATTTCTTGTGTTTGTGTTCATGGTGTTTCATGATTAGGATAATTCCCATGTGTTGTTGTCAAGAGGTAGTCAGCATCATTTACATCTTGCAGTGTATCTCCCAACTCGGATACAACATCCTGTGAGGTCAAGATTTACTCAAATGGTTTTACTTGGAGTTGGAGGAGGCATTACTTCTAAGCATCATACAATACATCGCCCTTCGCCATTTTATATTCCATAAAGGTCAGTGCTCATGTTCCTACTGCCCACAAGTGCTGGTGATGTTAAAAAGATGGTCTAAATAAATGGAGATCTTCCATTTGGTTGGGCATTGAGGTTGAGGTTATACAGTGAGTAAATGTAAGAAGCATCAGCGATATTGCAGGTTATTAATTAAAAATCCTACTAAAATTCCTAACAACTAAAGAAAGTAGGCATGCTTACCTTTAGCTGTACTAGCAAGTATAAATGCCATGCACTTTCAGTTTGTGTAGATCTAATCCATCTTCAGAGGCTTTTCCATTTATAAAAGAAGTTTCTCCTTAGAAAAAATAGAGAAGGAAAAGAAAGGGGCACGTTCAACCGTGATAACGTTCAACCATGATAATGATTGCTTACTGCTTGATTCGTGTACAAAGGTTCGTGATTCTAAGCTGAGCACACTATTCAGCAACTCAAGACAAAGGGTTTATTGCTTTATGCATCCTGTATATTATGAAGTTAAGATTATGTGTGTTGACAGATAATCGTGTCTCTGCCTTTTTCTTTTCAGGTGCTACAGTTGTAACATTAGTTTCAAAGATCCACTTCAGTCCTGCTGTTATCTTCAGCTAGAGCCATCAAAGGAAAGCTCTTGGCTTGCATCGGACAGTGATCTGTGAAACATCATAAAGAAAAATTGTTTCTGAAATGTTTGTCTTGCTTAATCCCTGGTGCTATCCATTACTAATGGGGCTTATTTCAGGATCCTATCTACTTTTACAAACTACTCAAACTGTAGTCATGTTTTCCTATGCCATTTTCATCTGGTGCATAAATGTTATTGCCTGAATAAGATTCATGGGCGCTCACTCTAATTAAGCATGTTTAAGTAGTATTTTACCTTTCTGTCACTTATTTGTATATTCTTGTATTTTTAGTGCCATCTCTGGAGTTTTGCGTATGTGAAAAAAAGCATAGACATGCTGAAAAGCTGGTCTTAGATATCAAAATTTAGTAACATTGCTATTAAATATTCTTGCAGAGTTGTTCATTTTCTTGGTATTTTTAGAATATGCTCATATATACTTACCATACATTATGATTCTTTTTTTGCATGATACGGGAAGTACATACAGTGTTAAAATGTCATGTCCCTTTCTTTGTAGTTCTATAAATGGCTGTTCTTTTTCGGTGCTGGAGTGTTGGACATTACTAATTGTTGCCATACTCTTAGTGTTGTTGTGTACATAGGCACTTAACAACTACTGTAGGTTGTTGAGAAGGAAAGGGATGATCAACTTGCATAGAAATTGAAGAATAAGTTGAACATTTCTGTCGAAGGAAACAACAAGGAATATATCTAATTTGCTGAGGTTAGGCGCAAACTTTCTAGTGAAGGTCCGCATCCATGCCAATCTTTTCACCAGTCTCTAAAGTACTTAATTTTTTCAGCTGCTTACTGTTTTGAGTATGTTTTCTTAGAAAACAGTGTCTACTTCTGTATGTCTTCTGTGCTATTACTCCATTCCACTCTAGAGCTGTTTTACACTTTTGTCCTTTCTTATATCAATTAAACTTGGAGACTCCAAAGAAGCGGTGGCGGTGCAGTTGGTGAGGTGGTTCCGGTGGCCGATGAATCTTTGGTGGGCTGATCAGTACGCTAGCGGAGTATAGATGCCCCTAATCACAGCAGAGTACATACAAATAATATGTGATACTGGTGGTGCTTGCCTTAGAAATAGATGGCAACATGGTACGGTCTTCTGTTTTGTAAAGAACTCATATTTGGTTTGATATGACTACGAATATTGTAGTGTTACTTTTGTTTGGTTGTGCGGCTATTGTCTGTGTGTAGCCAGCTTTTTTGTAGGCTCATACCTAGGCTAGGAGACTGACATTTGTAAATTCTGGACCTGGTGGCATTATCTAATTATTCGTAAGAATGTTTTAGATGTCTGAATGGTATGGTTTCTTTTGTTCTTGAAATACCAAAAAACTATCCAACGGAAACCATATCCTTCATTCAGGATCACCTGGTCTCCTTTATCTTGGGAAGTAGAACCCAGCAGTTTCACTATATCTCCATATATTCTATACATGTGATTACCAGATAGGTAATTATCTCACAACATGTTTGTACTAAGTTTATGTTTTTATAGTTGACAGCTTTTTCATGTGAGTTTTCATTGAGCCGCATATACTTGAAAAACATCTACAACTGAGGTACATTGTCCCATTTTTTTGTACTCTGTATTAAACATGAATTGATCTTCAACTCTTAACATTTATTTCATCTGTTTCACTTTTCAGTGCCAATTAGTTTATCTTCTCATTTATAGCGGTGTTTTCTTTTAGTGGTGTGAGCATGTATTATGGCCATGCTTCCTTTGTGTCGTAGCCTTTGAAGACCATGTTGCCACATTGTCCATAGGCAGATTATGTAAATGTTGGCTCTCCCTACTTCTATTACTCTTCATAGAACATTCCCGTCACTCTCTTGTTGTGCTGGTGGTGTGAGTGTAGTGATGCCACAAAAGGCAAACAGGGAAAATCAAGTGAAGATCTTGCATGGACAGTCCAATACCATCATAAGGAGTTATGCATGCTTTGCAAGGAGGAGAACAAAAGTGCAGTGGTTGTGACAAAGAAATATCAGCCGCCTGTAGAGGAATAGATCAAAATCGACGTCTATGGTTCTTTCAAACCTGATGAACTGAAAGGGGGCTTGGGGGCAGTACTGCCAGTTATCACCGAACGAATCAAAGTTTTCATTAGATCTATTTTTTGCAACTTTAAGATCGACCTCTCTTCTGTGAGAGTTAGCAATTGAATGAATCAAAGTTTTCATTAGATCTATTTTTCGTGAATTTATGATTCTGTACTGCCCCAGAACATGTAATCAGCTAGCTCATAAGCTGACAGAAAAGGTGCACAAATGGCTGGAGAGCCTGACTTTCTGTCTGATGGACTTATTCCTTTTGTATCATGTTTAGTAATGCAATCCATGGAGTTAAAAAAAATGTATTGTCATATCAGCACTTACTTTTAATTGTTCGTATACAAACTGAATATTAGCAGGCATACAAACTGAATATTAGCAGGAGCTTCATGGGATCGTGCGCCAAGGCGCACATCTAAATATAGTTACTACAATATATGAGTTATGTGAGGTACTGCAAAAGTTTCGGTGTTTTTTAAAAGTAATACTGGAGCAGCATGTTTGGATTTTTTTCCAGCACCCATAGGTATTGCTGAAAAACGTAGAGCGATTTCCCTGCTAAGAAATCATGAGCGCAATCTTCTTCCCTAATAGGAACCTCAGTTGCGTGAAAAAGAAGTAGAAGTGGTAGGATCAAACTCCTCCAACCTGAAAAGATAGGAAGGATAAAAGTGTAAAATTAATTATTTCAAACATCTTAAATAGCATTTGCTATTAGAAGTTGTATTTTCAGCAATCAAAGGGTACCACTAATCATGAGGTGATGGAAAAAGATAGGCTGAAAGTGAAAGAGGAAGCGAGTGTTAAAGGTACGTGGTTATTCTACTGTAAAAGTAACTGATAAGTGAAACAAATTGTCCTCTTTTTCACCTTCACGGGTGAAAAAGGGGACAACCTGTGGAGTAAGTATATATTTTTGGAGTAAGTATATATTTTCGGTGGTACCCTAGAATAACACAATATTATTTTCCCTAAAAAAGAGGTAGCGAATATTGGAATATTTTGGAATTATCGCTGGATAATTATTACATCGAAAAAGTAACGTTGATGCTGAAGATTTCTACCGATATATTACTTAGGGAAAAAATAGATAGCTACCGCCTCGCGGAAAACTATTGCGAAAAAGATAACGGACAAATTAGAATTATGGTGAAAAAAATACGCTCCTGTGATAAACAACTGGCAGGTAATTAAACTACTATTGAATATTTGTAACGATGAATTACTATGAAAAGTTACTGTTGAAAACATGGTAAATAATTGTCGATTTTTTTTTAAAAAAATCATGAATAAATGAGAGCGCGGCAAAGTAGTAAATAGGTAAATATACCTCGTGAAAAAAACTACTATGAAATAGTTAATGCGCCAAATTAAATTTCTATGTGATATTGCTACCAATGAATTACTGCAAAAGTAACTATCAAATTGTTTAAAAAATTAGTTTGAAAAGAAAAAAATCAAAAGGAAAAAACGCAGCACTGTTCATACGTATTGTTCATGTCACATGATGAACAGTCCCTTGAATAGCTGTGGATTGAGAAAATGGGCTCATCAGCTTTTATATATTGTATTATAAGATATAAGATATAAGATGTTGAAAAATAAATACCAAGTATAAGACGCATATTGAAAAATAGATACTAAGCATAAAGACATAAGAGCATCTCTAGCAGAGCCCGAAAAAACGCGAACTGAAAAAGTGGAGTTCAGTTCACCGAACTCGTGTATTCGCATCGTAAAATGCTGGCGCAGAAGAGACCCTGTAAACTAAAACCGAAAAATGGAATATTCGAAAAAACATCTTCTTCTTCACAAGAATTGTCCGCGCCGCTGCCTAGATCTCCCCGCGCAGACCGGCGGCCGCGCTCCCGGCTGCAGCCGCGAGCTTGAGGGTCAGACGAGGACGGTCACGCACAGGAAAGAGCTGAGCGTCGGAGGAGTCGATGAGGCATAGGTCCGGCCGGCCCGGCCGGACGCGGCTGGACACGACCATGATTGCTGCTGCCGCGGCCTAGTGCGCATGATTGATGCTAGCTGATTGATGCTGCCCTACGCGCATTGCTGCTGCTAGCTGCTCTTGGCCGCGAGCGTATGCAGCTGCTAGCTGCTGCTCTTGGCCGCGCGCATGACACCGCGCTGCGCAGCCTGTATAGCACCACGCGGCGCCATAGTCTGATGTGTCCGTCCGTCGCACGCCTCGCCTGCAGCCATGAGCTTGGTTGTTGTCGCACAATTTTAGCAAAGCAGCCAGAAATCGGCGGCTAGAGGCGATTGTACGGACGGTGGAGCTGGAGAAGTCCGTTCAGTTTTGGCCTGTAAACCACCCTTTAGTCTGTATTAATAGTGGTTGATGATGACCCACAAGTATAGGGGTGTATCGTAGTACTTTCGATAAATAAGAGTGTCGAACCCAACGAGGAGCAGAAGGTGTTGACAAGCAGTTTCGATGGAGGATTCACTGTAAATGCTCACAGACAAGTATTCAGAGGGTTTTGATGTAGCAGATAAATAAAGTAGGAGTAAGTGAAATGCGAGAGAAATAATTGCAGCGAGTGGCCCAATCCTTTTTAGCACAAAGGACAAGCCGGTTTGTTTACTTATAATGACCAAACGTTCTTGAGGACACACGGGAATTTAGTCTAGTGCTTTCGCTTCCTACAGCTGATTAATCTTCATTGTTTTGATAAGTGTTGTGTGGGTGAACCTATGCTAATGCACCGCCCTTCCTAGGACTAATACATACTTGTGATTATACCCCTTGCAAGCATCCGCAAATACAAGAAAGTAGTTAAGATAAATCTAACCACAGCCTTAAACTCTAATATCCTGATATCCCTCCTGCATCGATATACCAACGGGGGTTTAGGTTTCTGTCACTCCGGCAACCCCGCAATTAGCAACCGAATATAAGATGCACTCCCATAGGCCCATAAATGGTGAAGTATCATGTAGTCGACGTTCACATGACACCACTAGAAGAATAACACCACAACTTAAATATCATAACATTGAATATTACTCAACCATAATTCACTACTAACATTTAGACTTCACCCATGTCCTCAAGAACTAAACGAACTACTCACGAGACATCATATGGAACATGATCAGGGGTGATATGATGATGAATAACAATCTGAACATAAACCTTGGTTCAATGGTTTCACTCAATAGCATCAATAACAAGTAGAAATCAACACCGGGAGAGTTTCCCCTATCAAACAATCAAGATCCAACCCGAATTGTTACAGCGGTGACGAGGTGCAGCGGCGGAGATGGCGGTGATGATGATGAAGATGATGACGATGGTGATGGAGATGATGTCCAGCTTGATGATGGTGACGATGGCGTCGATTCCCCCCTCCGGGAGGGAATTTCCCCGGCGGATTCCTGCCCGCCGGAGAGCTCTTTTCTCTCTGGTGTTCTCCGCCCCGCAGAGGCGGCTGTGACTCTTCGCGACTATCCTCTGGGGCTTAGATTTTCGAGACGAAGACGTACGCGAAGAAAAGGAGGCGAGAGGGGGCTGTGGGCCCCCTCCTCACAGGGCGGCGCGGCCAGGCCTTGGGCCGCGCCAGCCTATGAGGTGGGCCCACCTCGGGTCCCCTCGGCTCCCCCTTCTGGCTCCCTTCGACTTCTGGAAAAATAGGAATTTTCATATAATTTCCGTCAACTGTTGATCTTCCGAAATATTGCATCCTGACGGTGCTTTTCCAGCAGAATCCTGGCTCCGGTGCGCGATTCTCCAATAATCATGAAACATGCAAAATAGATGAAATAACATAAGTATCATCTCTAAATATTAAATATATCAATGAATAACAGTAAATTATGATATAAAATAGTGATGCAAAATGGACGTATCAACTCCCCCCAAGCTTAGACTTCGCTTGTCCCCAAGCGAAACTGAACTCAGTAAACAAGACTACATGTTTATGGAGTGAAGAGTCGATAAATAAAATACGGACAAGAAGCATCATATTAATTCACACAAGGCATTCTAGTGAACAACTTCCCAATATGATTCAACTTGAAACAAGTAAAAGGAGATCACAAATAAAGGTGCATAGGAAATCATAATTGGTGATGGCAAACTTCGTTCTTGGTCAGAGAACATTTAACAGATTGTACTTATCTATCGAGCAGCGCTCTTATATTAAGGCTTATGGCAAAATTTGCATACTCAATCATAATAATCTTCTCATAATCATTGATAATCTTCAAAGCTATATTCATCAGATAAAACTTGTACTAAACAAATAAGAATAAAAGGCATGATTAAATATATCACAATATAGATGGTTGGATCACAACAACTCAAATGCTTGCTTAAGATGGAGGGAAATAGGTTTACTGACTCAACATAAAGTAAAAGATAGGCCCTTCGCAGAGGGAAGCAGAGATTAAATCATGTGCTAGAGCTTTTCAAGTTTTGAAATCATATAGAGAGCATAAAAGTAAAGTTTTGAGAGGTGTTTGTTGTTGTCAACGACTGGTAGTGGGTACTCTAACCCCCTTGCCAGACAAACTCTCAAAGAGCGGCTCCCATAAAGTTTTATTTTTGGTTGACACTCCTTCCAACCTTTGCTTTCACAAGCCATGGCTAACCGAATCCTCGGGTGCCTGCCAGCAATCTCATACCATGAAGGAGTGTCTTTTTATTTTAGTTTTATTTAGATGACACTCCTCCCCTCCTTTCCTTTCTCAAGCCATGGCTAACCGAATCCTCGGGTGCCGTCCAACAATCACATACCATGGAGGAGTGTCTATATGTAAAATTACAAAAGTTAATTAACTTGGGACTGGGAAACCCATTGCCAGCTCTTTTCGCAAAGTTATTGGATAAGTGGATGAAGCCACTAGTCCATTGGTGAAAGTTGCCCAACAAGATTGAAAGATAAAACACCACATACTTCCTCATGAGCTATAAAACATTGACACAAATAAGGGATGATAAATTTTGAATTGTTTAAAGGTAGCACATGAAGTATTTACTTGGAGTGGCAGGAAATACCACATAATAGGTAGTTATAGTGGACACACATGGCATAGGTTTGGGTTAAAGTTTGGATGCACGAGAGGCATTCCCTCTCAGTACAGGTCTTTGGCTAGCAAGGTTAATTAGCAAGCATAAGAGTTGAGGTAAACAAACAAATATACATGTAATAGAAACAATCATGCATCTTACTTGTAAACACAAAAAATTTTAACTTCAGAATACTAAGCTCATAGCTAACAAGAAAGAAAGATAATGGAACAACATATCTACATGTATTTGTTCTCTACTTAAACTCAAAGTGTTGTTGCTATTGACCAATGCTAAGTTTGCCAAAACCAAATAGATTTACTCAATGCTCCCAAAGTGATGCCAATACTAACAACAAGATCAATCACATAATAGAGATTGCAAACTAAAATAAGATGTGCAATATGTAAATGATAAAACTTCTCATTAATATTCCATAACGATAACTCACACCAAGGGATACATGGATAACCAACTAAAGAGAGATACTTCCATACCGCAGCACATCTTATATGATAACTTCCCTACTCATGATATGACACTACTTGATAATAAAAAGTAAAAGATAGTGATGATGTGATACCGCGGCACTCCCCCAAGCTTGGAACAAACCAAGGGGATGCCAATACCGATGATGAATTACTCCTTCGGTGATTATGGTGATGGTCCGTTCCTGCGATCCTTAAGGATATCCTTCAGCTTCAGCTTCTCAGTTTGGCAATTCTGCACTAAGACTCGAAGAGATTCATTGTTATCTGAAAGTGGCGGTGGCGGCCTTGTGATAGGAATTAAGAAATACTCCAACATTCTGTGAAGTCGGTTGTTCTCCTCAAGAAGTATCTCCACTTCCCTTCTCAGCGCACGGTATTGATCACAAAACTCATCGGTAACCCGTAGTGCTTCTTCCACACAAGGGAAAGAGTCGAGGCTAAGAGCAGGTGGTAGAGGTCCCTGCAAGTTATGAGAAAAAGAACGTCCAGTGTTAACCGATCCCACCAATATTGGCTTACTCCCCACAGTTTGCCGCTTCCTTTTTATTGATGACGTCTCCTTCACTTCCTCCTTGAATTCTTCTTTCAGCTCGAAATCTTGAATATCTTCCTCCATAGGATCCTTGTCTTTGTTGTTGGAGACCATGATGCTTCTAGATCAAGAACAAATCCTGGCAGAAAACAGCTAGAAACAAAACGCGACGAGAAAACGATATACGGACCTCCAGGGGTCCGGGGGATTATATAGCAGTAAATTTTACGACAGAAGGAAAGTACCAGGTCGAACAAGAGTCGGAGAGGGACAACGAGGCGGTGTCCTCATAGGGCGGCACGGCCAGGCTGGGGCCCGCGCCGGCCTATGGGGGCACGCCCTCGTGCGTCTCCTCCACTCTGTTTCGATCTCGTAATTTTTCATATTTTCCAAAAACAGCAAAAACATTGTTCGGAAGGTAAAACGCGGACTTTTTATTTCCAGTATGTTACCTATTCAAAGTCGAACTCTGCAGGACTGTCAACTTGACTTTTGATGAAAGCTTCCGGAGTTACCACTTGGATAATATCAACATCTTCATTATAAGAATCTCCAGAGATAGAATGCTTGAGTCTTTGTCCATTCACTACTTGCGTGGCATCACCTTGCAGAGAGCTAATTTTAATTGCCCCTGAACGATACACCTCCACAATAACATATGGTCCTTCCCACTTTGAGAGCAATTTCCCTGCAAAGAATCTGAGACGAGGCCGATACAATAGGACTTTATCTCCAACATTAAATTCTCTTTTGATAATTCTTCTATCATGCCATTTCTTAACTTTCTCCTTAAAGAGTTTAGCATTTTCATATGCTTCACTTATCCATTCATCTAAAGAACTCAATTGTAGCAATCTCTTCTTACCGGCAAGTTTAGGATCTTTATTTAGTTCTCTTACAGCCCAATAAGCTTTGTGCTCTAATTCTAAAGGTAAATGACAAGCTTTTCCATAAACCATTTTATAAGGTGACATACCCATAGGATTTTTATAAGCAGTTCTATAAGCCCATAATGCGTCCTTCAATTTAATAGCCCAATTCTTTCTAGATTTATTAACAGTCTTTCCCAAAATGGATTTAATCTCTCTATTTGATAATTCTACTTGCCCGCTAGTTTGAGGATGATAAGCGGAAGCAATTCTATGATTAATACCATACTTAGCAAGAGTTTTTCTAAAACCTCCATGAATAAAATGAGAACCTCCATCAGTCATAATATATCTAGGTACTCCAAATCTAGGAAAAATAATATCTAAAAGCATTTTTAAAGAAGTCTCACCATCAGCACTTTTTGTGGGTATAGCTTCTACCCATTTAGTAACATAATCAACAGCGACAAGTATATGAGTGTTACCTTCTGAAGAAGGGAAAGAACCCATGAAGTCAAATCCCCAACAATCGAATGGTTCAATAACAAGAGTATAATTCATAGGCATTTTCATTGCGTCTGGAGATATTACCAACCCTTTGACATTCATCACAAGATAAAATAAACTTCCTTGCATCTTTGAAGAGAGTTGGCCAATAAAAACCTGATTGTAGAACTTTTTGCGCGGTTCTATCTCCGGCGTGATGTCCTCCATAAGCACTACCATGACACTTACTCAATATCTCTTGTTGTTCATATTCGGGAACACATCTTCGCATAATACCATCCACTCCTTCTTTATATAAGTGTGGGTCATCCCAAAAATAATGCCTCAAGTCATAAAAGAATTTCCTCCTTTGCTGAGCTGAAAAGGTTGGAGGCAAGTACTTGGATACAATAAAGTTAGCATAATCAGCGTACCAAGGACTATCTCGCGAACTCACCTTTATTACAACCAATTGTTCATTTGGAAAACTATCATTAATAGGAACAGGATCATAAGCAATATTTTCCAATCTAGACAAATTATCAGCAACAGGATTATCAGCACCTTTCCTATCTATAATATGCAGATCAAATTCTTGCAAAAGAAGTACCCATCTAATAAGCCTTGGCTTAGCATCTTTCTTTGTCATAAGGTATCTAATTGCAGCATGATCAGTATGAATTGTAACTTTTGAATCAACAATATAGGATCTAAACTTATCACAAGCAAAAACTACAGCTAATAATTCTTTTTCAGTTGTAGCATAATTTCTTTGAGCAGCATCAAGAGTTTTGCTAGCATAATAAATAACATTTAATTTTTTATCTACTCGCTGTCCAAGAACAGCGCCTACAGCAAAATCACTAGCATCACACATAATTTCAAAAGGTAAGTTCCAATCAGGAGGTTCAACTACAGGAGCAGTTGTTAAGGCTTTCTTTAGAGTTTCAAAAGCTTCCTTACAATCATCATCAAAAACAAAAGGTACATCTTTTTGAAGAAGATTAGTAAGAGGCTTTGAAATCTTGGAGAAATCTTTAATAAATCTCCTATAAAACCCAGCATGACCAAGAACACTACGAATACCTTTAACATCCCTCGGATAGGGCATCTTCTCAATTGCTTCAACTTTAGCTCTATCAACTTCAATACCTCTCTCAGAAATTTTATGTCCCAATACAATTCCTTCATTAACCATAAAGTGGTATTTCTCCCAATTAAGAACAAGATTAGTTTCTTCACATCTCTGCAAAACTTTATCGAGGTTTCGCAAGCAATTATCAAAAGAATTCCCATAGACAGAAAAATCATCCATGAATACCTCTACAATACTCTCGCAAAAGCCATGAAAAATAGCAGACATGCATCTTTGAAAAGTAGCAGGAGCATTACATAAACCAAAAGGCATACGCCTATAAGCATAAGTTCCATAGGGACAAGTGAAAGTGGTTTTCTCTTGATCTTTAGTTTTAACAGCAATTTGTGAAAACCCAGAATAACCATCAAGAAAGCAAAAATGAGTATTTTTAGACAACCTTTCTAACATTTGATCAATAACTGGTAAAGGGTAATGATCTTTCTTAGTAACCTTATTAACTTTTCGATAATCAATGCACATTCTATACCCTACAACTACTCTTCGAGGGATGAGCTCATCATTATCATTAGGCACAACAGTCATTCCTCCTTTCTTAGGAACACAATGCACAGGACTAACCCATCTACTATCAGCAATAGGATATATAATACCAGCTTCAAGAAGTTTTAATACCTCATTCCTTACCACATCCTTCATCTTCGGAATTAGACGACGTTGATGTTCAACAACAGGCTTTGTATCATCTTCCATATTGATAGCATGTTGGCAAATAGAGGGAGAAATCCCCTTCAAATCATCAAGAGTATAGCCAATAGCTCCTCGGTGTTTCTTCAATATTTCCAGTAACCTTTCTTCCTCAATATCTGAAAGCTTAGAACTAATCATAACAGGATATATTTTCTTATCATCAATATGAGCATACTTAAGATTATCAGGCAATGGTTTCAAATCAAAAACAGGATCTTCCTTTGGTGGTGGTGTTGTACCTAGATCTTCAACCGGCAAGTCATGTTTAAGAATAGGTTGACGAAGGAAAATTTCATCAAGCTCATCCCTTTCTTCCCTAAAGACTTCATTCTCACTATTCTCCAAATGTTGCTGCAAAGGATTATTAGGAGCAAGAGCAATAGACGCACACTGTTCAACTCTAAAATCATTATTAGGCAAATCAGCTTTATAAGGAGTTTTGGCAAATTTAGAGAAATTAAACTCATAAGATTCACCAGCAAATTTAGTAACAATCTTTTCCTTCTTGCAATCTATAACATCTCCACAAGTATTTAGGAATGGTCTACCAAAAATAATAGGACAATACTTACTAGCAGCAGAACCAAGTACCAGAAAGTCAGCAGGATATTTAATCTTACCACACAGAACTTCCACATCTCGAACAATACCAATAGGAGAGATAGTTTCTCTATTAGCTAGCCGAATAACCACATCAATATCTTCAAGTTCACAAGAACCAATTTCATGCATGATCTCCGTATAAAGCTCATAAGGAATGGCGCTAATACTTGCACCAATGTCACATAAACCATAATAACAATGATCACCAATTCTAACAGAGAGCATAGGAACACTAGCTTTCCTAGACTTATTAGGATGCGAAACAATATTAGAAGCATCTTCACAGAAAATAATATGACCATCTTCCACATTTTCAGTCACAAGATCTTTAACTATTGCAATAGCAGGTTCAACTTTTATTTGCTCTTCAGGTTCTATAGGTTTCTTTGCACTTTTATTAACCGCACTAGATATAACATAGTACTCCTTCATTTTAGCAGGGAAAGGAGTTTTTTCAATGTAAGCTTCAGGAATAACATGATCAACAGTTTCAATTACAACACATTTGTTTATAGATGAATCAATTTTATCTTTATGCGGTTCATGATACTTATCAAAATTCTTCTTAGGCAATTCATAATGAGAGGCAAAAGCTTTATAAAGATTTGCAACGACTTGAGAATCAAGACCATAAGTAGCACTAATATTACGAAATTTATCAGTATCCATAAAAACTTCAATGCATTTATAATCAAAGTTTATACCTGACTCTCTATCTTTGTCATTCTCCCATCCTTCAGTATTCTCCTGGATCCGATCAAGAAGGTCCCTTTTAAACTCTTCTTTGTTGCATGTAAATGATCCAGAACAAGAAGTATCCAGCAGAGTCTTATCTTGAAAAGACAATCTTGCATAGAAACTATCAATAATAATATTACCAGGAAGCTCATGAATGGGGCATTTGAGCATTCAAGACTTGAATCTCCCCCAAGCTTGGGAAATACTTTCTCCATCATGAGGCCAGAAATTATATATGCGGTTCTGATCTTTGTGAATTTCACTTGGAGGATAGAATTTGGAATAAAATAAAGGCACAATGTCCTCCCAATTAAGAGAATCCCTATTCTTCAGCAATTTATACCAGTGCGCTGCTTTACCAGACAGCGATATAGAGAATAGTTTCTTTCTAACTTCATCCATAGCAATACCTGCACATTTGAATAACCCGCATAATTCATGTAAAAACAGTAAATGATCACTAGGATGGACAGTTTCATCCCCTTCATAGCGGTTATCCATAACACGTTCAATAATTTTCATAGGTATTTTATATGGTATTACTTCCTCACCTGGCGCCTCATCCACTACCGTTGCAGTAGTAGTAGATTTTCCAAATAGAAATTCAAGAGAAGATCTCTCCATAATGACTTATAGCAGCAGGTAGAAATAAAATCAGCACAAACAGTAAAGGTTTTCCTTACCAATAGCGCTTCACTCCCCGGCAACGGCGCCAGAAAATAGTCTTGATGACCCACAAGTATAGGGGGTGTATCGTAGTACTTTCGATAAATAAGAGTGTCGAACCCAACGAGGAGCAGAAGGTGTTGACAAGCAGTTTCGATGGAGGATTCACTGTAAATGCTCACAGACAAGTATTCAGAGGGTTTTGATGTAGCAGATAAATAAAGTACGAGTAAGTAAAATGCGAGAGAAATAATTGCAGCGAGTGGCCCAATCCTTTTTAGCACAAAGGACAAGCCGGTTTGTTTACTTATAATGACCAAACGTTCTTGAGGACACACGGGAATTTAGTCTAGTGCTTTCGCTTCCTACAGCTGATTAATCTTCATTGTTTTGATAAGTGTTGTGTGGGTGAACCTATGCTAATGCACCGCCCTTCCTAGGACTAATACATACTTGTGATTATACCCCTTGCAAGCATCCGCAAATACAAGAAAGTAATTAAGATAAATCTAACCACAGCCTTAAACTCTAAGATCCTGCTATCCCTCCTGCATCGATATACCAACGGGGGTTTAGGTTTCTGTCACTCCGGCAACCCCGCAATTAGCAACCGAATACAAGATGCACTCCCCTAGGTCCATAAATGGTGAAGTATCATGTAGTCGACGTTCACATGACACCACTAGAAGAATAACACCACAACTTAAATATCATAACATTGAATATTACTCAACCATAATTCACTACTAACATTTAGACTTCACCCATGTCTTCAAGAACTAAACGAACTACTCACGAGACATCATATGGAACATGATCAGAGGTGATATGATGATGAATAACAATCTGAACATAAACCTTGGTTCAATGGTTTCACTCAATAGCATCAATAACAAGTAGAAATCAACACCGGGAGAGTTTCCCCTATCAAACAATCAAGATCCAACCCGAATTGTTACAGCGGTGACGAGGTGTAGCGGCAGAGATGGCGGTGATGATGATGAAGATGATGACGATGGTGATGGAGATGATGTCCAGCTTGATGACGGTGACGATGGCGTCGATTTCCACCTCCGGGAGGGAATTTCCCCGGTGGATTCCTGCCCGCCGGAGAGCTCTTTTCTCTCTGGTGTTC
This sequence comes from Lolium perenne, assembly GCF_019359855.2. Classification (NCBI taxonomy): domain Eukaryota; kingdom Viridiplantae; phylum Streptophyta; class Magnoliopsida; order Poales; family Poaceae; genus Lolium; species Lolium perenne. The sequence goes on along the minus strand of NC_067245.2, from coordinate 124,076,539 downwards.
TCCGCCCCGCAGAGGCGGCTGTGACTCTTCGCGACTATCCTCTGGGGCTTAGGTTTTCGGGACGAAGACGTACGCAAAGAAAAGGAGGCGAGAGGGGGTTGTGGGCCCCCTCCTCACAGGGCGGCGCGGCCAGGCCTTGGGCCGCGCCGGCCTATGAGGTGGGCCCACCTCGGGTCCCCTCGGCTCCCCCTTCTGGCTCCCTTCGACTTCTGGAAAAATAGGAATTTTCATATAATTTCCGTCAACTGTTGATCTTCCGAAATATTGCATCCTGACGGTGCTTTTTCCAGCAGAATCCTGGCTCCGGTGCGCAATTCTCCAATAATCATGAAACATGCAAAATAGATGAAATAACATAAGTATCATCTCTAAATATGAAATATATCAATGAATAACAGTAAATTATGATATAAAATAGTGATGCAAAATGGACGTATCAGTTGAGTCTAAAAAAATTCGGCCGGACCACGAGTTGAGTCTCTGTTCTGCGCCACTTTCAACCTGAATCAGTAAATCAGCCAGAAAAATACGATTCCGGCGTGGTTTACAGGCTCTGCTAGAGATGCCCTAAAGACCCTCACCTCAAATCATCACTCTCATAATTAGGCATTGGGTACTTATTTTCACTATCACTATCAGTATCACGTGATTAATGAGGTTGAATGGGAATGTCTGGTGGAGTTTCAGCATTGATGGTATTTGCCTTCATGTAACTTGGTGAGCATTTGTATGTCCTTTAGGTTCACCACTGTCTCACCATGAATTTGTGCCTCATTCTTGAGGTCCTCAAGACCAATTTGTATTTCAAAATCCCCGAAGTTCCCTTGATCTTGATACAAAATTCTCTCGTATGTTACAGGGTCACTGTTGTTGTAATCCTCGTCTGAGGGCATGGGTAGCTTCCCATGTGGCGATACATTGAACACGACTTCCCAGCCTTTGAGTTCCTCCTTCTGAAATGGGTAGCCCAAATAATAAAATTAATTGGCTTGGTGGGCCACAACAAAGGCATCGTGCCACTATAGGTGGTTGAAGGCCTAACTTCAACTAACCCAATGGAAGGAGTGCTTCTGATCTGTCTAACTTGTAGGTCGAACCAGTGGCATTTAAATACAACGAGATTGAGTTCTACGTTTATCGTATTGAACATCAGCTCGTATACGTTCTCTAACCTTCTGTAGTATTCCATGTCATCGGATCCTTTGGTGAAGACCCCAATATTTATAGTTTTTGGGTTAGGCCGATTCTTCGTGTGATACTTTGTATGGAAGCGATACCCATTCACATCGTACTTCTCATACATTGATATTTACGGTTACAACCTTGGGAAACACATCTCAGCTCATCCGTCATCTCAACGTTGGGATCAGCTCCCTACAAATTCAGTTCAAATTATTTTATGCATTAGTTACGTGTAATAAGAGGGACAAGTCATGGATTGCAAAGTATTGGCTAAAAGGGACATGTTAGAAATTACTTTTTCGTAGAACCAAGCCAGGAATTTTTCTTTCCGGGGCGACCCTATTTCAGAAGAGTGTCCAACTCTGCATCAGAGGGATTCTCCGTTCTTGACCAATATTCATCCTGGTATTGGCTAAACGGGAGAAAATACATATTAGACCAAAATCGAGTTACTAGTTGCAAAGTAATTTGTTCACCATTTTACCTTATGAAACTGAGCACTTCCTGCATGTTCGTAAGCACATAAAACATTATGCAATCCCTCTCTTCCTTTGTCAAGATGCCCCTTTTTAAGGCACCAGCCTTGCCACCATGACATTTGAAGAGGAGGACTTGGGGTCATGCTTGGGCTCGTCGATATTGTACTGAGAGATCGGGTTATGCAGTGTGGGAACATCATCCGCATAGTGCGTTGTCGTGGCGTCTGCCATATCTCCGAGGATAGTTGCCTCAGCTATGCATGCTTCAATCTTATTTTTGTTTTCACATTTGTTTCGAATATACTTAAACTCTCTCTCAATACAAAGTTGCCAACGATACTGCACCGGTCCACCCAAGAATGCCTCGTTCGCGAGATGCACAATGAGATGTAACATCAGAGTAAAGAAACCTGGCGGAAAGATCATCTCTAACTTGCATATCAAGTTCGGCACTTGATCATGCAACTTCTCAATCACCGACTCACATATCTGCTTAGCACAGACCGTGTGGAAGAAATGACTCAACTTCGCAAGCACTTGCCAGCCATGTTCGGGGAGATACCCTCGAACCATCACCGGCATCAGCCGCTCAATCCATATATGATAGTCGTGACTCTTGAGCCCGTTTACTTTTCCTGTTGTAAGATTGACTCCCTTACTCATATTCGAACAATAACCATCAAGGAACATAACGGCGTATTTGAGCCACGTGAATGCCTCCTTCTTTTGGAGACTACCAGGGCAGTAGTTGGCGTGCAGCTTGACCCAATTTTTTCGATTGCCCTTAGGAGGATGCATGTGTAGTCTCTGCAGATCACATAGATTCTCAACATCGGCTCTAGCCTTGACATTATCTTTTGTCTTCTCAGGAATGTTCAGGACGGTGTTAAAGACGGACTCCCCGACATTATTTTCGGTGTGCATCATATCGATGTTATGGGGAAGTTTGAAATCCTTGTAATACTCGAGCTGCGTTAAGCCAGGCATGTGAGTCCAGTTGTGTGTCTCACCATATCCCTCAAATGTTTTGCTGGGTTATTTACTAGGCTTGAGAGCACGTAGCTCAGCATCAACAGCTACACCATCGAACTTTGGTATCGTTTCTTCTTCACGCACAACTTTTCCCTTTGTGAAGTTCTTTTTTTTCTCCTCCAAACCGATGCCCTTGATGTTGTGCAAAGTATGCAGATGGGAAACCCCAAGAGGAAGGTATGATGAGCACATCAGCAAGTTTTCCCTCGGTAAGAAACCAATGTTTATCGATGAGTAGGAGAAAGAAATCACTTCTGAAGGTGTTGCTGGCTGACTTTTGCAGGGCGCACTACCGGTGTCAGCAACAATGTGGAACCTGCACACAACACAACAAAAATACTTTGTCCCAACTTACAGTGAGGTTGTCAATCTCACTGGTTTTGCTGAAAACAAAGGATTAGACGTATAGTGTGGAAAGAGATGTTTGTTTGCAGTGAAATAAAGAGAACAGTGTTTGCAGTAGATGGTTTTATCAGTGTGAAAGAAAGGACCGGGTCCATAGTTCACTAGAGGTGTCTCTCCATAAAGATAAATAACATGCTGGGTAAACAAATTACAGCAGGGCAATTGACAGAATAAAGACCATACATGACAAGATGATTACTATGAGATTTGTTTGGGCATTACAACAAGATTCATAAACCGTAATCCAACTGCATCTATGACTAATAATCCACCCTCAGGATATCATCCGAACAACTTTGGGTCTTAAGTTGCAAGCACCAGATTATTGCATTAAGTAAAGTGTGTAAATCAAACAATAGAATTATCACTGGATAAAGCATTGTTGTTTTCTCCCTAGTAGCAATAGCACATCTACAACCTTAGGAGTTACTGTCACTCTCCCAGATTACTAGAGGCATGAACCCACTATCGAGCATAAATACTCCCTCTTGGAGTCACAAGAACATACTTGGCCAGAGCATCTACTAGCAACGGAGAGCATGCAACATCACAAATAACATATAAACAGGTCTATAATCAACTCAACCATAGTATTCAACATTCATCGGATCCCAGCAAACACAACATGTAGCATTACATAAAGATGATCTTGATCATGATAGGCAGCTCACAAGATCTAAACATGAAGCATAATGAGGAGAATACAACCATCTAGCTACTGCTATGGACCCGTAGTCCAGAGATGAACTACTCACGCATCACTTCGGAGGCGGGCATGGTGATGACGAGGCCTCCGATGATGATCACCTTCTCTGGCAGGGTGCCGAGAAGAGCTTCAGAACACTCCCAAACTAGGGTCGACGATGGCGGCGGCTACAGAATTTTTCATGGATGGAGGCTCGGCTGTTCAGGTTTTTCCCGAGGATGTGAATTTATAGGCAAAAGGGCAAGGTCAATGGACGCCTAAGGGGCCCACACCACCCCTAGGCGCAGCCAGGGGCCCGCCCCTAGGCATGGCGTGGCCGCCTCCTGGCTCTTCTCCATCTCTACTTTGGACTCCGTCTTCGAGTTAGGAAAAATAGGATGTTTGGCTTTTGTTTCTTCCAATTCCGATAATATTTCCTGTACAATTTTTCTAAAATACAAAAATAGCAGAAAACAAGAACTGACACTGTGGCATCTTGTTAATAGGTTAGTTCCAGAAAATGCATAAAAATGCCACGAAGTGTAAACAAAATATATAGAAATTGGTGTAAAACAAGCATGGAGCATAAAAAATTATAGATACGTTTGCAACGTATCAGCATCCCCAAGGTTAACTCCTGCTCGTCCACGAGTAGGTAAGTGATAACAAAAATAATTTTTGAGGTGACATGTAGCCAACACAATCTTGATCAAGTTATTGTAAAAGCATCGTGAGCTGAGATCACAATACTCAAAATATAGGCATGATAGATATAATTCTAACAATAGAACTTAGCAACTATGTTACAACATGAGAAGTAACTCAAACAAAAGATCATGAATAATAGTGCACTGAAAGCAACTATTTGTTTTTGAGCATAGAGAAAACATAGCCAAGTGGTATTCAGCTTGTCCTTCATGGAATAGCAAAACATAAATGCCAAGACACCTTTAAAGTTCAAAAGGGTGACTAGATACAAATAATTTGAGAACAAGCAATAACTTTAATTATGAATCAATCAATAATAAATTTTGGGAATATGCACATTATACTCAGAATGAAAACTATGCTCTCTTAATTGGTGCATAATGTTAGAAGATGAAGACTCGACATAAAGGAAAAGAAAGGCTCTGCGCAGAGGGAAGCAAGATTACTCATGTGCTAGAGCTTTTTATTTTGAATAAAACAAAGGTGTTGAAAATGTATTTTGAGAGGTATGTATGGCTATGTCAACGACTGGTATCAAATGATCTATCATCGTTTCATGTAGTGACTTCAAGAGCGGCTCCCATATAATTCTCCATTTGCACACCATTATTTAGGATATCTCTAGTACATAGTGTGCGAAGCTTTATTTGTTTATTTTATATTTTTGTGGGCTAGGCACCCAGTTGCCTTGCTCCTTTTGCAATATGAAGGACTAGCACATTATTCATGCTAGTCAAGGTGTGAAGTCATGAAAAGACAATAAAGCATTCCATACTTCCTCATGAGCTAAAACAGGAACACAAAACAGGTAATAATTTTTAAAGGTTTTCAAGGTAGCACACAAGCAATTTACTTTGGAGTGGCAGTGAAATACCACATATATGTAGGTATTGTGGACACAATTGGCAAACTTTGATTTTTGGGAGTTGGATGCACGAGTAGAGCGCATACTCAGTACAGGTGAAGGCTAGCAAAAGACTGTGAGCAACCAACTAAGAGAGCGATAATGGCCATAATCATGCATAGCGACAAAACATTATTAATCAAAGCATAAAGTGATATTACAAGTCAAAAACTAAATGATCATGGAGGCTTGAGGTGACTGGTTTGTAGTCATAACATGGTGTAAGAATGTGCCAAGTCAACCCAATTAAAGCATCAAAGGATAATACCATAATATTATGCTTTTGTATGATGGAAACACCACATGATTCTTTCAATGGCACATGAAGCACTCTCAGCTATTTGAGACAAGTCGTGCTACAACAATAACTAATGAGAATATAATTAAATAACATCTAATATGACATGCTAAAGTCTAAGCCACAATCTAAACAAGTTTCCTTTTGCACCACCATAAGCATGAAATATTTTACTCGTCTCCAACACCAATAAATTTATTTGAAAAACTCTCATAGATACTAATAAATAAAGACCATAGAGCCAATAATACCTTACTAAAGAAAACTAACAAGCTCTAAACAAAATACGAGTGGAAAACAAGAGCTAAACGCAGTACTAGCAAAAGAGAACACTCGCAGAACAATAAGAGTGAAAACTAGAGTGTTCCGTGCAATGAAATCGGAGTGTGTTATTCTCCAAAACAAGTATGATGGGATCCAACCATATACTATAGCAAGAAAAATAAAAGAAAACAAAAAAAACAAAAATAAATACGCTCGAAGAACAACACATAGCATATAAAGCAATAAAAATATAGTGTCTTGAAAGATGACCTGATATTTTTGTTGATGAAGAAGGGAATGCCTTGGGCATCCCCAAGCTTTGATGCTTGTACCTCTTAGATATTTCTTGGGGTGACATGGGAATCCCCAAGCTTGAGGTTTTGTCCATCCTTCATCTCATCACATCATTCTTCTCTCCCTACACTTGAAAACTTCCTTCATACAAAACTTCACACAATTTTCATTAGCAGCATTATCGCAATCAAAATAACAAATTCAGTTTGGTTCAGTTGTAACATAAGTCAAACATCTGTTAAAACATTAGATACTGTAGCAACTTCTTTTAAAAGAACTAAAGAATAAAAAGATTAAGAGGCAAATGCAAATAGTGGCAAAAATCTGTCAAAATAGAACAGCAGGTAAAGATCGATTTTTTCGAAAATCCTATGTTGCTAAAATTGAAAATTGCAAAACTAATGAAAGTTAGATAATAAGCCGGGGCATATGCTCAAAATTTATCAGATCAATCCGACGGTCTGTCTAAGTATAATAATTTTTTTGGTGGGAGCACGTAATCTGTTTTGGGACAGCAACTTCCCCAACTCTCACCTTCTTCCTATTAGAGGCTATCATTGGCACAAAAATGAAATAAAAAGGATAAGGAGAGGTTATTACAGAGGTAACAACTTCCAAGACTCAACAAAATGAAAATTACAGAAATAAAACATGGGTTATCTCCCAAGAGGTCTTTTTTAACGCCTTTCAGCCAGGCGCAGAAAGCTTGAATCAAGTATTTTCAAGTGAAGAAGCATCAAGATAAATCACTTCCTCTAAAACACAGATTGTCAAAATAAGCACTTTAGATACCTCTGGAGATGATTCAACATGTAAATCACTCTTAGTTGCACTAAAGGGTTTGTCAATTTTAAATAAATTATGGGGTTTTGGTATAGGCACCTTGGGAACATACATGAATTTTTGCTCTATTCCGACAAAAGTTTTCTCCTTCTTAAACTCGAGAGAATAAAAAGTTGAACTTGAAGTTTTCATAGCCTCCTCTAGTTTACCAATCCTAAGGATTCTATTCTCATGGGTATTGCTTGCCTCTAAGACAGTGATTCTTTTATTGATACTTTCTAGTGATACATTAATTTGGCTAGTATTATCAAGGAAATTTGGCAAACTTTTCTCTAGAGAGCTCAATCTTTTTACAACATCTTCCAAAGTGATATCAGTTTTAACAACATTAGTAGATGGTATTCGTACTAAACTTTCAATTAAATTTCAGGCTTCCAAAGCAGGAGTACCCAGAAAATTACCCCTTGTGAGAGTATCCAGAACATACCTATTCCAGCTAGATATACCAACATAAAAATTCCGAAGAAGGATCATGGTAGAATATTTTTTTAGTACATCTATGATGAGCATCACTTATTCTATACCAAACATCTTTCAAACGTTCTCCCCCTTGTTCCCTAAATGAACGAACCTCAACTTCAGAAATACTCATTCTAGCAAGACTAAAAGAGACCAACAAAAATAACAACAATAAAAGGAACTAATTTTTTGTGTGTGTTTTTGATAAAAAGAAGCAAACAAGACAAAGTAAAATAAACTAAGCAAACCAATAACAAGTAAAGAGATTGGAGATGAGAGACTCCCCTTGCAGAAATCCTCTTTCTCCCCGGCAAGAGCGCCAGAAAAGAGCCTGCAGTTGCCGTGGGAGTTGGCAATCTCTGTGGTGTAAATTTTCTTCAGTTCCCCGGTAACGGTGCCAGAAAAGAGCTTGATGTTCTGCACAGTATGCAGTTGGGAAACCCCAAGAGGAAGGTATGATGAGCACAACAACAAGTTTTCACTCAGTAAGAAACCAAGGTTTATCGACCAGTAGGAGAAAGAAATCACTTCTGAAGGTGTTGCTGGCTGACTTTGGCAGGGCGCACTACCGGTGTCAGCAACAACGTGGAACCTGCACACAACACAACCAAAATACTTTGCCCCAACTTACAGTGAGGTTGTCAATCTCAGTGGTTTTGCCGAAACTAAAGGATTAGAAGTATAGTGTGGAAAGAGATGTTTGTTTGCAGTGAAATAAATAGAACAATGCTTGCAGTAGATGGTTTTATCAGTGTAAAAGAAAGGACCAGGGTCCACAGTTCACTAGAGGTGTCTCTCCATAAAGAAAAATAACATGTTGGGTAAGCAAATTACAGCTGGGAATTGACAGAATAAAGACCATACATGACAAGATGATTACTATGAGATGGGCATTACAACATAATACATAGACCGTAATCCAATTGTGTCTATGACTAATAATCCACCTTCCAGTTATCGTCTGAAACCCTTCTAGTATTAAGTTGCCAGCAACATATTATCGCATTAAGCAATGTGTGTAAAGTAAACAATAGAATTACCCTTAGATAAAATATTTTTGTTTTCTCCCTAGTAGCAACAACACATCTACAATCTTAGAAGTTATTGTCACTTTTCCCGAAAACTAGAGGCATGAACCCACTATCGAGCATAAATACTCCCTCTTGGAGTCACAAGCATTTACTTGACCAGAGTATCTACTAGCAACGGAGATCATGCAAGATCAAAAATAACATATGAAACGTATATATAATCGATCTCAACGTAGTATTCAATATTCATCGGATCCCAGCAAACACAACATGTAGCATTACATAAAGATGATCTTGATCATGATAGGCAGCTCACAAGATCTAAAGATGAGGCACAAATTGGAGAAGACAACCATCTAGCTACTGCTATGGACCCATAGTCCAGGGATGATGTAACGCCGCAACTTTTGCAACCTTGTTTATTTGTCTAGACTGCAAAAATCAGGGGGGACAAAAACTTTTTCTAAATAGTTTGTTGAGATGATTTGTATTTATCTGCTTGTTAGGTGAATTACCTTGCACTGTTTGTTTAGATGAATTTCCTTGATCTGCTTGCTAGAAGATTGTCTTAAGCTACCTCAAAGCAAAACCCATCTAGAGGTAAAACCATCTAGCAACTCACTAACTCAAATCCTTCCATTTGTGGAACCATGAATGCACCTACCCTGAGATCCTCCTTGTGATGCACTTTAGCTCACCATATACTTTATTCAAGTTTGGAAAATCACCTACTCCCTAATCCTTTTATATCATGAACCCTAGACACCAACCTTGGAGCAACTCCAATATTGACTAAGTCCTAAAATTGTAATCCCATTCACTTTTGGAGACTCTAGCTATATCTATCCTTTGCCATCTGAAACAATGGACCTAGCCCTGGTCCTACCCTATCATGTTTACTTCCTAATCCTACCAATGCCCTTGACCAGATCGATCATCTACCCACTTATCCTTGTTGGTATTGAAGCCAAGTCAATATGATGTTTTGGCATGCTTAAAAGATTCAATCTTTGGCAGTTGATCTTTAAGCACCCACAACAGTTATATGTGAACTCAATGCTTCTATCTCATCTATTCAACTCCCTTTACAACTCCAACGTCTTGCATGTCTCACTCTATCTTTGCAACTCGTATTTTCATCTGGGTCTTATACCATATCCAATGTTTTAACTCTAGATCCTTTCTCCCACTCTAGTCTTTTGGTTTTTCTTAAAAAATCAACTTTAATCTTCACAAAACCAAGAGTGGATATGATGGCTACATTATGTAGTAATTGTCTACCCTTGACATCTTATTTCCCAAATTTTATTTTTTACTTTCTTTTGAAGAAAACTTCCAAAACCCTAACTATTTTGTTCTCTAGTTTTAACTACAAAACTACTTCTAGTTTTATTAAACCTTTTGAAATTATTTCTTCAAATAAAACAAGGGAATGAGATTGGTATGTATATCATCTCATCTCTACCAAAGAATGATTTCTATATCATTATTTTATTTTACTTATTTTAGTTTCTTTCTGTTTAATAAAATACATGCTAATGGTACTTATACCATTTCTTGTTTCTCTCTTGCTTATTTTAAATTTGAGAAAAACTACCTTTCTTAATAAAGTAGGTAGAACATTTTTGAATCGTAGGTACTACCTAGCCACCCTCCACCGTTTCAAAATACTTTTCAAACAAATTTCGTTCAACTAAACCTTAGTTATGGGAGGTGATCCAAGCATTTCCTATTTGATATAAAATCTTCCTTACCTCAAACACCCTCTCCTATCCACCACCCATTTTCATCTTCTTGTCAAAACAAAAATGTGAGCCCATGCTACCTTGACCATACCCATCCATTAGTGCCATTCTTTCCATCTTGTCTTGTTCAAATTCTTGGAAATTTTGACATGATCCTATTTCTAGTCATCGTCATTTCTTCAAAACTTCATTCAATAGCTCTACTCCTAATGGCATCATCTCTTCAGCAAATGCACCACACTGACTTAAACCTCACCAAACTAGTAAAATATGGGTCTTCTATAATGATTTTAGTTCGTCGGCGAATGTCCAAAATGCGTCATAGACACGTGATCCTGACAGTTTGCAGGACCGTGATGCGTGTAGTGGACACGTCCATTGGGAACCCCAAGAGGAAGGTGTGATGCGCACAGTAGCAAGTTTCCCTCAGTAAGAAACCAAGGTTTAATCGAACCAGTAGGAGTCAAGAAGCACGTTGAAGGTTGATGGCGGAGGAGTGTAGTGCGGCGCAACACCAGGGATTCCGGCGCCAACTTGGAACCTGCACAACACAATCACAGAACTTTGCCCCAACGTAACAGCGAGGTTGTCAATCTCACCGGCTTGCTGTAAACAAAGGATTAGATGTATAGTGTGGATGATGATGTTTGTTTGCGAAGAACAGTAAATAACAATTGCAGTAGATTGTATTTCAGATGTAAAGAATAGGACCGGGGTCCACAGTTCACTAGTGGTGTCTCTCCCATAAGATAGCAGATGTTGGGTGAACAAATTACAGTTGGGCAATTGACAAATAAAGAAGGCATAACAATGCACATACATATATCATGATGAGTACTATGAGATTTAATCAGGGCATTACGACAAAGTACATAGACCGCCATCCAGCATGCATCTATGCCTAAAAAGTCCACCTTCAGGTTATCATCCGAACCCCCTCCAGTATTAAGTTGTAAACAACAAACAATTGCATTAAGTATGGTGCGTAATGTAATCAACACAAATATCCTTAGACAAAGCATCGATGTTTTATCCCTAGTGGCAACAACACATCCACAACCTTAGAACTTTCTATCACTGTCCCAGATTTAATGGAGGCATGAACCCACTATCGAGCATAAATACTCCCTCTTGGAGTCACAAGTATCAACTTGGCCAGAGCCTCTACTAGCAACGGAGAGCATGCAAGAACACAAATAACATATATGATAGATTGATAATCAACGTGACATAGTATTCAATATTCATCGGATCCCAACAAACACAATATGTAGGATTACAAATAGATGATCTTGATCATGATAGGCAGCTCACAAGATCTAACATGATAGCACAATGAGGAGAAGACGACCATCTAGCTACTGCTATGGACCCATAGTCTAGGGGTGAACTACTCACACATCGATCCGGAGGCGATCATGGCGATGAAGAGACCTCCGGGAGATGATTCCCCTCTCCGGCAGGGTGCCGGAGGAGATCTCCTGAATCCCCCGAGATGGGATTGGCGGCGGCGGCGTCTCTGGAAGGTTTTCCGTATCGTGGCTCTCGGTACTAGGGGTTTCGCGACGGAGGCTTTAAGTAGGCGGAAGGGCGGAGTCATGAGAGTCACGGGGGCCCCACACGCTAGGGCCGCGCGGGCCCCCTCTAGGCCGCGCCGCCCTAGTGTGGCGGCGCCCCGTGGCCCCACTTCGTCTCCCCTCCGGTCTTCTGGAAGCTTCGTGGAAAAATAGGCCCCTGGGCGTTGAGTTCGTCCAATTCCGAGAATATTTCCTTACTAGGATTTCTGAAACCAAAAACAGCAGAAAACAACAACTGGCTCTTCGGCATCTCGTCAATAGGTTAGTGCCGAAAAATGCATAAATATGACATAGAATGTGTATAAAACATGTGAGTATCATCATAAAAGTAGCACGGAACATAACAAATTATAGATACGTTTGGGACGTATCAAGCATCCACAAGCTTAGTTCCTACTCGCCCTCAAGTAGGTAAACGATAACAAAGATAATTTCTAAAGTGACATGCTATCATAATCTTGATCATACTATTGTAAAGCATATGAGATGAATGCAGCGATTCGAAGCAATGATGAACATAATGAGTAAACAAATGAATCATATAACAAAGAATTTTCATGAATAATACTTTCAAGACAAGCATCAATAAGTCTTGCATAACAGTTAACTCATAAGCAATAAATTCTTATTAGAAAGCTTTGAAACAACACAAAGGAAGATATAAGTTTCAGCGGTTGCTTTCAACTTCAACATATATATCTCATGGATAATTGTCAACATAAAGCAATATAACAAGTGCAATAAGTAAACATGTAAGAATCAATGCACACAGTTGATACAAGTGTTTGCTTCTGGGATAGAAAGAATAGGCAAACTGACTCAACAATAAAATAAAAGATAGGCCCTTCGCAGAGGGAAGCATTGATTACTATATTTGTGCTAGAGCTTTTCATTTCGAAAACAAGAAACAATTTTGTCAACGGTAGTAATAAAGCATATGAGTTATGTATAAGACATCTTATAAGTTGCAAGCCTCATGCATAGTATACTAATAGTGCTCGCACCTTGTCCTAATTAGCTTGGGTTAACACGGATTATCATTGCATAGCATATGTTTCAACCAAGTGTCACAAAGGGGTACCTCTATGCCGCATGTACAAAGGTCTAAGGAGAAAGCTCGCATTGGATTTCTCGCTTTTGATTATTCTCAACTTAGACATCCATACCGGGACAACATAGACAACAGATAATGGACTCCTCTTTAATGCATAAGCATTCAAAAACAGTTAATATTCTCATAAGAGATTGAGGATTAGCTGTCCACACTGAAACTTCCACCATGAATCATGGCTTTAGTTAGCGGCCCAATGTTCTTCTTTAACAGTATGCATACTCAAACCATTTGATTGTGAAAACCGCCCTTACTTCAGACAAGATGAACATGCATAGCAACTCACATGATATTCAACAAAGGTAAAAGAGTTGATGGCGTCCCCAGAAAACATGGTTACCGCTCAACAAGCAACTTATTAAGAAATAAGACACATAAGTACATATTCTTCACCACGATAGTTTTTAAGCTATTTTGTCCCATGAGCTATATATTGTAAAGGTAAAGAATAGAAATTTTAAAGGTAGCACTCAAGTAATGTACTTTGGAATGGCGGTGAAATACCATGTGGTAGGTAGGTATGGTGGACACAAATGGCATGGATTTTGGCTCAAGGATTTGGATGCATGAGAAGAATTCCTCTCAATACAAGGCTAGGCTAGCAAGGTTGTTTGAAGCAAACTCAAGTATAAAAGGTGCAGCAAAGCTTACATATGAACATATTGTAGCTATTATAAGACTTTACATTGTCTCCTTGTTGTTCAAACACCTCAACCAGAAAATATCTAGACTCTAGAGATCAATCATGCAAACCAAATTTTAACAAGCTCTATGTAGTTATTCATTAATGGGTACAAGGTACATGATGCAAGAGCTTAAACATGATCTATATGAGCACAACAATTGCAAAGTATCACATTATTCAAGACATTATACCATTTACCACATGCGGCATTTTCCGTTTCCAACCATATATCAATGAATGAAATAGTTCAAATTTCGCAATGAACATTAAAGATAAAGCTAAGAACATATGTGTTCATACGAAACAGCGGAGCATGTCTCCCTCCCAAACAAAGAATGCTAGGATCCAATCTTATTCAAACAAAACGAAAATAAAAACAAAAACAAACAGACGCTCCAAGTAAAGCACATAAGATGTGACGGAATAAAAATATAGTTTCACTAGAGGAACCTGATAAGTTGTCGATGAAGAAGGGATGCCTTGGGCATCCCCAAGCTTAGACGCTTGAGTCTTCTTAAAATATGCAGGGATGAACCACGGGGGCATCCCCAAGCTTTGACTTTTCACTCTTCTTGATCATATTGTATCATCCTCCTCTCTTGATCCTTGAAAACTTCCTCCACACCAAACTCGAAACAAACTCATTAGAGGGTCAGTGCATAATTCATATATTCAGAGGTGACATAATCATTCTTAACACTTCTGGACATTGCACAAAGCTACTGAAAGTTAATGGAACAAAGAAATCCATCGAACATAGCAAAACAGGCAATGCGAAATAAAAGGCAGAATCTGTCAAAACAGAACAGTCCGTAAAGACAAATTTTACAGGGGCACTAGACTTGCTCAGATGAAAATGCTCAAATTGAATGAAAGTTGCGTACATATCTGAGGATCACGCCGTAAATTTGCAGATTTTTCTGAGTTACCTACAGAGAATTCTGCCCAGATTCGTGACAGCAAGAAATCTGTTTCTGCGCAGTAATCCAAGTCTAGTATTGGCTTTACTATCAAAGACTTTACTTGGCACAACAATGCAATAAAATAAAGATAAGGAGGGGTTGCTACAGTAGTAACAACTTCCAAGACTCAAATATAAAACAAAGGTACTGTAGTAAAATCATGGGTTGTCTCCCATAAGCGCTTTTCTTTAACGCCTTTTAGCTAGGCGCAGAAAGTGTGAATCAAGTGTTATCAAGAGATGAAGCATTGACAGCATAACTTTTTCTAATAATAGAATCATAAGGTAACTTCATTCTCTTTCTGGGGAAGTGTTCCATACCTTTCTTGAGAGGAAATTGATATTTAATATTACCTTCCTTCATATCAATGGTGGCACCAACAGTTCGAAGAAAAGGTCTTCCCAATGTAATGGGACAAGATGCATTGCATTCAATATCCAAGACAACAAAATCAACGGGGACAAGGTTATTGTTAACCATAATACGAACATTATCAATCCTCCCCAAAGGTTTCTTTATAGCATTATCAACAAGATCACATAAAGCATTACAATCAAAATCATTGACCCTCATCTTAATGATGGGCTCCCAACCATCTTCTAACTTCCTAGGAATAGAAGTTTCAAGTTTTAGTTTCTCTTCTCTAGCTTTTATGAGAGCATTTGTAATATGTTTTGTAAAGGCCAAATTTATAGCACTAGCATTGGGACTTTTAGCAAGCTTTTGTAAAAACTTTATAACTTCAGAGATGTGACAATCATCAAAGTCTAAACCATCATGATCTACAGCAATGGGATCATTGTCCCCAATATTTTAAAAAATTTCAGCAGTTTTATCAATTTCAGTAGTTTTAGCAGTTTTAGGTAATTTTGCACGCTTTGCACTAGGAGTAGTAACATTGCCAACACCAATTATTTTACCATTGATAGTAGGAGGTGTAGCAACATGTGAATCATTAACATTACTAGTGGTGGTAATAGTCCAAACTTTAGCTACATTATTCTCTTTAGCTAGTTTTTCATTTGCTTCTCTATCCCACCTAGCACGCAATTCAGCCATTAATCTTATATTCTCAATAATTCTATCTTGGATGGCATTTGCTGTAGTAACAATCTTATTTTCATTATCCTTATTACACTACAAGAAATCTGCCATAAGTTGACAAAATAAAGGTGTCACTGAAACGTCACTAATGGCTACTTGTGACGTTATTGTGACGACTTTCAAAATGTCGAAAGTTGGGAGTCAGCAGTGAGTGCTTAAGACGTTTCACTTGAAAATGTCGTAGAGCTTTGTGACGTTTTAAAATGTCACTGACGGCATGACGTTCCCAAAACGTCATGGGCACCTGCCCCCGAGTCCAGCGTGGCAATCCGACGTGGCAAAATTGTGACGAATTAGAAACGTCGTTATTTGAATTCACCCCGGTCCATTCAGCTCCTTATGTGGGCTAAGCCCATTAGTTCTGATTATTTTTTTCGGCTTTGTTGGGCCTTGGCCCGTAACTGGCCCAATTACCTCGGCCTTTTTAGCTTATTTTTTTTCAACGGCCTTTTTAGCTGCTATACTTACTGGGCCTGGGCCAATTTCCATTGGGCCGTGGCCTTTTTAGGACCCATTACAGTTTTGGGCCGTGGCCTTTTTAGGACCCATTACAGTTTTGGGCCGTGGCCTTTTTAGGACCCATTACACTTTTGGGCCTTGGCCTTTTTAGGGTCCATTATGGTTTTGGGCCTTGGCCTTTTAGGGTCCATTAAGATTTTGGGCCTAGGCCTTTATAGGGTCCACAAAGGTTTTGGGCCTCAGCCTTTTTGGGGTCCATAAAGATATTGGGCCTTGGCCTTTTTGGGTCCATAAAAGTTATGGGCCTTGGCCTTTTTACGGTCCTGCAAGTTTTTTGGGCTTCGGCCTTTTTTGGCCTTTTCAACTCCCATTTTTCAAAAATGCAATTAATTATTTGTTGGGCTGTAGCCTTTTAAGAGCCCATATATTTCTAGGCTACTTTGGGCCTTGGCCTTTTAAGAGCCCACAATAGCCCAACAGTGCATATATTAAATTAGGAAATTCAACAGCAAAATATAAAAGACAACATTTCAAATCTGCAAATTTCACAGCAGAGTGACATCAGCAAAATGACCAGGTTCACAGATTCACCAACATGTCAAGAAAGTTCACAGATTCACTACAAGATCAACCACTTCGCAGTAAGAAGTTCACAGATATGACCAAGTTATTGTCACGCTGCCAGGATATGACCAAGTTCCATGGCGGGACACAATAAAGGGATACGACCAGCAGCAGGAGCTAATTCGCAGATGCTCCGAAGATGGACATCATGTGAGCAAGCCTCCTATCACTTTCCTCAGTCCGCATGAGGAGCTCCATGTAGTCCTTGTCACGCTGAGCTTGTGCGGCTTCATTTGCCGCTTGCTTCTCCTTCTGGGCATTGCTTCTTCCATGATGGCGATGCTGCTTCATCTGTTCAGCTTCCTCCTGGGACCTCTTCAGCTGTGCTTCCAGGTCATGAACATGCGCCAATACAGTAGCTGCGGTGGGCTTGTTGAGCTTGACAGTGGAACTGGGCTGAAGTCCAGCATTCTTCAGGAAAGTGCTGTGCTTGGCTTCCTTGCTAAGAACCTTTGCAACAACAGCGACTGCAGACCTTGGCGGTGCACCTTCTGGCACAGGAATAGCCATCTCAGCTTCCATATCAGCCTGGAGATCCATTTCCAAAAGATTCATCAATTCAGGAAACGCACAGGTCCAAGAATGGTTCACAAAAGTGAAATGAACAAGTCACTTACTATTGCAGCTAGAGCTTCCTCAGAGAAACCATCCTTCTTGCTGTGATGGGTCGCCTTAAAGATGTCGACTGCATCTAGCTCTTCACCTCTGCGCTGCTCCCTCTGGAAATGATGTTCACCAAGAATCAGAACATAAGCTTGTGGAGACAAGAGTAAGATGCAAAAGGAAATTCTGTAAGAGTGTTCTTACAGTTGCATACAGATGAGCAGCATAGCTACGAAAGCCAGTCTTTTGGCCAAATTTGACCGCAAAGACGATTGTCCTTGTTCTTGGTACATGTGTTCTGTGAGAAGGGCATAATCATGATATTCAGTAATGTGCACACTATAACGATGAGCATCTTGTCTTCCATGCAAGCACTAATGATCGCAATCGAAGCAAAGAACATACCTGTGTCTTGGGGTTACCCACAGAGCGCTTAGAGCTTCCCATTCTTCATCTAAGACATCCTTAACAGGGGACTTGATGCTGACTTCATTTGCTGGTACTTTGTCGAAGTAGTCCCTTTTCAGGATGTAGCGCCTGTTCTTCGACACTTTCCGCAGTACGTCATAGCAAGCCTTCTGGATGTCTTCCGACTCTGTGTCCATGTTGAAATTTGCCTACAAAGCAAACAATGGCAAGGACGAGGTTAGTTATCATGAACTATGAACAATCAAGCAAGCACTCCTATCATCTAACAAATGAACTGGTGATGAAGAAGATTACCCCCATCTTTCCAACGAAGTCGGCCAACAAATTCTCATCCCTCTTGTACAACTTGAAATGCGGAAGGAGCGGCATCTGGCCTCTTGCAAGCATTCCACCCTCCGATGCAAACTTGGCAGCAGGCAAAGGCTTCTCAGGACGTTTCAGCCCTGGAGGAATCTCAATGGTAAGCTTGACTCCCATCCCCTTGCAAATCTGCTCCAGCCCGGTGCCCTTCCTTTTACGGCCACCTGCAGCAGTGGTTCCACCTGAATAGCATACATACAAAGATCATGTTAGAAAGCAGCACCCACAACCAAAAGAGTTTATAAAGATAAACAAAAAAGGCAGTAGATAGTGTGGACAGCTGTCCAACAAAAACTTGCTTTCATCATCCTCAGGATCAAGAAAACCATCAGAATCAAAGTGCTGATGGACCATGACATCAGATGCAGTAGGACCTGTGTCCCTGCGAACAGTGCTTACTTCATCGATCCTTTCATCAATCTGCGGTATGCTACTGCGATTGTTGCGGGGCGGAGTATCTTCATTGTTGGTTGAAGACGCTTCACTTGATGTCCTCCTGGTGACTCTTTTGGAAGGAGCTTCAGCAACAGGTTCCAGATGCCTCTTTCTCCCTCCTGGAGCATCAGCAAACACTCTAACAAGAGGCATTGAACTTTGTTCCTTTTGCAACCTCTTACTCCTCCTCCCTGGGCTTGTCTTTCTAACAGAAGCCTTTTTCTTTCTACTCTTGGGATCCTTCAATGCCTCGCAAAAATAGCAAAACAAAATGGCATTACATCACAGGTTATAGCAAAACAGAAATAAGAAAACAGATACAAGTAATGCCAGCCCTCCAAAGATGATAAGCGGAATGCACCTTCTCAATGTGTTCCCCTATATTCCCTTCAACCTCCCCATCCTCCTGGTCAACCAATTGGTCATTGCTCGGATGATAATCTAAGCTCTCGCCTTGTGTTATGGCAGATGACTCATCATTTGAAAGTGTGGAACGACCTCCACCTCGACCACCATGTGACTTCCTAAAAATTGACACTACGGCGGGGATACCTAGGGATTGTAAGACACGGATGTTCCGCATCATTGTCCTAGCCCTGTCCTTCTCTATCTCGGTGAGGGGCGCTTCTTTACATGTATGAGAAAAATATGTAACCATTAGATTGATGGTTGAAATGCATAGAAGCAAGCCAACTTGAACAACTAAGGTAAATTGTTTAATCATAGCAATTTTCAACTTTTAGTTTCATTTAATCCTAGGGTACAGAAATATTCAGACAGAGCCAAAAAACCCCAGCACCCGATTAAAAGCATCAATTAGGCACAATGATGTTAGGATGAAGCCGCATACCAGCCAGCTGCTTCTTCCCAGTCTTTGCCATGCCTGATGTTGATGGGTTGGATATGTGTTGGCACGAAAAGAATAACAATTAGTGACAGCAGATACAACATATGGATGCAATTAAAGAACCAAGCAACATAGGTTCATGTGGATCAACAATCACCTGGTTCACCTTGCTCCTTGAAGTAGGTCAGACCTTGATAGTATTACCTAAGAAGATAACAGGTTATAATCATTAGACATATCCCTTCATACAACAATAGACATGTACACAACAATTAGTGACAGCAGATACAACATATGGATGCAATTAAAGAACCAAGCAACATAGGTTCATGTGGATCAACAATCACCTGGTTCACCTTGCTCCTTGAAGTAGGTCAGACCTTGATAGTATTACCTAAGAAGATAACAGGTTATAGTCATTAGACATATCCCTTCATACAACAATAGACATGTACACAGAAAAAGCTGTAGGCATGTACAGATAAACAGGGCTCCCAAACTTTGTTTGGGAGAAGTTTCATCAACACAGGATAAAAGGGCAATATAAATGTTCATCGACGAAATATAAAAGGGCATGCCTTGGTAAAGATCTGTACCAAGCAAGATCCGCAGCAGGTAATCATATTATGTACTAGTTGCAGCAAGAAAGATCTGTAGCAGCTAATCATATATGGACTGTAGTAA
The DNA here is from genome assembly GCF_019359855.2 of Lolium perenne. Taxonomy (NCBI): domain Eukaryota; kingdom Viridiplantae; phylum Streptophyta; class Magnoliopsida; order Poales; family Poaceae; genus Lolium; species Lolium perenne. The sequence goes on along the minus strand of NC_067245.2, from coordinate 124,056,330 downwards.
ACTAGATGTACAATCTACAGAGCCCAAGCCAAGTAAAATCCCCCAACAATCACGGACTGGTTGCAGCGAGACCCACGCCAGGCAAGATCCGCATCACTAATTGATTGGTTGGATACAGCAAGCAAGATCGGCAGCAGGTAATCATATAGGGACTGCAGTAAACCAGATCTAAATTCTACAGAGCCTGAGCCAAGCAAGATCCGCAGCAATCATCGACTGGTTGCAGCAAGACACATGCCAATCAAAATCCGAAGCAACCATGGACTGCTTGCATATAGCAAGCAAGATCGGCAACAGGTAATCATATAGGGACTGCAGAAAACCAAATCTAAAATCTACAGAGCCTGAGCCAGGCAAGATCCGCAGCAATCATCGACTGGTTGCTGCAAGAACATGCCAAGCAAGATCCGAAGCAACCATGGACTGGTTGCAGCAAGAACCATGACAGGCCGAGCAAACCTGGCCCTGGACAAGCCAAGGAAACAAGCCATGCCACGAAATCCCTAACCCTAACCATGCCATGCCAAGCAAACCGTAACCCTAGCCATGGCCGACGAAACCCTAAGCAGGCCAAGAAAAGGCCATAGAAGTGGGGGGGAGGGTCGGGTTGAGGAGGGAACTCGCCTGAAGATCTTGTGGCGAGCGTCTACGCACGCGCGGCCGTCGTCGACGGGTAGCTCTCCGCTCGTCCGCTCGTCGGAGCGCCGCTCGTCGGTGGCCGTCGGCGGGTGGGGATGAGCGGATTGGGAGGGAAATTGGGGTTCGTATCGCACCGGAGTGGGAGGGGAATTGAGGGAGCTCGTACGGGATTTGACTGAAATGTCCCTCCTTTCCAGCTTAGGTTAGTGGCGTTTCGGACATTTGCCCTCCTTTCCAGCTTAGGTTGTGGCGGGCGGATTCAAAACATTTCGCTGGAGCTGGCGGGAGAGTTTTGGGGTTTTGGAGGGTTTTGGGGTTTTGGGGTTTTGGAGGGAATTTTGGGGGCTTTTTTGTGCAAAACAATAATAATTAAATGCGTAATAATGCATATAATTTGGTGTAGGTTAAAATATTTTTAAAAACAGAATATCATGTAATTAAACGTGTGTCACCTTCATTCCTTTAATGATAATAATATAGGGATATATGAAACTCCCAGAATCCTTAATAATTAAATTATATAAAAAAAATCAGAAAATGTTTGGTTAATTAGGTCAAATAATATATGTCTCTTGCACACACTAATTATATGCTTATCATAAGGCATATGCAAGCTTTATCCCATTCTATATACATCAAGATTCCGAACGTGGCAGTTCGATCGTGAAGGATTCTCCTAGCTAGAATGTCATCTCCGCTCGACTTTTTGGCTCCGTTTAATTTGCCAACTGCGCAAAACGGGGCCGCTGGGACATGCGGTATGGCCGTACCGGGCGCGCGCATGCACCCGTCCGCCAACGCGCGAAACGGAAAGCATTTAGCACATAAAATGACGTGTCCTAGACCTAAAAACATTTTTCCCTCCATTTATTGAGCCAAGGAAAGTGTGGCCCCTGTTCAAATCCTCCCGGTCAGTTTCTAGCGGATTCGGCGGGACACCGCAGGAAGCGGGAGGGATTCCCAGATGGCTACCGCGCGCATACGGCATGTAATAGGTGGTGCGTAGGAGGTATCCTACCACTGCGCGGAGGTCTCGCGCAATACTAAAATGCGCACCATGTAGCTCCTTCACAAAAAAAGCCCTTCCGGCACCCCGAAAATGGAAAAACCGTCGCCCGTGGTTCGGATTGGAAATCCGCGATAGGGGCCTTGCTTCCCATCCTAAGGTCCACGCACGTGCCAAATATGGCCTCATTCCGACAAACTATGTGGTGAAACGGGCCGTTTCCTACTCATTTCCCCTAAAAGCCATAGAACTCCGGACGTGATAGCCCTATTTGTGATGGGTTTTTCAAGATAATTGCCGTATCCCAATTCCGTCTTTTGAAGTGGTTACTAGGACACATAAAATGATGCCACGCGGCTCCGCTCGATTTTTTGGCTCCGTTTACTTTGCCAACTGCGCAAAACGGGGCCGCCGGGACATGCGGTATGGCCGTACCGGGCGCGCGCGTGCACCCGTCCGCCAACACGCGAAACGGAAAACATTTAGCATATAAAATGATGCGTCCTAGACCTAAAAACATTTTCCCCTCCATTTATTGAGCAAAGGAGAGTGTGGCCCCAGTTCAAATCCGGTCAGTTTCCAGCGGATTCGGCGGGACACCGCAAGAAGCGGGAGGGATTCCCAGATGGCTACCGCGCGCATACGGCATGTGATAGGTGGTGCGTAGGAGGTATCCTACCGCTGCGCGGAGGTCTCGTGCAATACTAAAATGCGCACCATGTAGCTCCTTCACAAAAAAAGCCCTTCCGGCACCCCGAAAATGGAAAAACCGTCGCCCGTGGTTCGGATTGGAAATCCGCGATAGGGGCCTTGCTTCCCATCCTAAGGTCCACGCACGTGCCAAATATGGCCTCGTTCCGACAAACTATGTGGTGAAACGGGCCGTTTCCTACTCATTTCCCCTAAAAGCCATAGAACTCCGGACGTGACAGCCCTATTCGTGATGGGTTTTTCAAGATAATTGCCGTATCCCAATTCCGTCTTTTGAAGTGGTTACTAGGACACATAAAATGACGCCACGCGGCTCCGCTCGATTTTTTGGCTCCGTTTACTTTGCCAACTGCGCAAAACGGGGCCGCCGGGACATGCGGTATGGCCGTACCGGGCGCGCGCGTGCACCCGTCCGCCAACACGCGAAACGGAAAACATTTAGCACATAAAATGATGCGTCCTAGACCTAAAAACATTTTCCCCTCCATTTATTGAGCAAAGGAAAGTGTGGCCCCAGTTCAAATCCGGTCAGTTTCCAGCGGATTCGGCGGGACACCGCAGGAAGTGGGAGGGATTCCCAGATGGCTACCGCGCGCATACGGCATGTGATAGGTGGTGCGTAGGAGGTATCCTACCGCTGCGCGGAGGTCTCGTGCAATACTAAAATGCGCACCATGTAGCTCCTTCACAAAAAAAAAGCCCTTCCGGCACCCCGAAAATGGAAAAACCGTCGCCCGTGGTTCGGATTGGAAATCCGCGACAGGGGCCTTGCTTCCCATCGTAAGGTCCACGCACGTGCCAAATATGGCCTCGTTCCGACAAACTATGTGGTGAAACGGGCCGTTTCCTACTCATTTCCCCTAAAAGCCATAGAACTCCGGACGTGATAGCCCTATTCGTGAAAGGTTTTTCAAGATAATTGCCGTATCCCAATTCCGTCTTTTGAAGTGGTTACTAGGACACATAAAATGACGCCACGCGGCTCCGCTCGATTTTTTGGCTCCGTTTACTTTGCCAATTGCGCAAAACGGGGCCGCCGGGACATGCGGTATGGCCGTACCGGGCACGCGCGTGCACCCGTCCGCCAACACGCGAAACGGAAAACATTTAGCACATAAAATGACGCGTCCTAGACCTAAAAACATTTTCCCCTCCATTTATTGAGCAAAGGAAACTGTGGCCCCAGTTCAAATCTGGTCAGTTTCCGGTGGATTCGGCGGGACACCGCAGGAAGCGGGAGGGATTCCCAGATAGCTACCGCGCGCATACGGCATATGATAGGTGGTGCGTAGGAGGTATCCTACCGCTGCGCGGAGGTCTCGCGCAATACTAAAATGCGCACCATGTAGCTCCTTCACAAAAAAAAGCCCTTCCGGCACCCCGAAAATGGAAAAACCGTCGCCCGTGGTTCGGATTGGAAATCCGCGACAGGGGCCTTGCTTCCCATCCTAAGGTCCACGCACGAGCCAAATATGGCCTCGTTCCGACAAACTATGTGGTGAAACGGGCCGTTTCCTACTCATTCCCCTAAAAGCCATAGAACTCCGGACGTGATAGCCCTATTCGTGAAGGGTTTTTCAAGATAATTGCCGTATCCCAATTCCGTCTTTTGAAGTGGTTACTAGGACACATAAAATGACACCACGCGGCTCCGCTCGATTTTTTGGCTCCGTTTAATTTGCCAACTGCGCAAAACGGGGCCGCCGGGATATGCGGTATGGCCGTACCGGCGCGCGCGTGCACCCGTCCGCCAACGCACGAAACGGGAAACATTTAGCATATAAAATGATGCGTCCTAGACCTAAAAACATTTTTCCCTCAATTTATTGAGCCAAGGAAAGTGTGGCCCCAGTTCAAATCAGGTCAGTTTCCAGCGGATTCGGCGGGACACCGCAGGAAGCGGGAGGGATTCCCAGATTGCTACCGCGCGCATACGGCATGTGATAGGTGGTGCGTAGGAGGTATCCTACCGCTGCGTGGATGTGGCACCCCCAGGATCAGGGTTCGACAAATACCAGATCTTTGTCTGACATAAGCCTAACCTCGAGCTCGAGAGACTACAGTGAGAGAATCGGTAACACAACAGTGACTCTACGACTCAAAAGAATATATTACAACTCTTAGCAGAGTAAGATCCAAATTATTACACGCAGAGGTCACTGACCCACCATTCAACAAGCAACGGAAGCAAATTATGTTATTCTAAATAACAAGATAGCAAAGGGCTTAAGAAGCCATAACATAAAGCGACGTCCCAGCCCATAAGTCGCAGGCTGCTGCCTGGGAACTCCAAACTAACCATCGATGTTAACGTAGAAACCACCTTCGGCTGTAGCGACTTCATCTGAAACAAAAGGATGCAAAGCTGAGTACAGGGACTCAGCAAGACTTAGTACAACCTTTTAGCAAAGCGGGTATGCAGGCTTTCTGGTAGATCTTCTTTTGCGTAAAGCCAGTTTTTCTTTGTAAGATAAGAGAGAAGAGAAGCTCGACTACTCAGAACGTTTGAAAGGGGATAAGAGAGCGACATCTCTATCCCTATTGATCATCATATAGTATCCACCAATCTTCATCATCTCGAACCACTATCCTCGGATCACCCCCTCAACACCCGAAGAAGGTGTCCGTAAGCACACATTGGTTGCCAAGTTTTACGATTAGGTTCATGTTCTCTATGATCTCCACGTCCGTTCCCAAGTCGTCCATAACCGTGGACACGGCTTTTCGAAAAGATTCATAACCCTGCAGGGGTGCACAACTTTACCCACACGTGCCAACCGACTCTTAATGCCAATATATTAGCTCTCTTCCGTGGAAAGCCGGCAGAGGGTGGTCGACCACGACCTTTACCTTGCTATCACCGAGACCATGAGTCACGCGCTAAGGATTGTTCCGCCGTAACGGGTCAAGTCCCGAAGTCAGTCCTTAACGATGTGAGGCGAGGTGGGTTTCACCAGGGACTCTAACCCAAGCCACCTCGGCCACGCTTACCTACCTGTATGCTATGCACCTTTTCACAAACATTTTCAATGCATATTTCCAAATAACGCGCAAACTATGTGACTCATGGAATCTACTAGGCAAGTTAGTGAGTCGAGAGGGTACCATAATAGGGCCTCGTGTGGTTGTACGCTCGGTCTTGGTTCAAGAGGCGAGAACTCGGTTCCTAGGGTCGGCAGAAACGAAACAACCCACCACATCCCAAGGTGGCCTCCCGTCTGAGCCTTTAATCATGTTTATCATTATCATCTCTATACTTACCACGTCAACCTGTCATGCTAGATTCATTTCATTGTAAGGCTCCAGTCCGAAGACCGGAGTAGTAGCGTAACAAACTAAGCATGGCTAAGCATAAGAGATAAAGGCTCTCGCGACGCACACATGCCAAACCTAGTTATGCTAGGAGCAGTGGATCAGGGTATCGAGGCTACAAAGGTCGGACATGCAATAGATAGGGTAACTCTATCTACCGATAAAAGACAGTTGAATCGTATGCGATATGTAGGAACCACAGATAAAACATTTCGAAAACATAGATGAACCAGGTTAGGGCTTGCCTTGTCCCTCAGCGGATGAGTACTGTTCTTCGGTGGCGTTGACGTCGGACTCCGGCTCAGATCCTATTCGCGAAGAACCAAACACCGGAAAGGGGAAATAAACAATCACGACATGGCATAATGCAATGCGCATACAAGATGAATGATATGTCATGTTATTAGAATTGAGTAACCCTAGATGCATCGTCAATTTAATGGGGTTCCGGCATCGGACCCCGACATATGAGAGGGGTGTATTAGGGTTTTCTACTAAGCTCCACATTTAATGGGTTCAATCATGTATGAAACATGTATAAACGAATAGGAAATGTTTTTCTGATCGAAATGATATATAAATTTGTATTTTTCTGAATTTATATTAATTATTAAACAATTACCGGAATTAAACAAAAATAGAAAAAGGGAAATATGACATCACGCTGACGTCAGCATGACGTCAGCGCGGCCATGAGCTCCCTGGGAGCTCTGGTCGATCTCCAATCGGGCGATTGAGGCTAAAATCGGGCGTGTGAGCGGGGGCAAACGACGCAGCTTGACGCGGGGAACCAAATGGTGGCGGCGCCGCCCGCCAATTGTCGCCGGAGCGACGCCGGCGTGGAGCAGCGCGGCGGCCGGGTGCGGGCTCGCGACGCAGCGGCGTTCCAGGGGGAAATAGAGGAGGCGGAGGGGACCGGGAGGAAGCCCAGCTCACCGTGGAGCTTCTGGCGGTGTCGCCGGAGCCGGGGGAGGCCGGGAATGCCGGCGATCGGCGGGGACCTGCGGCATGGGCGGGGCCCGATTCGGCCGATTCCGGCCCCGTCGGCTGGCGCTGCTGGGCGGAGGAGGTAGAGGGCGTCGCGGCGGACCTCCTGGCGGCGTCGGCTTGGCGCGGGGAGGAACGGGGTGGCGGCGACGGTGAAGCCTGGCCGGGGCTAGGGTTTGCCCATGTCTCACAGAGAGAGAGAGAGGAAGGAGGGCGCCAGGGGGAAAGTGAGGACGGGAGGGAGAGAAGGGAGGTCGGGGCGACCTCATCCTCTCGCTAGGATAAGCAGGAGGTGGCCGGCGAGCCACCTCGAGCTGCCAGGCAGCTGCTTGCCTGTCGAAAGGAGGAAGAAGACAAGGGGAAATTTCCCCAAAACCCCCTGCATTTTAGTAAAATTTGTGGAAATTTTAAACAGGGAAGAATTAAGGGAATTTTAGGGTGTTTTGACCCAAAATTTTGAGGGGCTTTTGCACAAAATTTCTTAGAGCAAAATATAACATTGGCAACATTGTTTCAAACCATTTTGGTGCAAGATTTCTCAAATTTTTAATGCAAATGCATGCATGCTTATGAGCAACTAACAACATTTATTTGAATAACAAAGTGGTTCTGTTACAACTCTACCCCCCTTACAAGAATCTCGTCCCCGAGATTCCTAAGTTTTAGAAAAGAAGGTAGGGTACTCAGATCGGAGACGATCTTCTCGTTCACAGGTTGCTTCTGACTCAGAGTGATGAGACCATTGAACTTTCAGGAATTTGATAGTTTGTCGCCGAGTTTTACGCTCAGCTTCATCAAGGATACGGACATGATACTCTCGATAGGTTAGATCCTCTTGGAGATCAAGTGTCTCGTGATCAACACCACGGATGGGATCTTTGAAGCAACGTTTGAGTTGGGAGACATGGAAGACGTCATGAACTTCAGGAAAAGTTGGAGGGAGTTCCAACTTGTAGGCAAGTGTACCTCGTTTTGCAAGGACGCGGAAAGGACCAACATAGCGAGGAGCTAGTTTTCCTTTTATACCGAAACGATGGACACCTCTTAAAGGAGTGACTCGAAGATAAGCTTGCTCGCCAACTTCATAGAGAACTTCTTGATGATGACGATCGTAATTGCTCTTTTGACGAGACTGAGCAGCTTTCAAACGCTCTCGGATAATGCCAACTTGATCTTCTGCTTCCTTGATCATGTCCGGTCCAAAGAACTGTCTTTCACCGGTTTCTGACCAATTCAGAGGGGTTCGACATTTCCGTCCATATAGAGCTTCAAAAGGCGCCATGCCCAGGCTAGATTGAAAACTGTTGTTATAGGAGAATTCAGCAAATGGAAGGCACTTTTCCCAATTCTTGCCGAAGGATATAACACAGGCCCTGAGCATGTCTTCAAGGATTTGATTCACCCTTTCGGTTTGACCACCAGTTTGAGGATGATAGGCCGTGCTGAAGGAAAGATTTGTCCCCATGGAGTTTTGAAGGCTTTCCCAGAATTTCGAGGTAAACAAGCTTCCACGATCAGAGATGATCTTCTTCGGAACACCGTGAAGAGAGACTATCCGGGATATATAGAGATCTGCTAGTTGACTAGCACGAATACTTTCCCGAACAGGAACAAAATGAGCAACCTTGGATAGACGATCCACCACTACCCATATGGCATCATTTCCCTTTGGAGTTTTGGGAAGTCCGGTAATGAAATCCATGCCAATTTCATCCCATTTCCATTCAGGAGTTGATATAGGTTGAAGAGTACCAGCTGGTCTTTGATGCTCAGCTTTCACACGACGGCAAACGTCGCATTCAGCTACGAAGCGAGCAATTTCTCTTTTCATCCGGGTCCACCAGAACCTTTGGCGAAGATCCTGATACATCTTTGTACTTCCAGGATGAATAGAAAGAGGAGACTCATGAGCTTCTCGGAGGATAAGCTCTCTCAGATTCTTTTTCTTCGGCACCACCAAGCGGTTACCAAAGTAGACAACACCTTGATCGTTGATGGAGAAACATTTAGCATCTCCGCTAGCAATGTTCTCTTTGATCTTAGTGATACCCAAATCACACTTCTGAGCGTCTTTGATCTGGTCTTCAAGAGAGGATTTCACCTCTAAGTTGGCAAGGAATCCCTGAGGAACAACTTCAAGATTGAGTCTTGCAAATTCCTCATGGAGGGCAGGTTGACATTGCTTGAGCATCAGATTGTTGCAATATGACTTCCGACTTAGCGCGTCAGCAACGACGTTGGCTTTGCCGGGCTGATAGTTAAGACCCAAATCATAGTCCTTGATGAGTTCCAACCATCTTGTCTGCCTGAGATTCAGATCCGGTTGGGTAAAGAGATACTTCAGGCTTTGATGATCCGAGTATAACTCGCAACGATTACCGTAAAGGTAAGGTCGCCATTGCTTAAGAGCATGGACCACAGCTGCAAGCTCTAGATCATGAGTTGGATAATTGAGCTCATGTGGCTTCAATTGTCGAGAGGCATAAGCCACTACATGGCCATCTTGCATCAACACACATCCGAGCCCTTGAAGAGATGCATCACAGAAGATGACAAAGTCTTTGCTTGTGTCTGGAAGGACAAGTACCGGAGCGGTAGTCAGCTTTATTTTCAGTGTCTGAAAACTTTCTTCAGCCTTTTCTGACCACTCAAACTTCTTATCTTTCTTCAGAAGATCAGTCATTGGTTTGGCAATCTTGGAGAAATTCTCGATGTATCGACGGTAATAACCCGCCAATCCAAGAAAACTCCGAATCTCTTTGGCTGACTTAGGAGTCTTCCAGTCAAGAACGGATTGAACTTTATCTGGAATGACTGCAACACCTTTTGCAGAGACCACATGGCCAAGAAAGATGAGCTCTTGTAGCCAGAACTCACATTTAGAAAACTTGGCATAGAGACGATGTTCACGAAGCTTTGTCAGCACCAAACGCAAGTGTTCAGTGTGTTCTTCTTCGGTTTTGGAGTAGACCAGAATATCATCAATGTAGATAATGACGAATTTGTCAAGATACTCCATAAACACTGAGTTCATGAGCCGCATAAAAGTGGCTGGAGCATTTGTGAGGCCAAAGGACATGACGGTGTACTCGTAAAGACCATAACGAGTCATGAACGCCGTTTTTGGAATGTCCTCCGTTCGGATTTTGATTTGATGGTAGCCTGATCTCAAATCCATCTTGGAAAAGACTGTGGCACCACTCAATTGATCAAAAAGATCATTGATTCGAGGTAGATGATACTTGTTCTTGATGGTTACTGCGTTGAGCGGGCGGTAATCAACAACCAGACGCGGAACATTGGTATCCCTCTTCTTGACAAAGAGTGCAGGACATCCCCAAGAAGAAGTACTAGGTTGGATGTATCTTTTCCCTTCTAACTCTTCCAACTGCTTCTTCAGTTCAACCAACTCTTCTCGAGGCATACGATAAGGACGTCGAGATACAGGAGCAGTTCCAGGAACCAGCTCGATGACAAACTCCACGCTTCGATCAGGTGGCATGCCAGGTAATTCTTCCGGAAAGACATCAGGGAAGTCACAAACCACCGGAACATCAGAAATTTCAAGCGGAGGTAAGACATCAAGGGCATACAACTCAGCATCAGGAATGTGTACTGCTGATGGAGATGTTGCTGCCGAAGACCAATACAGAATGGAGCTTCCGGAAAGATCGGTCAGAGTAAGAGACCTGGCTGCACAATCAAGGACAGCCTGATATTTAGCTAGCCAATCCATGCCCAAAATGATATCAATGTCGGTTGACTTGAGGGCAATGAGGGCAATTGGAAAAAGAAGATATCCAATCTCGATTTTATTCCCATGACTAACCATATTGGTTCGCCAAGTGGAACCCGGGACTGAACCATTAGAGTAGTAGGCAACTTCACAAAGGTTATCCCATGCAATTGGGCAGACTCTTGGGATATGAATGAATGCGATGCTCCAGAATCAAACAGAACTGTAGCTATAATGGAGTTGATTCGAAGCGTACCCATTATGACGCTTGGATCTGCTTCAGCTTCCTCAGCTGTGACATGGGTCAGACGACCACGACTAGCAACTGGAGGCTTGGTAGACTTATTTGACTGTGGAACTCCATGAACACTGTGAGGGCACTCTCTCTTGAAGTGGCCAGGTTGACCACAAGTGAAGCACGCACCACTGCCTGGAGTACCCATAGCGGGACGATAGTTGGTTCCGCCGGCATTGTTTGGGGCTTGTGGGCGAGGAGCATAACCAGAAGACTTCGGTGCATTAGGAGCACGAGGCACAGCACTGTATGGAATGAAAACACGATGACGCTGATTGCCTGATCCAGAAGACTGAGAAGTATCTCGAGGACGCTTGCGAGTTTCCTCATACTCCACCTTTCCTCTTTCTGCCTTCATAGCCTTGTTGACAAGATCTTGGCAGGTTGGGAAGTCCAGGAGATGAAGATCTCGATGAAGATCGGGATCCAGTCCCTTGCGGAACAAGGCTTGCTTCTTGGCATCAGTGGTAGTTTCTTCAGGAGCATAGCAGGCAAGACGATAGAAATTACCTTGATAATCACAGATAGAACCACTGCCCTGCGTCAGCTTCAGAAACTCTTCTCTTTTCTCATCCATCAGACCCTCTGGGATATGATATGCACGGAAAGCAGCTTTGAACTCTGGCCAAGTTACGACATGACCAGCAGGCTGCATCAACAGGAAATTTTCCCACCATGAACCAGCAGCTCCTTCAAGATGGTAGGTGGCGAAATTCACCCAATCTGCTTGAGCAGCGTGGGCAACCTCAAGCTTGCGCTCGATGGTGCGGAGCCAGTAGTCAGCATCAAGTGGCTCGGTTGAATAACTGAACACTGGTGGGGTGAGGCGGATGAAGCTTCGGATCCCCACTTGTTCCTCATGACGCTGAGCTGTGTTACGCTCAATCCTTTCAAGGAGCCTAATGTTGTCTGCGCGATTGGCTTCATACATGGCCATAAGTTGGACCATAGAAGGAGGAGGAGGAAGGTCAGGATTCTCCTCGTGGCCATCTCCACGACCATTGCCACGGCCATGACCACGACCATGGCCAGCACCACTTCTAGTACCGCCTGACATCCTGAGGAGAAGACAAAAACCATGAGACACGGATTCACCGGAAAGATTCAACGGAAGGATAGCATATACCGAATGCAATGAGCATGCTGAGAAGACAAGACATGTGATATGAAGATATATCATCGTATCGATCATAGTAGTTAAACAAGCATACAAAATGTACACACTACTAACCGACTCACAGACCATGAAGATGGAATGCAAAGATGACATACAATCACCATGTCACATAAAGGCAAACAATTGGATGCTAAGCACCCGAAGCAAGAATAAAGGAATAATGCTTCAGATGAACTGAGGCATTCTGGAAACTCTGAGACAAGCAACCAGATACGGAGTACTGGAGAAAAATAACCCAAACCCGTGTATCCTAGAGATTTGAATTGATAGGAAAGAAGAGAAATCTTTTTCCAATCAAAACCAGGTAAGATGACTCAGCATTAGAGTGACACCAGATAAGGAGTAAAAAGAATCCTATTCAGAGTTTTGCAATTAATCTTTACCTTTCAAATAGTTTTCGCAACAACTAGACACAACATCGACCAGTGAACAAGGGTTTCCTACAGGCAGTCCTGCTCTGATACCAAAACCTGTGGCACCCCCGGGATCAGGGTTCGACAAATACCAGATCTTCGTCTGACATAAGCCTAACCTCGAGCTCGAGAGACTACAGTGAGAGAATCGGTAACACAACAGTGACTCTACGACTCAAAAGAATATATTACAACTCTTAGCAGAGTAAGATCCAAATTATTACACGCAGAGGTCACTGACCCACCATTCAACAAGCAACGGAAGCAAATTATGTTATTCTAAATAACAAGATAGCAAAGGGCTTAAGAAGCCATAACATAAAGCGACGTCCCAGCCCATAAGTCGCAGGCTGCTGCCTGGGAACTCCAAACTAACCATCGATGTTAACGTAGAAACCACCTTCGGCTGTAGCGACTTCATCTGAAACAAAAGCATGCAAAGCTGAGTACAGGGACTCAGCAAGACTTAGTACAACCTTTTAGCAAAGCGGGTATGCAGGCTTTCTGGTAGATCTTCTTTTGCGTAAAGCCAGTTTTTCTTTGTAAGATAAGAGAGAAGAGAAGCTCGACTACTCAGAACGTTTGAAAGGGGATAAGAGAGCGACATCTCTATCCCTATTGATCATCATATAGTATCCACCAATCTTCATCATCTCGAACCACTATCCTCGGATCACCCCCTCAACACCCGAAGAAGGTGTCCGTAAGCACACATTGGTTGCCAAGTTTTACGATTAGGTTCATGTTCTCTATGATCTCCACGTCCGTTCCCAAGTCGTCCATAACCGTGGACACGGCTTTTCGAAAAGATTCATAACCCTGTAGGGGTGCACAACTTTACCCACACATGCCAACCGACTCTTAATGCCAATATATTAGCTCTCTTCCGTGGAAAGCCGGCAGAGGGTGGTCGACCACGACCATTACCTTGCTATCGCCGAGACCATGAGTCACGCGCTAAGGATTGTTCCGCCGTAACGGGTCAAGTCCCAAAGTCGGTCCTTAACGATGTGAGGCGAGGTGGGTTTCACCAGGGACTCTAACCCAAGCCACCTCGGCCACGCTAACCTACCTGTATGCTATGCACCTTTTCACAAACATTTTCAATGCATATGTCCAAATAACGCGCAAACTATGTGACTCATGGAATCTACTAGGCAAGTTAGTGAGTCGAGAGGGTACCATAATAGGGCCTTGTGTGGTTGTACGCTCGGTCTTGGTTCAAGAGGCGAGAACTCGGTTCCTAGGGTCGGCAGAAACGAAACAACCCACCACATCCCAAGGTGGCCTCCCGTCTGAGCCTTTAATCATGTTTATCATTATCATCTCTATACTTACCACGTCAACCTGTCATGCTAGATTCATTTCATTGTTAGGCTCCAGTCCGAAGACCGGAGTAGTAGCGTAACAAACTAAGCATGGCTAAGCATAAGAGATAAAGGCTCTCGCGACGCACACATGCCAAACCTAGTTATGCTAGGAGCAGTGGATCAGGGTATCGAGGCTACAAAGGTCGGACATGCAATAGATAGGGTAACTCTATCTACCGATAAAAGACAGTTGAATCGTATGCGATATGTAGGAACCACAGATAAAACATTTCGAAAACATAGATGAACCAGGTTAGGGCTTGCCCTGTCCCTCAGCGGATGAGTACTGTTCTTCGGTGGCGTTGACGTCGGACTCCGGCTCAGATCCTATTCGCGAAGAACCAAACACCGGAAAGGGGAAATAAACAATCACGACATGGCATAATGCAATGCGCATACAAGATGAATGATATGTCATGTTATTAGAATTGAGTAACCCTAGATGCATCGTCAATTTAATGGGGTTCCGGCATCGGACCCCGACATATGAGAGGGGTGTATTAGGGTTTTCTACTAAGCTCCACATTTAATGGGTTCAATCATGTCTGAAACATGTATAAACGAATAGGAAATGTTTTTCTGATCGAAATGATATATAAATTTGTATTTTTCTGAATTTATATTAATTATTAAACAATTACCGGAATTAAACAAAAATAGAAAAAGGGAAATATGACATCACGCTGACGTCAGCATCACGTCTGCGCGGCCATGAGCTCCCTGGGAGCTACGGTCGATCTCCAATCGGGCGATTGAGGCTAAAATCGGGCGTGTGAGCGGGGGCAAACGACGCAGCTTGACGCGGGGAACCAAATGGTGGCGGCGCCGCCCGCCATTGTCGCCGGAGCGACGCCGGCGTGGAGCAGCGCGGCGGCCGGGTGCGGGCTCGCGACGCAGCGCGGCGTTCCGAGGGGAAATAGAGGAGGCGGAGGGGACCGGGAGGAAGCCCAGCTCACCGTGGAGCTTACGGCGGTGTCGCCGGAGCCGGGAGGCCGGGAATGCCGGCGAACGGCGGGGACTGCGGCATGGGCGGGGCCCGGTCGGCCGATTCCGGCCCCGTCGGCTGGCGCTGCTGGGCGGAGGAGGTAGAGGGCGTCGCGGCGGACCTCCTGGCGGCGTCGGCTTGGCGCGGGGAGGAACGGGGTGGCGGCGACGGTGAAGCCTGGCCGGGGCTAGGGTTTGCCCATGTCTCACAGAGAGAGAGAGAGGAAGGAGGGCGCCAGGGGGAAAGTGAGGACGGGAGGGAGAGAAGGGAGGTCGGGGCGACCTCATCCTCTCGCTAGGATAAGCAGGAGGTGGCCGGCGAGCCACCTCGAGCTGCCAGGCAGCTGCTTGCCTGTCGAAAGGAGGAAGAAGACAAGGGGAAATTTCCCCAAAACCCCCTGCATTTTAGTAAAATTTGTGGAAATTTTAAACAGGGAAGAATTAAGGGAATTTTAGGGTGTTTTGACCCAAAATTTTGAGGGGCTTTTGCACAAAATTTCTTAGAGCAAAATATAACATTGGCAACATTGTTTCAAACCATTTTGGTGCAAGATTTCTCAAATTTTTAATGCAAATGCATGCATGCTTATGAGCAACTAACAACATTTATTTGAATAACAAAGTGGTTCTGTTACAGCGGAGGTCTCGCGCAATACTTAAATGCGCACCATGTAGCTCCTTCACAAAAAAAGCCCTTCCGGCACCCCGAAAATGGAAAAACCGTCGCCCGTGGTTCGGATTGGAAATCCGCGATAGGGGCCTTGCTTCCCATCCTAAGGTCCACGCACGTGCCAAATATGGCCTCGTTCCGACAAACTATGTGGTGAAACGGGCCGTTTCCTACTCATTTCCCCTAAAAGCCATAGAACTCCGGACGTGATAGCCCTATTCGTGAAGGGTTTTTCAAGATAATTGCCGTATCCCAATTCCGTATTTTGAAGTGGTTACTAGGACACATAAAATGACGCCACGCGGCTCCGCTCGATTTTTTGGCTCCGTTTAATTTGCCAACTACGCAAAACGGGGCCGCCGGGACATGCGGTATGGCCGTACCGGGCGCGCGCGTGCACCCGTCCGCCAACGCGCGAAACGGGAAACATTTAGCACATAAAATGACGCGTCCTAGACCTAAAAACATTTTTCCCTCCATTTATTGAGCCAAGGAAAGTGTGGCCCCAGTTCAAATCCGGTCAGTTTCCAGCGGATTCGGCGGGACACCGCAGGAAGCGGGAGGGATTCCCAGATGGCTACCGCGCGCATATGGCATGTATTAGGTGGTGCGTAGGAGGTATCCTACCGCTGCGCGGAGGTCTCGCGCAATACTAAAATACGCACCATGTAGCTCCTTCACAAAAAAAGCCCTTCCGGCACCTCGAAAATGGAAAAACCGTCGCCCGTGGTTCGGATTGGAAATCCGCGACCGGGGCCTTGCTTCCCATCCTAAGGTCCATGCACGTGCCAAATATGGCCTCGTTCCGACAAACTATGTGGTGAAACGGGCCGTTTCCTACTCATTTCCCCTAAAAGCCATAGAACTCCGGACGTGATAGCCCTATTCGTGAAGGGTTTTTCAAGATAATTGCCGTATCCCAATTCCGTCTTTTGAAGTGGTTACTAGGACACATAAAATGACGCCACGCGGCTCCGCTCGATTTTTTGGCTCCGTTTAATTTGCCAACTGCGCAAAACGGGGCCGCCGGGACATGCGGTATGGCCGTACCGGGCGCGCGCGTGCACCCGTCCGCCAACGCGCGAAATGGAAAACATTTAGCACATAAAATGACGCGTCCTAGACCTAAAAACATTTTTCCCTCCATTTATTGAGCCAAGGAAAGTGTGGCCCCAGTTCAAATCCGGTCAGTTTCCAGCGGATTTGGCGGGACACCGCAGGAAGCGGGAGGGATTCCCAGATGGCTACCGCGCGCATACGGCATGTGATAGGTGATGCGTAGGAGGTATCCTACCGCTGCGCGGAGGTCTCGCGCAATACTAAAATGCGCACCATGTAGCTCCTTCACAAAAAAGCCCTTCCGGCACCCCGAAAATGGAAAAACCGTCGCCCGTGGTTCGGATTGGAAATCCGCAACAGGGGCCTTGCTTCCCATCCTAAGGTCCACGCACGTGCCAAATATGGCCTCGTTCCGACAAACTATGTGGTGAAACGGGCCGTTTCCTACTCATTTCCCATAAAAGCCATAGAACTCCGGACATGATAGCCCTATTCGTGAAGTGTTTTTCAAGATAATTGCCGTATCCCAATTCCGTCTTTTGAAGTGGTTACTAGGACACATAAAATGACACCACGCGGCTCCGCTCGATTTTTTTGGCTCCGTTTAATTTGCCAACTGCGCAAAACGGGGCCGCCGGGACATGCGGTATGGCCGTACCGGGCGCGCGCGTGCACCCGTCCGCCAACGCGCGAAACGGAAAACATTTAGCACATAAAATGACGCGTCCTAGACCTAAAAACATTTTTCCCTCCATTTATTGAGCCAAGGAAAGTGTGGCCCCAGTTCAAATCCGGTCAGTTTCCAGCGGATTCGGCGGGACACCGCAGGAAGCGGGAGGGATTCCCAGATGGCTACCGCGCGCATACGGCATGTGATAGGTGGTGCGTAGGAGGTATCCTACCGCTGCGCGGAGGTCTCGCGCAATACTAAAATGCGCACCATGTAGCTCCTTCACAAAAAAAAGCCCTTCCGGCACCCCGAAAATGGAAAAACCATCGCCCGTGGTTCGGATTGGAAATCCGCGATATGGGCCTTGCTTCCCATCCTAAGGTCCACGCACGTGCCAAATATGGCCTCGTTCCGACAAACTATGTGGTGAAACGGGCCGTTTCCTACTCATTTCCCCTAAACGCCATAGAACTCCGGACGTGATAGCCCTATTCGTGAAGGGTTTTTCAAGATAATTGCCGTATCCCAATTTCATCTTTTGAAGTGGTTACTAGGACACATAAAATGACGCCACGTGGCTCCGCTCGATTTTTTGGCTCCGTTTAATTTGCCAACTGCGCAAAATGGGGCCGCCGGGACATGCGGTATGGCCGTACCGGCGCGCGCGTGCACCCGTCCGCCAACGCGCGAAACGGGAAACATTTAGCACATAAAATGACACATCCTAGACCTAAAAACATTTTTCCCTCCATTTATTGAGCCAAGGAAAGTGTGGCCCCAGTTCAAATCCGGTCAGTTTCCAGCGGATTTGGCGGGACACCGCATGAAGCGGGAGGGATTCCCAGATGGCTACCGCGCGCATACGGCATGTGATAGGTGGTGCGTAGGAGGTATCCTACCGCTGCGCGGAGGTCTCGCGCAATACTAAAATGCGCACCATGTAGCTCCTTCACAAAAAAAGCCCTTCCGGCACCCCGAAAATGGAAAAACCATCGCCCGTGGTTCGGATTGGAAATCCGCGACAGGGGCCTTGCTTCCCATCCTAAGGTCCACGCACGTGCCAAATATGGCCTCGTTCCGACAAACTATGTGGTGAAACGGGCCGTTTCCTACTCATTTCCCCTAAAAGCCATAGAACTCCGGACGTGATAGCCCTATTCGTGAAGGGTTTTTCAAGATAATTGCCGTATCCCAATTCCGTCTTTTGAAGTGGTTACTAGGACACATAAAATGACACCACGCGGCTCCGCTCAATTTTTTGGCTCCGTTTAATTTGCCAACTGCGCAAAACGGGGCCGCCGGGACATGCGGTATGGCCGTACCGGGCGCGCGCGTGCACCCGTCCGCCAACGCGCGAAACGGAAAACATTTAGCACATAAAATGACGCGTCCTAGACCTAAAAACATTTTTCCCTCCATTTATTGAGCCAAGGAAAGTGTGGCCCCAGTTCAAATCCGGTCAGTTTCCAGCGGATTTGGCGGGACACCGCAGGAAGCGGGAGGGATTCCCAGATGGCTACCGCGCGCATACGGCATGTGATAGGTGGTGCGTAGGAGGTATCCTACCACTGCGCGGAGGTCTCGCGCAATACTAAAATGCGCACCATGTAGCTCCTTCACAAAAAAGCCCTTCCGGCACCCCGAAAATGGAAAAACCGTCGCCCGTGGTTCGGATTGGAAATCCGCGACAGGGGCCTTGCTTCCCATCCTAAGGTCCACGCACGTGCCAAATATGGCCTCGTTCCGACAAACTATGTGGTGAAACGGGCCGTTTCCTACTCATTTCCCCTAAAAGCCATAGAACTCCGGACGTGATAGCCCTATTCGTGAAGGGTTTTTCAAGATAATTGCCGTATCCCAATTCCGTCTTTTGAAGTGGTTACTATGACACATAAAATGACGCCACGCGGCTCCGCTCCATTTTTTGGCTCCGTTTAATTTGCCAACTGCGCAAAACGGGGCCGCCGGGACATGCGGTATGGCCGTACCGGGCGCGCGCGTGCACCCGTCCGCCAACGCGCGAAACGGAAAACATTTAGCACATAAAATGACGCGTCCTAGACCTAAAAACATTTTTCCCTCCATTTATTGAGCCAAGGAAAGTGTGGCCACAGTTCAAATCCGGTCAGTTTCCAACGGATTCGGCGGGACACCGCAGGAAGCGGGAGGGATTCCCAGATGGCTACCGCACGCATACGGCATGTGATAGGTGGTGCGTAGGAGGTATCCTACCGCTGCGCGGAGGTCTCGCGCAATACTAAAATGCGCACCATGTAGCTCCTTCACAAAAAAAAGCCCTTCCGGCACCCCGAAAATGGAAAAACCATCGCCCGTGGTTCGGATTGGAAATCCGCGATATGGGCCTTGCTTCCCATCCTAAGGTCCACGCACGTGCCAAATATGGCCTCGTTCCGACAAACTATGTGGTGAAACGGGCCGTTTCCTACTCATTTCCCCTAAACGCCATAGAACTCCGGACGTGATAGCCCTATTCGTGAAGGGTTTTTCAAGATAATTGCCGTATCCCAATTCCATCTTTTGAAGTGGTTACTAGGACACATAAAATGACGCCACGCATTTGAGTTTGTTTCATTTGAGTTTGTTTATACCATAGGAACATGTATTCGAAAGTTTTTGGCACATGCATGCAACATCAAGATTATTCCCACAGGTGACGCCAGGCGGGCGGGAGTTCCCCCCTATACCTCGCCAGAATGTCCTATACCAAAAGCAACTTTCCCCCCTATCTCACTCTCTCTCTCCCAACCCAGCCGCCACTGCCGCCTCTTCCTCTCCCAACTCCGTCGGCCGAAGCTCCGTCAAGCAGCATCGCCTCCGTCGGCCGAAGCTCCACTGCCTCCGTCGGCTGAAGCTCAGGTTAATTTGGGGGATGAGCGGGGGATTTTCTAGGGTTTGCCGTACTTAATCTCGGGGGATTTTAATTGGGTTTTTTTTGTCTGAGCGGCGATTTTCCTAGGGTTTGATCGATTCAAAGTAGATTCTAGTGCTAGAGTAGATTTTCCTGGTTTAGATTGATTCAAAACATGTGCTAGTGCTGCTAGTGCGAATGTCAATCTGAACCTAAACATCCCAACTTAGTTTTAATTAATGTGTAATTAATAGTTTCATAGTTCTCAAATTGTTCACCGCTTGTTATTAGGTTGACACCATGGACCCCTATGACTATGAAGTTGCCATTTTGGTCCCATCCAAGAAGGCCGTTGATGCGTGTAGTTGACACGTCCGTTGGGAACCCCAAGAGGAAGGTGTGATGCGCACAGCGGCAAGTTTCCCTCAGTAAGAAACCAAGGTTTAATCGAACCAGTAGGAGTCAAGAAGCACGTTGAAGGTTGATGGCGGCGGGATGTAGTGCGGCGCAACACCAGAGATTCCGGTGCCAACGTGGAACCTGCACAACACAACCAAAGTACTTTGCCCCAACGAAACAGTGAGGTTGTCAATCTCACCGGCTTGCTGTAACAAAGGATTAGATGTATAGTGTGGATGATGATTGTTTGCAGAAAACAGTAGAACAGTATTGCAGTAGACTGTATTTCAGTATAGAGAATTGGACCGGGGTCCACAGTTCACTAGAGGTGTCTCTCCCATAAGATAAAAGCATGTTGGGTGAACAAATTACAGTCGGGCAATTGACAAATAGAGAGGGCATAACAATGCACATACATGTCATGATAAATATAGTGAGATTTAATTGGGCATTACGACAAAGTACATAGACCGCTATCCAGCATGCATCTATGCCTAAAAAGTCCACCTTCAGGTTATCATCCGAACCCCCTCCAGTATTAAGTTGCTAACAATAGACAATTGCATTAAGTATTGCGCGTAATGTAATCAGTGACTACATCCTCGAACATAGCACCAATGTTTTATCCCTAGTGGCAACAGCACATCCATAATCTTAGAGATTTCTGTCACTTCCCCAGATTCACGGAGACATGAACCCACTATCGAGCATAAATACTCCCTCTTGGAGTTACTAGCATCTACTTGGCCAGAGCATCTACTAATAACGGAGAGCATGCAAGATCATAAACAACACATAGGTAATAACTTGATAATTAACATAACATAGTATTCTCTATCCATCGGATCCCGACAAACACAACATATAGTATTACAGATAGATGATCTTGATCATGTTAGGCAGCTCACAAGATCCAACAATGAAGCACAATGAGGAGAAGACAACCATCTAGCTACTGCTATGGACCCATAGTTCAGGGGTGAACTACTCACTCATCACTCCGGAGGCGACCATGGCGGTGAAGAGTCCTCCGGGAGATGAATCCCCTCTCCGGCAGGGTGCCGGAGGAGATCTCCAGAATCCCCCGAGATGGGATTGGCGGCGGCGGCGTCTCGATGGGTTTTCCGTATCGTGGCTCTCGGTACTGGGGGTTTCGCGACGAAGGCTATTTGTAGGCGGAAGGGCAGGTCAAGAGGCGGCACGAGGGGCCCACACTACAGGCCGGCGCGGCCAGGGCTTGGGCCGCGCCGCCCTATAGTCTGGCCACCTCGTGGCCCCACTTCGTCTCCTCTTCGGTCTTCTGGAAGCTTCGTGGCAAAATAGGACCCTGGGCGTTGATTTCGTCCAATTCCGAGAATATTTCGTTACTAGGATTTCTGAAACCAAACACAGCAGAAAACAGCAACTGGCACTTCGGCATCTTGTTAATAGGTTAGTTCCAGAAAATGCACGAATATGACATAAAGTGTGCATAAAATATGTAGATATCATCAATAATGTGGCATGTAACACAAGAAATTATCGATACGTCGGAGACGTATCAGCATCCCCAAGCTTAGTTCTGCTCGTCCCGAGCAGGTAAAATGATAACAAAGATAATTTTTGGAGTGACATGCCATCATAACCTTGATCATACTATTTGTAAACATATGTAATGAATGCAGCGATCAAAACAATGGTAATGACATGAGTAAACAAGTGAATCATAAAGCAAAGACTTTTCATGAATAGTACTTCAAGACAAGCATCAATAAGTCTTGCATAAGAGTTAACTCATAAAGCAATAAATCAAAGTAAAGGTATTGAAGCAACACAAAGGAAGATTAAGTTTCAGCGGTTGCTTTCAACTTATAACATGTATATCTCATGGATAATCGTCAACATAGAGTAATATAATAAGTGCAATATGCAAGTATGTAGGAATCAATGCACAGTTCACACAAGTGTTTGCTTCTTGAGGTGAAGAGAGATAGGTGAACTGACTCAACATAAAAGTAAAAAGAATGGTCCTTCAAAGAGGAAAGCATCGATTGCTATATTTGTGCTAGAGCTTTTATTTTGAAAACATGAAACAATTTTGTCAACGGTAGTAATAAAGCATATGAGTTATGTAAATTATATCTTACAAGTTGCAAGCCTCATGCATAGTATACTAATAGTGCCCGCACCTTGTCCTAATTAGCTTGGACTACCGGATCATCGCAATACACATGTTTTAACCAAGTGTCACAATGGGGTACCTCCATGCCGCCTGTACAAAGGTCTAAGGAGAAAGCTCGCATTTTGGATTTCTCGCTTTTGATTATTCTCAACTTAGACATCCATACCGGGACAACATGGACAACAGATAATGGACTCCTCTTTAATGCGTAAGCATGTGGCAACAATTATTATTCTCATATGAGATTGAGGATATATGTCCAAAACTGAAACTTCCACCATGAATCATGGCTTTAGTTAGCGGCCCAATGTTCTTCTCTAACAATATGCATGCTTAACCATAAGGTGGTAGATCTCCCTTACTTCAGACAAGACGAACATGCATAGCAACTCACATGATATTCAACAAAGAATAGTTGATAGCGTCCCCAGAAACATGGTTATCGCACAACAAGCAACTTAATAAGAGATAAAGTGCATAAGTACATATTCAATACCACAATAGTTTTTAAGCTATTTGTCCCATGAGCTATATATTGCAAAGGTGAATGATGGAATTTTAAAGGTAGCACTCAAGCAATTTACTTTGGAATGGCGGAGAAATACCATGTAGTAGGTAGGTATGGTGGACACAAATGGCATAGTAGTTGGCTCAAGTATATGGATGCATGAGAAGTATTCCCTCTCGATACAAGGTTTAGGCTAGCAAGGCTATTTGAAACAAACACAAGGATGAAGCGGTGCAGCAAAACTCACATAAAAGACATATTGAAAACATTATAAGACTCTACACCGTCTTCCTTGTTGTTCAAAACTCAATACTAGATATTATCTAGACTTTAGAGAGACCAAATATGCAAACCAAATTAGCAAGCTCTAGGTGTTTCTTCATTAATGGGTGCAAAGTATATGATGCAAGAGCTTAAACATGAGCACAACAATTGCCAAGTATCACACTATCCAAGACATTTTAGCAATTACTACAAGTATCATTTTCCAATTCCAACCATATAACAATTTAACGAAGAACAAACTTCGCCATGAATATTATGAGTAAAGCCTAAGGACATACTTGTCCATATGCTACAGCGGAGCGTGTCTCTCTCCCATACAGTGAATGCTAGGATCCATTTTATTCAAACAAAACAAAAAACAAAAACAAACCGACGCTCCAAGCAAAGCACATAAGATGTGATGGAATAAAAATATAGTTTCAGGGGAGGAACCTGATAATGTTGTCGATGAAGAAGGGGATGCCTTGGGCATCCCCAAGCTTAGACGCTTGAGTCTTCTTAGAATATGCAGGGGTGAACCACCGGGGCATCCCCAGGCTTAGAGCTTTCACTCTCCTTGATCATATTGCATCATACTCCTCTCTTGACCCTTGAAAACTTCCTCCACACCAAACTCGAAACAACTCATAAGAGGGTTAGTGCACAATAAAAATTAACATGTTCAGAGGTGACACAATCATTCTTAACACTTCTGGACATTGCATAAAGCTACTGGACATTAATGGATCAAAGAAATTCATCCAACATAGCAAAAGAGGCAATGCGAAATAAAAGGCAGAATCTATCAAAACAGAACAGTTCGTAAAGACGAATTTTAAAATGGCACCAGACTTGCTCAAATGAAAATGCCCAAATTTAATGAAAGTTGCGTACATATCTGAGGATCACGCACGCAAATTGGCTTAATTTTCTGAGCTACCTACAGGGAGGCAGGTCGAAATTCGTGACAGCAAAGAAATCTGAAACTGTGCAGTAATCCAAATCTAGTATGAACTTTACTATCAAAGACTTTACTTGGCACAACAAAACACAAAACTAAGATAAGGAGAGGTTGCTACAGTAGTAAACAACTTCCAAGACTCAAATATAAAACAAAAATACTGTAGTAAAAACATGGGTTGTCTCCCATAAGCGCTTTTCTTTAACGCCTTTCAGCTAGGCGCAGAAAGTGTGTATCAAGTATTATCGAGAGACGGTGAATCTTCAGCGGGGTTTGGAGTTTTCTCAACCATGCATAGTATATTGGATACATAAGTTTCAGCGGCTCCCTTTTCATTAGTCTTGGGCTTGCTACTCTCATCAAACAAATTTTCAGGAACAAGCCAAGCATAGTTATTTTCTAGCGCTTCATTTATCGCTAGGCGCTTACATGGTATCGGCGCTTTGATCTCCCCACCATCATTAATATTATTAGTGTACTTTATTCTATCCATATCCATCTTTTCAAGGAGACTAACAAAATTGGTATAAGAACCAAGCATATCATATTTAGCAAAGACCTTTCTAGCCTCTCTTGCTATACCACCAAATTCTCTAAGGAGGGTTTCTAAAACAAAATCTTTCTTTTCCCCTTCTTCCATATCACCAAGTGTGAGAAACATGTGTTGGATTATAGGATTGAGATTAACAAATTTAGTTTCCAACATGCGAACTAAAGCAGCAGCAGCAATTTCATAAGTAGGAGCAAGGTCTACCAAGTGTCTATCCTCAAAATCGTCAATGGTACTAACATGGTTGAAAAATTCCTCTATATTATTTCTCCCAACTATAGACCCACGTCCTACCGGTATGTCTTTTGTGGTAAAATTAAAAGGAAACATGATGAATCAAGTAAAGTAAATGCAAGTAACTAATTTTTTTGTGTTTTTGATATAGCAAACAAGATAGCAAATAAAGTAAAACTAGCAACTAATTTTTTTGTATTTTGATTTAGTGCAGCAAACAAAGTAGTAAATAAAATAAAACAAGACAAAAACAAAGTAAAGAGATTGGGAAGTGGAGACTCCCCTTGCAGCGTGTCTTGATCTCCCCGGCAACGGCGCCAGAAATTTGCTGCTGGCGTGCAGTTGACGTGGGAGATAGAAATCTTTGTGGTGTAACTTTTCTTCAGGTCCCCGGCAACGGCGCCAGAAATTTGCTTGATGCGTGTAGTTGACACGTCCGTTGGGAACCCCAAGAGGAAGGTGTGATGCGCACAGTGGCAAGTTTCGCTCAGTAAGAAACCAAGGTTTAATTGAACCAGTAGGAGTCAAGAAGCACGTTGAAGGTTGATGGCGGCGGGATGTAGTGCGGCGCAACACCAGAGATTCCGGCGCCAACGTGGAACCTGCACAACACAACCAAAGTACTTTGCCCCAACGAAACAGTGAGGTTGTCAATCTCACCGGCTTGCTGTAACAAAGGATTAGATGTATAGTGTGGATGATGATTGTTTGCAGAAAACAGTAGAACAGTATTGCAGTAGATTGTATTTCAGTATAGAGAATTGGACCGGGGTCCACAGTTCACTAGAGGTGTTTCTCCCATAAGATAAAAGCATGTTGGGTGAACAAATTACAGTCGGGCAATTGACAAATAGAGAGGGCATAACAATGCACATACATGTCATGATAAATATAGTGAGATTTAATTGGGCATTACGACAAAGTACATAGACCGCTATCCAGCATGCATCTATGCCTGAAAAGTCCACCTTCAGGTTATCATCTGAACCCCCTCCAGTATTAAGTTGCTAACAACAGACAATTGCATTAAGTATTGCGCGTAATGTAATCAGTGACTACATCCTCGAACATAGAACCAATGTTTTATCCCTAGTGGCAACAGCACATCCATAATCTTAGAGATTTCTGTCACTTCCCCAGATTCACGGAGACATGAACCCACTATCGAGCATAAATACTCCCTCTTGGAGTTACTAGCATCTACTTGGCCAGAGCATCTACTAATAACGGAGAGCATGCAAGATCATAAACAACACATAGGTAATAACTTGATAATTAACATAACATAGTATTCTCTATCCATCGGATCCCGACAAACACAACATATAGTATTACAGATAGATGATCTTGATCATGTTAGGCAGCTCACAAGATCCAACAATGAAGCACAATGAGGAGAAGACAACCATCTAGCTACTGCTATGGACCCATAGTCCAGGGGTGAACTACTCACTCATCACTCCGGAGGCGACCATGGCGGTGAAGAGTCCTCCGGGAGATGAATCCCCTCTCCGGCAGGGTGCCTGAGGAGATCTCCAGAATCCCCCGAGATGGGATTGGCGGCGGCGGCGTCTCAGTAAGGTTTTCCGTATCGTGGCTCTCGGTACTGGGGGTTTCGCGACGAAGGCTATTTGTAGGCGGAAGGGCAGGTCAAGAGGCGGCACGAGGGGCCCACACTACAGGCCGGCGCGGCCAGGGCTTGGGCCGCGCCGCCCTATAGTCTGGCCACCTCGTGGCCCCACTTCGTCTCCTCTTCGGTCTTCTGGAAG
Source organism: Lolium perenne (assembly GCF_019359855.2). NCBI lineage: Eukaryota > Viridiplantae > Streptophyta > Magnoliopsida > Poales > Poaceae > Lolium > Lolium perenne. Next base: position 124,029,586 of record NC_067245.2, on the reverse strand, counting down.
CTTCGTGGCAAAATAGGACCCTGGGCGTTGATTTCGTCCAATTCCGAGAATATTTCGTTACTAGGATTTCTGAAACCAAAAACAGCAGAAAACAGAATCGGCACTTCGGCATCTTGTTAATAGGTTAGTTCCAGAAAATGCACGAATATGACATAAAGTGTGCATAAAACATGTAGATATCATCAATAATGTGGCATGGAACACAAGAAATTATCGATACGTCGGAGACGTATCAGCCGTTGAGACCATCGACATCAGCTCATCCTCCGAAGGTGAGCATGGTGCTCTAGATAGGGTTCACGTCAAGCAAGAGGAAGCTGATGATGCTGCAGCAATGGATTGTGCAGCTGAGCATGAGGAAGTTGCTCCTCCTCCTCCTGCTGATGTCCATCTGACTCGTCGAGGTAAAAAATATATATAGTAGTTATAGATGCAGGATATAGGTCAAATGCTTAATTAGTCTCGGTTTGGCATAATAGCTAGTCAATTTGTAGCATTCAAGGAATACTTCAGTTTCTATAAATACTGTTGGTTTGATATACTTCAATTTTAGGAAAACTTTAAACTAGGCCTTATTCCCTGATTTCCTTATATGTAGGTCCCAGGATAGAGGCAGGTGAGGAATGGGATGACTTTTGCATGTATCCCAATCTAGTGGAAATGAATCCTACACAAGTTGAAACCCTGAGATATCTTGTTGACCAAAAGCGCCCCGCAATTCCTTTTTATGTGTGCACTATAAAGAGTGCAAGTACCGTGGAAGGCAGTTCCAGAATGGTAAATAATTACTCCATCTCAAGGATGTTTTTGCATCTTTATATGTTGACAATTACTTCATCTGAACGAAGTTTTGCATCTTATAATCTGCAGTACTTCAACCGGAAGTTTACCCAGCAGTACATCTCGACGAATATGCAGCTTCCAGACAATGACTTTCTTGTCTCTTACAGTGAGAGACATGGTGTGAAAGTGAGGATTTTCCAGGGCAAAGGGAAGTTTGACGGTGCAGTGATCACAACAAACTGGAGTGCTGTGGTGCGGAAGAGCAAGATGAAGGCAAATGATATCTTTGTGTTTTGGTTCCGCATTCGCGCCCGGGGCGGTCTCAAGTTGTATGTCAGGAAGCTCGAGAAATGTGCTAGCAGGCTGAACCTCTCTAATTAAGCTAGTAGTACTATATATATATGTGTGTATGAGCTCAAGTAATATGAGCGTTGAACCTCTTATCGATTGATCTGGTACTATCTAATGGCCTGTTGGTCGATGTAATGTGCTCAAGTAAATGAGTGTTGAACCTCCTCGGTAGTATCTATAATTAACGTGTCCTTTTGGTACTATGTTATTGAGCTCAAGGCTGGCACTATATATGTGTAATATAATGTACTTTTGGTGGTCTATATATGCTGGAGTATATATAGATATATATAGTTTGCTAGTCGTAATTAATTATTAGTCATATATTAGCCTGTTGCTTAGCTAATGCTCCTGTACAAATTAACTGTTGTCCTAAATCAGTATCCCCTATGATAGATTATGTACCAAGATCATATCCATAACTATAAAAAAAAGAAGTTGCCTTAGTTCCACTATGTAAAGGATAAAGGATGGTAAGCTGACAAGATCTCTCCAATAGCTCCACTGGTTAACTGGCACGTTGACACATCTAGAGGTGCTGGGTTCGACTCCCAGCCCTCACACTTTTTGATTTTTTTTTGGCGCCCAGGAGAAGCCCAAATATCCCTTCCGAATCCAACTCCCTCCGATAACCTAGCAGAAATTCGAATCCAACTCCCTCCGCAACTCGGCGGCGGCGGTGGCGGTGGTCACCGGCCCCGTCCCTCTCCGACGACGAGCCCCGTCCCTCTCCGACGACGAACCCCGGCCCTCTCCGACGACGAGCCCTCTCCGCATCTCCCGGTCTGCACCCCTCTCATCTCTCCCCTCTCGATCTGTTCTTCTTCGTCAGTTCACAATATCGAATCTCTGTGATCCTTCTTCATCAGTTCACAATATCGAATCTCTGTGATCCGAGGTGACGGCGGTGGTGGGTGTGCCAGCGCTGCGTCCGAGCAAGGGATCTGCTGTCCATCTGCCTCGCCGACGACGAGCCCCTCGCCCTCGCCGACGACGAGCCCCTCGCCCTCTCCAGGACGAGCCCCTCGCCCTCTCCAGGACGAGCCCCGTCCCTCTCCAGGACGAGCCCCGTCCCTCTCCCACGACGAGCCCCTCCGCATCTCCCGGTCTGCACCCCTCTCATCTCTCCCCTCTCGATCTGTTCTTCTTCATCAGTTCACAAAATCGAATTGAACTGCTGTGCATTGCTTGAAATTGGAACTGCTGTGCAGTTAGGTGTGTGCTAATTGCATCATTTTGTTCTTCCGCAGATGGACAGACGCTGGATTACAACAAGAATTAGAAGGCTTTCCCCTGAACACACAAAGGGAGTGGCAGAGTTTATGCAGTTTGTTCGCTTGAGTGCTGCCAATGATGATCAGGTGCTGTGCCCATGTCGTAGCTGTCTTAACCGGTGCACAAAACCTCTAGATGTAGTAGAGGCTCATTTGCTTCTTTTTGGGATGGCAAGCACTTTTGACCGATGGGTCTTCCATGGAGAACCATTACATCCTCTACCTGAAGCTGGACATGGAGGACAAGGAGGTGCACCTGAAGCTGGACATGGACATGGAGGTGAACCTGAGGCTGGACATGGAGGTGAACCTGCGGCTGGACATGGAGGTGATGCAGGGGAACACCATGTTGGTGGAGGTGATGCAGAGGCACACTATTTTGGTTTGCAAGAGGAAGATGGTTACGAAGATGATAGAATTTCTGATCTGCTTGCTGATTTGTACAAGTAAGAACCGCAAGGTGCTGGAAAGGACACTATATTTGCTGAGTTGATAGAGGAAGCCAAGCGAGCAGCCAGTGATGGGGGTACAATGTCAAGGTTTTCACTCACAGTCAAGTTACTTCAGGCCAAGTCGTACTACCGGATTAGCAACGTTGCATTCAACGCGATACTCCTGATTTTGGCCTTGCAATACCCTACTAGCTCAATACCAAAGTCATACAAGGAGGCACTTAGCATAATCGGCAGGTTGGGACTTGGTTATGATAGTATCCATGTGTGCCCGAATAACTGTGTATTGTTCCGGAAGGATTATGCCAAGGAGAATAATTGCCCCAAGTGCAAAGCCTCCAGTTGGAAAGATGCTGATGGTAGGAGACAGATCCCAGAGAAGGTGTTGAGGCACTTCCCATTGATTCCAAGGCTGCAAAGAATGTTTCTTTCAAAGGAGCAATCAAAGGAAGTACAGTGGCACAAACTGAAGCGGCAAGACGTGGAGAATGATCTCAATCATCCAGCAGACAGGGATGCATGGAAGGATTTTGACAATATTCATAAAGAATTTGCCGCTGATGCCAGGAACATAAGGCTTGGACTTGCCACGGATGGTTTTAATCCCTACGGGAATATGAGCAACTCCTACAGCATGTGGCCTGTATTCGTGGTGCCATACAACCTTCCGCCGTGGGCATGTATGGATCAGTCCAACTTCATGCTTGCATTGCTAATCCCTGGTCCATCCTCTCTAGGAAAAGATTTTGATGTCTTCATGGAGCCTTTGATGGAAGAGCTGCAGGAGCTCTGGAAAGGTGTAAAATCATATGATGCCAATAGTCCAGACAAGTTTGATCTCCGTGCTGCAATCTTATGGTGTATTCATGATTATCCGGCACTGCACACATTGTCAGGGAGGCCCACAGCTGGTTACCAGGCATGTGTGCGTTGTGACAAAGAGAATTGCTCCAAGAAATTAAGGAACAAAATCTGCTTTATTGGGCACCGCCGTTGGCTACCTCGGCACCATCCTTGGAGAAATAGCAAAGAATTCGATGGTGCTTCTGAAAGCCGTGAGAAGCCACCGGAATTCACTCCAGAAGAGCTGAAGCAACAACTTGATAGGGTTAGAGATGTGATACCAGGCAAGCTTTAGAAGAAAAGGAAATGTGAGGACGGTCAGTGTTGGAGCCGTAGATCATGTTTGTGGGACTTGCCATACTGGGAAGATCTAAAGCTGAGGCATAATCTCGATGTAATGCACAGCGAGAAAAACATCTGGGACAATTTGATTGGTACTTTCATGAACATACAAGGCAAGACCAAAGACACTGTGAATTCAAGGCTTGATTTGGAAGACATGGGCATAAGACGTGAATTGCATTTGCAGCCTATTTCAGCTGACTCTTTTGAGATGCCACAGGCGTGGTATACAATGAGTAAACAAGAAAAAATTGCTTTTTGTGAATTCATAAAAGCTGTGAGGTTTCCAGATGGGTACGCGTCTAACATATCCAACTGTGTTCTTTCTTGATAAGTGCAAGCTTCAAGGGCTGAAGACCCATGACTGTCATATATTGCTTCAAAGGATCTTACCGGCTGGCCTTCGAGGAACAATCCATGAAGACATATATGAAGCGGTTGCTGAGCTTGGAAATTTCTTCAGAGAGCTGTGCTGCAAAACACTGAAGAGAGACGTTCTGGACAGACTTGAAAAGGAAATCATAGTTATTCTTTGCAAACTTGAGAAGATCTTCCCCCCATCTTTCTTCGACGTGATGGTGCATTTGGCCATCCATTTACCAAAAGAGGCAAGGCTTAGAGGCCCAGTGCATTACGGTTGGATGTACCCAGTCGAAAGAAGGTTGCTAACATTGAAGCGTTATGTCCGGAACAATGCCAGGCCGGAGGGATCGATTGCCGAAGCATATATTGTTGATGAGTGCCTGACATTTTGCTCGAGATACTTCGACGATGTTGAAACAAGATTCAACCGTCCAAGCAGAAATCCGGAGCGGGATGATTCACATATTGGTGATCTGTCTGTTTTCAAACACGGTGTGAAATTTATTGGAGCCTCTCAATATGTGTATGCAGGTGAGGACTATGACAACATGGTGTGGTATGTGCTCCGAAGTTTCCCTGAGGTTGATCCATACATCGAGTACGTTTCTCTTCATCCCCATATATAGATAGGTTATTGCAGCATGTCCAAATAATAATTAGGATCTATTTTCTGTTGCCATTCCAGCCTGTGCAAACAAGAGTTGAACCAACTAGGTGGTCAGATCAATGTTGATAGATGGCTTGCCAAGAACTTTGCTAGATGGTTTCAGACTCATGTGAGATCTTTAGCTGGTTTATTTCTGAAGATTGGAAAAGTTCATGATATAAATTTTCTGTGTGTGTTACTCACCCCCTGGTTGATTTTTTGCAGATTGGAAAAATGCGATATGATGTTTGTCCTGATCTCTATGCTTTGGCGTGCAAACCAGATTTTAGAGTGAGACTATATTCGGCATGTGTTGTTGACAGTGTTCAGTACCATACTGTTGACCGCGAGAAGAACAGAAAGACACAAAATAGTGGAATCGTTTCTGAGGGAGATCATGATGGCAACAGCATTGACTTCTTTGGTCAGCTGAAATCCATCATCAGATTGCAATACAACTCCAGCGGTGTCGTCCATCGGTCAGTTGTCCTCTTCCAGTGTGACTGGTTTGACCTTGGTGGTAGGAAACCCGGATTCGACGATGATGGACACTTCAAGAGTGTTAACACAGAAAAGTTTTGGTACAAGACTGATCCTTTCATTCTGACATCACAAGCAACCAAGGTCTTTTATGTGCCAGACACTAAGTTGAAAGGAAAATGGCAAGTTGTGCAGAAATTTCACCATAGACATCTATGGAGTGTAAAAGAAAATGAACAGGGACCCGGTGTTGCTGTACTATCATATCAAGATGAAGATTCCAGTCAAGTTCCTGTGCAAGAAAAAGAAGGCACTGCACGGAGTAGGACGAGAAGTGACCAGGTACGTGTGCTACTTGAAAAAGTCATTGTGGACAAACTGAAGAAACGGAGCAAGGAAGTTGTGCCTGAAGAAATCAAGGAGGTTGATCAGACAATGTACCAATATTGCAGTGATGATCTTGATGATGGAGGAAATAGGACTAGGAATCGTCCAGTTTCCGAAGAAGATGAATAGCAGTTTGAATCTGTAGTTTGTGTAATGGATGAATAGCAGTTTGAATCTGTAGTTTGTGTAATGTCAGTTTATTTCAGATTATGTGTCAGGTTGTTTGGCCCAGAATTTATGTTGAACATGCCAGCTTGTTTTTCCCAGAATTTATGTTGAATATGTCAGCTTTTTGTTCCCAGAATTTGTGCCCAATTTTTTTGGGGAATCCATGCCCAATTTTTAGGGGAATCCATGCCCAATTTTTTCAATACATGGCTGACGCCGGCGACCATATATGGGCGGCGCCGCCGTGCATGGCTGACGCCGGCGACCATATATGGGCGGGGCCGCCGTACACATTTTCAACAGAACTCATTTTCAACAGAACACATTTTCAACTGAACAGAATTGCACACATACATAGACATGGTTCAAATTCAGGAACTAAACATTGTGGCACGAACAGACAAATGTTTGGAATTACAACACAATAACTCTAGCATATACTCTAGCTTCTTCTCCTACACATCACCCAGGTACAACAGATGACAAAAGCTACAGATAGCACCCAAACCATGAAGCCTCTCATTTTCTTTGGTTCAGGGTTGCTCTGTTTCCTTGCAGCAAGCAAAAACTTTTCTTCCTGGAGCCTCTCAATTTCTACCTGGAGCCTCTCAATTTCTTCATCTCGATCCCAAACAGCATCACGCAGATCACGAACTAACTCTTTGTGACGTGCATCCAGCGGATCATCAATCCACTTAAACACTTTACACCCTATTCCACCAGCAATCTGACAGATGAAGAACAAAAGAGGATAAGTAAGCCATAGTAGAAAAGAAACTTCAGAAGACGGCGGGCTCCAGGAAATTCAGAATGGGGGCGGGGGGGCGTGCTCGAAGACTAACCGAGCGAATTTTGCAGTTCCGATATCTTCTCCCAGGATTCGGATCACTCCAAGAAATCCATTGCGGCATCTTCTCGCCACAGTCACATACGTCGGCGGGCTCATAATCGAATGGCCGCTGCCGATACGGGATGGGCGTGCCCGGCCGCCGGCGGTGACGCGACGACGCTCCTGACCTAGAAGAACTGCCCGAGCAGGCTGGGAACTACGCCGCCATGCAACAGATGCACCTGGTCGGAGGGATTTTGGTCGGAGGAGGAACCCTAGCTAGATGCACCTGGTCGGAGGGATTTTGATCGAGGTGGAGGGATTTTGAAGACAACTGATTAGTCTATCATGTCTATATACATGTACAACCATACTTGTGTCAACAACACTATTGTAGCAAAGCGGTAGGGAGTGGTAGTGCGGCAGCGCCAGGTCGAGGGTTCGAGTCCCCGCAAACGCAATTTTTGCCAGTTATTTCCATCGGGAGCCACTCCAACCCCGGATGGGCCGTCGGGCCAGCAATTCAACCCCCGGATGGGCCGTCGGGCCAGCAATTCAACCACCGGATGGGCCGTCGTGGGGTAGGCCAGCAGCCAGCAGCCTAGTAGAGGACAGCCCAAAAGAGGAGGATATCACCAGCAGCCCATTAAAATGGTGGACGGCACAGAGAAAAAAATAACAAGACGCCTTTGTCCCACAAGTATCAGTTGGTCCTACATGTCAGTTAGTTCAAGCCAGTTGCTTCCAGTGACACGTGTGAGGCGCGTGGGACCCGAAAAGGGACACATAGGCAAAATGGATGACATGGCAGCCAAACACATACCATTGTATTGAGCCAAATGCCAATAACGCTATTGATTTGTCGCAATCGACATTGGAAAAACGTCGTAGGCCACTTAATTTTGCTAATGACGTTTTGACCTAAATTGCCAATGACGTTTTTGCCCAATAACGTCACGATTTTCTAGGGTTTTGCCCTCCCCGGAGTGGCCAAGGACGGTCAAAGCTAGGAACGTCATAAAGCTATGACATTTTGATTTCCAGTCATTAAAAAAAAGTCATATTATGGCAGATTTCTTGTAGTGTTAGGCATAACTTTCAATTTTAAAAGATCAACATCAGAGGCAAGTCTATCAACTCTAGAGGCAAGAATATCAATTTTATCGAGCTTTTCCTCAACAGATTTGTTAAAAGCAGTTTGTGTACTAATAAATTCTTTAAGCATGGCTTCAAGACCAGGGGGTACACTTCTATTGTTGTTGTAAGAATTCCCATAAGAATTACCATAAGCATTACTATTAGCAGAAGGATATGGCCTATAGTTGTTACCCAAATTATTCCTATAAGCATTGTTGTTGAAATTATTATTTTTAATGAAATTCACATCAACATTCTCTTCTTGAGCAACCAATGAAGCTAAAGGAACATTATTTGGATCCACATTAGATCTACCATTCACAAGCATAGACATAATCACATCAATCTTATCACTCAAGGAAGAGGTTTCTTCAACAGAATTTACCTTCTTACCTTGTGGAGCTCTTTCCGTGTGCCATTCGGAGTAATTTGTCATCATATCATCAAGAAGCTTTGTTGCCGCCCCCAAAGTAATGGACATAAAGGTACCTCCAGCAGCTGAATCCAATAGGTTCCGCGAAGAAAAATTCAATCCTGCATAAAAGGTTTGGATGATCATCCAAGTAGTCAGTCCATGGGTTGGGCAATTCTTTACCAAAGATTTCATTCTCTCCCATGCTTGAGCAACATGTTCATTATCAAATTGCTTGAAATTCATTATGCTACTTCTCAAAGATATAATTTTAGCGGGAGGATAATATCTACCAATAAAAGCATCTTTACATTTAGTCCATGAATCAATACTATTCTTAGGCAGAGATAGCAACCAATCTTTAGCTCTTCCTCTTAAGGAGAAAGGAAACAATTTCAATTTTATAATATCACCATCTACATCCTTATACTTTTGCATTTCACATAGTTCAACAAAATTATTAAGATGGGCAGCAGCATCATCAGAACTAACACCAGAAAATTGCTCTCTCATAACAAGATTCAGTAAAGCAGGTTTAATTTCAAAGAATTCTGCTGTAGTAGCAGGTGGAGCAATAGGTGTGCATAGGAAATCATTATTATTTGTACTAGTGAAGTCACACAACTTAGTATTCTCAACTGTACCCATTTTAGCAGTAGTAAATAAAGCAAACTAAATAAAGTAAATGCAAGTAACTAATTTTTTTGTGTTTTTAATATAGAGAACAAGACAGTAAATAAAGTAAAACTAGCAACTAATTTTTTTGTGTTTTGTTATAATGCAGCAAACAAAGTAGTAAATAAAGTAAAGCAAGATAAAAACAAAGTAAAGAGATTGGAAGTGGAAGACTTCCCTTGCAGCGTGTCTTGATCTCCCCGGCAACGGCGCCAGAAATTTGCTTGATGCGTGTAGTTGACACGTCCATTGGGAACCCCAAGAGGAAGGTGTGATGCACACAGTAGCAAGTTTCCCTCAGTAAGAAACCAAGGTTTAATCGAACCAGTAGGAGTCAAGAAGCACGTTGAAGGTTCAAGGCGGAGGATTGTAGTGCGGCGCAACACCAGGGATTCCGGCGCCAACGTGGAACCTGCACAACACAATCACAGAACTTTACCCCAACGTAACAGCGAGGTTGTCAATCTCACCGGCTTGCTGTAAACAAAGGATTAGATGTATAGTGTGGATGATGATGTTTGTTTGCAAAGAACAGTAAAGAACAATTGCAGTAGATTGTATTTCAGATGTAAAGAATAGGACCGGGGTCCACAGTTCACTAGTGGTGTCTCTCCCATAAGATAGCAGATGTTGGGTGAACAAATTACAGTTGGGCAATTGACAAATAAAGAAGGCATAAAAATGCACATACATATATCATGATGAGTACTATGAGATTTAATCAGGGCATTACGACAAAGTACATAGACCGCCATCCAACATGCATCTATGCCTAAAAAGTCCACCATCAGGTTATCATCCGAACCCCCTCCAGTATTAAGTTGTAAACAACAGACAATTGTATTAAGTATGGTGCGTAATGTAATCAACTCAAATATCCTTAGACAAAGCATCGATGTTTTATCCCTAGTGGCAACAGCACATCCACAACCTTAGAACTTTCTGTCACTGTCCCAGATTTAATGGAGGCATGAACCCACTATCGAGCATAAATACTCCCTCTTGGAGTCACAAGTATCAACTTGGCCAGAGCCTCTACTAGCAACGGAGAGCATGCAAGAACATAAATAACATATATGATAGATTGATAATCAACTTGACATAGTATTGAATATTCATCGGATCCCAACAAAAACAACATGTAGGATTACAAATAGATGATCTTGATCATGATAGGCAGCTCACAAGATCTAACATGATAGCACAATGAGGAGAAGACGACCATCTAGCTACTGCTATGGACCCATAGTCCAGGGGTGAACTACTCACACATCGATCCGGAGGCGATCATGGCGATGAAGAGACCTCCGGGAGATGATTCCCCTCTCCGGCAGGGTGCCAGAGGCGATCTCCTGAATCCCCCTAGATGGGATTGGCGGCGGCGTCTCTGGAAGGTTTTCCGTATCGTGGCTCTCGGTACTGGGGGTTTCGCGACGGAGGCTTTAATTAGGCGGAAGGGCGGAGTCGGGAGAGTCACGGGGGCCCCACACGCTAGGGCCGCGCGAGCCCCCTCTAGGCCGCGCCGCCCTAGTGTGGCGGTGCCCCGTGGCCCCACTTCGTCTCCCCTCCGGTCTTCTGGAAGCTTCGTGGAAAAATAGGCCCCTGGGCGTTGATTTCGTCCAATTCCGAGAATATTTCCTTACTAGGATTTCTGAAACCAAAAACAGCAGAAAACAGCAACTGGCTCTTCGGCATCTCGTCAATAGGTTAGTGCCGGAAAATGCATAAATATGACATATAATGTGTATAAAACATGTGAGTATCATCATAAAAGTAGCATGGAACATAAGAAATTATAGATACGTTTGGGACGTATCAGACCGTGGCGGATATCGCATCACAGATGGCCATCCTGACGGTTAGATTTTTCCGTCATGGATCCATGACGGCTAGGTCCAAGCCCAAAGCCCAGCCGGCCCGGTGCATTGTGACGGGAATAACCGTACGCAGCAGGAGGTTAGACATGTCAGAGAACGTGTGTCTCTGTCGGCTCTACCGTGTCACGTGATATACTCATATGTCCTCTAGAGTGACATCATCCGACAATGTATGCTTCCGACAAAGTTCATGTACATTACACGTGGCGCATCCTGATTGGCAGAGCTTGCTCCACAGTTGGACACGTGCCGAACTTGTACATAAAAAGAAATCACCAGTCAACCAATTATGACCGGACACGTGGCCCGACATGTGGACCTAGCCGCCCACGTGGCGCTTGTACGGCTCGTCAGAATGCCATTTTCTGTACCAATCACTAGCTGACACGTGTCGACGTACGGATAGCCCATTATGACGTACGGACTTCAGCCCAAAAAATGTAGCCCACAACGTACATAACCGACCATGATCAGGCGGAGACGGCCCAACCATGACTGGGCCACCTTATGGCGCGACCCATAGAAAACTCTTCCAGCCCATTGACTGGTAGATATTGGGCTGGTTATACGCAAGCCCAACAGTGACAGTTCACAAAATAAAGGAGCCCTACTGAGCCCATCTGACCAATATAGGTAAGGCCGAACATAACAGAAACTTGTTACTGGGCCCGTTGTAAGCGAGCCCAAAAATGAAACCTTAAAGTTTAGGGCTTTTGGCCCACTAAGGCGCGGCTCATCGCCGGCCCAGTTAAGGGCGACACACCACCGACAACAATAACGCAAATATTACATGATTAATAAAATGGTTACATGCATAAAAAATACATCTAGACAGCTGCAATTTCGGATTCTCAAAATGGCACAAATGAACCATCACACGAGGAGTGGAAGGCAATTACAAGTGGGACGTTCACCATCAGAAGCGGGAGCGCAAAAAAGAAACGGTCCGCATCGCACCATTACCATGTTAGAGTTTGGCTATTTGAAAGGCTATCTTTGCTGATCAAACAATCTGGTCAAAGCCTGCAACTTTTGCTCCAACTCACAATGTTTCTCTTCACTTTCCTCAATCTGGCTGGTCAGTTCCTCCATTTCATGCCGCTGGTTGTTGAGAACGTCCCGCAGGTCTGTGTTCCCCGTCTTCTCTCTGTCAAGTTGTGCAGATAGAGTGCTCATACAGGATGTATAGGGCTTATGCTCGACACCCACATTCTGAAGAAACATAGGTTTCTTAGTTTTCTTAGCAAGGACATCGGATATAACCTAGGCCTCAGTCTTCCTTCTCCATCTTCATTAGGTACAGAGAGCTCTGTATGCATCGCCGCCTTGATTTGCAATGAATATGCATGGCTATCAGAAGCAACAAAAAATAAGCAAACATACCTCCATGCTGACTTACAAGTGCATCTCCTACTGCAGGGGATAATTCCTTCACCTTGCTGCAGTGTGTCTCCCTGAACAGATCCAGAGGAGTTGGTTCTTTATCATCGTATTCAGGTCCCTGGAAAGAAACACATACATGCAGCCAACTTATATGTTCGATGGGTCTCTGTGAAGAGAGACTTTACATGATTGATATCTGATTTCTGTAGAGCAGTTTGATGCAGAACATATAACTAATTAGGAACCCAAGTTGTGCAGAAAGGATCAGCTACTACCGAAACATGAATTTCGCATTCAAACAGCTACTACCAAAACAGTAATTTAGCATCAATTTTGATACAAGGCATTGGATACACTAAGGTGATATTGTGAGATACAAACGAATGTAACATAGAATAAACTGAATAACTCCAGAAAACAAGCACCCATTGCACTATTCTGTTGAGCTAGGGACATGTCTTTACTTACCAGATTTTCCAAGTGTGATAAGTAGCTGCGTGACCCAGTTGTTTGCTGGAACTGAACCATTGAACGGTTCATGGTGTTAGTTTGATAGATTTTCTGCATGAATAGTGGAATTAGAAATATGTGCATACTCATATACAACACATCAAATCTGATTTCAGGGAAAACTAACCATGCTCTTCGTCTCCGTCCAATATGTCACAAGTCTGGTCCACTCAGCGTTAGTCATCGATGTGACGGGGCTTTCTTTCGGAACATCATTGAGAGCATGGATATCAAAGTACGCTTTCTTCAGGAGGTGTCGTTGTTGGTGAACTCCTTTCTGTAGATGCTTTTTACAAGAAGCTTTTACTAGTGAAACTTCAGTGTCCATATCAAAGTTTTCCTAGTGAGATGAAAGAACATAAATAAGAATCACAATCTCTGAAAATTAAAGGCTTGACAAACAACGCGGAAAGGAATGCAGTATGTACTAACAACAACTTTGCCAATAAAGTCACCGAGGAGCCAAGTGTCTTCCCTGTAGTCCTTCCAATGCGTGCGCACATGCACGTGGTTCCTGATTGCAATGTTGCATTCTGTTACAAACTTGGCAGCAATGAGAGCTGACTCCGGCCTTGTCCTCCCTCTTGGAATGACGATTGGCAGTTTGCCACCCCGCGATCGGGGCAACCTGCTGAGTACTTTTCCTTTGTTAACAGGATGGAGGAGGTCTTGTTCTGTAGCATCAATATATGAAAAATATAAACAAACAGAGGAGGCAAGAAGCATGTGGTCATCGTGCAACAAGAGCTAACCTAAATGAAAGTTAGCACTTTACAGTACAATAGTCTAAGTGCAGTAAGCACCATGTGCTACAACTTACCTTCAGTAAGTGGACGATTCTGGCGACATGATATCTTTGGCTCATGGCTAGGTTTTGTTATACGGCACTTCCTTGCAGGCGTAGCTCTTCTAGGTGCTTCATCTACATCATCGAGTGATTCCCGCAACATTCTGTAGCTTGACCTGTTAGGTCTAGAAGTTTGGAGGTCTGGCAATGATTTTTCTGTGCCTGGGAATTTTATGGCTCCATCCAGAGGCCCCTAGTTAAGCCTATTAGTTTTACCCTGGTAAAAGCGAAACATGGTCATTCAGGAAAGCATGGCGCGAGCAGCTCGCTGGCATTGCCTCCACGGGCAATGCATATAGTGCTAGCACTACTAGCAAACATGCTCCCACCGTCTCACGAAAGAAGTCGCAAAATATGTCCAGATAAATATGAATTTTGACAAAATTACGATATCATTTAAGGAACAAAGAAAATACAAAAATTAAGGTGCAAAATTCGAACAATATATTCATAAAGTGATAAGAACGTGAAGCTGACTCGTATATATGATAAGGCGCAACGACATGGAGGAACTAGGACCTTAGATGTCAATATATCTGGTGAGGGCTGAAGCTTCTGGCCATATGAGGGATGCAGAGCATCATCTTCGTCATGGGGCACATATGCCGATATCCTTTTGCAGCCTAGCGGAACATTGGTGCCACCTGTTGGTGTGCTTTCGAACCTCAAACACTTCAAAGAAACACACCAATGCATTGGTCAAACAAGCTAGCTTTATTATAATTACATTGCAATCGGAATCAAACAAAATATTTTTAAGGCACGTAAATATGGAGTACTCCACCAGTACGTTTCTTGGATGGCATGTTGTAATGTTTCGTACTACTGGGCTGGTAAGAAGTGCTCTGAAGCGTATAAGTGGATTGTACTAGACCTTTCCATCAGTTCGGACTTTCTATTCCCTTTGCTAGTACTATTAGTAGATACATCCATTTTTTGGTCAAATCTCCGACAACTTTCGTGGGACACAGCAAATAGATGAAGCTTGACATGAAGAATATCACAACACATACAAATATATAATGAGGAACGACAAGATGGAGGAACTTTGACCTAAGCTACTCTGCTAGCAACCAACTCCGGTGGACGAGAATGTACAAGTTCGCTAGGACCGCTACAGCTCAGGGTGTTCTTTAATATGTCGAGATCTAGGATAAGAATCACAAACGCAATAGTGCATAGGATGTGTGTGAGTGCGTGATTAACAAAATGAAGGAAACAATGAAACGCAGGTAATGAACCAACATCGTGAGATCTATCAGATAGTTTAGCGACCAACTTGCTAATTCATATCAGTCGACCACACAAATGCGACATCAATAAATAATCGAATAGAATTTGAGCGAAAGGGGAACTATACAGATGGTGGACCGCTGGGCGTCATCATCGCCAGCTAAAAAGATAACGCGTGCGAAGGGAGAAGGGATTGTAGTAGGCCGGCCGGCGGATGCTCCCAGGGAAACGAGGTTTCCGGCGAACTGGAGCGAGAAGAAGCATGCGAGCGCTGGTGGATGTCCGGACCTAGGGTTTGTAGAATTGGGGAAAATGGCCGGGTCTAAAAGCCACTACAGTACCCTCGACCCGGGCAGAAGGGGCATTTCATAGAAAGGGGTTGAATATTTCAGCACTATCATCGGTTTCTCTATGTAATAAGTAATATTTATCTAAATAAGATTTTTTGGGACTTGTAGAACCAAGTTATAACACACCTACAGTGCTAATCTGAATAACTTTCTATAAATCGGCATAAAGTCATTTAAATGCGCGAAACTAGCTACGAATGATTAAAATTCGTAATAGTTGGCAATTGCCACTGAAATGTGGCCCACTTTACCTGAAAAATATAGAGGTGCCTTTTGGAACCGTATTTTTTTGTATCTCATTCACAAAATAAACCTACTCCGTCATTTAGAAAATGAAAAATGATTTTCTTTATACCAAAAAGTTGAAAATTCTAGTTTGCAACATTGTTGGGAATGTCAAGATGCACCACCATGCGCAATTCGAGCACGTTATAGCAAGCTATGCCACAAATATGGCCATAACTATGTCATTTGGCTTGAAAGCTATGAATCTTCGTACACGATAGTCCGTTCAGTGAGTAAAATATGTTTCTTATTACCCTATTAGTTGTTTCTCATTTTCACTGTCAACTAGTACACATATTAGCACTCCATGCGAAAGGATTTCATTTTTTCAGGTTTTCTTCATTTTCTTTTAATTATTTCAAAACCGGGTCAAAATGGTCGACATGATTATTCATAGAAAGGGATTGAATATTTCAGCACTATCATCGGTTTCTCTATATAATAAGTAAATAAGATTTTTCGGGACTTGTAGGACCAAGTTATAACACACCTATAGTGCTAATCTGAATTACTTTCAATAAATCAGCATAAAATCATTTAAATGAACGAAACTAGCTATGAATCATTAAAATTTGTAATAGTTGGCAATTGCCACTGAAATGTGGCCTACTTTACCTGAAAAATGTAGAGGTTCCTTTTGGAACCGTATTTTTGTATCTCATTCACAAAATAAACCTACTCCGTCATTTAGAACATGAAAAATTATTTTCTTTATACCAAAAAGTTGAAAATTCTAGTTTGCAACATTGTTGGGAATGTCAAGATACACCACCATGCGCAATTCGGGCACGTTATAGCAAGCTATGCCACAAATATGACCATAACTATGTCATTTGGCTTGAAAGCTATGAATCTTCGTACACGATAGTCCGTTCAGTGAGTAAAATATGTTTCTTATTACCCTATTAGTTGTTTCTCATTTACACTGTCAACTAATACACATATTAGCACTCCATGCGAAAGGATTTCATTTTTTCAGGTTTCTTCATTTTCTTTCAATTATTTCAAAACCGGGTCAAAATGGTCGACATGATTATTCATAGAAAGGGGTTGAATATTTCAGCACTATCATCGGTTTCTCTATGTAATAAGTAATATGTATCTAAATAAGATTTTTCGGGACTTGTAGGACCAAGTTATAACACACCTACAGTGCTTATTTGAATTACTTTCAATAAATCAGCATAAAGTCATTTAAATGAACGAAACTAGCTATGAATCATTAAAATTCATAATAGTTGGCAATTGCCACTAAAATGTGGCCTACTTTACCTGAAAAATGTAGAGGTGCCATTGTATCTCATTCACAAAATAAACCTACTTTGTCATTTAGAAAATGAAAAATGATTTTATTTATACCAAAAAGTTGAAAATTCTAGTTTGCAACATTGTTGGGAATGTCAAGATGCACCACCATGCGCAATTCGGGCACGTTATAGCAAGCTATGCCACAAATATGGCCATAACTATGTCATTTGGCTTGAAACCTATGAATCTTCGTACACGATAGTCCGTTCAGTGTGTAAAATATGTTTCTTATTACCCTATTAGAGGTTTATTATTTATACTGTGAACTAGTACACATATTTGCACTCCATGAGAAAGGATTTCATTTTTCAGGTTTTCTTCATTTTCTTTTAATTATTTCAAAACTGGGTCAAAATGGTCGACATGATTATTCATAGAAAGGGGTTGAGTATTTTAGCACTATCATCGGTTTATATATGTAATCAGTAATATGTATCTAAATAAGATATTTCGGGACTTGTAGGACCAAGTTATAACACACCTACAGTGCTACTTTGAATTACTTTCAATAAATCGACATAAAGTTATTTAAATGCGCGAAACTAGCTACGAATAATTAAAATTCGTAATAGTTGGCAATTGCCACTGAAATGTGGCCTACTTTACCTGAAAAATGTAGAGGTGCCTTTTAGGGGTTGCAAGTGGGGGGTTCGCATCTTAGACTTTTTCAGTTCCAAATGGGAATGCAACTAAGAAAAATGCTCCCACTTTAACCAGAGATTATTTTCGGTTGAAAATGAGAATATGGAATGGTTTGAACATGTGCCAAAATCTCGTGAAGTGGAACGGCTGGACGACCCAATATTGATATATATAGCTGTTGCTCGGTGGAAACATGTTTGCATGCATGTGGGGTGGAGAACGAAACAAACTGACCTATGCATGTTAATTTGCTTGCAGGTGTGCGGTGGAAAACGAAGCAAATGGGAATGCAACTAAGAAAAATGCTCCCACTAAGTTTCACCGCAGGGAATAGCATGCGATTGGAGAGTAATTGGAGGAGGGTTACTTCTTCTAATTAAATAAATGCACGTAGCTTAGGAAGAATTTTTACCGTCCAATGAGAAATTGTCTAGTGGTGATTGATACACGTACAACACGCGTCCGTTGGGAACCCCAAGAGGAAGGTGTGATGCGTACAGCGGCAAGTTTTCTCTCAGTATGAAACCAAGGTTTATCGAACCAGTAGGAGCCAAGAAGCACGTTGAAGGTTGATGGCGGCGGGATGTAGTGCGGCGCAACACCAGGGATTCCGGCGCCAACGTGGAACCTGCACAACACAACCAAAGTACTTTGCCCCAACGAAACAGTGAGGTTGTCAATCTCACCGGCTTGCTGTAACAAAGGATTAGATGTATAGTGTGGATGATGATTGTTTGCAAAAAACAGTAGAACAGTATTGCAGTAGATTGTATTTCAGTATAGAGAATTGGACCGGGGTCCACAGTTCACTAGAGGTGTCTCTCCCATAAGATAAACAGCATGTTGGGTGAACAAATTACAGTTGGGCAATTGACAAATAAAGAGGGCATGACCATGCACATACATATTATGATGAGTATTGTGAGATTTAATTGGGCATTACGACAAAGTACATAGACCGCTATCCAGCATGCATCTATGCCTAAAAAGTCCACCTTCAGGTTATCATCCGAACCCCCTCCAGTATTAAGTTGCTAACAACAGACAATTGCATTAAGTATTGCGCGTAATGTAATCAGTAACTATATCCTCGAACATAGCACTAATGTTTTATCCCTAGTGGCAACAGCACATCCATAATCTTAGAGATTTCTGTCACTTCCCCAGATTCACGGAGACATGAACCCACTATCGAGCATAAATACTCCCTCTTGGAGTTACAAGCATCTACTTGGCCAGAGCATCTACTAGTAACGGAGAGCATGCAAGATCATAAACAACACATAGACATAACTTTGATAATCAACATAACAAGTATTCTCTATTCATCGGATCCCAACAAACGCAACATATAGAATTACAGATAGATGATCTTGATCATGTTATGCAGCTCACAAGATCCGACAATGAAGCACAATGAGGAGAAGACAACCATCTAGCTACTGCTATGGACCCATAGTCCAGGGGTAAACTACTCACACATCACTCCGGAGGCGACCATGGCGGCGTAGAGTCCTCCGGGAGATGAATCCCCTCTCCGGCAGGGTGCCGGAGGCGATCTCCTGAATCCCCCGAGATGGGATTGGCGGCGGCGGTGTCTCTGGAAGGTTTTCCGTATCGTGGCTCTCGGTACTGGGGGTTTCGCGACGGAGGCTTTAAGTAGGCGGAAGGGAGGTCAGGAGGCGACACGAGGGGCCCACACCATAGGGCCGCGCGGCCAAGGCAGGGGCCGCACCGCCCTAGGGTTTGGCCACCTCGTGGCCCCACTTCGTCTCCTCTTCGGTCTTCTGGAAGCTTCGTGGCAAAATAGGAACCTGGGCGTTGATTTCGTCCAATTCCGAGAATATTTCGTTACTAGGATTTCTGAAACCAAAAACAGCGTAAAACAAAGAATCGGCACTTCGGCATCTTGTTAATAGGTTAGTTCCAGAAAATGCACGAATATGACATAAAGTGTGCATAAAACATGTAGATATCATCAATAATGTGGCATGGAACATAAGAAATTATCGATACGTCGGAGACGTATCAGTGATGCAAAACTAGCCTTTTAACTGAAGGAGGTAGTACCAAATTCCCATTCATTCTTCAGCATCCATCTACACTCTTCCTCACTCATTCCGCAGCGATCCCTCCCCCCTCCCCACTCCACACACACACACACTAAAAGTAGCTCTACCTCCCACGCATGGACGTCGGGAACCATACGGAGACCCATCACATCACTGCCCATGGCACCACGACTCTGGAAGTTGTCTACACCAATGAAGAAGCTACTATGGAGCGAATCCTAGCCATGTATGAGAAATGGCTCGAGAAGGAGAAGAACATGTTCGTTGGACTTGACCTCGAGTACACCCCACGTAGCACGTGCAAGCGACAAGAGATGGTCGTCTTGCAAATCTCCATGCGGCAGCACGTCCTCGTGTACCACTACAACAGTTCCTTCAAACATTGTCCGGCTCTGAACAATTTTTTTGAGCGCAAGGGTATTACTTTCGCGAGCGTTGACACTAGAAATGACAAGGTCATGCTTGCCCATGCCAAGATACATATTCTAGAGCTGTACCACGTCGACATCCAAGATATATTCAAGACCCGGGTAGGAATGGCTAATCTAGCAGAGGCCATCATCGAGGGTCCTACAAGAACATGAAGACAAAGTTCTCATCTGACAAGCACGACTTATGGGAGACTAAGCCACTCTCCCCGATGCACCTCAAGTACGCAGCAAAAGATGGGTACGTGAGCTACGAGTTGTACCGTAGGATCCTTGCCCTCGAGTTGTAATTATGTAGAAATATAAGTGCATGTGTGTCTATTCTATGGTGACCACTAGTACGAGTATGTCAATTTCATGTGAAGGAACTGGTCCAGAATGTAATTTAGCAAATTATGTATGGTGGCCATTCAATTCGATTGGTAAAATTCTCATGCTAATTTGCATCGGATCCTTACCACTACTACTACTATCAGGAAATGGTCAAACACACGCGCAAACATGAGCAAGAAATCAGCTGCACAACGGGCCATAAATGTATCCTCTCCTCTCGGGCAGAGCAGATACGGCATGGGTCACATCGTAGTGGAGAAATATTTTTTGCACAAATTAGTGGAGAACTTGAGCAGGTACGGGAGGGGTCACGTCGGAGTGGAGAACTTGAGCAGCTACGCTAATGCACAACCTCTTTGACAGACCATGCGCACCATGTCAGAGGCGTGTGAGATCCACGCTTTCAAGTTCATCCGGTGAACAACCTTTTTGGAAGACTGAGGGAAGAAATAATCAACCTAATTATTATAGACATAAAGAAATGTTTGACAAAAAATTATTATGAAAAAACAATTATATTAATTCATAATGCACACTACAGACATTATACACTTTCGATAATACAACAAGTCTCCGGCCGGTCCGGAGGATAGGTGAAGAGTATATTGGTAGCAAAATTTGATTCTACAACTTCACCTACAGTTTTACTCACTCATCCCGCCGAAGACAAGACAAAATACTACCTCCTTCTCGGTTCATATATAGGCTTGCACGTATTTCTAGGTCATAAATTTGTCAACATAATACAAACTATATATTATAAAATATATATCATTAGAAAGCTTAAATGTTCTACTTTCTAATGATATAATTTTTATACAATTGATATTATGTTGGTAAAATAGGCAATCTTGGGATACGTGCAAAGCTCTGTGAACTGGGATGGAGGGAGTAGTAAGAGAGCTCTCAGCAAGTGAGCTCTCCGACGGTTATCACCCCAGACACGGGCTGCGGATTTTTTGTGCACTATCACCAAAATGTAATAATTCACTTGTCCAGAAATCCGTCAATCTTGTGCGGCCAGCCAGCAACAATGCATCGCCTGTACTTCTTCGCTAATAAATCTTGTGCAGATGATGCTTGACGAACTGTATTCAAAATTGTAAAGTATGAGCATTTATAATACCAAATTCATATACGGCAAATAATACTTAATATGTCTCCTATGCACCGTTAGGGCTGAGGCGCGGGGAGTGAAAAAAAGGGAAAAACTTGCTACGTAGTAGTACATAGTTTAGCACATCTACCCATACGACCCAGTACATACACAAAAGTCAAAATGAGACGACTCCAAGCTTAGACCCATTTTGTCTACGCATAGTAGTACGTACACCGTAGTAGTATATATTTTCTTAGCTGTTGTAACCATCGACTTTTTTTTCAAAATATAACCATCGACTTTATTTTGAATCTTGCATACCAAAAGTTTAATGCCATCATGATTTACTTGTCATATGGAGTAAGGCATCGCAAGAGAAAATGGTGGCGAACATTGTAATCTAGCTAGTTCTTCGGCTCGACGGCGGTTGCACGAGTAGTTGTATATATATGTACCTTTAAGTAGCCGGAGTCGCTGTGCTATCGACGGCCGATAGGTCCGCCGAGGACTCGCCATCTCGCAGACCTTGTCTTCTCTCCTCGGTGCAAGCTACAACTGTGGTGCTAATCTACGCCGGCGCCGGTGAGCAATGTCACCTATAGTTTCTGGCTGTAGCAGTGCAATATAATATATAGGCAGAGTCCAATCTCAGTGAGCCCAAATCTTACGGAAAATATTCTTTCACCATGTCTCTCTAACATTTGCCTGACCTTGAATCACTGAAATGTGGGTCGCACCGTGTGCGGGACCCGACTGGTAATGAACCAGAGTCAGGAAAGGCGCAGTCAGAGAATCCCCTTCGAAATCTTTTAATGTAGGACCCACTTGTCGGATGATACAGCTGCCCATAGGCTTCAGCAGGAGTCCTCCTCTCGTGAAACTCTCAGCTTGTGAACACATCTTGGGGAAAATATTCTATGACCCTGCCTCTCTAATATTTCCCATACTTTGAATCAATGAAATGTGGGTCGCACACCGTGCGGGACCCGGCTGGCAATGAACCAAAGTCAAGAAAGGCAAAGTCACAGAATCCCCTTCGAAATCCTGTGATGTAGGGCCCACTTGTCAGATGATCTGCACATAGGCTTCGGCAAGAGTCCTCATCTCTCGAAACTCTCAGCTTGTGAACACATATTGGGAAAATATTCTTTGACCCTGCCTCTCTAACATTTCCCTGACTTTGAATCACTGAAATGTGGGTTGCACAGCGTGCGGGACCAGGTTGGAAATGAACCAAAGTCAGGAAAGGCGAAGTCACATAATCCCCTTCGATATCTTGTGACAAGCACGACTTATGGGAAACTAAGCCCCTCTCCCGATGCACCTCGAGTACGCAGCAAAAGACGGGTATGTGAGCTACAAGTTGTACCGTAGGATCCTTGCCCTCGAGTTGTAATTATGTAGAAATATAAGTGCATGTGTGTCTATTCTATGGTGACCACTAGTACACGAGTATGTCAATTCAATGTGGAGGAACTGGTCCAGAATGTAATTTAGCAAATTATGTATGGAGCTTTAAGAAATACTCATGGTGTTCATGGGTTTGCGACAAAAACGTCTTGTACTACTCTAGGTTGGCCATTCGATTGGTAAAATTCTCATGCTAATTCACATCGGATCCTTACCACTACTACTACGGTCAGGAAATGGTCAAACACACGCGCAAACACAAGCAAGGAATTATCTGCACAACGGGCCTTAAATGTATCCTCTCCTCTCGGGCAGAGCAGATACGGTAGGGGTCACATCGTAGTGGAGAACTTGAGCAGGTATGGTAGGGGTCACGTCGGAGTGGAGAACTTGAGCAGCTACGCTAATGCAGAGCCTCTCTCACAGACCATGCGCAGCGATCTCGGGAACATGCGCACCATGAGGCGTGTGAGATCCATGCTTTCAAGTTCATCCGGTGAACAAACTTTTTGGAAGACTGATGGAAGAAATAATAAGCCTAATTATTAAAGACATAAAGAAATGTTTGACAAAAAATTATTAGTAAAAAAATTATTTCATTAATTCATAATGCACACCACAGACATTATACACATTCGATAATACAACAAGTCTGCGGCCGATTCAGAGGATAGATGAAGAGTGTATTGGTAGCAAAATTTGATTCTACAACTTCACCTCCGGTTTACTCATCCAACCCGTTGGAGATAAAAATAGAGATCCTCAGGCGGTTATCACCCGAGAGCTCTCTGACGGTTATCACCCCAAACACGGGCTGCGGATTTTTCGTGCACTGTCACCAAAGTCTATAATTCACTCGTCCAGAGATCCGTCAATCTTGTGCGGCCAGCCAGCAACAATGTGTCGCCTGCGCTTCTTCCCTAATAAATCTTGTGCAGATGATGTTTTACGAACTGTATTCAAAATTGTAAAGTATGAGCATTCATAATACCAAATTCATATATGGTACATAATACTTAATAGTAATCCTGTGCACCGTTAGCGCTGAGGCGTTGGGGAGTGAGAAAACGAGAAAACTTCCTACGTAGTAGTACATAGTTTAGCACAACTACCCATACGACCCGGTACATACACAAAAGTCAAAATGAGACAACTCCAAGCTTAGACCCATTTTGTCTCCTCATAGTAATACGTACACCGTAGTAGTATATATTTTCTTAGCTGTTGTAACCATTGATTTTTTTTTAAAAATATAACCATCGACTTTATTTTGAATCTTGCATAGCAAAAGTTTAATGCCATCATGATTAACTTGTCGTATGGAATAAGCCATCGCAAGAGAAAACGGTGGCGGACGTTGTAATCTGGCTACTTCTTTGGCTCGATGGCGGTTGCACGAGTAGTAGTATATATATGTACCTTTGAGTAGCCGGAGTCGCTGTGTTGTCAACGGCCGGCAGGTCCGGCGAGGACTCGCCATCTCGCCGACCTTGTCTTCTCTCCTCGGTGCAAGCTACAGCTGTGGTACTGATCTACGCCGGCGCCGGTGATCAATGTCACTGATACGACTGAAACGTATCCATAATTTCTTATGTTCCATGCTTGTTTTATGACAATACCTACATGTTTTGTTCACACTTTATATCGTTTTGATGTATTTTCCGGAACTAACCTATTAACGAGATGCCGAAGTGCCAGTTCCTGTTTTCTGCTATTTTTGGTTTCAGAAATCCTAGTAAGGAAATATTCTCGGAATTGGACGAAACACCAGAAAACCTTCCAGAGCCGCCGCCATCGCGAAACTCCAATTCGGGGGACAGGAGTCTCTGTTCCGGCACGCCGCCGGGACGGGGAATTGCTCCCGGAATGCATCTCCACCGCCATCTTCACCGCCATCGTTGTCTCCATGATGAGGAGGGAGTAATTCTCCCCCGAGGCTGAGGGCTCTATGATGTCTACGGGTGCTTCTATTCTTGTAGACAGTGTTGGGCCTCCAAGAGCAGAGGTTTGTAGAACAGCAGCAAGTTTCCCTTAAGTGGATCACCCAAGGTTTATCGAAATCAGGGAGGAAGAGGTCAAAGATACCCCTCTCATGCAACCCTGCAACCACAAAGCAAGAAGTCTCTTGTGTCCCCAACACACCTAATAGGTGCACTAGTTCGGCGAAGAGATAGTGAAATACAAGTGGTATGAATGAATATGAGCAGTAATGTGGCGAGAAAAAGTGCTTGCTGGCGTGAAGTTGATGGTAGTAATATTGCAGGAAGTATAAATGCAGTAAAACAGTAAACAAGCAGCGATAGCAGTATTTAGGAACAAGGCCTAGGGATCATACTTTCACTAGTGGACACTCTCAACATTGATCACATAACAGAATAAATAGATAGATGCTAGACTCTACACCCTCTTGTTGGATGATGAACACCACTAACTGTGTAGGATTACACGAACCCTCAATGCCGGAGTTAACAAGCTCCACAATATTCAATGTTCATATTTAAATAACCTTAGAGTGCATAACAGATCAACATAACCAAACCAAGTACTAACATAGCATGCACACTGTCACCTTCACACTACGAAAGGAGGAATAGATCACATCAATACTATCATAGCAATAGTTAACTTCATAATCTACAAGAGATCACAATCATAGCCTACGCCAAGTACTACAGGATGCACACACTGTCACCATTACACCGTGCGGGAGGAATAAACTACTTTAATAACATCACTAGAGTAGCACACGAGATAAATTGTGATACAAAACACATTGCAATCATAAAGAGATATAAATATTCACTTCTCTATGCCATTCATAACAGTGAATAAGTATTATGTGAAATATAGCCTAAGAGACCCACACGGTGCACACACTGTCACCTTTACACACGTGGGACAAGGAGTCTCCGGAGATCACATAAGTAAAATCCACTTGACTAGCATAATGACATCTAGATTACAAGCATCATCATATGAATCTCAATCATGTAAGGCAGCTCATGAGATTATTGTATTGAAGTACATAGGAGAGAGATTAACCACATAGCTACCGGTACAGCCCCGAGCCTCGATGGAGAACTACTCCCTCCTCATGGGAGACAGCAGCGTTGGTGAAGATGGCGGTGGTGTCAATGGAGAAGCCTTCCGGGGGCACTTCCCCGTCCCGGCGGCATGCCGGAACAGAGACTCCTGTCCCCCAGATCTTGGCTTCGCGATGGCGGCGGCTCTGGAAGGTTTTCTCTGGTTTCGTCGAACGTGATAGGGTTTTCGCGACGGAGACCTTAAGTAGGCGGAAGGGCAGGTCAGGGGGCCACACGAGGGCCCCACACGACAGGCCGGCGCGGCCAAGGCCCAGGCCGCGCCGCCCTGGTGTCTGGCCACCTCGTGGCCCCACTTCGTAAGTCCTCCGGTCTTCTGGAAGCTTCGTGTAAAAATAGGCCCCTGGGCGTTGATTTCGTCCAATTCCGAGAATATTTCCTTACTAGGATTTCTGAAACCAAAATCATCAGAAAACAGGAACTGGCACTTCGGCATCTCGTCAATAGGTTAGTTCCGGAAAACTCATAAATATGACATAAAGTATGCATAAAACATGTAGATATCATCAATAATGTGGCATGGAACATAAGAAATTATTGATACGTCGGAGACGTATCAGCATCCCCAAGCTTAGTTCCTGCTCGTCCCGAGCAGGTAAACGATAACAAAGATAATTTCTGGAGTGACATGCCATCATAACCTTGATCATACTATTGTAAGCATATGTAATGAATGCAGCGATCAAAACAATGGTAAGACATGAGTAAACAAATGAATCATAAAGCAAAGACTTTTCATGAATAGTACTTTCAAAACAAGCATCAATAAGTCTTGCATAAGAGTTAACTCATAAAGCAATAAATCAAAGTAAAGGTATTGAAGCAACACAAAGGAAGATTGAGTTTCAGCGGTTGCTTTCAACTTATAACATGTATATCTCATGGATATTGTCAATGTAAAGTAATATAACAAGTGCAATATGCAAGTATGTAGGAATCAATGCACAGTTCACACAAGTGTTTGCTTCTTGAGGTGGAAAGAGATAGGTGAACTGACTCAACATAAAAGTAAAAGAAAGGCCCTTCACAGAGGGAAGCATTGATTGCTATATTTGTGCTAGAGCTTTTATTTTGAAAACATAAAGAGAGCATAAAAAGTAAAGTTTTGAGCGGTGTTTGTTGTTGTCAACGAATGGTAGTGGGCACTCTAACCCTCTTGCCAGACAGACTTTCAAAGAGCGGCTCCCATGAAATTTTATTTTTGGGTGGCACTCCTTCCAACCTTGCTTTCACAAACCATGGCTAACCGAATCCTCGGGTGCCTGCCAACAATCTCATACCATGAAGGAGTGCCTTTTTATTTTAGTTTTATTTAGATGACACTCCTCCCCACCTTTGCTTTCTCAAGCCATGGCTAACCGAATCCTCGGGTGCCGACCAACAATCACATACCATGGAGGAGTGTCTATTTGTAACTTTATGAAAGTTAATTAATTCGGGGCTGGGAACCCCATTGCCAGCTCTTTTTGCAAAATTATTGGATAAGCGGATGAAGCCACTAGTCCATTGATGAAAGTTGCCCAACAAGATTGAAAGATAAACACCACATACTTCCTCATGAGCTATAAAACATTGACACAAATAAGAGGTAATAACTTTGGAATTGTTTAAAGATAGCACTCAAGCAATTTACTTTGGAATGGCGGAGAAATACCATGTAGTAGGTAGATATGGTGGACACAAATGGCATAGTGGTTGGCTCAAGGATTTTGGATGCATGAGAAGTATTCCCTCTCGATACAAGGTTTATGCTAGCAAGGTTATTTGAAACAAACACAAGGATAAACCGGTGCAACAAAACTCACATAAAAGACATATTGTAAACATTATAAGACTCTACACCGTCTTCCTTGTTGTTCAAACTCTTTACTAGAAATTATCTAGACCTTAGAGAGACCAATTATGCAAACCAAATTTTAGCAAGCTCTATGTATTTCTTCATTAATGGGTGCAAAGTATATGATGCAAGAGCTTAAACATGAGCACAACAATTGCCAAGTATCAAATTATCCAAGACATTTTATCAATTACTACATGTAGCATTTCCCGTTTCCAACCATATAACAATTAACGAAGTAGTTTCAACCTTCGCCATTAACATTAAAAGCTAAGAACACATGTGTTCATATGAACCAGCGGAGCGTGTCTCTCTCCCACACAAGCATTTATTCAAACAAAAACAAAAACAAAAACAAAAACAAACAGACGCTCCAAGTAAAGTACATAAGATGTGACCGAATAAAAATATAGTTTCAGGGGAGGAACCTGATAAATTTGTCGATGAAGAAGGGGATGCCTTGGGCATCCCCAAGCTTAGACGCTTGAGTCTTCTTGAAATATGCAGGGATGAACTACGGGGGCATCCCCAAGCTTAGACTTTTCACTCTTCTTGATCATAGTATATCATCCTCCTCTCTTGACCCTTGAAAACTTCCTCCACACCAAACTCGAAACAAACTCATTAGAGGGTTAGTGCATAATCAAAAATTCACATGTTCAGAGGTGACACAATCATTCTTAACACTTCTGGACATTGCACAAAGCTACTGGAAGTTAATGGAACAAATAAATCCATCCCACATAGCAAAAGAGGCAATGCGAAATAAAAGGCAGAATCTGTCAAAACAGAACAGTCCGTAAAGACGAATTTTAAAGTGGCACCAGACTTGCTCAGATGAAAATGCTCAAATTGAATGAAAGTTGCGTACATATCTGAGGACCATGCACGTAAATTGGCAGATTTTTCTGAGTTACCTACAGAGAATTCTGCCCAGATTCGTGACAGCAAGAAATCTGTTTCTGCGCAGTAATCCAAATCTAGTATCAACCTTGCTATCAAAGACTTATTTGGCACAACAATGCAATAAAGTAAGATAAGGAGAGGTTGCTACAGTAGTAACAACTTCCAAGACTCAAATATAAAACAAAGTACTGTAGTAAAAAAAACACATGGGTTATCTCCCAAGAAGTGCTTTCTTTATAGCCATTAAGATGGGCTCAGCAATTTCAATGATGCACTCCCAAGAAATAAGAGTTGAAGCAAAAGAGAGCATCAAAAAGCAAATTCAAAACACATTTAAGTCTAACATGCTTCCTATGAATAGGAATCTTGTAAATAAACAAGTTCATGAAGAGCAAAGTAACAAGCATAAGAAGGCAATACAAGTGCAACTTCAAAATTCTCAACATAAAGAGGGGAAACTTAATATTATTAAGATGCATATAACCATGTTTCCCTCTCTCATAATAACTTTCAGAGGCATCATGAACAAACTCAACAATATAAGTATCACATAAAACATTCTTATCATGAGCTATATGCATAAAATTATTACTCTCCACATAAGCATGATCAATTTTATTAGTTGTAGTGGGAGCAAATTCAACAAAGTAGCTATCATTATTATTCTCATCATCAAATATAGGAGGCATATTGTAATCATAATTAAACTTATCCTCCATAGTAGGCGTCACCAAAAGACCAATATCATTATAATCATCATAAATAGGAGGCAAAGTATCATCAAAGTAAATTTTCTCCTCAATGCTTGGGGGACTAAAAATATCATGCTCATCAAAGTCAGCTTCCCCAAGCTTAGAATTTTCCATATCATTAGCAACAATGGTGTTCAAAGCATTCATACTAATATGTTCCACAGGTTTTTGAATTTTCGCATCAAACCATCCATGTCTTAAATCAGGAAATAGAATAAGAAGCTCATTGTTGTCCATTATGCCTAACTAGTGTAAACAAGAAACAAAAAGATGCAATTGCAGGATCTAAAGGAAATAGCTTCGAGCACACACACAACGGCAACAGAAAAGTACTTTACCTGAGACCGGAGTATCGGAGCCTTTTACCTTTCCTCCCCGGCAACGGCGCCAGAAAAGTGCTTGATGTCTACGGGTGCTTCTATTCTTGTAGACAGTGTTCGGCCTCCAAGAGTAGAGGTTTGTAGAACAGTGTTTCCCTTAAGTGGATCACCCAAGGTTTATCGAAATCAGGGAGGAAGAGGTCAAAGATACCCCTCTCATGCAACCCTGCAACCACAAAGCAAGAAGTCTCTTGTGTCCCCAACACACCTAATAGGTGCACTAGTTCGGCGAAGAGATAGTGAAATACAAGTGGTATGAATGAATATGAGCAGTAGTAACGGCGCCAGAAAAGTGCTTGCTGGCGTGCAGTTGATGGTAGTAATATTGCAGGAAGTATAAATGCAGTAAAACAGTAAACAAGCAGCGATAGCAGTATTTAGGAACAAGGCCTAGGGATCATACTTTCACTAGTGGACACTCTCAACATTGATCACATAACAGAATAAATAGATAGATGCTAGACTCTACACCCTCTTGTTGGATGATGAACACCACTAACTGTGTAGGATTACACGAACCCTCAATGCCGGAGTTAACAAGCTCCACAATATTCAATGTTCATATTTAAATAACCTTAGAGTGCATAACAGATCAACATACCCAAACCAAGTACTAACATAGCATGCACACTGTCACCTTCACACTACGAAAGGAGGAATAGATCACATCAATACTATCATAGCAATAGTTAACTTCATAATCTACAAGAGATCACAATCATAGCCTACGCCAAGTACTACACGATGCACACACTGTCACCATTACACCGTGCAGGAGGAATAAACTACTTTAATAACATCACTAGAGTAGCACACAGATAAATTGTGATACAAAACATATTGCAATCATAAAGAGATATAAATAAGCACTTCACTATGCCATTCATAACAGTGAATAAGTATTCTGTGAAATATAGCCTAAGAGACCCACACGGTGCACACTGTCACCTTTACACACGTGGGACAAGGAGTCTCCGGAGATCACATAAGTAAAATCCACTTGACTAGCATAATGACATCTAGATTACAAGCATCATCATATGAATCTCAATCATGTAAGGCAGCTCATGAGATTATTGTATTGAAGTACATAGGAGAGAGATTAACCACATAGCTACCGGTACAGCCCCGAGCCTCGATGGAGAACTACTCCCTCCTCATGGGAGACAGCAGCGTTGGTGAAGATGGCGGTGGTGTCGATGGAGAAGCCTTCCGGGGGCACTTCCCCGTCCCGGCGGCGTGCCGGAACAGAGACTCCTGTCCCCCAGATCTTGGCTTCGCGATGGCGGCGGCTCTGGAAGGTTTTCTCTGGTTTCATCGAACGTGATAGGGTTTTTGCGACGGAGACCTTAAGTAGGCGGAAGGGCAGGTCAGGGGGCCACACGAGGGCCCCACACGACAGGCCGGCGCGGCCAAGGCCCAGGCCGCGCCGCCCTGGTGTCTGGCCACCTCGTGGCCCCACTTCGTAAGTCCTCCGGTCTTCTGGAAGCTTCGTGTAAAAATAGGCCCCTGGGCGTTGATTTCGTCCAATTCCGAGAATATTTCCTTACTAGGATTTCTGAAACCAAAAACAGCAGAAAACAGGAACTGGCACTTCGGCATCTCGTCAATAGGTTAGTTCCGGAAAACGCATAAATATGACATAAAGTATGCATAAAACATGTAGATATCATCAATAATGTGGCATGGAACATAAGAAATTATCGATACGTCGGAGACGTATCACTCTACTGTAGCTATGTGGTTCATCTCTCTCTTTGTGATCTAGTTGTGTTACTCTGGTGATGTTATTAAAGTACTCTATTCCTCCTTCATGATGTAATGGTGACAGTGTGTGCATCGTGTAGTTCTTGGCGTAGGTTATGATCATAATCTCTTGTAGGTTATGGAGTTAATTATTACTATGATAGTATTGATGTGATCTAT
The DNA here is from genome assembly GCF_019359855.2 of Lolium perenne. Classification (NCBI taxonomy): domain Eukaryota; kingdom Viridiplantae; phylum Streptophyta; class Magnoliopsida; order Poales; family Poaceae; genus Lolium; species Lolium perenne. Next base: position 123,997,765 of record NC_067245.2, on the reverse strand, counting down.
TCCTCCTTTCATAGTCTGTCGGTGACGGTGTGCATGCTATGTTAGTACTTGGTGTAATTGCAATGATCTATCATGCACTCTAAGGTTATTTAAATATGAACATCAAATGTTGTGGAGCTTGTTAACTCCGGCATTGAGGTGCTCTTGTAGCCCTACACAATTAATGGTGTTTGTCATCCAACAAGAGAGTGTAGAGTGGTTTTATTATGTGATCAATGTTGAGAGTGTCCACTAGTGAAAGTATGATCCCTAGGCCTTGTTTCCAATACTGCAAACACCGCTTATTTACTGTTCTGTTGCATGTTTACTCGCTGCCATATTTTATTCAGATTGCTATTACCACTCATATACATCCATACTACTTGTATTTCACTATCTCTTCGCCGAACTAGTGCACCTATACATCTGACAAGTGTATTAGGTGTGTTGGGGACACAAGAGACTTCTTGTATCGTGATTGCAGGGTTGCTTGAGAGGGATATCTTTGACCTCTTCCTCCCTGAGTTCGATAAACCTTGGGTGATCCACTTAAGGGAAACTTGCTGCTGTGCTACAAACCTCTGCTCTTGGAGGCCCAACACTGTCTACAGGAATAGAAGCGTGCGTAGAAATCAAGCACTTTTCTGGCGCCATTGCCGGGGAGGAAAGGTAAAAGGCACTCATACTCCGGTCCCAGGTAACTAAGTTATTTTCTGTTGCCGTTGTAAGTGCTCGAAGCTATTTCCTTTAGATCCTGCAATTGCATCTTTTGATTTCTTGTTTACACTAGTAAGGCATAATGGAAAGCAACTGTGAGCTTTTTAATCTTTTCCCTGAGATAGAATTGTTTGCTGCGAAAATTAAAAAACCTACAGAATCTTATTTGCATGCTAGTAGCAATGATATTAGAATGAACGCTTTGAACACCATTGTTGCTAATGATATGGAAAATGCTAAGCTTGGGGAAGCTGGTTTTGATGAGCATGACATTTTTAGTCCCCCAAGCATTGAGGAAAAAAATTTCTTTGATGATACTTTGCCTCCTATTTATGATGATTATAATGATAGTGGTCTTTTGGTGCCGCCTACTATGGAGAGTAAATCTTATTATGATTATATTATGCCTCCTACACTTGATGAGAATAATAATGATAGCTACTTTGTTGAATTTGCTCCCACTACAACTAATAAAATTGATTATGCTTACGTGGAGAGTAATAATTTTATGCATATAGCTCATGATAAGAATGTTTCATGTGATACTTATATTGTTGAGTTTGTTCATGATGCCACTGAAAGTTATTATGAGAGAGGGAAACATGGTTATATGCATCTTAATAATATTAAGTTTCCCCTCTTTATGTTGAGAATATTGAAGTTGCGCTTGTGTTGCCTTTCTATGCTTGTTGCATTATGCTTCATGAATTTGTTTATTTACAAGATTCCTATGCATAGGAAGCATGTTAGGCTTAAATTTGTTTTGAATTTTCTTTTTGATGCTCTCTTTTGCTTCAGCTACTATTTCTTGAGAGTGCATCATTAAAATTGCTGAGCCCATCTTCATGGCTATAAAGAAAGAACTTCTTGGGAGATAACCCATGTTTTTATTTCGCTACTGTTTTGTTGTGTCTTGGAAGTTGTTACTACTGTAGCAACCTCTCCTTATCCTATTTTATTGCATTGTTGTGCCAAGTAAAGTCTTTGATAGCAAGGTTGATACTAGATTTGGATTGCTGCGCAGAAACAGATTTCTGTCTGTCACGAATTTGGGCAGGGTTCTCTGTAGGTAACTCAGAAAAATCTGCCAATTTACGTGCGTGATCCTCAGATATGTACGCAACTTTCATTCAATTTGAGCATTTTCATCTGAGCAAGTCTGGTGCCTCTTAAAAATTCGTCTTTACGGACTGTTCTGTTTTGACAGATTCTGCCTTTTATTTCGCATTGCCTCTTTTGCTGTGTGGGATGGATTTCTTTGTTCCATTAACTTCCAGTAGCTTTGGAAAATGTATAGAAGTGTTAAGAATGATGGTGTCACCTCTGAACATGAGAATTTTTTGATTATGCACTAACCCTCTAATGAGTTTGTTTCGAGTTTGGTGTGGAGGAAGTTTTCAAGGGTCAAGAGAGGAGGATGATATACTATGATCAAGAAGAGTGAAGAGTCTAAGCTTGGGGATGCCCCCGTGGTTCATCCCTGCATATTTCAAGAAGACTCAAGCATCTAAGCTTGGGGATTCCCAAGGCATCCCCTTCTTCATCGACAACTTATCAGGTTTCTTCTCGTGAAACTATATTTTTATTCGGTCACATCTTATGTACTTTACTTGGAGCGTCTGTGTGATTTTATTTTCGTTTTGTTATTTTCATTCTCTGAATAAATTCATGCTTGTGTGGGAGAGAGACACGCTCCGCTGGTTCGTATGAACACATGTGTTCTTAGCTTTTAATGTTCATGGCGAAGGTTGAAAACTGCTTCGTTCATTGTTATTCGGTTGGTTAAGGAAATGTTGCATGTGGTAGTGCTATAATGAAACACTTGCATAATCTTGTAGATCATTGAGCTTTGATAACTTGATTCTTTGCAAACGTTTTGAGGTATTTAGATGGTAAAGCTTGCTGTTTGAATAAGTTAAAATTAGTAGTGCATTGTTGTCTTTAAGCTTGTGCCGTACTACAAACTCTATTTAAATAGTTGAAGGTGTAGTTGGACTTGATAGCTTTCCATGTCTAAGAGTTCATCGTAATAACTAAGTTGTGCTGAAGGTCAGTGAAATTTTAATCATGCTCTTAATGTTGAACCTGCTAGTCGTTTGCAATAAGCTTGTGAGTTCTTTTTGACTAATGTTAAGCTACGGTTTTTGGCACTTCCACCATCCATATTTGCTAGCCTCTTCGGTACTGTGCATTGCCTTTTGCTCACATTGAGAATTGTGCATACTTCGCCGGTACATCCAAACCCGTGGGAGGACTTTCTCTTGTTCTCCTACACATAAGCCCATACATCTCCTCAAAACAGCCACCATACCTACCTACCACAGCATTTCCATAGCTATTCCGAGATATATTGCCATGCAACTTCCATTTTACATTACATGCCATGTTGTCATTTATCATTTACATATTGCTTTGCATGATTCTATACAGCTGATGTGTGGTTTACCCATGTTACGCTAGATCATTGCACATCCTGCTACACTGGCAGAGGCATACAGTTTCATACATCATGTTTTATTCGTTATGAGTTATTTGTACCAAAAAGTGTGTTGTCATATTAGGATGTTGCCCCTAAAAGTGAAAAGAGCCATGGAGGCCATCAAAAAGATAAAAAGAAAAGAAAGAAAAAAAATAGAAAAGAAAAAGAAAAAGAAAAAGAAAAAAAAGAGAATAAAGAAAAAGGGGGCATCATTACTATCTTTTATCCACACTTGTGCTCATGTTTTAGCACCTGCATTATTCATAGTCATCATTTGTGCTCATGTTTAGTACCTACACTCCATATGAGAGAGTTTTCATGTTTTACTAGTATAACTATGTGGGGAATTTACACTATAGAACTTGGGTTGTATATTCCAATGATGAGCCTCCTCAAAAGTGCTCTAGGTCTTCGTGAGCAACCAAGTTGGATGCACCCCCACTAGTTCCATTGGAGAGCTTTCATACACATATAGCTCTATGTGCATCCGTTGCATGGCAATCACTACTCCTTGCATAGCTTCGATTATAAGACTTCCTCTTGTCTAATAATCACTTATAGCTTTGTAAGACTTTCTTCCATTTGGCCTTCCAAACCCCCATTAACGTTCTTTATGCCATAACATCCTGGTGCTAATACCAAATGCTTGCGCTCACCGGTTGAGTAGACTTCGAAACAGTTGATTCATGACGTTCATGTTTATGTTTACTTGACTGAATCCTTCTTATGTTGTGAAAAATTACTTGATGCTTGGAATGAAGGATAGAACTTCTACGCTGAATACTTAACACATCCTTAATGAACTTTGTACGGTTTCATGTCTTTGAAGCAATAGTTCATGAAAACTTCTAGCTTGTTTAACTCTTGCATTATCATCTCTTATATCAATATAGACATTTGCTTTGAGTGATTTGATCTCAGTTCACATGCTTTACATCATTATTGGATCAAGATTATGTTGGTAGCATGTCACTTCAGAAATTATCCTTGTTATCGTTTACCTACTCGAGGGCGAGTAGGAACTAAGCTTGGGGATGCTTGATACGTCTCAAACGTATCCATAATTTCTTTTGTTCCATGCTTGTTTTATGACAATACCTACATGTTTTGTTCACACTTTATATCGTTTTGATGCATTTTCCGGAACTAACCTATTAACGAGATGCCGAAGTGCCAGTTCCTGTTTTCTGCTGTTTTTGGTTTCAGAAATCCTAGTAAGGAAATATTCTCGGAATTGGACGAAACACCAGAAAACCTTCCAGAGCCGCCGCCATCGCGAAACTCCAATTCGGGGGACAGGAGTCTCTATTCCGGCACGCCGTCGGGACGGGGAATTGCCCCCGGAACGCATCTCCACCGCCATCTTCACCGCCATCGCTGTCTCCATGATGAGGAGGGAGTAATTCTCCCCCGAGGCTGAGGGCTCTACTGTAGCTATGTGGTTCATCTCTCTCTTTGTGATCTAGTTGTGTTACTCCGGTGATGTTATTAAAGTACTCTATTCCTCCTTTATGATGTAATGGTGACAGTGTGTGCATCGTGTAGTTCTTGGCGTAGGTTATGATAATAATCTCTTGTAGGTTATGGAGTTAATTATTACTATGATAGTATTGATGTGATCTATTCCTCCTTTCATAGTCTGTCGGTGACGGTGTGCATGCTATGTTAGAACTTGGTGTAATTGCAATGATCTATCATGCACTCTAAGGTTATTTAAATATGAACATCGAATGTTGTGGAGCTTGTTAACTCCGGCATTGAGGTGCTCTTGTAGCCCTACACAATTAATGGTGTTTGTCATCCAACAAGAGAGTGTAGAGTGGTTTTATTATGTGATCAATGTTGAGAGTGTCCACTAGTGAAAGTATGATCCCTAGGCCTTGTTTCCAATACTGCAAACACCGCTTATTTACTGTTCTGTTGCATGTTTACTCGCTGCCATATTTTATTCAGATTGCTATTACCACTCATATACATCCATACTACTTGTATTTCACTATCTCTTCGCCGAACTAGTGCACCTATACATCTGACAAGTGTATTAGGTGTGTTGGGGACACAAGAGACTTCTTGTATCGTGATTGCAGGGTTGCTTGAGAGGGATATCTTTGACCTCTTCCTCCCTGAGTTCGATAAACCTTGGGTGATCCACTTAAGGGAAACTTGCTGCTGTTCTACAAACCTCTCCTCTTGGAGGCCCAACACTGCCTACAGGAATAGAAGCGTGCGTAGACATCAGTCACCTAGAGTTTCTAGCTATAGCTGTGCAATATAATATATAGGCAGACTCAAATCTCAGTGAGCCCAAATCTTGCGGAAAATATTCTTTGACCCTGCCTCTCTAACATTTCCCTGACTTTGAAACACTGAAATGTGGGTCGCACAACGTGCGGGACCCGGCTGGCAATGAACCAAAGTCAGGAAAGGCGAAGTCACATAATCCCCTTCGAAATCTTGTGATGTAGGGCCCACTTGTCGAATGATACAGCTGCACATAGGCTTCCGTAGGAGTCCTCCTCTCTCGAAACTCTCAGCTTGTGGACACGCATGCAAGGGCACCACAGTAGGTCAATAGTATAGCCCTCTGACATACATCAGGAAGTCAGGATTGGACAGAGATGGCGCGTAGAAGAAGGGAAAGATTTACTGGCGCCTCTCCTGCTCGGATGAAGCGGGAGATATGCATCACCTTTTTGGGTGATGTTGAATGGTGTCCCTATAGCTTTTGTCAGCACAGGCTTGCGCTGTCATTGCTCACCTGCGTAGGAAATTGCATAAACCAACCATTTTGATTAAAAGTATTTGTATTGGAAATTTGTAGGATAAACCTTATAGTGCTCGATTCATATTACTTGATCATAATATAGATGTATCTGGACACATTTTAGTTATAGATACATCCATTTTAGCATCAAGTAGTATGAATCACAAGCAGTAGGATCATAAGTTTTTCTTGTATGGTTATTTTATTTCAAGTATTGATTTTCGTACTAGCTACTATTCTTCCAAACAAACTTTAAATTACGCTAAATTTCATAGTAAATCTAACGCATATCCATGGTGGAACCAAACAAATGGATAGGGTTAGGGTTTAGGGTTAGTGTTAGGGTTTAGGGTTAGGGTTAGTGTTATGGTTTGGAGTTAGGTTTAGGGTTAGGGTTATGGTTTAGGGTTAGGTTTAGGGTTAGGGTTTAGGGTTTAGGGTTAAGGTTAGGGTTAGGTTTAGGGTAAGGGTTAGGGTTAGGGTTTAGGGTTGGGTTTTTTTAGGTTTGGGTTATAGATAAACCTTATAGTGCTCTAATTCATATTACTTGATGATAATATAGATGTATCTGCACACATTTTAGTTATAGATACATCCATTTTAGCATCAAGTAGTATTAATCAGAGGAGTAGGATCGGAAGTTTTTCTTGTATGGTTATTTTATTTCAAGGATTGATTTTCCTACTAGCTAGTTTTCTTCCAAACAAACTTTCAATTACGCTAAATTTGGTAGGAAATCTAACGCATATCCACCCATATGTATATACCTCTATTTCATTTGGTGGAATCAAACAAACTATGGTTAGGGTTAGGGTTAGGGTTAGGGTTTAGGGTTAGGGGTAGGGTTAGGGTTTAGGGCTAGGGTTAGGGTTAGGGTTAGGGCTAGGGTTAGGGTTTAGGGTTATAGATAAACCTTATAGTGCTCCGATTCATATTACTTGATGATAATATAGATGTATCTGGACACATTTTAGTTATATATATACATCCATTTTAGCATCAAGTAGTATGAACTAGAGGTAGTAGGATCGGAAGTTTTTCTTGTATGGTTATTTTATTTCAAGGATTGATTTCCGTACTAGCTAGTATTCTTCCAAACAAACTTTCAATTACGCTAAATTTCATATGAAATCTAACGCATATGCCCATATGTATATACCTCTAGTTCATGTGGTGGAATCAAACAAACCATGGTTAGGGTTAGGGTTAGAGTTAGGGTTAAGGTTAGGGATTAGGGAAGGGTTAAGTTTTAGGGTTAGGGTTAGGGTTAGGGTTTAGGGTTAGGGTTAGGGTTAGTGTTTAGGGTTAGGGTTAGGGTTTAGTGTTAGGGTTAGGGTTTAGGGGGTTAGGGTTAGGGTTTAAGGTTTAGGGTTTAGGGTTATTTAGGGTTAGGTTTATAGATAAACCTTTGTAGCGCTCCGATTCATATTACTTGATGATAATATAGATGTATCTTGATACATTTTAGTTATAGATGTTGGAGATATACCCAAGAGGCAATAATAAAATGGTTATTATAATATATCTTTGTGTTTATGATAAATGTTTGCATACCATGCTATAATTGTATTAACCGAAACATTGATACATGTGTGTTATGTAAACAACAAGGAGTCCCTAGTAAGCCTCTTGTATAACTAGCTTGTTGATTAATAGATGATCAAGGTTTCGTGATCATGAACATTGGATGTTATTAATAACAAGGTTATGTCATTAGATGAATGATATAATGGACACAGACCCAAATAAGCGTAGCATAAGATCACGTCATTAAGTTCAGTTTGCTATAAGCTTTCGATACATAGTTACCTAGTCCTTCGACCATGAGATCATGTAAATCACTTATACCGGAAGGGTACTTTGATTACATCAAACGCCGCTGCGTAAATGTGTGGTTATAAAGGTGGGATTAAGTATTCGGAAAGTATGAGTTGAGGCATATGGATCAAGAGTGGGATATTGTCCATCCCGATGATGGATAGATATACTCTGGACCCTCTCGGTGGAATGTCATCTAATTTGCTTGCAAGCATATGAATGGTTCATAAGAGATAGCATACCACGGTATGAGTAAAGAGTACTTGTCGGAGACGAGGTTGAACAAGGTATAGAGATACCGTTGATCACACCTCGGACAAGTAAAATATCGCGTGACAAAGGGAATCGGTATCGTATGTAAATGGTTCAATCGATCACTAAGTAATCGTTGAATATGTGGGAGCCATTATGGATATCCAGATCCCGCTATTGGTTATTGGTCGGAGAGAAGTCTCAACCATGTCTGCATAGTTCGCGAACCGTAGGGTGACACACTTAAGGTTTGATGTCGTTTAAGTAGATATGGAATTTGGAATGGAGTTCGAAGTTTTGTTCGGAGTCTCGGATGGGATCTAGTACATCACGAGGAGTTTCGGAATGGTCCGGAGAATAAGATTCATATATAAGAAGTCATTTTCTAAGTTTGAAAATGATCCGGTGCATTTATGGAAGGTTCTAGAAGGTTCTAGAAAAGTCCGGAAGAAATCACCATGGAAAGTGGAGTCCCAGAGGGACTCCACCTAGCATGGCCGACAACCCTAAGGGGGAGGAGTCCCAGGTGGACTCCACCATGGTGGCCGGCCACCCCCCCTCAAGGAAAGGGGTGGGAGTCCCACCTTGAGTAGGAGTCTCACCTTGGGTAGTTTTCATCCTTATGGCAAGTTTTTGAGTTGGGGTTTTATTCGAAGACTTGGACTCTAACTCTTGGGGGTTTCCACCTATAAAAAGAGGGACAAGGGGAGGGGGCCGGCTACTCAAGCCTCCACCTTGGCCGCACACCTTGAGGCCAGCGCCCAAGCCCTCCTCTCCCCAAACCCTAGCCTCTCCTCCTCCACATAATACTCCCACAGCGCATAGGTGAAGCCTTGCCAGAGTTCTCCACCACCACCGCCACCACGCCATCGTGCTACCGGGATTCCGAAGAGGATCTACCACTTCCACTGCCCGCTGGAACGGGGAGGAAGACATCGTCATCAACACCGAACGTGTGACCGAGTACGGAGGTACTGCCCGATTGTGGCACCGTCAAGATCTTCTACGTGCTTTTGCAAGCGGGAAGTGATCGACTACATCTACCACAAGATCTAATCTCGTTAAGCTTTGTTATCTTCGAGGGTTAGTCTCTTCATCTTCTCGTTGCTACCGTCTACTAGATTAGATCTTGGCTTGTGTTTTCGTTCTTGCGGTAGGAAAGTTTTTGTTTTCTATGCTACGAATCCCATCAGTGGTATCAGAGCCATGTCTATGCATAGATTGGTTGCACGAGTAGAACACAATTGTTTTGTGGGCGTTGATGCTTTGTTGTCTTTAGTTCGTGTACTTTGCATCTTGCGGCTTGGTGGGATGAAGCGGCTCGGGCTAACTTTACATGACCGCGTTCATGAGATTTGCTCCACGCTCGACATGCAACTTGTATTGCATAAGTGGCTTTGCGGGTGTCTGTCTCTCCCACCATAGTGAAGATTCAATTTACTCTTTCTATTGATAACACTAGTATCACCGTTGTGGTTCATGTTCGTAGGTAGATTGGATCTTACTCGAAAACCCTAAACCACGTAAAATATGCAAACCAAATTAGAGGCGTCTAACTTGTTTTTGCAGGGTTTGGTGATGTGATATGGCCATGATGTGATGATGAATATGTATGAGATGATCATTATTGTATTGTGGCAACCGGCAGGAGCCTTATGGTTGTCTTTATATTTCATGTTGTAGTATTATTTCAAAGTAGTTGTAATAGTTGCTACACACGGTGAACAACCATGAAGACGGCGCCATGGACATTGACGCTACGCCGACGATGATGGAGATCATGCCCGTTGATGATGGAGATTATGTCCGTGCTTTGGAGATGAAGATCAAAGGCGCAAAGACTAAAGGACCATATCATATCACATTATGAATTGCATGTGATGTTAATCCTTTATGCATCTTATTTTTCTTAGATCGCGATGGTAGCATTATAAGATGATCCCTCACATTAATATCAAGATAATAAAGTGTTCTCCCCTCGTATGCACCGTTGCTACAGTTCGTCGTTTCGAAGCATCTCGTGATGATCGGATGTGATAGACTCTGCGTTCACATACAACGGGTGTAAGCCATGTTTGCACACGCGGAATACTTGGGTTTGCTTGACGAGCCTAGCATGTACAGACATGGCCTCGGGTCAACGGAAACCGAAAGGTTGAACACGAATCATATGAATGATATGATCAACATGTTGATGTTCACCATTGAAGCTACATCATCTCACGTGATGATCGGTTTTGGTGTAGTGGATGTGGATCGTGTACCACTTAACAACTATGAGGGATGTTGTATTAAGTGGGAGTTCATTAGTAATTAGATTAAAACATGAACTAATTATCATGAACATAGTCTGAATAGTATTTTGAATTAAATTTGTAGAATTGGCATCCGTTATCTACCATGTGCTAGTCTTGTAATTGAGATAGAAATACTGTTAAGTCTGACAAGAAACTTTACGGACTGGTACCGTATTGTTAAAGAATCAAGAAATGATTAAGTCCTATTGCAAACTTTTAGTAAACCTCACATTGCTGATTCAAAGAACAATGGTTTCAATTAGTACCTAAAATCATCTTGTCTCCGTGAAACTTGAAGTTCAAATCTGTTTGAAAAGTAAGGAGCTGAAAATTTTGTTTTCAGCAATAAGCGAGGTATAAGGTATATGTGATATCTAAGACCTTATTGAAAGGTGATAGAATATAATTTAGTGAGACTACATGAACTCATAAGTTTTATGGGAATGTATGAAGGTTGAAGACGCCAGGCGTCCCAATCCTCCAACTATTGGGGCACTAATGATATTCGCATATCCATGAAGTGATCGTCCTTAGTATGCACCGTTGCTAAGACTCGTCGTTTCGAAGCATCACGTGATGATCGGGTGTTATAGATTCTACGTGTGCATACAACGGGTGCAAGCCAGATTTGCACATGCTAATACTGAGGTTAAACTTTACGAGCCTAGCATGTACAGACATGGTCTCGGAAAGTCGTCATGATATGATGGATAAAATTATGAGTGAAATTGTTCATCTTATTACAAAGTTACTAATAGTGAAATCTGGAACACTTGTCATATGATGATCAACTTCAAAGTAAGAGCCTCAAGGTTATTGGTATTTGACCAACAAACCTAGAAGTTATTGAAGGTGAAGTGTTTTCTGAGAATGAGGAAAGCTAAAAGAGAAACTACAAAAGATATTTTGGCGGAAAGAAAGAAAATATTAGAAAGTCTAGCTCAGGTGTATATAGATGATATATATGTTATGGATATATTCCTTGTTTGGTCACATAATGAAATTCTTGGGTATTTGTACCAGATTGGTTGGTATGAGATGTCATACAATACAACGCAATACAAGAATACGATGGCCTAAGTGACTGATAAGGAATATGGTAATAATGCACGTCTGGAACATAATAAAGTGTTATTATGTTTGTCGTTGACATTCTACCTAGCCCTTAGAATTTATAATAAAGAACTTAATAATTGTTATGTTGCTCTGGTCATATGAAAACAATGAGTTGTTCAAATTATGACATTACTCCATGTATGATGGATAAGTTATTATAAATCTTAATGGTGAAACACACATACATAACACTGACGCTAAAATGCCATAAGGCAAATGATTGGAATTCCACTTATTTGTGGAACCGCCATTTAGGTCATGTTAGAAAGAAATGCATGAAGGAACTCCATGCAAATGGATTTTTGGAGTCATTTGATTTTTGAATCATTTGGCACTTGCAAATTTTTTCTAAAGAAAATGACTGAAATACCGTTCATAGGCCAAGAGTTGAACATGCAACTAAACTTAGTGGAAACATACATGATGATGTATGTGATTTACTGGGCATAGTTGTGTGCGGGAGATTCTTCTACTTCATGAAAACTTCCAACAATGAATTGAGTATATATATGTGGATATATTCGATAAGGACGAAGTTTGAAACATTTGAATAGATTCAAATAAATTTCAGCATGAAGTGGAAATCATCGTAATAGAAAAGTCAAATATCTATGATTGGATCATGGTGGAAATATTTGAATTACGAGTTTTAGCGAACATCTAAGAGAGTTATGAAATTGTTCTACAACTCACGTTTCTTGGAGTATCATAGTGATGATGAAGTATCCGAGAGACGTATCCAAACCTTGTTAGATTAATGATGCGATAAAATAAAATGAAGCCATTATATTTTTGTGGATTATGCTTTAGAGACTACCGCTTTTACACTGAATAGAGCATCATCATGATCCGTTGAAATGACACCATACGAGTTATGGCACGGGTATGAACCCTAATAGTCCTTTCTTAAATTTTGGTATGCATAGCATATGTAAATAAGTTTACAACCAAAATCGGATGAATGTCTTTGTTGGTTATCCCAGAGAATTGATTGGGAATTCTTTCCACTATGAAGTAAAAAAACAAAAGTGTTTGTTAATGTTACTTGCTTATTTCCAAGAAATTGTTTTCTAGCGAAGTATTTGAGTGGGAGGACAATAGAATTTGATAAGGTTTATGAACCTGAGCATAATGATCAGAGTAGTGCAGCATCGGAATTGGTTCCGGAAGCGGCCACGACGATCATGGCTCCCATGACTACAAAGTATTTTAGCCATGGAGATCGAAGTACATATTGAACCTTGTAGGTATGGTTTACTTTGTAATCAAATAAATGATTTGTGAACAAAGGACTGATTTTGAACAATGATAAACCAACTACAAACAAAGAAGTTATGATGGGCCCTGACTCTGTTAAAATGGCTATACGCCATAAAATCCAAGATAGATGAATATTTTTTGAAAGTAAATGGATCTATAAAATTGATGTACTTGGATGAAATATCCTTGAAGAAGCTCGACTTGTCGAAAAGTTGTTTACGACAAAGTTCAAAGAGTTGACTACGATAAGATTAGATCTTCCGTAGCAATGCTTATAGTCTATGTGGATTATTCTAGTAATCGCTACATATTTCTTTTATGAGATATGCTAGTAGGATGGCAAAATACATTACTTAACAGAAGTGTGTATTAAAGGTGTATACAAGATACAACCAAGAGTTTTGCTAGTCCGTGGAATACTAGATAGGTATATGAACTTCAATTGGATGAAGTAAGTATCACGGAGTTGGAATCTTCACCGGATGAAATAGTCAAAGAGTTTTTGATTTCATCAGAAACGATGAAGATGCTTGCATTTGCAAGAAATTAAGTGGGAGCGCTGAGACATATTTATAATACTTTATGTAGATGACATATAGTTGGTTATAAATGATGTAATTATATACTTGATTAAAAGGTTTTATTGAGAATTAACTTCAATGAAAGGATATGGACTGAAACATATTTAGTGTCAAGATCTATGAAGATAGATTGAAACACATAATAAGTTTAAGTCAAAGTACACAGAATGGATATTGAAATAGTTCAATATAGAAATATTAAGAAGGTGTTCTTTTCATGTGAAGGTTTAACAAGACTTGAGTGTATTTGACACTCAATGAGTAAAAACACATGAGTGATTATAGATCACGAATAATATGTACACAATCAGATGTCCTGTGCTCTAAAGTGTTATGAGCATGTACCAGAATGATTCATGTGATGATCATTGGATGACAGTAAGAATATCCTTGAGTGCTTTAGAAGAACCAAGGATATATATATATAGTTTTGTATGGAGTAATGACAAACAAATCGCTGTAAGGTGTTGCACCAATATTAGTTTGGTCACATATAAAAATAATTTCAATCTCAATTAGGATAAGTGTTGATTAAAAGGTAGCACAATGAGCTAGAAGAAATCTATGCTAGATTTAGATGAGTTCTAAATATTGTGGCGGATTCTACAAACGAAGGCAGAGTATGTCATTGTTTTGACAATGACTGAGGATGTTAAGTCGAGAAGTTCTTTAAGAACTTGGTGTAGTTCCGATAGTGTCAGAACTTTGAAGCTATATTGTGTATGACAATATTAGTGACATATTTCAGACCGCGGAATTAAGGTTCCACCAGAAGACCAAACATATTTAATGCCGACTCATTTGGAAAATGAGTGATGCGTGAAGACGCAAATGAATTGCAAAATACATACGTTTCTGAGCATGTTAGATCCGTTGACTGAAACCTCTCCCGTGAGCAAAACATGATAAGCACCAAAAGCCCAAGGTGTTATATCTTTACAAATGTAAACTAGATTATTGACTCTAGTGCAAGTGGGAGACTGTTGGAGATATGCCCAAGAGGCAATAATAAAATGGTTATTATAATATATCTTTGTGTTTATGATAAATTTTTGCATACCATGCTATAATTGTATTAACCGAAACATTGATACATGTGTGTTATGTAAACAACAAGGAGTCCCTAGTAAGCCTCTTGTATAACTAGCTTGTTGATTAATAGATGATCAAGGTTTCGTGATCATGAACATTGGATGTTATTAATAATAAGGTTATGTCATTAGATGAATGATAAAATGGACACACACCCAAATAAGTGTAGCATAAGATCACGTCATTAAGTTCAGTTTGCTATAAGCTTTCGATACACAGTTACCTAGTCCTTCAACCATGAGATCATGTAAATCACTTATACCGGAAGGGTACTTTGATTACATCAAACGCCACTGCGTAAATGGGTGGTTATAAAGGTGGGATTAAGTATTCGGAAAGTATGAGTTGACGCATATGGATAAGGAGTGGGATATTGTCCATTCCGATGACGGGTAGATATACTCTGGGCCCTCTCGGTGGAATGTCATCTAATTAGCTTGCAAGCATATGAATGGTTCATAAGAGATAGCATACCACGGTACGAGTAAAGAGTACTTGTCGGAGACGAGGTTGAACAAGGTATAGAGATACCGTTGATCACACCTCGGACAAGTAAAATATCGCGTGACAAAGGGAATCGGTATCGTATGTAAATGGTTCAATCGATCACAAAGTCATTGTTGAATATGTGGGAGCCATTATGGATCTCCAGATCCCGCTATTGGTTATTGGTCGGAGAGAAGTCTCAACCATGTCTGCATAGTTCGCGAACCGTAGGGTGACACACTTGAGGTTTGATGTCGTTCAAGTAGATATGGAATTTGGAATGGAGTTCGAAGTTTTGTTCGGAGTATGGGATCTAGTACATCACGAGGAGTTCCGGAATGGTCCGGAGAATAAGATTCATATATAGGAAGTCATTTTCTAAGTTTGAAAATGATCCAGTGCATTTATGGAAGGTTCTAGAAGGTTCTAGAAAAGTCCGGAAGAAATCACCATGGAAAGTGGAGTCCCGAAGGGACTCCACCTAGCATGGCCGGCCAACCCTAAGGGGGAGGAGTCCCAGGTGGACTCCACCATGGTGGCCGGCCACCCCCCCAAGGAAAGGGGTGGGAGTCCCACCTTGAGTAGGAGTCCCACCTTGGGTAGGTTTCGTCCTTATGGCATGTTTTTGAGTTGGG
Organism: Lolium perenne; assembly: GCF_019359855.2. Taxonomy (NCBI): domain Eukaryota; kingdom Viridiplantae; phylum Streptophyta; class Magnoliopsida; order Poales; family Poaceae; genus Lolium; species Lolium perenne. Next base: position 123,982,289 of record NC_067245.2, on the reverse strand, counting down.
GTCTTATTCAAAGACTTGGACTCTAACTCTTGGGGGTTTCCACCTATAAAAAGAGGGTCAAGGGGAGGGGGCCGGCCACTCAAGCCTCCACCTTGGCCGCACCCCTTGAGGCCAGCGCCCAAGCCCCCCTCTCCCCAAACCCTAGCCTCTCCTCCTCCACATAATACTCCCGCGCAACGCATAGGCGAAGCCCTGCTGGAGTTCTCCACCACCACCGCCACCACGCCGTCGTGCTGCCGGGATTCCGAAGAGGATCTACTACTTCCGCTGCCCGCTGGAACGGGGAGGAGCACGTCGTCATCAACACCAAATGTGTGACCGAGTACGGAGGTGCTGCCCGATTGTGGCACCGTCAAGATCTTCTACGCGCTTTTGCAAGCGGGAAGTGATCGACTACATCCACCACGAGATCTAATCTCGTTAAGCTTTGCGATCTTCGAGGGTTAGTCTCTTGATCTTCTCGTTGCTACCGTCTACTAGATTAGATCTTGGCTTGTGTTTTCGTTCTTGCGGTAGGAAATTTTTTGTTTTCTATGCTATGAATCCCATCAATAGATACATCCATTTTAGCATGAAGTAGTATGAATCACAGGTAGTAGGATCAGAAGGTTTTCTTGTTTGGTTACTTGTATGGCTATTTTATTTCAAGGATCGATTGATTTCCGTACTAGCTAGTATATATGTTCTTCCAAACAATCTTTCAATTACACGCTAAATTTCATAGGAAATCTAACGCACATATCCACCCATATGTATATACCTCTATTTCATGTGGTGGAATCAAACAAACTATGGTTAGGGTGAGGGTTAGGGTTTAGGGTTAGGGTTAAGGGTAGGGTTAGGTTTAGGGTTAGGGTTAGGATTTAGGGTTAGGGTTAGGGCTAGCTAGGGTTAGGGTTTAGGGTTAGGGTTAGGGTTAGGGCCAGGGTTAGTGTTTTGGGGTTTAGGGTTTAGGGTTAGGGTTATAGATAAACCTTATAGTGTTGCGATTCATATTACTTGATGATAATATAGATGTATCTCGACACATTTTAGTTATAGATACATTCATTTTAGCATCAAGTGTAGTATGAACGAGAGGCAGTAGGATCGGAAGTTTTTCTTGTATGGTTAATTAAAGATTGACTTCGGTACTAGCTAGTATTCTTCCAAACAAACTTTCAATTTCGCTAAATTTCACAGGAATGCATATCCACCCATATGTATATACCTCTATTTCATGTGGTGGAATCAAACAAACCATGGTTAGGGTTAGGGTTAGGGTTTAGGTTTAGGTTTAGGGTTTAGGGTTAGGGTTTAGGGTTAGGGTTAGGGTGTAGGGTTAGGGTTAGGGTTAGGGTTTAGGGTTAGGGATAGGGTTTAGTGTTATGGTTAGGGTTTAGGGTTAGGGTTTAGGGTTTTTTAGGGTTAGGGTTTATAGATAAACCTCGTAGTGCTCCGATTCATATCACTTAATGATAATATAGATGTATCTAGACACATTTTAGTTATAGATACATCCATTTTAGCATCAAGTAGTATGAATTATAGGCAGTAGGATCGGAAGCTTTTTTTATATGGTTATTAATTTTATTTCAAGGATTTATTTCCGTACTAGCTAGTATTCTTCCAAACAAACTTTCAATTACGCTAAATTTCGTTCGAAATCTAACACATATCCACCCATATGTATATACCTCTATTTCATGTGGTGGAATCAAACAAACTATGGTTAGTGTTAGGGTTTAGGGTTAGGGGTGGGGTTAGGGTTAGGGTTTAGGGTTAGGGTTAGGGCTAGGGTTAATATTAGGGTTTAGGATTTAGGAGTAGGGTTAGGGTTAGGGTAGGGTTTAGGGGGTTAGGGTTAGGGTCTTGGAGGTTAGTGTTTAGGGTTAGGGTACACATTGTGTCTATGGGAAGTGAGGTGAGGTAGGTGAGGTGGGATGCATGGGGCATGGTGGGGTCAATGTGGGTGTCGTGGGTGGTGTTGGAGATTGAGGCTCCCATGCGTGAGGTCCTACACTTCAATCCAGGCGGTGGCTGCTGAGGACCCGATCGCATTACTTGTTTTCAGCCTGGGGTCCACCATGTAAAAGTTAGGTACTTAGATGTAATATCCTATTTATTTTGTGTCCTATTGTAAACTGTGCTCTGATGCGTATTGCAAGTCTGGTTCGACTCGCTCGCTCGCACCTGTTGCGCACTGACAAACCCTGCACAACAGTCAACATCACCCAAAAAGGGGAGACACCATAAATAGCAGTGGCCCCGTTACTGCTCTCCCGTCGTCTCCTTCCGTGTGATCCCTCTTCCCCCGAGTTTCACTGGACGGGCAAACACACATGTGCTGCATAGTAATAATAAATAAGAAAAAGATCGACCTACGAATCTATGATTAAATAGGTTAAACTAGTGTTTTGCCCACTACTACAGATCAAGTTCAAAAAAATCCAACTACAGGGTTCGATTTTGGCCTAGTAATATAAAATTAAATAAGTTGAACTAGTATTCCTCTAAAAAATCATTTTGGTATGCATTGTTGGTTACTTTTAGCCTGAGTGCTTACTCCCTCCGTTAGGGATTATAATGCCAGCACGCATCCCTAGATCATCAATTTAATTACCACATAATCTGAATTTTACGGCACAATAATTATATCATTACAAACTAGACCATCGGAACTTTTTAATCGTATATTTTTGTAATATATATCGTCTATTATGTTTGTCAATTTTACAACATAGGTATACTTTTCTGCCTTCTAATATCCCTAACGGATGTATAGTACATCACAAAACTTTGACTTCTTGCTTTGCTTTGCCATTTTACGATTTTGTCGAACCATCTTTGGCTTGATTTCAAATATAGGTCAAACTATCGGTGTCTGCTATGTGTTCTACTTGGATGCAGCGCACACACATGTTTGGCCATTAATTGTTTTTGGCTTCCACGCATCTTTGGGGGCATGTCCACATATTTACCTTTTTTTGAATTGTATTTCATGTACCCTTCCTCCCAATTAAATTTGAAATAAAACTGAGGGGATGAATTTGTTCCTTTTGGATGCACCGCTCGTATTTGCAAGTTTTTTGGGGGTCCCACAAATTCAGGGTAGCATCATGTCCCCCCTTCCCACGCAACACAAACAGATTTCAACGCAACCTAATTAAGCAAAGGTTCAACACAAACAGTTCAACAACCCCTAATTAAGCTAATAGGTTCGCCACAAACGCTGCTGAGCATCAAACATAAACAGAGTTCAACAAAATATGCTGCTTTTGAATGAGTAGAAGAGACAAACATGCACAATAGTTATTTACCATCTTCTTCATGTCGCCTCCTCCCGATCCTGCTTCTTCTGCTTCTTGCTGCCCATACCTTTAACCTTCGATGGCTTGGGCTTGGGAGGAGGCACACGACCGGTCTCGATAGCATGGTTCAATTTCTTTCTTAGAAATAGCCCGTAGGCCATGTGGTTGGCTATGAAGCCGGATCGGTTAACAGTTTCGCCAACATTGACACAGCCGGGCCCACAGCCTTCGACATGCTGCAGGACGCTTTGAAAATCCACCGTTATGCTCCTCGTGCAGAAGGGGCAGCTGTTCATGGCACCAGTCCAGGGTTCACTCCAATACATGTCGAACTTCCCTGCCTTAAGCTTGTTGAGAGTGGCCCTGGCCTTCCTATGCCGCGACTCGAAATCGCTGTCAACATCATCAGTAGCAACCTGATACATGCCAAATAAATAGGTGAAGCAAATATGTAGCAGTTGCAACTAATACTGAATATGAATCCTAAAAAGATTATGACGCTAATTCAAAACCGTATAGCGCAAAAAACAACAACAAGGGAGAGCCATAGCGCAAATCAATCCAGCGCTATGTTGAATAAGGGAGAGAGGTGAATCGGAACATACTTTCTACTCGTCGTCAACGATATTCTTGTCGAAGGTCGGCGGCGGTGGCTCAAAGATGAGATCAACCTCGTCCTCGTCATCTAGCGGATGCTTCCCAAGAGAATGGACCCATTGATGTCTACGTTCCCCCTCCTTTCCTGTAGACAGTGTTGGGCCTCCAAGAGCAGAGGTTTGTAGGACAGCAGCAAGTTTTCCCTTAAGTGGATACCCAAGGTTTATCGAACTCAGGGAGGAAGAGGTCAAAGATATCCCTCTCATGCAACCCTGCAACCACAAAGCAAGAAGTCTCTTGTGTCCCCAACACACCAAATAGGTGCACTAGTTCGGCGAAGAGATAGTGAAATACAGGTGGTATGAATAAGTATGAGTAGTAGCAACGGTGCCAGAAAATAGCTTGCTGGCGTGTAGTTGATGGTGGTAGTATTGCAGCAGTAGTAACGCAGTAAAACAGTAAACAAGCAGTAGTAACGCAACAGTATTTAGGAACAAGGCCTAGGGATTACACTTTCACTAGTGGACACTCTCAACATTGATCACATAACAGAATAGATAAATGCATACTATACACTTTTGTTGGATGATGAACACATTGCGTAGGATTACACGAACCCTCAATGCCGGAGTTAACAAGCTCCACAATAATGCTCATGTTTAAGTAACCTTATAGTGTAAGATAGATCAAAAGACTAAACCAAGTACTAACATAGCATGCACACTGTCACCTTCATGCATATGTAGGAGGAATAGATCACATCAATATTATCATAGCAATAGTTAACTTCGCAATCTACAAGAGATCATGATCATAGCATAAACCAAGTACTAACACGGTGCACACACTGTCACCTTTACACACGTGCAGGAGGAATAAAACTACTTTAATAACATTGCTAGAGTAGCACATAGATAGTAGTGATACAAAACTCATATGAATCTCAATCATGTAAAGCAGCTCATGAGATTATTGTATTGAGGTACATGGGAGAGAGATGAACCACATAGCTACAGCGGAGCCCTCAGCCTCGGGGGTGGATTACTCCCTCCTCATCATGGAGGCAGCGATGGCGGTGAAGATGGCGGTGGAGATGGTAGCGGTGTCGATGGAGAAGCCTTCCGGGGGCACTTCCCCGCTCCGGCGGTGTGCTGGAACAGAGACTCCTGTCCCCCAGATCTTGGCGTCGCGATGGCGGCGGCTCTGGAAGGTTTCTGTGGTTTTCGTCGAACGCATCAGGGTTTTCGATCCAGGGGCTTTATATAGGCGAAGAGGCGGCGCAGGAGGGTCGAAGGGGCGACGACACCATAGGGCGGCGCGGCCAGGACCTGGGCCGCGCCGGCCTATGGTCTGGGGGCCCAGTGCCCCCCCTCTGGTCCTTCCCGGGTGTTCTGGATGCTCCCGGTGAAAATAGGAACTTGGGCGTTGATTTCGTCCGATTCCGAGAATATTTCGTTACTAGGATTTCTGAAACCAAAAACAGCAGAAAACAGGAACTGGCACTTCGGCATCTTGTTAATAGGTTAGTTCCAGAAAATGCACGAATATGACATAAAGTGTGCATAAAACATGTAGATAACATCAATAATGTGGCATGGAACATAAGAAATTATCGATACGTCGGAGACGTATCAGCATCCCCAAGCTTAGTTCTGCTCGTCCCGAGCAGGTAAAACGATAACACAGATAATTTCTGGAGTGACATGCCATCATAACCTTGATCATACTATTTGTAAAGCATATGTAGTGAATGCAGCAATCCAAGACAATGGTAATGACATGAGTAAACAACTGAATCATAAAGCAAAGACTTTTCATGAATAGCACTTCAAGACAAGCATCAATAAGTCTTGCATAAGAGTTAACTCATAAAGCAATAATTCATAGTAAAGGCATTGAAGCAACACAAAAGAAGATTAAGTTTCAGCGGTTGCTTTCAACTTGTAACATGTATATCTCATGGATATTGTCAACATAGAGTAATATAATAAGTGCAATAAGCAAATATGTAGGAATCAATGCACAGTTCACACAAGTGTTTGCTTCTTGAGATGGAGAGAAATAGGTGAACTGACTCAACAATAAAAGTAAAAGAATGGTCCTTCAAAGAGGAAAGCATCGATTGCTATATTTGTGCTAGAGCTTCTATTTTGAAAACATGAAACAATTTTGTCAACGGTAGTAATAAAGCATATGCATCATGTAAATTATATCTTATAAGTTGCAAGCCTCATGCATAGTGTACTAATAGTGCCCGCACCTTGTCCTAATTAGCTTGGACTACCGGATCATCACAATGCACTGTTTTAACCAAGTGTCACAAAGGGGTACCTCTATGCCGCCTGTACAAAGGTCTAAGGAGAAAGCTCGCATTGGATTTCTCGCTATTGATTATTCTTCAACTTAGACATCCATACCGGGACAACATAGACAACAGATAATGGACTCCTCTTTTATGCATAAGCATGTAACAACAATTAATAATTTTCTCATTTGAGATTGAGGATATATGTCCAAAACTGAAACTTCCACCATGGATCATGGCTTTAGTTAACGGCCCAATGTTCTTCTCTAACATATGCATGCTTAACCATAGGGTGGTAGATCTCTCTTACTTCAGACAAGATGGACATGCATAGCAACTCACATGAAATTCAACAATGAATAGTTGATGGTGTCCCCAGTGAACATGGTTATCGCACAACAAGCAACTTAATAAGAGATAAAGTGCATAATTACATATTCAATACCACAATAGTTTTTAAGCTATTTGTCCCATGAGCTATATATTGCAAAGGTGAATGATGGAATTTTAAAGGTAGCACTCAAGCAATTTACTTTGGAATGGCGGAAAATACCATGTAGTATAGGTAGGTATGGTGGACACAAATGGCATAGTGGTTGGCTCAAGTATTTTGGATGCATGAGAAGTATTCCCTCTCGATACAAGGTTTAGGCTAGCAAGGCTTATTTGAAACAAACACAAGGATGAACCGGTGCAGCAAAACTCACATAAAAGACATATTGAAAACATTATAAGACTCTACACCGTCTTCCTTGTTGTTCAAACTCAATACTAGAATTTATCTAGACCTTAGAGAAACCAAATATGCAAACCAAATTTTAGCATGCTCTATGTATTTCTTCATTAATGGGTGCAAAGCATATGATGCAAAAGCTTAATCATGAGCACAACAATTGCCAAGTATCACATTACCCAAGACATTAATAGCAATTACTACATGTATCATTTTCCAATTCCAACCATATAACAATTTAACGAAGGAGAAACTTCGCCATGAATACTATGAGTAGAAACCAAGGACATACTTGTCCATATGCTACAGCGGAGCGTGTCTCTCTCCCATAAAGTGAATGCTAGGATCCATTTTATTCAAACAAACCAAAAAACAAAAACAAACCGATGCTCCAAGAAAAAGCACATAAGATGTGATGGAATAAAAATATAGTTTCAGGGGAGGAACCTGATAATGTTGTCGATGAAGAAGGGGATGCCTTGGGCATCCCCAAGCTTAGACGCTTGAGTCTTCTTGATATATGCAGGGGTGAACCACCGGGGCATCCCCAAGCTTAGAGCTTTCACTCTCCTTGATCATGTTGCATCATACTCCTCTCTTGATCCTTGAAAACTTCCTCCACACCAAACTCGAAACAACTCATTAGAGGGTTAATGCACAATATAAATTGACATATTCAGAGGTGACACAATCATTCTTAACACTTCTGGACATTGCATAATGCTACTGAACATTAGTGGATCAAAGAAATTCATCCAACATAGCAAAAGAGGCAATGCGAAATAAAAGGCAGAATCTGTCAAAACAGAACAGTTCGTATTGACGAATTTTAAAATGGCACCAGACTTGCTCAAATGAAAATGCTCAAATTGAATGAAAGTTGCGTACATATCTGTGGATCATGCACGTAAATTGGCTTAATTTTCTGAGCTACCTACAGGGAGGTGGACCCAGATTCGTGACAGCAAAGAAATCTGGAACTGTGCAGTAATCCAAATCTAGTACTTACTTTTCTATCAACGGCTTAACTTGGCACAACAAAACACAAAACTAAGATAAGGAGAGGTTGCTACAGTAGTAAACAACTTCCAAGACACAAATATAAAACAAAATACTGTAGCAAAATAACACATGGGTTATCTCCCAAGAAGTTCTTTTCTTTATAGCCATTAAGATGGGCTCAGCAGTTTTAATGATGCACTCGCAAGAAATAGTATTTGAAGCGAAAGAGAGCATCCAGAGGCAAATTCAAAACACATTTAAGTCTAACATGCTTCCTATGCATAGGAATCTTGTAAATAAACAAGTTCATGAAGAGCAAAATAACAAGCATAGGAAGATAAAACAAGCGTAGCTTCAAAAATTTCAGCACATAGAGAGGTATTTTAGTAACATGAAAATTTCTACAACCATATTTTCCTCTCTCATAATAACTTTCAGTAGCATCATGAGCAAACTCAACAATGTAACTATCACACAAAGCATTCTTATCATGAGTCTCATGCATAAAATTATTACTCTCCACATAAGCATAATCAATTTTATTAGTAATAGTGGGAGCAAATTCAACAAAGTAGCTATCAAATATAGGAGGCATATTGTAATCATAATCAAATTTATCCTCCATAACAGGTGGTAACAAAAGACTACTATCATTATAATCATCATAAATAGGAGGCAAAGTATCATCAAAGAAAATTTTCTCCTCAATGCTTGGGGGACTAAAAATATCATGCTCATCAAAGCCAGCTTCCCCAAGCTTAGAATTTTCCATATCATTAGCAACAATGGTGTTCAAAGTATTCATAGTAATAACATTCCCATTAGCATGCATATAAAGTTCCATGGGTTTTTTAATTCTCTCTTCAAACACATCATGTCCTAATTCAAGATAAAGTTCATAAAGATCTCTCATATTTTTGTTGTTTTCCATTATGCCTAACTAGTGTAAACAAGAAACAAAAAGTTGCAATTGCAGGATCTAAAGGAAATAGCTTCGAGCACAAACACAATGGCGCCAGAAAAGTACTTTACCTGGAACCGGAGTATGAGTGCCTTTTACCTTTCCTCCCCGGCAACGGCGCCAGAAAAGTAGCTTGATGTCTACGTTCCCCCTCCTTTCCTGTAGACAGTGTTGGGCCTCCAAGAGCAGAGGTTTGTAGGACAGCAGCAAGTTTTCCCTTAAGTGGATACCCAAGGTTTATCGAACTCAGGGAGGAAGAGGTCAAAGATATCCCTCTCATGCAACCCTGCAACCACAAAGCAAGAAGTCTCTTGTGTCCCCAACACACCAAATAGGTGCACTAGTTCGGCGAAGAGATAGTGAAATACAGGTGGTATGAATAAGTATGAGTAGTAGCAACGGTGCCAGAAAATAGCTTGCTGGCGTGTAGTTGATGGTGGTAGTATTGCAGCAGTAGTAACGCAAGAAACAAGATAAACAAGCAGTAGTAACGCAGCAGTATTTAGGAACAAGGCCTAGGGATTACACTTTCACTAGTGGACACTCTCAACATTGATCACATAACAGAATAGATAAATGCATACTCTACACTTTTGTTGGATGATGAACACATTGCGTAGGATTACACGAACCCTCAATGCCGGAGTTAACAAGCTCCACAATAATGCTCATGTTTAAGTAACCTTATAGTGTAAGATAGATCAAAAGACTAAACCAAGTACTAACATAGCATGCACACTGTCACCTTCATGCATATGTAGGAGGAATAGATCACATCAATATTATCATAGCAATAGTTAACTTCGCAATCTACAAGAGATCATGATCATAGCATAAACCAAGTACTAACACGGTGCACACACTGTCACCTTTACACACGTGCAGGAGGAATAAAACTACTTTAATAACATTGCTAGAGTAGCACATAGATAGTAGTGATACAAAACTCATATGAATCTCAATCATGTAAAGCAGCTCATGAGATTATTGTATTGAGGTACATGGGAGAGAGATGAACCACATAGCTACAGCGGAGCCCTCAGCCTCGGGGGTGGATTACTCCCTCCTCATCATGGAGGCAGCGATGGCGGTGAAGATGGCGGTGGAGATGGCAGCGGTGTCGATGGAGAAGCCTTCCGGGGGCACTTCCCCGCTCCGGCGGCGTGCCGAAACAGAGACTCCTGTCCCCCAGATCTTGGCGTCGCGATGGCGGCGGCTCTGGAAGGTTTCTGTGGTTTTCGTCAAACGCATCAGGGTTTTCGATCTAGGGGCTTTATATAGGCGAAGAGGCGGCGCAGGAGGGTCGAAGGGGCGACGACACCATAGGGCGGCGCGGCCAGGACCTGGGCCGCGCCGGCCTATGGTCTGGGGGCCCAGTGCCCCCCCTCTGGTCCTTCCCGGGTGTTCTGGATGCTCCCGGTGAAAATAGGAACTTGGGCGTTGATTTCGTCCGATTCCGAGAATATTTCGTTACTAGGATTTCTGAAACCAAAAACAGCAGAAAACAGGAACTGGCACTTCGGCATCTTGTTAATAGGTTAGTTCCAGAAAATGCACGAATATGACATAAAGTGTGCATAAAACATGTAGATAACATCAATAATGTGGCATGGAACATAAGAAATTATCGATACGTCGGAGACGTATCACCCATCTACCAATAGCATCGGATGCCGATGAGCGACCGATGGCCCGACCTTCGGCAATGGCCTCCGCTTCGTCTTTGGCATCCACCGAGTCGATGATCGCCGCCCTTGCGGCCATGCGTGCTATGGTCGCAGATCTGGCCGTCTCCTCTGCGGCTAAGGCCAGCCGCACGGCCTTCGCTTTCGCTGCGTGGACGGCGTCGGTTGGGTTCTCCATCGGTGGAATGGGAAGGGGAAGCGAAGAGAGGGTTTTTTCCTAGTCCGCGGAGAGAGGGAGAATTGGGGACGTGAAATGGATAACTGATGTATTTCGAGATTTGAGAGACATAGCACGAAAGGGCAGATGGACAGCGCGTGGGCGCATTACCTCATAACTGCCTCCGTCCTAGAAATAGCGTACGTGTGGGTTTTCAAAGCAGATTAAGGATTTTATTATTACACTGGGAAACTGTCATCGACCATCTCTCACCTCTTCGGCTAAGTGCATGTAGTAAATAAGAAAACCATATTATGCTAAATACTACTACCTCCATCCCAAAGTGTAAGGCTTATATTATTTTTAGAAAGTCAAACAATGTCAAGGTAAACTAAGATTTTACCAAAAATCATTATCATGCAAAATAGAAAATTAATATCAAAACATAGACAATGAAAAATATTTTGGTCTGGTACCTACGTCATGTGATGGGTTTGGGCCAGCGCTCCTGCTTGTAGGCCCCACCACATTTTTTTATCTTTTCTTCCTTATCCCCGTCGCTCATGCTAGCAGCTAGCAGCCATTGCTACACCAGCGGGTTGATATCTATGAGAGGCACGGTTTTAGTAAGACATCAAGTTGTAGATAGCTAGCGATGAGAAAGAGGCTTCTCTGATTGAGATTGAGCTCGCTCTTGTGTTTGGGCTCCAATGGTTGAGGTGAGTAACAGCTGCAATGATAGAGGTTTGTGCTGGATGTAGGCATTGGGATAGAATTAATTTTCACAGAGGCGTGTAGATGGAGAAGGCATAGTACAGATATCGGACACAAAGTCGCGTGTATATAGCTCCCGAATCAACTAATGGCAAGATAGATTGGCTCAGGCAAATTTTCTAATCCATAGATGGACCCCACATTACTGTACATGCATTAACTACATTGTGGGGGCCAGTGCCCAATTTTTGTGTCAGGGCTTCGCTGCTTAGGTGCCAACCTTTTGAGTTTTGTCCTTTTGGGTCATCGGCCACACCGTGGAGGGCCAACTTGGAAATAGCCACACCTTGTAACCCTAGCCCTTTGCTCTCTTCCCACTCTCAGGATTAGACTTGGCGGCGCTGCTCGCGCAGATGTTGATCTGTTGCCGGAGTTGCCAGTTCCAGCGCCAGGGCTCATTCGGCGTGTGCGCGGACACGACGGCTCTTCCTAGCGCCCTTCCTGGTGTTCCCGTCGCGAGATCTGGTGTCGCGGAGGAGGTGGCCAGGTTGTCGATGAGGAGGGCGAGTCATGCGCGCAATGGTTCGTCGCCGACGGGTCGATCCACGGGAGGCACTGTACCGGATGTTCCAGAGTCCGACTTCCCTGCCGACTCAAGGTATAAATCATTGTATTACCGGCCGTCGTGCCAAACTGCCGATGAACTGGGTTTTCTGCATTGCCATTGTACATATAAAATAGTTGTTTTCTTTTTGCTCAGCCATGTCGAGAGTCGCCCATTTCGGTGACACTGCACGAAAGAGATTTGTCCGTCTACATCGCCAATTCTCTCACCTGGGTATGTTTATATTTAATGGAAACTTTATCTGGCCAGCCATTTTTTGTACTACTACATTATTAGTTTTTCGCATAGATGTAAATATTTTCTTAACCTGTAAAACCAGAAATGCTGTTTGTTTCGAACGCAAAACTCCTGAATTTGTAACAGGATTAATGCTTGTGCTCTCTCTTCCAGGCAAACTCTAACAGAAAAGACATTGAGGATGGCGTAGAGAAGCACCAAAGAAATTATACATCACCTGTTTTGGGATTTTTTTCGGCTTTCACATCGCCTGATTTTGTTTTTGGAATCCAGATGATGTACATCACCTGTGCAATTATACACCTGGAGCTCCTGGCTGGGCACATGCAGAACTAAGTTTGAACGTGTCTCGTCTTGCAGGAAGAGATAGGAACTTGAAATTCTTGAACACACTCATGAGAAGGTCCTAAGTGATGTAGGAGGACGAGTTTCCACAAGAAGGCAATTGACTAACTTTAGCAATCATCATGTTTATATCTCCTTTGGAGAAACTTATGCTCCCGTGGCTCGCCTTGAGCGGGCGAGCCGGAATCGCCCGGCGGCTGGGCATTGCAGGTTATGTATATTTGCATCACGTGGTGCAAATTATACATCGCAATGTAATTTTTTGGGGGACGTTTTGTACATTACAACATGCGATTTTGCTCATTTTTATTTGGGGCTAATGTGATTTATATTAACTATTTTTTGACAAATACACCATCTGTTGGACACGTGCTCTAATGATCAAAATGATTTTCCTATCATACGAATCAAAGGAGAGCTATTTTAAGAAAATCAAACTATGTCAAATTTGACTATGTTTTTACCAAAAATCATTAACGTGCAAAATACAATATCAATATCATTACATAGATAATGAAATATATTTTCGTATGGTATCAACATTATGGTTCCGGATGATAGCAAGCAAATGTTGTCCGTTCAAGCCCTAGGAACTGGACGGACGTCGTATTTTGCACCACTGTTGTCAAGTAAGAACCTCCATTGATGATCAATTAATGCGGCAATGCATCAGACAATGAGAACATACTATGTGATAAGCATATAACCTCCATTCATGATCAATTAACGCGACAGTGCATCAGGCAATGACAACATACTATGTGATAAGCATATGAAATGATCTAGTCTCACATGCTTGAGGCACCATCAGGGAAAATTACATAAGTTTCAGACATGGTAAGAAAGTTTAGCCATATTGCAACAAGATGATTACTTATGCAATGGGAAAAGCTACTCCTCATCACTGTCGATATCTGGAAAAGAGTCATGCTCATCTACGTAATTGTCACATGTGTCATCAACTTCATCTCAATTGTCATTATCAACCTTGCTTTTATTTTGGTTCATCAGGTCAATCACAAACGCTGGAACATGGCGGTGTGGACCTGTTCTTAAATTTGCAGTGGGTACGACTTGTTCCGTTCCTACAGCGTATGTGTTCTGTCCTTGTTGCCGACCAGCTGGTTCCTGCTCTTTATAGGCATTTGCATCATATCTGACACCTTCATTTTCACTAACATTGTAGAGATGGCGATGGTCGTATGTTTGGACAATTTTCCAACCCTTATTAGCTGGGTCTCTGTCAGTCAAATAGAAGACCTTTTTAGCCTGAGTAGCCAGAATATAATCATCATCCATCTTAGCGAGCTTTCCCACATTGATGCTCTTGAAGTACCTATCATTCTTGATCCGATCTTTTCCTTGCATAAACCAATCACCTTTAAAAATAACAACTGACCTGTTATCATGGTACTATAAACAAATAATCTCCTCAAGGGTTCCAAAGTAATCATTGTGATCACTATTTGTGGGATTTCTGGCACCGGTTAACATGATTCCACTGTTCTGTGTCTTCTTATTCGCATCACGGCTGGTAGTGCTAAATCGAACCCCATTAACTATGCACGCTGTGTATTTCTTGACCCTGAAATCCGGAGAACAGCCCAACGCGAAGAGATCCAGATTTACATTAATTCCTCTTTTCATCTCCTCCTTAAGCTGCAACACCACAAGCAAAGAAATATATGACAAATCTGCAGTGACAACAGATATAAAAATAGATCTAGCAACACGTGAACGAAGAGCGAAAACTAACCTCTTTCTCGAACCAGTCCGCAAATCCTGTTCTCAGTGCTGTGTCGATGTCTCGAACCCTTTGCTGGGTTAATTCATCTCTGTATCGACTGTTTCTTTTTAAGTCAGTTGGCCAGACATAATTAAGTATAGATGTATAAAAGTAGGCAAGCTAGCTAATATGTGAAAACATACCGTCTATATTGGACCGTTTCATCACTGTTGTGCCAAACATACCCACCATTTTTTAACTTCTTCAGGATCTTCAACATCATAATCGCCTGCCAAAATAAATTTAAGTCCATGCCCAAACACTTCAACATCATAGGCATCATGATCTTCAAAAGCTGAATTTCTTGGTTCCTTGTTATACACTGTCTGGACATCATCCATGTATCTCGAGCAAAATGTGAGACATTCATCCGCAATATATCCCTCAGCAATAGAACCTTCTGGTCGTGCCCTGTTCCTCAGATACCGCTTCGAAGTGTACATCCGCTTTTCAACTGGGTACATCCACCCATAATGCACAGGGCCTCTTAGGCGTGCCTCTTTAGGTAAATGCACTGATAGGTGCACCATCACATCAAAGAAAGCTGGGGGAAATGCACTCTAGCCTGCACAAGATCTCAGGGATCTGTACCTCCAGATCTTTCAGCACGGTCTTTTTTATAGTTTTGCTGCACAGTACCCTGAAAAACCTGCCTAACTGAGAAATTGCCTCATATATATCCTTAGTTACTTGTCCTCTCAATCCAGCAGCTAAGATGGTTTGCAAAAGAATGTGACAATCATGAGTTTTTAGGCCTTGTACCTTGCTCCCATCATGACTTACACATTTTGCAAAGTTTGAAGCATATACATCTGGAAACCTCAACTCCTGTAGGAATTTGCAGAATGCACGCGCAAGTTCTCGAGAAAGGGCATATGGAGCCTCTGGCCACCCATAGTAGTCATCCTTGTCCTTCTTCGTCAATTGTAGATGTTTTAGAACATTCAAGTTATTCTTCGCGATGTCGAACCTAGCATTAAGGTTGTCCTTATTTTTTGAATCCATTTTGAGAATTGTTCCAAGAAGATTGTCACAAATATTTTCTCAATGTGCATGACATCAAGATTAGGTCTCAGCTTCAGAGTGGGCCAGTACTCCAAGTCCCACAAACTCATCCTCCGGACCAAAATTGGCGCACGTTTGAGATCACTTTTCTTTGTTTTTGGTGGGCTGCACTGGGCCTCGGAGTGGCAAGATCGCTTCCTTTTACTGCTGTCTGCTTCTTTATTTTTATCTTGCTGGCTGGCTGACCTCTGCTTCTTTTTCATGGCTGCACTTTCCTTCCTTTTCCTGGCTGCTTCTGCCTTCTTTTTCATGGCTACCACTTGTAGTTCCTCCGGCGAAAGCTGTCTAGCTAACCTTCTCCAACAATTCTTTCAGCTCAACTACAGTCAAACGACGTGGCTTCTGATGATTATCATGAGCATGTAGATACATATTGCCTTTGCGCATACGATGTTTCTTTGGAAGGAAACGAAAGTGCCCAAAATACCCAATTTTTCCTTTTAGTGATCTTGAAAGAGGATCTTTGTCACAGTGAATACAAGCAGCATAGCCTTTTGTAGTACATCCTGAAAGAGTGCACAGAGCTGGGTAGTCGTGCATACACTAAAGAACTGCTGCTTTAAGAGAAAACATTTTATCTGATAGAGCATCAGCTGTATCCACACCTTTCCAAAGTAACTGTAATTCTTCCATAAGAGGCTCTAGAAAGACATGAAAGTCCTTCCCAGGTGATTCAGGACATCATGAAATTTGACTACTCCATACAACCCCAAGGTGCAAAGTTGTATGGAATAACAAAGACAGGCCACATGATGTAGCTTTTGCCCGTGTTGTTATAGGGATTGAACCCATCAGTAGCAAGGCCAAGTCTAATGTTCCTGGCATCTGCAGCAAAGTCTGGCCAATTTTTGTCAAAGTCTTCCCAAGCCTCGCCGTCAGCTGGATGACTCATTTCACCCAAATCTGGTCCTTCCTTAGGCTTTCTGTATAACTTGTGCCACTGTGCTTCATTTGATGATTTTGTCGTAGAAAAAAAATCCTCTGTAGCCTAGTTATCAATGGAAAATGCATCAACACTTTCTGCGGAGTCTTATTTGCTTCAACATTTTTCCATCTTGACTCGCCGCACTTGGGGAAATTATCAAAGTCGGCATATTCCTTTCTAAGAGAATGCAATTTTTGATGCACACATGTATTGAAATGTATCCAAGCCCTAATTTATCGATAACAGCCTTCGCTTCACGGTATGTTCTTGGGAGTGTTTTAGCAGGTGGAAATGCTTCACGCAAGATCTGAAGGATGTTAGTAAATGCAGAATTGGTGATCAAATGTTTTGACTTCCATTGAAGAATTGTAACCAGAAAGGAGAATCTCGTGAACGAGGAACATCCAGGATAAAGTCTAAGTTCAGCCTCTTTCTTCAAAGCCTCATAGAATGAATTCTTTTCTTCCATAATATTGGGAGTAAAATTTGAGTCATCTTCATCATCATTGTTTCCATTTCCATTTCCGTACCCATTTGCCCAAGCTTCCTGGTCTGATAGTAAGTCATCTAATCACGCATTGAAAGGAGAATGCACTCCGACATCACCTTCAATAATAAATGCATCATCATCTTCTTTATGATATATCCACCGACTATAGGTTGAAGCCATGCCGTTTAATAACAAGTGTCGCCGCACAACTGTTTGAGATTTGCGAGACTGATAACAGCACAAGTTACAGAGGCAGTATATGAGTTCAGCAGGACTGTATCTAGCTCCGATGAAGTCCACAAAACTATTCACACCAGCCACGTATTCGGGTGTAAATAGTATACCATTCATCACCCATCTTCTATCCATCTGGTCAACAATTAATGTTCATACCGTTAGAACACTTCACATGTCACAAGTTTATTAATAAAATCATATATATCTACATACATAAGCTATATCGCATTAAAATATAATTTATGATGGATACAATGGTGTTAATTTAAGACTCTAAATGTTGATATTTTTTGGCATAAATATGGTCGAAGTTCACCCGGCGGTTTGACTTCAAAAATCTTATAAATATTTTGGCATAGAGGGAGTACAGTAATATACTACTCCATCAATAATGGATTGAGGGACTATATGCTAGGGACTTACTGTGGCTGCCGGAGAGCGAAAATAGAGATTTGTCGGGGGCAGTCTGGCGATAGTCAAGAGGAGCACGTCATGGCGGGCGACGGCGATAGATCCGCTCTCGCGTGGCAGAGAGCGTCGAAGTGATACGGCGGCGCGGCCGGCAATGGATCTACTAAGCTCACTGTCCCTGGCTATTCTCCCGCCATGAACTAAACAATGTGGTGAACCGTGAACTAAACAATTTGGCGAACTCCCCTCCCGCCGAATACTGTTTGTAAGGCGCGAACACTGTGTTTTTTTCAAGGTGTCTCCCGCCGCTTTCACGAGCTGGGGCGCACGGGTAAACAACTCGTTCCACCAAGGCCTCCTACTGAGAAAGAAGACAAAGCCTGCTAACTGGGTCCAGTAGAATAGTGTTCTAGACTGAGTGACATTCCCAGAGTGAATGAAGTATTTGTACACACCTAAATCTGGCCCAAAAGATCCAGAGTAGCCCCCACGCAATACAAATAGGCCGTCAGCAGCCCAGCCAAAAATAGTTTTACGAAATAAGCCTTCGTTGTCATCAAACCTACTTATTTTGAACCTGTGGGCCCGACGGGAATGGCAGCTGGGACCCACGTAGGCCCGACATATTATGTAGTCCCACCAAGCTCTGGCATGTGGGGCCACGCGTCGAGAATTGACACATCTCCATGTGGGCCCGATGGGAATGGCACGTGGGACCCATGTAGGTCCGACAAAGTATGTAGGACCAGCAAGCTCTGACACGAGGTCCCACCAATCTCTGACATGCGGGGCCACGCCACATCGATATGTGGGCCCGACTGGAATGGAACCTGGGACCCACGTAGGCCCGACGTATTATGTAGGCCCAACAGGTTCTGACATGCGGCCCCCACAGATTTCTGTCATGCCGGACCCACCAAAACTCTCAGAGAAGAGTCCCAGCAGGCTCTGACATGCGCCCTCCACAGATCTCTATCATGCAGGACCTACCAAAACTGTCAGAGAAGGGTCCCAGCAGGCTCTGACATGCGGCCCCCTCAGATCTCTGGCATGCCGGACCCACCAAAACTGTCAGAGAAGGGTCCCAGCAGGCTCTAACCTGCGGGGCCATGCGTCCAGAATTGACGGCAGGCAGACACTTATGCTGGCACGTGCGGAAAAAAAATTGGAATGGCAACTGACATGTAGATCCCATGTTGGTGGTAGTAACAGTTTTGGTACACTTTGCTTGTTGGGAGGCTGTTAGAACGGGCGGCCCCACGCAGGTGGGTCGTGTCGGCACCTGACATGCGGGCCCGAGTGGTGCAGGCCAGGTACATGTGTGCAGACAGTGGTTGTCTCCCCTTACAAATATGGGTCCCAGTGCTGCAGGCCTTGGACTGTTGTGTGGGCAGACACAAAAGTACGTGAATAGGAGCGTGAAGAGTGTGGTCCGGTGTGTCCACCGGCACGAAGCCCACTTGTTGTAACGCGCGCCCACTGCTGACTCAGCAATTCATGCTGCCAACCACCCGCGACGCTCATTTCTGCACGACCGCTGACGTTTAGACCTCGCCCGTCACTATTTTTTCGGGCCGAGCGGCTCAAATCGCCATCTGTGACGCAAAAACGCCCTATCGTCATAGAAAAAGACAATCGCTGACGGATTTCCAAACCATCAGTATCATACCATCATTGAAGACCTAGATTTTACTAGTGCCATCATCTTCTTGGCTTGTGCAAGAGTTGTGGCCGGCCATGTCTAAGCAATTGCATGTGATCATGCCCTTTTCTCTCTCTCTCCCTCCTCTTATTTTATTTTCCCTACTCCATCACATGATCCCTCCACCATCCTCACCAATCTATGGTCGCCCACCACTGTAACCCTAACCCCTCCTCATTTGGTTGCTAGTGTTTGGAAGAAAGGAGATGGGAGAGAGAGAGAAGACATGCTCATGCACATGTCGGTTTGGGAAAAAATCTTGAAGAAATTTTTGATGCAACCCTCTCCCTCCACTCATCTAGTAGCAGCACGACCTGTAGGGACCCACTTATGCCCTGCCTTCCCCTAGACGCACCCTAGCTACCTCTCTCTCTCTCTCTTGCTGCCCTAGGTCACCTCGGGCAGGCACCAAATTTTTGTTGAGCGACTCTGCCCAAGCCACCTCGCCACCAGCCTCTCCTTGTTGTCCCTAACCAAACCAGCATGGACCCTCTCCATTGTCTTCTTCCTGCTGGCTGCGAGCGACCCCGCTCTGGGTGCCAACACAGTATCGAACACCTGGTGTGCGCAAGTTCGAAGACCTCCCTCTGAACCGATCTTGCATCCCCCGACATGTCCCCTCACCTCTGGCACCCTCCCGCTCCGCTGCACTCCCCGGCGCAGGCCCTGACCCTCTCCTTGTCCCTTTCTTCACGGCCACGCATGCCACCCCGAACAGGCTATCTGAGGTAGCCACGTCACCAGGACGGGCGACGCGTTCCCGTTCCTTTTTACTCGAGCGATCCTAACCCGTCCAAACCCTCGCTCTGACAGGCTCCACACCGCTCCTCACCCACCCCTCTCCCTCGCAGAAACACCGGAGGCAGAGCCAGTTTTGTTTCCCTTCCCCGCCGAAGGAGAAACCGAGCCGAGGCTTGTCATGCCACGGCCTGCCTCGTGCGAGCATGTCGTTGCCCTCTACCCTACTCTTATGTTCCTATCTTCTTTTCTGGAGGATCCCTACCTGAGCCGCCTTCTCCTTTTTGCTTGGATCTCGCCAGAAGATCGCCGCCACCATGGTGTTGTTCGTATCAAGGCGACTCACCTCACCATCCGGGCACGCGACCGTCAGCCTTGCCACGCGTCTGAGTCGTCCCAGCCGAGAAGCAGCATGCCATAGCATCGTTCCCTGCATCCCCTCCACCACCCGAGTCAAGCCTATGACCGCAGGGACGATGCCATCGTCGAGTCCCCGGTGACACCGTCGGTCTGCCGTTGTTCGTGTCATTGTCAGGTCATTCCCTGCACACCCGCACCGAGCCTCCAAGTCGTTCCTGACTCTCCCCCGTCGTGCCCAAGCACCACGGTGAGCATCTGACACACCTACTTCCTCCCTCTGTCGCTAGGGCACGAGCGCCGCCCAGTTCTGGACGCCGCCGGCAGCATCCCGATCGTGGTCGTTGGGGAGGGGCGCGGGACGTGGGATCTGCATCACACAGATGCATGCATCCCTGGACCCGGCCGCATGCGGCCTGGCCCTCACATGGCTGCAGGCCAGCAGGCCCCAGCTAGGCCCTTTGAATCTGCTCGCTCCCGCATGGCTCCGGCAGATCTGGGGGCCAAGCCCATGATTTCAGCCCATCTGCTTTTCTTTTCTTTTTCATGTTTTAATCTGCCAGAAGATACTACCCTAGGTTTTGAAATTTAGAAAATTCAATGAATGTCCAAAATTATTAATTCAAAATTCTAGATATTCCTGATGAAATTCTAGATCACACAAAATTGCTTGCTTGGGGTTTTCTCCTATAGGTTTGTGCAGACATATACACCTCTGAAATGTGTCTGTTTTACTATTTTATTAATTGTGAGAGTTGTGAGAAATATTTTTGAGTGAACCAAATTTTGTTGAGATGTAGAAATCAATAGCTTTACTTTGGCATATGTCCCACCTGCAGGAGTTTCGTGGATCTTTTTTGTTTAGCAAATCAATTTCTGTCCAGTGAGCTATTCACTGAATTTTAGTTTGAAAAATAAAAAGAGTTTGGTAGCAAACCCAAGTTATTATAGTATGTACCATGTTAGGGAACATTTGGGTCCAGGTAAATATTTTTTTAGAGTGGTATTTTATTTCTGAGCATTTTGCTAGTAAAACAGGGTACCTTTCTAGTATTTTAGTTTTGTAAATTATTTTATAGCTCATAAAATTTTCAACCAAATTTTGGTGGATCACACTTTTCTGTACCTATCAAGTGGTATGTTTGTTTCTGGTTTGATACGCTCTGATACATGTGTGCTTTGAAATTGGATTGCTCTAGTTTCTGCATGGTTTAATTGTTTAGAAATATTTGAGAATTTTTTTGTGTAGGATTCCAATGCATGTGTATTCTACATGTTAATAGCTTCCCGTAGATATGTTGATTGAATTTCTGTGAGTCACAGAAAGATTTAGGCTATTTATTTGGTCCGTAAGCCATTTCTAGTTTTATAGAAATCTTATCTATTGTTTTAAAAACACAAATTTAGTGAATCCAATTTCTGTAGCTTTATAAAGTCAAGATTTACTATCTATGATTTTACCAAAATTTCGTATGCATTTTTTCTGGAGCAACTTGATAATTTGGTATGTTTGGTTTTTTTTTGACAACTCTACCGTAGGGGAAGCCCCTACGGTGTAAATTTTATATTAATAAGCAACACACACTGTACAAAGTTTACAAAGCCGGTGAGATCAATGGGCAGATTTCACCCCTAGGGAAATTGAGTTGTTTTGTTTAAAATGTTTTATAATGAGCTTTGGCACCAGACCCTACTGGTGGTCTCCAAAGGTCATTAGCCAACTATGATTGTGTAGATTATGATTTGTTGTGAAGCAGAGCCTTTTTAGCAAAATAACCATTTTTGCCTAGGTGCTATTATTTGATGTGTTTAGTGTCTCTGATTTAGTGGTTGGTTGTTGTGTGTTGTTGTGTGGTTTGATGCTATAGCTAGGGATTGATTGCCTTCTCTTTTATTTTGCGACGTTAGAATGCGAACACTATCGGAGAAGAAGGAGAGAATCTTGGTGAGGATTTCGAAGAGGAAGGAAGAGCAGATGGTTTGTGAAGAAGAAGTCCAGGGAAAAATAGCCAACCAAGGCAAGCCACCTCTTGATGCATATCTCATCCTAAATTATCTTGCTCTTGCATTATTAGCTGTTTTATAAATTGCATAGTTTATTTATTTATGTGGGTGGTTATTTCCACCCAGAGTTTTATTGTTCCACCCTTAGGGTGCATCCCTCGTTGGTACCTACTAATCAAACCCATATTAGTGATATGGTGCTTACCACCTCATCATCCTTGTCGCCACTTTTCAAGAAAAAATGGACTATAGGTTGGGAGCCCTAGTGATGAGGCGGTTCCTCGGCAATGCCCACCATAAGGGGCTTAGGGTTGACGGAAGGCGATGATGGAGATTCCAGGAGCGAGAGAACGCACAACATACCCAG
Source organism: Lolium perenne (assembly GCF_019359855.2). Classification (NCBI taxonomy): domain Eukaryota; kingdom Viridiplantae; phylum Streptophyta; class Magnoliopsida; order Poales; family Poaceae; genus Lolium; species Lolium perenne. The sequence goes on along the minus strand of NC_067245.2, from coordinate 123,959,556 downwards.
GTTCACGTCCCCACAATGGAGGATCGCTACATCCTGCTAGCAATCCACAATATGAATATATGTGTACAGGGGGCCGCCATAGGCGGAGTTGTTGTATCTAGTCTATTTATAATATGCGGGTTGCGATGTCTAGGCGTATCGTCTCTATGTTTTTCTGTTTCTGAATATATGTTCTAAGGGGTGCCCCTACCTGGCTTTATATTTCAACCCGGTTAGGGTTTACAAGAGTCCTAGTAGAATTCGTATTGGAGTCTTCTTTCTTGTAATCCAAGTTGGTATTCCTTGTAGGTCCAGCTTGTCGAGTCCTTGCGCTGGTCCATCCTCATAATCTGTACCGGGTATAGCAATGTTGGGTACCCGAAGGGTAATGCCCACATCAGTAGCCCCCGAGTGTCTGGCCGAAGTGAAGCTTCGGGCAGGGACTAAAGTTGTCATGGTCCGAATGTCTTGATCATCTGTTGAATCTTGTGCTTGATCTAGAGTCAAAGTTATTATTTATCGGGTGCGCGGCCAGCGCTCCCGATGGGAGTAGCCCCTGAGTCTGTGGACAGACGCTTGCAACCGTGCATAGACTCAAGTTGTACTACTCGAAGAGCTTGATGTTGATGTCGACGTCTTCGGGTTCGTTTTTCTTTATCGACGAGGCTTCCATCTTTTTATCGGGTGCGGGGTCAGCGCTCCCCATGGGAGTAGCCCCTGAGCCTGTAGATGAATATGAAATAGTCATGTATAGGGTGTAAAAATTATGAGTCGAATACCATAGATTTCTTTTAGTTCCGAGAACATTTGGATGCTTTTGATGATGTCGATGATTTTGATGATGTCATAGAGGAGTTTATGATTTGGATGATGTCACAGAGGAGTTGACGTTTTTGATGATGTCATGGAGGAGTCGATGATTTTGACGATGTCCTAGAGGAGCCGATGATTTTGATGATGTCCCGGAGGAGTCGATGATTGATCCGCGACAACACCCGAACATAGGGTGCACTGCATGCCCGGCAGACTCATTCCATCTTACTAAGTCGTGTACTTCTGTAAATCGTCATTGGCAACACCGAACATAGGGTGCACTACAGACCTGACAGACTCATTCCATCTTACTGAGTCGTGTACTTCTGTAAATCATCAGCGGCAACACCCGAACATAGGATTCACTACAGACCCGACGGATTCATTCCATCTTACTGAGCCGTGTATTTTGTATGGTGGTCATCAGAAAGTTGTGAGTGATAAGTTCACGTTGCATGCCCGATGGACCCGTAGTAATCGCAACATACCTTGCTGAGCCATATTTATTTTGCGCAATTTCCATCGATTGCAGCACTCTCATGTTCCCTGAGGCTTTCGACAAAAATTAAAAGATAGAAACTTCGCATCCCCCGAGTATTGCCGGGTATGCTTTGATGTGATCGAAAAAGCCCCGGAGTATTGCCGGGTATGCCTTGATGTGTCGACAAATTTCCCAAATGGCCATTGTATGCAAGATGTTTTTCTTTGTAAACCAGCGCTCCCGATGGGAGTAATAGTTGTAATAGCCGAATATTTCTTCATATTTTCTTGAACTGCAGCGCTCCCGATGGGGGTAACCGCAATAATCGAACATCTTTGAGAAACCCCCGAGTAATTCCAGCGCTCCCGAATGTGTATTAGGTCAAAATTATATAAGATGATATCCATTGAAGATCACAGTCGATGAATTCACTGACCCGGAAATGTATCGGGTCAGTATTGTATAGCCATAGAAGATAAATCCATTGATAACCATATATGATGAAGTTATTGACCCGGGAGTGCATCGGGGAAAGATATATACAGAGACGAAGAAGGTAAATCCATTGATAACCATAGACGATGAAGCCACTGACCCGGGAGTGCATCGGGTCACTTATTTAAATAGCCATAGAAGATAAATCCATGGATATCCATAGATGGTCACTTATTTAAATAGCCATAGAAGATAAATCCATGGATATCCATAGATGACGAAGCCATTAGCTCGGCTGCGATGAGGCTAATGTGGAAGCAGGTCGCATGGTGGACACAGTCGAAGTAATTGAGCAGTTAGAGGATGGGCGCTGTGGTGGATGTAATCGAAGTAGTCGCGCAACCATAAATAGTTGATGTGGCGGGCGCAGTCGAAGTAGTTGTGCAGTCAGAAATAGTTGATATAGCCGTGCGGCGCCTGGTAAGCGTGGCCGATGAAGAGGACGCAGTTGTATTTCCGATCCATGGGAGGTGAGCATCCGAATATATCGAGTCCGTAATGTCGGGTCTGTGACACGCGAGCCCCCGAGTACGGCAAGTGTGCGATGGCGGGCGCGGTCAACCGAACAGGGTAGTCGAAGCTTTGTTTTAATCTGCAATTATATTGTAATGCCCTGGCTCGGGCGCAAATAATTGCTCGAGCCAAAAAAATATTTGGCTAAATAAATTTTGCAAGCAGTAACTAATTGAAAGTATAGCACCTGATATTTTTTTGGGATGATGAGTTTGCGACGAAGCATGATGCATACGAAGTGGAGCGGGGTTTGACCAGTGTTTACGTCAGCAATCATGTGACTTCCTTTTTATAATTCTATCGGCTGCAATGACCTATCTCCTCTTTTTCTTCTTTGCTAATCCTTGGCTTCATCTGAATATCACTTCATTGATCCTTTTGTAGCCATCCGCTAGTTAGTTTTCTTTCCTTAGTGCTGGTCATAGATATTCTATGCACAGAGACGTGCTGATTCTACCCACTTGTTTTTTTCTAGATGGTAAGATCACTTGATTTTTTTAATAGGCTGCCACCAATATGGATTTCCTTGCTTTAGGATCCAATCCTTCCTTGTTTCCGATACGTATATTATAGATTGGTTTGCCTTGTTGCCTAATGTTGGTTGAATTGATCCAGCGTTTTGTTCTCGGTTTGACTTGGTCTTCAAGTACCCGCAAAACAACGAAGATTTCCTTTGTCATGGCGGAAGAGCTGTCGACCCTGCATTGAAGTGTAGCGCGACCGTGCTGCGCGGAGAAGCTGCCAGCTCTTGGAGCATGACCCTAGATGTGATATCCACATTATTGATGATGATGGATTTCGCGCGGATTACGAAATTCAGTCGTCGCTATTCCCACAGACGATGTCAATTGACGAGGCGGTTCCTTGGCAATGCCCACCATGAGGGGCTTAGGGTTGATGGAAGGCGACGATGGAGATTCTAGGTGCGAGAGAAGGCCCGACATATCCAGGTTCACGTTCCCGTGGTGGAGGATCGCTACGTCCTGCTAGCAATCCACTATATGAATATATGTGTACAGGGGGGCGCCATAGGCGGAGTTGTTGTATCTACTCTAGTTCTAATCTACGGGTTGCGATGTCTAGGCGCGCCTCTATGTTTTTTTTGTTTCTGAATATATGTTCTAAGGGGTGCCCCTACCTGACTTTATATATCAACCAGGTTAGGGTTTACAAGAGTAATAGTAGAATTCGTATTGGAGTTTTCTTTCTTGTAATCCAAGTTGGTATTCCTTGTAGGTCCGGCTTGTCGAGTCCTTGCGCTAGTCCATCTTCATAATCTCTACCGGGTATAGCAATGTTGGGTACCCGAAGGGTAATGCCCACATCACCTAGAAAAATGGTTGTGAAAAATATTTTCAAGAAAATAAGTTTTTCGAAAACATTGGAATGGGGTAGCCCTGCCCAAGTGTGGATTTTATTAAATGTATTTGAGCAAAAAAGATTTGCTGGGAGCAAGTGAAGGGAAGAAAAATGTTTTCAAAAAACCTTTGTTGACTGAGTACATCACCGGACCTAGCCAGTACAACCACATTACCCTTAAGTGGGACGGGGCGTAGCGTAGTAGTTTGTCTTGCCTTAGTTTGAGTCCTGCAAGTGTAGTGGCAGTCCGACCATGGACGTTTCGACCGGGGTTCTTCCCATGAGAAGGGACGCAACCCATTTGCCTTTTCAAGTACACGGGGTACAACTTATGAGCTCCCATTGAAAGATGCCTAAGTGGTTGGATGGCATTCCGAAGGGTCGGTGTGCTGGGGACCTTGCTACTCCTGGACAACCTCCGGATTCTGTGTTGGGAGGTACAACTCATTCGGCATGTCTTAGGCTAAGGCGAGCAAGCGAAAAACTGCGATCGGTTATCCGAGCCTCGCGTTATGACGCTTGGTGAACCAGGGATGATCCCGGCGGATTTATTGGATCTATTGGGGAAAGTGTACAACCTCTGTAGAGTGTAAATCTATTCGAATAGCCGTGTCCGCGGTTATGGACGTGGAAAAGGAAGTGTTGAGTATCAAAGGGAGTTTTGTATTTATTAAAGAGTTTTCCAAAAGAATTTTGGAAGAGTACATGGGAGGTATGGGAAAATACCAGTGGGACTAAAGGAAATGTACCTGGGAGGTATGGTGGAAAGTTGGTAAAATCGTTTTGGTCATTCTGATGGCCGGAAGGGAAATTGGGTCATCCTTACCTATTAGTCTTCAAAATAAACTTCTTTCAAAAAGGTTTTGAACAAAGATATAGAGATGTACTACTCTCGAGAAAAACTATCCCCCTCTCCCTGCAACCCTAGAATAGTGCGTGTTCCTTGCTACAGCCGAATATGCATATCCTTTACTTCTCTCTAGGGTGGTTTGCGAGTACAATTCATAATGTACTCATGGCTTTATCCCTGGCTATTTACTTGGCCAGACTTGGTGGAATCCGACAGATGAAGGAGTCGACGACGTCTATGCGAGTTAGGCACATCTTCCTAGTCAGTTGCCTATAGGGTTATGACATGACTTGGGCCATGCGAGCGCTTTCGTGTGAAGTACTTCCGCTGTGTGATTGTTGATCTCCTTCCATTGCGGCTCTTATCTAAGTACTATTCTTGTGACCTGTTGTAATCTTTTTATTCGGTACTACAATGGATGATGTATTTGATACCAGTTCGGTTATGCTTTCACGACACACTGATCATGGGAACATGAATGTGTATGCATAACGGGTGTTTCGGACAGCTAGTGTGGGGCCACATAGAGCTGGTATCAGAGCCATCCTGACTGTAGGAGACCCTAGTTAGCATGTATGTTAGTAAGGAAATTAGTACTTTGGGGAAAAAAGTTATTTACAAAACAAATTCTTTCTGTAGTAGATGGAAGAATAGCTTCTAATTTTCTTATCCTTTCCAAAACTTCTCATTCTTACCCCGCCCTCTGATTTCGAAAGATTTGAAGACTTCTATTCTACTATCTCATCCTCTTCCAAATCAAAATAATGGATGATGTCCCCAACTCAGACTCGGAGACTCGAAGTCAAAGATGGATCAACCCTTCAGGAAGTCTCAAGTATCTCCAGCTGCAGCTATTGAAAATTGGGTGTCGGCTTAACTATACGCATACATGGATATTAAGATCATCTCTTTTGTTTTCACCGAAGTCCGTCAAGGAGCTGACCTTGTTCCTCCATGGACTTGCACTTTTTTAGTCGTCAAAGATCAAGTCCTCAGTTCTTGACTAGTAATTTTTAGGCCAGCCACAAGAAGATCTCAACTCTGGGAGTACCCCAACAACTACCCCTCGGAACACCTCCGAAGATCTCACATCCCCTGAATGTTGAGACCAGAAGTTCTACGCAGTTTCCGCCTCCAACTCAGTATCGACAACTCAACATCAGGTCTGCTTCACCACCAATTACTCTGAGAATCCATGTTGAAGTCGATATCAGCCAGATGAAGACGTCACCATATGTAACCAATCCAAAACCTATAGGATAGATAGGACAAACTCAATTGATTTGATTGAGATACCCCCGCTTATCAGGCATCCCTGGGTACTTAAATTACCTCGTGTGGTTTTCATGATTGCTTATGGCTTTCCAATTTTGCTGCTTGAGTGCTTGTGATTGCTCGTGGTGTGTATGCTTGTTTTAGCTTTTCGGCCTTGATACGTCTCCAACGTACCTATAATTTCTGATGTTCCATGCTTGTTTTATGACAATACTTACATGTTTTGCTTGCACTTTATAATGTTTTTATGCATTTTTCGGAACTAACCTATTAATGAGATGCCGAAGGGCCAGTTGCTGTTTTCTGTTGTTTTTGGTTCCAGAAAGGCTGTTCGGGCAATATTCTCGGAATTCGACGAAACGAAGACCCAACATCTTATTTTTCCCGGAACCTTCCAGAAAGTCAGAGGGGGACCAGAGGGGTGCCCCACACGTGGTGGCGGCGCGGCCCAAAGGGGGGCGCGCCACCCTAGTGTGAGGAGGCCCCGTGGCCCCTCCGACTCTGACTCTTCGCCTATTTAAGCCGTCCTGACCTAAAACATCGAGACCGATTGACGAAACTCCAGAAAGACTCTAGGGGCGCTGCCACCATCGCGAAACTCCAATTCGGGGGACAGAATCTCTGTTCCGGCACGCCGCCGGGACGGGGAAGTGCCCCCGGAAGCCATCTCCATCGACGCCACCGCCTCCATCATGCTCTGTGAGTAGTTCCCCCATGGACTACGGGTTCTAGCTGTAGCTAGTTGGTATTCTCTCCCCCATGTACTTCAATACAATGATCTCATGAGCTGCCTTACATGATTGAGATTCATCTGATGTAATCGGTGTTGTGTTTGTTGGGATCCAATGGATTGTTACATTATGATTAGTCTATCTATAAAGTTTGTGAAGTTATTGTTGCTGCAATCTTGTTGTGTTTAATGCTTGTCACTAGGGCCCGAGTGGCATGATCTTAGATTTAAGCTCTATACTTATTGCTTAGATTGTATCTACAAGTTGTTTGCACATGTCTATGTCCGGAACCCAAGGCCCCAGAGTGACAGCAACTGGGATAACTGGAGGGGAAGGCTTAGATATGAGGATCACATGTTTTCACGGAGTGTTAATGCTTTGCTCCGGTGCTCTATTAAAAGGAGTGCCTTAATTTACAGTAGATTCCCTAGAGGCCCGGCTGCCATCGGCTGGCAGGACAAAAGATGTTATGCAAGTTTCTCATTGCGAGCACGTATGACTATATATGGAAAACATGCCTACATAATTAATAATCTTGATGTTCTGTCTTAATGCTATTTCAATCCTATCAATTGCCCAACTGTAATTTGTTCACCCAACACTTGTTATTGGAGAGTTACCACTAGTGTAGATAGCTGGGAACCCCGGTCCATCTTTCATCATCATATACTTGTTCCTACATGTCATTGGAAGTAGTATCAACTATTTTCTAGTGACAAGGTATCAACTTGTCAATGCCTATGGATTGTAGGCTAGGGTTTAGTTGGAAGTAGAGGGTAAGTAGATCTCGAAGGTTTCAGCCGAAAAGTACTCGACGATTATGAAAACTAGGGTTTGTAAACAATGATTTGATGATCTCTGTGTCCCTCGACTCCCCCTTATCTAGGAGGCGGAGCCGAGGGATTCGTGTAGTACAAATTACATAGTCCGGGAAGGTTTCTAACTCATCCCGCAAGATTACAAATAACCCTTCCTATTACAACTCTAGCTTTCCTTAAATATATCTTGGGCTTCCGAATCTTCTTATTCTTCGGGTAGTGGGCCTTCAGTAAACCCCGGGTATTATCTTCGGCAGGCCCATTTGGGATGCCTATGTCAGTAGCCCCCGAGATTTTGCTTGAATCGTAGAGTCAGGGAAAATCTCCACCGTTTATTTTTATTCGACAACTTCAACTTTTTCTATATTTCTTCACATAAAATTCTATATTGTACAGGGATAATGGTAGTTGGGGCTAGTTCATCTGACGGATCAGGTACTAGTTAACTGCTCTAGTGGCAATCCGCAAAAACCTACTTCAAGATCACGTCCCTGGACATGATCTTGGGATACTGGTGTAAACTTCGAAAGGTGCCGCTTAAGGTCTTACCATTCTGTCGAGTCCCAGTAAAATTTATCGGGTACCTAACGCGTCCGTTAGGATTTTTCTTCGTATCTGTTGATACGGATAAAAGTAGCAGAGCGCAGTCTTCGGCGATGCCACGCCCAGCAGAACGGATCTGGGGTCTTACCTTCGCAAATTTGCGGCATTCAGAAATTGATCGCAACTTTGGCGTTCTGAGAATATATTGTCGAGTGCTTTTTCGGCTGTTGGAATGGCACATTTTATCGAGTCAAAGATGACTTAAACTGCTCTCCCGATGGGAGTATATGTAGAGTTAATTATAACTCGAAGTATACTCTTTTACTCTTCTATCTTTCTTTTTCTCTTTCTCTCTTTCATTTTTATAATTTCATCGGGCACGCGAACAGCGTTCCCGATGGGAGTAGCCCCCGAGGCTACAACCAAGGACTTGTTCTTGGTTGTAGGCTCCACGCCTCATGCCGCTATATTCTCTTTTTATCTCCCGAAGTTTTATAATTCCTCGGGTGCGCGAACAGCGCTCCCGATGGGAGTAGCCCCCGAGGCTACGAACAAATATGTGTATTTGGTCATAGGCTCACGCCATTTCTATTTTGTCTTTCTAGATCTTTTTCTTTTTTCCAAAGTAGCCCCCGAGCATTTGATCAGAAACTTGTATTTGATCAAAGGCTCAATCATTATTTTTCCGTGTCGCCTTTTATGAAGCTGTTGAGTCGAATTTTTTCTTCTGTCAGGATGACGTTGTTGCTGACGATAGCCACAATTGCCTGTCAAAAATTTGCGACAAGCCTTTTCTCGCTGCCATGCGGGCCCAATTAATCCACTATCTTGACACGTCGTGCAAGTGGGGGACACACGTCCTCCGCTTTTCCTGGCGCACGCACCGTAACTTCCGCAACGTTGAATTACTTTTTTACCCTTGATGCCACATGACTATCATCTGTCACACATTTTCCTTATCCAACGGTTCGTCGTTTCACCGCACCTCTATATAAGTTCGTCTTCTTCCTCCTTGGACACTTCCGCCCGCGCCGTCTTCCTTCTCTCAGCTGCAAATTTCTCCTGCAATCCACAGCTTCCTAAGCTCTTTGCCTCCCTGCTGTGAATCCTGCGCCATTGTTGATGCCACCTCGTCGCTTGACAAGGCATAGCACGCCGGAATCCTCCATGGCCGCCGTAGATCTTGGAACGGCGGAGTGGGAAAGATCCAAAATTTCCACTCAAGACGTCAATATGCTGAAGAAGCTGGGGATCAGCAAGAAACCCAAGGCATTGTGCTTCCCCAGTGAGGAGAGCTACCCAACCCCTCCAATGGGGTACCGGGTAAGTTTTGTCGACCACCTCATCCGCGGTCTTTCCGCCCCTATTCATCCTTTTCTCCGCGGACTTCTCTTTGTCTATGGTTTGCAACTCCACCACCTCACGCCGAATTCAATCCTCCACATCTCCATTTTCATCACTTTGTGCGAGGCCATCCTTGGCGTCCAGCCTAACTGGGCGCTATGGAAGCGCATTTTCTTCTGCCGCCGCAATGGCTCGCCCAATGTCGCCTATAATATAGGCGGCATTGTAATTTCTGTTCGACCCACTGTCGACTACTTCGACGTCAAGCTTCCTGACTCAGTTCAAGGATGGCGCAAGAAGTGGTTGTACATTCAGGAGGAGAACCATGGATGTGCGGAGGACAACATCCCTCCTTTTGATGGCGCCGAAAAAATCTTTCGCCGCCGCTCATGGGACGCAGAGGCCACCGAAGAAGAAAGGGCGTCAACTGAAACCTTGATGGCTCGTATCCACGAGTTGCAAAATACACGTGGTAAAGAATTATCGGGTATTCAAATCACTGAATACTTTCTTAGGATTAGGGTGCAGCCGCTTCAGGCTCGCAAACATCCTCTCTGGAAATATGCCGGTGACAAGGACGTAGATCGGCTGTCGGTGAATTTGGAGGTCAAGGATTTAGAGAGACTTGTCCGAAAAATTTCATCTCTCAGCAAAAAAGATGCTATCCCTTCTTCTTGTCGAGTGACGCCATTCAGCGCCGCCAATCCACTTCCCGAGGTAATCTTTGTCTATTGTCTTGTTGTTGCTTTGCTATCTTTTTTGTAACTTTATTTCTGATATTGCTCCCTGTTTTATTTTACACAGAATCATCCAGACCTCGTCTCGCTTCCTCCTCTCCCTGAAGGTGGAGAAGTCGAAGAAAGGGCCATTGTCACTGATGACAATCAGGAAGCTCCATCTTTTGTGAATGAACCCGTGGATTCTCGAAAATCTGCGGGTTCTTCCGAAGGTACTGCATCGGCACAATCTCCTCCTCCCGCTGTCTCCCCGAAAGGCAAAAGGAAGAGGAATGATGTCGAAGATTCCGGCACTTCCAAAGCCGAAGAAGTTGATCCTTCACATCAGAAGGCAGCTTATGATCCTTATCTTGAATCCCTCGTCAGCTCGTAAGTCATTTTTATTTCTCCTTATTCTGTACTTGAAATATTTGTCTTGTCTTGCTTCTTTTTTTTTATGCTGTCGATTTTTATTCACAGTGATGACGAGGAAGAAATACCAACTGTTGACGTGGCTCCTCGGACGAGCACGTCACATACTTTACTTGCCTCGGATACGCTAGTTGAAGGAGAAGAATCCTCGCCTCCTCCACGAAACGTCGTCACCACTACTCCGCCATCAAGCCCCCTTGCTCCTTCACCAAAAAGGACAAGGATTGAAACGATCATTGAGCCTGCCCCTCAATTAGGTAGCTCTTCTACTCTGCTCTTGGATGATGTAAGTTTTTTTTTAAAAAAAATTCCTTGCCGATATCTATATTTCCTCTATTTTGCTTTTTCACGCCTTCACTCTTTTTTCATACCGATGTTTCTCTTTCTTTGTTCTTCTTTGACGGCCCATGATCAAAGAGCTTATCCGCATCGGATCCCAATTCATTGGGTACCGTGAGTATGCCAGCAGAACTGAAGGTGATAACTTTTTTGCTGTCATTGTTTCTGACTTCTTGCTCCTGTCGTTTATCGCAATTTTTTGACCTTTCTTTTTTATTTCAACAGAGAAACTTGCAGAGGCCAACAAACGTGCCGACGCACTTGCTCAAAAACTGGAGCAAAGTGAAGCGGCCCACAAGAAAGCCGAACTTGTTGCTAGCGAAGCCAAAGCAGAGGCTGATGAAGCCAAAGCAAAAGCTGCTAGTGTCGAGGATCTGCAGAAGAGACTTGAGGATGCTGAAACTGCTTTAAACGAGCACAAAGCCGCACAGGCTGCTCGTGAGCAGGGGATCCTCAAGCGCCTGAAATCGCAAAGTCGACGCTTTCAAGGTAATATTATCGATCCCTTCTATTTTTTATGGGACCTGTTGTTTCTTGTTTTTGACCAACGTTTATTTCCTGTGGCAGGCCAAACAAACCAAGAGTTTGAGCTAGAAAATCCCGACAATGATCCTCTCCTTGACGCACTTTCTTATTTGGAGCTTCATGGATCTGAAATTCGTGAAGGCGTGGCGAATGCTGATGCGGGACTGTCGAAGTTGTTCCCCTACTTCTTCCCGAAGAAAGAGGAGCCCAAGACTTTCCTTGCCCTTGCCTAGAGCTTCAATTCATCAGAAGATCTTGGACTGAAAATGCGCCAAGAAAACATGAAGATTGCCGTCGAGAGCGCTGTTGACTTGGTCGCTGACAGCCAACAAACCGTTGATTGGATGAAGGTTGGCGACACCGATCAGATAGAGCAATCAAGATGGAGGTCGTTGATCAAGGTAGCCAAGCCCAACACGAAGAAAATCCTGGCCTATCTCGGGATCAAACCAGCTTCAACTCCTAGCTCATCAAGGCCGGAGGTCTAGTTGCATGCCTCTTTGTTTTTTGCTTTTTTCTATCTCTTTTGCCCCTGTCGCCAAATTAGCTGTGGCGACAATTATCCTGGTAGTCCTTTTGGAGAAACTTCTTTTGTAATGTCTATGTAAATTTTTCTAGAAATTAATGAAATTCCTTCTGGCACTATCATTGATCCTGGCGCTTTCTTTTCCAGTTAATATTTGATAACTATTCGACCAATCCTTGCTCTGCCGATGCTTCACCTGCTTCTTCCTTCTCGAAGAAAATGATAGTTGATAACGACCCCCTTGAAGGTTCTTCAAGCAAACATTTCTCGGAGGAATTGCAAGAACTTCGACAACAACTTCAGTCCATGAAGAAACAAACTTTGGCAATGATGGAACAGTCTCGAAAAGCATCCGAACAAGAAAAACTTGCTCTCCAACAGGCCAAAGAAGCTGTCGCTGCCAAGGATACTGCTGTATTGGAAGCAAAAGGAGCCACTACCCGAGAAAATAGCATGCTTGAGCTAATGTTGGAGGCTAGCACAGATATGTTAGGTATGTTTTTCCAACCTCGCAATGCCTCCTCTTTATTTTACTGTGCCCCCCTTCAAATTTCTTGCCTTGTCGCTTAATAGGCTCAGTTCTTGATGCTGCCGCCGAAGATCGAAGAGTGAACGAGAGAACAAGTCTTCTCGTCAATCTTTCCCTTAACCATGGCTGTTTATTCTGGGCCTCCCCTGAACGAACCCAGCAAATTGTCAGGTTTCAAGATCGTGCTTGCCAAGTGCGCGAATTTCTCAATTTTTGCACGACAACATTAACCCTTGTTTACAAGACTTTGTTTCCTCGAAATGAAGTTCCCAAAACTCTTCCTGAATTGCTGGAGGTATTCAGAGACGCTCCCCGCATTCATAATGTGCGAGCTCAATTAACTGCTGGAGCGAGGTTCGCCATGATTATGATAAATATTTGCCATCCAAAATTAGACCTGACGAAGATTGTTGCTGATTGCCTGGCCAAGAAATCGCGGCAAAAAAATGATATTGACTCAATCAATGAGATGGTAACTCCTGTTGCCGAGTCGATGATAGATGAGCTTCTTCGGATGGACTCAGAATTCTTCGTCAAGGGGTCCTATGCTGAACATAAAACAACCAGGGGGTTGTCCATAGATAGCATTTTAGGCTTTGACTAATTTGTCAACATTATGTCTGTATTTCCAAAGAAATTTGTTGTATATTGTAGATTCTTCTATATTGTTGGAGCCCCCGAGCCTTCTGGCTAGAGGTTGTACTGTTTTTTCCATCTCGAAGATTTTTCATCTTCTCGTAAGAAGATATCTGTATTTTTTCACAGAATAGGTTGCGATCCTCAGAGTTCTTAATGTCGAAGTTCTATATTTTTGTTGCGAGGTTTCTTGGACCAAAGCAATAGTATTGTTGACGTGTACACTATATTTATAATTTGTTAGCTTCTTATATTTGGTGAGGTATTTAATGTACCAAGGCGAAATATTTTGGTAAGTCTATATTGTATGTATTTTGAGACTTGAAGGCGTTGAGCCCCCGAGCGTGTCGAAGAATAAGAAATATATCTCCACTATCTTTATTATATTGCAGCACCGCGAGCCCGCCTCATTAAAAACCTTTCCGGCCCCACTCGGTGCCCCGAAAAGGAAAAGAGTGCGTCTGAAAACTCGCGGGCATTTCAGTACATTGTATTTTTACAGAGAAGGACTATATTTCGACTCTAGGCGTAGAACCGCCTGAGCTGTGCCACGTTCCAGGGGTTTTTCTCGGGAACCCCTGTCTTCTTGTCTTTTATCCTGTACGCTCCTCCTTCAATTACTTCTGTTATGACGTAGGGGCCAAGCCATGGCGACTCGAGTTTTTCAGTGCGCTCTTGATTGAGTCGCAAAACTAAGTCTCCGACTTGAAAAGATCTTGGTCTCAAACGTCGACTGTGGTAATTTTTCAGGTCCTGCTGATATTTAGTTACCCTTGATAATACTTCGTCTCGAGCTTCGTCGAGTGCGTCGACGTCGTCTTCCAATGCTTTCCTGGAAGCTTCTTCATTATACTCTGTGACTCTGGGGGAGTCGTGCTCTATTTCTATTGGCAGTACTGCCTCTGCTCCATGGACAAGGAAAAACGGGGTCTCCTGTGTTGCTGTATTTGGTGTTGTTCGGATGCTCCATAACACACTTGGTAGTTCTTCTGGCCAGGTATGTCGAGCTTTTTCCAGTGGTCCTAATAGGCGTTTCTTAATGCCATTGCAGATGATGCCATTGGCTTTCTTGACTTGACCATTGGTTTGAGGATGTGCAACTGACGCGAAGTGCAATTTGATGCGTACCTCTGCACAGTACGCCTTGAACTCCTTTGACGTAAAGTTGCTGCCATTGTCTGTAACGATGCTATGAGGTACTCCAAATCGAAAAACGATGCCCTTCACGAATTTTATTGCTGATGCTGCATCTGGTGAATTTATCGGCTTTGCTTCTATCCACTTGGTGAATTTGTCGACAGCAACCAGCAAGTACTCATATCCTCCTGGCGAAGCTTTGTGCAACTTGCCCACCATATCAAGTCCCCATTGGGCAAAGGGCCATGACAATGGTATTGGTGTTAATTCCGCCGCTGGAGAGTGAGGTTTTGCGGCAAACCTTTGACACGCATCGCAGGTTCGTACTATTTCCTTGGCATCCTCGATTGCTGTCAACCAATAAAATCCTGCCCGAAAAACCTTGGCTGCAATAGCTCGACTACTTGCGTGGTGGCCACATACTCCTTCGTGTACATCCTTCAGAATTATTCTTCCTTCTTCGGGTGTGACACACCTTTGCAGGACGCCTGAAATACTTCGCTTGTATAATTCCCCTTTGATCACTGTGAACGCTTTGGATCGTCGAATAACTCGCCTTGCCTCAACTGGATCATCAGGTATTTCTTTCCTGAGGATGTATGATATATATGCTTGCATCCAAGGAATTTGTACCATCATCACAAGCTCTTGATCCTCTTCATCCTCCGTGGTTTCTTTGAGGGGTGTCGAAGTTTTTTCTTCTTTTGCTTTTTTCTGCACCTTTTTTGGCTTTGTGGATCTCTCCGCTATTTCTTCCCAAAATACTCCTCGCGGGATTGGGAGGCACTGCGACCCGATGTTTGCGAGAACGTTGGCTTCATCGTTGCTCAATCGGCTGATGTGATTTACCTCGCATCCATCAAACAGCTTCTCGAGCTCATTGTACACTTCCTTGTACGCCATCATGCTATCGTTGACTGCGTCACATTGGTTCATAACTTGCTGAGCCACCAATTGTGAGTCGCCAAAGATTTTTAGTCGAGTTGCACCGCAAGCTTTCGCCATCTTCATCCCGTGTATGAGGGCTTCATATTCTGCTTCATTGTTAGATGCGTTAGGGAACGTCATCCGAAGGACGTATTTCAACTTGTCGCCTTCAGGTGATATAAGTACTACTCCTGCGCCAGCTCCTTCTACTCTCTTGGACCCGTCGAAGTTCATGGTCCAGGTTCTCGACAAATCTGGGGGTCCCGTGTTTTGTAGCTCCATCCACTCTGCAATGAAATCTGCGTAACTTGCGACTTGATTGCCTTTCTTTTTTCATACGTGATGTCCCGAGGGGAAAGTTCTATTCCCCAAAGGGAGACACGCCCTGTAGCTTCTGGATTGTTCAGTATATTTGAAAGAGGTGCTTCGTTGACTACTATTATCGGATGTGCCGAAAAATAGTGGCGCAACTTCCTTGCCGTTGCAATTACTCCATATGCTAGTTTCTGGTACTGCGGGTACCGATGTTTGGAAGGTGATAAAACTTCACTGATGAAATATACTGGCCTTTGCACTCCATGGAGTTTTCCTTCTTCTTCTCTTTCGACAACTAGCACCGTGCTGACCACTTGGGGCGTGGCTGCAATATACAGCAGGAGAGGTTCCTTTTCCTTCGGAGCCACCAAAATTGGTGGTGTCGAGATTGTGCGCTTCAAATCCTCGAAAGCTCTGTCGGCCTCTTCGTTCCACTGAAATTTATCTCCTTGCTTTATTAAAGCGTAAAATGGTAACGCTTTTTCTCCCAGCCTGGCGACGAATCTGCTCAAAGCTGCGACTCGCCCAGTTAGCTGCTGTATTTCTTTCAGCTTTGTTGGCTTCCTCATTGTTACGATAGCTTGTATTTTATCGGGATTTGCTTCAATCCATCATGCTGAAACTAGAAACCCCAGAAGTTCTCCTGCTGGGACGCCAAAAGAACACTTCGTCGGGTTCAGTTTGAGGCAGAATTTGTCAAGGTTGTCAAAGGTTTCCTTGAGATCCTCGATCAGCGTTGCCCCCTTTTTCGATGTTATGATGACATCGTCGATGTATACTTGCACGTTTTTCCCAATCTGTGTCGCCAAACACTTCTGCATCATCCTCTAATATGTTGCTCCCGTATTTTTTAGACCAAAGGGCATTGTTTTGTAGCAAAACACGCCGTAAGGTGTAATAAACGCTGTCTTTACTTCATCTTCTTCTTTCAATCTGATCTGGTTATAACCAGAATATGCGTCCAGGAAGGAAAGATGTTCACATCCAGCCGTGTAGTCGATAATTTGATCGATCCTCTGGAGGGGAAAGTGATCCTTTGGACAATGTTTATTGAGACACGTAAAGTCGACGCACATGCGAAGGACCTTAGTGTTTTTCTTCGGCACCAACACAGGATTTGCTACCCATGTGGCTTCTGTAAATATTTCTTTGATAAAACTAGCTTCTCTTAGCCGATCGATTTCTGACAGCATGGCTTTGCGGTTTGGTTCCGAAAAATGCCGCAAAGGTTGTTTGATTGGTCTCGCTAATGGATCCAAGTTTAGGTGGTGCTCGGCAAGTTCCCTGGGTACTCCTGGCATGTCAGCTGGACACCATGCGAAGATTTTCCAGTTCTCACGGAGGAACTCGACGAGCGCGCTTTCCTATGCGAGGTCCATGTCGTTTTGCGATGGACGTCGTCTTTTTCGGGTCTGTCGGGTGAATCTGCACCTCCTTAGAATTTTTCTCGGTGTTGAAAGTTGATTCTTTATTTGGCCTTCCAACGTCTGGCAGCACATCATAGTCAGTCATACTCCGTGAGGCCAGATACTCAGCTTGCATCCCAAAAGTTTCTGATATCCGATGAAAATCCTTATCGCATTTATCGGCTAAGGCGAAGCTTCCTTTGACTGTGATTGGTCCCTTTGGTCCAGGCAGCCTCCACAACAAGTATGTATAGTGTGGCACCGCCATGAATCTGGCATATGCTGGTCGTCCCAACAAAGCGTGGTACTGCGACGGAAAATCCACGACTTCAAATTCCAGCCTCTCGATTCTATAATTCTCTCGGGTTCCAAATTGAACGTCGAGATTGATCTTCCCCAATGGATAGCTTGGTTTCCCTGGTGTGATACCGTGGAACCTTGTGTCTGTTGGCTTCAAGTTTGCTAGGGATATGTTCATCTTCCTCAATGTATCTGCGTACATAAGGTTTAAGCTGCTGCCGCCATCTATGAACACTCGAGAGACATCAAATCCCGCAATAACTGCTAGTAAAATACGTGCTGACTGCCCTGGTCGAGGAACTTGCTGCGGATGATCTGCTATGGTGAAGCCAATATCTTGCCCTGACCAGTTAAGATACTCGACTGTTGGTGGAGGCATTTTTTCTGCCATGAACACCTGTCGTGAGATTACTTTCTGAGCTCTATTGGATGGCCTTCCCTTCTGAATCATCGACACCGCTCCGTTGGAGTTAGGATCAACATAAGGTGGTGGTGGAGGTGCTACCGCTATTCTGAGCTGAGGTCGATTGTCTTCTGTAATCGCGGGGGGAGGTGGTAAGTGAATCTCACTCCTGGGTTCTCGAGGATTTCTTTGTGCTGCCCGAGCGTTAGCGTGCTCTGCCCATCTTAACATTGCCTGAAAATTATGGCAATCTTTCTGCAGATGTCCTGACTGTCTTTTTCCATTGCTGTCGAGGAAAAAGTGCATCTGACACGGCCATTCATCATCTCTTCAGGAGACACGAAAGGCCTCGGGAACCTAGGCCCGTTATTTTGCCTGTTGTTTCGAGAATCGTCTCTATTATCGCCTCGCTGCTCATTGCTTCTCTGATAATCATCTCTGTTGTTTCCTCCTGTGTTTGCTCGAAAACCTGCCGAAATTTGTCCTGGAGCGTCATAGTTCGGGTACTGCCGAGGAAATCGTCGCCTCGGTTGATAATTTCGACCACGGTCCTCCTCTGGCGACCTGTGTCGTTTGTTGTGGACAGCATCTTCTCCATCTGCCCATCTGTTTGCTATTTCCATTAACGCGGATACTGTCTTTGGGTTGGTCCTTCCCAAGTCCTCGACAAAATCTCCACGCCTGATTCCTGCGACAAACGCATCTATCGCTCTCTCGTCAGATATATTTTCTGCCGAGTTTTTTATGATGTTCCACCTTTGGATATATTTTCTCATTGGCTCGTCTGGCTTTTGTCGACATGCTCTCAACTCCTCTAACGACGCAGGTTTTTTGCACGTGGACCTGAAGTTTTTGACGAACACGTCCTCGAAGCTTTCCCAGCTGTCGATAGATCCTGGAGTAAGTTTCTTTATCCAAGATCGTGCGGCTCCACTCAAATGCACCTGGATGCTTTGCATAGCTATTGCCCTGGTTCCTCCTGTGAGCTTCACTGTCTCGAGATAATCAACTAGCCAATCCTCTGGATCTTGAAGGCCGTCGAATTTCTTGAAGTTGTCAGGTAACTTGAATCCTGAAGGGACTCGAGTTTTTCGGACTCTCCTCGTGAAGCACGGCAAGCCGCACATATCTTCGTCGTTAAGCTCCGGGGATTGCTGATGTTCCCTTCTGCTTTGCCGCGCTCTGTCGACCCTTGCCTGTGCTGCCGTGTCTCTTGCTCCACTTGGTCCTTCAGGGGCTGCCGCTGTTGCTGCTGCAGGTCGTGGACTATTTTGCCTTGCCGCTCCTTCGGGAGGCGTTGATACAAACGATGTCCCCATAGCTCCAACTCCTGCTATCGCCATATTGTATAATGTTTCCCTTGGATCGCCTGGAGGTGGTTTAGACGCGAGGATAAAAGCATGTGTCGCCATATACCCAGCCTCTGGTGTCTTAGGGATGATGTTTCCTCTTGTATCTATCGACATAAAGGACATGTCGAGGTTTTGGACCAAGTGCTCTCTTTCTGCTTCGGGTATATGTTGCAACCTTGATCTTGCTCTGTTCCAAGCCTCCCTGTGGCTATCACCCGAAGTTCTAGATTGTCGACTCAGATCTGCCCTTCTCCTGCTAGATGCAGAAGCTGCCTCCTTTCTCCTGTTTAACTCAGCTGTCTGTTTTTCCAATTCTCTTGCAGCTCGTGCGAGCCTATATTGATATGCTTGCAATTCCTCTGGCGTGGCTGTGGTGGCCATTGGTTCTGAGCCGTCCATAGCTCTCACGGCTCTATCCCACGCTGCTTGCGAAAGTTGAACTCTGTCTCGCGGCTGTGGCCCAACGTATTTATTGCCCAGGCCTCGTCGCAGATCGGAGGGATCGACGTATGGATTTCCCAGATCGTCGAAAGCCTCAGATGTTTCCTCTTGATCTTCAATGGCATAAATCTGACGATATTTTGTATTCAGATCTATGTTGGGTTTGGTGACACCATCGTTGAGATTGATGAAGACCTTGCCCACTGTAATAGATTTGTCGATGAAGTCGTAACTGTCGACATCGCTTGAGCCATCGCTTATATATGAGTCCGCAGATGACTCAAACGACATGTCGCTGAAGATCTTGGCGAGTTTCTCTCTTGCTCTGGTGCTGACGTAGCGTGTCGACGAAGTTTCTTCTTCTCCTGATTCGGTTGACGATGTATAGCTTGAAAAATCGGAATCGACCGCCGACAATCCCGACGAAATCGGAATTTCGACACGATACGATCCTTCCTTCTCGACGCGAAAGCGAAACCTTCCGAACGTCATCTCCATAGGCTCCGCCAGATACGCATATGCATCCAAACGGGAGGGTGGGTGAGGAACAAAATCGACAGGACCAGCAGCGATTTGTTTACCTCGATCCATTGCGTTGCTTGCGGTTGATGATGTCGAAGATCTTGAACGTGCCATCGAGATCAGATCCTTATGCCTCTAGTCCCCACGGACGGCGCCAATTGACAAGGTATCAACTTGTCAATGCCTATGGATTGTAGGCTAGGGTTTAGTTGGAAGTAGAGGGTAAGTAGATCTCGAAGGTTTCAGCCGAAAAGTACTCGACGATTATGAAAACTAGGGTTTGTAAACAATGATTTGATGATCTCTGTGTCCCTCGACTCCCCCTTATATAGGAGGCGGAGCCGAGGGATTCGTGTAGTACAAATTACATAGTCCGGGAATGTTTCTAACTCATCCCGCAAGATTACAAATAACCCTTCCTATTACAACTCTAGCTTTCCTTAAATATATCTTGGGCTTCCGAATCTTCTTATTCTTCGGGTAGTGGGCCTTCAGTAAACCCCGGGTATTATCTTCGGCAGGCCCATTTGGGATGCCTATGTCATCTGGTGCCATTGCTCTCATATTACTGCTACTGCTGCTGTGTTACTGCTACTACTGCTCTCATATTACTGCTGCTTTCACATCACCCCTGTTACTAGTGCTTTTCTAGGTGCAGCTGAATTGACAACTCAGTTGTTAAGGCTTATAAGTATTCTTTACCTCCCCTTGTGTCGAATCAATAAATTTGGGTTTTACTTCCCTTGAAGACTGTTGCGATCCCCTATACTTGTGGGTCATCAGGCCTGAAAAACCCTTTTTGTGTGGTAATCCTGTCTAGGAAACCTCCCTAAGATGTTTCTTCACGTCCAATCAATGTTCTAGTAGGAACTCTAATCGTTTGTTTGCAAAGTTAACGGGAAACTCTAACTCTAACTTCGGTAACAAATAGATGCCACCCTGTTTTCCCGAAATGCACAACTTCAAGTACGACATCCAACTCAAGACACCCTGCGATACGTCTCCGACGTATCGATAATTTCTTATGTTCCATGCCACATTATTGATGATATCTACATGTTTTATGCATACTTTATGTCATATTTATGCATTTTCCGGAACTAACCTATTGACGAGATGCCGAAGGGCCAGTTGCTGTTTTCTGCTGTTTTTGGTTTCAGAAATCCTAGTAAGGAAATATTCTCGGAATCGGACGAAATCAACGCCCAGCATCTTAGGATTGCATGAAGCTTCCAGAACACCCGAGAGTCGCCAGAGGGGGGCCACAGGCCCACCAGATGATAGGCTGGCGCGGCCTAGGCCTTGGCCGCGCCGCCTTACTGTGTCGTCGCCTCGTCGACCTTCCGACTCCGCCTCTTCGCCTATATAAAGGTCCCTGACCTAAAACATCGAGACGGGAAAAGCCACGGTACGAGAAACCTTCCAGAGCCGCCGCCATCGCGAAGCCAAGATCTGGGGGACAGGAGTCTCTGTTCCGGCACGCCGCCGGGACGGGGAAGTGCCCCCGGAAGGCTTCTCCATCGACACCACCGCCATCTTCATCAACGCTGCTGTCTCCCATGAGGAGGGAGTAGTTCTCCATCGAGGCTCGGGGCTGTACCGGTAGCTATGTGGTTCATCTCTCTCCTATGTACTTCAATACAATAATCTCATGAGCTGCCTTACATGATTGAGATTCATATGATGATGCTTGTAATCTAGATGTCATTATGCTAGTCAAGTGGATTTTACTTATGTGATCTCCGGAGACTCCTTGTCCCACGTGTGTAAAGGTGACAGTGTGTGCACTGTGTGGGTCTCTTAGGCTATATTTCACAGAATACTTATTCACTATTATGAATGGCATAGTGAAGTGCTTATTTATATCCCTTTATGATTGCAATGTGTTTTGTATCACAATTTATCTGTGTGCTACTCTAGTGATGTTATTAAAGTAGACTATTCCTCCTGCACGGTGTAATGGTGACAGTGTGTGCATCGTGTAGTACTTGGCGTAGGCTATGATTGTGATCTCTTGTAGATTATGAAGTTAACTATTGCTATGATATTATTGATGTGATCTATTCCTCCTTTCGTAGTGTGAAGGTGACAGTGTGCATGCTATGTTAGTACTTGGTTTGGTTATGTTGATCTGTCATGCACTCTAAGGTTATTTAAATATGAACATTGAATATTGTGGAGCTTGTTAACTCCGGCATTGAGGGTTCGTGTAATCCTACACAGTTAGTGGTGTTCATCATCCAACAAGAGGGTGTAGAGTCTAGCATCTATCTATTTATTCTGTTATGTGATCAATGTTGAGAGTGTCCACTAGTGAAAGTATGATACCTAGGCCTTGTTCCTAAATACTGCTATCGCTGCTTGTTTACTGTTTTACTGCATCTTTACTTCCTGCAATATTACTACCATCAACTGCACGCCAGCAAGCACTTTTCTGGCGCCGTTACTACTGCTCATATTCATTCATACCACTTGTATTTCACTATCTCTTCGCCGAACTAGTGCACCTATACATCTGACAAGTGTATTTGGTGTGTTGGGGACACAAGAGACTTCTTGTATCGTGATTGCAGGGTTGCTTGAGAGGAATATCTTTGACCTCTTCCTCCCTGAGTTCGATAAACCTTGGGTGATCCACTTAAGGGAAACTTGCTGCTATTCTACAAACCTCTGCTCTTGGAGGCCCAACACTGTATACGAGAATAGAAGCACTCGTAGACATCAAGCACTTTTCTGGCGCCGTTGCCGGGGAGGAAAGGTAAACGGCACTCACACACCGGATCCCGGCAACGAAGCACTTTTCTGGCGCCGTTGCCGGGGAGGAAAGGTAAAAGGCACTCATACTCCGGTCCCAGGTAACTAAGTACTTTTCTGTTGCCGTTGTGTGTGTGCTCGAAGCTATTTCCTTTAGATCCTGCAATTGCATCTTTTTGTCTCTTGTTTTACACTATTAAGGCTTAATGGAAGACAACAACAAAATGAGAGATCTTTATGAACTTTATCTTGAATTAGGACATGATGTGTTTGAAGAGAAAATTAAAAAACCCATGGAACTTATGCATGCTAATGGGAATGTTATTAGTATGAATGCTTTGAACACCATTGTTGCTAATGCTATGGAAGAATTTAAGCTTGGGGAGGCCGGTTTTGATGAAAATGATCTCTTTAGTCCTCCGGGTATTGAGGAGAAAGTTTATGTTGATTATGATATGCCTCCTATTTATGATGATTATAATGATAGTGGTCTTTTGGTGCCGCCTACTATGGAGGATAAGTTTAATTATGATTACAATATGCCTCCTATATTTGATGATAAGAATAATAATTATAGCTACTTTGTTGAATTTGCTCCCACTACAACTAATAAAATTGATTATGCTTATGTGGAGAGTAATGATACTTTTATGCATGTGAATAAAATGCTTTATGTGATACTTATATTGTTGAGTTTGTTCATGATGCTACTGAAAATTATTATGAGAGAGGAAAATATGGTTGTAGAAGTTTTCATGTTACTAAAACACCTCTCTATATGCTGAAATTTTTGAAGTTACACTGGTTTTATCTTCCTATGCTTGTTACTTTGCTCTTCATGAACTTGTTTATTTACAAGATTCCTATGCATAGGAAGCATGTTAGACTTAAATGTGTTTTGAATTTGCTTTTTGATGGTCTCTTTTGCTTCAACTCTTATTTCTTGGGAGTGCATCATTGAAATTACTGAGCCCATCTTAATGGCTATAAAGAAAGCACTTCTTGGGAGATAACCCATGTGTTTATTTTAGTACAGCACTTTTGTTTTATATTTGTGTCTTGGAAGTTGTTACTACTGTAGCAACCTCTCCTTATCTTATTTTATTGCATTGTTGTGCCAAGTAAAGTCTTTGATAGTAGGGTTGATACTAGATTTGGATTACTGCGCAGAAACAGATTTCTGTCTATCACGAATCTGGGCAGAATTCTCTGTAGTTAACTCAGAAAAATCTGCCAATTTACGTGAGTGATCCTCAGATATGTACGCAACTTTCATTCAAGTTGAGCATTTTCATCTGAGCAAGTCTGGTGCCATTTTAAAATTCGTCTTTACGGACTGTTCTGTTTTGACAGATTCTGCCTTTTATTTCGCATTGCCTCTTTTGCTGTGTTGGATGGATTTCTTTGTTCCGTTAACCTCCAGTAGCTTTGGGCAATGTCCAGAAGTGTTAAGAATGATTGTGTCACCTCTGAACATGTGAATTTTTGATTATGCACTAACCCTCTAATGAGTTTGTTTCGAGTTTGGTGTGGAGGAAGTTTTCAAGGGTCAAGAGAGGAGGATGATATACTATGATCAACAAGAGTGAAGAGTCTAAGCTTGGGGATGCCCCGGTGGTTCATCCCTGCATATTTCAAGAAGACTCAAGCGTCTAAGCTTGGGGATGCCCAAGGCATCCCCTTCTTCATCGACAACTTATCAGGTTTCTTCTCTTGAAACTATATTTTTGTTCGGTCACATCTTATGTACTTTACTTGGAGCGTCTGTTTGTTTTTGTTTTTGTTTTTGTTTGAATAAATGCTTGTGTGGGAGAGAGACACGCTCCGCTGGTTCATATGAACACATGTGTTCTTAGCTTTTAATGTTCATGGCGAAGGTTGAAAACTGCTTCGTTCATTGTTATATGGTTGGAAACAGAAAATGCTGCATGTGGTAGATGCTATAATGTCTTGAATAATTTGATACTTGGCAATTGTTGTGCTCATGTTTAAGCTCTTGCATCATATACTTTGCACCTATTAATGAAGAAATACATAGAGCTTGCTAAAATTTGGTTTGCATAATTGGTCTCTCTAAAGTCTAGATAATTTCTAGTATTGAGTTTTGAACAACAAGGAAGACGGTGTAGAGTCTTATAATGTTTACAATATGTCTTTTATGTAAGTTTTGCTGCACCGGTTCATCCTTGTGTTTGTTTCAAATAACTTTGCTAGCCTAAACCTTGTATCGAGAGGGGATACTTCTCATGCATCCAAAATCCTTGAGCCAACCACTATGCCATTTGTGTCCACCATATCTACCTACTACATGGTATTTCTCCGCCATTCCAAAGTAAATTGCTTGAGTGCTACCTTTAAATTTGTATTCTTTATCTTTGCAATATATAGCTCATGGGACAAATAGCCTAAAAACTATTGTGGTATTGAATATGTACTTATGCACTTTATCTCTTATTAAGTTGCTTGTTGTGCGATAACCATGTTTCTGGGGACGCCATCAACACTTTGTTGAATATCATGTGAGTTGCTATGCATGTCCGTCTTGTCTGAAGTAAGGGAGATTTACCACTAGTTGAATGGTTAGAGCATGCATACTGTTAGAGAAGAACATTGGGCCGCTAACTAAAGCCATGAATCATGGTGGAAGTTTCAGTTTTGGACAAATATCCTCAATCTCATATGAGAACATTAATTGTTGCTAATTTATTATGCATTAAAGAGGAGTCCATTATCTGTTGTCTATGTTGTCCCGGTATGGATGTCTAAGTTGAGAATAATCAAAAGCGAGAAATCCAATGCGAGCTTTCTCCTTAGACCTTTGTACAGGCGGCATAGAGGTACCCCTTTGTGACACTTGGTTAAAACATATGTATTGCGATGATAATCCAGGTAATCCGAGCTAATTAGGACAAGGTGCGGGCACTATTAGTATACTATGCATGAGGCTTGCAACTTGTAGGATATAATTTACATAATGCATATGCTTTATTACTACCGTTGACAAAATTGTTTCTTGTTTTCAAAACCAAAGCTCTAGCACAAATATAGCAATCAATGCTTCCCTCTGCGAAGGATCATTCTTCTACTTTTATGTTGAGTCAGTTTACCCATTTCTCTCTATCTTAGAAGCAAACACTTGTGTTAACTATGCATTGATTCCTACATACTTGCATATTGCACTTGTTATATTACTTTACATTGACAATATCCATGAGATATACATGTTATAAGTTGAAAGCAACCGCTGAAACTTAATCTTCCTTTGTGTTGCTTCAATACCTCTACTTTGAATTATTGCTTTACGAGCTAACTCTTATGCAAGACTTATTGATGCTTGTCTTGAAAGTACTATTCATGAAAAGTCTTTGCTTTGTGATTCATTTGTTTACTCATGTCATTACCATTGTTTTGATCGCTGCATTCATTACATATGCTTACAATAGTATGATCAAGGTTATGATGGCATGTCACTCCAGAAATTATCTTTGTTATCGTTTACCTGCTCGGGACGAGCAGGAACTAAGCTTGGGGATGCTGATACGTCTCCGACGTATCGATAATTTCTTATGTTCCATGCCACATTATTGATGATATCTACATGTTTTATGCATACTTTATGTCATATTTATGCGTTTTCCGGAACTAACCTATTGACGAGATGCCGAAGGGCCAGTTGCTGTTTTCTGCTGTTTTTGGTTTCAGAAATCCTAGTAAGGAAATATTCTCGGAATCGGACGAAATCAACGCCCAGCATCTTAGGATTGCATGAAGCTTCCAGAACACCCGAGAGTCGCCAGAGGGGGGCCACAGGCCCACCAGATGATAGGCTGGCGCGGCCTAGGCCTTGGCCGCGCCGCCTTACTGTGTCGTCACCTCGTCGACCTTCCGACTCCGCCTCTTCGCCTATATAAAGGTCCCTGACCTAAAACATTGAGACGGGAAAAGCCACGGTACGAGAAACCTTCCAGAGCCGCCGCCATCGCGAAGCCAAGATCTGGGGGACAGGAGTCTCTGTTCCGGCACGCCGCCGGGACGGGGAAGTGCCCCCGGAAGGCTTCTCCATCGACACCACCGCCATCTTCATCAACGCAGCTGTCTCCCATGAGGAGGGAGTAGTTCTCCATCGAGGCTCGGGGCTGTACCGGTAGCTATGTGGTTCATCTCTCTCCTATGTACTTCAATACAATAATCTCATGAGCTGCCTTACATGATTGAGATTCATATGATGATGCTTGTAATCTAGATGTCATTATGCCAGTCAAGTGGATTTTACTTATGTGATCTCCAGAGACTCCTTGTCCCACGTGTGTAAAGGTGACAGTGTGTGCACCGTGTGGGTCTCTTAGGCTATATTTCACAGAATACTTATTCACTGTTATGAATGGCATAGTGAAGTGCTTATTTATATCCCTTTATGATTGCAATGTGTTTTGTATCACAATTTATCTATGTGCTACTCTAGTGATGTTATTAAAGTAGTCTATTCCTCCTGCACGGTGTAATGGTGACAGTGTGTGCATCGTGTAGTACTTGGCGTAGGCTATGATTGTGATCTCTTGTAGATTATGAAGTTAACTATTGCTATGATAGTATTGATGTGATCTATTCCTCCTTTCGTAGTGTGAAAGTGATAGTGTGCATGCTATGTTAGTACTTGGTTTGGTTATGTTGATCTGTCATGCACTCTAAGGTTATTTAAATATGAACATTGAATATTGTGGAGCTTGTTAACTCCGGCATTGAGGGTTCGTGTAATCCTACACAGTTAGTGGTGTTCATCATCCAACAAGAGGGTGTAGAGTCTAGCATCTATCTATTTATTCTGTTATGTGATCAATGTTGAGAGTGTCCACTAGTGAAAGTATGATCCCTAGGCCTTGTTCCTAAATACTGCTATGGCTGCTTGTTTATTGTTTTACTGCATCTTTACTTCCTGCAATATTACTACCATCAACTGCATGCCAGCAAGAACTTTTCTGGCGCCGTTACTACTGCTCATATTCATTCATACCACTTGTATTTCACTATCTCTTCGCCGAACTAGTGCACCTATACATCTGACAAGTGTATTTGGTGTGTTGGGGACACAAGAGACTTCTTGTATCGTGATTGCAGGGTTGCTTGAGAGGAATATCTTTGACCTCTTCCTCCCTGAGTTCGATAAACCTTGGGTGATCCACTTAAGGGAAACTTGCTGCTGTTCTACAAACCTCTGCTCTTGGAGGCCCAACACTGTATACAAGAATAGAAGCACCCGTAGACATCACCCTGCGATGCCAACGAAGTAGAAGCTAGTGCCTTCAGGATTGACGGCAACCCTGCAAGAAGATGAAGCCTACTAACAGGGTCTAACCATAGGATAGAACGTCGTTAGCCATAAAGAAACCTTCTTAAGACCCAACCATAGGGTACCAGCTACCCAGCAGAGCAGCCAAGCGAGAAGCCGTATCGAAGCCAAGATATCCTACATGGTGCATCTGGTTATCATCAAGTGAAGCCTGTGAAGAGAATTCAAGAGTCAAGACTAGTTGTACTTTACCTGCTCATTCCTTAACTGATAGGAGTCAGTGCCAACCCGAAGACTGAAGACTGTTTTCGACAAGTTGCTGCTTCATGTGGAGACTAACCATGATTTCCGTAATGAGCACCTTACAGAGTGGTAAACACCGTGTGTGCCTCTTGAAGTTGCGGACTGCATGTCGCCCCCTGAAATTCTTCAACTCAAGAAGGGAGATCGATGACTTCTTCAAAGGCGCCCGACAGGTCCCCATGGCTGTAGCTCCGAGTTTTCCCGAACCCCCGATGAACAATCTTAAGGGTGGAAGACTTCGTCTTCCACTAAATTTTTAAGCTAACTCTAGAAACTTTACACCTTTGTAAAAGCACCGTTTGGATGATTTAACCCCCCCAAGAATCATGGACCCCTCGAAGATTGTTAGGAAGCTACATATCTAACACAGACACAGAGAAGTCAACCTCTTCACGAACTTTTCCCTCGGCGGAAATCTACCGTGTCTCTCAGAAGCTGAAGCTCTGATCTTCCGACAATGGCACGTCTACCGGAGGATTGAGTCTAACTTAGATTAACCTATAAAACCCCTCTAGTCCTACGCTTAGTAATCTCGGGACAAGATTATTTTAAGGGTGGAAGGCATGTAACGCTCCAACTTTTGCAACCTTGTTTATTTGTCTAGAGTGCAAAAATCAGGGGGAACAAACACTTTTTCTAAATAGTTTGTTGAGATGATTTGTGTTGATATGCTTGTGTGTTGAATTACCTTGCGCTGTTTGTTTAGATGAATTGCCTTGATCTGCGTGCTAGAAGATTGTCTTAAGCTACCTCAAAGCAAAACCCATCTAGAGGTAAAACCAGCTAGCAAGTCACCAACTCAAATCCTTCCATTTGTGGAACCGTGAATGCACCTACCTTGAGATCCTCCTTCTGATGCACTTTAGCTCACCGTATCCTTTATTCAAGTTTGGAAAATAATCTACTCCCTAATCCTTTTATATCATGAACCCTAGACACCAACCTTGGAGCAACTCCAATTTTGACTAAGTCCTAAAATTGTTATCCCATTCACTTTTGGAGACTCTAGCTATATCTATATCCTTTGCCATCTGAGACAATGGACATAGCCCTGGTCCAACCCTATCATGTTCACTTCATAATCCTACCAATGCCCTTGCCAGATCGATCATCTACCCACTTATCCTTGTTGGTTTTGAAGCCGAGTCAATATGATGTTTTGGCAGGCTTAAAAGATTCAATGTTTGGCAGTTGATCTTTATGATGGGATTCGTAGCCTAGAAAACAAAAAAACTCCTACCGCAAGAATGAAAACACAAGCCAAGATCTAATCTAGTAGACGGTAGCAACGAGAAGATCAAGATACTAACCCTCGAAGATCGCAAAGCTTAACGAGATTAGATCTCGTGGTGGATGTAGTCGATCAGTTGCCGCTTGCAAAAGCGCGTAGAAGATCTTGACGGTGCCACAATCGGGCAGCACCTCCGTACTCGGTCACACGTTCGGTGTTGATGATGACATCCTCCTCCCTGTTCCAGCGGGCAGCGGAAGTACTAGATCCCTCCTCGGAATCCCGGCAGCACGACGGTG
This sequence comes from Lolium perenne, assembly GCF_019359855.2. NCBI lineage: Eukaryota > Viridiplantae > Streptophyta > Magnoliopsida > Poales > Poaceae > Lolium > Lolium perenne. Next base: position 123,929,975 of record NC_067245.2, on the reverse strand, counting down.
TGGTGGCGGTGGTGGTGGAGAACTCCGGCAGGGCTTCGCCTATGCGCTGCGGGAGTATTATGTGGAGGAGGAGAGGCTAGGGTTTGGGGAGAGGGGGGCTTGGGCGCCGGCCTCAAGGGGTGCGGCCAAGGTGGTGGCTTGACTGGCCGGCCCCCTTCCTTGCCCCTCCTTTTATAGGTGGAAACCCCCAAGAGTTAGAGTCCAAGTCTTCGAATAAGACCCGAACTCAAAAACTTGCCATAAGGACGAAACCTACTCAAGATGGGACTCCTACTCAAGGTGGGACTCCCACCTTTCCTTGAGGGGGTGGCCGGCCACCCATGGTGGAGTCCACCTGGGACTCCTCCCCCACTTGGTTGGCCGGCCATGCTAGGTGGAGTCCCTCCGGGACTCCACTTTCCATGGTGATTTCTTCCGGACTTTTCTAGAACCTTATAGAACCTTCTAGAACCTTCCATAAATGCACCGGATCATTTTCAAACTTAGAAAATGACTTCCTCTATATGAATCTTATTCTCTGGACCATTCCGGACCTCCTCGTGATGTCCTGGATCCCATCCGAGACTCCGAACAAAACTTCGAACTCCATTCCAAATTCCATATCTACTTAAACGACATCAAACCTTAAGTGTGTCACCCTACGTTTCGCGAACTATGCAGACATGGTTGAGACTTCTCTCCGACCAATAACCAATAGCGGGATCTGGAGATCCATAATGGATCCCACATATTCAACGATGACTTAGTGATCGAATGAACCATTTACATACGATACCGATTCCCTTTGTCACACGATATTTTACTTGTCCGAGGTTTGATCATCGGTATCTCTATACCTTGTTCAACCTCGTCTCTGACAAGTACTCTTTACTAGTACCGTGATATGTCATCTCTTATGAACCATTCATATGCTTGCAAGCCAATTAGACGACATTCCACCGAGAGGGCCTAGAGTATATCTATCCGTCATCGGGATGGACAATATCCCACTCTTGATCCATATTCCTCAACCCATACTTTCCGAATACTTAATCCCACCTTTATAACCACCCATTTACACAGTGGCGTTTGATGTAATCAAAGTACCCTTCTGATATAAGTGATTTACATGATCTCATGGTCGAAGGACTAGGTAACTATGTATCGAAAGCTTATAGCAAACTGAAGTTAATGACGTGATCTTATGCTACGCTTATTTGGGTGTGTGTCCATTATATCATTCATCTAATGACATAACCTTGTTATTAATAACATCCAATGTTCATGATCACGAAACCATGATCATCTATTAATCAACAAGCTAGTTATACAAGAGGCTTACTAGGGACTCCTTGTTGTTTACATAACACACATGTATCAATGTTTCTGTTAATACAATTATAGCATGGTATGCAAACAATTATCATAAACACAAAGATATTATATAATAACCATTTTATTATTGCCTCTTGGGCATATCTCCAACAGCTTCCCACTTGCACTAGAGTCAATAATCTAGTTTACATTTGTAAAGATATAACACCCTGGCCTTCTGGTGCTTTATCATGTTTTGCTCACGGGAGAGGTTTTAGTCAACGGATCTGACACGCTCAGAAACGTATGTATTTTGCAATTCGTTTGCGTCTCAACGCATCACTCATTTTCCAAATAAGTCGGCATTAATCGTATATGTTCGGTCTTCTGGTGGAACCTTAATTCCGCGGTCTGAAATATGTCGCTAATATTGTCACACACAATATAGCTTCGAAGTTCTGACACTATCGGAACTACACCAAGTTCTCAAAGAACTCCTCGACTTAAACATCCTCAATCACTGTCAAAACAATGACATACTCTGCCTTCGTTTGTAGAATCTGTCACAATATTTAGAACTCTTCTAAATCTAGCATTGTGCTACCTTTTAAACAACACTTAGCCTAATTGAGATTTGAAATTCATTTTTATATGTGACCAAACTAATATCGGCGCAACACTTTGATGCGTGCAGTTACACACGTCCGTTGGGAACCCCAAGAGGAAGGTGTGATGCGTACAGTAGCAAGTTTTCCCTCAGTAAGAAACCAAGGTTATCGAACCAGTAGGAGTCAAGGAGCACGTGAAGGTTGTTGGTGAAGGAGTGTAGTGCGGCGCAACACCAGGGATTCCGGCGCCAACGTGGAACCTGCACAACACAATCAAAGTACTTTGCCCCAACGTAACAGTGAGGTTGTCAATCTCACCGGCTTGCTGTAAACAAAGGATTAACCGTATAGTGTGGAAGATGATGTTTGTTTGCGAAGAACAGTAGAGAACAAGTATTGCAGTAGATTGTATTTCGGATGTAAAGAATGGACCGGGGTCCACAGTTCACTAGTGGTGTCTCTCCGATAAGATAACTAGCATGTTGGGTGAACAAATTACAGTTGGGCAATTGACAAATAGAGATTCACATACATATATCATGATAATTACTATGAGATTTAATCAGGGCATTACGACAAAGTACATAGACCGCTATCCAGCATGCATCTATGCCTAAATAGTCCACCTTCGGGTTAGCATCTGCACCCCCTCTAGTATTAAGTTGCAAACAACAGACAATTGCATTAAGTATGGTGCGTAATGTAATCAACACAAATATCCTTAGACAAAGCATCGATGTTTTATCCCTAGTGGCAACAGCACATCCACAACCTTAGAACTTTCTGTCACTGTCCCAGATTCAATGGAGACATGAACCCACTATCGAGCATAAATACTCCCTCTTGGAGTTACAAGTATCAACTTGGCCAGAGCCTCTACTAGCAACGGAGAGCATGCAAGAACATAAACAACACATATATGATAGATTGATAATCAACTTGACATAGTATTCAATATTCATCGGATCCCAACAAACAAAACATGTAGTATTACAAATAGACGATCTTGATCATGATAGGCAGATCACAAGATCTAACATGATAGCACAATGAGGAGAAGACAACCATCTAGCTACTGCTATGGACCCATAGTCCAGGGGTGAACTACTCACACATCAATCCGGAGGCGATCATGGCGATGAAGAGTCCTCCGGGAGATGATTCCCCTCTGGCAGGGTGCCGGAAGCGATCTCCTGAATCCCCCGAGATGGGATTGGCGGCGGCGGCGTCACAGTAAGGTTTTCCGTATCGTGGCTCTCGGTAATAGGGTATTCGCGACGAAGGCTATAAGTAGGCGGAAGGGCAGAGTCGGAGGGCTGACGAGGGGCCCACACCATAGGGTGGCGCGGGCCCCCCTCTGGCCGCGCGGCCCTATGGTGGCGGCGCCTCGTCGCCCCACTTCGTATCCCTTTCGGTCTTCTGGAAGCTTCGTGGAAAAATAAGACCCTGGGCGTTGATTTCGTCCAATTCTGAGAATATTTCCTTTGTAGGATTTCTGAAACCAAAAACAGCAGAAAACAGCAACTAGCTCTTCGGCATCTTGTTAATAGGTTAGTGCCGAAAAATGCATAATAATGATGTAAAGTATGTATAAAACATGTGAGTATTGTCATAAAAGTAGCATGGAACATAAGAAATTATAGATACATTTGAGAAGTATCACACTTTACAGCGATTTGTTTGTCATTACCCCATACAAAACTATATATATATCCTTGGTTCTTCTAAAGTACTCAAGGATATTCTTACTGTCGTCCAATGATCATCTCATGAATCATTCTGGTACATGCTCATAACACTTTAGAGCACAGGATATCTGATTGTGTACATATTAATCACTCATGTGTTTTTACTCATTGAGTGTCACATACACTCAAGTCTTGTAAAACCTTCATATGAAAAGAAAACCTTCTTAATATTTCTATATTGAACTACTTCAATATCCATTCTATGTACTTTGACTTCAACTTATTATGTGTTTCAATCTATCTTCATAGATCTTGACACTAAATATGTTTCAGTCCATATTATTTCATTGAAGTTAATTCTCAATGAAACCTTTTATAATCAAGTATATAATTACATCATTTATAACCAACTATATGTCATCTACATAAAGTATTATAAATATGTCTCAGCGCTGCCACTTAATTTCTTGCGAATGCAAGCATCGTCACCGTCTCTGATGAAATCAAAAACTCTTTGACTATTTCATCCGGTGAAGAATCCAACTCCACGATACTCACTTCATCCAATTGAAGTTTGTATACCTATCTAGTATTCCACGGACTAGCAAAACTCTTTGGTTTGTATCTAGTATACATCCTTCATACACACTTCTGGTAAGGATTGTATTTCTGCCATCCTACTATCATATCTCATAAAATAAATATGTAGCGATTACTAGAATAATCCATATAGACAATAAGCATCGCTACGAAATATCTAATCTTATCGTAGTCAACTCTTTGAACTTTGTCGTAAACAACTTTTTGACAAGTCGAGCTTTTTCAAGGATATTTCATCCAAGTCCATCTATTTTATAGGTCTTTTTACTTTCAAGAAAGTATTCACCTATCTTGGATTTCATGGCGCATAGCCATTTTAACGGAGTCAGGGCCCATCATAACTTATTTGTATGTAGTTGGTTTATCATTGTTCAAAATCAATCCTTTGTCCACAAATCATTTATCTGATCACAAAGTAAACCATATCTACAAGGTTCAATAGGTACTTTGATCTCCATGACTATAACATTTTGTAGACATGGGAGCCATCATTATCGTGGCCGCTTCCGGAACCATTTCCGATGCTGCGCTACTCTAATCATCATGCTCAGGTTCATAAACCTTATCAAGTTCCATTGTCCTCCCACTCAAAGACTTCGCTAGAAACAATTTCTTGGAAATAAGTAAGAAACATCGACAAACACTTTTATCTTTGTCTCCATAGTGGAAATAATTCCCAATCAATTCTCTGGGATAACCAACAAAGACATTCATCCGATTTTGGTTGTAAACTTATTTACTTATGATGTGCATACCAAAATTTAAGAAAGGACTATTAGGGTTTATACCCATGCCATAACTCGTATGGTGTCATTTCAACGGATCATGATGATGCTCTATTCAGTGTAAAAGTAGTAGTCTCTAAAGCATAATCCACAAAAATCTAATGGCTTCATTTTATCTCATCATTGACCCAACAAGGTTTGGATACATCTCTCGGATACTCTATCATCACTATGATACTGCAAGAAACGTGAGTTGTAGAACAATTTCATAACTCTCTTAGATGTTCGCTAAAGCTCGTAATTCAAATATTTCCACCATGATCCAATCATAGATATTTGAGTTTTCTATTACGATGATTTCCGCTTCATGCTGAAATTTATTTGAATCAATTCAAATGTTTCAAACTTCTTCCTTATCGAATATATCCACATATATATACTCAATTCATTGTTGGAAGTTTTCATGAAGTAGAAGAATCTCCCGCACACAACTATGCCCAGTGAACCACATACATCATCATGCATATTTCCACTAAGTTAGTTGCCCATTCAACTTTTGGCCTATGAATGGTATTTCAGTCATTCTCTTTTAGAAAAGATTTGCAAGCGCTAAACGATACAAAAATCAAATGACTCCAAAAATCCATTTGCATGGAGTTCCTTCATGCGTTCCTTTCTAACATGACCTAAATGGCGGTTCCACAAATAAGTGGAATTCAAATCATTTGCCTTATGGCATTTTAGCGTCAGTGTTATCTATGTGTGTTTCACCATTAAGATTTATAATAACTTATCCATCGTACATGGAGTAATGTCATAATTTGAACAACTCATTGTTTTTCATTTGACCAGAGCAAAATAACAATTTATTAAGTTCTTTATTATAAATTCTAAGGGCTAGGTAGAATGCCAACGACAAACATAATAACACTTTATTATGTTCCAGACGTGCATTATTACCATATTCCTTATCAGTCACTTAGGCCATCGTGTATTCTTGTATTGCGTTGTATTGTATGACATCTCATACCAACCAATCTGGTACAAATACCCAAGAATTTTATTATGTGACCAAACAAGGAATACATCCATAACATGTATATCATTTATATACACCTGAGGTAGACCTTCTAGTCTTTTTCTTTCTTTCTGCCAAAATATCTTTTGTAGTTTCTCTTTTAGCTTTCCTCATTCTTAGAAAACACTTCACCTTCAATAACTTCTAGGTTTGTTGGTCAAATACCAATAACCTTGAGGTTCTTATTTTGAAGTTGATCATCATAAGACAAGTGTTCCAGATTTCACTATTAGTAACTTTGTAATATGATGAACAATTTCACTCATAATTTTATCCATTATATCATGACGAATTTCCGAGACCATGTCTGTACATGCTAGGCTCGTAAAGTTTAACCTCAGTATTCGCATGTGCAAATCTGGCTGCACCAGTTGTATGCACACGTAGAATCTATAACACCCGATCATCACGTGATGCTTCGAAACGACGAGTCTTAGCAACGGTGCTGTAACAACCCAAAAATTTCAAAACAAACAAAATGAATTTCCCTAGTTCCAAATTTTGGAACCAACAAAAACTTTTATTAACATTAGCTTGATACATAGTGATCTTGCTTGATACTTGTGCTATTGCCATGATTGCTAGTTATTAGTATTTGAAGTGAGCTAAAAACCCTAAAGTGATCAAGTGAAGATCACCAACCCAATAAAACCAAGGAGAAAGAAATCAAATAAGAAGAACCTTAAACCCTAATCCTCTCCAGAATCAATTGGATCTTTTTTGAGAAACCCAAAATAAAATAAAAGACCTATGGTGGCATATAACCCCAATAGGTAAAATCTTGAACCCTACCTTTATTAATTATGCTAAATGGTGGTGAACCCTTGTGAACCCCACAAAACCCTAAACCTCACCCCTCTTTTCACCACCCTAGCTAAAATAAAATAAAAGGAAAATAAATAAGAAAAAGGTATATGTGCCTATGGCTATATTTATAAAACTTTACCCTAAGCCTTTCTACTTTGCTTAGAGGTTTAGAAAACCTTCATCCACCTTACCTAGTACCTATCAAACCATTTCCAAGTGGTTTCCAAAGAAAATAAAAAGAAACTAAAAATGCCATAGAGGCATATGTGAGAAAAATGCAAATTTGTGAATTTGAGAAGTTTGACCCTAGGACTTGTTGTGAATGGTTGGATCACTTCCAAATACCATTTCAATACTCAACAACATCAATTGGGCCAAGAACACTCAAATCAAAAATCAATGCCACATATGCATAGAGGCATATGAGAACCATAGCCCTTTTCACCAAATCTTGACCTATGCTTTTCTACCTTGACCAAATGGTGTGAAACCTTCTCCAAACCTAATATAACACCAAATTGACCCTAACCCATGTCCAAGTGAAGCAAGGTGAACCCTTTTCAAAAAATAATAAAACTTAACACATCACCTCTTATGTGTTATGGCCAATTTTGCAAATCTTGGATCAAGACCTTTTTGAATGGATTCAATGGTTTGGAAATGTTTCAAAACCAATAAGAATCACATTAGAGTCAACCAAAGTCAAAGTAAATGGAGAGAAATCAATTGGTGAGAAAATCCCATTTTCACTCAAATACACATAGAGCCAAATTTGCAAATCTTCAACCAAGGCCACCTTTGCTTGATCTCTTGCTTGTAAAACTCTTATATATGTTAAACAAACACAATTGCATCAAAGAAACAAAAATCCAATCAAAGGAAATCTCAAAACCATCTCACATATGATAATGGTCATATGTCACTTTTATAATATCTTCCCCACTTTGCCCCCTTTTATCTTCTGATTCCTCAACCAAACTTAGTCAACTATGACCATGTCATCCAAGACCATGTCAAGGTCAACAACTTCCATGTTGACCATCCCTGCTGAAGTTGACCAGGTTGACCAGTATAGTGTTGCCAAGTGGAGACTTTGGAATAAAGAGAAGATCATCTCACTTTTGCCATTTTGCAATTCCTCACCAAATTGACCACCACCACCACCATTCCACTTCTATGAATATATGATTGAGATCCACCAAGGGAATTTTCAAATTTTGAAAACTTTTCTCTTTCGGCCATATTCACAAACACCTTGTGTGCACCAACCAAACTTGAGCCCATACTGATTTTCTGGTTGGACTTGGTCCAACCCCTGGCCCCTCTCTGCTGCCCGGACACTTCACCTCACCCCTCTGCACCCCTGCCAAGCCTTGCCACCACTTGCTTTGGACCAGTTTTGACCAGAACGCCCCCATGCCGGCCTCATGTCACCCCCATGCTCACCCCTCTCCTCTCCCATCCAAATCACCTCAGCATGTCTACGAGCTTGCCCTCACTCTACTGATCACGACCATACACCTGCTGACTCGAGAGGACATCGACATTGGCCAGGACCAGCGCGCCCAGACACGCCCAGAGAACGCCCACGCGTGCCACGGTGCGCATGGTGACGTCCCCTGGACGCGCCAGAGCATCGCCATGCCTCGTCGCCTCCAACCTCCCCCTGACCTCAGCTTCTGCACGGAGCATCGCCACGGTACCAGTAAGCCCCCAGACACCCCCATCTCCCAGCTCGAGCACTGTCGCCGTCGTCACCTTCCACGACTTTCCGCCACCATACTGCCAGGACTCGAGGACGATGACGACGCGACCTTTCCTCCCCTGACCTCGCATGGATGCCCGTCGCGCTCACCGTGACACAAGGAACACGCTACGCCCATTCCTTACCCCTTCGTCGCCGTGGAACGACGTCCTCGCCGTCGACCTGCTCCGCACCCTCGGCCGACCCTCGCCCCTATAAATACCGACTCCCCCTAGACGAGTTCAGCACCTCAGTAGCTTCCCCTCCTTCTCCTCGATCTCCTAGACCCTTTCTCCACCTCGATTGAGCCCGAGGCCGCCGGAATTTGGACGGAGTCCGCCGCCACGGAAGCTCAGCGCCGCCGTTGATTTCCTCCACCCCAAGCTCTGCCGCGACCACCCTCTGCCTCCTCGTCCTCGACAACACCACCGCAGCGCCTCGCCAAGCCTCGCCGGAGCTCCGGTAAGCCGCTAGCCCCAAACCCTTGCCGTGCCTGCGCCGTCGCTCGTCGACGTCGACGACGACCCTGCGTCGTTAGATCCCCTTTAATCCTACGGTCCACAACACAGCTTACCGGTTCGGCGTTTTAAACGCCACGACAGTGGACCCCACCGTCAGCGGCCCGCGTCGCCAGCGAAGTTGGGCCGGCCCATTTAGGTTTCCCGCCCCCGTTTGAATTCAAAATAGTTTAATTCTTTTTCATTTATTTTACAATCTGATGCTAGATTCAAAATTTAATAGATCCAAATCTACTGAGCCAATTTCAATAAATTTTTATATTTTTAGAAAGCTCATGAAAGGCCCCAGCCAACCACACTGGATTCAAATCAAAATGTGTTGTATATTTTGAATAGTAAAAATAACAAATCAGTAACTTTTCAAACTTCAAATAAATCTTAAAAATCAACCATAAACTATTTTGAGGTGGTTCCACCTCTCAAAAATCACAATTGATGTTGTCTAATTTATTATGTAATAAAATACTATAGTTGTTTCATATGATCATGGGCTAAACTCACATAATGGCTATCTGGCCATTACTAGCCCATTTAAATTATGTTCCAAATTAGGGTTCAAACCTATGAGGGTAACACCTCATTTAAATCAACTTACCAAGTGGCCTAAAGTAATGTGATGATCCTTTTGTTTGGTCTCATATATGCTCACTTGAGGTTATTAATAGGAATTAAATAGCATGAGGTATGGAAACTCATTTAAATCTTTTTCTTGAATGATAAGTGTGAAGAGGTTGACTTTGGTCACCTAGGTCACATATTATGCATAAGAGAAATTAAATCTTAATAAGATGATAAGAGGAAATTATTTCTCTAAGTATTTAAAAGTAACACCTTACTTAGTATGAGAGGAAATTATTTTTCCTAAATAAGAAAACAACACCTTTAACCACTTAATAGTAATGAGTGATGCTAGTTTACTTGTGTAAATTATATGAGGTGTTTCACTTCATTTAAATCTGGTCCCAAGTACTTTCATATGAAGTTTGAACCCCTGGTCCAATACTCTCACATGAAATACTTGGAGATTTAAATCATAATAGGCACTATTAAATGGTATGAGGTATCCCTACCTCATTTAAATCATTTTTCTCAAATGATGATGATGAATGGTTGACTTAGGTCAACATAAATTCATGTGTGATGATTTGAGAAATTAAATCTTAAAGAAGATTCAATGAGAGGAAATTATTCCTCGAGAACTATATGGAAACTATCTTTTACATATAAAATAAGAGGAAATTATTCTTCCTCAAAGCAATACCACCAATGCACCAAATTGTATTAATTGTGTGCATAGAATAGTTTGTGTGAATATATGTGATGTTTGGAATAGCCAATGAATTGTTTGGTGATTGTATCCTCGTATTCGTATTTTAGACGCTAGTACCGGGGACTATCAAGAGGAGGAGGTTTTCTACCCAGAAGAAGGAGAAGAAGACCACTTTGATCAGTACACCACTCAAGGCAAGCTAGTATTCTTGCATGCTTTTACCAATGCAAGCTAACATCCTTGCAAACCATATTATGGCCAGCAAATATTCTTGCAAGACTACCCAAGTGCAAAGCTCCACAAGAGCAAGGCACCATTACTTTTTACTTTATGCTTATAATCCTATTTCCCAGTTTTACTTTACAAGCTTTTGTTTTTGATTATTTATAACTTGCTTTTATAGTTAACTTTGGTCTAGAGATAGAATACTACAAGAGTATCAAACTTAGCCTAGAAGGCTATAAGCTAGTTAGCACCCCTCATGACTAGTTGCTAGTGCTCAATATCAAAAGTGACTACTCTCGATGGGAACTTGTGATTTTTGAAATGACTTTGAAAACCTTGGAATGATGAGTCATTCTATTGAAAGATTTTTGAAGGTGAATGTGACTGGTGAATGTGACTGGTGAATGACTTGGTGAATTTTACAAAAACTGATGGTTGGGTTTGGATGCGATACCATTCCAATTTTGCAAGTACCCCCACAATACCTGATATGGGTAGGGCTTAACTAGAAGTTTATGTATCTTAGTATGGGTTCCCTCTAAACAAGCGTCATCGGGGTTATGCTGGAGGCTGCCTCTACAAAAGTGAAGTGATATGAAATGACGTGAAATGAGGTGAATGTCCGGCCCAAGCCCTGTGCAGTTCCCGGGTTAACAGTTGGTTTTCACCGGGAGGCCAAGCTCATGGGGAGAGATGCCTATACTAGGATATGTAAGTGAAAGGTTATGGTTGGTAGTCCGCACACGGAGTGTGGTAAATCAGGGCCAGTTAACCCTGACGGATTATTGCAAATGTTGTGGCACAAGTGTACGACCTCTGCAGAGTGTAGATCTATTCGAATAGCCGCGTCCTCGGTTATGGACGGTTGGAATGGCCATACTGTTCCGTCATCAGACCATTTTCAAAAGGTGACATGTGAATGGTGACTTGAGTTTTGAACTTGAAAGGTGAATGGTGAACTTGACTTTGAATCACAACTGAGTTGTGGGAATGACACTAATGTTCCCACTTGAGTTAGTTGAGCAAATGAAGGTTTTTGATTACGAAAGTGTTTATGAAATAAAACTGGCTTTATGCAAATGAAACTAGAGCTTAGAACCCCTTACTATAGTTGATAGTGTTTACCTTAGTATTAGTTTGCGAGTACTTTAAAGTACTCATGGCTTTGTCCCTGGCTATTCAAATGGCCAGACTATGAAGAGGAGTACCAGAACCCGGAAGAAGGACAGCAGGACGTCTACGACAACTAGGATCACTCCTGACGTCAACAGTTGCCTGTGGAATAGATGGACTACTACTACGCTACTTCGCTTCCGCTATGTGTTTTGTAATTGATCAATAGATCATCTACTATTGTAATGAGACTGGATCATGTGATCCCTTGTTGTAAGACAATTATGCGTTGTAATGAATGATGTGTTGTGATATTAATCTATTATGTCTCGCAAAAACAATATTCCTGGGATTGCGATGAATGGCATAATAGGCATCTGGACTTAAAAATCCGGGTGTTGACAAGTTGGTATCAGAGCCATTGTTGACCTTAGGAGACCCTAGTTAGAATGGACGTCTGAAAAACTTAGTTTCAAAACCAATGAAGTGAATATTTATGAAAACTTATTCTCACTCTTATCCTTGAGATCTTTTCAAAGAAAGAAATCCATACTCTGCTGTTCCTTGTAATGTTACATAAAATTTTGCACACTTGATCACTTCTTTAACTTACTTATCCTACTTGCTCACAGATGAAGTACCAATGGGAGTCCTATAAGCTTGGATCCGGAGATGACAAACAGTTCGAAAAGGAGTTGAAGCAACTGGTGGACTATCTAGGACACCCGTATCCCGAGTTCTTCGGAATACCCCTCAAAGCTCAGTTAGGAGAACCACCTCGGTGGGACGTTTCTACTGATCTACGAAGGAAGCTTGATGCCCCAGTATGGGAAACCATATGGTTTTCTGTAACGGGAAACACTTGGAAGGAAGGACTAGACAAAGCTATGCAAGAAGCAATTTCCCGTCTGTGTGGACAAAATGAGGACAAGATCAAGAACACTCGCTTCATCTACTACCCAAGGCATGACTCCATGGGAAGACCGATGACCATGCCCCCACCACAACCAAAGATGAACCCCTATGAAGCACCTCAGGACTTCAGGCAGTACAAAACCCGCAGAGATTTGGACAACGCCCTCGCCTCTCGCCAAGCACCTCACCCGTGAAGAAGAAGAATCCACCCGGAAGAGTAGTATCACCCCAGCACTTAAGTAGGTGTGAGTTGTATCAGGATCCCCCTTGTATCGTAGAACGATGAATGGTTCTTCAAACCAACGGTGTGTTAGATTTGTAATGTATGATGCTTGGTATGAATGAAAAAGTGTTGTTGGTTTTTACCCCCGCAACACTACTCAAATTTTTCAATTTGTGAACTTTTAAAAATTTAACAAAACAAACCATAGAAATTTCCCTCTTATCTTATCATCTACCTCGATGTTCAGATGGCCCCACCAACCCGCAACACCACCCCAGATGCCATGATGCAACTACTGCAGACAATGATGGCAGACCGAGAAGTCGAGAGAGCTGAACGCCAAGCCAACATCGCCGCACTGCAACAGATAGCTCAGAACAATCAAGGCCATGGAACCCACGATCACCCTGGATCGAAGCTGAAGAACTTTCAGCACACCAACCCTCCGATATTCAACAAGACTGAAGAGCCCCTCGATGCTGATGACTGGCTCCAGACCATGGAAAATAACCTCGAAGTTGCCCAAGTTGAAGCCGCAGAGAAAGTGCTGTTCGCCACGCACTACTTAGCAGGACCAGCCAGAGCTTGGTGGACCAGCACCCGTGCCATGAATGCAGGACAGATGATGACCTGGGAAGACTTCAAGCTGAAATTTAGCAAGTACCATGTGCCCCAAGGACTGATCAAGAAGATGAGAGACGAGTTCTGTGAACTCAAGCAAGGAAGAATGTCCGTGGTGGAATACCGCGACAGGTTTCTTACTCTGTCAAGGTACGCCCCGGATGAGACCGACACCAATGAGAAGAGAAAGGAAAGATTTCTGAACGGACTGCACGACGAGATGCAAACTGTGTTAGTGAACATTCCGTTCGCTGACTTAGAAGCCCTCGTGGACTCAGCCATACAGATGGAAGGAAAGCTGCATCAGGCCAATGAGAACCGCAAGAGAAGAATGATGAACCAGAATGGACCCCACCATAATCAGAAGTATCTCAATAACTCCTCTGGAGGATTCACCCCAAGATACAACAAGCCAACCACTCAGAATTATCGCCCCAACTACACCAACAACAACGGAGGACCCCCGAAGCCCGGAGGCAACAACAACAACAATCACAACAACAACACCCACCCCAACAGCAACAACAACAACGGTAACAACAACAACCCCAATACTGCCCCGAGGACTGGAAGCAACGCTGTTCCCGTCAACCCCAAGGACAAGTCCACCATCAACTGCTATGAATGTGGAGTTGTGGGTCACTACTCCAATGAGTGCCCTAAGAAGCTTGCCAAGATTGCCGCCAATACCGCTGCCCCTGCTCAGCAACAGCGTCGCTTCGCCGGTAGAAGGAACCAGAACAACAACAACGGCCGCCTCTACCACATGAATGCCACTGAAGCTCAGGAAGCACCCCAGACCATGCCAAGTATGTATTCCTGTTAATCAAAATACACAATCTCTCTTAGGAACCTAACTTTTCTTAAAATCTCGGGACGAGATTTGTTTAAGGGGGAAGGGTTTGTAACAACCCAAAAATTTCAAAACAAACAAAATGAATTTCCCTAGTTCCAAATTTTGGAACCAACAAAAACTTTTATTAAAATTAGCTTGATACATAGTGATCTTGCTTGATACTTGTGCTATTGCCATGATTGCTAGTTATTAGTATTTGAAGTGAGCTAAAAACCCTAAAGTGATCAAGTGAAGATCACCAACCCAATAAAACCAAGGAGAAAGAAATCAAATAAGAAGAACCTTAAACCCTAATCCTCTCCAGAATCAATTGGATCTTTTTTGAGAAACCCAAAATAAAATAAAAGACCTATGGTGGCATATAACCCCAATAGGTAAAATCTTGAACCCTACCTTTATTAATTATGCTAAATGGTGGTGAACCCTTGTGAACCCCACAAAACCCTAAACCTCACCCCTCTTTTCACCACCCTAGCTAAAATAAAATAAAAGGAAAATAAATAAGAAAAAGGTATATGTGCCTATGGCTATATTTATAAAACTTTACCCTAAGCCTTTCTACTTTGCTTAGAGGTTTAGAAAACCTTCATACACCTTACCTAGTACCTATCAAACCATTTCCAAGTGGTTTCCAAAGAAAATAAAAAGAAACTAAAAATGCCATAGAGGCATATGTGAGAAAAATGCAAATTTGTGAATTTGAGAAGTTTGACCCTAGGACTTGTTGTGAATGGTTGGATCACTTCCAAATACCATTTCAATACTCAACAACATCAATTGGGCCAAGAACACTCAAATCAAAAATCAATGCCACATATGCATAGAGGCATATGAGAACCATAGCCCTTTTCACCAAATCTTGACCTATGCTTTTCTACCTTGACCAAATGGTGTGAAACCTTCTCCAAACCTAATATAACACCAAATTGACCCTAACCCATGTCCAAGTGAAGCAAGGTGAACCCTTTTCAAAAAATAATAAAACTTAACACATCACCTCTTATGTGTTATGGCCAATTTTGCAAATCTTGGATCAAGACCTTTTTGAATGGATTCAATGGTTTGGAAATGTTTCAAAACCAATAAGAATCACATTAGAGTCAACCAAAGTCAAAGTAAATGGAGAGAAATCAATTGGTGAGAAAATCCCATTTTCACTCAAATACACATAGAGCCAAATTTGCAAATCTTCAACCAAGGCCACCTTTGCTTGATCTCTTGCTTGTAAAACTCTTATATATGTTAAACAAACACAATTGCATCAAAGAAACAAAAATCCAATCAAAGGAAATCTCAAAACCATCTCACATATGATAATGGTCATATGTCACTTTTATAATATCTTCCCCACTTTGCCCCCTTTTATCTTCTGATTCCTCAACCAAACTTAGTCAACTATGACCATGTCATCCAAGACCATGTCAAGGTCAACAACTTCCATGTTGACCATCCCTGCTGAAGTTGACCAGGTTGACCAGTATAGTGTTGCCAAGTGGAGACTTTGGAATAAAGAGAAGATCATCTCACTTTTGCCATTTTGCAATTCCTCACCAAATTGACCACCACCACCACCATTCCACTTCTATGAATATATGATTGAGATCCACCAAGGGAATTTTCAAATTTTGAAAACTTTTCTCTTTCGGCCATATTCACAAACACCTTGTGTGCACCAACCAAACTTGAGCCCATACTGATTTTCTGGTTGGACTTGGTCCAACCCTGGCCCCTCTCTGCTGCCCAGACACTTCACCTCACCCCTCTGCACCCCTGCCAAGCCTTGCCACCACTTGCTTTGGACCAGTTTTGACCAGAACGCCCCCATGCCGGCCTCATGTCACCCCCCATGCTCACCCCCTCTCCTCTCCCATCCAAATCACCTCAGCATGTCTCTGAGCTTGCCCTCACTCTACTGATCACGACCATACACCTGCTGACTCGAGAGGACGTCGACATTGGCCAGGACCAGCGCGCCCAGACACGCCCAGAGAACGCCCACGCGTGCCACGGTGCGCATGGTGACGTCCCCTGGACGCGCCAGAGCATCGCCATGCCTCGTCGCCTCCAACCTCCCCCTGACCTCAGCTTCTGCACGGAGCATCGCCACGGTACCAGTAAGCCCCCAGACACCCCCATCTCCCAGCTCGAGCACTGTCGCCGTCGTCACCTTCCACGACTTTCCGCCACCATACTGCCAGGACTCGAGGACGATGACGACGCGACCTTTCCTCCCCTGACCTCGCATGGATGCCCGTCGCGCTCACCGTGACACAAGGAACACGCTACGCCCATTCCTTACCCCTTCGTCGCCGTGGAACGACGTCCTCGCCGTCGACCTGCTCCGCACCCTCGGCCGACCCTCGCCCCTATAAATACCGACTCCCCCTAGACGAGTTCAGCACCTCAGTAGCTTCCCCTCCTTCTCCTCGATCTCCTAGACCCTTTCTCCACCTCGATTGAGCCCGAGGCCGCCGGAATTTGGACGGAGTCCGCCGCCACGGAAGCTCAGCGCCGCCGTTGATTTCCTCCACCCCAAGCTCTGCCGCGACCACCCTCTGCCTCCTCGTCCTCGACAACACCACCGCAGCGCCTCGCCAAGCCTCGCCGGAGCTCCGGTAAGCCGCTAGCCCCAAACCCTTGCCGTGCCTGCGCCGTCGCTCGTCGACGTCGACGACGACCCTGCGTCGTTAGATCCCCTTTTAATCCTACGGTCCACAACACAGCTTACCGGTTCGGCGTTTTAAACGCCCTGACAGTGGACCCCACTGTCAGGCGGCCCGCCCGCGTCGCCAGCGAAGTTGGGCCGGCCCATTTAGGTTTCCCGCCCCCGTTTGAATTCAAAATAGTTTAATTCTTTTTCATTTATTTTACAATCTGATGCTAGATTCAAAATTTAATAGATCCAAATCTACTGAGCCAATTTCAATAAATTTTTATATTTTTAGAAAGCTCATGAAAGGCCCCAGCCAACCACACTGGATTCAAATCAAAATGTGTTGTATATTTTGAATAGTAAAAATAACAAATCAGTAACTTTTCAAACTTCAAATAAATCTTAAAAATCAACCATAAACTATTTTGAGGTGGTTCCACCTCTCAAAAATCACAATTGATGTTGTCTAATTTATTATGTAATAAAATACTATAGTTGTTTCATATGATCATGGGCTAAACTCACATAATGGCTATCTGGCCATTACTAGCCCATTTAAATTATGTTCCAAATTAGGGTTCAAACCTATGAGGGTAACACCTCATTTAAATCAACTTACCAAGTGGCCTAAAGTAATGTGATGATCCTTTTGTTTGGTCTCATATATGCTCACTTGAGGTTATTAATAGGAATTAAATAGCATGAGGTATGGAAACTCATTTAAATCTTTTTCTTGAATGATAAGTGTGAAGAGGTTGACTTTGGTCACCTAGGTCACATATTATGCATAAGAGAAATTAAATCTTAATAAGATGATAAGAGGAAATTATTTCTCTAAGTATTTAAAAGTAACACCTTACTTAGTATGAGAGGAAATTATTTTTCCTAAATAAGAAAACAACACCTTTAACCACTTAATAGTAATGAGTGATGCTAGTTTACTTGTGTAAATTATATGAGGTGTTTCACTTCATTTAAATCTGGTCCCAAGTACTTTCATATGAAGTTTGAACCCCTGGTCCAATACTCTCACATGAAATACTTGGAGATTTAAATCATAATAGGCACTATTAAATGGTATGAGGTATCCCTACCTCATTTAAATCATTTTTCTCAAATGATGATGATGAATGGTTGACTTAGGTCAACATAAATTCATGTGTGATGATTTGAGAAATTAAATCTTAAAGAAGATTCAATGAGAGGAAATTATTCCTCGAGAACTATATGGAAACTATCTTTTACATATAAAATAAGAGGAAATTATTCTTCCTCAAAGCAATACCACCAATGCACCAAATTGTATTAATTGTGTGCATAGAATAGTTTGTGTGAATATATGTGATGTTTGGAATAGCCAATGAATTGTTTGGTGATTGTATCCTCGTATTCGTATTTTAGACGCTAGTACCGGGGACTATCAAGAGGAGGAGGTTTTCTACCCAGAAGAAGGAGAAGAAGACCACTTTGATCAGTACACCACTCAAGGCAAGCTAGTATTCTTGCATGCTTTTACCAATGCAAGCTAACATCCTTGCAAACCATATTATGGCCAGCAAATATTCTTGCAAGACTACCCAAGTGCAAAGCTCCACAAGAGCAAGGCACCATTACTTTTTACTTTATGCTTATAATCCTATTTCCCAGTTTTACTTTACAAGCTTTTGTTTTTGATTATTTATAACTTGCTTTTATAGTTAACTTTGGTCTAGAGATAGAATACTACAAGAGTATCAAACTTAGCCTAGAAGGCTATAAGCTAGTTAGCACCCCTCATGACTAGTTGCTAGTGCTCAATATCAAAAGTGACTACTCTCGATGGGAACTTGTGATTTTTGAAATGACTTTGAAAACCTTGGAATGATGAGTCATTCTATTGAAAGATTTTTGAAGGTGAATGTGACTGGTGAATGTGACTGGTGAATGACTTGGTGAATTTTACAAAAACTGATGGTTGGGTTTGGATGCGATACCATTCCAATTTTGCAAGTACCCCCACAATACCTGATATGGGTAGGGCTTAACTAGAAGTTTATGTATCTTAGTATGGGTTCCCTCTAAACAAGCGTCATCGGGGTTATGCTGGAGGCTGCCTCTACAAAAGTGAAGTGATATGAAATGACGTGAAATGAGGTGAATGTCCGGCCCAAGCCCTGTGCAGTTCCCGGGTTAACAGTTGGTTTTCACCGGGAGGCCAAGCTCATGGGGAGAGATGCCTATACTAGGATATGTAAGTGAAAGGTTATGGTTGGTAGTCCGCACACGGAGTGTGGTAAATCAGGGCCAGTTAACCCTGACGGATTATTGCAAATGTTGTGGCACAAGTGTACGACCTCTGCAGAGTGTAGATCTATTCGAATAGCCGCGTCCTCGGTTATGGACGGTTGGAATGGCCATACTGTTCCGTCATCAGACCATTTTCAAAAGGTGACATGTGAATGGTGACTTGAGTTTTGAACTTGAAAGGTGAATGGTGAACTTGACTTTGAATCACAACTGAGTTGTGGGAATGACACTAATGTTCCCACTTGAGTTAGTTGAGCAAATGAAGGTTTTTGATTACGAAAGTGTTTATGAAATAAAACTGGCTTTATGCAAATGAAACTAGAGCTTAGAACCCCTTACTATAGTTGATAGTGTTTACCTTAGTATTAGTTTGCGAGTACTTTAAAGTACTCATGGCTTTGTCCCTGGCTATTCAAATGGCCAGACTATGAAGAGGAGTACCAGAACCCGGAAGAAGGACAGCAGGACGTCTACGACAACTAGGATCACTCCTGACGTCAACAGTTGCCTGTGGAATAGATGGACTACTACTACGCTACTTCGCTTCCGCTATGTGTTTTGTAATTGATCAATAGATCATCTACTATTGTAATGAGACTGGATCATGTGATCCCTTGTTGTAAGACAATTATGCGTTGTAATGAATGATGTGTTGTGATATTAATCTATTATGTCTCGCAAAAACAATATTCCTGGGATTGCGATGAATGGCATAATAGGCATCTGGACTTAAAAATCCGGGTGTTGACAGGTGCATACTAAGGACGATCACTTCATGGATATGCGAATATCGTTAGTGCCCCAATAGTTGGAGGATTGGGACGCCTGGCGTCTGATACGTCCAAAACGTATCTACTTTCCCGAACACTTTTGCTATTGTTTTACCTCTAATTTGTGTATTTTGGATGCAACTAACACGGACTAACGCTGTTTTCAGCAGAACTGCTCTGGTGTCTCGTTTTTGTGCAGAAATCCAACTTTTGGGAAAAACCTCGGAATTTATGCAGAAGGCCCTATTTTCCCAGGAAACTAACGGAGCCAGAAGGGCAATTGAAGTGGAGGCCCGAGGGCCCCACACCATAGGGCGGCGCGGCCCAGGGGGGGCCCGCGCGGCCCTGTGGTGTGGCCCCCTCGGCCGGCCTCCGACGCCCTCCTTCGGACTATTTATCGGCCTCGACCTAAAAACGCACGGAGAGAAGTCGAAGTCGCCAGAAACCCTCCAGAACGCCGCCACATCGCGAAACTCCGTCGCGGGAGCCAGAAGTCTCCGTTCTGGCACTCCGCCGGGACGGGGAATTGGAGGAGATCATCGCCACCATCACCGCCAACGCCTCTACATCAACCAGCCATGTTTCCCCCATCCATGTGTGAGTAATTCCCCCTCTGTAGGCCGAAGGGGATGGTAGGGATTGGATGAGATTGGTCATGTAATAGCATAAGATTGTTAGGGCATAGTGCCTAGTGTCCGTAGTTGGTACTTTGATGATATTGTTGCAACTTGTTATGCTTAATGCTTGTCACTAGGGCCCGAGTGCCATGATCTCAGATCTGAACATGTTATTGTTTCATCAAGATAATCATTGTTTATGGTCTTACCTATAAGTTGTATACACATGTCGCTGTCCGGAACCGATGGCCCCGAAGTGACAGAAATCGGGACAACCGGAGGGAATGGTAGCGATGTGAGGATCACATGTGTTCATGGAGTGTTAATGCTTTGCTCCGGTACTCTATTAAAAGGAGTACCTTAATATCCAGTAGTTTCCCTTGAGGCCCGGCTGCCACCGGCTGGTAGGACAAAAGATGTTGTGCAAGTTTCTCATTGCGAGCACGCACGACTATATATGGAACACATGCCTATTGATTGCTTTGTACTTGGACACCGTTTTATTATTATCTGCAAATGCCCTGCTATGATTGTTACATGAGTTTCTCTCATCCATGCAACGCCCGTTATCCGTCCCCGTGCCTACAGTATTTTAATCCTGCTGTTTACTAAAATCACTACTGCTGTCTCTGTTACTCTGCTGCTGTTATTTCACTACTGCTACTGCTATAAACCTGTTACTACTGATAAACTCTTGCGAGCAAGTCTGTTTCCAGGTGCAACTGAATTGACAACTCCGTTGTTAAGGCTTCCAAGTGTTCTTTGTCTCCCCTTGTGTCGAATCAATAAATTGGGTTTTACTTCCCTCGAAGACTGTTGCGATCACCTATACTTGTGGGTCATCAAGACTATTTTCTGGCGCCGTTGCCGGGGAGCATAGCTTTATTTGGAAGTTCACTTGGATTAATATTGTTCGCTGCAAATTCTCCATCATGGGTAAACCTCGCGATACTAAGATCGCCATATTACCATCCACTACAAGAAAAGGTACAATTCTGAATACCTCTGCTGCTCTTGATTCACCATCTGTGATTGATAAACTTGTTTCACCGCCACATGCTTCTCATGCGGGTACATCTGCTGAATCTGAACACTCTCATAATATTGATAATGTTTCTGCTGTGCTTGATGATAGTGGTTCATTGGGATCTTTTCTAGATGCTACAATTGCTAGGTCTAGACAAATTGAAAATACTGAAACTCCTAATGCTACTACACCTGTTAGTTCACCTGAACTTGGTTATTTTAGTGATGATCCTGAGGAAGATTATGTGGAGCTTAATGATGATTTTATTGAAAAATGCAATGCTACTACTGATGCAAGAAAAATTAAAAAGTTGCTTGCAGAACATGCTGTTAGATATAAACTGTCTCCTGATCCTAAGTTTGCCACATCTCCTATAAACATTAGGGATAAAGATTATGATTTTTCTCTTGATCTATCTCATATAGCTATTGTTGAGAAAACACCCTTTTGTGGTACTAAAAAAGAAAGTGCTGTTGAACACATGACTGAGCTATCTACTCTTAGTAGCTTGTTTTCTGATGATGTTAAGATGCGTACTTACTTTGTTGCTAAAATATTTCCATTCTCATTAAAGGATGACGCTAAAACTTGGTATAATAATTTGCCACCTAATTCTATTAAAAGTCCGAAAGAATTGCTTGATGTTTTCTTCCGCAAATACTTTCCTGCTAGTGCTCAACATATTGCTTTGCAGAGAATTTATAATTTTAATCAGGAAGATGAAGAGAAATTGCCTGAGGCTTGGTCGAGATTCTGCTCTCTTATTAGAGCTCGACCTGAGCATGATTTGGAAAAGCATGATTTACTTGATATATTTTATAGTGGACTAACCATTGAGTCTAGGGCATACCTGGATAGTTGTGCTGGTTGTGTTTTCGGAAAAGAACTCCAGGGCGGCTGAAGAATTATTGGCTAAAATAAGCCAGAATCATGATGATTGGACTACGCCTGAACCGACTCCAACTCCAATATTGAAGAAGCGGGGTTTAATTAAATTGAATTATGAAGATATGAGGGAAGCCAAGAAGTCTCTCAAGGAGAAAGGTATTAAATCTGAAGATGTGAAGAATCTACCTCCTATTGAAGATATATGTGAGATAATTCCCCCTTCATCCATGATTGAGGTAAACTCCCTTCAACGCTTTACTAGGGAAGATATTCCGTATTCGAAACCTCCTGCACAATGCTTAGATGAGTTTGATAATTATATTGTTAAGCAAGAAAATTTTAATATGAGAGTAGAGAATCATTTAATGGAAAATTCTCAAGCTATTAGTGAATTGCATGATATTGTGGAGAGAACCTCCAATGATGTTAAGATGCTTGTTAAACATTTTCAAATGATTCAAACTCAAATTGATCAACTCACTAAAGTGCAAAATGACTTGTTAGGGAATAATTCTAAAGAGAAACATGCTTATGAAGTAACAACTAGAGGTGGTGTCTCTACCCAGGATCCTCTATATCTGAAGGGCATCCCAAAAGAGTTGAACAAGATTCTCAACGCATTGAACCTAGTGCTCATTCTAGGAAGAAAAAGAAGAAGAAACATAAAAATGTTGTAGAATCCTCTGAACCTGTTAATGATCCTAATAGTATTTCTATTTCTGATGCTGAAACTGAAAGTGGTAATGAACATGATAATGATAATGATAATGATAAGAATGATACTCCTGATAAAGAAGAGGTTGAAGAAGAACCTGAAAAGCATGCTAAAAATAAAAAGTACACTAAAGAAGATTTTATTGCTGAGAAACATGGTAATGAAAGAGAACCTTGGGTGCAAAAGCAAATGCCTTTTCCTGCTAAGAAATTAAAATCAAAGGGAGAAGAACACTATAATAAATTTTGCGATTGGATGAAACCTTTATTCTTGCAAATCCCTTTGGTGATGCTATTAAATTGCCACCTTATTCAAAGTATATGAAAGATATTGTTACTAACAAAAGGAAAATCCCCAATGAGGAAATTTCCACCATGCTTGCTAATTACTCTTTCAATGGCAAAGTTCCGAAGAAGTTGGGCGACCCAGGTATACCTACTATTCCTTGTTCTATCAAGAATAATTATGTTAAAACTGCTCTATGTGACTTGGGAGCCGGTGTTAGTGTTATGCCTTTTTCTCTTTATAAGAGACTTTACTTAGATAAGTTGATACCTACTGATATATCTTTGCAAATGGATGATAAATCTACTGCTATTCCTGTTGGTATATGTGAGAATGTTCCTGTTCAAGTTACTACTAACTGCTTGATATTAACTGATTTTGTTGTGTTGGAAATGCCGGAAGATGATAATATGTCTATTATTCTTGGGAGACCTTTTCTTAACACCGCAGGGGCTGTTATTGATTGCAACAAAGGAAAGGTTACTTTCAATGTTGATGATAGGGAGCATACCGTTTATTTTCCTAAGAAGATTGAGAAAGCGTGTGGAGTCAATACTATTTCTAATGTGAGAACTATCAAAGTGGGAACTATTGATTGTCCTATATATGAGCCTAAGGAAGAATATCAAACTCTCGTGATTGGATCCATATCAATACAATTCAAGGTAACATGATTGATTTGAGGTTTATTTCTTCTTATGCTATGTAAAATTTATTTGGTGGCAAGACTTGATCAACCTTGTTAACAAATACTTTTTGTATGCATAGAGAGGGTAAACAACATCTCTTTCTTCCTCCACTTGCTCTAGTTGCTGTAGCACTTTTAATTTGCAAAGTTCTTTAGTTATTTGAAGATTTCGAAATTTTTCCTGGCCAGTAATAATAAACTAAATACCCAGAAATGTGCGTTTTTCAAAGTTTTCAAAAATTCACAAAAATTATACCGTTGGTCCTATTTTTCGACGAGACACCTGGGAGCACCAGAGGATGACTTGTGGGGCACCAGAGGGCGCCAAACCACAGGCCGGCGCGGCCAAGGAGGTGGCCGCGCCACCATGTGGTGTGGGCCCCCCTCTGCCCCACTTTGTCATCTCTTTCGCCCAGAGCAGTCTCTCTCCCGAAAAAACTCGTACCAAGTTCCTCTCACTCGCGTTTTTGCTCCAGAGCTCCAGATTTTTCGATCTCTTTGCTCAGCCCAGATTTCTGTCTGAAATTTGGCACATTTGCTCTTCGGTATGTGACTCCTCCACCCATCCAAGTAGAATTTCGTTTGGTTGAGTATATCTTGAATATTTTGCTGCTGTAGGTAACATGTTTAGTGAGCTTGCATGCTTGTTCTAAGTGGTAGAAACTAGTTTTGATGCATGATTAGTACTCGAGCAAGTTCCTATGGTAGTTTCCCTCAATTATATGTCACCAAATCAAAAAATTTATATTGGTTGTTGAAATTTCAGAAAATGGAGTGGAATAGATATCACTTGAACCAGCAAGAATTGGAAGTCCAACAAGTTATGATAGTCAATCGTGAAGAGGGAGTATACCCCTCTTACTACCCGTGCGCGGATTTCATGAGAAGCGCGGGGATATTTGAAGATGTTCAAACTCTAATTTCTCGTGCAGGGCTGAGTGACTTTGTTGAAGGAGAGCCAAGACAATATGTGAAATTAACTATGTCTTTTGTGCAGGACTTCAAGTTCAATTGGTCGTGATCTAACCCTACGGTCCAGTATAAAATTTACAATAAAGCTGTCAACTTGCCATTTAGTGCTTTCTGTGCAGCAATTAGAGTACCGCAATGGGGATCATGTGAGAAGATAAAGGGATCGCCGCAAGAACTCTCGGATCTTTACAAGATGATTTGCGATGGAAGGAGTTTCTCAGGTGAAAGTGGTAAAATCACTAGTATTCAACTCCCGGCTATCCGCTACTTTGCCTATTTTATTACCAAGTGCGTTCTCGCCAAAAGGATTGGTGGTAAACTTTCTATCCCGGATTTGGCTTTTCTAGCTGCAGCACTGCAAAATAGTAGGTCTTATAATTTGGGGGCATTAATAGCTTATAGACTTGCCACTAACCGTGAGAAAGGTGGAATTTGTGGAGGTCTCATCGCCTCCCGTTTACTAGCTTTTCATAATGTAGAACCTCATCATTTTGATATTCCGTTCCCCATAGAAAAACTTGACATAGCCTCTATGATTAAACATGAATTTGTTTCAGATTCCTCCAACTTGGGTAACCTGTATTATAGGATGATATTTTATAAGAAAGTTTGGAGAATAACTAAGAAAACTGAGAAATTAGTAAGATTGCCTGCGCCTGTTCTGTCTAACCTTGATTCCAGGGGAGATTGGTCGGTCACAGAGGGTGCACTGGATGCATACATAGAGAGAGGAGGCCATCATGCAAGAGACGACATAGAGGTCGAGGAGCACCTCGACTCATCATCCGATGCAGCAAGTTCCTCGCATCAACATGGTGGATATGCGGAGCCTCCACGCTTTTCTTCTGCACAGGAGCTTTACTATGACTACTCCATGGACTACCCACCGGCGAGGAACAACGACCCTCGTTGGGGTTGAACTCCACTTAGGCCAAAAGCCTAAGCTTGGGGGGAGGTATACCAGCATCACTCATTCTTTGCATACTATGGTTGCTGGATACTTGTACATACTTGTTTTGTTCGATTGAGTGGTTTTCTAATGAGAGAAAGATAATATTTGGGGAAGTGCTGCCTGAAAACAGATTCTGGAACGTTACCGTAAAAATTCTCAAAAATAGCCAGAGAGTCATTTTGAGCTGCCAATTTTTGTGCAGGTTCCCCAGGTTGTTATCTAACTTTCATTAGTTGAACATTTTTCGATCTGAGCAACGTAAGATTTTTGTAAAAATCGATTTCTGTACTGCTGTCAGGTTTTGGCAGATTTCTGCCATCTCGCTTTTCTGTGTTTCTTTCAGTTTGCTATTTCTTGATTTCGCTTTGTTTCCTTCCCAAAACACAAAAAGACCAAAAATATTTCTGTTATTTCTCTTCACCATTTGTTTGCTTTAGTTTCTTGCATTTGTTTCACTTTATTTGATATTGCTAGTTTGCTATAAGAAAACCCAAAAAGATTTTGCTTTGTTTGTTTGTTTCCTCTTGTTCTTATTTGCAATTTGAAAACACCAAAAATATTTGCTGTTCTTCTCTGGTTTGTAAAGTTCTTTATGAGTTCAATGGTCTTCGGTGGCTGGAGCGTGGTTTTCATTTCATATTATCCAAGCTGCACAAGTGAAAAGGCAATAATGACGATCTACGACAATCTGATTGTGGTGAGAGGCTGGTATGAACTCTATTTGTTTTCATTTTTGTACATATACTCATCCATGTGAGCATGCTTAGTTGGTTCATGTGCGGTATATGTTATTTGGGAAAGTCTAGTAGTTCATGACCTCTCATGTTTAGCTCCAATTTATTAATACGAGTAGCATGTCATGTATGTTTGTTTGCATTGTTTTATTCATAAGTAAGTATGGCATTGTGGTATCCTCCTCTGAATAATTCATTTATATCGACTTGGCACATGCTCACGCATGCATATGACTGAACAAAAAGTCAATTAAGCCTCGATGATTTATATTGCTTCAGAGTTCTTGTATCACTTTTATGCCTCCGTTAATTTATTTTGCCGCAAGCATGATTATGACAGTTACTGCTCTCTTGATTTGTCGCTCCCTAGTCTATTGCTAGCCTTCACTTGTACTGAGCGGGAACGCTGCTCGTACTTCCAAACACATGAAAACCAAGTTATTCCAGAGTGTCTACCATAAATACCTATGCATGGCATTTCAAACCATTCCAAGTAAATTCTCATGCGCTACCTTTAAAACCTTCAAAATGCTTCTCAATTTGTGTTTATGTTTCATAGCTCATGAGGAAGTATGTGGTGTTTAGCTTTCAACCTTGTCATTTACTTTTGACGGACTCTCATATGGACTAGTGGCACATCCGCTTATCCAATAATTTTGCAAAAAGAGCTGGCAATGGGATTCCCAGTCCCGAATTAATTAACTTAAATCGACACTCCTCCATGGTTTGTGATTGTTGGACGGCACCCGAAGGATTCGGTTAGCCATGGCTTGTGTAAGCAAAGGTTGGGGGGAGTGTCATCATCATAATAAAACCAAAATAAAAAGGCACTCCTTCATGGTATGAGATTGTCGGCAGGCACCCGAGGATTCGGTTAGCCATGGTTTGTGAAAGAAAGGTTGGAAGGAGTGCCAAATAAATATGCAATAATTCATGGGAGCCGCTCTTGAAAGTCCGGTTGGCGAGGTAGTTAGTGTACCCATTACCATTCGTTGACAACAACAAACACCTCTCAAAATAATTTTACTCCTGTGATTTCAAAAAATGAAAAGCTCTAGCGCATGTTAATCCCTGCTTCCCTCTGCGAAGGGTCAATCTTTTACTTTTATGTTGTGTCTCCATTATTTCTTTGAGCACTATCTTGAGAGCACAACTGTCATTCTTAGTATAATATGCTTGTCTCAAAATATGATTGATTGTGGTATAACTTTGATGCATTTATCTTTTGACAATCACTACTTCTAGTCTTTCTATGAACTCCAGAGGTGCCCGGGCATTTATGTTTTGCCAATCAAATACAGGCAAGCGAGATACCACTTTATCATACTCTCTTATGAACATTGCAATCCTGCTTATATACATGATTCATGATGCTTATTATTAATTGTTGGTACCTTTCCATGATTGACATAGCTGTTAGATGATCTTATTTGCATGTATCTCATTATGAACTGCTTGAGTATTAACCATTGCATGAGAATATATACATCATATGAGCAAATGTGTTCGTGAAAGTTCTTTTATCGCTCAGTTGTTAACTGAATTGCTTGAGGACAAGCAATAAGCTAAGCTTGGGGGGAGTTGATACGTCCAAAACGTATCTACTTTCCCGAACACTTTTGCTATTGTTTTACCTCTAATTTGTGTATTTTGGATGCAACTAACACGGACTAACGCTGTTTTCAGCAGAACTGCTCTGGTGTCTCATTTTTGTGCAGAAATCCAACTTTCGGGAAAAACCTCAGAATTTATGCAGAAGGCCCTATTTTCCCAGGAAACTAACGGAGCCAGAAGGGCAATTGAAGTGGAGGCCCGAGGGCCCCACACCATAGGGCGGCGCGGCCCAGGGGGGGCCCGCACGGCCCTGTGGTGTGGCCCCCTCGGCCGGCCTCCGACGCCCTCCTTCGGACTATTTATCGGCCTCGACCTAAAAACGCACGGAGAGAAGTCGAAGTCGCCAGAAACCCTCCAGAACGCCGCCATATCGCGAAACTCCGTCGCGGGAGCCAGAAGTCTCCGTTCTGGCACTCCGCCGGGACGGGGAATTGGAGGAGATCATCGCCGCCATCACCGCCAACGCCTCTACATCAACCAGCCATGTTTCCCCTATCCATGTGTGAGTAATTCCCCCGCTGTAGGCCGAAGGGGATGGTAGGGATTGGATGAGATTGGTCATGTAATAGCATAAGATTGTTAGGGCATAGTGCCTAGTGTCCATAGTTGGTACTTTGATGATATTGTTGCAACTTGTTATGCTTAATGCTTGTCACTAGGGCCCGAGTGCCATGATCTCAGATCTGAACATGTTATTGTTTCATCAAGATAATCATTGTTTATGGTCTTACCTATAAGTTGTATACACATGTCATTTGTCCGGAACCGATGGCCCCGAAGTGACAGAAATCGGGACAACCGGAGGGAATGGTAGCGATGTGAGGATCACATGTGTTCACGGAGTGTTAATGCTTTGCTCCGGTACTCTATTAAAAGGAGTACCTTAATATCCAGTAGTTTCCCTTGAGGCCCGGCTGCCACCGGCTGGTAGGACAAAAGATGTTGTGCAAGTTTCTCATTGCGAGCACGCACGACTATATATGGAACACATGCCTATTGATTGCTTTGTACTTGGACACCGTTTTATTATTATCTGCAAATGCCCTGCTATGATTGTTACATGAGTTTCTCTCATCCATGCAACGCCCGTTATCCGTCCCCGTGCCTACAGTATTTTAATCCTGCTGTTTACTAAAATCACTACTGCTGTCTCTGTTACTCTGCTGCTGTTATTTCACTACTGCTACTGCTATAAACCTGTTACTACTGATAAACTCTTGCGAGCAAGTCTGTTTCCAGGTGCAACTGAATTGACAACTCCGTTGTTAAGGCTTCCAAGTGTTCTTTGTCTCCCCTTGTGTCAAATCAATAAATTGGGTTTTACTTCCCTCGAAGACTGTTGCGATCCCCTATACTTGTGGGTCATCAGCGTCTTCAATCTTCGTACATTCCCATAAAACTTATGAGTTTATGTAGTCTCACCAAATTATATTCTATCACCTCGCAATAAGGTCTTGGATATCACATATATCTCATACCTTGCTTATTTCTGAAAACTAAATTTTCAGCTCCTTACTTTTCAAACAGATTTGAACTTCAAGTTTCACGGAGACAAGATGATTCTAGGTACTTATTGAAACCATTGTTCTTTGAATCAGCAATGTGAGGTTTACTAAAAGTTTGCAATAGGACTTAATCATTTCTTGATTCTTTAACAATACAGTACCAGTCCGTAGAGTTACTTGTCAGACTTAACATTATTTCTATCTCAATTACAAGACTAGCGCATGGTAGAAAACGGATGACAATTCTACAAATTTAATTCAAAATACTATTCAGACTATGTTCATGATAATTAGTTCATGTTTTAATCTAATTACTAATGAACTCCCACTTAATACAACATCCCTCATAGTTGTTAAGTGGCACACGATCCACATCCACTACACCAAAACCGATCATCACGTGAGATGATGTAGCTTCAATGGTGAACATCAACATGTTGATCATATCATTCATATGACTCGCGTTCAACCTTTCGGTTTCCGTTGTCCCGAGGCCATGTCTGTACATGCTAGGCTCGTCAAGCAAACCCAAGTATTCCGCGTGTGCAAACATGGCTTACACCCGTTGTATGTGAACGTAGAGTCTATCACATCCGATCATCACGAGATGCTTCGAAACGACGAACTGTAGCAACAGTGCATACGAGGGGAGAACACTTTATTATCTTGATATTAATGTGAGGGATCATCTTATAATGCTACCGTCGCGATCTAAGCAAAATAAGATGCATAAAGGATTAACATCACATGCAATTCATAATGTGATATGATATGGCCCTTTATTCTTTGCGCCTTTGATCTTCATCTCCAAAGCACGGACATAATCTCCATCATCAACGGGCATGATCTCCATCATCGTCGGCGTAGTGTCAAGTTCCATGGCGCCGTCTTCATGGTTGTTCACCGTGTGTAGCAACTATTACAACTACTTTGAAATAATACTACAACATGAAATAAAAAGACAACCATAAGGCTCCTGCCGGTTGCCACAATACAATAATGATCATCTCATACATATTCATCATCACATCATGG
Source organism: Lolium perenne (assembly GCF_019359855.2). Lineage (NCBI taxonomy): Eukaryota > Viridiplantae > Streptophyta > Magnoliopsida > Poales > Poaceae > Lolium > Lolium perenne. Next base: position 123,898,950 of record NC_067245.2, on the reverse strand, counting down.
CCATATCACATCACCAAACCGTGCAAAAACAAGTTAGACGCCTCTAATTTGGTTTGCATATTTTACGTGGTTTAGGGTTTTCGAGTAAGATCCAATCTACCTATGAACATGAACCACAACGGTGATACTAGTGTTGTCAATAGAAACAGTAAATTGAATCTTCACTATGGTGGGAGAGACAAACACCCGCAAAACCACTTATGCAATACAAGTTGCATGTCGAGCGTGGAGCAAATCTCATGAACGCGGTCATGTAAAGTTAGCCCGAGCCGCTTCATCCCACCATATGCAAAGTACACGAACTAAAGACAATCGGGCAAAGACACGGCTCTGATACCACTGATGGGATTCGTAGCATAGAAAACAAAAAATTTCCTACCGCAAGAACAAAAACACAAGCCAAGATCTAATCTAGTAGACGGTAGCAACGAGAAGATCAAGAGACTAACCCTCGAAGATCACAAAGCTTAACGAGATTAGATCTCGTGGTGGATGTAGTCGATCACTTGCCGCTTGCAAAAGCGCGTAGAAGATCTTGACGGTGCCACAATCGGGCAGCACCTCCGTACTCGGTCACACGTTCGATGTTGATGACGACATCCTCCTCCCCATTCCAGCGGGCAGCGGAAGTAGTAGATCCTCCTCGGAATCTCGGCAGCACGACAGCGTGGTGGCGGTGGTGGTGGAGAACTCCGGCAGGGCTTCGCCTATGCGATGCGGGAGTATTATGTGGAGGGGGAGAGGCTAGGGTTTGGGGAGAGGGGGGCTTGGGCGCCGGCCTCAAGGGGTGCGGCCAAGGTGGTGGCTTGAGTGGCCAGCCCCCTTCCCTTGCCCCTCCTTTTATAGGTGGAAACCCCCAAGAGTTAGAGTCCAAGTCTTCGAATAAGACCCCAAATCATAAACTTGCCATAATGACGAAACTTACTCCAGATGGGACTCCTACTCAAGGTGGGACTCCCACCTTTCCTTGGGGGGGTGGCCGGCCACCTATGGTGGAGTCCACCTGGGACTCCTCCCCCACTTGGTTGGCTGGCCAGGCTAGGTGGAGTCCCTCCGGGACTCCACTTTCCATGGTGATTTCTTCCGGACTTTTCTATAACCTTCTAGAACCTTCCATAAATGCACCGGATCATTTTCAAACTTAGAAAATGACTTCCTATATATGAATCTTATTCTCCGGACCATTCCGGACCTCCTCGTGATGTCCTGGATCCCATCCGAGACTCCGAACAAAACTTCTAACTCCATTCCAAATTCCATATCTACTTAAACGACATCAAACCTTAAGTGTGTCACCCTACGGTTCGCGAACTATGCAGACATGGTTGAGACTTCTCTCCGACCAATAACCAATAGCGGGATCTGGAGATCCATAATGGCTCCCACATATTCAACGATGACTTAGTGATCGAATGAACCATTTACATACGATACCGATTCCCTTTGTCACACGATATTTTACTTGTCCGAGGTTTGATCATCGGTATCTCTATACCTTGTTCAACCTCGTCTTTGACAAGTACTCTTTACTCGTACCGTGATATGTCATATCTTATGAACCATTCATATGCTTGCAAGCCAATTAGACGACATTCCACCGAGAGGGCCCAGAGTATATCTATCCGTCATCGGGATGGACAATATCCCACTCTTGATCCATATGCCTCAACTCATAATTTTTGCATACTTAATCCCACCTTTATAACCACCCATTTACGCAGTGGCGTTTGATGTAATCAAAGTACCCTTCCGGTATAAGTGATTTACATGATCTCATGGTCGAAGGACTAGGTAACTATGTATCGAAAGCTTATAGCAAACTGAACTTAATGACGTGATCTTATGCTACGCTTATTTGGGTGTGTGTCCATTATATCATTCATCTAATGACATAACCTTGTTATTAATAACATCCAATGTTCATGATCACGAAACCATGATCATCTATTAATCAACAAGCTAGTTATACAAGAGGCTTACTAGGGACTTGATGTCTACGTGTGCTTCTATTCTTGTAGACAGTGTTGGGCCTCCAAGAGCAGAGGTTTGTAGAACAACAGCAAGTTTTCCCTTAAGTGGATCACCCAAGGTTTATCGAACTCCGGGAGGAAGAGGTCAAAGATATCCCTCTCAAGCAACCCTGCAATCACGATACAAGAAGTCTCTTGTGTCCCCAATACACCTAATACACTTGTCAGATGTATAGGTGCACTAGTTCGGCGAAGAGATAGTGAAATACAAGTAGTATGGATGTATATGAGTAGTAATAGTAATCTGAATAAAATATGGCAGCGAGTAAACATGCAACAGAACAGTAAATAAGCGGTGTTTGCAGTATTGGAAACAAGGCCTAGGGATCCTACTTTCACTAGTGGACACTCTCAACATTGATCACATAATAAATAAGTTCTCTTCCTTTGTGCTACATATACTCTTGTTTGATAATAAATACCATTCGTTGTGTAGGACTACAAGAGCACCTTAATGCCGGAGTTAACAAGCGCCACAACATTCGGTATTCATGTTTAAGTAACCTTTAGAGCATAATAGATCTTTGCAATTTAAACCGAGTACTAACATAGCATACACACTGTCACCTTTACACTATGAAGGGGGAATAGATCACATCAATACTATCATAGTAATAATTAACTCCATAACCTACAAGAGATTATGATCATAACCTACGCCAAGAACTACACGATGCACACACTGTCACCATTACACCATGAAGGAGGAATAGACTACTTTAATAACATCACATGAGTAGCACATAGATTAATAGCGATACAAAGCTCATCATATGGATCTCAATCATGCAAAGCAATTCATGAGATCATTGTATTGGGGTACAGAGAGAGAGATTAACCACATAGCTACCGGTAGAGCCCTCAGCCCCGGTGGAGAACTACTCCCTCCTCATCATAGGAGACAGCAGCGGCGATGAAGATGGCGGTGGTGTCGATGGAGATGCCTTCCGAGGGCACTTCCCCATCCCAGCGGCGTGCCGGAACAGAGACTTCTGTCCCCCGAATCTTGGCTTCGCGATGGCGGCGGCTCTGGAACTTTTCTCGTATCGTGGCTTTTCCGTATCGAAGATTTAGGTCAGGGACCTTTAAATAGGCGAAGAGGCGGAGTCGGAAGGGTTACGGGGCAACCACACAACAGGGGGGCACCACCCCCCTGGGCCGCGCCGGCCACATGTGTGGGCCCCCCAGGGCTCCCCTCTGGTGCCTCTCCGGTGTTCTGGAAGCTTCGTGGAATTATAAGGTGCTGGGCATTGATTTCGTCCAATTCCGAGAATATTTCCTTACTAGGATTTCTGAAACCAAAAACAACAGAAAACAGGAACTGGCACTTCGGCATCTCGTCAATAGGTTAGTTCCGGAAAATGCATAAATATGACATAAAGTGTGTATAAAACATGTAGGTATTGTCATAAAACTAGCATGGAACATAAGAAATTATAGATACGTTGGAGACGTATCAGGACTCCTTGTTGTTTACATAACACACATGTATCAATGTTTCGGTTAATACAATTATAGCATGGTATGCAAACAATTATCATAAACACAAAGATATGTTATAATAACCATTTTATTATTGCCTCTTGGGCATATCTCTAACACTTTAAGCACCCACAACTGTTATATGTGAACTCAATGATTGTATCTCATCTATTCAACTCCCTTTGCAACTTCAACGTCTTGCATGTCTCATGCTATCTTTGTAACTCATATTTTCATCTGGGTCTTATACCCTATCCAATGTTTTAACTCTAGATCCTTTCTCCCACTCTAGTCTTTTGTTTTTTCTTAAAAATTCAAGTTTAATCTTCACAAAACCAAGAGTGGATATGATGGCTACATTATATAGTAATAGTCTACCCTTGAGATCTTATTTTCCAAATTTTATTCTTACTTTATTTTAAAGAAAACTTCCAAAACCCTAATTATTTTCTTCTCTAGTTTTAACTACAAAACTACTTCTAGTTTTAATAAACCTTTTCAAATTATTTCTTCAAATAAAATAAGGGAATGAGATTGGTATTTTTAACATCTCATCTCCACCAAAGAATGATTTCTATATCATTCTTTTATTTTATTTTATTTTATTTCTTTCTATTTAACAAAATGCATGTTAATGGTGCTTATACCATTTCTTGTTTCTCTCTTGCTTATTTTAAATATGAGAAAAACTACCTTGCTTAATAAAGTAGGTAGAATTTTTTTGAATCATAGGTACTACCTATCCACCCTCCACCTTTTCAAAATACTTTTCAAACAAATTTCCTTCAACTAAGCCTTAGTTATGGGAGGTGATCCAAGCATTTCCTATTTGACATAAAATCTTCCTTACCTCAAACACCCTCTCCTATCCACCACCCATTTTCATCTTCTTGTCAAAACAAAAATGTGAGCCAATGCTACCTTGACCATACCCATCAATTAGTGTCATTCTTTCCATCTTGTCTTGTTCAAATTCTTGTAATTTTTGACATGATCCTATTTCTAGTCATTGTCATTTCTTCAAAACTTCATTCAATAGCTCAACTCTTAATGGCATCATCTCTTCAGCAAATGCACCCCACTGACTTAAAACTCACCATCATATTCTTTGCTTGTGCAAGATTTGTGGTCGGCCATGTCTAAGAAATTGCATGTGATCATGCCCTTCTCTCTCTCTCTTCTTATTTTATTCTCCCTACTCCATCACATGATCCCTCCACCATCCTCACCACTCTATGGTCGTCCACCACTGTAATCCTAACCCCTCCTCATTTGTTTACTAGTGTTTGGAAGAAAGGAGATGGGAGAGAGAGAACACATGCTCATGCACATGTCGGTTTGGGCAAAAATCTAGAAGAAATCTTTGATGCAACCCTCTCCCTCCACTCATCTAGTAGCAGCACGACCTGTAGGGACCCCCCTTATGCCCTGCATTCCCCTGGACGCACCCTAGCTACCTCTCTCTCTCTCTTGCTGCCCTAGGTCACCTCGGGCATGGACCAAATTTTTGTTGAGAGATTCTGCCCGAGCCACCAGCCTCTCCTTGTTGTCCCTAACCAAACCAGCGTGGACCCTCTCCGTTGTATTCTTCCTGCTAGCTGTGAGCGACCCCGCTCTGGGTGCCGACACAGTATCGAACACCTAGTGTGCGCAAGTTCGAAGACCTCCCTCTAAACCAACCTTGCATCCCCCGACATGTCCCATCACCTCTGGCACACCGCTCCCCTGCACTCCCTGGCGCAGGCCCTGACCCTCTCCTTGTCCCTTTCTTCATGGCCACGCATGCCGCCCCGAACCGCCTGTGCGTGGTGACCACATCACCAGGACGGGCGACGCGTTCCCGTTCCTTTTTATTCGAGCGATCCTAACCCCTCCAAACCCTCGCTCTGACAGGCTCCACACCGCTCCTTACCCTCCCCTCTCCCTCGCAGAAACACCGGAGGAGAAACCGAGCCGAGGCTCGTCATGCCATGGCCTGCCTCGTGCGAGAACGCCATTGCCCTCTACCCTACTCTTCTGTTCCTATCTTCTTTTCTGGTCGATCCCTACCTGAGCCGCCTTCTCCTCTTTTCTAGGATCTCACCAGAAGATCGCCGCCACCGTGGTGCTGTTCGTATCAAGGCGACTCACTTCACCATCCGCGCACGCGACCGTTAGCCTCGCCACGCATCCGAGTTGACCCAGCCGAGAAGCAGCACGCCGCAACACCGTTCCCTGCATCCCCTCCACCGCCCGAGTCAAGCATGTGACCCACAGGGATGGTGCCATAGTCGAGTCCCCGGTGACACCGTCGGCCTGCCGTTGTTCGTGTTGTCGTCCGGTCGTTCCCTGCACACCCGCACCGAGCCTCCGCGTCGTTCCCGACTCTCCCTCGGCGCGCCCAAGCCCCACGGTGAGCAGCTGACCCGCCTACTTCCTCCCTCTGTCACTAGGGCACGAGCGCCGCCCAGTTCTAGACGCCGCCGGCAGCAGCCCGATCGTGGCCGGTGGGGAGGGGCACTTGCCGTGGGATCTGCATCCAACGGATGCACGCATCCCTGGACCCGGCCGTGATGCGTGTGGTTGGCACGTCCGTTGGGAACCCCAAGAGGAAGGTGTGATGCGCACAGCGGCAAGTTTCCCTCAGTAAGAAACCAAGGTTTAATCGGACCAGTAGGAGTCAAGAAGCACGTTGAAGGTTGATGGCGGCGAGATGTAGTGCGGCGCAACACCAGTGATTCCGGCGCCAACGTGGAACCTGCACAACACAACCAAAGTACTTTGCCCCAACGAAACAGTGAGGTTGTCAATCTCACCGGCTTGCTGTAACAAAGAGTTAACCGTATTGTGTGGAAGATGATTGTTTGCAGAAAACAGTAGAACAAGTATTGCAGTAGATTGTATTTCAGTAAAGAGAATTGGACCGGGGTCCACAGTTCACTAGAGGTGTCTCTCCCATAAGACGAACAGCATGTTGGGTGAACAAATTACAGTTGGGCAATTGACAAATAAAGAGAGCATGACCATGCACATACATATCATGATGAGTATAGTGAGATTTAATTGGGCATTACGACAAAGTACATAGACCGTCATCCAACTGCATCTATGCCTAAAAAGTCCACCTTCAGGTTATCATCCGAACCCCCTCCAGTATTAAGTTGCAAACAACAGACAATTGCATTAAGTATGGTGCGTAATGTAACTAGTGACTACATCCTTGAACATAGCACTAATGTTTTATCCCTAGTGGCAACAGCACAACACAACCTTAGAACTTTCTGTCACTGTCCCAGGTGTCAATGCAGGCATGAACCCACTATCGAGCATAAGTACTCCCTCTTGGAGTTACAAGCATCTACTTGGCCCGAGCATCTACTAGTAACGGAGAGCATGCAAGATCATAAACAACACATAGCATAACTTTGATAATCAACATAACAAGTATTCTCTATTCATCGGATCCCAACAAACGCAACATATAGAATTACAGATAGATGATCTTGATCATGTTAGGCAGCTCACAAGATCCGACAATGATAGCACAATGGGGAGAAGACAACCATCTAGCTACTGCTATGGACCCATAGTCCAGGGGTAGACTACTCACACATCACACCGGAGGCGACCATGGCGGCGTAGAGTCCTCCGGGAGATGATTCCCCTCTCCGGCAGGGTGCCGGAGGCGATCTCCTGGATCCCCCGAGATGGGATCGGCGGCGGCGGCGTCTCTGGAAGGTTTTCCGTATCGTGGCTCTCGGTACTGGGGGTTTCGTCACGGAGACTTTTTATAGGCGGAAGGGCAGGTCAAGAGGCGGCACGGGGGCCCCACACCACAGGGCACGGGGGCCCCACACCACGGAGAATATTTCCTTACTAGGATTTCTGAAACCAAAAACAGCAGAAAACAGCAACTGGCACTTCGGCATCTTGTTAATAGGTTAGTTCCAGAAAATGCACGAATATGACATAAAGTGTGCATAAAACATGTAGATAACATCAATAATGTGGCATGGAACATAAGAAATTATCGATACGTCGGAGACGTATCAGCATCCCCAAGCTTAGTTCTGCTCGTCCCGAGCAGGTAAAACGATAACACAGATAATTTATGGAGTGACATGCCATCATAATCTTGATCATACTATTTGTAAAGCATATGTAGTGAATGCAGTGATCAAAACAATGTATATGACATGAGTAAACAAGTGAATCATATAGCAAAGACTTTTCATGAATAGCACTTCAAGACAAGCATCAATAAGTCTTGCATAAGAGTTAACTCATAAAGCAATAATTCAAAGTAAAGGCATTGAAGCAACACAAAAGAAGATTAAGTTTCAGCGGTTGCTTTCAACTTGTAACATGTATATCTCATGGATATTGTCAACATAGAGTAATATAATAAGTGCAATAAGCAAATATGTAGGAATCAATGCACAGTTCACACAAGTGTTTGCTTCTTGAGGTGGAGAGAAATAGGTGAACTGACTCAACATTGAAAGTAAAAGAATGGTCCTCCATAGAGGAAAAGCATCGATTGCTATATTTGTGCTAGAGCTTTGATTTTGAAAACATGAAACAATTTTGTCAACGGTAGTAATAAAGCATATGCATCATGTAAATTATATCTTATAAGTTGCAAGCCTCATGCATAGTGTACTAATAGTGCCCGCACCTTGTCCTAATTAGCTTGGACTACCGGATCATCACAATGCATTGTTTTTACCAAGTGTCACAAAGGGGTACCTCTATGCCGCCTGTACAAAGGTCTAAGGAGAAAGCTCGCATTGGATTTCTCGCTATTGATTATTCTTCAACTTAGACATCCATACCGGGACAACATAGACAACAGATAATGGACTCCTCTTTTATGCATAAGCATATACCAACAATTAATAATTTTCTCATTTGAGATTTGAGGATTGTTGTCCAAAACTAAAACTTCCACCATGGAGCATGGCTTTAGTTAGCGGCCCAATGTTCTTCTCTAACATATGCATGCTTAACCATATGGTGGTAGATCTCTCTTACTTCAGACAAGACGGACATGCATAGCAACTCACATGAAATTCAACAATGAAAAGTTGATGGCGTCCCCAGTGAACATGGTTATCGCACAACAAGCAACTTAATAAGAGATAAAGTGCATAATTACATATTCAATACCACAATAGTTTTTAAGCTATTTGTCCCATGAGCTATATATTGCAAAGGTGAATGATGGAATTTTAAAGGTAGCACTCAAGCAATTTACTTTGGAATGGCGGAAAAATACCATGTAGTATAGGTAGGTATGGTGGACACAAATGGCATAGTGGTTGGCTCAAGTATTTGGATGCATGAGAAGTATTCCCTCTCGATACAAGGTTTAGGCTAGCAAGGCTTATTTGAAACAAACACAATGATGAACCGGTGCAGCAAAACTCACATAAAAGACATATTGAAAACATTATAAGACTCTACACCGTCTTCCTTGTTGTTCAAACTCAATACTAGAAATTATCTAGACCTTAGAGAAACCAAATATGCAAACCAAATTTTAGCATGCTCTATGTATTTCTTCATTGATGGGTGCAAAGCATATGATGCAAGAGCTTAATCATGAGCACAACAATTGCCAAGTATCACATTACCCAAGACATTTATAGCAATTACTACATGTATCATTTTCCAATTCCAACCATATAACAATTTAACGAAGGAGAAACTTCGCCATGAATACTATGAGTAGAAACCAAGGACATACTTGTCCATATGCTACAGCGGAGCGTGTCTCTCTCCCATAAAGTGAATGCTAGGATCCATTTTATTCAAACAAAACAAAAAACAAAAACAAACCGACGCTCCAAGAAAAAGCACATAAGATGTGATGGAATAAAAATATAGTTTCAGGGGAGGAACCTGATAATGTTGTCGATGAAGAAGGGGATGCCTTGGGCATCCCCAAGCTTAGACGCTTGAGTCTTCTTGATATATGCAGGGGTGAACCACTGGGTGCATCCCCAAGCTTAGAGCTTTCACTCTCCTTGATCATGTTGCATCATACTCCTCTCTTGATCCTTGAAAACTTCCTCCACACCAAACTTGAAACAACTCATTAGAGGGTTAGTGCACAATATAAATTGACATATTCAGAGGTGACACAATCATTCTTAACACTTCTGGACATTGCATAATGCTACTGGACATTAATGGATCAAAGAAATTCATCCAACATAGCGAAAGAGGCAATGCGAAATAAAAGGCAGAATCTGTCAAAACAGAACAGTTCGTATTGACGAATTTTAAAATGGCACCAGACTTGCTCAAATGAAAATGCTCAAATTGAATGAAAGTTGCGTACATATCTGAGGATCATGCACGTAAATTGGCTTAATTTTCTGAGCTACCTACAGGGAGGTGGACTCAGATTCGTGACAGCAAAGAAATCTGGAACTGTGCAGTAATCCAAATCTAGTACTTACTTTTCTATCAACGGCTTAACTTGGCACAACAAAACACAAAACTAAGATAAGGAGAGGTTGCTACAGTAGTAAACAACTTCCAAGACACAAAATAAAAACAAAGTACTGTAGTAAAATAACACATGGGTTATCTCCCAAGAAGTGCTTTCTTTATAGCCATTAAGATGGGCTCAGTAATTTTAATGATGCACTCGCAAGAAATAGTATTTGAAGCAAAAGAGAGCATCAAGAGGCAAATTCAAAACACATTTAAGTCTAACATGTTTCCTATGCATAGGAATCTTGTAAATAAACAAGTTCATGAAGAGCAAAGTGACAAGCATAGGAAGATAAAACAAGTGTAGCTTCAAAAATTTCAGCATATAGAGAGGCATTTTAGTAACATGAAAATTTCTACAACCATATTTTCCTCTCTCATAATAACTTTCAGTAGTATCATGAGCAAACTCAACAATATAACTATCACATAAAACATTCTTATCATGAGTCTCATGCATAAAATTATTACTCTCCACATAAGCATAATCAATTTTATTAGTTGTAGTGGAAGCAAATTCAACAAAGTGGCTATCATCATATATAGGAGGCATATTGTAATCATAAAAGAAAATTTTCTCCTCAATGCTTGGGGGACTAAAAAGATCATGCTCATCAGAGCCAACTTCCCCAAGCTTAGAATTTTCCATAGCATTAGCAACAATGGTGTTCAAAGCATTCATAGTAATAACATTCCCATTAGCATGCATATAAAGTTCCATGGGTTTTTTAATTCTCTCTTCAAACACATCATGTCCTAATTCAAGATAAAGTTCATAAAGGTCTCTCATATTTTTGTTGTTTTCCATTATGCTTAACTAGTGAAATAAAAACATGCATGTTATTAAGTAAAGTAAATGCAAGTAACTAATTTTTTGTATTTTAGATATAGCAAACAAGATAGCAAATAAAGTAAAACTAGCAACTAATTTTTTTTGTATTTTGATTTAGTGCAGCAAACAAAGTAGTAAATAAAACTAAGCAAGACAAAAACAAAGTAAAGAGATTGAGAAGTGGAGACTCCCCTTGCAGCGTGTCTTGATCTCCCCGGCAACGGCGCCAGAAATTTGCTTGATGCGTGTGGTTGGCACGTCCGTTGGGAACCCCAAGAGGAAGGTGTGATGCGCACAGCGGCAAGTTTCCCTCAGTAAGAAACCAAGGTTTAATCGGACCAGTAGGAGTCAAGAAGCACGTTGAAGGTTGATGGCGGCGAGATGTAGTGCGGCGCAACACCAGTGATTCCGGCGCCAACGTGGAACCTGCACAACACAACCAAAGTACTTTGCCCCAACAAAACAGTGAGGTTGTCAATCTCACCGGCTTGCTGTAACAAAGAGTTAACCGTATTGTGTGGAAGATGATTGTTTGTAGAAAACAGTAGAACAAGTATTGCAGTAGATTGTATTTCAGTAAAGAGAATTGGACCGGGGTCCACAGTTCACTAGAGGTGTCTCTCCCATAAGACGAACAGCATGTTGGGTGAACAAATTACAGTTGGGCAATTGACAAATAAAGAGAGCATGACCATGCACATACATATCATGATGAGTATAGTGAGATTTAATTGGGCATTACGACAAAGTACATAGACCGTCATCCAACTGCATCTATGCCTAAAAAGTCCACCTTCAGGTTATCATCCGAACCCCCTCCAGTATTAAGTTGCAAACAACAGACAATTGCATTAAGTATGGTGCGTAATGTAACTAGTGACTACATCCTTGAACATAGCACTAATGTTTTATCCCTAGTGGCAACAGCACAACACAACCTTAGAACTTTACATCACTTGTCCCAGGTGTCAATGCAGGCATGAACCCACTATCGAGCATAAGTACTCCCTCTTGGAGTTACAAGCATCTACTTGGCCAGAGCATCTACTAGTAACGGAGAGCATGCAAGATCATAAACAACACATAGCATAACTTTGATAATCAACATAACAAGTATTCTCTATTCATCGGATCCCAACAAACGCAACATATAGAATTACAGATAGATGATCTTGATCATGTTAGGCAGCTCACAAGATCCGACAATGATAGCACAATGGGGAGAAGACAACCATCTAGCTACTGCTATGGACCCATAGTCCAGGGGTAGACTACTCACACATCACACCGGAGGCGACCATGGTGGCGTAGAGTCCTCCGGGAGATGATTCCCCTCTCCGGCAGGGTGCCGGAGGCGATCTCCTGGATCCCCCGAGATGGGATCGGCGGCGGCGGCGTCTCTGGAAGGTTTTCCGTATCGTGGCTCTCGGTACTGGGGGTTTCATCACGGAGACTTTTTATAGGCGGAAGGGCATGTCAAGAGGCGGCACGGGGGCCCCACACCACAGGGCCGCGCGGCCAAGGGGGGGCCGCGCCGCCCTATGGTGTGGCCCCTCCGTGGCCCCTCTTCGTCTCTCCTTCGGACTTCTGGAAGCTTCGTGAGAAAATAGGCCCCTGGGCTTTGATTTCGTCCAATTCCGAGAATATTTCCTTACTAGGATTTCTGAAACCAAAAACAGCAGAAAACAGCAACTGGCACTTCGGCATCTTGTTAATAGGTTAGTTCCAGAAAATGCACGAATATGACATAAAGTATGCATAAAATATGTAGATAACATCAATAATGTGGCATGGAACATAAGAAATTATCGATACGTCGGAGACGTATCAGGCCGCATGCGGCCTAGCCCTTGCATGGCTGCAGGCCAGCGGGCCCCACCAAGGCCCTTTGATCTGCTCACTCCCGCGCGACTCCGGCAGATCTGGGCCGGATCTGGCCAAGCCCATGATTTCAGCCCGCCTGCTTTTCTTTTCTTTTTCAGGTTTTAATCTGCCAGAAGATACTGCCCTAGGTTTTGAAATTTAGAAAATTCATCGAGTGTCCAAAATTTTTGATTCAAAGTTTTGGATACTCTCGATGAAATTATAGATCACACAAAATTTCTTGCTTGTGGTTTTCTCGTAAAGGTGTGTGCTGATAAATACACCTCTGAAATATTTCTGAGTGTACCAAATTTTGTTGAGAAGTAGAAATCAGTACCTTTATTTTGGCATAGGTACCACCTACAGGAGTTTCCTGCATCTTGTTTGTTTAGCAAATCAATTTTTATCCAGTGAGCTATTCATTGATTTTTAGTTTGAAAAATAAAAACATTTTGGTAGCAAACCCAAGTTCTTATAGTAGGTAACATGTTAGGGAACATTTGGGTCCAGGGAAATATTTTTGAGAGTGGTATTTTCTTTTTGAGCATTTTGCTAGTAAAACATCGTACTTTTGTAGTATTTAATTTTGTAAATTATTTTATAGCTCAGAAAATTTTCAACCCAATTTTTTTGGATCACACTTTTCTGTACCTATCAAGTGGTATGTTTGTTTCTGGTTTTATATGCTCTGATACCTGTGTGCTTTGAAATTGGATCGCTCTAGTTTCTACATGGTTTAATTGTTTAAAAATATTTGAGAATTTTTTTGTGTAGGATTCCAATGCATGTGTATTCTACATGTTAATAGCTTCCAGTAGATATGCTGACTGAATTTCTGTGAGCCACTGACAGATTTAGGCCATTTATTTGGTCCCTAAGCCATTTCTAGTTTTATAAAAATCTTATCTATTGTTTTAAAAACCCGAATTTAGTGAATCCAATCTTTGTAGCTTTATAAAGTCAAGATTTACTCTCTGTGATTTTACCAAAATTTTGTGTGCATTTTTTCTAGATAAACTTGATAATTTGGTATGGTTGCTTATTTCACCCCTTGGGAAATTGAGTTGTTTTGTTTAAAATGTTTTATAATGAGCTTTGACACCAGACTCTACTGGTGGTCTCCAAAGGTCATTAGCCACTTTTGATTGTGTATATTATGATTTGTTATGAGGCAAAGCCTTTTTATAAAAATAACCATTTTGCCCTAGGTGCTATTATTTGATGTGTTTAGTGTCTCTGATTTAGTGGTTGGTTGTTGTGTGTTGTTGTGTGGTTTGATGCTATGGCTAGGAATTGATTGCCTTATCTTTTATTTTGTGATGTTAGAATGTGAACACTTGATGTAAACATTTATCATGAACACTAAGATATAACAATAAACACTTTTATTATTCCCTCTTGGGCATATCTCCAATAGTCTCCCACTTACACTAGAGTGAATAATCTAGTTTACATTTGTAAAGATACAACACCTTGTCCTTCTGGTGCTTATCATGTTTGCTTATGGGAGAGGTTTCTGTCAACGAATCTGACATTCTCAAAAACGTATGTATTTTGCAATTCATTTGCGTCTCTAGGCATCACTCAGTTTTTCAAATGAGTTGGCATTAATCGTATATGTTTGGTCTTCTAGTGGAACCATAATTACGTGGTCTGAAATATGTTACCAATATTGTTTCATAGTTCTGACACTACCGGAACTACGCCAAGTTCTCAAAGAACTTCTCGACTCAAACACCCTCGGTCATTGTCAAAATAATGACATACTCTGCCTTCGTTTGTAGAATCTGTCACAATATATAGAACTTATCTAAATCTAGCAGAGACTTCTTCTAGCCCATTGTGCTACCTTTTAATGATAACATTAGCCTGATTGAATTTTTTTATATGTGACCAAACTAATATCGGTGTAACACCTTACAATGATTTGTTTGTCATTACCCCATATAAAACTACATATTATATCCTCGGCTCTGACAAAGCACTCAGGGATATTCTTACCGTTGTCCAATGATCATCATATGAATCATTCTTATATATGCTCGTAACACCTTAGAGGACATCTTATTGTGTACATATTATTCGTGATCTAAAATTACTCATGTGTTTTTACTCATTGAGTGTTAAATACACTCAAGTCTTGATTAAACCTCCACATGGAAAAGAACACCTTCTTGAGTTTTTCATATTGAACTACTTCAATATTCATTCTATGTACTTTAACTTAAACTTATTATGCGCTTCAATCTATCTTCATAGATCTTGATGCTAGATATGTTTTTAGTCCATATCCTTTCATTGAAGCTAATTTTCAACGAAACCTTCTAATCACATCAAGTACATGATTACATTATTTATAATCAATTATATGTAATCTACATAAAGTATTATAAATATGTCTCAGTGTTCCCACTTAATTTCTTGCAAATGCAAGCATCTTCATCGTTTCTGATGAAATCAAAACTCTTTGATTATTTCATCCGGTGAAGATTCCAACTCCATGATACTCACTTCATCCAATGAAGTTTGTATACCTATCTAGTATTCTACGTACTAGCAAAACTCTCAGTTGTATCTTCTATACAGCTTTAATACACACTTCTGTTAAGGAATGTATTTTGCCATCCTACTAACATATCTCATAAAAGAAATATGCACCGATTAATAGAACAATCCACATAGACTATAAGCATCGCTGCTGAAGATCTAAATCTGTCGCAGTCAACTCTTTGAAATTTGTCGTAAACAATCTTTTGAAAAGTCGAGCTTCTTCAAGGATATTATATCCAAGTCTATTAATTCTATAGATCCATTTACTTTCAAAAATTATTTATTCCTTCAAAAGGTTTACCAAACTCCAAGCTTGATTATAGACACTATTTTGGATTTCATGGCTCTTAGCAATTTTAACGGAGTCAGGGCCCATCATAGCTTCTTTGTATTTAGTTGGTTTTGTTGGAGATATGCCCAAGATGCAATAATAAAGTGTTTATTATATATCTTTATGTTTATGATAAATGTTTGCATACCATGCTATAATTGTATTAACCGAAACATTGATACATGTGTGTTATGTAAACAACAAGGAGTCCCTAGTAAGCCTCTTGTATAACTAGCTTGTTGATTAATAGATGATCATAGTTTCATGATCATGAACATTGGATGTTATATCATTGATGAATGATGTAATGGACACACCCATTTAAGCGTATCATAAGATCACATCATTAAGTTCATTTGCTATAAGCTTTCGATACATAGTTACCTAGTCCTTCGACCATGAGATCATGTAAATCACTTATGCCGGAAGGGTACTTTGATTGCATCAAACGCCACTGCTTAAATGGGTGGTTATAAAGGTGGGATTAAGTATTCGGGAAGTATGAGTTGAGGCATATGGATCAAGAGTGGGATATTGTCCATCCCGATGACGGATAGATATACTATGGGCCCTCTCGGTGGAATGTCATCTAATTAGCTTGCAAGCATATGAATGGTTCATAAGAGATGACATACCACGGTACGAGTAAAGAGTACTTGTTGGAGACGAGGTTGAACAAGGTATAGAGATACCGATGATCAAACCTCGGACAACTAAAATATCGCGTGACAAAGGGAATCGGTATCGTATGTAAATGGTTCATTCGATCACTAAGTCATCGTCGAATATGTGGGAGCCATTATGGATCTCTAGATCCCGCTATTGGTTATTGGTCGGAGAGAAGTCTCAACCATGTCTGCATAGTTCATGAACCGTAGGGTGACACCCTTAAGGTTTGATGTCGTTTAAGTAGATATGGAATTTGAAATGGAGTTCGAAGTTTTGTTCGGAGTCTCGGATGGGATCCAGGACATCACGAGGAGGTCCGGATTGGTCCAGAGAATAAGATTAATATATAGGAAGTCATTTTCTAAGTTTGAAAATGATCCGGTGCATTTATGGAAGGTTCTAGAAGGTTCTAGAAAAGTCCGGAAGAAATCACCATGGAAGGTGGAGTCCCGAAGGGACTCGACCTAGCATGGACGGCCAACCAAAGGGGGGAGGAGTCCCATGTGGACTCCACCATAGGTGGCCGGCCACCCCCCCCCCCCCCAAGGAAGGGGTGGCTGTCCCACCTTGAGTAGGAGTCCCACCTTGGGTAGGTTTCGTCCTTATGGCAAGTTTTGAGTTGGGGTCTGATTCGAAGACTTGGAGTCAAACTCTTGGGGGTTCCACCTATATAATGAGGAGCAAGGGGAGGGGGCCGACCACACCAAAGCCTTGGCCGCACCCCATAGTGGCCGGCGCCCTCCTCTCCCCAAACCCTAGCCGCCCTCCTCCACATATCTCTCCCGCAGCGCATAGGCGAAGCCCTGCCGGAGATCTCCACCACCACCGCCACCACGCCGTCGTGCTGCTGGGATTCCGAGGAGGATATACTACTTCCGCTGCCCGCTGGAACGGGGAGAAGGACGTCGTCATCAACACCGAACGTGTGACCGAGTACAGAGGTGCTGCCCGATTGTGGCACCGTCAAGATCTTCTACGCGCTTTTGCAAGCGGCAAGTGATCGTCTACATCCACCACGAGATCTAATCTTGTTAACGCTCAGCGATATTCAAGGGTATGTTGATCTTCACCTCGTTGCTACCGTCTACTAGATTAGATCTTGGCTTGTTATTCGTTCTTGCGGGAGGAAATTTTTTGTTTTCTATGCTACGAATCCCATCAGTGGTATCAGAGCCGTGTCTATGCATAGATTGGTTGCACGAGTAGAACACAATTGTTTTGTGGGCGTTGATGCTTTGTTGTATTCAGTTCGTGTACTTTGCATCTTGCGTCATAGTTGGATGAAGCGGCTCGGGCTAACTTTACATGACCGCGTTCATGAGATTTGCTCCACGCTCGACATGCAACTTGTATTGCATCAGTGGCTTTGCGGGTGTCTGTCTCTCCCACTATAGTGTAGATCCAATTTACTCTTTCTATTGACAACACTAGTATCACCGTTGTGGTTCATGTTCGTAGGTAGATTGGATCTTACTCGAAAACCCTAAACCACGTAAAATATGCAAACCAAATTAGATGCGTCTAACTTGTTTTTGCAGGGTTTGGTGATGTGATATGGCCATGATGTTATGATGAATATGTATGAGATGATCATTATTGTATTGTGGCAACCGGCAGGAGCCTTATGGTTGTCTTTAAATTTCATGTTGAGTATTATTTCAAAGTAGTTGTAATAGTTGCTACATGGGAGAACAATCATGAAGACGGCGCCATTGACCTTGACGCTACGCCGATGATGATGGAGATCATGCCCGTTCATGTTGGAGGATCATGTCCGTGCTTTGGAGATGAAGATCAAAGGCGCAAAGACAAAAGGGCCATATCATATCACATATGAATTGCATGTGATGTTAATCCTTTTATGCATCTTATATTGCTTAGATCGCGATGGTAGCTTTATAAGATGATCCCTCTCACTAAATATCAAGATAATAAAGTGTTCATCCTTAGTATGCACCGTTGCTAAGACTTGTCGTTTCGAAGCATCATGTGATGATCGGGTGTGATAGATTCTACATGTGCATACAACGGGTGCAAGCCAGTATTTGCACACGCGGATACTAAGGTTGCCTTGACGAGCCTAGCATGTACAGACATGGTCTCGGAACACGGGA
Organism: Lolium perenne; assembly: GCF_019359855.2. Lineage (NCBI taxonomy): Eukaryota > Viridiplantae > Streptophyta > Magnoliopsida > Poales > Poaceae > Lolium > Lolium perenne. The sequence goes on along the minus strand of NC_067245.2, from coordinate 123,880,596 downwards.
TACCGAAAGGTAGAGCATGAATCATATAATTGATATGATGAACACTTTGAGTGTTCGCCTTTGAAGTTACATCTTGTCTCGTGATGATCGGACTTGGTGTAATGGATTTGGTTCGTGTGATCACTAAGACAATGCGAGGGATATTGTTTTGAGTGGGAGTTCACCTAGTTTAATTTTTTAGAATTAAAATTTGAACTCAATTTGTCATAAACTTAGTCTAAAACTCTTTGCAAATATATGTTGTAGATCATGGCGTCCCCATCAATCAATTTTAACCAGTTCCTAGAGAAAGAAAAGCTTAAAAGCAATGGTAGCAACTTCACCGACTGGTTCCGTCATGTGAGGATTTTCCTCAATGGCGGAAATCTGCAATATGTGCTCGAAGCACCGCTAGGTCCCCCACCACCACCTGCAGTATCTGAGGACGTAAAAAATGTTTACGAGACTCGGGTGACTCGCTACTCTCAAGTTCAGTGTGCCATTCTATGCAGCCTAGAGGCAGAGCTCCAAAAGCGTTTTGAGCACCGCGAACCTTGTGATATGATCAATGAGCTCAAGGTTATCTTTGAAACTCATGCGGCTGTGGAGAGCTATGAGGCCTCGAAACAGTTCTTTGGCTGTATGATGGAAGAGGGCAGCTTCGTTAGTGAGCACGTGTTCGCTATGTCCGGACAGGCGAAGAAGCTCAGTGATTTGGGGATTGTGATTCCTAACCAGCTAGGTATTCATCGTGTCCTCCAATCACTGCCACCAAGTTACAAGAACTTCGTGATGAACTACAACATGCAGAACATGAACAAGGAGTTACCTGAACTCTTCTCCATGCTAAAATCTGCTGAGATTGAGATACAGAAAGAACACCAAGTGTTGATGGTCAACAAGACAACCAGTTTCAAGAAGCAAGGCAAACCTAAGAAGGGCAACTTCAAGAAGGGCGGCAAGAAAGCTGCCACGCCTCTTGAGAAGCCTAAGGCTGGCCCTAAACCTGATACTGAGTGCTATTACTGCAATGGGAAGGGGCACTAGAAGCGTAATTGCCCCAATTATTTGGCTGATCTGAAGAGCGGCCTTGTCAAGAAAAAGAAAGGTATATTTGATGTACATGTTATAGATGTCTATCTTACTGGTTCTCGTACTAGTGCCTGGGTATTTGATACTGGTTCGGTTGCTCACATTTGTAACTCGAAACAGGAACTACGGAATAAACGAAGCCTAGCGAGGGATGAAGTGACGATGCGCGTTGGAAATGGATCCAAGGTTGATGTGATCGCTGTCGGCACGCTCCCTCTACATCTACCTTCGGGATTAGTTTTAAACCTCAATAATTGTTATTTAGTGCCTGCGTTGAGCATGAACATTAATTATATCTGGATCTTGTTTAATGCAAGACGGTTATTCATTTAAGTAAGAGAATAATGGTTGTTCTATTTTTATGAATAATATCTTTTATGTTCATGCGCCTGAGATGAATGGTTTATTCTTGTTAAATCTCGATAGTAGTGATACACATGTTCATAACATTGATGCTAAGCGAATTAAATTGAATGGTAATTCTACTTATATGTGGCACTGTCGTCTTGGTCATATTGGAGTGAAAAGCATGAAGAATCCGATGGACTTCTTGAATCACTTGACTTTGAATCACTTGATAGATGCGAAGCATGTCTAATGGGAAAAATGACTAAGACTCCATTCTCTGGTACAATGGAGCGAGCTACAGACTTATTGGAAATCATACATACCGATGTGTGCGGACCAATGAGTGTAGCCTCGCGCGGTGGTTATCGTTATGTTCTAACCTTCACAGATGATCTGAGTATATATGGGTATATCTATTTCATGAAACATAAGTCCGAAACTTTCCAGAAGTTTAAGGAATTCCAAAGTGAAGTAGAAAATCAACGTAACAAGAAGATCAAGTTTCTGCGTTCTGATCGCGGAGGCGAATATTAGAGTTATGAGTTTGGCATGCATTTAAAGAAATGCGGAATACTTTCACAGTTGACACCGTCGGGAACACCACAGCGCAATGGTGTGTCCGAACGTCGTAATCGAACTCTCTTAGATATGGTTCGTTCTATGATGTCTCTTACTGATTTGCCGTTATCGTTTTGGGGTTATGCATTACATACAGCTGCATTCACTTTAAATAGGGCACCATCTAAATCCGTTGAAACGACACCGTATGAATTGTGGTTTCAGAAGAAACCTAAGCTGTCGTTCCTTAAAGTTTGGGGTTGCGAAGCTTATGTAAAAAAGTTACAACCTGACAAGCTAGAACCCAAAGCGGAGAAATGCGTCTTCATAGGATACCCTAAAGAAACTATTGGGTATACTTTCTATCACACATCCGAAGGCAAAATCTTTGTTGCCAAGAACGGAACCTTTCTTGAGAAAGAGTTTCTCACTAAAGAAGTGACTGGAAGGAAGGTAGAACTCGACGAGGTTTCTGAACCTTTTCTCGTAGATCAGAGTAGCGCAGTACCGGAAGATGTCCCTGTGCCGCCTGCACCGATAAGGGAGGAAGCAAATGATAATGATCATGAAACTTCGAACGAGGTAGCTACTGAACCTCGCAGATCGACAAGGGAGCGTACCACTCCTGATTGGTATGATCCTTGTCTAAATGTCATGATTGTGGACAACAATGATGAAGACCCTGCGACGTATGAAGAAGCGATGATGAGCCCAGATTCCAACAAATGGCAAGAAGCCATGAAATCCGAAATGGGATCCATGTATGATAACAAAGTGTGGACTTTTGTAGACTTACCTGATAGCCACAATGCTGTCGAGAATAAATGGATCTTCAAGAGAAAAATAGATGCTGATGTTAATATTACTGTCTATAAAGCTCGACTTGTCGCAAAGGGTTTCCGACAAATTCAAGGAGTTGACTACGATGAGACCTTCTCACCTGTAGCGAAGCTAAAGTCTGTGAGGATTTTGTTAGCAATAGCTGCATTTTTCGATTATGAGATTTGGCAGATGGATGTCAAAACGGCGTTCCTTAATGGTGACATTGAGGAAGAGTTGTATATGGTACAACCCAAAGGTTTTGTTGATCCTAAAAATGCTGACAAGGTATGCAAACTTCAGCGTTCCATTTATGGACTGAAGCAAGCATCCCGGAGTTGGAACCGACGCTTTGATAAGGTGATCAAAGACTTCGGGTTTATACAGTGTCATGGAGAGGCCTGTATTTACAAGAAAGTGAGTGGGAGCTCTTTAGCATTTCTGATATTATATGTAGATGACATATTATTGATTGGAAATGATATAGAACTATTAAGCAGTCTAAAAGGTTATTTGAATAAGTGTTTTTCAATGAAAGACCTTGGTGAAGCAGCGTACATTTTAGGCATCAAGATTTATAGAGATAGATCAAGACGCCTAATAGGGCTTTCACAGAGTACATACCTGGACAAGATTCTAAAGAAGTTTAGAATTGATGAAAGTAAGAAAGGGTTCTTACCGATGTTGCCAGGTAAGGTCTTGAGTAAGACTCAAGGTCCAGCTATGGCAGAAGAAAGAGAGAGGATAAATCAGATCCCCTATGCCTCGGCAGTAGGCTCTATCATGTATGCCATGTTGTGTACTAGACCGGATATCGCACATACTATTAGTTTGACCAGCAGATATCAAAGTGATCCAGGAATGGAACACTGGACAGCAGTCAAGAATATCCTAAAGTACTTGAAAAGAACTAAGGATATATTTCTTTGTTATGGCGGTGACCAAGAGCTCGTTATAACCAGTTACACCGACGCAAGTTGGAACACTGATCCTGATGACTCTAAGTCTCAGTCTGGGTACGTGTTTATATTGAATGGTGCTGCAGTAAGCTGGTGCAGCTCCAAGCAGTGCACGGTGGCGAAGTCTTCAACAGAATCGCAATACATAGCGGCTTCGGAGGCTTCATCGGAAGCGGTATGGATGAAGAGGTTCATAGTTGAGCTTGATGTGGTTCCTAGTGCATTGGACCCACTAGTCATCTATTGTGACAACATGGGTGCCATCGCCAATGCACAAGAACCAAGGTCAAACAAGAAGCTGAAGCATATCAAGCTGCATTTTCATTCGATTTGCGAGTACATCGAAGATGGAGAAGTAAAGATTTGCAAAGTACACACAGATCTGAATGTGGCAGATCCGTTGACTAAAGCTCTCCCTAGGGCAAAGCATGACCAACACCAGAATGCCATGGGTGTTAGGTACCTTACAATGTAATCTAGATTATTGACTATAGTGCAAGTGGGAGACTGTTGGAGATATACCCAAGAGGCAATAATAAAGTGGTTATTATATATCTTTATGTTTATGATAAATGTTTGCATACCATGCTTGTATTAACCGAAACATTGATACATGTGTGTTATGTAAACAACAAGGAGTCCCTAGTAAGCCTCTTGTATAACTAGCTTGTTGATTAATAGATGATCATAGTTTCATGATCATGAACATTGGATGTTATTAATAACAAGGTTATATCATTGATGAATGATGTAATGGACACACCCATTTAAGCGTAGCATAAGATCACGTCATTAAGTTCATTTGCTATAAGCTTTCGATACATAGTTACCTAGTCCATCGACCATGAGATCATGTAAATCACTTATGTCGGAAGGGTACTTTGATTACATCAAACGCCACTGCGTAACTGGGTTGTTATAAAGGTGGGATTAAGTATTCGGAAAGTATGAGTTGAGGCATATGGATCAAGAGTGGGATATTGTCCATCCCGATGACGGATATATATACTATGGGCCCTCTCGGTGGAATGTCGTCTAATTAGCTTGCAAGCATATGAATGGTTCATAAGAGATGACATACCACGGTACGAGTAAAGCGTACCTGTTGGAGACGAGGTTGAACAAGGTATAGAGATACCGATGATCAAACCTCGGACAAGTAAAATATCGCGTGACAAAGGGAATCGGTATCGTATGTAAATGGTTCATTCGATCACTAAGTCATTGATACGTCTCAAACGTATCTATAATTTCTTATGTTCCATGCTACTTTTATGACAATACTCACATGTTTTATATATACTTTACATCATTATTATGCATTTTCCGGCACTAACCTATTAACAAGATGCCGAAGAGCCAGTTGCTGTTTTCTGCTGTTTTTGGTTTCAGAAATCCTGCAAAGGAAATATTCTCGGAATTGGACGAAATCAACGCCCAGGGTCTTATTTTTCCACGAAGCTTCCAGAAGACCGAAAGGGATACGAAGTGGGGCCACGAGGTGGCCAGACCATAGGTCGGCGCGGCAAGAGGGGGGCCCGCGCTGCCCTATGGTGTGGGCCCCTCGCGCCGCCTCCAACCCTACCCTTCCGCCTACTTAAAGCCTTCGTCGCGAAAACCCCTGTACCGAGAGCGACGATACGGAAATACTTCCAGAGATGCCGCCGCCGCCAATCCCATCTCGGGGGATTCAGGAGATCGCCTCCGGCACCCTGCCGGAGAGGGGAATCATCACCGGAGGGCTCTACATCAGCATGCCCGCCTCCGGATTGATGCGTGAGTAGTTCATCCTTGGACTATGGGTCCATAGCAGTAGCTAGATGGTTGTCTTCTCCTCATTGTGCTATCATGTTAGATCTTGTGAGCTGCCTATCATGATCAAGATCGTCTATTTGTAATGCTACATGTTGTGTTTGTTGGGATCCGATGAATATTGAATAGTATGTCAAGTTGATTATCAATCTGTCATATATGTGTTGTTTATGTTCTTGCATGCTCTCCGTTGCTAGTAGAGGCTCTGGCCAAGTTGATACTTGTGACTCCAAGAGGGAGTATTTATGCTCGATAGTGGGTTCATGCCTCCATTGAATGCAGGACGATGTGAGAAAGTTCTAAGGTTGTGGATGTGGTGTTGCCACTAGGGATAAAACATCAATGCTTTGTCTAAGGATATTTGTGTTGATTACATTACGCACCATACTTAATGCAATTGTCTGTTGTTTGCAACTTAATACTGGAGGGGGTGCGGATGCTAACCCGAAGGTGGACTATTTAGGCATAGATGCATGCTGGATAGCGGTCTATGTACTTTGTCGTAATGCCCTGATTAAATCTCATAGTAGTCATCATGATATATGTATGTGCATCTCTATTTGTCAATTGCCCAACTGTAATTTGTTCACCAACATGCTAGTTATCTTATCGGAGAGACACCACTAGTGAACTGTGGACCCCGGTCCATTCTTTTACATCTGAATACAATCTACTGCAATACTTGTTCTCTAATGTTCTTCGCATACAAACATCATTTTCCACACCATACGTTTAATCCTTTGTTTTCAGCAAGCCGGTGAGATTGACAACCTCACTGTTACGTTGGGGCAAAGTACTTTGATTGTGTTGTGCAGGTTCCACGTTGGCGCCGGAATCCCTGGTGTTCCGCCGCACTACACTCCGTCACCAACAACCTTCACGTGCTCCTTGACTCCTACTGGTTCGATAACCTTGGTTTCATACTGAGGGAAAACTTGCTTCTATACGCATCACACCTTCCTCTTGGGGTTCCCAACGGACGTGTGTAACTGCACGCATCAAGCTCTTTTTCTGGCGCCGTTGCCGGGGAACTGAAGAAAAGTTACACCCCAGAGATTTCTAACTCCCACGTCAACTACACGCCAGCAGCTCTTTTTCTGGCGCCGTTGCCGGGGATATCAAGACACGCTGCAAGGGGAGTCTCTCACATCCAATCTCTTTACTTTTTTTTTGTCTTGCTTTACTTTCTTTTATTTACTGTTTTGTTTGCTCTCGCTATATCAAAAACACAAAAAAAATAGTTGCTTTACTTACTGTCTTGTTTGCTATCTCTATATTAAAAACACAAAAAAAAATTAGTTACTTGCATTTACTTTATAAACTTTTTGTTTATTTCATCATGTTTCATCCTAAGTTCACTTTGAAAGATATACCGGTTGGGCAAGGGTCTATCATTGGAAGAGATAATATAGAATTTTTTTTCACTCATGTTAGTATGGTTGAAGATTTTGAAGATAGATCTTTAGTAAAAGTTGTTCCTACTTATGAAAGTGCTACTGCCTCTTTAGTACACATGTTGGAAACTAGATTCGTTAATCTTAATCCTATAATTCAACATATGTTTCTTACACTCTCTGATATGGAAAGGGGAGAAAGGAGAGATTTTGTTTTAGAGGTCCTTCTTATAGAATTTGGTGATATAGCTAAAGAAGCTAGAAAAGTTTTTATTAAGCATAAGAGGCTTGGTCTTTTCACCGATTTTGCAAAAACACTTGAAAAGATGGACATGGATAGAATAAAGTACACTAATAATGTTAATGATGGTGGGGAGATTAAAGTACCGACACCTAGTAAGCTCCTAGGAATGCATGAAGCTCTAGAAAATAACTATGCTTGGCTTGTTCCTGAAAATTTGTTTGATGAGGATAGTAAGCCTAAGAACAACGAAAGGGGAGTTACTTACATAGATAAGATACAATGCATAGTTGAGAAAACTCCAAACCCCTCTGTTGATGCTTCATCTCTTGATAATACTTGATTCACACTTTCTGCGCCTAGCTGAAAGGCGTTAAAGAAAAGCGCTTATGGGAGACAACCCATTATTTTACTTCTGCACTTTTGTTTTATATTTGAGTCTTTGAAGTTGTTACTACTGTAGCAACCTCTCCTTATCTTTATTTTAATGCATTGTTGTGCCAAGTAAAGTCTTTGATAGTAGGGTTGATACTAGATTTGGATTACTGCGCAGAAATAGATTTCTTACTGTCACGAATTTGAGCAGCCCCGTCTGTAGGTAACTCAGAAAATTCTGCCAATTTACGTGCGTGATCCTCAGATATGTACGCAACTTTCATTCAATCTGAGCTTTTTCATCTGAGCAAGTTAAGTGCCCCAGAAAAATTCGTCTTTACGAACTATTCTGTTTTGACAGATTCTGCCTTTTATTTCGCATTGCCTCTTTTGCTATGTTGAATGGATTTCTTTGTTCCATTAACTTTCAGTAGCTTTTTGCAATGTCCAGAAGTGTTAAGAATGATTATGTCACCTCTGAATATGTGAATTTTTGATTATGCACTAACCCTCTAATGAGTTTGTTTTGAGTTTGGTGTGGAGGAAGTTTTCAAGGATCAAGAGAGGAGGATGATACAATATGATCAAGAAGAGTAAAAAGTCTAAGCTTGGGGATGCCCCCGTGGTTCATCCCTGCATATTTCAAGAAGACTCAAGCATCTAAGCTTGGGGATGCCCAAGGCATCCCCTTCTTCATCGACAACTTATCAGGTCACCTCTAGTGAAACTATATTTTTATTCAGTCACATCTTATGTGCTTTACTTGGAGCGTCTGTTTGCTTTTTTTTTTGTTTTTGTTTGAATAAACTCGGATCCTAGCATTCTTTGTTTGGGAGAAAGACACGCTCCACTGTTTCATATGAACACTGGTGTTCTTAGCTTTACTTTTAATGTTCATGGCGAAAGTTGAAACTGCTTCGTTCATTGTTATATGGTTGGAAACAGAAAATGCTTCATGTGGTAATTGGTATATTGTCTTGAATAATTTGATGCTTGGCAATTGTTGTGCTCAAATAGATCATGTTTAAGCTCTTGCATCATGTACCTTGCACCTATTAATGAAGAACTACCATAGAGCTTGTTGAAATTTGGTTTGCATGATTGGTCTCTCTAAGGTCTAGATATTTTTTGGTGAAGTGTTTGAACAACAAGGAAGACAGTGTAGAGTCTTATAATGCTTGCAATATGTTCTTATGTAAGTTTTGCTGTACCGGTTCATACTTGTGTTTGCTTCAAACAACCTTGCTAGCCAAAGCCTTGTACTGAGAGGGAATTCTTCTCGTGCATCCAAAACCTTGAGCCAAAACCTATGCCATTTGTGTCTACCATACCTACCTACTACATGGTATTTTTCTGCCATCCCAAGTAAATACTTCATGTGCTACCTTTAAACAATTCAGAAGTTATTATCTCTTATTTGTGTCAATGTTTTATAGCTCATGAGGAAGTATGTGGTGTTTTATCTTTCGATCTTGTCATTTACTTCGGACAGACTTTCAACAATGGACTAGTGGCTCATTCGCTTATCCAATAATTTTGCAAAAAGAGCTAGCAATGGGGTTCCCATCCCCAATTAATTAACTTGCATTAATGATTCTCTTCACATGCTTTTCCCTGATCAATCAGTGAGCAACTTAATTTTGCAAATAGAAAAAGAAAAAAAAAAGACAATCCTCCATGGTATGAGAATGTTGGAAGGCACCCGAGTATTCGGTTAGCCATGGCTTGAGAAAGAAAAGGTGGGGAGGAGTGTCATCTATAAATAATAATGCATGTGTAAACAAAAGAGAAGAGGGATGATCTACCTTGGTGGTAGAAATAACGTCCTTCATGGGAGCCGCTCTTGAAAGTCTGGTTGATAAGGTAGTTAGAGTACCCACTACCATTCGTTGACAACAACAAACACCTCTCAAAACTTTACTTTTATGCTCTCTATATGATTTCAAAACTGGAAAAGCTCTAGCACATGATTTAATCCCTGCTTCCCTCTGTGAAGGGCCTTTCATTTACTTTATGTTGAGTCAGTTTACCTACTTCTTTCTATCTTAGAAGCAAACACTTGTGTCAACTGTGTGCATTGATTCCTACATACTTGCTTATTTGCATTCATCATATTACTTTGTGTTGACAATTATCCATGAGATATACATGTTGAAGTTGAAAGCAACTGCTGAAACTTATATCTTCCTTTGTGTTGCTTCAAAACTCTCTACTAAGAATTTATTGCCTTATGAGTTAACTCCTATGCAAGTCTTATCGATGCTTGTCTTGAAAGTACTATTCATGAAAAGTCTTTGCTATATGATTTAGTTGTTTAATCATTGTCTTTACCATTGCTTCGAATCACTTCATTCACTTCATATGCTTTATAATAGTATTGATCAAGATAATGATAGCATGTCACTTCAGAAATTATCATTGTTATCGTTTACCTACTCGAGGGCGAGTAGGAACTAAGCTTGGGGATGCTTGATACGTCTCAAACGTATCTATAATTTCTTATGTTCCATGCTACTTTTATGACAATACTCACATGTTTTATAAATACTTTACATCATTATTATGCATTTTCCGGCACTAACCTATTAACAAGATGCCGAAGAGCCAGTTCCTGTTTTCTGCTGTTTTTGGTTTCAGAAATCCTACAAAGGAAATATTCTCGGAATTGGATGAAATCAACGCCCAGGGTCTTATTTTCCACGAAGCTTCCAGAAGACCGAAAGGGATACGAAGTGGGGCCACGAGGTGGCCAGACCATAGGCCGGCGCGACCAGAGGGGGGCCCGCGCCGCCCTATGGTGTGGGCCCCTCGCGCCGCCTCCAACCCTACCCTTCCGCCTACTTAAAGCCTTCGTCGCGAAAACCCCTGTACCGAGAGCCACGGTACGGAAATACTTCCAGAGACGCCGCCGCCGCCAATCCCATCTCAGGGGATTCAGGAGATCGCCTCTGGCACCCTGCCGGAGAGGGGAATCATCACCGGAGGGCTCTACATCATCATGCCCGCCTCCGGATTGATGCGTGAGTAGTTCATCCTTGGACTATGGGTCCATAACAATAGCTAGATGGTTGTCTTCTCCTCATTGTGCTATCATTTTAGATCTTGTGAGCTGCCTATCATGATCAAGATCGTCTATTTGTAATGCTACATGTTGTGTTTGTTGGGATCCGATGAATATTGAATACTATGTCAAGTTGATTATCAATCTATCATATATGTGTTGTTTATGTTCTTGCATGCTCTCCGTTGCTAGTAGAGGCTCTGGCCAAGTTGATACTTGTAACTCCAAGAGGGAGTATTTATGCTCGATATTGGGTTCATGCCTCCATTGAATTTGGGACAGTGACAGAAAGTTCTAAGGTTGTGGATGTGCTGTTGCCACTAGGGATAAAACAACAATGCTTTGTCTAAGGATATTTGTGTTGATTACATTACGCACCATACTTAATGCAATTGTCTGCTGTGTGCAACTTAATACTGGAGGGGGTGCGGATGCTAACCCGAAGGTGGACTATTTAGGCATAGATGCATGCTGGATAGCGGTCTATGTACTTTGTCGTAATGCCCTGATTAAATCTCATAGTAGTCATCATGATATATGTATGTGCATCTCTATTTGTCAATTGCCCAACTGTAATTTGTTCACCCAACATGCTAGTTATCTTATCGGAGAGACACCACTAGTGAACAGTGGAACCCGGTCCATTCTTTTACATCTGAATACAATCTACTGCAATACTTGTTCTCTAATGTTCTTCGCATACAAACATCATTTTCCACACCATACGTTTAATCCTTTGTTTTCAGCAAGCCGGTGAGATTGACAACCTCACTGTTACGTTCGGGCAAAGTACTTTGATTGTGTTGTGTAGGTTCCACGTTGGCGCCGGAATCCCTGGTGTTGCGCCGCACTACACTCCGTCACCAACAACCTTCACGTGCTCCTTGACTCCTACTGGTTCGATAACCTTGGTTTCATACTGAGGGAAAACTTGCTTCTATACGCATCACACCTTCCTCTTGAGGTTCCCAACGGACGTGTGTAACTGCACGCATCAGTCATTGTTGAATATGTGGGAGCCATTATGGATCTCCAGATCCCGCTATTGGTTATTGGCCGGAGAGAAGTCTCAACCATGTCTGCATAGTTCACGAACCGTAGGGTGAAACACTTAAGGTTTGATGTCGTTTAAGTAGATATTGAATTTGAAATGGAGTTCAAAGTTTTGTTCGGAGTCTCGGATGGGATCCAGGACATCACGAGGAGGTCCGGAATGGTCTGGAGAATAAGATTCATGTATAGGAAGTCATTTTCTAAGTTTGAAAATGATCCGGTGCATTTATGGAAGGTTCTAGAAGGTTCTAGAAGGTTCTAGAAAAGTCCGGAAGAAATCACCATGGAAGGTGGAGTCCCGGACGGACTCCACCTAGCATGGCCGGCCTACCAAAGGGGGGGGAGTCCCAGGTGGACTCCACCATAGGTGGCCGGCCACCCCCCCAAGGAAGGGGTGGGAGTCCCACCTTGATTAGGAGTCCCACCTTGGGTAGGTTTCATCCTTATGGCAAGTTTTGAGTTGTGGTCTTATTCGAAGACTTGGAGTCAAACTCTTGGGGGTTCCACCTATATAATGAGGAGCAAGGGGAGGGGGCCGGCCACACCAAAGCCTTGGTCGCACCCCATAGTGGCCGGCGCCCCCCTCTCCCCAAACCCAAGCCGCCCTCCTCCACATATCTCTCCCGCAGCGCATAGGCGAAGCCCTGCCGGAGATCTCCACCACCACCACCACCATGCCGTCGTGCTGCCGGGATTCCGAGGAGGATCTACTACTTTTGCTGCCCGCTGGAACGGGGAGAAGGACGTCGTCATCAACACCGAACGTGTGACCGAGTACGGAGGTGCTACCCAATTGTGGCACCGTCAAGATCTTCTACGCTCTTTTTGAAGCAGCAAGTGATCATCTACATCCACCACGAGATCTAATCTCGTTAACGCTTAGCGATCTTCAAGGGTATGTTGATCTTCACCTCGTTGCTACCGTGTACTAGATTAGATCTTGGCTTGTTATTCATTCTTGCGGTAGGAAAATTTTTGTTTTCTATGCTACGAATCCCATCAGGTTTATCATTGTTCAAAATCAATCATTTGTTCACAAATCATTTATTTGATCACAAAGTAAACCATACCTACAAGGTTCAATAGGTACTTCGATCTCCATGGCTATCACACTTTGTAGACATGGGAGCCATGATTGTCGTGGCTGCTTCCGGAACCATTTCCGATGTTGCGCTACTCTGCTCATCATGCTCAGGTTCATCAACCTTATCAAGTTCCATTGTCCCCCCACTCAAATATTTTGCTAGAAACAATTTCTTGGAAATACGCAAGAAATATCGACAAACACTTTTGTCTTTTACTTCATATTGGAAAGAATTCCCAATTTGTTCTCTAGGATAACCAACAAAGACATTCATCCGATTTTGGTTGTAAACTCATTTACTTATGCTATGCATACCAATATTTAAGAAAGAACTATTAGGGTTTATACCCATGCCATAACTTGTATGGTGCCATTTCAACGGATCATGATGGCGCTCTATTTAATGTTAAATCGGTAGTCTCTAAAGCATAATGCACAAAAATATGATGGCATCATTTTATTTTTATTCCATCATTAATCCAACAAGGTTTGGATACGTCTCTCGAATACTCCATCATGACTATGGTGTTCCGAGAAACGTGATTTGTGGAACAATTTCGTAACTCTCTTAGATGTTCGCTAAAAACTCGTAATTCAAATATTTTCACCATGATCCAGTCATAGATATTTGACTTTTATATTACGATGATTTTTACTTCATGCTCAAATTTATTTGAATCTATTCAAATGTTTCAGACTTCTTCCTCATTGAGTAAATATATCCATATATGTACACTCAATTCAGTGTTGGAAGTTTTCATGAAGTAGAAGAATCTTCCGCATACAACTAAGCTCAATGAACCATATACATCGTCATGTATGTTTCCACTATAGTTGCCCGTTGAACTCCTAGCCTATGAACGGTATTTCAGTCATTTTCTTTCGAAAATATTTGCAAGTGCCAAACGATTCAAAAATCGAATGACTCCCAAAAATCCATTTGTATGGAGTTTCTTCATGCGTTCCTTTCTAACATGACCTAAATGGCGGTTCCACAAATAAGTGCATTCAACTCATTTGCCTTATGGCATTTTAGCGTCAGTGTTATGCATGTGTGTTTCACCATTAAGATTTATAATAACTTATCCATCGTACATGGAGTATGGTCATAATTTGAGCAACTCATTGCTCTTATTTGACCAGAGAAAAATAACAATTATTAATTTTTTATTATAAATCTGAAGGGCCATGTAGAATGCCAACGACGAACATAATAACACTTTATTTTGTTCCATACGTGCATTATTACCACACTCCTTGTCAGTCACTTAGGCCATTGTATTCTTGTATTGTGTTGTGTTGTATGCCATTTCATACCAACCAATATGGTACAAATACCCAAGAATTCCATTGTGTGGCCAATCAAAGAATACATTCATAACATGTATATCATCTATATACACCTAAGCTAGATTTTCTTGTCTTTTATTTCTTTCTGCCAAAATATTTTTGTAGTTTCTCTTTCGACTTTCCTCATATTTTAGAAAACACTTCAACATCAATAACTTCTAGGCTTGTTGGTCAATTACCAATAACCTTGAGGTTCGCACTTTGAAGTTGATCATCACATGACAAGTGTTCCGGATTTCACTATTTGTAACTTTTTAATGTTAAACATTTTCACTCACAATTTTATCCATCAAATCTTGACAACTTAATGGTGAAGCTACTATGGCTTACATGGATATGCGAATAACGTTAGTGCCCAACTAGTTGGAGGATCGGGACGCCTAGCGTATTCAACCTTCGCACATTCTCATAAAACTTATGAGTTTATGTAGTATCACAAAATTATATTCTATTATCTTTTAATAAGTGAAAGAACATGGAGCCCCCATGTGTGATTTTGATAATTGATGAAATCCCTATGGACTAACGGTTGTATTGAGTATCTATCTTACGTCATGTCCATAGCCATGTGTTGGTCTCAAGGTTGCAAGATGGAGAAGATCGAGTACAATGAAGAAGACGGACGAAGATGGTGTAGAAGATGAAGAGAGATGAAGAAATCGTAGATGAAGATGGTGGCATGCGTAGAATATGGATGAAGATGGTGGCGTGTATGTTGGAAGAAGATGGTGGCATGTACAATGGTGAAGAGGGTGAAGACAGAGCATGCCGACTCGAGAGGAACGTGCAAGGATAAGGTTTGTGCTCAATAGGATAGTGGGTCGCATCATCGGAGAGAACTCAAACCTTGCATGCATAACATCGTGTTTCTTGGTTGTTCTTGGTTCTTATCCATGAGATGTTCAAGAGCTTGTGTTCATTCTCATGACAAGCTCTAGCTCATCGAAAACGGATTCCGGATGCATTGCATGTTGCATGTGCGAGGGTGATGATTTTCCCGATATACCATATTGAGAGATTATACCTCTATGACCATGAGAAAATCATCATACACTCTTTTCCATGTTTTCACCTTGTGTAGAGGTATCACTTCTCGCCCTCTTTCTAGCAAAATTGGTTTCACCTCAATCGGAGGTTCCTAGCTCGAGTTATGGATTTTACAGTTGCTTCATATTTGAAAAAAGAAAAAGAAAACGTTTTGGGCCGGCCGGAACTACCGCTGGTGGTACCGCCTAGTACCGCACAGGCCTCTGTGAGCTACTGGACTCAAACCGGTATCAGGCCGGTACCGGCCCGGTAGTACCGTAACCCATTTACGGTACCAGGCCGGTACCGGGCCGGTACTGCCGCTCGGCCCATCCTCCTCTTCCTCCCACAGCCAACCGTCCCCAGCCAGCTCCAGCCTGGCCCCGCACTGGGCCGCCGGTCCGTCTACCACGCTGCTGCCCCATGCGCTCGCTGACAGCCACCGCTCGCGTCGCCGCCTCGATCGACCCGGGCGTTGACCCGCGGGAGATAGGCCACGCTGGCCCCGCACGCATCCTGCCGCTGCGCTGCTAGCTCCTGGCCGCTCCCTGCGCGCGCTGCTGCTTCCGCCCTGCATGCCTGCCTTTGCCTTGTTGTGCGCGCCCACGCTGCATTCACACACACGCCAAACGCTGCTGTCGCCCTGCCGCTGCTGCACTCTTTCTCTCTCAGTTTTCCTCTGTTTTTCAGCACAAGCGATAGTACCGCTCCACAGAGCGGTACTACCGGTTTGGGCCGATTTTCGCCTATTTCTGCACAGTTTTGCGCACGAGCTGTAGTACCGCTTTGACAAGCGGTAGTACCACTCGGGCGCGAAT
The DNA here is from genome assembly GCF_019359855.2 of Lolium perenne. Taxonomy (NCBI): domain Eukaryota; kingdom Viridiplantae; phylum Streptophyta; class Magnoliopsida; order Poales; family Poaceae; genus Lolium; species Lolium perenne. The sequence continues at coordinate 123,864,627 of NC_067245.2, read as the reverse complement.
CTGACCGTTTTTCAGCCCCCACAGTCATATTTTTGGGCCCCCTATTTATACCTCTCTTCCACCTCCGACCCAACCACTTCTCCTCACCCATTCTCTCTCCTCCATTGTTGACCTTGAAGAGTTTGATCCTCCTCTTGATCCCACCACTATTTCTTGCATATTTTTGGGGGAAAGGAGAGAAGAGATCTAGATCTAGAGCTTCACCAATTGAATCCCTCTCCAAGTGAGGGGATCTTGCTAGATCTAGATGTTGGAGTAATTTGGTGTTCCTCCTCTATTTTGTTCTTCCTCCCTTATTCCCCCAATAGCTTTTGTAGCGTTGTTGGAATTTGGGAAAGAAGAACTTGGGCATCTTAGTGGTGTTCTTAGCCATTGCATTAGGTGCATCAGTTTGGGTTCTCTCCGGGGTTTCGGTCTCGTAGAGGGCGTGTTGACCTTATTGGTGTTGTTACCTTCGTGGCCTTGTTGCCTTTGTGGTGTTGTAGCCTTTGTGGCCTTGTAACCTTTGTGGCCTTGTCGTTTTTGTGGCGTGGTAGCCTTTGTGGCGTTGTTGCCTTTGTGGAGTGTGGTAGCCTTTGTTGTTTTGGAGCCGGTTGTGGCGCGTTGGTGCCTTGGTGGCCTTGTCGCCGGTGTGGCGTGTTGTAGCCCTTGTGGCCTTGTACTTGAGAGCCTCCGTGTTGTGGAGTTGCCTCAAGCTTGATACTTGGGAGTTTGCCCAAGCTTGTACGGGTTCGGTGACCACCCTCAAGGGTCCCTTAGTGGATCGAGGCTTTCCCTTTGGTGGAAAGGCTCGAGGAGAATACGGTGGCCCTAGCGGCTCATTGGAGTGCCTCGTGCCTCCACACCGCTCCAACGGAGACGTAGCACCATTAGGCCGGCACGGTCTTTGCATCAAGAACTCGTTCACTGGACGGCGAGAGAAGAAAAGCGGCATCTGCTGCAAAGTACTCTACACCTGTGGACTCTGACGATAGTGGTGATGGCGATTATCAGTATTTCCCCGGTGAGTCCAATCGTGGTCCGGCCATGGAGAAAAGCGCAGAGCCCATTAGACACGGCCACAAGGGAGACGGCTGGGACTGGCGTGGTTCTGCGCCGAAGAGACATGTCGGCGTTGTTGTCTCTTCAAGGACTCGTTCAACGAATGGCGGCCGGGGAAAGGGGGGCCCGTCTACAAAGTATATTGCGGCGTATAGGTGACCAAACATTCTAATCATCGGCACTAAAATGGAAGAAAGAGCCAAGTGGTATCTCAACTAGATATCATATGCCTCATACTTTGTTGGTCGAAAGAAATATTAACATTCAGGGATGGGGTCAGCGAGGCCAGGTAGGATGCACAAGAGATTGATATTTGTGCCATCGCACCAGGCTCAGTGGCCCCACCCCAGAGTGTACAAGTGACCAAACAATTTAATCATCAGCACTAGAATGGAAGAAAGGCCAATGCAATTAAGAAGTAGCTAGTATGAACTAAATGGAATGCCTCATACTTTGTTGGTCGAAACAAATATGAACATCCCGGGATGGCGTTAGTGAGGCCAGGTAGGATGCACAAGAGATTGATATTTGTGCCATCACACCAGGCTCACTAGCGACACCCCGGAGTGTACGAGTGATCAACCAACCATCTAATCATCGACAAGTACAAAAACACCACCAAACCAGCAACCATGGTGACATAAGTCAAGATGCTCAAACACACATAGCATGCATGGAGCAGATGCTCCAAAGGGATTATTCATCACTTGGTATAGACCAAGTGATGCTGGCAAAAGAGAGGCCAATCAAGAACCAGTAAATCCAGTAAGTGATAGATATGCCTAAACAAGCAACAACACATAGCATATCCCAGCTAACCAGATGAGACAAGTCTTGGTAGCCAACTTAATCACCTAGCACCACCTAGCCTTTTAAAACCATCAGAAACAGTCCTTTTTCTTCAAAGGATACCACAGTGGCATTCATTTACATGATCCCCTACTGTGGATATCTCTATTTTCATCAAAGCCAACAAGAAAAGGATACCACAGTGGCATTCATTTACATGATTCCCTAATGTGAATATCTCTATTTTAGTATACCATCATAAGCATTCCATTTAAATCACACATTTTAGTATCTGTTCTTATCCAAGTTTTTGCCTCAGCCTTTGCATCATTGGCTGAGCCAAGACATCAAGCATCTGGCCAGGGAGCATTCTTTCTTTTTAGGGAACTATATGAACTATATGCACATGATCCAGTAAGCATCCCCACTAATCAGAGCATTATAAGCATAGTAGCATACCATAAGCTCACAAGAATCCATCAAGTAAATCTTCACAAGGATACCACAGTAGCATAGTAGCATACCATAAGCTCACAAGAATCCATCATTTTCTTCACAAGGATACCACAGTAGCATACCATAGTAGCATTTCATGCATTTAAATGAACCAGTAGCAACAAAACCAACCAAATGTCCAACTGGCAAGCAATACCAAGTGAGCAAGTCTTCATTACCTTGTACAGGTTCAGACATGGATTTATTTCCAACAAAGGATGGAAATCAAATTAACATCATTGAATCAAATTGAATCATTACCATCACATGGTTCATCAATAACAAGTGGCAGTAAACCTCCACAAACAACACTATCCATATGCAGGCAACAATATACTAACCACTAGCACCTTTTTATTAGCAGCATAACAATATACTAACCACTAGCAATCCAGGCTCCAAATGGAACCTTTGGAGCAGATATATATAGAGCCAATATAGCATGTCACTCCAAATGAAACTATCCATATGCAGGCAACAAAGTAATTTATTCAGATACTGCACATGAGCAGCATCACTGAATCAAAGAAACTAGCAGCAATGCATCTAGAGCAACAACATCAATGCATCCAGAGCAACAGTAATGCATCCAGAGCATCATCAGCACAACCTAGAAGCACGAGCATTTCGTCGAGCACTTTGTGCTCGCGCGGGAGAGGAAGTGTGAGGGGAGGGGAGAGAGTTCACCGATGACAGGGGTGGAGGAGGAGGTTGACGACGACGGCAGCGGTGGAGGAGGAGGAGGACGCGGCGGCTCCTCCACCTTCACGCGACGGCGGCCCCTCCTCGCGGTGGCCCCTCCTCGCCGTAGCGGCAGCTTGTGCTGCAGGTGGCGGGGATGGGAGGACCGTGGCGGCATCCGGCCCTCGCGGAGGAAGGCGGCGGCGATGGCGACGACCATGGTGGCGCGCGGCGGATCGGAGGAGAGTGGAGAGGGGAGAGGTGAACAGGCGGGGGAGGGCACGGGCGAGATGATATAAGTTACCTTAATTCTGTGGCGCACCAGAGCAAGTGCGCCACAGAATCAATTACTTCTGTGGCGCACAGAAGCACGTGCACCACAGAAAGAGTTATTTCTGTGGCGCATCATGACATGTGCGCCACAGAAATACCTACACTAATAATTGGTGGTGGCAGGATGTGGGCCCCATACAATTTCTGTGGCGCAACGTTCAGCAGTGCGCCACAAAATTAAGCTATTTCTGTGGCGCACCCAGCGTGGTGCGCCACAAAATAACATTCTGTGGCGCATTTTCAGTGGTGCGCCACAGAACTAAGCTCTGCCTATAAGGGTTTTCCTACTAGTGTACATCATCGTCTCCTCGTGCACCGGTTACTTCTCAACCCGAGCTCCTTACCTATGCGCTTTACATTGTGACAATCCTTATGCTTGTTGTTCCATCTAGCTTGTTATCACCTTGTTGCTCATCATGCTTAGCATAGGTTGTTGGTGCACTTAGGCAAACCCCTAGTTGATAAGCTTTGAGCTAAACAAGTAAACACTAAGTAGTTTTATTCCGCCTTGTTTAGCTCCCAAGTAGAAGTTTTTATAACCCGCCTATTCACCCCCCTCTAGGCGACGTCCTTGTACATTCAATTGGTATCAGAGCTAGGGCTCTCTTATCTTGTTGGGCTTCACCGCCTAGAGAGTTATGACGTCGGCTAGAGGATTAGTGCACAATACCTCTTTTACATTTGATGGCACTAATTATGATGCTTGGAAATTCTACATGCTTGATTATTTTAGGGGCATTCACCCACATGTGGAGCAAATTCTTGATATGGGTTTTTCTCCTCCTAAGGATCCACAAAATCCATCTTTTGAGGAGAAGAAAACTCTTATATAGATGCTCAAGCTACTAAAGTTCTTTGCCATGTTGTGAGTCATGTAGTGATCTCCTCCATCGCGCCTTTCCAGAGTGCTCATGAGTTTTGGACAAAGCTTCGAGATACATATGGTGGATCCAAGACCATTGAGGATGATCGCACTCCTTCCACTTCACCAATGTGTGGTAATACACAAGGTAATGGTATGGTGAGTGGTGATGAACATTGTATTGTTGATAGTGAGCCTTCTCTTGATGATTCTTCATCCCTACCCCATTGCAATGTTTCATCTTTGGACTTGAACAGCTATAGCACTATAAATGCTTTACATGCTAGTGTTGGTAGTCCTTGCATATCTTCTTTCCATGATGATATGCTTGCCTTCTCTTGTTTCCATAATGAAAATACTTTGCTTTCCTCTAGTATTTGTGTGACTAAAAATGTAGAGGAAACCAAGGATACTAAGGGCCAAGACAAGATCTTGGATGGAGCTTCACGTATTTCATCTTCTTAATCATCTCATGGTTCTTCCACTTGCCTTATGGCGAGGGCTTCAAAGGTATCTCTTCCTTTGGAACCGTTTATATCTAGTGATGATGAGGTTGATGATATGGAAGGACTTAATGTTGCTTCCTTAAACATGATGCATGAGTTGGTCTTTCATGCTCTTCGTAAGAAGAAATTTGCTTGCTCTAATTTTATGAAAATCTTGGCTTTTGCCATTGAGAGCACAAAAACTATTGAGAAAATGGAAGAGCATGAGCGCGAGTATGCAAACGAGATTGCAACTCTAAGTGAAGCTCTTGAAGAACAACAAACCACTAATGAATCTCTTGAGGAGACCTTTACTCTAGAGCTATCTAAAGTAAAGGAATCTCGTGATAGAGCTTTAGAGGTGGCAAATGATTTTCGAATTAAAAATGTTGAGCTAGTAAATTGCTCATGCTAAACTCCTTGAGGATTTTGAGCTTCTCAAAAATGTCTCTAGGGCCATTGAGAGTGAGCTCATCAAGCTCATGAGAAATTTAAGGCTCTCAACCTAATAGAGCTTGCTAAGTTGCCTTCTCCTTGTGCTATAGTTGATAATGTTTGTGCTACTAACTCTACCTCTTGTGAAGCATCCATCCTGAAGGAGAATGTTGAGCTAAGGGCTCAACTTTCTTTGCTAACAAGCAATTATGAGAAATTGGAAGAAAGTCATGGATAGCTTTCACTACAAGAAAAGTTCTGATAGACAACGTCTCAAAATCGTCCGCTAAGGGGTATTTTTCTTCGCCTATGGGCCTAACCCGACGATATGGGTTCTGTTATGGAAACTGCGTCAGGCAAAGTCCTACGACGATTTTTTCGGTCCGTCGCGCTTGGGCGCCCTTCCGCCACGGAAAATCGGACCGTTGCCCAAGTGTTTCCGGGAGCCCGTTGACTGCTGACGTCATGCAAACTGACACGTGGCAGACGCTGTTAACTGGCAGTTAACGGCGTTAACCGGCTGAAACCCCGTGGTAGATGGTAGGCCCACACGAGGCCTGCCACGTCTTAAGAGGGCCGGCCCATTAAGTTTACGGGCCGGGCCAGCTGACTTAGTTTGACCGGTCAACTATATAGCTGGGCTGGTCCATTAGTTACGTGGGCCGGGCCTAACCTCTAAAGTTGACTGGTCAAAACTTTAATGGGCCGGCCCACTAAGCATGTGGGCCGGGCCGAATGCACTCGTTTGACCGGTCAACAGGCAAAAGGGCCAGCCCACAAGACATGAGGGACCCACTTTCCTGTTATCGGGCCGGCCCATTTAACAAGTGGGGTCCGCCTTAAAGCAAGTGGGCCGGCCCAAAAAATTATTGGGCCGGCCCAATTAGCATGTGGGTCTCACTTTCCTGCTATCGGGCCGGCCCATTTAGTACGTGGGGTCCACACTAGATCAACTGGGCTGGCCCAACAAGCCAGTGGGCCGGGCCAAAAGCACAGGTGGGTCCCACTTTCCTGTTAAAGGGCCAGCCCATTTAGTATGTGGGGTCCACCATATAGCAAGTGGGCCGGCCCAACAAGATAGTGGGCCGGGCCAAAACACAGGTGGGTCCCACTTTCCAGTTAAAGGGCTGGCCCATTTAGTATGTGGGGTCCACCATATAGCAATTGGGCCGGCCCAACAAGATAGTGGGCCGGGCCAAAAACACAGGTGGGTCCCACTTTCCTGCTAAAGGGCCGGGCCAAAAACACAGGTGGGTCCCACTTTCCTCTTAAAGGGCCGGCCCGTTTAGTATGTGGGGTCCACCATATAGCAAGTGGGCCGGCCCAACAAGATAGTGGGCCGGGCCAAAAACACTGGTGGGTCCCACTTTCGTCTTAAAGGGCCGGCCCATTTAGTATGTGGGGTCCACCACAAAAGCAATTGGGCTGGCCCAACTAGTTAGTGGGCCGGCCCAGTAGTGGGTGGGGTCCACCTTCAAGCAAGTGGGCCGGCCCAATTAGAGTGTGGGGTCCACCGTAAATCAAGTGGGCTGGCCCAATAAGTAAGTGGGCCAGCCCGTTTAGTTGCTGTTTATATACCGGCATAATAGGCGTTTTAGGATTTTGCGGGCCGGCACATATGTGATTTCGCTTAATTGGGCCGTTTAAGGGATGGGAATTCGTGATTTAGATACTGAGAATATTTACGCAAAGCATTGATTTACGTCGGATAGCCTCACTTACCACAAGCACCAAAGAAAAAATGCGCGAAAGAACTATAAAAACTAACTAAATATTACATCAGCTGCAAGGCTTTGAAAAAATATTACAGAACCCAGAGAAATTGAATGGTAATTAAACCTAGCAATACAATGAAGCGATCCGGCAATCTTTTAAGTTGTCCATGCAGCACCTATATCTGAAACAAAGACATTACAAGTTAAGACAGCAACTATGGAAACGCAAAGACACTGCAATATTGTTTGCCAAAGAATTTGGAACTCATCATTTCGTCGTTATAACAAGATCATTGTAATGCGCACAATAAGCAAACAAAGAGTGCATGCCGCATACCTGTGACCAATATAACAGAGCATGTTAGAATGAAACAATGAGACTTACTCTTTGTCGAGTCCCATGCAAACCAACATGTTCGGGGAGTACAAAATTGGCATGAACAACATAGTAGCGAGGCTATAAATTTTGTAACAACGGCGAGCAAGATGAAGTTATGATGGCTACATCTACGAGCGGAATGTAAACCAAAAATAGAAGTTACGATGGCAAAAGCTAAAGAGGAGGGAATGTGAACCAACATGTGCCAAGTGCAATTACTTCATTTTGGCCGTGAACTAAATAATACTCCTGAACTTATAGTGAAGGGGATGCAAATCAAGATGTTTCGGGATATAAACTTGTAATGAGCAACACATAGAGGATAGTTAATGCTGGAGCTTAGGATGGACCAGATACAGAATATAGTGGGATCACCTGTGAACTTGTATAAGAGGGAATGCAAACCAATATGTTCAGCTTTCCATATGTGAGCGTCATGCCAAGTCAGAGAAACAAGTCAATAATGCAGCTTTTGAAGAACAAGATGGCACGCAAAATTATTATCTAGTAGTATGACAAGTTTATTTGTACTACAGGCTAGATAGCAGAGTGATAGCATGCCAAACTAAGTCCTTACTTTGTTAGCTTACAATGAACTAGATACAAAACAATGGCATCACCTGTAGTACAGGGAATGCAAGCCAACATGTTCATGGAGTAAAAAATTGGCACAAACAACATAGTAGCAGGCCATAATTTTTGTAACAACGATTGAGCAAGATAAAGTTATGATGGCTAGATCTACAGAGCAGGGAATGTAAACCAAATATAGAAGTTACGATGCCAAAAGCTATAGAGCAGGGAATGCGAACCAACATGTGCAATTACTTAAAATTGGCCATGAACTAAATAATAGCAGGATGTTACTATAATACCTATGATTTTTGTAACAACGACTGAGCAAGATAGAAGTTATGATGGCTACATCTACAGAGCAGGGAATGCAAACCAAAATGTTCAATCGCTTAAAGTTAGCAATGAAGTAGAAAATAGCAATGTGTTACAGTCATAGCTAGGAATGAACTAAAAGAGCTTCAGACAAACAAGCATCTGAACCCAGAACATGGCGCTAAAACAAGGGACTTACATTAGGAGAAGCACTCTGTGGGAGTCACGGCAGATCTTCCTGGGGTTGATAGATCCAGTGATGAAGTACGCTACATGTGCTACTTGGGGTTGGAGAGACGGCCATTACACTTCATGATTACTCATCTCATCTGCAAAAACGTAACGGCGCGTCGTTAGCACAAACAGGTTCCCCCAAGATTAAACAAGAACTTGCAGGCAAGCAATAGAAAAGCGACAGTAGAAGAGTTTAGATCATGCAAGGCGCCGGTGAAGCTGATCCGGTTCATGCACAGTGGTGTCGGTGAGCTAGATCCGATGCGGTGGACGACGGATCCGACGAAGCGGCTCCGGTGGGGTGGACGATACCGCAGCTGAAGCGACTGCGGTAGACTGCTGGATGAGTATATGGTTTCAAGGTTCGGCGGGGATGATCCAGTCCGGTTGATGACGGCGTCGATGAAGCGGCTCCGGCAGACAACCGGATGACGAGGATCGCGAGGCCTCGGGTAGGCCAGGGAAGTCCGGTGGGGATGTTCCGGTGCGGTGGTCGTGGAGGTGGGAGAGAGAGGGACTTGGGAAGTTCCGGTGGGTGGTCTCAGAGGAGAGAGTGAGGGAAATGAATTTTTTTTCGGGGAGTTTCGGAGCTAGGGAGGTGTTGATCGAAAAAAATGACGGGTAGACCCCCCACCAACCGACTTATGCATGGACATTGTTGTCATCTTTATGAGGGTAGAATGTGAAGTTAGAGGCGTGTGAAATATTTGTATTTTTCGGGCGGGAAGTTTTGCCGCTGGAATGAGATTTCGAATTTGGCTACAGTCCAAGTAATACAAAAATATGAGACCGTACTAGTACGGCCAAGTGTCACATCAAGTCATCATCACGTTGAAAATCGGTTACCACGATCATAATCATGATATATCTTGAAAATCAATTTTGAAAAGCCCTTCTGAAATATTTCGGGATTGGTACTAGGAGATTTTGCAGCTTGACTAAGAATTGATTTTGAATAAGGCTATGGTCTAAGTACTTTTTTTTCTTCGAAAAGGGGATATGACCCCAGCCTCTGCATCGTGGTGATGCACACGGCCTTTATTAATAATCCAGTCGCAACAAAAGTATTTTTTTTGCAAGGAGCAACAAAAGTATGTTGTACAGATGGTCCAAGTAATATACTCGTGATTGTAATATAAGGCCAGGGGTAGACCGGAACCATATCCTCTAACGTAGAGATGACAAGTCAGGTAAGCACAGTGCTTAAGTAGTGCAAAACGTAGAAGAAAAATCAGGAAAATGTAACAAATACTGTACGTATTTACTGTAGCAATCACTGTATATTTTCTTTGTATAAAAAAATCGTATAAATATTAAAAAAAGATAGTCATAATTTTGATTGTTACTAATTATCGTAAATGCATATGGCTTACATATATTATGGAAGTTAATTTAGATCAAATTAGACTTAATCATGTAGATGTGGAGAAGGAAAATTAGAGAGGTGTAGCTTACCCGACTTGTCTGTTGCACGTTAGAGGATCTACTTCCGGGGTAGACCATGCTACTTAGACTACTCATAGTGGGAGTAACTAAGGAGTATTAACATAGAGCTGGTTGTGGTAACTAGCTATGTTATCATAACACTTTTCAAGATAGAATGAGTCTACATACTAACTAAAACAATCATGCATGATAGTACTACATCTAAGTTACTATGCATTATGAAGGTAGTAACATAGAGTAGTGTCATATGCATGCGGAAATTCAATTTGGCTCCCGGGTGCATATGCTCCCTCTACCAAAAAAATCATATTTTAAAATGTCGAAAAAATTAGCAAAAAATTTTACATGTACATATTCATAATATATGTTCGTTCGTCAAGTTTCACGAAAAACCAATATTTTTTGTGGTCTATGTAAAAAAGAGAAAACTTATCTTGTGAAAAGCATTATTTTTAGTCTTTGTATTTTATCTTTTTACACACGTCACATGACAAGTCGCAACTTTGTAAGGGCGTAGCACGAGAAGATGTACATGCGAATTTTTTGTTTCATTTTTTTTGAAATTCAAAATATGTGTAAGATGCATTTCAAAATGGAGGGAGCATATGCTCCTATGTTTCAAAACACCACTCCCGCATGCGCATGACACTACTATACGGTCACATCAAGTCATAATCACAACCAAAATCAGTTCCCATGTACTATCTCCTAAAAAAACTTAAATTTAAAAACGCGTAGCGAATATTTTGGATTTTATTGGCGGGAGATTGTAGCGCTTGACAGATATTTTCAATTTAGGCGGCGCTAAAAAATACTGTACTAGAAAAATTGGTAGCTTCTTTGTGAAATGCCTCCTTTCAGGGATACAAGGACAAGGACCCATCAACTAAAATAATGTATGAAAATGGTCACCAATGGGCCAACTAATAGTTATACTTTTCCCATGCAGCGCAATATAAAAAATACTACAAATCAGATTAAACCTTGATTAAATATTGGTGCATCCAATCCATTCAGTTTTCATTTAATCCACATCACCAAGGAAACAACCACCAGGTACATAACAAGTGCAGATAGAAGCACCAACAAAATAGTTCAGCATCACAAACCCTTTCACACAACCAAGGGACACCTTTGGTATCGGTGTTCACTGTGGTATTCAGGATCTCCCACACTTTCTCAGGATGTTGCCCAGGTGGGCTTGACTTGCTTCTAATCCTGCAGTTATACGGTGGATGACTACTCTTTGTGCAGCCACTATTGCTCGTTCCTCTTTGAGTAGTTCCTCGAGAACATGAAAATACAATGACTTGGACCTCAACCTGCGCTTGGGCTTTGACTTGGACTTGGACCTCGACAAATTAGTTGTGAACCCAGCATTACGCAGAAATGTGTTGTTGGCTATACCATGACATTGTAGTACCTTGGAAAATGAATTCAGACATTCTTCCTGGGTTTTTTCTATACCATCTTTCTTTGGTTTTGCCAGCTCCACTTTCATGTCAGACTGAGGAGTTTTCAGTTGTTACACATGTGTAAGAGAAGAGATTATAATGTGAAGACATGTGTATGAACTACCTCTAATAATCCTACAAACTGGCATGGCTGATTACCGCATATACATTTTAGTAAGAGCATGTTACATCATATTGACATGTCTTCTATTGCTAACACGTAATAGCAGGACTATAAAAATATGCATGGATCCATGTGTAGAATTCGTAATGTGCATGATATTGCTGAGAAGTATATAAGTGAATTGTACTAGCCCTTTCCACCAGTTCGGACATTTGGTTGTGTTGGCTAGTGCATGAAGCTTGACAAATATGACAAGATATTTCTGCATACAATTGAAAACCATAAGCGACATTAGTAGAGAATACTTACAATAACACTCTGTGCAAAATGTCCGATCAAACCATTTCTGCTCAAATGCAGCACACATTGAATTTCTCTAGTATACTCATATCTCTGTACGTTCTCTCACAGTATGCTTGCCTTGCCTTCTGATATTTTCGCAAGAGAAAATATAAATTAGTTTCACAACCACGTCACATGCCGACATGCGACAATTGAAAGTTTTCAAAAAAAAATATAAATAAAACAGAGACATCAATTTACGATGTATATTGTGCATCTATAAATTCTAAATGATTTACTAATTTAAATATAGTTGTACAGATAACATTCCTTACCATACAGTAGAGGTGTCCAATCAAGCTACGAGATCCTGTACGCTGTTATAAACGTACATTATTATGAGCACGCATGTTACTTCGAGCGATGAACTACAAATGAAGACTTGTGAGACACATGCTTAAAAAGGAATCGATAATGTGATCTTGTCTCACTTGTCTTCACAGAACATACCAAATTCTTTTGAGCAGACCAATACTCAACAAGATCACACCATTGATCATCAGTCATCTGTAGTATAGGAGAGGTTGTTGGAATATCGCTAGGAGTCCTCCCAGCAAAGTATCTCATCTTTCGCCCATGGCGCTCCTGGCGCAACGCGGAAGAGAATATGCTCCTGATAACAGTGATTACATTCTTCATGTCATCATCAAACTCAAGACATGTCTGTTTACAACAATGGGAACCGTTCATGTGTTAGATAGCTAGCCAACAGAAAGCTAGAGGGAATGTGAACGAGCAACATGGTATTGTTTACGAAAATGACTTACATGTAACATGTGCAGTAAACCTTCAAAATGGGAAGGGGTGTTTACGTGTTGTTTCCATGATGGAAAGATAGGAATTTGAGTCCCGACAAAAACGCACTTTGTGATCGATGCTATATTAGATGATTCTTGTGGATCCGGTGGCCTTCGATACCTGCTATAACTGATGTGATGGGAAATCTTGTTCCCATTCGGGCAATCTTATTTTTAAGTGATTTCAAAGTCGTTGGCCCCCTTCGTTTTCTTGGTCGTGGTGGAACTGCAAATTTAAGCATTACATCAAGCTATCAAGGTATTTATGTAACGGAGCATGTAAGGGAACACGTACCTAATTCGGCCCCACCATCATCTTTAAGGAAGAAGTTGTCTCTGGCAGGACTAAATGTCAGCGGGCGATCGTGATTAGTTAGGTGTTGAGAACCTGCTTTGTTGAAGCGGAGTCTTTGTGAATTGTTCTTGGGTAGCTGGATTGGCAACAGGTGGCTGGGGAACATGTGGTTTGGTATTTGCTCCGAATAAAACTTTTAGACCAACCGATGTGGGGTTAGGTCGAAGATTTTTATGTTGGTGTTTCGCATTACAATATTTTTTTGCCTCGTCAGCAATTTCAACTAGATTAGAGTGACTATGAGACTTAGACCTTGTTTTTACTCATTCCTTTGCATTTGTTTGTGATCGACATGACCAGCTTGAACCCTTTTTATTTTTAGGTGAGCTGTCGGATATTGATCTTCTGTTGAACTATGTTCTTCACCTTGTTGGTATTTGAAACGTCCTTACGTGAAGTCCACGATGCACACGAGAGATAAACGGTACTTCAATCAACAAAATCATATACATGCTTGATACGATTATGGAACATAAGAACAGCAAGCCAAGACATGATGAAACATATGTTATTATTATGTGTTAAGCGAAGCAGATGATAATGCTATAACTTGGGCTGGGTTGGACAGATACATCACAGTTATTGAAGATGCAACAATAATGCCAATGAAAAGAGCGAGCAATCACCTTGGGGGGTGGAGTAGGGTGCTTGACAAGGGCATCCTCTTTACTCAGGTCTCCCTCAGACTCTTGTTCGATGGGATCAAGTTCTGAATAAGAAAATTGATTGTTATCGATGGAGACGGGAGAGGTGTTTGATTGTTCTTTGGTGATGCCTATATTTTCTCTCCGGCCCTCTTTGTACTCTACTACAGTATCTTTAGCATGCATTAGAAAAAAATGCTAACGAGATTTATCATGGAACTTTGAGTAGAGCAGTAGAAGGGCAAATTAGTAGTAGCAAGTAGATGATAGCTCAAAAAGGAATAAAGCGTAGATCAAAAATAAATGATTTCCCTGTGCATGCCAATTGATGATTACAAGATTTATAAACATGCAGTTTAATAATGTCGACTAATCACTCTGCAGGCTTGACTTCTACTACAGTCATACCATAGGCATGTCACCGATGAACAGTGCCGTAACATGCACTTTCGGCCGTTGGATCGAAAATGAGTAGACAAGATCAAGCAACGTAGTGATGTCTTGTAGATGACCATGTAGCGGATGTCTTGTATCGATGCACTTGTAGATTTGTCCTGTAGCGATGCAACGTGGATTGTCCTGTAGCGTCTCTTGTTCATGTTGATCTGGCCCTCCATTTTCGGTCCAACAATCGAACATGGTCGCATGTCACAACAACATTCTCGAGGTGACATGCCTATTGCATGTCACCTGATCTCTGTCCAGTGTTTTAGTGGGGATTAGTGGGGATAATACTCTAGAGTATTGGGTGACAGCAGAATTCACCCAATACCCACAAAACCCCATCCCCAATCCACTAGGTAGGGGTAGAGTATTGGGGATTGAAAAAATACACTAAATTTTGCGGAAAAGTAGGGACAAGTGGGGATTAAACTCGCTCATACTCTAGCACCAAACATGCATTGGGGATAAGTGGGGATTTAAAGTTTGGAGCGGATTATCCCTACTAATCCCAGTAAAACTCTAGTACCAAACAAGCCCTAAAACAGATCGCACGAAACTGATGTTCGGAAATGAAATGCATAACGGAAGCGGCTAAACACCAACCTTCGCATGGGGAGTGGACGGCTTTACGCTTTGGTTTCACGCGGTGGACCGGTTGGGCACGGGGTCTACCCATTTCACCGTGCGGTAGACCAGGGAGTCGGGAAGCAGATCCGACGCAGTGGCGGAGGTGGACGGCGTCCCTGAGCAGGATCCGGCGCGGTGGGCATCGGCTACGGTGGAGCACAAATGGTGCGGTGTGCGCCTTCGTCGGGGAAGCGGCTCCGGCTTGCTTGACAACGTCTTCTCGGACACTATAGCGGCTGGTCAGGAGGCTGTGGTGGCGAGGTGGGACGGTGGTGCACTACCGTCGTCGGGCGAGATGCTCCGATTCGGTGGGTGACGCGTGAGAGATGTGGGATTCGGCGCCTGTGCCGGTGGTATGTTTTAATGGCTGGGGTGAGATTGGCCTTGGCCCGAATAAGAGAAGAACCGCTGGGGACGTTTTTGATGAAAGGATAAGATGGGAAATTCGAACATTTGAAAATTGGAGGCGGCAACCCGAGCTATTTTCGTCGGTGTTTTGGCGCTTCGTTGAAATGGTTTTGTGGATGCGCAAAAAAAAAAAATGGACGCTGTCCGACCCCATCAAGGTCTCATTTGTAAGCATGGGCGGTACGGCAGCCATCCTACCTTGATTTTTAGTGAATATCCATTCATATATATGTGTTTTTTTCTGAACATTTGAGTACTTAAAACGGACTTCATATGACAAAGTTGCGCCTATTTTAGTGAACACTGCGTGGAGCCGATTTCGAAAACAAAACATGGAATAGGTACCAAAAAACATATATAGACTCGTTCTCCGCATTAAAAAGATTGATGTATCATGGATCTTAGTATATGTAAAATAACCTTGAGCTATTCATTATCATATGCGTAGAATTGAAGACTTCAGATATTTCTTTATATTTGAAAGAAACGCCATGTTTCATCCGACAACATTTATCATCTCATTGAGTTGGCGCTGATTTTATATGTGGTGACGAAAACAACTGAGGCTCCTTTGATTTATAGGATTTAGATCCTACGGGAATTATTCTACACTATTGGTTATATTCATAGGGAACATATCCCATATGAATCTTGTACTACAAATCCTATATGAACAAAAAATTAGGTCATCCCTCAGGGAAAAATCCCTTTGGTACAATCAAAGAAACTCATATTCCCATAGGATTCAAATAGACAAGATGTACATACGTTTTTCCTATCCTATGACTTAAAGGACTCCTAAAATGGCTCGACAACAAAGATCATAAATTTCGAGTTGTGCATCGAGCAAAAGATATTGAAAAAATTCTTGATCGATCGAATTACAAAATGATTTTTAAAAGAACTAAAGTTTTGCCATTGATCACATAATTGGTATGTATATAGGTTCTACTTATAATAAAATATGTTTTGGTTTATTGGGATTGCGTTAGAATTACATGCATCACAATGTCTCGGGACTATTTCGGTATTTACCTCTTCTTTTAGAGTTCGCCCTATCTAAGATTATTTCCGACATTCGCCAATGTTTGCAAGGAATGGCATGCAGTCGATTCCCACCCTGTTTTGGAAAAAATGAAGAAAAAAAAGTGAACTTGTGGCTATAAAATGATAAGCTTGAATTTTGATATGTTTAAAAAAAAACTAGCTTCAAAATATGGCCTACCATTTTATATAAAAAACCATGGGTCTTAACGAAAATGCCCAAGGTAAAATGTGCATTACCATTTTGGGGAAAGGTGCAATAAGATTTCATTTTATTGTGGGAAACAAATTGTTGTTGTTTTTTTGCCTTTTCTGAATAGCTAAAAAGGTGTCATCTTTTTTCCATACATTCCATAATGTCATAGAACATAAGCATCCGGTGTCCAGATATAGTAACAATTCAGTATAAGACAATACTAACATAGTTTCCATAAAGTACTGCTAACACATAAGAAAACAAAAGATCTAGATGATGACCCAAGAAACAACATCCTTGTATATAATAACAATCTATTGACCATATGGCGGCTTTTGCATCACCCAATCAAAATCATCTGCCTTCAAGCACGAGAGCAGAATGTCGACACGTGCTTCAACATGTTCCAAGATCCTCTTGATGATCTCATGGATATCTGCATCAGCCGAATAGGAATCAAAGTTGTCAGCCACTAGCTTCTGATGAAAAAAAAACATCAGTGTTGAAGGCGTCGATCTTAGGAGTCCCCACATTTCATTACTTGCAAGGCCAAGATGATCAAATTCCCTTTACTTCATAAGAATGTCTGGATCGCTGACACGATCTAAATCTTTGCTAGTACCCTCCTTTGGCCGAATTCAAATTTGCATCAGATCTTGGTGCCCATGCCTTTGGTACATGCGGGTAATTTTTTGCCAATATGTCGTGCATTGCACATAGCGTCCTCTTTGTACGGGGTACTTCTACATATCTTCTTCCAAATATAATTTAATTTATTTCGGGTTGGATTCAATTTGTTTCAAAATTGTCTGATATACCATTTGTATTGGTAGGAGATGCAGCTTTGAATTTTAATCATTGTTTCTAGGTGCCACACTTGCAGGGTACAGTCAAGGATTTTGTCCAATGTTTCATGTCTTGACAAATCCTTTTCGTAATGGAAGTTGAGACCCCCAGCCTCTGCATCAAAATGATGCACATGGAATTTTTTAGTATGGTATTCAACAAAATATGATAAGATGCAAAAATCAAACTTTGGACAAATATGACACATGCTCACTTGGGTAGAAAGCCAATCAAACTGATACAAATTACATTGCAGAGTCCTTGCATGTTAAACTATATATTGTCAAACACCACATATATTAAGGGATACATATTAATTTCGATACTACTACTTTTATGATAGAAGATTTGTAACTACAAATGTTGTGGGTTGTGGCTGCCCTCCTCAATCTACTCACTTGTCTCATCGGCAACCGTCTCCACCTCTCTACATGCACATATGGGTACAACTTCTTCACACCCGAAGAAGATTACTTGTTTCCTGTCATGCTCCGCCACTTGTAGTAGGTGTGCTCCTTTTTCAGAGATGAATTCTCTTTTAGGATGGAGATGTTCTCCTTTTTCAGAGATGAGTTCTCTTTTAGGATGGAGATGTTCTCCTTTGTTAGAGACCCGTTCTGATTTACCATGGAGAGGTTCTCCTTCGATAGAGATGAGTTCTCCTTTGATAGAGATGAGTGCTCATTCAAGAGTACGGCATACTCATTCCATAGCTTCATAGCACGGTTTACCAGATGTGCGTTCACATCTCGGAGCTTGGACGCATGGTCAATCAACTCGCGCGACTCATCCGGGAGCGACCGCCGGATTACTTGCAGAGACGCTTCATGTTGTCGTCCTTCATTAGATGGTAGATTCATAGAGCGACCCTGTGTGACACATGATATTATACTAATAAAGTGCAAGAGTGTAACTTCAATAGTAAAAATATAGTACTCCGAAAGTTTGCAGGACTTAAACTTCAATACTCATAGTAATCTGTACAAGACTAACTTCAATAGTAATTGTAATATGTATAAATTTCAATTGCAATACTGTAGTAATATGAGTACTCCGGAGCTTGGAGTAATAAAGTTTCAAACTAAGAACGAAAAATGAACTAATAAAGTTTGCCCTATGCATCAATCGATGGAGAGGCTGGATCTCAAGTTCGAAAGGGGGAAAAAGACTGCAGTGAAGTTTCAAGTTTGCATTGAAGTTCGAAAGTGGTAATGCAGCTAGTATTAGTGCAGTAGAAATCCCTTGTGCCTTGTTTGGTTGACGTGTTTTCACATGGTTCAGTGAGTAATATCTGGGTCTTTCTTAATAAGAACACATTTTATCTGTTTGGCAGAAGAGTATTGGACAGGATCAGAGTCACGGGGATCCTTAGGAAACACTTCCGCGCACGTCGGGTGGACGTGGAACCGCAACACCTCTATGCTCTCGCGTTTCTGGTCGTTCCACATACGTGCTCCGATTGCTGCTTCTCCTTCCAGGCATCCACCCCGTTCTAGCATGGATCAGGCTGAGGGATTGATTCCAATGCAAAATTACAAGTCCTGAGGCCTGCTGGCATGGATTACGTGAATAGAAATTGGACGCTTCACTAATAAGGCCCGAGGAACCCCTCAAAAAAAACTACGAGTAATAATGCCCCGGGACGGGCTATCTCTCGGGTAGTCCTGATCTGCATAAATACTCACGCCAAAACATGGTGAATGAAGTATTTTGCATCAAATCCCCTCCGAATAATACTCGGTAGGGGGCTAACTAGTTTTAATGCAATGATTAAACGACATTATCCAGTGACCGCGCAGGTCTCCACCGGGGAGAGGACCGAGTCCGCGGCGCCGGCGAGGTTGTCTTGCAGCTGCAGACGGGGACTGTCACGTCGAGCCCACGGAGAGGTCGTTGATCCGCTGCCGCTTGGTGGGCACATCAGACTCAACGGCGAGGCCGCCATGCGCCTTTGCAGCAGCTGTAGGGGGCGTGCGAGTTGGCGGCGAGGTCTGTAGTTGCTGCTTTGGGGATTACGACGGTGGGCCGCACACCTAACGGGCCCCCTTGTCCACTCGTGGGATTCATCGCCGGAAGATGGGGGTGCAGGGAGGCGCTAATACGAGAGGTTGTGGATGGTACAGCCGCCAGACGAAACCTTTGTACAGGTTGGGGCTATAGGATTTTGAAGATGAATGGGGAGAGGCGGCGAGGGCCTATAAATCGAGAGGAGTGAGGTAGCGAGAAGTGAAGTGAATGGGGAGAGGCGGCGGGGGCCTATAAATCGAGAGGGCTATAGGTTGGGACATGATTTTTCGCAATATTTAAATTTATATTTAAGCCGCATGTCACCAGGTGACATGCGAAAGGTGCATGTCACCTGATCTCTATCCGTGAAGGACACGGGTCACTCGCAACACTTGTCCATGGTGTCTTGTAGGGACGCGAAACAGTATTGTTCACTGTTCGTAGTGTTTTTCATTTTTCTGATTTTTTTGAATTTTATGCCCATTTGAATCTTTTGGTCAAATCCTAGGTTTGACAAAGATTTAAACAAGTTTAAAATATATGAAAAGGTAAGCATGGATCCTTCTTAGTCACTCTAAAATGAAGCTTTTGGGATGTTCTTGAAATTTCCATGCTTGACTTCATAAGACAGAGTTTAGGGTTAGGGGTAGATATATACATGATTTGTTTGGTTTGAATATGTCTATACCTTGTTTATCAACTTTAATTCTTACTATATGACATAAGAAAACTATTTGCTTTGGTTTTTCATTTTTCTGATTTTTTTGAATTTTGATGCCCATTTGAATCTTGTCAAATCCTAGGTTTGACCAAGATAATTTAAACAAGTTTAAAACATGGAAATGAAAAGGGAAGCATGTATCCTTCTTAGTCACTCTAAAATGAAGTTTTTGGAAGGTTTTTGAAATTTCCATGTCTGAAACCCAAAACCACTTCTCTTCATGCTTTACTTCATAAGACAGAGTTTAGGGGTTAGGGGTAGATACATGGTTTGTCTAGTTTGAAACTTTGAATATGTCTAGACCTTGTTTATCAACTTGAATATGCTTACTATATGACATAAGAAGACTATGTACTTTGGTTTTTCATTTTTCTGATTTTTTTAATTTTCACGCATTTGAATCTTGGTAAAATCCTAAATTTGACCAAGATTTAGACAAGTTTAACACGTGAAAACGAATAAGTAAGCCTGGATCCTTCTTAGTCACTCTAAAATGAAGCTTTTGGGAGGTTCTTGAAATTTCCATGTTTGAAACCCAAAACCACTTCTTTTCATGATTGACTTCATAAGATCGACAGATTAGTTTAGGGTTAGGGGTAGATATATACATGATTTTTCTGGTTTGAATATGTCTAGACCTTGTTTATCAACTTGAATGCTTACTATATGACATAAGAAAACTATTTGCTTTTGTTTTTCATTTTTCTGATTTTTTTGAATTTTGATGCCCATTTGAATCTTGTCAAATCCTAGGTCTGACAAAGATAATTTAAACAAGTTTAAAACATGAATATGAAAAGGTAAGCATGTATACTTCTTAGTCACTCTAAAATGAAGTTTTTGGGAGGTTTTTGAAAATTCCATGTTTGAAACCCAAAGCCACTTCTCTTCATGCCTGACTTCATAAGATAGAGTTTAGGGGTCAGGGGGTGTAGATACATGTGGTTTGTCTAGTTTGAATATGTCTAGACCTTGTTTAACAACTTTAATGCTAACTATATGACATAAGAAGACTATGTGCTTTGGTTTTTCATTTTTCTGATTTTTTTGAATTTTATGCCCATAAATCTTGGTCAAATCCTAGGTAGAAAAATCGATATACGTATCTATAATTAAATAGGTTAAACTAGGGTTTTGCCCTGTACTACAGATCAAGGTTCAAAAAAATCCAACTACAGGGTTCGAACAACACGATTCTAATCCAAGAATTTTTTTGACCTCATCCAAATGGCCTCAAACTATAGGGTTAGGGGGTATAGATACATGATTTTACTGGTTTGGATATATCTAGACCCTGTTTATCAACTTGAATGCTTACGATATGACATAAGAAGACTATGTGATTTGGTTTTTCATTTTTCTGATTTTTAGGAATATTGTGCCCACCCATTTGTATCTTCATGAAATCCTAGGTTTGACACAGATAATTTAAACAAGTTAAAAACATGAAAATGAAAAGGGAAGCATGTAACCTTCTCAGTCACTCTAAATTGAAGTTTTTGGGAGGTTTTTGAAATTTCCATGTTTGAAACCCAAAACCACTTCTCTTCATGCTTGACTTCATAAGACAAAGTTTAGGGTTAGGGGGTATAGATACATGATTTGTATGGTTTGAATATGTCCAAACCTTGTTTATCAACTGGAATATGCTTACTATGACATAAGAAGACTATGTACTTTGGTTTTTCATTTTTCTAAATTTTTTTTATTTTCTGCGCATTTGAATCATATCTTGGTCAAATCCTAGGTTTGACCAAGATTTAGACAACTTTAACACGTGAAAATGAATAAGTAAGCCTGGATCCTTCTTAGTCACTCTAAAATGAAGCTTTTGGGAGGTTCTTGAAATTTCCATGTTTGAAACCCAAAACCACTTCTCTTGATGATTGGCTGAGTTTAATTAGGCTGTGTTTGGATGTTTGTATTGGAGCTAGGTATTGGATATTCGGAGGGTTTCAGGCCCGAATACCAGGATTGGAGCTGTTTGGCTGGCCTAGGTATTCAACGGGTGCATTTGATCTGAATATTGAGCTCCCGATATTTTGCCTGGGGAGCTTGTTCCCGAATGTTTTGGGTGAGAGCTCGACATTTGCTTGCATTCGGTCCGAAGCGTTTTCTCCTGCTCCCTCTTATCTTCTTCGTGACTTCATGACGGAAACCACCGAACGGGAGAGAGCAGGTACACTCCCGCCGCCCCTACACCCTCCTCCTCCGCCTTCGATGAGGCGGGACGCCGCAGTCTCCCTCCTACTGTCAAGTCTTCTCTTCCCCCGCCCCTCCCGCTCATCCCGTCCGGTGCAGGTACGCCCGCCGCCCCACATCTCTTCATGGACAGCCGCCCTATCCTTTCCGCAGGTACAGCCCGTCGACCTCGCCATGGCGGTCGGTAGAGGCAGACCCGGTTGAAGCTGCGCCCAAGTCCGGTGTTTCCGCTCCCTGGCCGGTTCGTTGACCTACAGGAGCACACCGCGCGCCATTGGATCCCCGACCTATAACAGCTGCCCCCAACCTCCGCCCGCTAACTGCAGGTCTGCAGCACCCCGTGCGCCACTGGTTGTTGCCTGCTCGAACGAACTGAAGGTAAGATGTTGAAGTTAGGATGCATTGGTTCAGACGGACCTGCCAATAAGTTGATTGTGTAATAGAGCACGTATATGACAGTTTTCATTATTTGTATCTACAGAGCCATGAGTGGCGTGTAAATTTGGTGTAGTATTGAGGAATGTTGTTACATATGCGTGCATTCTTTGGCTGACGAAAAAAATGAGGAACATAGTAATATTGCATTTTTTGTGTCGGTTTTATTATTGCTATGTGATGTATCATATATAATTGTTCTAATATATTCAAAAGATATACAGAAAATATCTTGAAACAGTATAATGGTCAGACTCTTACACAATGGAATTCATCGCTTTGACCATCCAAACAAGATTTAACATTCAACCTCAATATCAAATTTAGGTTCCAAATAACGAAACATCCAAACAAGAATATTGGTATTCAATCTCAATATCAAAATCTTGAGATATTGGCATTCAAGCCAATACAATGCCAAGCCTCCCAATGCAAACATCCAAACGGAGCCTTAGGGTTTTAGGGGTAGATATATACATGATTTTTCTGGTTTGAATATATATGTCTAGACCTTGTTTATCAACATGAATTCTTACGATATGACATAAGAAGACAATGTGATTTGGTTTTTCATTTTTCTGATTTTTTTGAATATTGTGCCCACCCATTTGTATCTTCATGAAATCCTAGGTTTGACCAAGATAATTTAAACAAGTTTAAAACATGAATATGAAAAGGGAAGCAGCATGTAACCTTCTCAGTTACTTTAAAATGAAGTTTTTGGGAGGTTTTTGAAATTTCCATGTTTGAAACCCAAAACCACTTCTCTTCATGCTTGACTTCATAAGACAAAGTTTAGGGTTAGGGGGTATAGATACATGATTTGTATGGTTTGAATATGTCCAGACCTTGTTTATTAACTTTAATGCGCTTACTATATATATGACATAAGAAGACTATGTACTTTGGTTTTTCATTTTCTGTCTTTTTTTATTTTCTGCGCATTTGAATCATATCTTGGTCAAATCCTAGGTTTGACCAAGATTTAGACAAGTTTAACACGTGAAAACGAATAAGTAAGCCTGGATCCTTCTTAGTCACTCTAAAATGAAGCTTTTGGGAGGTTCTTGAAATTTCCATGTTTGAAACCCAAAACCACTTCTCTTCATGATTGACTGAGTTTAATTTGGGTTTTAGGGGTAGATATATACATGATTTTTCCGGTTTGAATATATATGTCTAGACCTTGTTTATCAACATGAATGCTAGCTTACTATACATATGACATAAGAATGCTATGTGCTTTGGTTTTTCATTCTTTTGATTTTTTTCTGAAATTTTAGGGCCATTTGAATCTTGGTCAAATCCTTGGTTTGACCAAGATTTAAACAAGTTTAAAACATGAAAATGAAAAGGGAAGTCTGTATCCTTCTTATTTACTCTAAAATGAAGCTTTTGGGATGTTCTTGAAATTTCCACATTTGAAACCCAAAACGACTTCCCTTCATGCTAGACTTCATAAGATCGACAGGGGGTAGATACATGATTTGTCTGGTTTGGATATATTTAGACCTTGTTTATCAACTTGAATGCTTACGATATGACATAAGAAGACTATGTGATTTGGTTTTCCATTTTTCTGATTTTTTTGAATTTTGTGCCCACCCATTTGTATCTTCATCAAATCCTAGGTTTGACCAAGATAATTAAAACAAGTTTAAAACATGAAAATGAAAAGGGAAGCATGTATCCTTCTTAGGCCTTTGTAAAATGAAGCTTTTGGGAGGTTTTTGAAATTTCCATGTTTGAAACCCAAAACCACATCTCTTCACATGCTTGACTTCATAAGACAGAGTTTAGGGGTTAGGGGTATAGATACATGATTTATGCAGTTTGAATATGTCTAGACATTGTTTATCAACTTTAATGCTTACTATATGACATAAGAAAAATAATGTCATGTAAATGAGTTAACTTGGATTTCCTACCCTTGAATCCATAGGAAACTTTGTTCTAATGCACTATAATAATCAACCGAGTTTTTACACCAACAGGTCTGTCACTTACGTGTGGTGCCCACGCGTGAGGTCCCACACTTCAGTGAGCACAAGTCACGTGCAATAGGTACGCAAACTCCCAGCCATCTTCTTTGTCAAGAGAAGACGCATCAGGATGCGTATTGGAAGTCTGTGGGTCCTTACGGATCCTTCGGTTGTCCCTCTCACAAAAAAACAAATCTCTCTCATTCTCGGCCTCGCTCGCTCGCTCGCTCGCTCGCACCTCCTGCTCAGCGACAAACCCTGCACAAAAGTCAACATCATCACCCGAAAAAGGGAGAGACCATAATGCTCTCCCTTCTTCTCTCCTTCCGAGTGATCCCTCTTCCTCAGAGTTTCACTCGACGGGCAAACACACATGTGCTTTGCATAGTAATAATAAAAAGGTAGAAAAATCAACCTACGAATCTATAATTAAATAGGTTAAACTAGGGTTTTGCCCAAGTACTACAGATCAAGGTTCAAACCTTGTTTATCAACTTGAATATGCTTACTATATGACATAAGAAGACTATGTACTTTGGTAGTCATTTATCTGATTTTTTTAATTTTCTGCGCATTTGAATCTTGGTCAAATCCTAGGTTTGACCAAGATTTAGACAAGTTTAACACGTGAAAACGAATAAGTAAGCCTGGATCCTTCTTAGTCACTCTAAAATGAAGCTTTTAGGATGTTCTTGAAATTTCCATGTTTGAAACCCAAAACGACCTCTCTTCATGCTAGACTTCATAAGATCGACTGAGTTTAGGGTTAGGGGGTAGATACATGATTTGTATGGTTTGAATATGTCCAAACCTTGTTAATTTATCAACTTGAATGCTTACTATATGACATAAGAAGACTATATGCTTTTGTTTCTCATTTTTCTGATTTTTTTTGAATTTTATGCCCATATATTTGAATCTTGGTCAAATCCTAGGTTTGACAAAGATTTAAACAAGTTTAAATTATGAAAATGAAAAGTTAAGCATGGATCCTTATTAGTCACTCTAAAATAAATCTTTTGGGAGGTTCTTGAAATTTCCATGTTTGAAACCCAAAACCACTTCTCTTCATGATTGACTTCATAAGACAGAGTTTAGGGTTTTAGGGGTAGATATGTACATGATTTTTCTGGTTTGAATATGTCTAGACCTTGTTTATCAACTTGAATGCTTACTATACATATGACATAAGAATGCTATGTGCTTTGGTTTTTCATTCTCTTTTGATTTTTTTCTAAATTTTTAGGCCCATTTGAATCTTGGTCAAATCCTTGGTTTGACCAAGATTTAAACAAGTTTAAAACATGAAAATAAAAAAGGAAGTATGTATCCTTCTTAGTCACTCTAAAATGGAAGCTTTTGGGATGTTCTTGAAATTTCCATGTTTGAAACCGAAAACGACTTCCCTTCATGCTAGACTTCATAAGATCGACAGGGGGTAGATACATGATTTGTCTGGTTTGGATATATCTAGACCTTGTTTATCAACTTGAATGCTTACGATATGACATAAGAAGACAATGTGATTTGGTTTTTCATTTTTCTGATTTTTTTGAATATTGTGCCCACCCATTTGTATCTTCATCAAATCCTAGGTTTGACTAGGATTTAAACAAGTTTAAAACATGAAATGAAAAGATAAGCCTGGATCCTTCTTAGTCACTCTAAAATGAAGCTTTCGGGAGGTTCTTGAAATTTCCATGTTTGAAACCCAAAACCACTTCTCTTCATGATTGACTTCATAAGACAGAGTTTAGGGTTTTAGGGGTAGATATATACATGATTTTTCTGGTTTGAATATATATGTCTAGACCTGGTTTATCAACTTGAATGCTTACTATACATATGACATAAGAATGCTATGTGCTTTGGTTTTTCATTCTCTTTTGATTTTTTTCTAAATTTTTAGGCCCCCATTTGAATCTTGGTCAAATCTTTGGTTTGACAAGGATTTAAACAAGTTTAAAACATGAAAATGAAAAGGGAAGTCTGTATCCTTCTTAGTCACTCTAAAATGGAAGCTTTTGGGATGTTCTTGAAATTTCCATGTTTGAAACCGAAAATGACTTCCCTTCATGCTAGACTTCATTAGATCGACAGGGGGTAGATACATGATTTGTCTGGTTTGGATATATCTAGACCTTGTTTATCAACTTGAATGCTTACGATATGACATAAGAAGACAATGTGATTTGGTTTTTCATTTTTCTAATTTTTTTGAATATTGTGCCCACCCATTTGTATCTTCATGAAATCCTAGGTTTGACCAAGATAATTTAAACAAGTTTAAAACATGAAAATGAAAAGGGAAGCATGTAACCTTCTCAGTCACTTTAAAATGAAGTTTTTGGGAGGTTTTTGAAATTTCCATGTTTGAAACCCAAAACCACTTCTCTTCATGCTTGACTTCATAAGACAAAGTTTAGGGTTAGGGGGTATAGATACATGATTTGTATGGTTTGAATATGATGTACTTTGGTTTTTCATTTTTCTGATTTTTTTAATTTTCTGCGCATTTGAATCATATCTTGGTCAAGTTTAACACGTGAAAATGAATAAGTAAGCCTGGATCCTTCTTAGTCACTCTAAAATGAAGCTTTTGGGAGGTTCTTGAAATTTCCATGTTTGAAACCCAAAACCACTTCTCTTCATGATTGACTGAGTTTAATTTGGGTTTTAGGGGTAGATATATACATGATTTTTCTGGTTTGAATATATATGTCTAGAACTTGTTTATCAACATGAATGCTTACTATACATATGACATAAGAATGCTATGTGCTTTGGTTTTTCATTCTTTTGATTTTTTTCTGAATTTTTTAGGGCCATTTGAATCTTGGTCAAATCCTTGGTTTGACCAAGATTTAAACAAGTTTAAAACATGAAAATGAAAAGGGAAGTCTGTATCCT
This sequence comes from Lolium perenne, assembly GCF_019359855.2. Taxonomy (NCBI): domain Eukaryota; kingdom Viridiplantae; phylum Streptophyta; class Magnoliopsida; order Poales; family Poaceae; genus Lolium; species Lolium perenne. The sequence continues at coordinate 123,837,306 of NC_067245.2, read as the reverse complement.
TCTTATTTACTCTAAAATGAAGCTTTTGGGATGTTCTTGAAATTTCCATGTTTGAAACCGAAAACGACTTCCCTTCATGCTAGACTTCATAAGATCGACAGGGGGTAGATACATGATTTGTCTGGTTTGGATATATCTAGACCTTGTTTATCAACTTGAATGCTTACGATATGACATAAGAAGACAATGTGATTTGGTTTTTCATTTTTCTGATTTTTTTGAATATTGTGCCCACCCATTTGTATCTTCATCAAATCCTAGGTTTGACTAGGATTTAAACAAGTTTAAAACATGAAATGAAAAGATAAGCCTGGATCCTTCTTAGTCACTCTAAAATGAAGCTTTCGGGAGGTTCTTGAAATTTCCATGTTTGAAACCCAAAACCACTTCTCTTCATGATTGACTTCATAAGACAGAGTTTAGGGTTTTAGGGGTAGATATATACATGATTTTTCTAGTTTGAATATATATGTCTAGACCTGGTTTATCAACTTGAATGCTTACTATACATATGACATAAGAATGCTATGTGCTTTGGTTTTTCATTCTCTTTTGATTTTTTTTCTAAATTTTTAGGCCCCCATTTGAATCTTGGTCAAATCTTTGGTTTGACAAGGATTTAAACAAGTTTAAAACATGAAAATGAAAAGGGAAGTCTGTATCCTTCTTAGTCACTCTAAAATGGAAGCTTTTGGGATGTTCTTGAAATTTCCATGTTTGAAACCGAAAATGACTTCCCTTCATGCTAGACTTCATTAGATCGACAGGGGGTAGATACATGATTTGTCTGGTTTGGATATATCTAGACCTTGTTTATCAACTTGAATGCTTACGATATGACATAAGAAGACAATGTGATTTGGTTTTTCATTTTTCTAATTTTTTTGAATATTGTGCCCACCCATTTGTATCTTCATGAAATCCTAGGTTTGACCAAGATAATTTAAACAAGTTTAAAACATGAAAATGAAAAGGGAAGCATGTAACCTTCTCAGTCACTTTAAAATGAAGTTTTTGGGAGGTTTTTGAAATTTCCATGTTTGAAACCCAAAACCACTTCTCTTCATGCTTGACTTCATAAGACAAAGTTTAGGGTTAGGGGGTATAGATACATGATTTGTATGGTTTGAATATGATGTACTTTGGTTTTTCATTTTTCTGATTTTTTTAATTTTCTGCGCATTTGAATCATATCTTGGTCAAGTTTAACACGTGAAAATGAATAAGTAAGCCTGGATCCTTCTTAGTCACTCTAAAATGAAGCTTTTGGGAGGTTCTTGAAATTTCCATGTTTGAAACCCAAAACCACTTCTCTTCATGATTGACTGAGTTTAATTTGGGTTTTAGGGGTAGATATATACATGATTTTTCTGGTTTGAATATATATGTCTAGACCTTGTTTATTAACATGAATGCTTACTATACATATGACATAAGAATGCTATGTGCTTTGGTTTTTCATTCTTTTGATTTTTTTCTGAATTTTTTAGGGCCATTTGAATCTTGGTCAAATCCTTGGTTTGACCAAGATTTAAACAAGTTTAAAACATGAAAATGAAAAGGGAAGTCTGTATCCTTCTTATTTACTCTAAAATGAAGCTTTTGGGATGTTCTTGAAATTTCCATGTTTGAAACCCAAAACGACTTCCCTTCATGCTAGACTTCATAAGATCGACAGGGGGTAGATACATGATTTGTCTGGTTTGGATATATCTAGACCTTGTTTATCAACTTGAATGCTTATGATATGACATAAGAAGACAATGTGATTTGGTTTTTCATTTTTCTGATTTTTTTGAATATTGTGCCCACCCATTTGTATCTTCATGAAATCCTAGGTTTGACCAAGATAATTTAAACAAGTTTAAAACATGAAAATGAAAAGGGAAGCATGTAACCTTCTCAGTCACTTTAAAATGAAGTTTTTGGGAGGTTTTTGAAATTTCCATGTTTGAAACCCAAAACCACTTCTCTTCATGCTTGACTTCATAAGACAAAGTTTAGGGTTAGGGGGTATAGATACATGATTTGTATGGTTTGAATATGATGTACTTTGGTTTTTCATTTTTCTGATGTTTTTAATTTTCTGCGCATTTGAATCATATCTTGGTCAAGTTTAACACGTGAAAACGAATAAGTAAGCCTGGATCCTTCTTAGTCACTCTAAAATGAAGCTTTTGGGAGGTTCTTGAAATTTCCATGTTTGAAACCCAAAACCACTTCTCTTCATGATTGACTGAGTTTAATTTGGGTTTTAGGGGTAGATATATACATGATTTTTCTGGTTTGAATATATATGTCTAGACCTTGTTTATCAACATGAATGCTTACTATACATATGACATAAGAATGCTATGTGCTTTGGTTTTTCATTCTTTTGATTTTTTTCTGAATTTTTTAGGGCCATTTGAATCTTGGTCAAATCCTTGGTTTGACCAAGATTTAAACAAGTTTAAAAAATGAAAATGAAAAGGGAAGTATGTATCCTTCTTATTTACTCTAAAATGAAGCTTTTGGGATGTTCTTGAAATTTCCATGTTTGAAACCCAAAACGACTTCCCTTCATGCTAGACTTCATAAGATCGACAGGGGGTAGATACATGATTTGTCTGGTTTGGATATATTTAGACCTTGTTTATCAACTTGAATGCTTACGATATGACATAAGAAGACTATGTGATTTGGTTTTCCATTTTTCTGATTTTTTTGAATATTGTGCCCACCCATTTGTATCTTCGTCAAATCCTAGGTTTGACCAAGATAATTTAAACAAGTTTAAAACATGAAAATGAAAAGGGAAGCATGTATCCTTCTTAGGCACTATAAAATGAAGCTTTTGGGAGGTTTTTGAAATTTCCATGTTTGAAACCCAAAACCACATCTCTTCACATGCTTGACTTCATAAGACAGAGTTTAGGGGTTAGGGGTATAGATACATGATTTGTCTGGTTTGAATATGTCTCGACATTGTTTATCAACTTTAATGCTTACTATATGACATAAGAAAAATAATGTCATGTAAATGAGTTAACTTGGATTTCCTACCCTTGAATCCATAGGAAACTTTGTTCTAATGCACTATAATAATCAACCGAGTTTTTACACCAACAGGTCTGTCACTTACGAGTGGTGCCCACGCGTGAGGTCCCACACTTGATGAGCACAAGTCACGTGCAATAGGTACGCAAACTCCCAGCCATCTTCTTTGTCAAGAGAAGACGCATCGGGATGCGTATTGGAAGTCTGTGGGTCCTACGGATCCTTCGGTTGTCCCTCTCACAAAAAAACAAATCTCTCTCATTCTCGGCCTCGCTCGCTCGCTCGCTCGCACCTCCTGCTCACTGACAAACCCTGCACAAAAGTCAACATCATCACCCGAAAAAGGGGAGACACCATAATGCTCTCCCTTCTTCTCTCCTTCCGAGTGATCCCTCTTCCTCCGAGTTTCACTCGACGGGCAAACACACATGTGCTGCATAGTAATAATAAAAAGGTAGAAAAATCAACCTACGAATCTATAATTAAATAGGTTAAACTAGGGTTTTGCCCAGTACTACAGATCAAGGTTCAAACCTTGTTTATCAACTTGAATATGCTTACTATATGACATAAGAAGACTATGTACTTTGGTTTTCATTTTTCTGATTTTTTTAATTTTCTGCGCATTTGAATCTTGGTCAAATCCTAGGTTTGACCAAGATTTAGACAAGTTTAACACGTGAAAACGAATAAGTAAGCCTGGATCCTTCTTAGTCACTCTAAAATGAAGCTTTTGGGATGTTCTTGAAATTTCCATGTTTGAAACCCAAAACGACCTCTCTTCATGCTAGACTTCATAAGATCGTCGGTGTTTAGGGTTAGGGGGTAGATACATGATTTGTATGGTTTGAATATGTCCAAACCTTGTTAATTTATCAACTTGAATGCTTACTACATGACATAAGAAGACTATATGCTTTTGTTTTTCATTTTTCTGATTTTTTTGGAATTTTATGCCCATATATTTGAATCTTGGTCAAATCCTAGGTTTGACAAAGATTTAAACAAGTTTAAATTATGAAAATGAAAAGGGAAGCATGGATCCTTATTAGTCACTCTAAAATAAATCTTTTGGGAGGTTCTTGAAATTTCCATGTTTGAAACCCAAAACCACTTCTCTTCATGATTGACTTCATAAGACAGAGTTTAGGGTTTTAGGGGTAGATATATACATGATTTTTCTGGTTTGAATATGTCTAGACCTTGTTTATCAACTTGAATGCTTACTATACATATGACATAAGAATGCTATGTGCTTTGTTTTTTCATTCTCTTTTGATTTTTTTCTAAATTTTTAGGCCCATTTGAATCTTGGTCAAATCCTTGGTTTGACCAAGATTTAAACAAGTTTAAAACATGAAAATAAAAAAGGAAGTCTGTATCCTTCTTAGTCACTCTAAAATGGAAGCTTTTGGGATGTTCTTGAAATTTCCATGTTTGAAACCGAAAACGACTTCCCTTCATGCTAGACTTCATAAGATCGACAGGGGGTAGATACATGATTTGTCTGGTTTGGATATATCTAGACCTTGTTTATCAACTTGAATGCTTACGATATGACATAAGAAGACAATGTGATTTGGTTTTTCATTTTTCTGATTTTTTTGAATATTGTGCCCACCCATTTGTATCTTCATCAAATCCTAGGTTTGACCAGGATTTAAACAAGTTTAAAACATGAAATGAAAAGATAAGCCTGGATCCTTCTTAGTCACTCTAAAATGAAGCTTTCGGGAGGTTCTTGAAATTTCCATGTTTGAAACCCAAAACCACTTCTCTTCATGATTGACTTCATAAGACAGAGTTTAGGGTTTTAGGGGTAGATATATACATGATTTTTGTGGTTTGAATATATATGTCTAGACCTGGTTTATCAACTTGAATGCTTACTATACATATGACATAAGAATGCTATGTGCTTTGGTTTTTCATTCTCTTTTGATTTTTTTCTAAATTTTTAGGCCCCCATTTGAATCTTGGTCAAATCTTTGGTTTGACAAGGATTTAAACAAGTTTAAAACATGAAAATGAAAAGGGAAGTCTGTATCCTTCTTAGTCACTCTAAAATGGAAGCTTTTGGGATGTTCTTGAAATTTCCATGTTTGAAACCGAAAATGACTTCCCTTCATGCTAGACTTCATAAGATCGACAGGGGGTAGATACATGATTTGTCTGGTTTGGATATATCTAGACCTTGTTTATCAACTTGAATGCTCACGATATGACATAAGAAGACAATGTGATTTGGTTTTTCATTTTTCTAATTTTTTTGAATATTGTGCCCACCCATTTGTATCTTCATGAAATCCTAGGTTTGACCAAGATAATTTAAACAAGTTTAAAACATGAAAATGAAAAGGGAAGCATGTAACCTTCTCAGTCACTTTAAAATGAAGTTTTTGGGAGGTTTTGAAATTTCCATGTTTGAAACCCAAAACCACTTCTCTTCATGCTTGACTTCATAAGACAAAGTTTAGGGTTAGGGGGTATAGATACATGATTTGTATGGTTTGAATATGATGTACTTTGGTTTTTCATTTTTCTGATTTTTTTAATTTTCTGCGCATTTGAATCATATCTTGGTCAAGTTTAACACGTGAAAACGAATAAGTAAGCCTGGATCCTTCTTAGTCACTCTAAAATGAAGCTTTTGGGAGGTTCTTGAAATTTCCTTGTTTGAAACCCAAAACCACTTCTCTTCATGATTGACTGAGTTTAATTTGGGTTTTAGGGGTAGATATATACATGATTTTTCTGGTTTGAATATATATGTCTAGACCTTGTTTATCAACATGAATGCTTACTATACATATGACATAAGAATGCTATGTGCTTTGGTTTTTCATTCTTTTGATTTTTTTCTGAATTTTTTAGGGCCATTTGAATCTTGGTCAAATCCTTGGTTTGACCAATATTTAAACAAGTTTAAAACATGAAAATGAAAAGGGAAGTCTGTATCCTTCTTATTTACTCTAAAATGAAGCTTTTGGGATGTTCTTGAAATTTCCATGTTTGAAACCCAAAACGACTTCCCTTCATGCTAGACTTCATAAGATCGACAGGGGGTAGATACATGATTTGTCTGGTTTTGATATATTTAGACCTTGTTTATCAACTTGAATGCTTACGATATGACATAAGAAGACTATGTGATTTGGTTTTCCATTTTTCTGATTTTTTTGAATTTTGTGCCCACCCATTTGTATCTTCGTCAAATCCTAGGTTTGACCAAGATAATTAAAACAAGTTTAAAACATGAAAATGAAAAGGAAAGCATGTATCCTTCTTAGGCACTATAAAATGAAGCTTTTGGGAGGTTTTTGAAATTTCCATGTTTGAAACCCAAAACCACATCTCTTCACATGCTTGACTTCATAAGACAGAGTTAAGGGGTTAGGGGTATAGATACATGATTTGTCTAGTTTGAATATGTCTAGACATTGTTTATCAACTTTAATGCTTACTATATGACATAAGAAAAATAATGTCATGTAAATGAGTTAACTTGGATTTCCTACCCTTGAATCCATAGGAAACTTTGTTCTAATGCACTATAATAATCAGCAGAGTTTTTACACCAACAGGTCTGTCACTTACGTGTGGTGCCCACGCGTGAGGTCCCACACTTCGGTGAGCACAAGTCACGTGCAATAGGTACGCAAACTCCCAGCCATCTTCTTTGTCAAGAGAAGACGCATCGGGATGCGTATTGGAAGTCTGTGGGTCCTTACGGATCCTTCGGTTGTCCCTCTCACAAAAAAAACAAATCTCTCTCATTCTCGGCCTCGCTCGCTCGCTCGCTCGCACCTCCTGCTCACTGACAAACCCTGCACAAAAGTCAACATCATCACCCGAAAAAGGGGAGACACCATAATGCTCTCCCTTCTTCTCTCCTTCCGAGTGATCCCTCTTCCTCCGAGTTTCACTCGACGGGCAAACACACATGTGCTGCATATTAATAATAAAAAGGTAGAAAAATCAACCTACGAATCTATAATTAAATAGGTTAAACTAGGGTTTTGCCCGATTACTACGAGATCAAGGTTCAAACCTTGTTTATCAACTTGAATATGCTTACTATATGACATAAGAAGACTATGTACTTTGGTTTTCATTTTTCTGATTTTTTTAATTTTCTGCGCATTTGAATCTTGGTCAAATCCTAGGTTTGACCAAGATTTAGACAAGTTTAACACGTGAAAACGAATAAGTAAGCCTGGATCCTTCTTAGTCACTCTAAAATGAAGCTTTTGGGATGTTCTTGAAATTTCCATGTTTGAAACCCAAAACGACCTCTCTTCATGCTAGACTTCATAAGATCGACTGAGTTTAGGGTTAGGGGGTAGATACATGATTTGTATGGTTTGAATATGTCCAAACCTTGTTAATTTATCAACTTGAATGCTGACTATATGACATAAGAAGACTATATGCTTTTGTTTTTCATTTTTCTGATTTTTTTTGAATTTTATGCCCATATATTTGAATCTTGGTCAAATCCTAGGTTTGACAAAGATTTCAACAAGTTTAAATTATGAAAATGAAAAGGTAAGCATGGATCCTAATTAGTCACTCTAAAATAAATCTTTTGGGAGGTTCTTGAAATTTCCATGTTTGAAACCCAAAACCACTTCTCTTCATGATTGACTTCATAAGACAGAGTTTAGGGTTTTAGGGGTAGATATATACATGATTTTGCTGGTTTGAATATGTCTAGACCTTGTTTATCAACTTGAATGCTTACTATACATATGACATAAGAATGCTATGTGCTTTGGTTTTTCATTCTCTTTTGATTTTTTTCTAAATTTTTAGGCCCATTTGAATCTTGGTCAAATCCTTGGTTTGACCAAGATTTAAACAAGTTTAAAACATGAAAATAAAAAAGGAAGTCTGTATCCTTCTTAGTCACTCTAAAATGGAAGCTTTTGGGATGTTCTTGAAATTTCCATGTTTGAAACCGAAAACGACTTCCCTTCATGCTAGACTTCATAAGATCGACAGGGGGTAGATACATGATTTGTCTGGTTTGGATATATCTATACCTTGTTTATCAACTTGAATGCTTACGATATGACATAAGAAGACAATGTGATTTGGTTTTTCATTTTTCTGATTTTTTTGAATATTGTGCCCACCCATTTGTATCTTCATCAAATCCTAGGTTTGACCAGGATTTAAACAAGTTTAAAACATGAAATGAAAAGATAAGCCTGGATCCTTCTTAGTCACTCTAAAATGAAGCTTTCAGGAGGTTCTTGAAATTTCCATGTTTGAAACCCAAAACCACTTCTCTTCATGATTGACTTCATAAGACGGAGTTTAGGGTTTTAGGGGTAGATATATACATGATTTTTCTGGTTTGAATATATATGTCTAGACCTGGTTTATCAACTTGAATGCTTACTATACATATGACATAAGAATGCTATGTGCTTTGCTTTTCATTCTCTTTTGATTTTTTTTCTAAATTTTTAGGCCCCCATTTGAATCTTGGTCAAATCTTTGGTTTGACAAGGATTTAAACAAGTTTAAAACATGAAAATGAAAAGGGAAGTCTGTATCCTTCTTAGTCACTCTAAAATGGAAGCTTTTGGGATGTTCTTGAAATTTCCATGTTTGAAACCGAAAATGACTTCCCTTCATGCTAGACTTCATAAGATCGACAGGGGGTAGATACATGATTTGTCTGGTTTGGATATATCTAAACCTTGTTTATCAACTTGAATGCTTACGATATGACATAAGAAGACAATGTGATTTGGTTTTTCATTTTTCTGATTTTTTTGAATATTGTGCCCACCCATTTGTATCTTCATGAAATCCTAGGTTTCACCAAGATAATTTAAACAAGTTTAAAACATGAAAATGAAAAGGGAAGCATGTAACCTTCTCAGTCACTTTAAAATGAAGTTTTTGCGAGGTTTTTGAAATTTCCATGTTTGAAACCCAAAACCACTTCTCTTCATGCTTGACTTCATAAGACAAAGTTTAGGGTTAGGGGGTATAGATACATGATTTGTATGGTTTGAATATGATGTACTTTGGTTTTTCATTTTTTCTGATTTTTTTAATTTTCTGCGCATTTGAATCATATCTTGGTCAAATCCTAGGTTTGACCAAGATTTAGACAAGTTTAACACGTGAAAACGAATAAGTAAGCCTGGATCCTTCGTAGTCACTCTAAAATGAAGCTTTTGGGATGTTCTTGAAATTTCCATGTTTGAAACCCAAAACCACTTCTCTTCATGATTGACTGAGTTTAATTTGGGTTTTAGGGGTAGATATATACATGATTTTTCTGGTTTGAATATATATGTCTAGACCTTGTTTATCAACATGAATGCTTACTATACATATGACATAAGAATGCTATGTGCTTTGGTTTTTCATTCTTTTGATTTTTTTCTGAATTTTTTAGGGCCATTTGAATCTTGGTCAAATCCTTTGGTTTGACCAAGATTTAAACAAGTTTAAAACATGAAAATGAAAAGGGAAGTCTGGATCCTTCTTATTTACTCTAAAATGAAGCTTTTGGGATGTTCTTGAAATTTCCATGTTTGAAACCCAAAATGACTTCCCTTCATGCTAGACTTCATAAGATCGACAGGGGGTAGATACATGATTTGTCTGGTTTGGATATATTTAGACCTTGTTTATCAACTTGAATGCTTACGATATGACATAAGAAGACTATGTGATTTGGTTTACCATTTTTCTGATTTTTTTGAATTTTGTGCCCACCCATTTGTATCTTCGTCAAATCCTAGGTTTGACCAAGATAATTAAAACAAGTTTAAAACATGAAAATGAAAAGGGAAGCATGTATCCTTCTTAGGCACTATAAAATGAAGCTTTTGGGAGGTTTTTGAAATTTCCATGTTTGAAACCCAAAACCACATCTCTTCACATGCTTGACTTCATAAGACAGAGTTTAGGTGTTAGGGGTATAGATACATGATTTGTCTGGTTTGAATATGTCTAGACATTGTTTATCAACTTTAATGCTTACTATATGACATAAGAAAAATAATGTCATGTAAATGAGTTAACTTGGATTTCCTACCCTTGAATCCATAGGAAACTTTGTTCTAATGCACTATAATAATCAACCGAGTTTTTACACCAACAGGTCTGTCACTTACGTGTGGTGCCCACGCGTGAGGTCCCACACTTCAGTGAGCACAAGTCACGTGCAATAGGTACGCAAACTCCCAGCCATCTTCTTTGTCAAGAGAAGACGCATCAGGATGCGTATTGGAAGTCTGTGGGTCCTTCTGGATCCTTCGGTTGTCCCTCTCACAAAAAAACAAATCTCTCTCATTCTCGGCCTCGCTCGCTCGCTCGCTCGCTCGCACCTCCTGCTCACTGACAAACCCTGCACAAAAGTCAACATCATCACCCGAAAAAGGGGAGACACCATAATGCTCTCCCTTCTTCTCTCCTTCCGAGTGATCCCTCTTCCTCCGAGTTTCACTCGACGGGCAAACACACATGTGCTGCATATTAATAATAAAAAGGTAGAAAAATCAACCTACGAATCTATAATTAAATAGGTTAAACTAGGGTTTCGCCCAGTACTACAGATCAAGGTTCAAACCTTGTTTATCAACTTGAATATGCTTACTATATGACATAAGAAGACTATGTACTTTGGTTTTCATTTTTCTGATTTTTTTAATTTTCTGCGCATTTGAATCTTGGTCAAATCCTAGGTTTGACCAAGATTTAGACAAGTTTAACACGTGAAAACGAATAAGTAAGCCTGGATCCTTCTTAGTCACTCTAAAATGAAGCTTTTGAGATGTTCTTGAAATTTCCATGTTTGAAACCCAAAACGACCTCTCTTCATGCTAGACTTCATAAGATCGACTGAGTTTAGGGTTAGAGGGTAGATACATGATTTGTATGGTTTGAATATGTCCAAACCTTGTTAATTTATCAACTTGAATGCTGACTATATGACATAAGAAGACTATATGCTTTTGTTTTTCATTTTTCTGATTTTTTTTGAATTTTATGCCCATATAGTTGAATCTTGGTCAAATCCTAGGTTTGACAAAGATTTAAACAAGTTTAAATTATGAAAATGAAAAGGTAAGCATGGATCCTTATTAGTCACTCTAAAATAAATCTTTTGGGAGGTTCTTGAAATTTCCATGTTTGAAACCCAAAACCACTTCTCTTCATGATTGACTTCATAAGACAGAGTTTAGGGTTTTAGGGGTAGATATATACATGATTTTTCTGGTTTGAATATGTCTAGACCTTGTTTATCAACTTGAATGCTTACTATACATATGACATAAGAATGCTATGTGCTTTGGTTTTTCATTCTCTTTTGATTTTTTTCTAAATTTTTAGGCCCATTTGAATCTTGGTCAAATCCTTGGTTTGACCAAGATTTAAACAAGTTTAAAACATGAAAATAAAAAAGGAAGTCTGTATCCTTCTTAGTCACTCTAAAATGGAAGCTTTTGGGATGTTCTTGAAATTTCCATGTTTGAAACCGAAAACGACTTCCCTTCATGCTAGACTTCATAAGATCGACAGGGGGTAGATACATGATTTGTCTGGTTTGGATATATCTATACCTTGTTTATCAACTTGAAGGCTTACGATATGACATAAGAAGACAATGTGATTTGGTTTTTCATTTTTCTGATTTTTTTGAATATTGTGCCCACCCATTTGTATCTTCATCAAATCCTAGGTTTGACCAGGATTTAAACAAGTTTAAAACATGAAATGAAAAGATAAGCCTGGATCCTTCTTAGTCACTCTAAAATGAAGCTTTCAGGAGGTTCTTGAAATTTCCATGTTTGAAACCCAAAACCACTTCTCTTCATGATTGACTTCATAAGACGGAGTTTAGGGTTTTAGGGGTAGATATATACATGATTTTTCTGGTTTGAATATATATGTCTAGACCTGGTTTATCAACTTGAATGCTTACTATACATATGACATAAGAATGCTATGTGCTTTGCTTTTCATTCTCTTTTGATTTTTTTTCTAAATTTTTAGGCCCCCATTTGAATCTTGGTCAAATCTTTGGTTTGACAAGGATTTAAACAAGTTTAAAACATGAAAATGAAAAGGGAAGTCTGTATCCTTCTTAGTCACTCTAAAATGGAAGCTTTTGGGATGTTCTTGAAATTTCCATGTTTGAAACCGAAAATGACTTCCCTTCATGCTAGACTTCATAAGATCGACAGGGGGTAGATACATGATTTGTCTGGTTTGGATATATCTAAACCTTGTTTATCAACTTGAATGCTTACGATATGACATAAGAAGACAATGTGATTTGGTTTTTCATTTTTCTGATTTTTTCGAATATTGTGCCCACCCATTTGTATCTTCATGAAATCCTAGGTTTGACCAAGATAATTTAAACAAGTTTAAAACATGAAAATGAAAAGGGAAGCATGTAACCTTCTCAGTCACTTTAAAATGAAGTTTTTGCGAGGTTTTTGAAATTTCCATGTTTGAAACCCAAAACCACTTCTCTTCATGCTTGACTTCATAAGACAAAGTTTAGGGTTAGGGGGTATAGATACATGATTTGTATGGTTTGAATATGATGTACTTTGGTTTTTCATTTTTTCTGATTTTTTTAATTTTCTGCGCATTTGAATCATATCTTGGTCAAATCCTAGGTTTGACCAAGATTTAGACAAGTTTAACATGTGAAAACGAATAAGTAAGCCTGGATCCTTCTTAGTCACTCTAAAATGAAGCTTTTGGGATGTTCTTGAAATTTCCATGTTTGAAACCCAAAACCACTTCTCTTCATGATTGACTGAGTTTAATTTGGGTTTTAGGGGTAGATATATACATGATTTTTCTGGTTTGAATATATATGTCTAGACCTTGTTTATCAACATGAATGCTTACTATACATATGATATAAGAATGCTATGTGCTTTGGTTTTTCATTCTTTTGATTTTTTTCTGAATTTTTTAGGGCCATTTGAATCTTGGTCAAATCCTTTGGTTTGACCAAGATTTAAACAAGTTTAAAACATGAAAATGAAAAGGGAAGTCTGGATCCTTCTTATTTACTCTAAAATGAAGCTTTTGGGATGTTCTTGAAATTTCCATGTTTGAAACCCAAAACGACTTCCCTTCATGCTAGACTTCATAAGATCGATAGGGGGTAGATACATGATTTGTCTGGTTTGGATATATTTAGACCTTGTTTATCAACTTGAATGCTTACGATATGACATAAGAAGACTATGTGATTTGGTTTACCATTTTTCTGATTTTTTTGAATTTTGTGCCCACCCATTTGTATCTTCGTCAAATCCTAGGTTTGACCAAGATAATTAAAACAAGTTTAAAACATGAAAATGAAAAGGGAAGCATGTATCCTTCTTAGGCACTATAAAATGAAGCTTTTGGGAGGTTTTTGAAATTTCCATGTTTGAAACCCAAAACCACATCTCTTCACATGCTTGACTTCATAAGACAGAGTTTAGGTGTTAGGGGTATAGATACATGATTTGTCTGGTTTGAATATGCCTAGACATTGTTTATCAACTTTAATGCTTACTATATGACATAAGAAATATAATGTCATGTAAATGAGTTAACTTGGATTTCCTACCCTTGAATCCATAGGAAACTTTGTTCTAATGCACTATAATAATCAACCGAGTTTTTACACCAACAGGTCTGTCACTTACGTGTGGTGCCCACGCGTGAGGTCCCACACTTCAGTGAGCACAAGTCACATGCAATAGGTACGCAAACTCCCAGCCATCTTCTTTGTCAAGAGAAGACGCATCAGGATGCGTATTGGAAGTCTGTGGGTCCTTCTGGATCCTTCGGTTGTCCCTCTCACAAAAAAAACAAATCTCTCTCATTCTCGGCCTCGCTCGCTCGCTCGCTCGCTCGCACCTCCTGCTCACTGACAAACCCTGCACAAAAGTCAACATCATCACCCGAAAAAGGGGAGACACCATAATGCTCTCCCTTCTTCTCTCCTTCCGAGTGATCCCTCTTCCTCCGAGTTTCACTCGACGGGCAAATGCACATGTGCTGCATAGTAATAATAAAAAGGTAGAAAAATCAACCTACGAATCTATAATTAAATAGGTTAAACTAGGGTTTTGCTCAGTACTACAGATCAAGGTTCAAACCTTGTTTATCAACTTGAATATGCTTACTATATGACATAAGAAGACTATGTACTTTGGTTTTCATTTTTCTTATTTTTTTAATTTTCTGCGCATTTGAATCTTGGTCAAATCCTAGGTTTGACCAAGATTTAGACAAGTTTAACACGTGAAAACAAATAAGTAAGCCTGGATCCTTCTTAGTCACTCTAAAATGAAGCTTTTGGGATGTTCTTGAAATTTCCATGTTTGAAACCCAAAACGACCTCTCTTCATGCTAGACTTCATAAGATCGACTGAGTTTAGGGTTAGGGGGTAGATACATGATTTGTATGGTTTGAATATGTCCAAACCTTGTTAATTTATCAACTTGAATGCTTACTATATGACATAAGAAGACTATATGTTTTTGTTTTTCATTTTTCTGATTTTTTTTGAATTTTATGCCCATATATTTGAATCTTGGTCAAATCCTAGGTTTGACAAAGATTTAAACAAGTTTAAATTATGAAAATGAAAAGGTAAGCATGGATCCTTATTAGTCACTCTACAATAAATCTTTTGGGAGGTTCTTGAAATTTCCATGTTTGAAACCCAAAACCACTTCTCTTCATGATTGACTTCATAAGACAGAGTTTAGGGTTTTAGGGGTAGATATATACATGATTTTTCTGGTTTGAATATGTCTAGACCTTGTTTATCAACTTGAATGCTTACTATACATATGACATAAGAATGCTATGTGCTTTGGTTTTTCATTCTCTTTTGATTTTTTTCTAAATTTTTAGGCCCATTTGAATCTTGGTCAAATCCTTGGTTTGACCAAGATTTAAACAAGTTTAAAACATGAAAATAAAAAAGGAAGTCTGTATCCTTCTTAGTCACTCTAAAATGGAAGCTTTTGGGATGTTCTTGAAATTTCCATGTTTGAAACCGAAAACGACTTCCCTTCATGCTAGACTTCATAAGATCGACAGGGGGTAGATACATGATTTGTCTGGTTTGGATATATCTATACCTTGTTTATCAACTTGAATGCTTACGATATGTCATAAGAAGACAATGTGATTTGGTTTTTCATTTTTCTGATTTTTTTGAATATTGTGCCCACCCATTTGTATCTTCATCAAATCCTAGGTTTGACCAGGATTTAAACAAGTTTAAAACATGAAATGAAAAGATAAGCCTGGATCCTTCTTAGTCACTCTAAAATGAAGCTTTCGGGAGGTTCTTGAAATTTCCATGTTTGAAACCCAAAACCACTTCTCTTCATGATTGACTTCATAAGACAGAGTTTAGGGTTTTAGGGGTAGATATGTACATGATTTTTCTGGTTTGAATATATATGTCTAGACCTTGTTTATCAACTTGAATGCTTACTATATATATGACATAAGAATGCTATATATGTGCTTTGGTTTTTCATTCTTTTGATTTTTTCTGAATTTTTAGGCCCATTTGAATCTTGGTCAAATCCTAGGTTTGACCATGATTTAAACAAGTTTAAAACATGAAAATGAAAAGGTAAGCATGGATCCTTCTTAGTCACTCTAAAATGAAGCTTTTGGGATGTTCTTGAAATTTCCATGTTTGAAACCCAAAACGACTTCGATCTCTTTTTGCTAGATTTCATAAGACTGAGTTTTAGGGGTTAGGGGATACATGATTTGTCTAGTTTGAATATGTTCATAGTACTCCCTCTATAGGAACTTGGAGAAAGCAACTGTTGTGCCACACGATTTTGTTGTTTTCCTATTTTTCTTTCATGAAGCTTTACGATGTGGTTCGTGTGTGGGGATCAAGCTCGTAATCTCGTCTCAATTACACAACCAACTACTCTGCTCATCCTTGCATGTAATTAACCAATATAGGAATTTGATTCCACGGAACTTTTTCAGTACATAAGTCTCCTCCTTAACTCCTCTAGTCTCTACCAAGCCGGCCGCCTCGCTACTTCCCTAGCTTCCTCCCTAAAGCACACCTCGCCCCCGTACGCGAGCTAGGTCCAGCCGGAGATGGGGCACAGCCGCCCCCGCTGGAAGAATGCTCAGAGGAAGTCCGGGCAGGAGGACAAGGGTGACGCCATCCCAGATGAATTTCTCGGGCTGGTGTTCCTGCGCCTCACCTCGCCTCTGGATCTCGTCCGCGCCGCGTTCGCCTGCAGGAGCTGGCGCAAGGTCATCGCGGCGGAGGACTTTCGTGTCCTCTCTGCTCGCCACGGTGCGCCATCCTCCATAGTCGCCGGCCACTACCACATCAGCTTCTCCCATTGTCACTATCGGCTGTCTGGCTTGCTGCCCCACTTCGTTCCCTCTTCCTCGTCATGTTGGGCCGGGGTCGCCGCAAATAATCTTGCGCTCGACTTCCTCCCACGGGCGCAAAACGGCGACCTCAGTTTGGAGCTCGCCGACTCTCGGGGCGGCCTCCTACTCCTTGCGGACTTCGACCACACCGAACACGGAAAGCCTATCGAGCAGCCTTCACGTCTCGTCGTCTGCGATCCCCTGGCAGGTCAGTACGTGACGGTCCCTCCACCCCCTGCTGTTTCGCACACAACATTCGTAAGCTTGTTCCTGGGCGCCGCCCTCCATGGCGAGGACGCTGCGGCGCGCATCAGTCTGTCAAATTACAAGGTGACGTGCCTGATCTATCATGACGGCATCTGCAAGACCTGCGTGTTCTCGCCTGGCCCTGGTGGCCACGCTTGGACCTCCTCCGGCGCCATCGTGCCTCTCCACGCCACGCACACAGGCCTATCGGATATCCTCTTTGTGGGGTGCAACGCCCGTTTCTTCCAGTGGTACGTGTTCGGTGGGCTCGGAAACTTCATTCTTGCTCTCGACAGAGAATTCGGCGAGCTCTCACGCTTCGAGAGAGCTCGAGATGAGGACTGGCTTCACACCGTGCCGATTGAGATGCTGGGCGGGCCCTCGCGCGTGCTGAATTGGTACGTGCTAGAGCTTCTGTGGCCACCTACCTTCCGAGCTTGCTTATCCTAGGATTCTGGCTTCCTGGGTTGGATTAGTGTCTGCCATGGTGCTGTCGACACGGTCTGGAGGTTGAAGACGAAGGGCATCTCAAGGATTTTGTTGTAATTTCGTTTTTGTTCAGGTGTTTTGTACTATTTGATGTTTCTCTTAATGCCAGAGGGTTTATTTGCACTAGTCATACTTGACATAGCTGTACGTTTTGAAGATTACATTTAACTTGTTCATCATGATCCGAACTTCTAACATACTCTTAATGCCAGAGGGTTTATTTGCACTAGTCATACTTGACATAACTTCTAACTTGTTTTGAGTAATACGTAGTATGGTATACTAGAATAGGAGGAGTAACACTTTTCGCATTTGGGCCACACTACCTCCATTTCAAGGAATAAGGCGCACGCGTACTCCAAGACGTATCTTTTGGTCAGATTACCTTGACCATTGAATTGACAAGACAATACACAGAGCATTGGGGCGTGCTTGATGGTGCTAGTTGCGGCTATACAGACATGTGATAGGCATCGCGGAAGCGTCGCAAATAGAAAACAAATCATATTTTTTGGGGGAGGATGTTTTGGCTCCTGGTTGCGTATGCTCCCTTTAGTTTGAACTGCAACATCTATATATTTTGAAATGTAAAAAAATTCCAAACAAAAAATTAATCTTTTCATCTTCACATGCTAAGAGCGCATAAAGTCTTTCCATAAAAAACTAAATTGTCGTTTGGGCTATCTAAAAAAGATTAAATTTATTGCTAAAAATAAAGCTGTTTGTAATACGGAGTACTTGCTTTTGTCTTCTTACATCAACCACAAAAAATATCGGCTTTTCACGAAACTACACGAACACACATAGATTATCGAGAAGTACACGCGGATTTTTTTGTTAGAATTTTTTGAAAATTAAAAATATGTTTTTTTGGGTCGAGGTAGCATATCCGCCCAATAGCCGAATTAAATTTCTGATTTTATTGGACTGACAATTTCATCGGGAAGACATGGATGCGCGCAGACGGCGTGCAAGGCAAGGCATCGATTTGACCGGACGTACTTAGGGCAGGTCAGGCTGCCAGCGTACTTATTTCGGGCAGGTGAGGTACTAGAACTCAAAGTCCTCCTCAGCGTCTCTCTCTCTCTCTCTCTGTTTTTATTGAGTGTACTAGCGCGCGTTCAGGGACTCAAAGTCAGGGAAATGTTTGAGATGCAAAGTAAGAGAATATTTACTCGGTGGAGAAGGACCGGATGGAGTTTTCTTTTCTAGAACTAGAGTTCTTTTTGTACTTTTGGATGTCTTGTCTGTAGTTTCCTTTTACTTGGAGGGTCCTCCAAGCTTGCGATCTGTAATCCCACCGTCATCATCATAATATAAAAGCGGTGTCGCCGAGGTCCTTCGGGACATTTACGTGTTCAAAAATGTATGATTTTAGACATGTCGTCTATTTATGTGTGCGATGTTGTATCATCTATTACCATGATTAGTTTGAACGTGTCCATGTCCTAGAACAAAACTTCGGCATGATGTGTCTTTGATTGTGGCAAAGGAACTTTTCCATGAGGTATTAGCTAATGGTTTTTTCCTATAAGATTTGCACTACAAGATTCCTATATGAATAGTTCCTATGAATCAAATGACTTGTATAGGAATTTTTCCCATAAGAACCAAATCCAACATAATTCCTATCACAATCATATGAATCAAAGGAGCACGATTCCCATAGGATTCAAGTAGACATGACATCCCAATTCTATGATTTTCCTTTTCCTATGAACCAAAGGAGGCCTAACTAGTTGGCCATACTGAAACAATTGCCAAATAAATGCCGTGCATCCTATGGCCCCCGTGAGTTTGACCTAAATTTGAAATCATGGTAAAAGGTGCTTAAAATAGGCAAATAAAAGCATGTAGTCAATTTTTTTTTGGATGTACTACCTAGGGAAAATACCAAACATGCCATAATGCAAACTGTGTTTTACAGAGTAGCCCTTCAAAAAAGTTGGCATCCACTTGTTGATTTTGCTATCGACATGACAAAATAACTGATCAGATGACCAAGTGGTAAAAATTGCAACAGATTAGACCACCACATGGTGGAAACTGCTAAAATCATGAAAACTGTGAAGAAAAAGTTAATGTGGTGGTTTGTGCAGCATATGGAGGATTGAGTAGTAGAAGTTGGATGTGCACTACCGTGTGCCCGTGGTAATGTTCGCCTATTATGATGATGGCAAGAAAAAACTCTGCTGAAACTGTCCCGAGCTAATTTGACGAGACAAAATACAGCTACACGGCGTGCAAGGGACGGCTATACAGTACATTAGCTTCTTCTCGGGTCACACGCCTGCACCACAGGTGCAGTAAGTGCAGCAGAGACCAGAGAGAGAAGGAACGCCCGTATTATATTTGATTTCAATTCATATTGTTTTTTTCCTTGCCTCTCCGTCTTCTTCACCGCCATCTTCTCGGTGTTTTCAAGAGTGATTATCAAGTGGAGAGACAATTGCATTGGGAAAGTCTCTCCACTTGATAATCTCTGTTGAAAAACTCGCACGTCTTGTGAAATGTGAAGGCTGCACGCGTGGGGAAGGGAGACGCAAACGCCGCACCGCATCATTAGTACTAGTAGTATACCTTTCTCTCCTCAGGCACCCCGGCTGGCCGCCCGCCGCAATAGTTCCTTGCATAGCGCTTGCCGTCTCCTCCAAAAACCCCCAGCGCACTTGCATCCGCCATCCACCTAAATCCACCGCCGAGTACCTTTCTGTCCTCACCACCGCCGCTGCGCCTATTCCCCTGTCCAGCAGATCCGCTCCGCTACCTGCTACACACTTCGAGCAGACGACTGCGGCGTTGCGTGTGTCGCCGCCGTGTCATATGGAGGCGGAGCCGCTCAACTCCCGAAGGCGGGTCGAGCCAGATCGGGAAGAGCCTCCGTCGAGCCTCGACCTCATCAGCCGCCTCCCCGACGAGATGCTGCACATCATCATCTCCCTCCTGCCCATGATATCCGCTGTAAGGACAACATTGCTCTCCAAACAGTGGCGCCACCTCTGGCGCTCCGTCCCACTTAACCTCCTCGTCGGCGACAACGACCTCATCAGCCGCCTACCGGACCAGATTCTCCACATCATCATCTCCCACCTGCCCACTATATCCGCTGTAAGCACAACCTTGGTCTCCAAATGGTGGCGCCACCTCTGGCACTCCGTCCCACTTAACCTCGAGATCGACGACCAACTCGCCAAGCAAAACCACAAACGCATCGCCGCGGTCTCCAGTATCCTCGCCGCTCACCCTGGCCCCGCCAGAAGCGTGTCAATCGACCCCTTCAGAACCACTTGCAAGGTCGACACCACGCTCGACAGCTGGTTCCGGTCCAGCACCCTATCTTGCGTCGAGAACCTCAGATTTGATGCTGGAACAGTGATGCGCTCCTTCCCGCTGTCCGCGTTCCGCTGCGCGCCCACGCTGCGCATTGTCAGCATTTCTACTTGCTATTTGCCCGAGATTCATGCCAACTCCATGCTTCTTTTCCCCCAACTCAAAAGGCTCTTGCTCTATACCGTCTACATCTGTAAGGCGACGAACATCGACCGCCTGTTCACCCGCTGTATTGTGCTCGAGGCACTTCACCTTGAGGGGGTCCACGGGTTCACCCAACTCAACATTCAAATGCCAAATCTTCGTACAATTAGTGTGGCTAGCTATTGGAAACGCAACACCACCGAACTTATTCAGTTAGACACGGTGCAAATTATGGATGCATCTTGCCTCGAGAGATTGGTCATATGCGTTGATGATGTTCCACTACTAATCCAGGTCGCCAACGCACCAAAGTTGATGGTGTTGGGCTTTGCGTCGTACCCTGGCTGCCAACTTGTTATTGGACGCATAAACTTTTTGGTAGAACAACCTTCTTCTTGTTGAATTAACTCACATTTTTGTTATTTTTTTGACATATGTACCATTGTCCTGTAGAGGATGATGCCCATAAGCTTGGAAAATTCTCTGTGCACAGTGAAGAACTTGGTTCTAAAATCTGACGGCCCTCGTCTGGATCAACTACTTGCATTTCTTAGATGCTTTCCCTGCACGGAGAAGCTATATATCCAGGTAAATTCGTTGTTGTTAACTGTTTACCACTATGAGCAAAAACTGTAGAGTTACATGGAGTTAACTTTGTTATTAGCCTAGATCAGTTGAACAATTGTACTAGAAGAACATCCACAATGGAGTTATATTATGTTGGTTCAAAACTAAACTTCTTGTCATACAATGTGTTGTATCTTGTGCATCTGTGAAGTTTCATATAAACACATGATAATATGTGATCTGTGTAAAAAAGAGAAGACATATGTAAATAGTGTGACTTACTATTTACACATCATTTGTTCTTTTTTTGTGTAGATCACATATTATCATATTTTTGGATGAAACTTCACAGAAGCACATGATAGAACACAATGTATGTCCAGACTTTTAGTTTACATTTTTTTGGAAACTTGGAAGTGTCAAAAGAAAAATGGGGTGCACCCGCAACTAGTTGCGGATTGGAGTTTCCCATGTTGGTAACCTTTCCCCAACTTTACAATGACAATAACAGATGTAAAAAAGTGCATCTATCAAATTGGAACGTGTCAGGGGATTATGTTGTTCCACGGTCCTCAATTAACACATGATTCAACTCACCTGAGATATTCATTAGTTGATAGCTATGAAGTACTTTGTTATTGTACTGACTACTTAATTTGACTTCTTTGCAGTTTTATAGAACCGGCAATAAGGTTCATGTGCTGCATAATGAGCCAGCCTGTCCCATTGAATGCCTTGATCTCCACCTCAAAGAAATTTCGATTTCTGACTACCGAGGAAGGAGAAATGATGTTATTGTCTCCAGGTTCTTTATACAGAACACTAGAATGCTCAAAGTAATGAATTTTGGTGTAAGATATCATCACAAGAAGATCTGGTGGGATACCCAGTTCAAGCAGCTAGACCTGAAGAACACCGCTTATAGAGATGTTGATTTTCAGTTTGGATATTTACCATCCTTAGATAAGTTCAGCTCGGACGGTGTTCTTAGCTGGTTGGTACATGACTTGTCAGTGGCTGATCCCTTTGCTAGAGGGATATATGCAAGAGATGGGCCAATTTCTGCATAGTGTTAGTTTAACTCCCTATATTTTGTCTTTAGTCTGAACAATATATTTTATCACTCTGTTAATGTAGTTCAGACTTGATGTTATTCTTGTGAACATGGTCTAATATTCTAATGCTTTCGCGATGTATGTACTACTAGTGATATATACAGAAGCTAGCAATTGGTTGACAAAATTTACTAAAAAAAGCCTGTAACGCATGTTCACATTCAGTTCGTCAATGCTAGTGTTCACAGAGGAAAGGTTTATTGTTCACAGAGGCTGACATGTGGGGCCCATGAGCCAGCAGAGTCCTCAACGTTTCAAAGGCGGCAGGGGATCAAAAAAAAAAGGAAGTAGCCACAAATTAGGGTAAAAAATAACTCCAAGAAAGGAAACTTTTTTTGTAAATAGAGGACGACATGCGGGTCCCATTTTGCACGGGATCGAAAGAAAAAAGGCAAGTGACCAAATATCAGGAGCCAAAAATAATCCACGAAAAGAAACTTTTATTGTACATAGAGGATGACATGTGGGTCCCATTTTGCAATAGCGGTCTCATAGTTTCCAAGTGGCACAGGATGAAAAGAAAAAGGAAGTAGCCAGAAATCAGGGTGTCAAAAAATCCATGAAAAGAAAGATTTCAATTGGGCTGCATCTGGACATCTGGGCCTTCGAACTATCGTGCTGGAAGCCTTTTGACTCGTACAATTTAAGCCCACTCCAAAATAGGAAAGTCCAATGCTTGGCAAAAACAAAAAACAAGGAGATTCAACATATAAGTTTGTTTATGTAAAAACAAAGATTTAATTTATCCCTTTGCAATAGCTCAGAGCGAAATACACTGTTTATTGTCTGCAAAATAATCAAGATATCACATGTTTCTTGTACGGGGAGGCTGACATCAGGGACCCATGAGCCAGCAGCGTCGTCAACGTTTTAAAGGCGGCAGGAGATCAAAAGAAAAAATAAGCCAAAAATCAGTTGGTAAACAAAACCAAGAAAAGAAACATTTACCTTTCTGAGGGGATGACATGCGGGACCCATGAGGCAGCAGCATCCTCAACTATTCCAAGGCGGCAGGGGATCAAAAGAAAAAGGAAATAGCCAGAAATTAAGTAGGGTAAAATATAAATCCAACAAAGGAAACTTTTATTGTTCATAGAGGATGACATGCGGGACCCATGAGCCAGCAGCCTCAACGTTTCAAAGTCGGCATGAGATCGAAAGAAAAAGGCAAGTGACCAAATATCAGGAGCCAAAGATAATCCAAGAAAAGAAACTTTATTGTACATAGAGGATGACATGCAGGTCCCATTTAGCAGCAGCTGTATCAACGTTTGAGAGGCGGCAGGCGATCGAAAGAAAAAGGCAAGTGACCAAATATGAGGTGCCAAAAAAAATCCAAGAAAAGAAAGTTTTATAGTACATAGAGGATGACATGCGGGTCCCATTTAGCATCAGCGGTATCACCGTTTGAGAAGCGACAGGGGATCAAAAGAAAAAAAAGGAAATAGCCAGAAATTAATTAGGGGTCAAAAATAAATCCACCAAAGGAAACTTTTATTGTTCATAGAGGATGACATGTGGGACCGACCTGCCAACAGCGTCCTCATCGTTTCAAAGGGGGCAGGGGATCAAAAGAAAAAGGCAAATAGCCAGAAATTAGGGGTCAAAAATTACTCCAAGAAAGGAAATTTTTATTGTTCGTAGAGGATGACATGCGGGACCCATGAGCCAGCAGGTTACTCCACGTTTCAGAGGCGGCATGAGATCGAAAGAAAAAGGCAAGTGACAAAATATCAGGAGCCAAAGATAATCCAAGAAAAGAAACTTTATTGTTCATAGAGGCTGACATGTGGGACCCATGAGCCAGCAGAATCCTCAACGTTTCAAAGGCGGCATGTGATCAAAAAAAAATGCAAGTGACCAAATATCAGGAGCCAAAAATAATCCAAGATTTATTGTACATAGAGGATGACATGCGGGTCCCATTTTGCAGCAGCGGTCTCAATGTTTCAAATGCGTCTTGAGATCAAAAATAAAAAGAAAGTAGCTAGAAATTAGGGGCTCAAAAAAATCGAAGAAAAGAAAGTTGATGGACATAGAGGATGACATGCGGGTCCCATGAGCCAGCAGCTTACTCAACGTTTCCAAGGCAGCAGGGGATGAAAAGAAAAAGGAAATAGCCAAAAATCAGAGGGTGAAAAAAAATCCAAGAAAATAAACTTTTATAACACATAGAGGATGACATGCGGGTCCCATTTAGCAGCAGGTTCCTCAACGTTTCAAACGTGGCATGAGATCGAAAGAAAAAGGCAAGTGACCAAATATCAAGAGCCAAAAATAATCCAAGAAAAGAAAGTTGAATGTACATAGAGGATGACATGCGGGTCCCATTTAGCGGAATTGTATCAACGTTTGAGAGGCGGCAGGCGATCGAAAGAAAAAGGCAAGTGACCAAATATGAGGTGCCAAAAAAAATCCAAGAAAAGAAAGTTTTATAGTACATAGAGGATGACATGCAGGTCCCATTTTGTAGCAGCGGTCTCAACGCTTCCAAGGCGGCACAGGACCAAAAGAAAAATGAAGTAGCCAGAAATCCAAGAAAAGAAAGATTTCAATTGGGCTGCATCTGGACATCTGGGCCTTCGAACTATCTTGTTGGGCCTTTTGACTCGTACAATTTCAGCCCACTCCAAAACAGGAAAGTTCGGATTTTTCTAAAAAAAAATAGGAAAGTCCTATGCTTCGCAAAAACAAAAAACAAGGAGATTCAACATATAAGTTTGTTTATGTAAATATAAAGATTTAATTTATCAGTTTGCAATAGCTCAGAGTGAAATACAATGTTTATTGTCTGCAAAATAAGATATCACATGTTTCTTGTACGGGGAGGCTGACATCGGGGACCCATGAGCCAGCAGCGTCGTCAACGTTTCAAAGGCGGCAGGGGATCGAAAATAAAAAAAAACCAAAAATAAGTTGGTAAAAAAATCCAAGAAAAGAAAACATTTATCATTCTGAGAGGATGACCTGCGGGACCCATGAGGCAGCAGCATCCTCAACGTTTATTGTTTATAGAGGCTGACATGTGGGACCCGTGAGCCAGCAGCGTCGTCAATGTTTTAAAGGCGGCAGGAGATCGAAAGAAGAAAAAAAAGCCAAAAATCAGTTGGTAAACAAAATCCAAGAAAAGAAACATTAACCTTTCTGAGAGGATGACATGCGGGACCCATGAGGCAGCAGCATCCTTAATGATTCCAAGGCGCCAGGGGATCCAAAAAATAAAAGGAAATAGCCAGAAATTAATTAGGGGTCAAAAATAAATCCACCAAAGGAAACTTTTATTGTTCATTGAGGATGACATGTGGGACCGACCTGCCAACAGCGTCCTCATCGTTTCAAAGGGGGAAGGGGATGAAAAGAAAAAGGCAAATAGCCAGAAATTAGGGGTCAAAAATAACTCCAAGAAAGGAAACTTTTATTGTTCGTAGAGGATGACATGCGGGACCCATGAGCCAGCAGCTTACTCAACATTTCAAAGGCGGCATGAGATCGAAAGAAAAAGGCAAGTGACCCAATATCAGGAGCCAAAAATAATCCAAGATTTATTGTACATAGAGGATGACATGTGGGTCCAATTTTGCAGCAGCGGTCTCAATGTTTGAAATGCGGCTTGAGATCAAAAGAAAAAGAAAGTAGCTAGTAATTAGGTGGTCAAAAAAAATCCAAGAAAAGAATGTTGATGGACATAGAGGATGACATGCGGGTCCCTTGAGCCAGCAGCTTACTCAACGTTTCAAAGGGGGCAGAGGGGATCAAAAGAAAAAGGCAAGTGACCAAATATCAGGAGCCAAAAATAATCCAAGAAAAGAAACTTGATTGTACATAGAGGATGACATGCGGGTCCCATGAGCCAGCAGGTTCCTCAACGTTTCAAACGTGGCATGAGATCGAAAGAAAAAGGCAAGTGACCAAATATCAGGAGCCAAAAATAATCCAAAAAAAAACTTGATTGTACATACAGGATGACATGCGGGTCCCATTGTGCGGTAGTGGTCCCAACGTTTCAAATGCGGCTTGAGATCAAAAGAAAATGAAAGTAGCCAGAAATTAGGGGGTCAAAAAAAACTCCAAGAAAGGAAAGCTTTATCGTTCATACAGGCTGACATGTGGGACCTATGAGCCAGCAGCTTACTAAACGTTTCAAAGGCGGCAGGGGATCAAAAGAAAAAGGAAATAGCCAAAAATCAGAGGGTGAAAAAAATCCAAGAAATCAAACTTTTATTGTACATAGAGGATGACATGCGGGTCCCATGAGTCAGCAGATTCCTCAACGTTTCAAACGTGGCATGAGATCGAAAGAAAAAGGCAAGTGACCAAATATCAGGAGCCAAAAATAATCTAAGAAAAGAAACTTTATTGTACATAGAGGATGACATGCGGGTCCCATTTTGCAGCAGCGGTCTCAACGTTTCCATGGCGGCACAGGACCAAAAGAAAAATGAAGTAGCCAGAAATCAGGGGGTGAAAAAAATCCAAGAAAGGAAAGATTTCAATTGGGCTGCATCTGGACATCTGGGCCTTCGAACTATCCTTCTGGGCCTTTTGACTCGTACAATTTCAGCCCACTCCAGAACATGAAAGTTCGGATTTTTCTCAAAAAAAAAACAGGAAAGTCCTATGCTTCGCCAAAACAAAAAACAAGGAGATTCAAGATATAAGTTGTAAAAATAAAGATTTAATTTATCCATTTGCAATAGCTCAGAGCGAAATACACTGTTTATTGTCTGCAAAATAATCAAGATATCACATGTTTCTTGTACGGGGAGGCTGACATCAGGGACCCATGAGCCATCAGCGTCGTCAACGTTTCAAAGGCGGCAGGGGATCGAAAATAAAATAAAAACCAAATATCAGTTGGTAAAAAAATCCAAGAAAAAGAAAACATTTATCGTTCTGAGAGGATGACATGCGGGACTGATGAGGCAGCAGCATCCTCAACGTTTCCAAGGCAGCAGGGGATCAAAGAAAAAAAGGAAATAGCCAGAAATTAATTAGGGGTTCAAAATAAATCCATCAAAGGAAAGTTTTATTGTTCATAGAGGATGACATGTGGGACCGACCTGCCAACAGCGTCCTCATCGTTTCAAAGGGGGCGGGAGATCAAAAGAAAAAGGCAAATAGCCAGAAATTAGGGGTAAAAAATAACTCCAAGAAAGGAAACTTTTATTGTTCGTAGAGGATGACATGCGGGACCCATGAGCCAGCAGCTTACTTAACGTTTCAAAGGCGGCATGAGATCGAAAGAAAAAGGCAAGTGACAAAATATCAGGAGCCCAAGATAATCCAAGAAAAGAAACTTTATTTACATAGAGGATGACATGCGGGTCCCATTTTGCAGCAGCGGTCCCAACGTTTCAAATGCGGCTTGAGATCAAAAGAAAAAGAAAGTAGCCAGAAATTAGGGGGTCAAAAAATCCAAGAAAATAAAGTTGATGGACATAGAGGATGACATGCGGGTCCCATGAGCTAGCAGCTTACTCAACGTTTCCAAGGCGGCAGGGGATCAAAAGAAAAATGAAATAGCCAAAAATCAGAGGGTGAAAAAATACAAAGAAAATGAACTTTTATAGTACATAGAGGATGACATGCGGGTCCCATGAGCCAGCAGGTTCCTCAACGTTTCAAACGTGGCATGAGATCGAAAGAAAAAGGCAAGTGACCAAATATCAGGAGCCAAAAATAATTCAAGAAAAGAAACTTGATTGTACATAGAGGATGACATGCGGGTCCCAATTAGCAGCAGCGGTATCACCGTTTGAGAGGCTGCACGGGATCGAAAGAAAAAGGCAAGTGACCAAATATCGGAGCCAAAAATCAACAAAGAAACCAAATTTTATTGTACGTAGAGGATGACATGCGGGTCCCATTTTGCGGCGGCGGTCTCAATGTTTCCAAGGCGGCACAGAACCAAAAGAAAAATGAAGTAGCCGAGAAATCGGGGGTGAAAAAAATCCAAGAAGAAAGATTTCAATTGGGCTGCATCTGGACATCTGGGCCTTCGAACTATCCTGCTTGGCCTTTTGACTCGTACAATTTCAGCCCACTCCAAAACAGGAAAGTTCCGAATTTTCTAAAAAAACAGGAAAGTCCTATGCTTCACAAAGACAAAAAAACAAGGAGATTCAACATATAAGTTTGTTTATGTAAAAATAAAGATTTAATTATCCGTTTGAAATAGCTCAGAGCGCAATACATTGTTTATTGTCTGCAAAATAATCAAGATATCATATGTTTCTTGTACGGGGAGGCTGACATCGGGGACCCTTGAGCCAACAGCGTCGTCAACGTTTTAAAGGCGGCAGGGGATGGAAAGAAAAAATAAACCATAAATCTGTTGGTAAAAAATCCAAGAAAAGAAACATTTTCGTTCTGAGAGGATGACATGCGGGACCCATGAGGCAGCAGCATCCTCAGTGTTTATTGTTCATAGAGGTTGACATGTGGGACCCGTGAGCCAGCAGCGTCCTCAACGTTTTAAAGGCTGCACGTGATCGAAAGAAAAAATAAGCGAAAAATCGTTTGGTCAACAAAATCCAAGAAAATAAACATTTACCGTTTTGAGAGGATGACATGCGGGACCCATGAGGCAGCAGCATCCTCAACGATTCCAAGGCGGCAGGGGAAATATCCAGAAATTAATTAGGGGTTCAAAATAAATCCATCAAAGGAAACTTTTATTGTTCATAGAGGATGACATGTGGGACCGACACCTTATGACGTCCTCATCGTTTCAGAGGGGGCAGGAGATCAAAAGAAAAAGGCAAATAGCAAGAAATTAGGGGTAAAAAATAACTCCAAGAAAGGAAACTTTTATTGTTCATAGAGGATGACATGCGGGGCCCATGAGCCAGCAGCTTACTCAACGTTTCAAAGGCGGCATGAGATCGAAAGAAAAAGGCAAGTGACAAAATATCAGGAGCCAAAGATAATCCAAGAAAAGAAACTTTATTGTACGTAGAGGATGACATGCGGGTCCCATTTAGCGACGGCGGTCTCAACGTTTCAAATGCGGCTTGAGATCAAAAGAAAAAGAAAGTTGATTGTACATAGAGGATGACATGCGGGTCCCATGAGTCAGCAGCTTACCCAACGTTTCCAAGGCGGCAGGGGATCAAAAGAAAAAGGAAATAGCCAAAAATCAGAGGGTGAAAAAAATAAAGAAAATAAACTTTTATAGCACATAGAGGATGACATGCGGGTCCCATGAGCCAGCAGGTTCCTCAACGTTTCAAACGTGGCATGAGATCGAAAGAAAAAGGCAAGTGACCAAATATGAGGAGCCAAAAATAATTCAAGAAAAGAAAGTTTTATAGTACATAGAGGATGACATGCGGGTCCCATTTAGCAGCAGCGGTACAACCGTTTGAGAGGCGGCAGGGGATCAAAAGAAAAAAGAAATTGCCAAAAATCAGATGGTGAAAAAAAACCAAGAAAATGAACTTTTATAGTACATAGAGGATGACATGCGGGTCCCATGAGCCTGCAGGTTCCTCAACGTTTCAAACGTGGCATGAGATCGAAAGAAAAAGGCAAGTGAAAAAATATCAGGAGCCAAAAATAATTCAAGAAAAGAAAGTTTTATAGTACATAGAGGATGACATGCGGGTCCCATTTAGCAGCAGCGGTATCACCGTTTGAGAGGCGGCAGGTGATCGAAAGAAAAAGGCAAGTGAAAAAATATGAGGAGCCAAAAATAATTCAAGAAAAGAAAGTTTTATAGTACGTAGAGGATGACATGCAGGTCCCATTTAGCAGCAGCGGTATCACCGTTTGAGAGGCGGCAGGGGATCGAAAGAAAAAGGTAAGTGACCAAATATGAGGTGCCAAAAATAATTCAAGAAAAGAAAGTTTTATAGTACATAGAGGATGACATGCGGGTCCCAGTTAGCAGCAGCGGTATCACCGTTTGAGAGGCGGCAGGGGATCGAAAGAAAAAGGCAAGTGACCAAATTTGAGGTGCCAAAAAAAACTCCAAGAAAAGAAAGTTGATTGCACATAGAGGATGACATGCGGGTCCCATTTAGCAGCAGCGGTCTCAACGTTTCCAAGGCGGCAAGGGATCAAAAGAAAAAGGAAGTAGCCAGAAATCATGGGGTCAAAAAAATCCAAGAATAGAAAGAATTTTGGTTCATAGAGGATGACATGCGGGACCCATGATCCTGCATCGTAAACGGCTCGATCGGAGAACGTTGAACGAGATGGCGCGATCTAGAAAAAAAACAATGCCAGAGAGGCTGCCATCTGGGCCCTACATCCCTCGGCGGTGCGGATTTGCGTTGACTCGGCCGGCGAACCCGAGATTTCGAGATGCACCACGTCCTGGGCCACCATACGCGACGTTTTGGCCGCTTTCGTCGGGCTAGGTGGCCTCAAAAACGAGAAAAAAAAGTTTTGACATGCACCACGGAGGGACCAAAAATTGTCGGCCATGGTACACCAGCAACCACGGCACGACTTCAACTTCGTCGGCCATGGCAACTTTTCTTGTAGTGTTTCTAGCTCCCATGATGATCTTCTAGTCTCTCATGATTTGCTAAAGTTAGCTCATGAGGCTATCATGTCAAAGGTAACATCTTGTGAGCCTCATGTGAGTACTAGCACTACCTCTCAAAATGCTATTTTGCCATGTGCTAGTGCTTTTAGTTCACCCACACATGCTATTGATTTATCTTGTGGTGAACTACCTTCTATGCCTTGTTGCTCTACAAATCCATGTGCTAGTGCTAGTAATTCACCCACCCATGCTATTGCTATATGTTGTGGTGAATTACATACCTTGCCTTGTTGCTCTAACAATGAAGCTTCCACTTCCTCTAGTACTTTCGTTGTTACTAACCATGTAGAGGAAATTGAAGAGCTCGAGGCCCAAGTCACTTCTTTGAAGAAGGACTTGGTAAAGGGTCATGAAGGGAAGCAATCCCCCAATGACAAGAGTGGACTTGGATTCAACTCCAACGACAAGAAGAAGTCCACCATGCACAAGCGGAAGAAGGGCCAAGGGCATGTGAAGGATCTTGCCAAGATTGTGTGCTTCAAGTGCAAGATTGAAGGGCATCACGTTAGATCTTGCCCCTTGAAGAAGAAGCCACTTGGTTAGAAGAAACAAGGGAAGCGGCCTCATGATGGAGCTCATGGTCTACCTTGACTTGAAGAAAGGCCGCTACCCAAGAAGGATCAAGCCAAGGCTACCGTTGTGGAGAAATCAAGTGAGAATAAGGAGAGGAGAAGGACATGCTACATATGCCATGAGAAGAACCACATCTCCTCCTCTTGCACTATTGGTAACTCATCCAACCCTATCTTGATCGATGGTGCTTATTCTCTTCCCAAGGATAAGGTAGGAAATTTGTTTGCCAAATATATGCACTCAATGTGGTTTCGCAAAGAGAACCATTTGGGTTGCCAAGCCTATTGTGACTAACTTCTTAGGACCCAACTTGGTTCGGGACCATGAAGCCAAAATTTGATCAATAGGTAAATGTGGAGGGCATTGAGACTTGACTAGTTCATGAAGACTTAGGGGATCTTCATCATTCTTATTTCCTCAAGTCAAGTATTATTCCTTTTATCCTTTACCCATGCTCCTCCTTGCGGTAACGAGTCCTCAACTCCTTTACATTGAAAGTTACTCACCCCCTTTTACATGTGTTGGTTTTGTACCTTGCATGTGGTTGTGTATGTTGTGCCTCCTACTTGCTTATCTTGCATTCATGCTTATATATGTGGGGTGGCACATCATGTACAATTGTTCTTATGTCGAGCCTATTGCATCTTGTTGATATCTTAGTTGTTGGCTCGTGTGAGAAATTAATGGACTATCCCATTTTGGGGGAGTGATATGCTTCGTGCATTTCACAATTTTAAAATGTGCGACATGATGAATTAAAATTCTATAATGTCCATTAATTATCTCACGTGGTTCTTATTTGCCTCTTGTATGAAAAATGCCTTTATCATATTATGTGGGAGTATTATGCTTTGTGCATGTTACAAGCCTAGAAAATGTGAAGATTTGAGGTTGTGTCACATAGGATTGATATTATAGATTATCTTATTCCTATGTGACATGTTTGCTCAAACAAAACCCATTTTGCCTAAATTGCTTGACAAGAATTTGCCTTTTGGGTTAGACTCCCATGTGTCTTCCTTGCTTCTTATGGATCTCCTTATCTTACTTGAACCTTGTTAGTGTTTTGATAAAAAATTGTTGAGCGATGATCCCGCATTTGTGCATTTTGTATTCAAATGCAAAATCCTAAATAGTGCACTAATTTTGGGGGAGCTCTCCTATGTTTGTTCGAACACTCTCTTGTTTCAAGAATTTGACTTTGGAAGACAAACCTTTTCTTTTCGGTACATTTGTGCCATCATGAAAAGTGTTGAGGGTTTGGTTTATTTGGAACCTTGCTTTCTTTGGGAGGTGGTTATCTCATTACTTTATAGTTGGTTTTACTTCCCTAAAATGAGATAAGTTCTTGAGCATTCTTGTTTTTGATATCATCTTGCTCATTGTGTTTAGTTCATTTGTTGAACTTTGGGGTCAATCTTGTGTTGATTTGATTCTTGGATATGGGTTGGACAAATTTTTGACTTGTCACACCTTTGTGTGTCATCCTATTCTATTTTGCATTTTGTCCAAGTCATATCTCCATTTGGTTCTTGAAAGTCTTGCATGCATATTTACTTTTTGTACATCTTATAGCATGCTTGATTTCGTTGATCCAATGCATAGGGAAAACTCCACCATAATCCTAAATCGGCTAAGATGTGCATGAAATTCAAATTTGTATCAATATGCACATATTTATGTGGAGTTTGTCCTATGTGTTGTAGTTGCACTAACTGTTGCGGTCAAAACCCACCGGCGGGCAGCGACGGGCAACACAGTAGAGCCGGGAACAACTTAGGGCTGCGGCTGGCCCTGGTCCCTCCGAGCGACGGCCCGCAAAGCCTCTGGTACACACGTCCGATGCTGGTCCAAGGGCGTGCCACCTGACCTATACCTGGTCAGGAAGGTGATGGAGATGCCTCGCTTAGTTTCCTGCATGGCATACACGTAAACGTTAAATACGAGCCTCGATCGGCTCTCAGGTTATCCTGTGAATCGGCTCAAGGAGCCGATCCACCCATGATTCGTACGAGGTGCACGAATATATGGTGGTCCTGCTTGATCAAAATAAAGCTAAAACGATCTACGACGATTTAGGGTTTTCACCGCATAATCGGATCATCCTACTCACGATTGGGCCTCGCGGCCACGCACGGTGATCGTAAGCCGATCCTAGATAAGGCCTAAAAACCAACACGAGGTTGATCCCCGGAACATCCTGTCTAGGACTAACAAATGACACCCTACGTGCCGCTGGATCCTCCAACCCTTTGTAAGGCCTAACTATTGCAGATATTAAACTAATCCTTGAAGAACAAGGAGCAACCGTAACGGATCGGATCTACTAAATAATGATCAAGCGGGGTGCCGCCCCTACACCTAAGATAGGTGTAAGGGCGGCTAGATATGCAGGGGTTGCACTACGATAGCATGTAATACGAAGAACAATGCTAACCCTAACATATCTGAGATAACTACGTTGCTAACCATCAAAAAGGCTTCAGTACGAGCAACGCATGAACAACGAGCATAAGCTTGTGCTGCCTAGATCGCGAGATAGCAGCATGATGCTTACCGGTAGAAACCCTCGAGACGAAGGAGTTGGCGATGCGCCGAGATTGATTTGTGGTTGAACGTTGGTTGTTGTTTATTTCATAAACCCTAGATACATATTTATAGTCCAGGGGACTTTCTAACGTGGGAATAATCCCAACCGTGCACGAGGCCAACTCTAACTAATCGACACGTAATCTACTATGTTACAGATACAAAGGCAAAATAGCCCAAACTTTGCATAACAGGCCGATCCACGTATTTCTTCCATGTATATTCCTTAAATCCATCTTGATCGCGGCCCCCCTCTGACTCGGTCAAATTCTGGTGATAACACATGCCCCCCTGGTTTTGGAATTGATAATTCCAAAATCACTCTGCTTTTCCTTCGTTGGGTCATGTCGTGGCAGAACCGTCGCAGTATCCTTCATCATGATGCCTTGCCTTCTCAACTTCTCCGCGTGACCTGGCAGTTTTTTTTTCTTTAGGCACCATTTCCTCGGAAACTGCTGTGGCATTGAATTTCCACTATACCCCCTTTTATTTAACCGCTCCGAACAGTTTACTTCCGCATCCCCTTCGCATTAGCACTCCCAAAAGCCCTCCTGCGCCACCATGTCTTCTTCCTCCTCTGCTCCATCGGATCTTTCCAGCCAGTCCTCCTCTTCCCGCGAGCCGACGCCGGAGCCGAACCAGGAGGAGGTCCACGCGGCGAACACCCGCCGCGCCATCGAAGCCGGGGAGGAGTCTAGCCACGACTTCTCTGTCTGGTCTGAGGATGACAAGTCCTTGACCGACGGGGAAAGCGACCTCCGCTTCCTCGCCGATGGGGAAACGGAGGAGGAGAGCGATGACGATCGCTTCTCCTGCGACTTCACCTCTTCCGAGGAGGAGGAGGAGGAGAAGGAAGAGGAGGAGGAGGAGGAGGAGGACGACACCTCCTCCGACGAGCCGCCGGCCAAACGGTTCTGCCCCTGGCCGGGGAACCTCAGCGACTTTGACAGCGACGATGACGACGCTGACGAGGAGGACGAGGACAACGAGGGCCCGGTCGGCGGCCATTGGAGCAGCGACGACGAGCCCGCCGGGAGTAGCGCCGACAGTGGCGACGACGGTGACGACGAGGGCAGCGACGGCCCGTAGATAGGACTTTTAGTATAAGACCAGTAGTAGTAGATGGGGCAATGTATCCCCTAGTACTTCCTTTTGAGAGCAATCAGCTCTTTATGTAAGAAATCTTGCTTATTAATGAAGAACTTCTCCCAATTTGATTTTGCCGATTTCCTTTGAGCTTAATTTAGCCGATCTCCTCTCATACTGATCTTGCCGATTTGTCCCCTTAGCCAATGCGTAATGAGCCGATAGCAACGCATCGGTCCTTTAAAATTCACCCTCCAATTCTTCAACTGATGATTTGAGATCTGGTGGATAATGTAGAGTCTTCAGGAAAGCCTTTGAATTCTTCCAACCAGACCTAATGGTCTTCTTCAAACACTCATCATTTTGTGAAGAAGGTTGCGACGAAAGATCAGCCGATGGTACCCCAATCGGCTCCTAAACAGAGCATCTACCAGGCCTGCTGCCCCCCGAGCCTTACTCGAGGCAAGAATGTTGGTGAGGATGCACCAGAGCCGATCACCTCTCCTCTTCTGTCAACACTGCTGAACTAGTACCAAGGGCTGAAAATCCTCAACCAGAAGGTTCAGGAACCCGAATCGGCTCAAGACAGCTGAGGAAGTTCTCATTGTTTTACTCCCTCGAAGAAACAGAAGGCCCCACAGCTGAACTGGACTTGGTGGAGAGACTTGGTGAAGATCCGGTAGACCTTGTATAATTGCACTAGAGTCGATGGCTGCGCATCGGCTTCGTTTCTTAGTTCTAAAGTCGATGCCCTTGCATCGGCTGTCCTCTCATAAATTTTTTTTTACTGGCTGATTTTTTCCTATCGGCCCCAATATTTCACTACACACATGTTCTCCTGCACATGTTCACATGTTCATCATGTTTAGGTGCCCCCCGAGCCGAATCTGTCAGGGAACGGCAGATATCAGCTCTGTAATCTGTACGTCGGCTCCGGTAGGATCAACAAGCAGAACATGTGGTGAAGATAATTTTGGCCGATTGCTGGAATCGGCCTCCATATTGATCGAAGTGTTCAATGAAGGCTCTGTAATGTTCCTTCATAGATCTTTGGGGCCGATCCAAAGGATCGGCCTCGCCACGTTTCTCATCGATTTGTTCTTGCTACTCGGTCAGGCCAGTGGATAAGACCAGCCTAACCCTGCCCTTCGTCACATCGATGCGCTCGCAGTCGTCCAAATTGATACCTGAGAGTGGCTCTTGGCCTGCTGCTTCCCACGCGTTCATGCCAGCCGTTGAAATTTCGGCTGAGTCATCGGCCTGGACGACCTCTACCTCATCTCCATCCCACTGTATTATGCATTGGTGCATCTTGGAGGGAATGCAACAGTTGGCGTGGATCCAATCTCTTCCTAGCAGAACAGCATAGGTGCTCTTGCTATCGACGATGAAGAACGTCTTAGGGATAGTTTTCCTTCCTACGGTCAGATCCACGTTCAGAACACCTTGTGCGTCAGACGCTTGGCCGTTGAAATCGCTCAAAGTCACGTTGGTCTTGATTAGATCCGAGCTAGAGCGTCCCAACCGACGTAGCATAGAGTATGGCATAATGTTGACTGCCGCTCCGGTGTCCACCAGCATCTTATTGATAGGCCTCCCATTGATATAACCTCGCAAGTACAGGGCCTTCAGATGTCTGTAGCTTCTTTCTCGTGGCTTCTCAAAGATAACCGGCCGTGGGCCGCAGTCAAGTTGTGCCACAGGCGCCTCATCTAATCCTAGAGCATTGAACTCTTAAGGAAGGATGAACACCATGTTTGTGCCAGCCGATGTATCATCATCGGCTTTCCTTTGCTTGGGGCGCCACTCCATTTTCCGTGGTCGACCCTCTTCATCCAGGGTTCGCTGAATTTTCGCGGCCAGATCAGGCCGCGCCTTCCTTAGCGTATGCAGGTATAACCTTTCGGCTTCCTCCAAGCCGCGCAATCGCTGAACCCTACGCTTTTGGGAACGGCTGAGTCCATCAGGGCACCACCTTGGCCGGTGGTACCTGTCTTCTTCTTCTTCTCCCTCGTCTTCTGAATCCTCGAGATCTTCCAGCCGAGGGGACTCAGCGCGTTTGCTTTGTGGTGGGAGAGGCCCTAGACGTTTGAACACGGACACGTTGGCTGTCTCCTTCTTCTTCTGGTTGCATTCTGGGCAATTGCCGATTGTGGGCAATCGGCTCATTCCTGAATCCCAGCAGTGTCTGAAGAAGGGGCAGTCCCAATGCCTATCTTCGTCGCCTTGCTCCCTTGTCTTTTCCTTGGCACGGCGCTCGCACTCCTCCTCATCGCGATCATGCCGACGATGTCTTCTGGCTTCTCTAGCCAGACGATCTCTCTCATCATCATCGCTGGATCATCGGCGTTGGTCATACTGACTCACATACTTGTTGAGGAGGTGATCAGAGAGGGGTCGCTGATATCTTATGTTCTTTACTTCTCCCTCTGTGACGTAGCGCTTGCCATCATGACGGAGCCGATCGCGTGGAGCGGCCTCCTCTGTGTCCTTGCTACGAGAGCAGCTGCCCTCGTCTCCATCCTTACCAGAGTGGTGCCCAGGTCCTACCATGTTGATACTGAACGAGGATCCTGGCTGGCAACCTTCAGGGTCAGTGCACTCCACCATGTTAACGGCGGGGAAGGGGTGGGTGTCGACCTTCATGGCGTACTGGTTGAAAATCAGACGTCCTTGTTCTATCGCCATTTGGATCTGCTGACGCCACACCCTGCAGTCGTTGGTGGCATGGGAGAGCGAGTTATGCCATTTGCAGTATGGCTTTCCGTTCAGCTCCTGTACCGTGGGGAATTTGAGACCTTCGGGTATCTTCAACTGCTTCTCCTTGAGCAGGAGGTCGAAGATTTGCTCAGTTTTGGTCACATCAAAATCAAACCCCCTGGGCGGGCCCGGTGGCTTTACCCATTTGCAGGACACGGGGGTTGCCCCCCGAGTCCATTCAGCCACTGCTACCTCTTGATCTCCCACAGAAACTTTGTCTTCCTCTGCCTCGACCAGGACTACTGCACGCTTGAATTTGTCCTGGTACAGGTCCGGGTGGCGCTGTTCATATGCTGACAGTTTCTGAACCATGTGCGCCAGTGAAGGATAGTCTGCTTGGGAGGCCATGTCCTTGATTTGTGAGGCAAGGCCCACCACTGCCAACTCGACTGCTTCTTTTTCAGTCACACGAGCCGAATAGCATCGGTTCCTTAGATTTCTGAAGCGCTGGATGTATTCTGCCACAGTTTCTCCACGCTTCTGACGTATCTGTGCTAGATCGGCAAGGCCAGACTCGGAAGCTTCTGAGTGAAACTGCATGTGGAACTGTTCTTCCAACTGCTTCCAAGTCTGGATCGAGTCTGGTGGCAACGCAGTGTACCACCCGAAAGCCGATCCCGTGAGGGACTGCGCGAAGAATCTCACGCGTAGTGGATCCGACGCTGAGGCCGTTCCTAGCTGAGCCAAATATCGGCTCACATGCTCGATGGAGCTGGAACCATCGATCCTTGAACTTGGAGAAGTCAGGGAGCCGATACTTGGGTGGTAGTGGGACCAACTCGTATTCATCGGGGTACGGCTTGGAATAGCCGATTGTCCTCCTTTTCGGCACCATGCCGAACTGGTCCCTCAGGATCGTACTGATCTGATCCGCGGTGCTGGCTATAGGAGTCGAACTCTGAAGATTCGCCGGGGTGGCGTACTTAGCCAACCATGCTTGCTTTTCCAGCTCTGAGCCAACTGTAGGAGCTGAGCTCTGGAGGTTCGTCGGGGTGGCATATTTAGTTAGCCACGTCTGCTTCTCAAGATCTGTTGCTGACGTTCCTCCTGCTTTCCCAGAAGTCCCTGCTGTCGCGGCCTGGTTTGTGAGCGCCCAGTTACCACAGTCTGGCACGTATGTGCACATGTAGCCGTGAGGGATCTCCTTAGGCGCCTCATGCAAGAACTGGCAGTCACTAGGGTCACCACCGATCTTGTAGACGACGAATGCCGGTGAATTCGGCACTTCTGGTGCTGCCAATGCAAATGGCAGCGGTGGACGGGACTGGAGTGGCATCTCTCCTTGGTGTGTCCCGAGAGCTGGTCCTGACGGAGAGTACTGGTGCCTCATGATCTCCTGGATCACCCGGAGAGCGACACGGTCCAAAGTGTTCACCAGGTTCTCAGAGTGGCGGTGCAGCGAGTGAGCCACCAAGTAGTTGATCTCCTGACGTAGGGACCTGGTGCGTTCTTCTGACGGGGCAGAGAGGTCTATCCCATCGAGTGCACCATCAGGCGAGAACCCCTTCCACCTGATGCCATGTGAACGGGTTCTGTGAAAAGAGCCGATGAGGTCGGCTTCGAGGATTGCTTTGACCTCGTCATACTTCTTCTTGAGCTCGTCGGTCAGATCCTCGTACGTGACTGGAGTGCCGTCCACCATCTC
This sequence comes from Lolium perenne, assembly GCF_019359855.2. Classification (NCBI taxonomy): domain Eukaryota; kingdom Viridiplantae; phylum Streptophyta; class Magnoliopsida; order Poales; family Poaceae; genus Lolium; species Lolium perenne. Next base: position 123,797,740 of record NC_067245.2, on the reverse strand, counting down.
AGATGTAGATGGCGATGTGGTTGATGTCGAAGCTTGTCCCACCGGGCGTGCCAGAATGTGTTGCGGTCAAAACCCACCGGCGGGCAGCGACGGGCAACACAGTAGAGCCGGGAACAACTTAGGGCTGCGGCTGGCCCTGGTCACTCCGAGCGACGGCCCGCAAAGCCTCTGGTACACACATCCGATGCTGGTGCAAGGGCGTGCCACCTGACTTATACCTGGTCAGGAAGGTGATGGAGATGCCTCGCTTAGTTTCCTGCACGGCATACACGTAAACGTTAAATACGAGCCTCGATCGGCTCTCAGGTTATCCTGTGAATCGGCTCAAGGAGCCGATCCACCCATGATTCGTACGAGGTGCACGAATATATGGTGGTCCTGCTTGATCAAAATAAAGCTAAAACGATCTACGACGATTTAGGGTTTTCACCGCATAATCGGATCATCCTACTCACGATTGGGCCTCGCGGCCACGCACGGTGATCGTAAGCCGATCCTAGATAAGGCCTAAAAACCAACACGAGGTTGATCCCCGGAACATCCTTTCTAGGACTAACAAACGACACCCTACGTGCCGCTGGATCCTCCAACCCTTTGTAAGGCCTAACTATTGCAGATATTAAACTAATCCTTGAAGAACAAGGAGCAACCGTAACGGATCGGATCTACTAAATAATGATCAAGCGGGGTGCCGCCCCTACACCTAAGATAGGTGTAAGGGCGGCTAGATATGCAGGGGTTGCACTACGATAGCATGTAATACGAAGAACAATGCTAACCCTAACATATCTGAGATAACTACGTTGCTCGCCATCAAAAAGGCTTCAGTACGAGCAACGCATGAACAACGAGCATAAGCTTGTGCTGCCTAGATCGCAAGATGCGATCTAGGCAGCATGATGCTTACCGGTAGAAACCCTCGAGACGAAGGAGTTGGCGATGCGCCGAGATTGATTTGTGGTTGAACGTTGGTTGTTGTTTATTTCATAAACCCTAGATACATATTTATAGTCCAGGGGACTTTCTAACGTGGGAATAATCCCAACCGTGCACGAGGCCAACTCTAACTAATCGACACGTAATCTACTATGTTACAGATACAAAGGCAAAATAGCCCAAACTTTGCATAACAGGCCGATTCACGTATTTCTTCCATGTATATTCCTTAAATCCATCTTGATCGCGGCCCCCCTCTGACTCGGTCAAATTCTGGTGATAACACTAACTACTCGGACCCAATTAGTTTGGGGACCATTGTGTGCTTGAGATTTGTCTTAGGTACATTGGTGATGCTTTGGATGCTCGTCTCACTCATGATGAAGAAGTGGAGTACAAGTGACTATTGGAGGCGAGCTATGATGTCATGCACTACAAGAAAAGTTCTGATAGACAACGTCTCAAAATCGTCCGCTAAGGGGTATTTTTCGTCACCTATGGGCCTAACCCGACGATATGGGTTCTGTTGTGGAAACTGCGCCAGGTAAAGTCCTACGACGATTTTTTCGGTCCGCCGCGCTTGGGCGCCCTTCCGCCACGGAAAATCGGACCGTTGCCCAAGTGTTTCCGGGAGCACGTTGACTGCTGACGTCATGCAAACTGACACGTGGCAGACGCCGTTAACTGGCAGTTAACGGCGTTAACCGGCTGAAACCCCGTGGTAGATGGTAGGTCCACACGAGGCCTGCCACGTCTTAAGCGGGCCGGCCCATTAAGTTTGCGGGTCGGGCCAACTGACTTAGTTTGACCGGTCAACTATATAGCTGGGCTGGTCCATTAGTTACGTGGGCCGGGCCTAACCTCTAAGGTTGACTGGTCAAAACATTAATGGGTCGGCCCACTAAGCATGTGGGCCGGGCCGAATGCACTCGTTTGACCGGTCAACAGGCAAAAGGGCCGGCCCACAAAACATGTGGGACCCACTTTCCTGTTATCGGGCCGGCCCATTTACCAAGTGGGGTCCACCTTAAAGCAAGTGGGCCGACCCAAGAAGGTATTGGGCCGGCCCAATTAGCATGTGGGTCCCACTTTCCTGCTATCGGGCCGGCCCATTTAGTACGTGGGGTCCACATTAGATCAAATGGGCTGGCCCAACAAGCCAGTGGGCCAGGCCAAAAGCACAGGTGGGTCCCACTTTCCTGTTAAAGGGCCAGCCCATTTAGTATGTGGGGTCCACCATATAGCAAGTGGACCGGCCCAATAAGATAGTGGGCCGGGACAAAAACACAGGTGGGTCCCACATTCCAGTTAAAGGACCGGCCCATTTAGTATGTGGGGTCCACCATATAGCAAGTGGGCCGGCCCAACAAGATAGTGGGCCGGGCCAAAAGCACAGGTGGGACCCACTTTCCTGTTAAAGGGCCGGCCCATTTAGTATGTGGGGTCCACCATATAGCAAGTGGGCCGGCCCAACACGCTAGTGGGCCGGGCCAAAAACACAGGCGGGACCCACTTTCCTCTTAACGGGCCGGCCCATTTAGTATGTGGGGTCCACCATATAGCAAGTGGCTCGGCCCAACAAGATAGTGGGCCGGGCCAAAAGCACAGGTTGGTCCCACTTTCCTGTTAAAGGGCCGGCCCATTTAGTATGTGGGGTCCACCATATAGCAAGTGGGCCGGCCCAACACGCTAGTGGGCCGGGCCAAAAACACAAGTGGGTCCCACTTTCCTCTTAAAGGGCCGGCCCATTTAGTATGTGGGGTCCACCACAAAAGCAATTGGGCTAGCCCAACTAGTTAGTGGGCCGGCCCAGTAGTGGGTGGGGTCCACCTTAAAGCAAGTGGGCCAGCCCAATTAGAGTATGGGGTCCACCGTAAATCAAGTGGGCTGGCCCAATAAGTAAGTGGGCCAGCCCGTTTAGTTGTTGTTTATATGCCGGCATAATAGGCGCTTTAGGATTTTGCGGGCCGGCACATATGTGATTTCGCTTAATTGGGCCGTTTAAAGCATGGGAATTCGTGATTTAGATACTGAGAACATTTACGCAGCATTGATTTCTGTCGGATAGCCTCACTTACCACAAGCACGAAAGAAAAAATGCGCGAAAGAACTATAAAAACTAACTAAATATTACATCAGCTACAAGGCTTTGAAAAAATATTACAAAACCCAGAGAAATTGAATGGTAATTAAACCTAGCAATACAATGAAGCGATCCGGCAATATTTTAAGTTGTCCATGCAACACCTATATCTGAAACAAAGACATTACAAGTTAAGACAGCAACAATGGAAAGGCAAAGGCACTACAATATTGTTTGCCAAAGAATTTGGAACTCATCATTTTGTCGTTATAACAAGATCATTGTAATGCGCACAATAAGCAAACAAAGAGTGCATGCTGCATACCAACAGCCAATATAACAGAGCATGTTAGAATGAAACAGCAGACTTACTACTGTCGAGTCCCATGCAAACCAACATGTTAAGGGAGTACAAAATTGGCATGAACAACATAGTAGCAGGCTATAATTTTTGTAACAACGACTGAGCAAGATGAAGTTATGATGGCTACATCTACAGAGCAGGGAATGTAAACCAAAAATAGAAGTTACGATGGCAAAAGCTAAAGAGGAGGGAATGTGAACCAACATGTGCCAAGTGCAATTACTTCATTTTGGCCGTGAACTAAATAATACTCCTGAACTTATAGTGAAGGGGATGCAAATCAAGATGTTTCGGGATATAAACTTGTAATGAGCAACACATAGAGGATAGTTAATGCTGGAGCTTAGGATGGACCAGATACAGAATATAGTGGGATCACCTGTGAACTTGTATAAGAGGGAATGCAAACCAATATGTTCAGCTTTCCATATGTGAGTGTCATGCCAAGTCAGAGAAACAAGTCAATAATGCAGCTTTTGAAGAACAAGATGGCACGCAAAATTATTATCTGGTAGTATGACAAGTTTATTTGTACTACAGGCTAGATAGCAGAGTGATAGCATGCCAAACTAAGTCCTTACTTTGTTAGCTTACAATGAACTAGATACAAAACAATGGCATCACCTGTAGTATAGGGAACGCAAGCCAACATGTTCATGGAGTAAAAAATTGGCACAAACAACATAGTAGCAGGCCATAATTTTTGTAACAACGACTGAGCAAGATAAAGTTATGATGGCTAGATCTACAGAGCAGAGAATGTAAACCAAATATAGAAGTTACGATGCCAAAAGCTATAGAGCAAGGAATGCGAACCAACATGTGCAATTACTTAAAATTGGCCATGAACTAAATAATAGCAGGATGTTACTATAATACATATAATTTTTTGTAACAACGACTGAGCAAGATAGAAGTTATGATGGCTACATCTACAGAGCAGGGAATGCAAACCAAAATGTTCAATCGCTTAAAGTTAGCAATGAACTAGAAAATAGCAAGGTGTTACGGTCATAGCTAGGAATGAACTAAAAGAGCTTCAGACAAACAAGCATATGAACCTAGAACATGGCGCTAAAACAAGGGACTTACATTAGGAGAAGCACTCTGTGGGAGTCACAGCTGATCTTCCTGGGGTTGATAGATCCGGTGAAGAAGTACACTACATGTGCTACTTGGGGTTGGAGAGACGGCCATTACACTTCATGGTTACTCATCTCATCTGCAAAAACGTAACGGCGCGTTGTTAGCACAAACAGGTTCCCCCAAGATTAAACAAGAACTTGCAGGCAAGCAATAGAAAAGCGACAGTAGAAGAGCTTAGATCATGCACGGCGCCGGTGAAGCAGATCCGGTTCATGCACAGCGGTGTCGGTGAGCAAGATCCGATGCGGTGGAAGACGGATCCGGCGAAGCGGCTCCGGTGGGGTGGACGATACCGCAGCTGAAGCGACTGCGGTAGACTGCTGGATGAGCATATGGTTTCCAGGTTCGGTGGGGATGATCCGGTCCGGTTGATGACGGAGTCGATGAAGCGGCTCCGGCAGGCAGCCGGATGACGAGGATCGCGAGGGCTCGGGTAGGCCAGGGAAGTCCGGCGGGGATGTTCCGGTGCGGTGGTCGTGGAGGTGGGAGAGAGGGACTTGGGAAGTTCCGGTGGGTGGTCTGAGGGAAATGAATTTTTTTTGGGAGGGTTTCCGGGTTAGGGAGGTGGTGATCCAAAAAATGACGGGCAGACCCCCCCACCAACCGACTTTGCTGCCATCTCCACAGGGGTAGAATGGGAATTTGGAAGCATGTGAAATTTTTGTATTTTGTGGGCGGGAAGTTTAGCCGCTATGAGATTTTGAATTTGGCTACCGTCCAAGTATAATGATAAAAAATTGTGACACCGTACTAGTACCTCTGTTCAAGGCCGAGTGCAAAATCAAATCATCATCACATTAAATACCGGTCACTACCATGATCATGATCTATCTCTGAAATTAGCGTATCCGCTAGATCTTGCAAAGTATAATGATAAAAAGAATTGTGAGACCGTACTAGTACTTCTCTTCTAGGCCGAGTGCAACAGCAAATCATCATCACGTTGAATTTTTTTTACCATGATCATGATCTATCTCTGAAATTGGCGCATCCGCTATATCTTGCAAAGTATATGTTGGAGATATGCCCAAGAGGCAATAATAAAAGTGGTTATTATATATCTTTATGTTTATGATAAATGTTTATATACCATGCTATAATTGTATTAACCGAAACATTGATACATGTGTGTTATGTAAACAAACAAATGAGTCCCTAGTAAGCCTCTTAACTAGCTTGTTGATTAATAGATGATTAGTTTCATAATCATGAACATTGGATGTTATTAATGACAAGGTTATATCATTATATGAATGATGTAATGGACACACCCAATTAAGCGTAGCATAAGATCACATCATTAAGTTATTTGCTATAAGCTTTCGATACATAGTTACCTAGTCCTTATGACCATGAGATCATGTAAATCACTTATACCGGAAAGGTACTTTGATTACATCAAACGCCACTGCGTAAATGGGTGGTTATAAAGGTGGGATTAAGTATCCGGAAAGTATGAGTTGAGGCATATGGATCAACAGTGGGATTTGTCCATCCCGATGACAGATAGATATACTCTGGGCCCTCTCGGTGGAATGTCGTCCAATGTCTTGCAAGCATATGAATAAGTTCATAAGAGACCACATGCCACGGTACGAGTAAAGAGTACTTGTCAGGAGACGAGGTTGAACAAGGTATAGGGTGATACCGATGATCAAACCTCGGACAAGTAAAATATCACGTGACAAAGGGAATTGGTATCGTATGTGAATGGTTCATTCGATCACTAAGTCATCGTTGAATATGTGGGAGCCATTATGGATCTCCAGATCCCGCTATTGGTTATTGGTCGGAGTGAGTACTCAACCATGTCCACATAGTTCGCGAACCGTAGGGTGACACACTTAAAGTTGGATGTTGAAATGGTAGAACTTGAATATGGAATGGAGTTCGAATATTTGTTCGGAGTCCCGGATAAGATCCCGGACATCACGAGGAGTTCCGGAATGGTCCGGAGAATAAGATTCATATATAGGATGTCATTTTATGTGTTTGAAAATGATCCGGTGCATTTACGGAAGGTTCTAGAAGGTTCTAGAAAAGTCCGGAAGAAAGTCACTTTGGAAGGCGGAGTCCCGAAGTGACTCCACCACCATGGCCGGCCAACCCTAGGGGGTGGAGTCCCAGGTGGACTCCACCTAAGGTGGTTGGCCACCCCCTCCCAAGGGAAGGTGGGAATCCCACCTCTAGTGGGAGTCCTAGCTTGGGTAGGTTTCATGTCATATGGAAGGTTTTGGTTTGGGGTCTTATTCGAAGACTTGTAGACCAACTCTTGGGTGTTCCACCTATATAATGAGGGACAAGGGGAGGGGGCCGGCCACCACAAAGCCACAAGCTGGCCGCACCCCATAGAGGCCGGCCACCCCCTCTCCCCAAACCCTAGCCGCCCCACTCCTCCTTCTTCCCCGCACGCTTAGCGAAGTTCCGCCGGGATTCTCCACCACCACCGACACCACGCCGTCGTGCTGTCGGATTCAAGAGGAGCTACTAATTCCGCTGCCCGCTGGAACGGGGAGGTGGACATCGTCTTCATCAACAACCGAACGTGTGACCGAGTACGGAGGTGCTGCCCGTTCGTGGCACCGTGATCAAGATCTTCTACGCGCTTTTGCAAGCGGCAAGTGAACGTCTACCGCAGCAACAAGAGCCTCATCTTGTAGGCTTTGGAATCTCTTCAAGGGTGAGACTCGACAATCCCCTTGTTGCTACCGTCTTCTAGATTGCATCTTGGCTTGGATTTCGTGTTCGCGGTAGGAAATTTTTTGTTTTCTATGCTACGTTATCCTACAGTGGTATCAGAGCCGTGCCTATGCATAGATGGTTGCACGAGTAGAACACAATGGTTTTGTGGGCGTTGATGCTTTTGTTATCTTTAGTTTGAGTACTTTGCATCTTTGTGGCATAGTGGGATGAAGCGGCTCGGGCTAACTTTACATGACCGCGTTCATGAGATTTGCTCCACGCTCGACATGCAACTTGTATTGCATAAGTGGCTTTGCGGGTGTCTGTCTCTCCTACTATAGTGAAGATTCAATTTACTCTTCTATTGACAACACTAGTATCACCGTTGTGGTTCATGTTCGTAGGTAGATTGGATCTTACTCGAAAACCCTAAACCACGTAAAATATGCAAACCAAATTAGAGAACGTCTAACTTGTTTTTGCAGGGTTTGGTGATGTGATATGGCCATAATGTGATGATGACTATGTATGAGATGATCATTATTGTATTGTGGCAACCGGCAGGAGCCTTATGGTTGTCTTTAAATTTCATGTTGAGTAGTATTTCAAAGTAGTTGTAATAGTTGCTACATGGAGGACAATCATGAAGACGGCGCCATTGACCTTGGTGCTTCGCCGACGATGATGGAGATCATGCCCGACGATGATGGAGATCATGTCCGTGCTTTGGAGATGAAGATCAAAGGCGCAAAGACAAAAGGGCCATATCATATCACATATGAACTGCATGTGATGTTAATCCTTTTATGCATCTTATTTTGCTTAGATCGCGACGGTAGCATTATAAGATGATCCCTCTCACTAAAATATCAAGATAATAAAGTGTTCATCCTTAGTAGCACCGTTGCCAAGACTTGTCGTTTCGAAGCATCTCGTGATGATCGGGTGTGATAGATTCAACAAGTGCATACAACGGGTGCAAGACAGTTTTGCACATGCGGATACAAAGGTGGCCTTGACGAGCCTAGCATGTACAGACATGGTCTCGGAACACGTGATACCGAAAGGTAGAGCATGAATCATATGATTGATATGATGAACACTTTGAGTGTTCGCCATTGAAGTTACATCTTGTCTCGTGATGATCGGACTTGGTGTGGTGGATTTGGTTCGTGTGATCACTAAGACAATGCGAGGGATATTGTTTTGAGTGGGACTTCACCTATTTTTTAATTTTGTTAAATTAAAATTTGAACTCAATTTGTCATAAACTTAGTCTAAACTATTGCAAATATGTTGTAGATATGGCGTCCCCAATCAATTTTAACCAGTTCCTAGAGAAAGAAAAGCTTAAGAGCAACGGTAGCAACTTCACCGACTGGTTCCGTCATGTGAGGATCTTCCTCAATGGCGGAAATCTGCAATATGTGCTTGATGCACCGCTAGGTGACCCTCCTGCAGAAACTGAAACCGATGAAGTAAAGAATGTTTACGCGACTCGGAAAACTCGGTACTCTCAAGTTCAGTGTGCCATCTTATGCAGTCTGGAAGCCGATCTTCAAAAACGTTTTGAGCACCACGATCCACATGAGTTAGTCAATGAGTTGAAAACTATCTTTGAGACTCATGCGGCCGTGGAATGCTATGAAGCATCGAAACACTTCTTCAGCTGCATGATGGAAGAAGGCAGCTCCGTTAGTGAGCACATGCTCGCCATGACCGGGCATGCGAAGAAACTCGATGACTTGGGAATAGTGATTCCTAACGGAGGGGATTAATCGTGTCCTTCAATCACTGCCACCTAGTTACAAGAACTTTGTGATGAATTACAATATGCAGAACATGAACAAAGAGTTACCTGAACTCTTCGCCATGCTAAAATCTGCTGAGATTGAAATTAAGAAAGAGCACCAAGTGTTGATGGTCAACAAGACCACCAGCTTCAAGAAATAGGGCAAGTCTAAAGGCAAGAACAAGAAGAGTGGCAAGAAAGCTGCCACGCCTCCTGTGAAACCTAAGACTGGCCCTAAGCCTGATGCTGAGTGCTATTCTTTGCAAGGAGAAGGGACAACTGAAGCGTAATTGCTCCAAGTATTTGGCGGATCCGAAGAGCGGCCTTGTCAAGAAGAAGAAAGAAGGTATATCTGATATACATGTTATAGATGTTTATCTTACTTGGTTCTCGTACTAGTACCTGGGTATTTGATACTTGGTTCGGTTGCTCATATTTGTAACTCGAAACAGGAACTAAAGAATAAACGAAGACTACTAAAGGATGAAGTGACCATGCGCGTTGGAAATGGATCCAAAGTCGATGTGATCGCTGTCGGCACACTTCCTCTACATCTACCTTCGGGATTTAAGCCTCAATAATTGTTATTTTGTACCCGCGTTGAGCATGAACATTATATCTGGATCTTGTTTAATGCAAGACGGTTATTCATTCAAGTCTGAGAATAATGGTTGTTCTATTTTTATGAATAATATCTTTTATGGTCGAGCACCTGAAAAGAATGGCTTATTTACATTAGATCTCGATAGTAGTGATACACATATACATAACATTGATGCTAAGCGAATTAAATTGAATGATAATTCTACTTATATGTGGCTTATCGTCTTGGTCATATTGGAGTGAAACGCATGAAGAAACTCCATACCGATGGATTACTTGAATCACTTGACTTTGAGTCACTTGATAGATGCGAAGCATGTCTAACGGGAAAAATGACTAAGACTCCATTCTCTGGTATTATGGAGCGAGCTACTGACTTATTGGAAATCATACATACCGATGTGTGCGGACCAATGAGTGTAGCATCGCGCGGTGGTTATCGTTATGTTCTAACCTTCACAGATGATCTGAGTAGATATGGGTATATCTATTTCATGAAACATAAATCCGAAACTTTCGAGAAGTTTAAGGAATTCCAAAGTGAAGTAGAAAATCAACGTAACAAGAAGATTAAATTTCTACGATCTGATCGTGGAGGTGAATATCTGAGTTATGAGTTTGGCATGCATTTAAAGAAATGCGGAATACTTTCACAATTGACACCGCCGGGAACACCACAACGAAACGGTGTGTCCGAACGTCGTAATCGAACTCTCTTAGATATGGTTCGTTCTATGATGTCTCTTACTGATTTGCCGTTATCATTTTGGAGTTATGCATTAGAGACAGCCGCATTCACTTTAAATAGAGCACCATCAAAATCCGTTGAAACGACACCGTATGAATTATGGTTTAATAAGAAACCTAAGCTGTCATTCCTAAAAGTTTGGGGTTGCGAAGCCTATGTAAAAAAGTTACAACCGGACAAGCTAGAACCCAAAGCGGAGAAATGCGTCTTCATAGGATACCCTAAGGAAACTATAGGGTACACTTTCTATCACAGATCCGAAGGCAAGATCTTTGTTGCTAAGAACGGAACCTTTCTTGAGAAAGAATTTCTCACTAAAGAAGTGACTGGAAGAAAAGTAGAACTCGATGAGATTGAAGAATCTCTGCTCGTTGATCAGAGTAGTGCAGTACCGGAAGATGTTCCTGTGCCGCCTTCACCGGCAACAGAGGAAGCTAATGATAATGATCATGAAACTTCAAATGAGATAGCTACTGAACCTCGAAGATCGACAAGGGAACGTGCCACTCCTGATTGGTATGATCCTTGTCTAAATGTCATGATTGTGGACAACAATGATGAAGACCCTGCGATGTATGAAGAAGCGATGATGAGCCCAGATTCCAACAAATGGCAAGAAGCCATGAAATCCGAAATGGGATCCATGTATGATAACAAAGTGTGGACTTTGGTAGACTTACCTGGTAGCCGCAAGGCTGTCGAGAATAAATGGATCTTCAAGAGAAAAACAGATGCTGATGGTAATATTACTATCTATAAAGCTCGACTTGTCGCAAAGGGTTTCCGACAAATTCAAGGTGTTGACTACGATGAGACTTTCTCACCTGTAGCGAAGCTAAAATCTGTGAGGATTTTGTTAGCAATAGCTGCATTTTTCGATTATGAGATTTGGCAGATGGATGTCAAAACGGCGTTCCTTAATGGAGACATTGAGGAAGAGTTGTATATGGTACAACCCAAAGGTTTTGTCGATCCTAAAAATGCTGACAAAGTATGCAAACTTTAGCGTTCAATTTATGGACTGAAGCAAGCATCGAGAAGTTGGAACCGACGTTTTGATAAGGTGATCAAAGACTTCGGGTTTATACAGTGTCATGGAGAGGCCTGTATTTACAAGAAAGTGAGTGGGAGCTCTGTAGCATTCCTGATATTATATGTAGATGACATATTATTGATTGGGAATGATATAGAACTATTAAGCAGTGTAAAGGGTTATTTGAATAATAGTTTTTCAATGAAAGACCTTGGTGAAGCATCGTATATATTAGGCATCAAGATTTATAGAGATAGATCAAGACGTCTAATAGGGCTATCACAGAGTACATACCTGGACAAGATTCTAAAGAAGTTTAGAATGGACGAAAGTAAGAAAGATTCTTACTTATGTTACGAGGCAAGGTCTTGAGTAAGGCTCAAGGTCCGGCTACGGCAGAAGAAAGAGAAAGGATGAGTCAGATCCCCTATGCCTCGGCAGTAGGCTCTATCATGTATGCCATGCTATGTACAAGACCGGATATAGCACATGCTGTTAGTTTGACTAGCAGATATCAAAGTGATCCAGGAATGGAACACTGGACAGCGGTCAAGAATATCCTGAAATACTTGAAAAGACTAAGGATATGTTTCTTTGTTATGGAGGTGACCAAGAGCTCGTTGTAACAAGTTACACCGATGCAAGTTGGAACACTGATCCTGATGACTCTAAGTCACAGTCTGGGTACGTGTTTATATTGAATGGTGCTGCGATGGTGGGCAAGCTCAAAGCAGTGCACGGTGGCGAAATCCTCAACAGAATCGGAGTACATAGCGGCTTCAGAGGCTTCATCAGAAGCGGTATGGATGAAGAGGTTCATTGTAGAGCTCGGTGTGGTTCCTAGTGCATTGGACCCACTAGTCATCTACTGTGACAACATGGGTGCCATCGCCAATGCACAAGAACCAAGGTCACACAAGAGGCTGAAGCATATCAAGCTGCATTATCATTCGATTCACGAGTACATCGAAGATGGAGAAGTAAAGATTTGCAAAGTACACACTGATCTGAATGTAGCAGATCCGTTGACTAAAGCTCTCCCTAGGGCAAAGCATGACCAACACCAGAATGCCATGGGTGTTAGGTACCTTAGAATGTAATCTAGATTATTGACTCTAGTGCAAGTGGGAGACTGTTGGAGATATGCCCAAGAGGCAATAATAAAAGTGGTTATTATATATCTTTATGTTTATGATAAATGTTTATATACCATGCTATAATTGTATTAACCGAAACATTGATACATGTGTGTTATGTAAACAAACAAATGAGTCCCTAGTAAGCCTCTTAACTAGCTTGTTGATTAATAGATGATTAGTTTCATAATCATGAACATTGGATGTTATTAATGACAAGGTTATATCATTATATGAATGATGTAATGGACACACCCAATTAAGCGTAGCATAAGATCACGTCATTAAGTTATTTGCTATAAGCTTTCGATACATAGTTACCTAGTCCTTATGACCATGAGATCATGTAAATCACTTATACCGGAAAGGTACTTTGATTACATCAAACGCCACTGCGTAAATGGGTGGTTATAAAGGTGGGATTAAGTATCCGGAAAGTATGAGTTGAGGCATATGGATCAACAGTGGGATTTGTCCATCCCGATGACGGATAGATATACTCTGGGCCCTCTCGGTGGAATGTCGTCTAATGTCTTGCAAGCATATGAATAAGTTCATAAGAGACCACATGCCACGGTACGAGTAAAGAGTACTTGTCAGGAGACGAGGTTGAACAAGGTATAGAGTGATACCGATGATCAAACCTCGGACAAGTAAAATATCGCGTGACAAAGGGAATTGGTATCGTATGTGAATGGTTCATTCGATCACTAAGTCATCGTTGAATATGTGGGAGCCATTATGGATCTCCAGATCCCGCTATTGGTTATTGGTCGGAGTGAGTACTCAACCATGTCCGCATAGTTCGCGAACCGTAGGGTGACACACTTAAAGTTGGATGTTGAAATGGTAGAACTTGAATATGGAATGGAGTTCGAATATTTGTTCGGAGTCCCGGATAAGATCCCGGACATCACGAGGAGTTCCGGAATGGTCCGGAGAATAAGATTCATATATAGGATGTCATTTTATGTGTTTGAAAATGATCCGGTGCATTTATGGAAGGTTCTAGAAGGTTCTAGAAAAGTCCGGAAGAAAGTCACTTTGGAAGGCGTAGTCCCGAAGTGACTCCACCACCATGGCCGGCCAACCCTAGGGGGTGGAGTCCCAGGTGGACTCCACCTAAGGTGGCCAGCCACCCCCTCCCAAGGGAAGGTGGGAATCCCACCTCTAGTGGGAGTCCTAGCTTGGGTAGGTTTCATGTCATATGGAAGGTTTTGGTTTGGGGTCTTATTCGAAGACTTGTAGACCAACTCTTGGGTGTTCCACCTATATAATGAGGGACAAGGGGAGGGGGCCGGCCACCACAAAGCCACAAGCTGGCCGCACCCCATAGAGGCCGGCCACCCCCTCTCCCCAAACCCTAGCCGCCCCACTCCTCCTTCTTCCCCGCACGCTTAGCGAAGTTCCGCCGGGATTCTCCACCACCACCAACACCACGCCGTCGTGCTATCGGATTCAAGAGGAGCTACTACTTCCGCTGCCCGCTGGAATGGGGAGGAGGACGTCGTCTTCATCAACAACCGAACGTGTGACCGAGTACGGAGGTGCTGCCCGTTCGTGGCGCCGTGATCAAGATCTTCTACGCGCTTTTGCAAGCGGCAAGTGAACGTCTAATGCAGCAACAAGAGCCTCATCTTGTAGGCTTTGGAATATCTTCAAGGGTGAGACTCGACAATCCCCTCGTTGCTACCGTCTTCTAGATTGCATCTTGGCTTGGATTTCGTGTTCGCGGTAGGAAATTTTTTTTTTCTGTGCTACGTTATCCTACAGTATAATGATAAAGAATTTGTGAGACGGTACTTCTGTTCAAGCCCGAGTGCAACATCAAATCATCTTCACATTGAAAATTTGTTACCATGATCATGATCTATCTCTGAATTTGGCGCATCTGCTAAATCTTGCAAAGTATAATGATATAGAAATTGTAAGATAGTAGTAGTACTTCTGTTCAAGGTCGAGTGCAACATCAAATCATCATCACGTTGAAAATTTGTAACCATGATCCTCTGAAAATGGGCGCATCCGCTAAAACTTGCAAAGTATAATGATACAAAATTGTGAGAGCATACTAGTACTTATGTTCAAGGTCGAGTGCAACATCAAATCATCATTACATTGAATATTGTGTTACCATGATCATGATCTATCTCTGAATTTGGCGCATCCGCTAAATCTCGCAAAGTATAATGATAAAAAAATTGTGAGACTGTACTAGTACTTATGTTCAAGGCCGAGTGCAGGATCAAATCATCATCACGTTGAAATTTGTTACAACGATCATACCATATCTCTAAAATTGGCGCATTCGCTAAATCTTCCACATGGCGCATCTCGGTGCGGAGCAACAGGTCGGTGATATCAAGGTTGAGGCGTCGGTAGCGTCATCGGGCTCTCTTCTCTTGATAGATCTTCTACATAGCGCGACGCACCGCCTGCCGAGAAGAAGTCACATGTGAGACCGAGGTGGAGACGTCGCCAGCATCCTCGAGGCGCGGCCGCCCTTCTACGAGCCAGCGTCGACTCAAGGTATGAATCCATGCGTTGTCGCACCCTTCTGCCGATGAAGTGGGGTGCCTTAGATTTATTGTTCTTATCTGACAATTATTTCGAGCTGAACATGTGTGCTCTTTCTCTGAATATATTGCTTGAAAAGCTAACCAAGTTACTTAAATTCACTTTGTTCTTAATCTTGCGTGGTAATTTTGTTATTTTTGGTGACGGTGGTGCACGCAATGAGATTTATTTGTGGGTGTGTTGAGCTATTAGGCCTAAGTTGAAATCGTCAGCTAAACGAGGCCTCAGCTTAACACATAAAAAAGGTGTTCAATCTCGCCCACAATGTCCTCTTCTTTCCTCTTCCTTTATTGGAACTTGTTTTGCAAACTACTTGATCTTATACCTTAATAAATGGGCAAACTGAGCACGTTGTAGCTAATCCTTTTATTAATTAAGCAGCTATATTAGTCAATAAGATTGCCTTAGAGCAAGTACAATAAGGTCTAGTCAGCTGGCTGCAAGGATTAAAATAATATATTTGTGTCTAGTTGGCGGAGAGAGAAGAGGAGAGAGAATGTGAGTGGGCTCTTATGCAAGAGCTAGCTCTAGCACGTGCTCCTAGGCAAGGTGTGTGAATGAAAGGTGGGCCATCCATTGAAAAAGTAGTACTGTACATTCTTATAGCCAACTATTGTACTTGTTGGCTATATGTTGGCTATAGATGACATGGCATCTTGCTTATAGCCAACAACCGGCTATACTATTGGAGTTGCTCTTATGTTTTTCCTCAGTTTTCCCCAAGCCCTTATTTGTAACCCGCAGAAGGAGCTCAGACGGGAGGTTTCCCGTTTAGTTGACCGTTCGGTGCTGACGTGTGGGGCTGCGTCGTGTGGGGTCGCGTCGCGTGGGGCTAGTAGAAAGGGACCGCGTGGGACAGGACGTGACCGCATTTGGTTGTACGTGAGCAGGAGCTGGGTTCTGTCTCTCTCGGCGCAAATTGGCATTTTTAAGAGCACCTTTTCCCCTTCTCTCTTTGTCTTTTTTCACCAAATTAGTATCAAATCTAGAGAAGCTTGCATTTCTGTCTTCCTTCAATAATTATTTGTGCCTTTTGGCCCTCGTTGTTTGCCCAATATGGCAGCAAATTTAGTAGGAGTACTCCCTCTGCTCCATATGTATGTACTCTAGTTAAATCTAGAAGCAAATCTCCAGGGTAATGTACGACAAATTCACGGTCATAGTAAATCAAGAAAACAAAGTAGGGCCAACAAAATATAGTAGAATAGGGATAGATAATAGGGATCCCTCCCTAGATAATAAGCTGCATACACAGCAGCCAACATAGTAACAGGTTCGAGGTTCTTCACAACACCATCATACTAACAACATAACAACAAGGGATCCCTAGCTAACAACAAAATAGAAGCTGCTTTGCAGCAGTAGGAGCAGCAGCAGCACACGTACAGGACTCCGCCTACCCCATTTGCCTCTGCCTCCACTTGTTGCTCCCCTTGGGAGCCTTGGGCTTGAGCGGAGGCATGGCCCGGCGGAGATCTCCACCCGCTGGACGCTGCGGAGGTGCATGCCGAGCGCCTTGTGCTTGGCGCGGAAGGAGTAGGGGTTCACTGTCATGCCGACCTTGGGGAAGGTGTTGCCGATGTTCTCGGCATGCGTGAGGAGGCAGTTGAAGTCAGTGCCGCCGAGTCTCCTAGTGCAGAAGGGGCACCTGTAGACACCCTTGGTGAAGTAGGAGACGTACTGGCCGACCTGCAGCCTCCGCAGCACCTGGCGAGTCTTGACGTGCTGGTCCTCTTCGTCACTGCCAACGTCACTGCCAGACAGCTGATCCATATCAAACGGGAACTATGAGTGAATGAGTTGAAACGATGACTAACGTGCATGATAACAAAGTAAGGAAAAACAGAGCCAGCCTCTGTTAGAGTAGACACTATTATATGTCTACAGGGATGGAGTCAGTGAACCGAAGCTCATGCACAACAGATTTGTACACAACAATGGTTCACTGAAACCTCCCTGTGAAAATTTGTGCCCAACGATTCATCATAGGCAAAGAAACAGATTCCAGATCTGAATTTGAACAGATTCCAGATTATTTGCAAAATTAAAAGGTTGATATCTTTTGAGTCGTGCATAAAGTAACTGATTGAGAACCCATGATTACTTGCATAAATTAACTGATTGAGATCTTATTATTACTTGCATAAATTAACCGAACGGCCGAACTCCAAATCTTAAGCGAAATCAAGAAGGGATCGAAGCAAAATGGAATAAAATCGGCGCAAATATTAACCCAATACTCATCCATCTACAGATCGGCACTAATAGTTACTATGGGAACCAGCAAAAATACGGTTCAAAGAGGATTGGGGAACAAAAAAGGGAGCAAACCATAGTTACCTCGTTCCATGGGTCGTCCATGCAGGTGTCGTAGGGGTTCGGAGGCGAGATGTACGGCACCTCCTCATAGGGGTCCCATCCCGGTGGGATCCGACCGCCACCGGCGGCGGCGACGGCCGTTGAGGGGACGGCGTCGAAGAGGGAGACATCGCGCTTGGAGCCGACGGCGTCATGGACGATGGGATTCGCATTCTCCTTGGCCATCTCGCCAGCACAGAGGGAGAGGGTTTTTTGCTTTGGAGAAGATGATGGGACGTGAGAGGAGGCGCTGCATGAGCTAGTGAGAGTGACAGAGATAGTGCGAGGAGGCGTCTATAAAGGCGAGGGGTGGTTAATGCAACCTGCGTCCTACGCGTCCACCATTGAATGTCTGCACATCTTGGGCAAGCAATGCGACACGCGTCCACGATTGCACGTCTTCGACTTCTGCACCGCGACCCGCGTTTATGCGTCAACAACTGCACGTCTTCCACTTCTGCACCGCAACACGCGTACTCGAGTCTAACCCTGGAAATTCAGCATTTTTTGTGTGCTCAGTTTTCCCCTTAAGTACTAATACTGGCTAGTGCAATATACTCAGTTTTACCTCAAGTGGATGGTCAACAGAGAGTCAGCAAATGGGATTAACTAGTTAAATGAGTCAACAAATGGGATTATCAGGCTTACTTATTCATTTTCACGTGTTAAACTTGTCTAAATCTTGGTCAAACCTAGGATTTGACCAAGATTCAAATGGGCAGAAAATTCAAAAAAAATAGAAAAATGAAAAACCAAAGCACATAGTATTGTTATGTCATATAGTAATCATTACAGTTGATAAACAAGGTCTAGACATATTCAAACCATACAAATCATGTATCTACCCTCTAACCCCTAAACTATGTCTTATGAAGTCAAGCATGAAGAGAAGTGGTTTTGGGTTTCAAACATGGAAATTTCAAAAACCTCCCAAAAACTTCATTTTAGAGTGACTAAGAAGGATACATGCTTCCCTTTTCATTTTCATGTTTTAAACTTCTTTAAATCTTGGTCAATCCTAGGATTTGACCAAGATTCAAATGGGCATCAAAATTTAAAAAAATCAGAAAAATGAAAAACCAAGGCACATAGTTTTCTTATGTCATATAGTAAGCATTCAAGTTGATAAACAAGGTCTGTACATAATCAAACCAGACAAATCATGTATCTATACCCCTAAACCCTAAACTCTGTCTTATGAAGTCAAGCATGAAGAGAAGTGGTTTTGTGTTTCAAACATGGAAATTCAAAAACCTCCCAAAAGCTTCATTTTAGAGTGACTAAGAAGGATCCATACTTACCTTTGCATTTTCATATTTTAAACTTGTTTAAATCATTGTCAAACCTAGGATTTGTCCCAGATACAAATGGGCACAAATTTTAAAAAATCAGAAAAATGAAAAACAAAAGCACATAGTCTTCTTGTGTCATATCGTAAGCATTCAAGTTGATAAACAAGGTCTAGATATATCCAAACTAGACAAATCATGTATATCTACCCCCTGTCGATCTTATGAAGTCTAGCATGAAGAGAAGTCGCTTTGGGTTTCAAACATGGAAATTTCAAGAACATCGCAAAAGCTTCATTTTAGAGTGACTAAGAAGGATCAAGGCTTACGTTTTCATTTTGATGTTTTAAACTTGTTTACATCCTGGTCAAATCTAGGATTTGACCAAGATTCAAATGGGCATAAAATGAAAAATGAAAAACCAAAGCACATAGTCTTCTTATGTCATATAGTAAACATTAACGTCGATAAACAAGGTCTAGACATATTCAAACTAGACAAATCATGTATCTACCCCCTAACCCCTAAACTCTGTCTTATGAAGTCAAGCATGAAGAGAAGTGCATGGTTTTGGGTTTCAAACATGGAAATTTCAAAAAACTCCCAAAAACTTCATTTTAGAGTGACTAAGAGGGATACATTCTTCCCTTTTCATTTTCATGTTTTTTACTTGTTTAAATCTTGCTCAAACCTAGGATTTTACAAGATTCAAATGTGCATCAAAATTCCAAAAAAACAGAAAAATGAAAAACCAAAGCACATAGTTTTCTTATGTCATATAGTAAGCATTAAAGTTGATAAACAAGGCCTAGACATATTCAAACAAGAAAAATCATGTATCTACCCCTACCCCTAAACTTTGTCTTATGTAGTTAAGCATGAAGAGAAGTGGTTTTGGGTTTCAAACATGGAAATTTCAAAAACCTCCCAAAAGCTTTATTTTAGAGTGACTAAGAGGGATCCATGCTTACCTTTTCATTTTCATATTTTAAACTTATTTAAATCATTGTCAAACCTAGGATTTGACCAAGATTCAAATGGGCATAAAATTAAAAAAGATCAGAAAAATGGAAAACAAAAGCATATAGTCTTCTTATGTCATATATATAGTAACCATTTAAAAGTTGATAAACAAGGTCTAGACATATTCAAATAATACAAATCATGTATCTACCCCTAACCATAAACTTTGTCTTATGAAGTCAAGCATGAAGATAGGTGGTTTTTGGTTTCAAACACGGAAATTTCAAAAACCTCCCAAAAGCTTCATTTTAGAGTGACTAAGAAGGATCCAGGCTTACCTTTTCATTTTCATGTTTTAAACTTGTTTAAATCTTGGTCAAACCTAGGATTTGACCAATATTCAAATGGGCTTAAAATAAAAAATAAAAAACCAAAGCACATAGTCTTCTTATGTCATATAGTAATTAACCATTCAAGTTCATAAACAAGGTCTAGACATATTCAAACCACACAAATCATGTACCCCCTAACCCTAAACTCTATCTCATATATGAAGTCAAGCATGAAGAGAAGTGTGGTTTTGGGTTTCAAACATGTAAATTTCAAAAACCTCCCAAAAGCTTCATTTTAATTAGACTTACTGATTAATTAAGAAGGATCCAGGATTAATTACCTTTTCATTGTCATGTTTTAAACTTGTTTAAATCTTGGTCAAACCTGGGATTTGAGCAAGATTCAAATGGGCATAAAAATTCAGAAAAAAATCGAAAGAATGAAAAACCAAAGCACATAGCCTTCATATGTCATATAGTAAGCATTCAAATTGATAAACAAGGTCTAGACATATTCAACCCCTAAGCCCTAACCCTAAACTATGTCTTATGAAGTCAAGCATGAAGAGAAGTGGTTTTGGGTTTTAAACATGGAAATTTCAAAAACCTCCCAAAAGCTTCATTTCAGAGCGACTAAGAAGGATCGATGCTTACCTTTTCATTGTCATGTTTTTAACTTATTTGAATCTTGGTCAAATCCTAGGTTTGACCAAGATTTAAAGAAGTTTAAAACATGAAAATGAAATGGGAAGTCTGTATCCTTCTTAGTCACTCTAAAATGAAGCTTTTGGGATGTTCTTAAAATTTCCATGGTTGACTTCATAAGACAGAGTTTAGGGTTAGGGTAGACATATACATGATTTGTCTGGTTTGATTATGTCTAGACCTTGTTTATCAACTTTAATTCTTACTATATGACATAAGAAAACTATTTGCTTTTGTTTTTCATTTTTCTGTTTTTTTTAATTTTGATGCCCATTTGAATCTTGTCAAATCCTAGGTTTGACCAAGATAATTTAAACAAGTTTAAAACATGAAATGAAAAGGGAAGCATGTATCCTTCTTAATCACTGTAAAATGATGTTTTTGGGAGGTTATTGAAATTTTCATGTTTGAAACCCAAAACCACTTGTAAAGTTCTTAATCTATCTCTGAATTTGGCGCATCCGCTAAATCTTGCAAAGTATAATGATAAAGAAATTGTAAGACAGTAGTAGTACTTCTGTTCAAGGTCGAGTGCAACATCAAATCATCATCACGTTGAAAATTTGTTACCATGATCCTCTGAAAATGGGCGCATCCGCTAAAACTTGCAAAGTATAATGATACAAAATTGTGAGACCGTACTAGTACTTATGTTCAAGGTCGAGTGCAACATCAAATCATCATTACATTGAAATTTGTGTTACCATGATCATGATCTATCTCTGAATTTTGCGAATCCGCTAAATCTCGCAAAGTATAATGATAAAAAAAATTGTGAGACTGTACTAGTACTTATGTTCAAGGCCGAGTGCAGGATCAAATCATCATCACGTTGAAATTTGTTACAATGATTATGACATATCTCTAAAATGGGTGCACCCGCTAAATCTTGCATGTGGCGCATCTCGGTGCGGAGCAACAGGCCGGTGCTATCAAGGTTGAGGTGTCGGTAGCGTCATCAGGCTCTCCTCTTTTGATAGATCTTCTACATGGTGTGGCGCACCGCCCACCGAGAAGCAGTCACATGTGAGATCGAGGTGGAGACGTCACCGGCATCCTCGAGGCGCGGCCGCCCTTCTACGAGCCAGAGTCGACTCAAGGTATGAATCCATGCATTGTCGCGCCCCTTCTGCATATGAAGTGGGGTGCCTTAGATTTATTGTTCTTCTCTTACGATTATTTATAGCCGAACATGTGTGCTCTTTCTCTGAATATATTGCTTGAAAAGCTAACCAAGTTACGTGAATTCACTTCGTTCTTAATCTTGCGTGCTAATTTTGTTATTGTTGCTGACAATGGTGCGCGCAATGAAATTTATTTGTGGGTGTGCTGAGCTGTTAGGCCTAAGTCAAAATCCTCAGCTAAACAAGGCCTCAGCTTAACACATAAAAAAGGTGTTCAATCTCGCCCACAATGTCCTCTTCTTTCCTCTTCCTTTATTGGAACTTGTTTTGCAGACAAGGAAAGTGGCACGTCTAATGTGAGTAAAACCCTCTTAGCCAAAATCAGCTACGAGCAAGATTTTATGTATTGTAGATGCCCCAATTGACTCTCATCCCCAATGTAGTCTTTTTTATGTCAGTATAGACTTCTTTACTTGATGTATACTATTGTACATGGCATGCATTTGCCTAATGAGGAGCATTGTATTGCCATTCTAGACAACCTGATCGATCTGTCAAGCTTCATGCACGAGATGCCATGTTTAATTTACTCCCTCGCTCCGATCCATATTTCTTGGTGTAAAATGAATGTGAATCGGAGGGAGTACTCTTCTTAGATAGTACTATACCAGTTCAAAAAAAAGTACTACTACATCACAAATGCATCAAAAGAGTACTACATCACAAGACCACCACGGTTTTACTAGTAGAGTTTAATGCTTACCTTCCAAAGGGAATAAGATTACACATATGAACTTTAAACAGGCGCTGTCCAACGTCTGCTTGTTTTGGGAGCACAACATAAATTATACTACCCCCATCCATACATAAGTGACTAAACTTTGTCTAGAGATGGTTTCATCTATATCTGTTTTTAGTGTGTAGATACATCCGTATCTTGAAGGAAAAAGGTGAGCCGCTAACTTTTTGAATAGAGTGAGTAATACAATTCGGATAAACAATGGTGTAGTAAAACAAATACTCCTGCCCATCATAAAACAAAACACAGACTGACTCAAATATATGTACAGATCACAAAAAAGGTTTCATCAGAACCCGAACATATACACGCAGAGATGACCGTTTGATCACATAAAACAAAGGTTTCGTGGCATGTTTATGCCCCCAAAACAAGCAGACGTTGGACAGCGCCAACGTACTAGCAGCTGATGCGTGCAATTAACACACGTCCGTTGGGAACCCCAAGAGGAAGGTGTGATGCGTACAGTAGCAAGTTTTCCCTCAGAAAGAAACCAAGGTTTATCGAACCAGGAGGAGCCAAGAAGCACGTTGAAGGTTGATGGCGGCGAAGTGTAGTGCGGCGCAACACCAGGGATTCCAGCGCCAATGTGGAACCTGCACAACACAATCAAAGTACTTTTGCCCCAACGTAACAGTGAGGTTGTCAATCTCACCGGCTTGCTGTGACAAAGGATTAGATGCATAGTGTGGAAGATGATGATTGTTTGCGAAGAACAGTAAAGAACAATTGCAGTAGATTGTATTTCAGATGTAAAGAATAGGACCGGGGTCCACAGTTCACTAGTGGTGTCTCTCCCATAAGATAAATAGCATGTTGGGTGAACAAATTACAGTTGGGCAATTGACAAATAAAGAAGGCATAACAATGCACATACATATATCATGATGAGTACTATGATATTTAATCAGGGCATTACGACAAAGTACATAGACCGCTATCCAGCATGCATCTATGCCTAAAAAGTCCACTTTCAGGTTATCATCCGAACCCCTTCCGGTATTAAGTTGCAAGCAACAGACAATTGCATTAAGTATGGTGCGTAATGTAATCAACACAAATATCCTTAGACAAAGCATCGATGTTTTATCCCTAGTGGCAACAGCACATCCACAACCATAGAACTTTCTGTCACTGTCCCAGATTTCATGGAGGCATGAACCCACTATCGAGCATAAATACTCCCTCTCGGAGTTACAAGTATCAACTTGGCCAGAGCCTCTACTAGCAACGGAGAGCATGCAAGAACATAAACAACTCATATATGATAGATTGATAATCAACTTGACATAGTATTCAATATCCATCGGATCCCAACAAACACAACATGTAGGATTACAAATAGACGATCTTGATCATGATAGGCAGCTCACAAGATCGAACATGATAGCACAATTAGGAGAAGACGACCATCTAGCTACTGCTATGGACCCATAGTCCAGGGGTGAACTACTCACACATCGATCCGGAGGCGATCATGGCGATGAAGAGTCCTCCGGGAGATGATTCCCCTCTCTGGCAGGGTGCCGGAGGCGATCTCCTGAATCCCCCGAGATGGGATTGGCGGCGGCGGCGTCTCTGGAAGGTTTTCCATATCGTGGCTCTCGGTACTGGGGGTTTCGCGACGAAGACTTTAAGTAGGCGAAAGGGCAGGTCAGAGGGCGTCACGAGGGGCCCACACAACAGGCCAGCGCGGCCAGGGCTTGGGCCGCGCCGCCCTAGTGTGGCATCGCCTCGTGGCCCCACTTCGTATCTCCCTCGGTCTTCTGGAAGCTTCATGGAAAAATAGGCCCCTGGGCGTTGATTTCGTCCAATTCTGAGAATATTTCCTTACTAGGATTTCTGAAACCAAAAATAGCAGAAAACAGCAACTGGCTCTTCGGCATCTCGTCAATAGGTTAGTGCCGGAAAATGCATAATAATGACATATAATGTGTATAAAACATGTGAGTATCATCATAAAAGTAGCATGGAACATAAGAAATTATATATACGTTTGAGACGTATCAAGCATCCCCAAGCTTAGTTCCTACTCGCCCTCGAGTAGGTAAACGATAACAATGATAATTTCTGAAGTGACATGCTATCATAATCTTGATCAATACTATTGTAAAGCATATGAGGTGAATGAAGTGATTCGAAGCAATGGTAAAGACATTGATTAAACAACTGAATCATATAGCAAAGACTTTTCATGAATAGTACTTTCAAGACAAGCATCGATAAGACTTGCATAAGAGTTAACTCATAAGGCAATAAAATCTTAGTAGAAAGCTTTGAAGCAACACAAAGGAAGATTTAAGTTTCAGCAGTTGCTTTCAACTTCAACATGTATATCTCATGGATAATTGTCAACACAAAGTAATATGATGAATGCAAATAAGCAAATATGTAGGAATCAATGCACAGAGTTAACACAAGTGTTTGCTTCTAAGATGGAAGGAAATAGGTAAACTGACTCAACAATAAAGTAAAAGAATGGCCCTTCGCAGAGGGAAGCAGGGATTGAATCATGTGCTAGAGCTTTTCAAGTTTTGAAATCATATAGAGAAAATAAAAGTAAAGTTTTGAGAGGTGTTTGTTGTTGTCAACGAATGGTAATGGGTACTCTAACTACCTTATCAACCATACTTTCAAGAGCGGCTCCCATGAAGGACGTTATTTCTACCACCATGGTAGATCATCCCTCTTCTCTTTTGTTTACACATGCATTTATTATTTATGGGTGACACTCCTCCCCACCTTTCCTTTCTCAAGCCATGGCTAACCGAATTCTCGGGTGCCTTCCAACAATCTCATACCATGGAGGAGTGTCTATATTTTTTTCTTTTCTTTTTCTTTTTGCAAAATTAAGTTTCTCACTGATTGATCAGGGCAAATTATGCGAAGAGAATTATTAATGCAAGTTTATTAGTCGGGGATGGGAACCCCATTGCCAGCTCTTTTTGCAAAATTATTGGATAAGCGGATGAGCCACTAGTCCATTGGTGAAAGTTTGTCCGAAGTAAATGACAAGATCGAAAGATAAAACACCACATACTTCCTCATGAGCTATAAAACATTGACACAAATAAGAGGTAATAAATTTTGAATTGTTTAAAGGTAGCACATGAAGTATTTACTTGGAATGGCAGAAAATACCATGTAGTAGGTAGGTATGGTGGACACAAATGGCAAAGGTGTTGGCTCAAGGGTTTGGATGCACGAGAAGTATTCCCTCTCAGTACAAGGCTTTGGCTAGCAAGGTTATTTGAAGCAAACACAAGTATGAACCGGTACAACAAAACTTACATAAGAACATATTGCTAGCATTATAAGACTCTACACTGTCTTCCTTGTTGTTCAAACACCTTAACCAGAAAATATCTAGACCTCAGAGAGACCAATCATGCAAACCAAATTTCAACAAGCTCTATGTAGTTCTTCATTAATAGGTGCAAAGTACATGATGCAAGAGCTTAAACATGATCTATATGAGCATAAAAATTGCCAAGTATCAAATTATTCAAGACATTATACCAATTACCACATGCGGCATTTTCCGTTTCCAACCATATATCAATGAACGAGGTAGTTCAACCTTCGCAATGAACATTAAGAATAAAGTTAAGAACAAATGTGTTCATACGAAACAGCGGAGCGTGTCTCTCTCCCATATAAAGAATGCTAGGATCCGAGTTTATTCAAACAAAAACAAAAATAAACAAACAGACGCTCCAAGTAAAGCACATAAGATGTGACTGAATAAAAATATAGTTTCACTAGAGGAACCTGATAATGTTGTCGATGAAGAAGGGGATGCCTTGGGCATCCCCAAGATTAGATGCTTGAGTCTTCTTGAAATATGCAGGGATGAACCACGGGGGCATCCCCAAGCTTAGACTTTTCACTCTTCTTGATCATATTGTATCATCCTCCTCTCTTGACCCTTGAAAACTTCCTCCACACCAAAATCGAAACAAACTCATTAGAGGGTTAGTGCATAATTGAAAATTCATACATTCAGAGGTGACATAATCATTCTTAACACTTCTGGACATTGCACAAAGCTACTGTAAGTTAATGGAACAAAGAAATCCATCAAACATAGCAAAACAGGCAATGCGAAATAAAAGGCAGAATCTGTCAAAACAGAATAGTCCGTAAAGACGAATTTTACAGAGGCACTTAACTTGCTCAGATGAAAATGCTCAAATTGAATGAAAGTTGCGTACATATCTGAGGATCACGCACGTAAATTTGCAGATTTTTCTGAGTTATCTACAGAGAACCCTGCCCAGATTCGTGACAGCAAGAAATCTGTTTCTGCGCAGTAATCCAAATCTAGTATTGACTTTACTATCAAAGATTTTACTTGGCACAACAATGCAATAAAATAAAGATAAGGAGAGGTTTCTACAGTAGTAACAACTTCCAAGACTCAAATATAAAACAAAAGTGCTGTAGTAAAATCATGGGTTGTCTCCCATAAGCGCTTTTCTTTAACGCCTTTCAGCTAGGCGCAGAAAGTGTGAATCAAGTGTTATCAAGAGATGAAGCATCGATAGAGGGGTTTGGAGTTTTCTCAACTATACATGTTATCTTATATATGTAAGTTTCATAGGCTCCTTTTTCATTACTCTTAGGCTTGCTATTCTCATCAAACAAATTTTCAGGAACAAGCCAACCATAGTTATTTTCTAGAGCTTCATGCATTCCTAGGAGCTTGCAGGGTATTGATGTCCTAATCTCCCCTCCATCATTAACATTATTAGTGTACTTTATTCTATCAATGTCCATCTTTTTAAGGGTACTAGCAAAGTTGGTGTAAGAACCAAGCATCTTATATTTAATAGAGACTTTTCTAGCCTCTCTTGGTACACCACCAAATTCTTTAAGAAGGGTTTCTAAGACAAGATCTTTCTTTTCTCCTTCCTCCATATCAGAGAGTGTAAGAAACATATGCTGAATTATAGGATTGAGATTAACAAATTTAGTTTCCAACATGTGTACTAAAGAGGCAGTAGCAATTTCATAAGTAGGAGCAAGTTCTACCAAGTGTCTATCTTCAAAATCTTCAGCTGTACTAACATGAGCGAAAAAATCTTCTATATTATCTCTTCCAATTATAGATCCTCGGCCTACCGGTATGTCTTTTAGAGTGTACTTAGGAGGAAACATGATGAAACAAACAAAAGGTAAATAAAGTAAATGCAAGTAACTAATTTTTTTATGTTTTTAATATAGAGAACGCAAACAAGATAATAAATAAAGTAAAACTAGCAACTTTTTTTGTGTTTTGTTTTAGTGCAGCAAACAAAGTAGTAAATAAAGTAAAGCAAGACAAAAACAAAGTAAAGAGATTGGAAGTGGAGACTCCCCTTATAGCGTGTCTTGATCTTCCCGGCAACGGCGCCAGAAAATATGCTTGATGCGTGCAATTAACACACGTCCGTTGGGAACCCCAAGAGGAAGGTGTGATGCGTACAGTAGCAAGTTTTCCCTCAGAAAGAAACCAAGGTTTATCGAACCAGGAGGAGCCAAGAAGCACGTTGAAGGTTGATGGCGGCGAAGTGTAGTGCGGCGCAACACCAGGGATTCCGGCGCCAACGTGGAACCTGCACAACACAATCAAAGTACTTTTGCCCGTAACAGTGAGGTTGTCAATCTCACCGGCTTGCTGTAACAAAGGATTAGATGTATAGTGTGGAAGATGATGATTGTTTGCGAAGAACAGTAAAGAACAATTGCAGTAGATTGTATTTCAGATGTAAAGAATAGGACCGGGGTCCACAGTTCACTAGTGGTGTCTCTCCCATAAGATAAATAGCATGTTGGATGAACAAATTACAGTTGGGCAATTGACAAATAAAGAAGGCATAACAATGCACATACATATATCATGATGAGTACTATGAGATTTAATCAGGGCATTACGACAAAGTACATAGACCGCTATCCAGCATGCATCTATGCCTAAAAAGTCCACTTTCAGGTTATCATCCGAACCCCTTCCGGTATTAAGTTGCAAGCAAAAGACAATTGGATTAAGTATGGTGCGTAATGTAATCAACACAAATATCCTTAGACAAAGCATCGATGTTTTATCCCTAGTGGCAACAGCACATCCACAACCTTAGAACTTTCAGTCACTGTCCCAGATTTAATGGAGGCATGAACCCACTATCGAGCATAAATACTCCCTCTTGGAGTTACAAGTATCAACTTGGCCAGAGCCTCTACTAGCAACGGAGAGCGTGCAAGAACATAAACAACTCATATATGATAGATTGATAATCAACTTGACATAGTATTCAATATCCATCGGATCCCAACAAACACAACATGTAGGATTACAAATAGACGATCTTGATCATGATAGGCAGCTCACAAGATCGAACATGATAGCTCAATTAGGAGAAGACTACCATCTAGCTACTGCTATGGACCCATAGTCCAGGGGTGAACTACTCACACATCGATCCGGAGGCGATCATGGCGATGAAGAGTCCTCCGGGAGATGATTCCCCTCTCCGGCAGGGTGCTGGAGGCGATCTCCTGAATCCCCCGAGATGGGATTGGCGGCGGCGGCGTCTCTGGAAGGTTTTCCGTATCGTGGCTCTCGGTACTAGGGGTTTCGCGATGAAGACTTTAAGTAGGCGAAAGGGCAGGTCAGAGGGTGTCACGAGGGGCCCACACAACAGGCCGGCGCGGCCAGGGCTTGGGCCGCGCCGCCCTAGTGTGGCGTCGCCTCGTGGCCCCACTTTGTATCTCCCTCGGTCTTCTGGAAGCTTCGTGGAAAAATAGGCCCCTGGGCGTTGATTTCGTCCAATTCCGAGAATATTTCCTTACTAGGATTTCTGAAACCAAAAACAGCAGAAAACAAAGAATCGGCTCTTCGGCATCTCGTCAATAGGTTAGTGCCGGAAAATGCATAATAATGACATATAATGTGTATAAAACATGTGAGTATCATCATAAAAGTAGCATGGAACATAAGAAATTATAGATACGTTTGAGACGTATCAGCAGCTACCACTATGGAGCTGCAGTACAAACAAATGGTGCAGCGACATTTCCACCAGAACGAAAACTAAAAGACATCAGACCAAACAAAAGCTGGGCTATCACTTCTTGCCCAAACAAGCCTTGCTCCTTCATATGCGACTTCCTTTTCTCTTATGGATGTTGAACTTTGAATTAGATGGGTTCCTGACAGCGCGTTCTTTTTCGTGTCCTTGATGTTGCACTCTAGATCAGGTCAGTTACTGTCAGGAAATGAACAAATTGATCAGAAAAAGTCATATGTAAATGAATGCAAAGGTTACATATGAATGACTAACCCGGTCTAACTGAGTAGGGATGTAAAGTGCACCAACGTCTAGCCGAATTGTACTTTCTCCACTGCCATTTGCTCATATCTAATTGGAATACTCCCTCCTTTGCCCTTACAACCAGCTCATTTTTGTCCTCAAATACGCAGAGTAACCTTACTGCATGTTTCCAATTGTATGGAAATGATGTGTCAAGGCCAAGAAAAGTATCCAATTCAAAATTTATATGACATGTCCATGACTCGTGATCGCCTGTTGATGATCTTGTACTGGCCCATGTTTGTAGGGTGAAGTCTCTTATAACAGCAAGGGCAACATCTCCATTATGTCCCTTGAAGATGTGAATGTTAAGCATGAATATATCATGCGTCTCATGAGGGCACTGAATATATTTCAGAGCCTTCTTTGCATGGTCAAGCTCAATGATATATCTAGACTTCGTTGGCCAATACAAAATACCCCCTATGAGAGTTGCCGGTCTACGGTCAATCTCTGAAAGCATCGGAGTTGATCGAGCTAGAAACTCCCATTCTTTTGAATCTGGTGAGTAGATATGAGCCTGTGCATCGTAACTTTTAGTTGTTATCCAAACAACCGAGAACTTGGAACAATGTGTAAACGGTTTAGAGTTGTTTCTCGAACAGAGAATTGAGCCGCTGCTTTCAATTGTGTGATTGCGCCACAATGGTGGTTCTGGTATCGCTGTGAGAACTTGCCTAATTGGATCCCAGACTGATATATACCCACCGGATACATTAGAATGGAGAAGCACCATACCATCTCGGCATCCCAGGACATAGATTTTGGGACCGTTCACTTCAGACGGGATTGCCAGCATCTGCAAGATGGCCGGGTGAAGATCATGCTCTGTGATGAATCGATTGTCCTCGGAGTTGTTGGTGAAAAATCCTAGCAACGGGTTTCCTCCATTGTGTGACACAGTTAGCTTTCTGAAATAATTGCTTCCCATACATTGCCTCCATGCTTTCTTGGTGCCTGATGCATCGTCAAAATTATGTAAACATCACATTGCATCATCTAATTTTTTAAACAAAATGCAACATCTAATTTGACTAAACATTAAAATGCATCATCTAATTCATCATCAAAGTTTCCTAAACTGCACGGTGCATCAGCAAAATCAAAATAGTGTAAACAGCACAATGCATCAGCAAAATCAAAATAATGTAAACAGGACAATGCATCAGCAAAATCAAAATAATGTGAACATCACAATGCATCAGCAAAATCAAAATAATGTAAACAGGACAATGCAAAAACACCACAAAAATAGGACGCACCAACGGAAGGCAATCTCGCATCTACAGTAATAATTTGCTAATGTGTCAACACGATTGGAGGAAAAGGAGACATCTACAGTACCGAAAACGCTGTGGTAACATCAGATGGGGTTAGCTTTGATATAGGTAATAAAATGTAAACATCACAATGCATCATCTAAGTTGACAACAAAATTCTTCATCGAAATTTCTCACACTGCTCAAGGAATCAGAAAAATTACCTAAAAGGCTAAAAGTGCAAAATGCATCATCAGAGTAAAATATGTGTAAACAGTACAATGCATCATCCAACTTTTGGCTAAACAGCAGAGAGCATTAGCTAGGTTGACAGAAAAAAAACAAAAAAATAACCATGAAAAATTCCTGAAGAGGTGAGTGCATCAGAAAAATTACTACCTAAAAAGCATAATGAATCACCCAAATTACAAAAGAAGCAGAATGCATCATCAAAAATACAAAAACATCTCAATGCATCATCACGTCTGGTTTGGGCAAAAAACCCAATCCACCAGATCTAACCTCATTGCAGTTGGGGAAGGTAGAACTTACAAAGGGGTTGACGAGTCATGATAATATGCAACAAGCGCCGCCTTAGATGAAGTCACCATCCAAGCTCTCGACGCGTTCAAAGCAGCCAGCTTCGAAGCCTCCGACGGTTCTCCCGGCTGCGCTGCCAAAACTCTCGAAGCACGCGCCAAGACTTTCCAACAAAATGCAGCTTCGATACGAGCATTTGCCAGCGCCACAGCGCCCGGGCCTGTCCTAGCCACCACCTTCGCCTTTTCCTCCGCATCCGCATCCGCTTTACATGTCTCCGCCGATGCATGCAGACCATCCGTCTCCGCTTTCCATGTATCCGCCGACGCAGCGTAGGCATCGAGCGATGTCATTTTCATTTCCTAGAAAACCCAGTAAGTTACTGACATTGCAATCCCCAAATTAAGGTTATATCGAACACAATGACCGATGAACCTCTGTACTCGCCGGAGGTTGGAGATGTACATACCTACGAAGATCGGTCCGGTGGTGCTTGACGGTGGTGCGTCGGGGACGGGGGAGAACTCGGCGGGGAGAATGGTGGCGCGGCCCAAGACGGCGGCGCGGAGAGGGGCGACGGTGCGGTCATCGAACCTCGGCAGACAATATTTTGTATATATATATATGAGAAGAAGAATAAAGTCTGGTCGAATGAGGCAGCGCGACCGGCAGAGTACAACCGAAGGCTACTAGTGCTACCTTGGAGTATTGTAGTAATATAACATAATAAAAATAAAGGCCTTGTTTAAACCACTCTTGTCAGTGTGGCATCGCGTCCAAATTTAATGCATTCTGTGGAAATCGGAATAATGCTGTAAAAACTCTCATACTAGTGTGGTATATAGCATGCACCGACACTTTTCAACAAAATGTCGTCTCCATTTCATAGGAGACTGCTTCCACACTGGGATACGATGCTGACAAGACGAAGGGCGCAGAAGTATTTTGGAGTATTTCATTCGAGCAGATCGGGGCGATGGTGCGTCTTTGGAGGGAATACCGTGTGGTGTGTCTTTGGAGGGAATACCGTACGTACTTAGGAGTATTTCATTCGAGTAGCATCGCTTGCACATCGGATACGATCCGACATGACGAAGGGCGCAGAAGTTTGCGAAAATGGTTATACTACCATCCGACCATTAGTATAATCATTGCGCGATAGCTTACACGAGAAGGAAAAGAGCCGAACAGCTGTGGATAATAAAAGCATTTGGCTCTTCGAGGATCCTTCTTCTACTGCCTTCTCAAAGGAGTACTACTATTGTATTTTTTTTGTTTTTCTGGGACCTTCGGGTCCCTTCCCCGTTGAAAAGTGAAGTGTTTCGAATACATTCATATGCCTATGTTTCTATTTTTACAAGCAAATAAATAACAAAGGATGACTCAATGCACAAGTTGATCTCATTTTGAATTTTTTTAAACTTCTTCTATTGTATTCAAATTTGATTAGAAGGAGTCGATCGATTGTACATGCCAATCGTATAGCTTGGTGGGTGGATTGGCATTTGAAGTTTGGTCATTGTGTTCTTGTTTGTTACCACCCTCGCAAGGCACGTCCAAGTATTTCCTGTCAGAATTTATGGCATGTATGTAGTTAAATAACCTACATTATTTCAATTATGAGTTTAATTACTAGGCAAAAGCGTAAAAAATCCATATATAGTTGCAGATTAAGATGAACAAATCCTTGAACCTATATCTACAAAATTGATGGCACTAACACATCCTACCAAGCGGAAAGCATGTCTACCCTACTGCTTGCAAAAGGTGGAATTATGACAATAATGTGCAACTGTTAAAATTTGGTAGCCCTCCTTCACAAATAACACACATGTAGCCATTTTTGTACAGTAATAAAAAGGGAAATCATTCTTTCATGCATGCATATAATTGTTAGAATCTCTTGTTTGTGAAGTTGCTTAAAATACGATCTCTTCCAAATTTGAGGTCATATGATAACTAAAAAGTTTTGTATGGTGGGATTTTGCATCAAAGTACATGCGCACAATACTCACTTGTGGGCAGAAAGCCAAGCAAACTCATATTACTAGGTTTGTATTAATTTGTTTTAGAAATTTCACCATCACACATGATTTTGTGCTTGCGTCAATTTTACTTAAAAAACTTCTTCCAAATTCAAATTTTCTTCAAACATGCCAACGGTACATGTCTACCAATTAATAATTAAGGGTACACCACACGTACTGCCTCGTAGGGTACATAAAAAATTACAATATTTTATGGCATGTACTAGTTTCACATAATCTACAACTCAATGTTGAGTTTAATGATCAGCCCAGAACTAGAAAACAAATATACATATAGTTGCAAAATAACCTAGAAAAGCTCTAGTATCCTTTAAAACCCTAGAAAATGGCCATGGATGCATGCATCCTACCCATAATAATTAATTAAGGTCTCGATCTCTATACTGCTCATGAAGTTTGGAATTCTGGCAAATATGCAACTTGTTTCATTAATTTACCATGGCGAGATAGATGCATGCACATCGATCTCTTAAAAAATATAAGTTTGTAAAGGATTTGGCATCCGTATATGCTCACTGGATATATAGATAAGGCCAAGCAAACACATCGAATATTTGTGAAGAAATGTTTTTGCTAGAACCTTCAAATTTTTAGGTTTACATCACACACAAAGAACACACCTTTAATTTCGCCAGGTTTGTGCACTAATAAAATACTCCTACAGTACTAGAAATTGGATTGTTCTACTCCGGAGTGATATGCTCACCGGAGTATTTTTGGATCTTAGCTGGAGCGGTGTTTGGTGGTTGCACGAAGCCGTGCTGGATGTTAAGCCTGTCGAGGCACATCTGGTGGAAGGTGTGCGCCACCTTAGCCTCATCGGCGCGCCGCTGCAATGCTGCGTCCCTGGGATTTGCCGCCGCCGCATTCTTAGCCTGCACCAAAGCTTGCAGAGCATCCCGGCATCTATAGAGTGCCGGGAACATCACGTTATATACGAGCTCCTTGGCGGTGTTGCTCCTGCAAAGGGCGTCGCCGTGATGCGCTTCGAAAGAACGGCCTGGCTCCACGGCCGGCACCGCCTGAAGTCCGGTCGGATTAGGCGGCTGGCCACGGGAGCTCCCTACCTCCGCATCGTTCGCGCCGGCCGGGAAGGGGATCTCACCTGCTGGCAAAGAAAACCATGCGGCATGCGCGGGCGGAAAAGCTGGCCAGGGCCGAGCGGGCGTCGCATGCGGGGTTGCGTGGGAGATCCCTGCCTCTGCATTTATCGGCCCGCACGGGAAGCGGCTGGCGAGGGGCTCCACGGCCAGCGCCGCCGCCGCGGGCTGAACAACCGGCCAGTGCAGAGCGGGCGGGTTATGCCTTGGTGCGCGATGGACGAAGCGAAGGCGGCGCTGATGCTCCGCTTCCTCGTCGGTGGTAGGACTACGCGCGCGGCGACCAGAGCCAAGTCGGAAGGCCATAGCTATGTCGATTGGTCACTTAAGCTGGAGAGGTTCTCTTACCATTTCGGAGAAGCGGAGTAAGAGGAAGTTGTTGCTTATAATAAAAATATCTCGGGTTCACTGCCACGTTGGGTTAAGAGGGGCAAAGTTGGTCAATGCCTAGGAAGTTGGAATCGTTTTGGCCCCAATTTTTTAATTACCTTGCGGTTCCTCTCTCGGTCTCTCCCACCTCTTCACTATCCCTCCCCTTGCCTCCTTTCATGCTTCATCATAGTGCATCTTGTTTTTCTAGCACCTTCACAAAAATCATACACATTTGGCCGATTCTGTCATTGGGTGCACTAATAAAGTAAAAAAATCCATTATATGTGAATAAACGTTTAATACACTAGCTCGCAAAGATGTTTCTCAAGGCGATATGCACAATGCCTGCCAAAAATGGGTCATGATAACTAAATTTCGTGTTAATTTTTGCATGACATGTACTCACTTGTGTATGAAGCCAAGCAAACTCATAATCTATATCAAAAAAATGTGAAAGAGTTCTTTTTAGTATCCTTCATACATGGGGTTCCTATTTTTACTTTCTATTTTTACTAGTTACAAGTACTCATGCATGAAAACTTTTGAAAATATGTGCATTTTGGGCTGTGTGGAGACGTGGTACAATATATTCAAGTTGATATACAAAGTCTAGACATATTCAAACTAGACAAATCATGTATCTAACCCCCTAACCCTAAACTCTGTCTTATGAAGTCAAGCATGCATGAAGAGAATTGGTTTTGGGTTTCAAACATGGAAATTTCAAAAACATCCCAAAAGCTTCATTTTAGAGCGACTAAGAAGGATCCAGGCTTACCTTTCCATTTTCATGTTTTAAACTTGTTTAAATCTTGGTCAAATCTAGGATTTGACCAAGATTCAAATGGGCATAAAATAAAAAAATAGAAAAATGAAAAACCATAGCGCACATAGTCTTCTTATATGTCATATAGTAAGCATTAAAGTTGGTAAACAAGGTCTAGACATATTCAAACTAGACAAATCATGTATCTACCCCCTAACCCCTAAACTCTGTCTTATGACGAAGTCAAGCATGAAGATAAGTGGTTTTGGGTTTCAAACATGGAAATTTCAAAAACCTCCCAAAAACTTCATTTTAGGGTGACTAAGAAGGATACAGGCTTCCCTTTTCATTTTCATGTTCTATACTTGTTTAAATCTTGGTCAAACCTAGGATTTGACCAAGATTCAAATGTGCATCAAAATTCCAAAAAAAATCAGAAAAACGAAAAACCAAAGCATTAAAGTTGATAAACAAGGGTCGAGACATATTCAAACAAGAAAAATCATGTATCTAACCCCTAACCCTAAACTTTGTCTTATGTAGTCAAGCATGAAGAGAAGTGGTTTTGGGTTTCAAATATGGAAATTTCAAAAACCTATCAAAAGCTTCATTTTAGAGTGACTAAGAAGGATCCATGCTTACCTTTTCATTTTCATATTTCAAACTTGTTTAAATCATTGTCAAACCTAGGATTTGACCAAGATTTAAATGGGCATAAAATTTAAAAAAATCGGAAAAATGAAAAACAAAAGCACATAGTCTTCTTATGTCACATATATATATAGTAAGCATTCAAAAGTTGATAAACAAGGTCTAGCTAGACATATTCAAATAAGACAAATCATGTATCTACCCCTCTAACCCTAAACTCTGTCTTATGAAGTCAAGCATGAAGAGAAGTGGTTTTAGGTTTCAAACATGGAAATTTCAAAAACCTCCCAAAAACTTCATTTTAGAGTGACTAAGAAGGATACATGCTTCCCTTTTCATTTTCATGTTTTAAACTTGTTTAAATCTTGGTCAAACCTAGGATTTGACCAAGATACAAATGGGCACAAAAAAATGAAAAACAAAAAGCACATAGTGTTCTTATGTCATATCGTAAGCATTCAAGTTGATAAACAAGGTCTAGATATATCCAAACCAAACAAATCATGTATGTACCCCGTGTCAATCTTATGAAGTCTAGGATGAAGAAAAGTCATTTTGGCCGGATTTCAAATATGGAAATTTCAAGAACATCCCAAAAGCTTCATTTTAGAGCGACTAATTAAGAAGGATCCAAGCTTACCTTTCCATTTTCATGATTTAAACTTGTTTAAATCTTGGTCAAATCTTGGTCAAGCATGAAGATAAGTGGTTTTGGGTTTCAAACATGGAAATTTCAAAAACCTCCCAAAAACTTCATTTTAGGGTGACTAAGAAGGATACAGGCTTCCCTTTTCATTTTCATGTTCTATATATACTTGTTTAAATCTTGGTCAAACCTAGGATTTGACCAAGATTCAAATGTGCATCAAAATTCCAAAAAAAAACAGAAAAATGAAAAACCAAAGCACATAGTTTTCTTATGTCGTATAGTAAGCATTAAAGTTGATAAACAAGGGTCTAGACATATTCAAACAAGAAAAATCATGTATCTACCCCCTAACCCTAAACTTTGTCTTATGTAGTCAAGCATGAATAGAAGTACGGTGGTTTTGGGTTTCAAATATGGAAATTTTTCAAAAACTTCCCAAAAACTTCATTTTAGGGTGACTAAGAAGGATACAGGCTTCCCTTTTCATTTTCATGTTCTATACTTGTTTAAATTAATCTTGGTCAAACCTAGGATTTGACCAAGATTCAAATGTGCATCAAAATTCCAAAAAAATTCAGAAAAATGAAAAACCAAAGCACATAGTTTTCTTATGTCATATAGTAAGCATTAAAGTTGATAAACAAGGGTCTAGACATATTCAAACAAGAAAAATCATGTATCTACCCCTAACCCTAAACTCTGTCTTATGAAGTCAAGCATGAATAGAAGTACGGTGGTTTTGGGTTTCAAACATGGTAAATTCAAGAACCTCCCAAAAGCTTCATTTTAGAGTTACTAAGAGAAGGATCCAGACTTAATTACCTTATCATTTTCACATGTTAAACTTGTTTAAATCTTGCTCAAACCTACGATTTTACCAAGATTCTCAAATGGGCATAAAAATCAAAAAATGAAATACCAATGCACATAGTCCTCTTATGTCATATAGTAAGCATTCAAGTTGATAAACAAGGTCTAGACATATTCAAACCAGACAAATCATGTATCTACCCGCTATCGACCCTAAACTTCGTCTTATGAAGTCAAGCATGAAGAGAAGTGGTTTTGGGTTTCAAACATGGAAATTTCAAAAACCTCCCAAAATTAAGCTTCATTTTAGAGCGACTAAGAAGGATCGATGCTTACCTTTTCATTTTCATGTTTTAAACTTATTTAAATCTTGGTCAAACCTAGGATTTGACCAAGATTCAAATGGGCATAAAAATTCAGACAAAAAATCTAAATAATGAAAAACCAAAGCACATAGCCTTCTTAATTATGTCATATAGTAAACACTCAAGTTGATAAACAAGGTCTAGACATATTCAAACCAGAAAAATCATGTGTATATCTACCCCTAACCCTAAACTTTGTCTTATGAAGTCAAGCATGCATGAAGAGAATTGGTTTTGGGTTTCAAACATGGAAATTTCAAAAACATCCCAAAAGCTTCATATATTTTAGAGTGACTAAGAAGGGATCCTAGCTTACGTTTTCATTTTCATGCTTGAAACTTGTTTAAATCTTGGTCGAACCTAGGATTTGACCAGAATCAAATGTGCATAAAATTCTTTAAAAAAATAGAAAAATGAAAAACAAAAGCACATGGTCTTCTTATGTCATATAGTAAGCATTCAAGTTGATAAACAAGGTTTAGACATATTCAAACAAGACAAATCATGTATCTACCCCCTAACCCTAAACTCGGTCTTATGAAGTCTAGCATGAAGAGAAGTCGTTTTGGGTTTCAACCATTTAAGCCAAAAGCCCCATTTCAAATATTTCAAACTTATTCAAATTTGGTTCAAATTTGAAAGACACACAAGTTATAGCACACATAGTGCATACATTTTCACACATACTGCACTAGATGCTAACCCTATAGTTTGAGGCCATTGGATGAGGTCGAAAAAATTCTTGGATTAGAAATGGGGTTGTTCGAACCCCGTAGTTGGATTTTTTGAACCTTGATCTGTAGTACTGGGCAAAACCGTAGTTTAACCTATTTAATTATAGATTCGTAGGTCGATTTTTCTACCTTTTTATTATTACTATGCAGCACATGTGTGTTTGCCCGTCGAGTGAAACTCGGAGGAAGAGGGATCACTCGGAAGGAGAGAAGAAGGGAGAGAATTATGGTGTCTCCCCTTTTTCGGGTGATGATGTTGACTTTTGTGCAGGGTTTGTCAGTGAGCAGGAGGTGCGAGCGAGCGAGCGAGCGAGCGACTCGAGCGAGGCCGAGAATGAGAGAGATTTTTTTTGTGTGAGAGGGACAACCGAAGGATCCAGAAGGACCCACAGACTCCCAATACGCATCCTGATTCCTGATGCGTCTTCTCTTGACAAAGAAAATGGCTTGGAGTTTGCGTACCTATTGCACGTGACTTGTGCTCACTGACGTGTGGGACCTCATGCATGGGCACCACACGTAAGTGACAGACCTGTTGGTGTAAAAACTCGGTTGATTATTATAGTGCATTAGAACAAAGTTTCCTATGGATTCAAGGGTAGGAAATCCAAGTTAACTCATTTACATGACATTATTTTTTCCATGAAGCAAAGTTAACGCACCTATCAATTGGTACATTTTGGAGTGACTAAGAAGGATCCATGCTTACTTATTCGTTTTCACGTGTAAAACTTGTCTAAATCTTGGTCAAACCAAATTGGCAGAAAATTCAAAAAAAAAACAGAAAAATGAAAAACCAAAGCACATAGTCTTACATGTCATATAGTAAGCATTAAAGTTGATAAACAATGTCTAGACATATTCAAACCATACAAATCATGTATCTACCCCCTAACCCATAAACTCTGTCTTATGAAGTCAAGCATGAAGAGAAGTGGTTTTGGGTTTCAAACATGGAAATTTCAAAAACCTCCCAAAAACTTCATTTTAGAGTGACTAAGAAGGATACATGCTTCCCTTTTCATTTTCATGTTTTAAACTTGTTTAAATCTTGGTCAAATAATCTAGGATTTTACCAAGATACAAATGGGCACAAAAAAATAAAAACCAAAAGCACATAGTCTTCTTATGTTATATCGTAAGCATTCAAGTTGATAAACAAGGTCTAGATATATCCAAACCAGACAAATCATGTATCGATCTACCCCCTGTCGATCTTATGAAGTCTAGCATGAAGAAAGGTCGTTTTGGGTTTCAAACATGGAAAAATCATGTATCTACCCCCTAACCCTAAACTTTGTCTTATGTAGTCAAGCATGAAGAGAAGTGGTTTTGGGTTTCAAACATGGAAATTTCAAAAACCTCCCAAAAACTTCATTTTAGAGTGACTAAGAAGGATACATGCTTCCCTTTTCATTTTCATGTTTTAAACTTGTTTAAATCTTGGTCAAACCTAGGATTTGACCAAGATACAACTGGGCACAAAAAAAATGAAAAACAAAAAGCACATAGTGTTCTTATGTCATATCGTAAGCATTCAAGTTGATAAAGAAGGTCTAGATATATCCAAACCAGACAAATCATGTATGTACCCCGTGTCGATCTTATGAAGTCTAGCATGAAGAAAAGTCGTTTTGACCGGGTTTCAAACATGGAAATTTCAAGAACATCCCAAAAGCTTCATTTTAGAGCGACTAATTAAGAAGGATCCAGGCTTACATTTCCATTTTCATGATTTAAACTTGTTTAAATCTTGGTCAAATCTTGGTCAAGCATGAAGATAAGTGGTTTTGGGTTTCAAACATGGAAATTTCAAAAACCTCCCAAAAACTTCATTTTAGGGTGACTAAGAAGGATACAGGCTTCCCTTTTCATTTTCATGTTCTATATATACTTGTTTAAATCTTGGTCAAACCTAGGATTTGACCAAGATTCAAATGTGCATCAAAATTCCAAAAAAAAAATAGAAAAATGAAAAACCAAAGCACATAGTTTTGTTAGGTCATATAGTAATCATTAAAGTTGATAAACAAGGGTCTAGACATATTCAAACAAGAAAAATCATGTATCTATCCCCTAACCCTAAACTTTGTCTTATGTAGTCAAGCATGAAGAGAAGTGGTTTTGGGTTTCAAATATGGAAATTTCAAAAACCTATCAAAAGCTTCATTTTAGAGTGAGTAAGAAGGATCCATGCTTACCTTTTCATTTTCATATTTGAAACTTGTTTAAATCATTGTCAAACCTAGGATTTGACCAAGATTTAAATGGGCAAAAAATTAAAAAAAATCGGAAAAATGAAAAACAAAAGCACATAGTATTCTTATGTCACATATATATAGTAAGCATTCAAAAGTTGATAAACAAGGTCTAGCTAGACATATTCAAATAAGACAAATCATGTATCTACCCCTCTAACCCTTAACTCTGTCTTATGAAGTCAAGCATGAAGAGAAGTGGTTTTAGGTTTCAAACATGGAAATTTCAAAAACCTCCCAAAAACTTCATTTTAGAGTGACTAAGAAGGATACATGCTTCCCTTTTCATTTTCATGTTTTAAACTTGTTTAAATCTTGGTCAAACCTAGGATTTGACCGAGATACAAATGGGCACAAAAAATGAAAAACAAAAAGCACATAGTGTTCTTATGTCATATCGTAAGCATTCAAGTTGATAAACAAGGTCTAGATATATCCAAACCAGACAAATCATGTATGTACCCCGTGTCGATCTTATAAAGTCTAGCATGAAGAAAAGTCGTTTTGGCCGGGTTTCAAACATGGAAATTTCAAGAACATCCCAAAAGCTTCATTTTAGAGCGACTAAGAAGGATCCAGGCTTACCTTTCCATTTTCATGATTTAAACTTGTTTAAATCTTGGTCAAATCTTGGTCAAGCATGAAGATAAGTGGTTTTGGGTTTCAAACATGGAAATTTCAAAAACCTCCCACAAGCTTCATTTTAGAGCGACTAAGAAGGATCCAGGCTTACCTTTCCATTTTCATGTTTTAAACTTGTTTAAATCTTGGTCAAATCTAGGATTTGACCAAGATTCAAATGGGCATAAAATAAAA
The DNA here is from genome assembly GCF_019359855.2 of Lolium perenne. NCBI lineage: Eukaryota > Viridiplantae > Streptophyta > Magnoliopsida > Poales > Poaceae > Lolium > Lolium perenne. The sequence goes on along the minus strand of NC_067245.2, from coordinate 123,755,350 downwards.
AAATAGAAAAATGAAAAACCAAAGCGCACATAGTCTTCTTATATGTCATATAGTAAGCATTCAAGTTGATAAACAAGGTCTATATATATCCAAACCAGACAAATCATGTATCTACTCCCTGTCGATCTTATGAAGTCTAGCTTGAAGAAAAGTCGTTTTGGGTTTCAAATATGGAAATTTTTCAAAAACTTCCCAAAAACTTCATTTTGGGGTGACTAAGAAGGATACAGGCTTCCCTTTTCATTTTCATGTTCTATACTTGTTTAAATTAATCTTGGTCAAACCTAGGATTTGACCAAGATTCAAATGTGCATCAAAATTCCAAAAAAATTCAGAAAAATGAAAAACCAAAGCACATAGTTTTCTTATGTCATATAGTAAGCATTAAAGTTGATAAACAAGGGTCTAGACATATTCAAACAAGAAAAATCATGTATCTACCCCTAACCCTAAACTCTGTCTTATGAAGTCAAGCATGAATAGAAGTACGGTGGTTTTGGGTTTCAAACATGGTAAATTCAAGAACCTCCCAAAAGCTTCATTTTAGAGTTACTAAGAGAAGGATCCAGACTTAATTACCTTATCATTTTCACATGTTAAACTTGTTTAAATCTTGCTCAAACCTACGATTTTACCAAGATTCTCAAATGGGCATAAAAATCAAAAAATGAAATACCAATGCACATAGTCCTCTTATGTCATATAGTAAGCATTCAAGTTGATAAACAAGGTCTAGACATATTCAAACCAGACAAATCATGTATCTACCCGCTATCGACCCTAAACTTCGTCTTATGAAGTCAAGCATGAAGAGAAGTGGTTTTGGGTTTCAAACATGGAAATTTCAAAAACCTCCCAAAATTAAGCTTCATTTTAGAGCGACTAAGAAGGATCGATGCTTACCTTTTCATTTTCATGTTTTAAACTTATTTAAATCTTGGTCAAACCTAGGATTTGACCAAGATTCAAATGGGCATAAAAATTCAGACAAAAAATCTAAAGAATGAAAAACCAAAGCACATAGCCTTCTTAATTATGTCATATAGTAAACACTCAAGTTGATAAACAAGGTCTAGACATATTCAAACCAGAAAAATCATGTGTATATCTACCCCTAACCCTAAACTTTGTCTTATGAAGTCAAGCATGCATGAAGAGAATTGGTTTTGGGTTTCAAACATGGAAATTTCAAAAACATCCCAAAAGCTTCATATATTTTAGAGTGACAAAGAAGGGATCCTGGCTTACGTTTTCATTTTCATGCTTGAAACTTGTTTAAATCTTGGTCGAACCTAGGATTTGACCAGAATCAAATGTGCATAAAATTCTTTAAAAAAATAGAAAAATGAAAAACAAAAGCACATGGTCTTCTTATGTCATATAGTAAGCATTCAAGTTGATAAACAAGGTTTAGACATATTCAAACAAGACAAATCATGTATCTACCCCCTAACCCTAAACTCGGTCTTATGAAGTCTAGCATGAAGAGAAGTCGTTTTGGGTTTCAAACATTTAAGCCAAAAGCCCCATTTCAAATATTTCAAACTTATTCAAATTTGGTTCAAATTTGAAAGACACACAAGTTATAGCACACATAGTGCATACATTTTCACACATACTGCACTAGATGCTAACCCTATAGTTTGAGGCCATTGGATGAGGTCGAAAAAATTCTTGGATTAGAAATGGGGTTGTTCGAACCCCGTAGTTGGATTTTTTGAACCTTGATCTGTAGTACTGGGCAAAACCGTAGTTTAACCTATTTAATTATAGATTCGTAGGTCGATTTTTCTACCTTTTTATTATTACTATGCAAAAGACATGTGTGTTTGCCCGTCGAGTGAAACTCGGAGGAAGAGGGATCACTCGGAAGGAGAGAAGAAGGGAGAGAATTATGGTGTCTCCCCTTTTTCGGGTGATGATGTTGACTTTTGTGCAGGGTTTGTCAGTGAGCAGGAGGTGCGAGCGAGCGAGCGAGCGACTCGAGCGAGGTCGAGAATGAGAGAGATTTTTTTTGTGTGAGAGGGACAACCGAAGGATCCAGAAGGACCCACAGACTCCCAATACGCATCCTGATTCCTGATGCGTCTTCTCTTGACAAAGAAAATGGCTGGGAGTTTGCGTACCTATTGCACGTGACTTGTGCTCACTGACGTGTGGGACCTCATGCATGGGCACCACACGTAAGTGACAGACCTGTTGGTGTAAAAACTCGGTTGATTATTATAGTGCATTAGAACAAAGTTTCCTATGGATTCAAGGGTAGGAAATCCAAGTTAACTCATTTACATGACATTATTTTTTCCATGAAGCAAAGTTAACGCACCTATCAATTGGTACATTTTGGAGTGACTAAGAAGGATCCATGCTTACTTATTCGTTTTCACGTGTAAAACTTGTCTAAATCTTGGTCAAACCAAATTGGCAGAAAATTCAAAAAAAAAACAGAAAAATGAAAAACCAAAGCACATAGTCTTACATGTCATATAGTAAGCATTAAAGTTGATAAACAATGTCTAGACATATTCAAACCATACAAATCATGTATCTACCCCCTAACCCCTAAACTCTGTCTTATGAAGTCAAGCATGAAGAGAAGTGGTTTTGGGTTTCAAACATGGAAATTTCAAAAACCTCCCAAAAACTTCATTTTAGAGTGACTAAGAAGGATACATGCTTCCCTTTTCATTTTCATGTTTTAAACTTGTTTAAATCTTGGTCAAATAACCTAGATACAAATGGGCCCAAAAATATAAAAAAATAAAAGCACATAGTCTTCTTATGTTATATCGTAAGCATTCAAGTTGATAAACAAGTTCTAGATATATCCAAACCAGACAAATCATGTATCGATCTACCCCCTGTCGATCTTATGAAGTCTAGCATGAAGAAAGGTCGTTTTGGGTTTCAAACATGGAAAAATCATGTATCTACCCCCTAACCCTAAACTTTGTCTTATGTAGTCAAGCATGAAGAGAAGTGGTTTTGGGTTTCAAACATGGAAATTTCAAAAACCTATCAAAAGCTTCATTTTAGAGTGACTGACTAAGAAGGATCCATGCTTACCTTTTCATTTTCATATTTTAAACTTGTTTAAATCATTGTCAAGCCTAGGATTTGACCAAGATTCAAATGGACATAAAATTAAAAAAGATCAGAAAAATAAAAAACGAAAGCACATAGTCTTCTTATGTCACATATATATATAGTAAGCATTCAAAAGTTTATAAACAAGGTCTAGACATATTCAAATAAGACAAATCACGTATCTACCCCTAATTAACCCTAAACTCTGTCGTATGAAGTCAAGCATGAGGAGAAGTGGTTTTTGGTTTCAAACATGGAAATTTCAAAAACCTCCCAAAAGCTTCATTTTAGAGTGACTAAGAAGGATCCATGCTTACCTTTTCATTTTCATGTTTTAAACATGTTTAAATCTTGCTCAAACCTAGGATTTGACCAATATTCAAATGGGCATCAAATAAAAAAATAAAAAAAACAAAGCACATAGTCTTCTTATGTCATATAGTAAGCATTCAAGTTCATAAACAGGGTCTAGACATATTCAAACCAGGCAAATCATGTACCCCTAACCCTAAACTCTGTCTTAATTATATATGAAGTCAAGCATGAATTGAAGCAGAGAAGTGTGGTTTTGGGTTTCAAACATGGAAATTTCAAAAACCTCCCAAAAGCTTCATTTTAATTAGACTGACTGGTTAATTAAGAAGGATCCATGATTAATTACCTTTTCATTGTCATGTTTTAAACTTGTTTTTAAATCTTGGTCGAATCTAGGACTTGACCAAGATTCAAATCTGCATAAAATAAAACAATAGAAAAATGAAAACCCAAAGCGCACATAGTCTTCTTATGTCATATAGTAAGCATTAAAGTTGGTAAACAAGGTCTAGACATATTCAAACTAGACAAATCATGTATCTACCCCCTAACCCCTAAACTCTGTCTTATGAAGTCAAGCATGAAGAGAAGTGGTTTTGGGTTTCAAACATGGAAATTTCAAAAACCTCCCAAAAACTTCATTTTAGAGTGACTAAGAAGGATACATGCTTCCCTTTTCATTTTCATGTTTTAAACTTGTTTAAATCTTGGTCAAACCTAGGATTTGACCAAGATACAAATGGGCACAAAAAAATAAAAAAAATAAAAAACAAAAGCACATATTCTTCTTATGTCATATCGTAAGCATTCAAGTTGATAAAAATGGTCTAGATATATATATCCAAACCAGACAAATCATGTATCGATCTATACCCCTGTCGATCTTGTGAAGTCTAGCATGAAGAAAGGTCGTTTTGGGTTTCAAACATGGAAATTTCAAGATGAACATCCCAAAAGATTCATTTTAGAGCGACTAAGAAGGATACAGGCTTCCCTTTTCATTTTCATGTTCTATACTTGTTTAAATCTTGGTCAAACCTAGGATTTGACCAAGATTCAAATGTGCATCAAAATTCCAAAAAAAATCAGAAAAATGAAAAACCAAAGCACATGGTTTTCTTATGTCATATAGTAAGCATTAAAGTTGATAAACAAGGTCTAGACATATTAAAACAAGAAAAATCATGTATCTACCCCCTAACCCTAAACTTTGTCTTATGTAGTCAAGCATGAAGAGAAGTGGTTTTGGGTTTCAAACATGGAAATTTCAAAAACCTCCCAAAAGCTTCATTTTAGAGTGACTAAGAAGGATCCATGCTTACCTTTTCATTTTCATGTTTTAAACTTGTTTAAATCTTGCTCAAACCTAGGATTTGACCAATATTCAAATGGGCATAAAATAAAAAATAAAAAAAAACAAAGCACATAGTCTTCTTATGTCATATAGTAAGCATTCAAGTTCATAAACAGGGTCTAGACATATTCAAACCAGGCAAATCATGTACCCCCTAACCCTAAACTCTGTCTTAATTATATATGAACTCAAGCATGAATTGAAGCAGAGAAGTGTGGTTTTGGGTTTCAAACATGGAAATTTCAAAAACCTCCCAAAAGCTTCATTTTAATTAGACTGACTGGTTAATTAAGAAGGATCCATGATTAATTACCTTTTCATTGTCATGTTTTAAACTTGTTTTTAAATCTTGGTCTAATCTAGGACTTGACCAAGATTCAAATCTGCATAAAATAAAAAAATAGAAAAATGAAAACCCAAAGCGCACATGTCTTCTTATGTCATATAGTAAGCATTAAAGTTGGTAAACAAGATCTAGACATATTCAAACTAGACAAATCATGTATCTACCACCTAACCCCTAAACTCTGTCTTATGAAGTCAAGCATGAAGAGAAGTGGTTTTGGGTTTCAAACATGGAAATTTCAAAAACCTCCCAAAAACTTCATTTTAGGGTGACTAAGAAGGATACAGGCTTCCCTTTTCATTTTCATGTTCTATACTTGTTTAAATCTTGGTCAAACCTAGGATTTGACCAAGATTCAAATGTGCATCAAAATTCCAAAAAAAAACAGAAAAATGAAAAACCAAAGCACATGGTTTTCTTATGTCATATATATAGTAAGCATTAAAGTTGATAAACAAGGTCTAGACATATTCAAACAAGAAAAATCATGTATCTACCCCCTAACCCTAAACTTTGTATTATGTAGTCAAGCATGAAGAGAAGTGGTTTTGGGTTTCAAATATGGAAATTTCAAAAACCTATCAAAAGCTTCATTTTAGAGTGACTGACTAAGAAGGATCCATGCTCACCTTTTCATTTTCATATTTTAAACTTGTTTAAATCATTGTCAAGCCTAGGATTTGACCAAGATTTAAATGGGCATAAAATAAAAAAAAATCATAAAAATGAAAAACCTCCCAAAAACTTCATTTTAATTAGACTGACTGGTTAATTAAGAAGGATCCAGACTTAATTACCTTTTCATTTTCACATGTTAAACTTGTTTAAATCTTGCTCAAACCTAGGATCTTACCAAGGTTCAAATGGGCACAAAAGTTCAGACAAAAAATCTAAAGAAGGAAAAACCAAACCACATAGCCTTCTTATGTCATATAGTAAGCATTCAAGTTGATAAACAAGGTTTAGACATATTCAAACCAGACAAATCATGTATCTACCCCCTAACCCTAAACTCGGTCTTATGAAGTCTAGCATGAAGAGAAGTTGTTTAGGGTTTCAAACGTTTAAGCCAAAATCCCCATTTCAAATATTTCAAACTTATTCAAATTTGGTTCAAATTTGAAAGACATACAAGTTATAGCACACATAGTGCATACATGTTCATACTTACTGCACTATATGCTAACCCTATAGTTTGAGGCCATTGGATGAGGTCGAAAAAATTCTTGGATTAGAAATGGGGTTGTTCGAACCCCGTAGTTGGATTTTTTTTGAACCTTGATTTGTAGAACTGGGCAAAAACCCTAGTTTAACCTATTTAATTATAGATTCGTAGGTCGATTTTCTACCTTTTTATTATTACTATGCAGCACATGTGTGTTTGCCCGTCGAGTGAAACTCGGAGGAAGAGGGATCACTCGGAAGGAGAGAAGAAGGGAGAGAATTATGGTGACTCCCCTTTTTCGGGTGATGATGTTGACTGTTGTGCAGGGTTTGTCAGTGAGCAGGAGGTGCGAGCGAGCGAGCGATCGAGTCGAGCAAGGCCGAGAATGAGAGAGATTTTTTTGTGTGAGAGGGACAACCGAAGGATCCAGAAGGACCCACAGACTCCCAATACGCATCCTGATTCCTGATGCGTCTTCTCTTGACAAAGAAAATGGCTGGGAGTTTGCGTACCTATTGCACGTGACCTGTGCTCACTGACGTGTGGGACCTCATGCATGGGCACCACACGTAAGTGATAGACCTGTTGGTCTAAAAACTCGGTTGATTATTATAGTGCATTAGAACAAAGTTTCCTATGGATTCAAGGGTAGGAAATCCAAGTTAACTCATTTACATGACATTATTTTTTCCATGAAGCAAAGTTAACGCACCTATCAATTGGTACATTTTGGAGTGACTAAGAAGGATCCATGCTTACTTATTCGTTTTCACGTGTAAAACTTGTCTAAATCTTGGTCAAACCAAATTGGTAGAAAATTCAAAAAAAAACAGAAAAATGAAAAACCAAAGCACATAGTCTTACATGTCATATAGTAAGCATTAAAGTTGATAAACAATGTCTAGACATATTCAAACCATACAAATCATGTATCTACCCCCTAACCCCTAAACTCTTTCTTATGAAGTCAAGCATGAAGAGAAGTGGTTTTGGGTTTCAAACATGGAAATTTCAAAAACCTCCGAAAAACTTCATTTTAGAGTGACTAAGAAGGATACATGCTCCCCTTTTCATTTTCATGTTTTAGACTTGTTTAAATCTTGGTCAAACCTAGGATTTGACCAAGATACAAATGGGCAAAAAAAAACACATAGTGTTCTTATGTTATACGTAAGCATTCAAGTTGATAAACAAGGTCTAGATATATCCAAACCAGACAAAGCATGTATCGATCTACCCCCTGTCGATCTTATGAAGTCTAGCATGAAGAAAGGTCGTTTTGGGTTTCAAACATGGAAATTTCAAGAACATCCCAAAAGCTTCATTTTAGAGCGACTAAGAAGGATACATGCTTCCCTTTTCATTTTCATGTTCTATACTTGTTTAAATCTTGGTCAAACCTAGGATTTGACCAAGATTCAAATGTGCATCAAAATTCCAAAAAAATCAGAAAAATGAAAAACCAAAGCACATGGTTTTCTTATGTCATATCGTAAGCATTCAAGTTGATAAACAAGGTCTAGATATATCCAAACCAGACAAATCATGTATCAATCTACCCCCTGTCGATCTTATGAAGTCTTGCATGAAGAAAGGTCCTTTTGGGTTTCAAACATGGAAATTTCAAGAACATCCCAAAAGCTTCATTTTAGAGCGACTAAGAAGGATACAGGCTTCCCTTTTCATTTTCATGTTCTATACTTGTTTAAATCTTGGTCAAACCTAGGATTTAACCAAGATTCAAATGTGCATAAAATAAAAAAATAGAAAAATGAAAAACCAAAGCGCACATAGTCTTCTTATGTCATATAGTAAGCATTAAAGTTGATAAACAAGGTCTAGACATATTCAAACAAGAAAAATCATGTATCTACCCCCTAACCCTAAACTTTGTCTTATGTAGTCAAGCATGAAGAGAAGTGGTTTTGGGTTTCAAACATAGAAATTTCAAAAACCTCCCAAAAACTTCATTTTAGAGTGACTAAGAAGGATACATGCTTCCCTTTTCATTTTCATGTTTTAAACTTGTTTAAATCTTGGTCAAACCTAGGATTTGACCAAGATACAAATGGGCACAAAAAAATAAAAATAAAATAAAAAACAAAAGCACATATTCTTCTTATGTCATATCGTAAGCATTCAAGTTGATAAACATGGTCTAGATATATATATATATCCAAACCAGACAAATCATGTATCGATCTATACCCCTGTCGATCTTATGAAGTCTAGCATGAAGAAAGGTCGTTTTGGGTTTCAAACATGGAAATTTCAAGATGAACATCCCAAAAGATTCATTTTAGAGCGACTAAGAAGGATACAGGCTTCCCTTTTCATTTTCATGTTCTATACTTGTTTAAATCTTGGTCAAACCTAGGATTTGACCAAGATTCAAATGTGCATCAAAATTCCAAAAAAATTCAGAAAAATGAAAAACCAAAGCACATGGTTTTCTTATGTCATATAGTAAGCATTAAAGTTGATAAACAAGGTCTAGACATATTAAAACAAGAAAAATCATGTATCTACCCCCTAACCCTAAACTTTGTCTTATGTAGTCAAGCATGAAGAGAAGTGGTTTTGGGTTTCAAACATGGAAATTTCAAAAACCTCCCAAAAACTTCATTTTAGAGTGACTAAGAAGGATACATGCTTCCCTTTTCATTTTCATGTTTTAAACTTGTTTAAATCTTGGTCAAATAACCTAGGATTTGACCAAGATACAAATGGGCACAAAAAAATAAAAAAATAAAAGCACATAGTCTTCTTATGTCATATCGTAAGCATTCAAGTTGATAAACAAGGTCTAGATATATCCAAACCAGACAAATCATGTATCGATCTACCCCCTGTCGATCTTATGAAGTCTAGCATGAAGAAAGGTCGTTTTGGGTTTCAAACATGGAAATTTCAAGAACATCCCAAAAGCTTCATTTTAGAGCGACTAAGAAGGATACAGGCTTCCCTTTTCATTTTCATGTTCTATACTTGTTTAAATCTTGGTCGAACCTAGGATTTGACCAAGATTCAAATGTGCATAAAATAAAAAAAAATAAAAAAATGAAAAACCAAAGCGCACATAGTCTTCTGATGTCATATAGTAAGAATTAATGTTGGTAAACAAGGTCTAGACATATTCAAACTAGACAAATCATGTATCTACCCCCTAACCCCTAAACTTTGTCTTATGTAGTTAAGCATGAAGAGAAGTGGTTTTGGGTTTCAAACATGGAAATTTCAAAAACCTCCCAAAAGCTTTATTTTAGAGTGACTAAGAAGGATCCATGCTTACCTTTTCATTTTAATATTTTAAACTTATTTAAATCATTGTCAACCCTAGGATTTGACCAAGATTCAAATGGGCAGAAAATTAAAAAAGATCAGAAAAATGAAAAACAAAAGCATATAGTCTTCTTATGTCATATATATAGTAAGCATTTAAAAGTTGATAAACAAGGTCTAGACATATTCAAATAATACAAATCATGTATCTACCCCCTAACCCTAAACTCGGTCTTATGAAGTCTAGCATGAAGAGAAGTTGTTTTGGGTTTCAAACGTTTAAGCCAAAAGCCCCATTTCAAATATTTCAAACTTATTCAAATTTGGTTCAAATTTTAAAGACATACAAGTTATAGCACACATACTGCATACATGTTCACACATACTGCACTAGATGCTAACCCTATAGTTTGAGGCCATTGGATGAGGTCAAAAAAATTCTTGGATTAAAATGGGGTTGTTCGAACCCCGTAGTTGGATTTTTTTGAACCTTGATTTGTAGAACTGGGCAAAACCCTAGTTTAACCTATTTAATTATAGATTCGTAGGTCGATTTTCTACATTTTTATTATTACTATGCAGCACATGTGTGTTTGCCCGTCGAGTGAAACTCGGAGGAAGAGGGATCACTCGGAAGGAGAGAAGAAGGGAGAGAATTATGGTGATTCCCCTTTTTCGGGTGATGATGTTGACTGTTGTGCAGGGTTTGTCAGTGAGCAGGAGGTGCGAGCGAGCGAGCGAGTCGAGCGAGGCCGAGAATGAGAGAGATTTTTTTTTGTGTGAGAGGGACAACCGAAGGATCCAGAAGGACCCACAGACTCCCAATACGCATCCTGATTCCTGATGCGTCTTCTCTTGACAAAGAAAATTGCTGGGAGTTTGCGTACCTATTGCACGTGACTTGTGCTCATTGACGTGTGGGACCTCATGCATGGGCACCACACGTAAGTGACAGACCTGTTGGTCTAAAAACTCAGTTGATTATTATAGTGCATTAGAACAAAGTTTCCTATGGATTCAAGGGTAGGAAATCCAAGTTAACTCATTTACATGACATTATTTTTTCCATGAAGCAAAGTTCACACACCTATCAATTGGTACATTTTGGAGTGACTAAGAAGGATCCATGCTTACTTATTCGTTTTCACGTGTAAAACTTCTCTAAATCTTGGTCAAACCAAATTGGCAGAAAATTCAAAAAAAAACAGAAAAATGAAAAACCAAAGCACATAGACTTCTTATGTCATATAGTAAGCATTAAAGTTGATAAACAAGGTCTAGACATATTCAAACAAGAAAAATCATGTATCTACCCCCTAACCCTAAACTTTGTCTTATGTAGTCAAGCATGAAGAGAAGTGGTTTTGAGTTTCAAACATGGAAATTTCAAAAACCTCCCAAAAACTTCATTTTGGAGTGACTAAGAAGGATACATGCTTCCCTTTTCATTTTCATGTTTTAAACTTGTTTAAATCTTGGTCAAACCTAGGATTTGACCAAGATACAAATGGGCACAAAAAAATAAAAAAAATAAAAGCACATAGTCTTCTTATGTCATATCGTAAGCATTCAAGTTGATTAACAAGGTCTAGATATATCCAAACCAGACAAATCATGTATCGATCTACCCCCTGTCGATCTTATGAAGTCTAGCATGAAGAAAGGTTGTTTTGGGTTTCAAACATGGAAATTTCAAGAACATCCCAAAAGCTTCATTTTAGAGCGACTAAGAAGGATACATGCTTCCCTTTTCATTTTCATGTTCTATACTTGTTTAAATCTTGGTCAAACCTAGGATTCGACCAAGATTCAAATGTGCATCAAAATCCAAAAAAAATCAGAAAAATGAAAAACCAAAGCACATGGTTTTCTTATGTCATATCATAAGCATCCAAGTTGATAAACAAGGTCTAGATATATCCAAATCAGACAAATCATGTATCGATCTACCCCCTGTCGATCTTATGAAGTCTTGCACGAAGAAAGGTCCTTTTGGGTTTCAAACATGGAAATTTCAAGAACATCCCAAAAGCTTCATTTTAGAGCGACTAAGAAGGATACAGGCTTCCCTTTTCATTTTCATGTTCTATACTTGTTTAAATCTTGGTCAAACCTAGGATTTAACCAAGATTCAAATGTGCATAAAATAAAAACATAGAAAAATGAAAAACCAAAGCGCACATAGTCTTCTTATGTCATATAGTAAGCATTAAAGTGGATAAACAAGGTCTAGACATATTCAAACAAGAAAAATCATGTATCTACCCCCTAACCCTAAACTTTGTCTTATGTAGTCAAGCATGAAGAGAAGTGGTTTTGGGTTTCAAACAAGGAAATTTCAAAAACCTCCCAAAAACTTCATTTTAGAGTGACTAAGAAGGATACATGCTTCCCTTTTCATTTTCATGTTTTAAACTTGTTTAAATCTTGGTCAAACCTAGGATTTGACCAAGATACAAATGGGCACAAAAAAAAACAAAAGCACATATTCTTCTTATGTCATATCGTAAGCATTCAAGTTGATAAACATGGTCTAGATATATATATCCAAACCAGACAAATCATGTATCGATCTATACCCCTGTCGATCTTATGAAGTCTAGCATGAAGAAAGGTCGTTTTGGGTTTCAAACATGGAAATTTCAAGATGAACATCCCAAAAGATTCATTTTAGAGCGACTAAGAAGGATACAGGCTTCCCTTTTCATTTTCATGTTCTATACTTGTTTAAATCTTGGTCAAACCTAGGATTTGACCAAGATTCAAATGTGCATCAAAATTCCAAAAAAATTCAGAAAAATGAAAAACCAAAGCACATGGTTTTCTTATGTCATATAGTAAGCATTAAAGTTGATAAACAAGGTCTAGACATATTAAAACAAGAAAAATCATGTATCTACCCCTAACCCTAAACTTTGTCTTATGTAGTCAAGCATGAAGAGAAGTGGTTTTGGGTTTCAAACATGGAAATTTCAAAAACCTCCCAAAAACATCATTTTAGAGTGACTAAGAAGGATACATGCTTCCCTTTTCATTTTCATGTTTTAAACTTGTTTAAATCTTGGTCAAATAACCTAGGATTTGACCAAGATACAAATGGGCACAAAAAAATAAAAAAATAAAAGCACGTAGTCTTCTTATGTCATATCGTAAGCATTCAAGTTGATAAACAAGGTCTAGATATATCCAAACCAGACAAATCATGTATCGATCTACCCCTGTCGATCTTATGAAGTCTAGCATGAAGACTGGTCGTTTTGGGTTTCAAACATGGAAATTTCAAGAACATCCCAAAAGCTTCATTTTAGAGCGACTAAGAAGGATACAGGCTTCCCTTTTCATTTTCATGTTCTATACTTGTTTAAATCTTGGTCAAACCTAGGATTTGACCAAGATTCAAATGTGCATGAAATAAAAAAATAGAAAAATGAAAAACCAAAGCGCACATAGTCTTCTTATGTCATATAGTAAGCATTAAAGTTGGTAAACAAGGTCTAGACATATTCAAACTAGACAAATCATGTATCTACCCCCTAACCCCTAAACTATGTCTTATGAAGTCAAGCATGAAGAGAAGTGGTTTTGGGTTTCAAACATGGAAATTTCAAAAACCTCCCAAAAACTTCATTTTAGAGTGACGAAGAAGGATACATGCTTCCCTTTTCATTTTCATGTTCTATACTTGTTTTAATCTTGCTCAAACCTAGGATTTGACCAAGATTCAAATGTGCATCAAAATTCCAAAAAAATTCAGAAAAATGAAAAACCAAAGCACATGGTTTTCTTATGTCATATAGTAAGCATTAAAGTTGATAAACAAGGTCTAGACATATTAAAACAAGAAAAATCATGTATCTACCCCCTAACCCTAAACTTTGTCTTACGTAGTAAAGCATGAAGAGAAGTGGTTTTGGGTTTCAAACATGGAAATTTCAAAAACCTCCCAAAAACGTCATTTTAGAGTGACTAAGAAGGATACATGCTTCCCTTTTCATTTTCATGTTTTAGACTTGTTTAAATCATGGTCAAACCTAGGATTTGACCAAGATACAAATGTGCACAAAAAAATAAAAAATAAAAGCACATAGTCTTCTTATGTCATATCATAAGCATTCAAGTTGATAAACAAGGTCGTCTAGATATATCCAAACCAGACAAATCATGTATCGATCTACCCCCTGTCGATCTTATGAAGTCTAGCATGAAGAAAGGTCGTTTTGGGTTTCAAACATGGAAATTTCGAGAACATCCCAAAAGCTTCATTTTAGAGCGACTAAGAAGGATACAGGCTTCCCTTTTCATTTTCATGTTCTATACTTGTTTAAATCTTGGTCAAACCTAGGATTTGACCAAGATTCAAAAGTGCATAAAATAAAAAATAGAAAAATGAAAAACCAAAGCGCACATAGTCTTCTTATGTCATATAGTAAGCATTAAAGTTGGCAAACAAGGTCTAGACATATTCAAACTAGACAAATCATGTATCTACACCCTAACCCCTAAACTATGTCTTATGAAGTCAAGCATGAAGAGAAGTGGTTTTGGGTTTCAAACATGGAAATTTCAAAAACCTCCCAAAAACTTCATTTTAGAGTGACGAAGAAGGATACATGCTTCCCTTTTCATTTTCATGTTTTAAACTTGTTTAAATCTTGGTCAAACCTAGGATTTGACCAAGATACAAATGGGCACAAAAAAATAAAAATAAATAAAAAATAAAAGCACATAGTCTTCTTATGTCATATCGTAAGCATTCAAGTTGATAAAAAAGGTCTAGATATATCCAAACTAGACAAATCATGTATCGATCTACCCCCTGTCGATCTTATGAAGTCTAGCATGAAGAAAGGTCGTTTTGGGTTTCAAACATGGAAATTTCAAGAACATCCCAAAAGCTTCATTTTAGAGCAACTAAGAAGGATCCAGGCTTACGTACCTTTCCATTTTCATGTTTTAAACTTGTTTAAATCTTGGTCAAACCTAGGATTTGACCAAGATTCAAATGTGCATCAAAATTCCAAAAAAATTCAGAAAAATGAAAAACCAAAGCACATGGTTTTCTTATGTCATATAGTAAGCATTAAAGTTGATAAACAAGGTCTAGACATATTAAAACAAGAAAAATCATGTATCTACCCCCTAACCCTAAACTTTGTCTCATGTAGTCAAGCATGAAGAGAAGTGGTTTTGGGTTTCAAACATGGAAATTTCAAAAACCTCCCAAAAACATCATTTTAGAGTGACTAAGAAGGATACATGCTTCCCTTTTCATTTTCATGTTTTAAACTTGTTTAAATCTTGGTCAAATAACCTAGGATTTGACCAAGGTACAAATGGGCACAAAAAAATAAAAAAATAAAAGCACGTAGTCTTCTTATGTCATATCGTAAGCATTCAAGTTGATAAACAAGGTCTAGATATATCCAAACCAGACAAATCATGTATCGATCTACCCCTGTCGATCTTATGAAGTCTAGCATGAAGAATGGTCGTTTTGGGTTTCAAACATGGAAATTTCAAGAACATCCCAAAAGCTTCATTTTAGAGCGACTAAGAAGGATACAGGCTTCCCTTTTCATTTTCATGTTCTATACTTGTTTAAATCTTGGTCAAACCTAGGATTTGACCAAGATTCAAATGTGCATGAAATAAAAAAATAGAAAAATGAAAAACCAAAGCGCACATAGTCTTCTTATGTCATATAGTAAGCATTAAAGTTGGTAAACAAGGTCTAGACATATTCAAACTAGACAAATCATGTATCTACCCCCTAACCCCTAAACTATGTCTTATGAAGTCAAGCATGAAGAGAAGTGGTTTTGGGTTTCAACCATGGAAATTTAAAAAACCTCCCAAAAACTTCATTTTAGAGTGACGAAGAAGGATACATGCTTCCCTTTTCATTTTCATGTTCTATACTTGTTTAAATCTTGCTCAAACCTAGGATTTGACCAAGATTCAAATGTGCATCAAAATTCCAAAAAAATTCAGAAAAATGAAAAACCAAAGCACATGGTTTTCTTATGTCATATAGTAAGCATTAAAGTTGATAAACAAGGTCTAGACATATTAAAACAAGAAAAATCATGTATCTACCCCCTAACCCTAAACTTTGTCTTACGTAGTAAAGCATGAAGAGAAGTGGTTTTGGGTTTCAAACATGGAAATTTCAAAAACCTCCCAAAAACATCATTTTAGAGTGACTAAGAAGGATACATGCTTCCCTTTTCATTTTCATGTTTTAGACTTGTTTAAATCTTGGTCAAACCTAGGATTTGACCAAGATACAAATGTGCACAAAAAATAAAAAATAAAAGCACATAGTCTTCTTATGTCATATCGTAAGCATTCAAGTTGATAAACAAGGTCGTCTAGATATATCCAAACCAGACAAATCATGTATCGATCTACCCCCTGTCGATCTTATGAAGTCTAGCATGAAGAAAGGTCGTTTTGGGTTTCAAACATGGAAATTTCGAGAACATCCCAAAAGCTTCATTTTAGAGCGACTAAGAAGGATACAGGCTTCCCTTTTCATTTTCATGTTCTATACTTGTTTAAATCTTGGTCAAACCTAGGATTTGACCAAGATTCAAATGTGCATAAAATAAAAAATAGAAAAATGAAAAACCAAAGCGCACATAGTCTTCTTATGTCATATAGTAAGCATTAAAGTTGGTAAACAAGGTCTAGACATATTCAAACTAGACAAATCATGTATCTACACCCTAACCCCTAAACTATGTCTTATGAAGTCAAGCATGAAGAGAAGTGGTTTTGGGTTTCAAACATGGAAATTTCAAAAACCTCCCAAAAACTTCATTTTAGAGTGACGAAGAAGGATACATGCTTCCCTTTTCATTTTCATGTTTTAAACTTGTTTAAATCTTGGTCAAACCTAGGATTTGACCAAGATACAAATGGGCACAAAAAATAAAAATAAATAAAAAATAAAAGCACATAGTCTTCTTATGTCATATTGTAAGCATTCAAGTTGATAAAAAAGGTCTAGATATATCCAAACCAGACAAATCATGTATCGATCTACCCCCTGTCGATCTTATGAAGTCTAGCATGAAGAAAGGTTGTTTTGGGTTTCAAACATGGAAATTTCAAGAACATCCCAAAAGCTTCATTTTAGAGCGACTAAGAAGGATCCAGGCTTACGTACCTTTCCATTTTCATGTTTTAAACTTGTTTAAATCTTGGTCAAATCTAGGACTTGACCAAGATTCAAATGGGCATAAAATAAAAAAAATAAAAAAATGAAAAACCAAAGCGCACATATGTAGTCTTCTTATGTCATATAGTAAGCATTAAAGTTGGTAAACAAGGTCTAGACATATTCAAACTAGACAAATCATGTATCTACCTCCTAACCCCTAAACTCTGTCTTATGAAGTCAAACATGAAGAGAAGTGGTTTTGGGTTTCAAACATGGAAATTTCAAAAACTTTCCAAAAACTTCATTTTAGGGTGACTAAGAAGGATACAGGCTTCCCTTTTCATTTTCATGTTCTATACTTCTTTAAATCTTGGTCAAACCTAGGATTTGACCAAGATTCAAATGTGCATCAAAATTCCAAAAAAATTGAGAAAAATGAAAAACCAAAGCACATAGTTTTCTTATGTCATATATAGTAAGCATTCAAGTTGATAAACAAGGTCTAGACATATTCAAACCAGACAAATCATGTATTGATGTCTACGTGTGCTTCTATTCTTGTAGACGGTGTTGGGCCTCCAAGAGCAGAGGTTTGTAGAACAGCAGCAAGTTTCCCTTAAGTGGATCACCCAAGGTTTATCGAACTCAGGGAGGAAGAGGTCAAAGATATCCCTCTCAAGCAACCCTGCAATCACGATACAAGAAGTCTCTTGTGTCCCCAACACACCTAATACACTTGTCAGATGTATAGGTGCACTAGTTCGACGAAGAGATAGTGAAATACAAGTGGTATGAATGAATATGAGCAGTAGTAATGGCGCCAGAAAATAGCTTGCTGGCGTGCAGTTGATGGTAGTAATATTGCAGGAAGTAAAGATGCAGTAAAACAGTAAACAAGCGATGATTGCAGTATTTGGAAACAAGGCCTAGGGATCATACTTTCACTAGTGGACACTCTCAACATTGATCACATAATAAATAAGTTCTCTTCCTTTGTGCTACATATACTCTTGTTTGATAATGAACACCATTCGTTGTGTAGGGCTACAAGAGCACCTCAATGCCAGAGTTAACAAGCTCCACAACATTCGGCATTCATATTTAAGTAATCTTTAGAGCATAATAGATCTTTGCAATTTAAACCGAGTACTAACATAGCATACACACTGTCACCTTTACACTATGAAGGGGGAATAAATCACATCAATACTACCATAGTAATGATTAACTCCATAACCTACAAGAGATTATGATCATAACCTACGCCAAGTACTACACGATGCACACACTGTCACCATTACACCGTGAAGGAGGAATAGACTACTTTAATAACATCACAAGAGTAGCACATAGACTAATAGTGATACAAAGCTCATCATATGGATCTCAATCATGCAAAGCAATTCATGAGATCATTGTATTGGGGTACAGAGAGAGAGATTAACCACATAGCTACCGGTACAACCCTTAGCCTCGATGGAGAACTACTCCCTCCTCATCATAGGAGACAGCAGCGGTGATGAAGATGGCGGTGGTGTCGATGGAGAAGCCTTCCGGGGGCACTTCCCCGTCCCGGCGGCGTGCCGGAACAGAGACTCCTGTCCCCCAGATCTTGGCTTCGCGATGGCGGCGGCTCTGGAAGGTTTCTCGTACAGTGGCTTATCCATCTTGAAGATTTAGGTCAGGGACCTTTTTATAGGCGAAGAGGCGGAGTCGGAGGGCTGACGAGGCGGTGACACAATAGGGGGGCGCGGCCCAGGCCCTGGCCGCGCCGCCCTATCATCTGGTGGCCCTGTGGCCCCCCCTCTGCTGGCACTCGGGTGTTCTGGAAGCTTCATGGAAAAATAGGATGCTGGGCATTGATTTCGTCCAATTCCGACAATATTTCCTTACTAGGATTTCTGAAACCAAAAACAGCAGAAAACAGCAACTGGCCCTTCAGCATCTCGTTAATAGGTTAGTTCCGGAAAATGCATAATAATGACATATAATGTGTATAAAACATGTAGGTATTGTCATAAAACAAGCATGGAACATAAGAAATTATAGATATGTTTGAGACGTATCAAGCATCCCCAAGCTTAGTTCCTACTCGCCCTCGATTAGGTAAACGATAACAATGATAATTTCTTAAGTGACATGCTACCAACATGATCTTGATCAACATTATTGTAAAGCATATGAGATGAATGCAGCGATTCAAAGCAATGATGAAGACAATGAGTAAACAAATGAATCATATAGCATAGACTTTTCATGAATAATACTTTCAAGACAAGCATCAATAAGACTTGCATAACAGTTAACTCATAAGCAATAAATTCTTAGTAGAAAGCTTTGAAGCAACACAAAAGATGATTAAGTTTCAGCAGTTGCTTTCAACTTCAACATGTATATCTCATGGATAATTGTCAACATAAAGCAATATAACAAGTGCAATAGGTAAACATGTAAGAATCAATGCACACAGTTGACACAAGTGTTTGCTTCTAAGATAGAAAGAAGTAGGAAAACTGACTCAACATTAAAGTAAAAGATAGGCCCTTCGCAGAGGGAAGCATGGATTACTATTTTTGTGCTAGAGCTTTTCATTTTGAAAACAAGAAACAATTTTGTCAACGGTAGTAATAAAGCATATGAGTTATGTATAAGACATCTTATAAGTTGCAAGCCTCATGCATAGTATACTAATAGTGCTCGCACCTTGTCCTAATTAGCTTGGGTTAACACGGATTATCATTGCATGACATATGTTTCAACCAAGTGTCACAAAGGGGTACCTCTATGCCGCCTGTACAAGGGTCTAAGGAGAAGGTTCGCATTGGATTTCTCGCTTTTGATCATTCTCAACTTAGACACCCATACCGGGACAACATAGACAACTGATAATGGACTCCTCTTTTAATGCTTAAGCATTTAACAACAGATAATATTCTCATAAGAGATTGAGGATTAGCTGTCCACACTGAAACTTCCACCATGAATCATGGCTTTAGTTAGCGGCCCAATGTTCTTCTCTAACAGTATGCATACTCAAACCATTTGATTGTGAAAACCGCCCTTACTTCAGACAAGACGAACATGCATAGCAACTCACATGATATTCAACAAAGGTAAAAGAGTTGATGGCGTCCCCAGAAAACATGGTTACCGCTCAACAAGCAACTTACTAAGAAATAAGACACATAAGTACATATTCTTCACCACGATAGTTTTTAAGCTATTTTGTCCCATGAGCTATATATTGCAAAGACAAAGAATAGAATTTTAAAGGTAGCACTCAAGTAATGTACTTTGGAATGGCGGAGAAATACCATGTGGTAGGTAGGTATGGTGGACACAAATGGCATGGTTATTGGCTCAAGGATTTGGATGCATGAGAAGAATTCCTCTCAATAAAAGGCTAGGCTAGCAAGGTTGTTTGAAGCAAACTCAAGTATAAAAGGTGCAGCAAAGCTTACATATGAACATATTGTAGCTATTATAAGACTTTACATTGTCTCCTTGTTGTTCAAACACCTTAACCAGAAAATATCTAGACTTAGAGAGACCAATCATGCAAACCAAATTTTAACATGCTCTATGTAGTTATTCATTAATGGGTACAAGGTACATGATGCAAGAGCTTAAACAAGATCTATATGAGCACAACAATTGCCAAGTATCACATTATTCAAGACATTATACCATTTACCACATGCGGCATTTTCCGTTTCCAACCATATATCAATGAATGAAATAGTCCAACTTTCGCAATGAACATTAGAAATAAAGCTAAGAACACAAGTGTTCATACGAAACAGCGGAGCGTGTCTCTCTCCCAAACAAAGAATGCTAGGATCCGATCTTATTCAAACAAAAACAAAAACAAAAACAAACAGACGCTCTAAGTAAAGCACATAAGATGTGACGGAATAAAAATATAGTTTCACTCGAGGAACCTGATAATGTTGTCGATGAAGAAGGGGATGCCTTGGGCATCCCCAATCTTAGACGCTTGGGTCTTCTTAATATATGCAGGGATGAACCACGGGGGCATCCCCAAGCTTTGACTTTTCACTCTTCTTAATCATATTGTATCATCCTCCTCTCTTGACCCTTGAAAACTTCCTCCACACCAAACTCAAAACAAACTCATTAGAGGGTTAGTGCATAATCAAAAAAAATTATATTCAGAGGTGACACAATAATTCTTAACACTTCTGGACATTGCCCAAAGCTACTGGAAGTCAATGGAACAAAGAAATCCATCCAACACAGCAAAAGAGGCAATGCGAAATAAAAGGCAGAATCTGTCAAAACAGAACAGTCCGTAAAGACGAATTTTACAGAGGCACTTAACTTGCTCAGATGAAAATGCTCAAATTGAATGAAAGTTGCGTACATATCTGAGGATCACGCACGTAAATTTGCAGATTTTTCTGAGTTACCTACAGAGAACCCTGCCCAAATTCGTGATGAGGCAATCTGTTTCTGCGCAGTAATCCAAATCTAGTATGAACCTTGCTATCAAAGACTTTACTTGGCACAACAATGCAATAAAATAAAGATAAGGAGAGGTTGCTACAGTAGTAACAACTTCCAAGACTCAAATATAAAACAAAAGTACTGTAGTAAAATAAACACATGTGTTATCTCCCAAGAAGTTCTTTCTTTACAGCCATTAAGATGGGCTCAGCAATTTTAATGATGCTCGCGCAAGAAATAGGAATTGAAGCAAAAGAGAGCATCAAAAAGCAAATTCAAAACACATTTAAGTCTAACATGCTTCCTGTGCATAGGAATCTTGTAAATAAACAAGTTCATGAAGAGCAAAGTAACAAGCATAGGAAGATAAAACCAGTGTAACTTCAAAAATTTCAGCATATAGAGAGGTGTTTTAGTAACATGAAAATTTCTACAACCATATTTTCCTCTCTCATAATAATTTTCAGAGGCATCATGAACAAACTCAACAATATAAGTATCACATAAAGCATTCTTATTCACATGCATAAAAGTATCATTACTCTCCACATAAGCATAATCAATTTTATTAGTTGTAGTGGGAGCAAATTCAACAAAGTAGCTATCATTATTATTCTCATCAAGTGTAGGAGGCATAGTATAATCATAATAAAATTTACTCTCCATAGTAGGCGGCACCAAAAGACCACTATCATTATAATCATCATAAATAGGAGGCATATCATAATCAACATAAACTTTCTCCTCAATACCCGGAGGACTAAAGAGATCATTTTCATCAAAACCGACCTCCCCAAGCTTAAATTCTTCCATAGCATTAGCAACAATGGTGTTCAAAGCATTCATACTAATAACATTCCCATTAGCATGCATAAGTTCCATGGGTTTTTTAATTTTCTCTTCAAACACATCATGTCCTAATTCAAGATAAAGTTCATAAAGATCTCTCATTTTGTTGTTGTCTTCCATTAAGCCTTACTAGTGTAAAACAAGAGACAAAAAGATGCAATTGCAGGATCTAAAGGAAATAGCTTCGAGCACTTACAACGGCAACAGAAAATAACTTAGTTACCTGGGACCGGAGTGTGAGTGCCTTTTACCTTTCCTTCCCGGCAACGGCGCCAGAAAAGTGCTTGATGTCTACGTGTGCTTCTATTCTTGTAGACAGTGTTGGGCCTCCAAGAGCAGAGGTTTGTAGAACAGCAGCAAGTTTCCCTTAAGTGGATCACCCAAGGTTTATCAAACTCAGGGAGGAAGAGGTCAAAGATATCCCTCTCAAGCAACCCTGCAATCACGACACAAGAAGTCTCTTGTGTCCCCAACACACCTAATACACTTGTCAGATGTATAGGTGCACTAGTTCGGCGAAGAGATAGTGAAATACAAGTGGTATGAATGAATATGAGCAGTAGTAATGGCGCTAGAAAATAGCTTGCTAGCGTGCAATTGATGGTAGTAATATTGCAGGAAGTAAAGATGCAGTAAAACAGTAAACAAGCGATGATTGCAGTATTTGGAAACAAGGCCTAGGGATCATACTTTCACTAGTGGACACTCTCAACATTGATCACATAATAAATAAGTTCTCTTCCTTTGTGCTACATATACTCTTGTTTGATAATGAACACCATTCGTTGTGTAGGTCTACAAGAGCACCTCAATGCCGGAGTTAACAAGCTCCACAACATTCGGCATTCATATTTAAGTAACCTTTAGAGCATAATAGATCTTTGCAATTTAAACCGAGTACTAACATAGCATACACACTGTCACCTTTACACTATGAAGGGGGAATAAATCACATCAATACTATCATAGTAATAATTAACTCCATAACCTACAAGAGATTATGATCATAACCTACGCCAAGTACTACACGATGCACACACTGTCACCATTACACCGTGAAGGAGGAATAGACTACTTTAATAACATCACAAGAGTAGCACATAGACTAATAGTGATACAAAGCTCATCATATGGATCTCAATCATGCAAAGCAATTCATGAGATCATTGTATTGGGGTACAGAGAGAGAGATTAACCACATAGCTACCGGTACAGCCCTTAGCCTCGATGGAGAACTACTCCCTCCTCACCATAGGAGACAGCAGCGGCGATGAAGATGGCGGTGGTGTCGATGGAGAAGCCTTCCGGGGGCACTTCCCCGTCCCGGCGGTGTGCCGGAACAGAGACTCCTGTCCCCCAGATCTTGGCTTCACGATGGCGGCGGCTCTGGAAGGTTTCTCGTACCGTGGCTTTTCCGTCTCGAAGATTTAGGTCAGGGACCTTTTTATAGTCGAAGAGGCGGAGTCGGAGGGCTGACGAGGCGGTGACACAATAGGGGGGCGCGGCCCAGGCCCTGGCCGCGCCGCCCTATCATCTGGTGGCCCTGTGGCCCCCCTCTGCTGGCTCTCGGGTGTTCTGGAAGCTTCGTGGAAAAATAGGATGTTGGGCATTGATTTCGTCCGATTCCGAGAATATTTCCTTACTAGGATTTCTGAAACCAAAAACAACAGAAAACAGCAACTGGCCCTTCGGCATCTCGCCAATAGGTTAGTTCCGGAAAATGCATAATAATGACATATAATGTGTATAAAACATGTAGGTATTGTCATAAAACAAGCATGGAACATAAGAAATTATAGATACGTTTGAGACGTATCATGTATCTACCCCCTATCGACCCTAAACTTCGTCTTATGAAGTCAAGCATGAAGAGAAGTGGTTTTGGGTTTCAAACATGGAAATTTCAAAAACCTCCAAAAGCTTCATTTTAGAGCGACTAAGAAGGATCGATGCTTACCTTTTCACTTTCATGTTTTAAACTTATTTAAATCTTGGTCAAACCTAGGATTTGACCAAGATTCAAATGGGCATAAAAATTCAGACAAAAAATCTAAAGAATGAAAAACCAAAGCACATAGCCTTCTTAATTATGTCATATAGTAAACATTCAAGTAGATAAACAAGGTCTAAACATATTCAAACCAGAAAAATCATGTATATATCTACACCTAACCCTAAACTCTGTCTTATGAAGTCAATCATGAAGAGAATTGGTTTTGGGTTTCAAACATGGAAATTTCAAGAACGTCCCAAAAGCTTCATATATTTTAGAGTGACTAAGAAGGATCCTGGCTTACGTTTTCATTTTCATGTTTGAAAGAATCAAATGGGCATAAAATTCTAAAAAATACAAAAATGAAAAACAAAAGCACATAGTCGTCTTATGTCATATAGTAAGCATTCAAGTTGAAGTTGATAAACAAGGTTTAGACATATTCAAACCAGACAAATCATGTAACTACCCCTAACCCTAAACTCGGTCTTATGAAGTCTAGCATGAAGAGAAGTCGTTTTGGGTTTCAAACGTTTAAAGCAAAAGCCCCATTTCAAATATTTCAAACTTATTCAAATTTGGTTCAAATTTGAAAGACCTACAAGTTATAGCACACATAGTGCATACATGTTCACACATACTGCACTAGATGCTAACCCTATAGTTTGAGGCCATTGCATGAGGTCGAAAAAATTCTTGGATTAGAAATGGGGTTGTTCGAACCCCGTAGTTGGATTTTTTTGAACCTTGATCTGTAGTACTGGGCAAAACCCTAGTTTAACCTATTTAATTATAGATTCGTAGGTCGATTTTTCTACCTTTTTATTAATACTATGCAGCACATGTGTGTTTGCCCGTCTAGCTAGTGAAACTCGGAGGAAGAGGGATCACTCAGAAGGACAGAAGAAGGGAGAGCATTATGGTGTCTCCCCTTTTTGGGTGACGATGTTGACTATTGTGCAGGTTTTGTCAGTGAGCAGGGAGGTGCGAGCGAGCGAGTCGAGCGAGGCCGAGAATGAGAGAGATTTGTTTTTTTTGTGAGAGGGACAACCGACGGATCCAGAAGGACCCACAGACTCCCAATACGCATCCTGATGCGTCTTCTCTTGACAAAGAAAATGGCTGGGAGTTTGCGTACCTATTGCACGTGACTTGTGCTCACTGAAGTGTGGGACCTCACGCATGGGCACCACACGTAAGTGACAGACCTGTTGGTGTTAAAACTCGGTTGATTATTATAGTGCATTAGAACAAAGTTTCCTATGGATTCAAGGGTAGGAAATCCAAGTTAACTCATTTACATGACATTATTTTTCCATGAAGCAGAGTTAACACACCTATCAATTGGTACATTTTGGAGTGACTAAGAAGGAACCAGGCTTACTTATTCGTTTTCACGTGTAAAACTTGTCTAAATCTTGGTCAAACCAAATTGGCAGAAAATTAAAAAAAATGAAAAACCAAAGCACATAGTCTTGTATGTCATATAGTAAGCATTAAAGTTGATAAACAATGTCTAGACATATTCATACCATAAAAATCATGTATCTACCCCCTAACCCCTAAACTATGTCTTATGAAGTCAAGCATGAAGAGAAGTGGTTTTGGGTTTCAAACATGGAAATTTCAAAAACCTCCCAAAAACTTTATTTTAGAGTGACTAAGAAGGATACATGCTTCCTTTTTCATTTTCATGTTTTAAACTTGTTTAAATCTTGGTCAAACCTAGGATTTGACCAAGATACAAATGGGCACAAAAAATTAAAAAAATTAAAAACAAAAGCACATAGTCTTCTTATGTCATATCGTAATCATTCAAGTTGATAAACAAGGTCTAGATATATCCAAACCAGACAAATCATGTATGTACCCCCTGTCGATCTTATGAAGTCTAGCATGAAGAAAAGTCGTTTTTGGGTTTCAACCATGGAAATTTCAAGAACATCCCAAAAGCTTCATTTTAGAGCGACTAAGAAGGATCCAGGCTTACCTTTCCATTTTCATGTTTTAAACTTGTTTAAATCTTGGTCAAATCTAGGACTTGACCAAGATTCAAATGGGCATAAAATAAAAAAATAGAAAAATGAAAAACCAAAGCGCACACAGTCTTCTTATGTCATATATATAGTAAGCATTAAAGTTGGTAATTAAACAAGGTCTAGACATATTCAAACTAGACAAATCATGTATCTACCCCCTAACCCCTAAACTCTGTCTTATGAAGTCAAGCATGAAGAGAAGTGGTTTTGGGTTTCAAACATGGAAATTTCAAAAACCTCCCAAAAACTTCATTCTAGGGTGACTAAGAAGGATACAGGCTTCCCTTTTCATTTTCATGTTCTATACTTGTTTAAATCTTGGTCAAACCTAGGATTTAACCAAGATTCAAATGTGCATCAAAATTTAAAAAAAAAATAAGAAAAATGAAAAACCAAAGCACATAGTTTTCTTATGTCATGTAATAAGCATTAAAGTTGATAAACAAGGTCTAGACATATTCAAATAAGACAAATCATGTATCTACCCCTAACCCTAAACTCTGTCTTATGAAGTCAAGCATGAAGAGAAGTGGTTTTTGTTTTCAAACATGGAAATTTCAAAAACCTCCCAAAATCTTCATTTTAGAGTGACTAAGTAGGATCCAGCCTTACCTTTTCATTTTCATGTTTTAAACTTGTTTAAATCTTTGTCAAACATAGGATTTGACCAATATTCAAATGGGCATAAAATAAATAAAATAAATAAAATTAAAAACCAAAGCACATATATAGTCTTCTTATGTCATATAGTAAACATTCAAGTTCATAAACAAGATCTAGACATATTCAAACCAGACAAATCATGTACCCCCTAACCCTAAACTCTGTCTTAATTATATATGAAGTGAAGCATGAAGGAGAGAAGTGTGGTTTTGGGTTTCAAACATGGAAATTTCAAAAACCTCCCAAAAGCTTCATTTTAATTAGACTGACTGGTTAATTAAGAAGGATCCATGATTAATTACCTTTTCATTGTCATGTTTAAACTTATTTAAATCTTGGTCAAACCTAGGATTTGACCAAGATTCAAATGGGCATAAAAATTTAGGAAAAATCGAAAGAATGAAAAACCAAAGCACATATCCTTCTTATGTCATATAGTAATTATTCAAATTGATAAACATGGTCTAGACATATTCAAACAAGAAAAATCATGTATCTACCCCTAACCCTAAACTCTGTCTTATGAAGTCAAGCATGAACAGAAGTGGTTTTGGGTTTCAAACATGGTAAATTCAAGAACCTCCCAAAAGCTTCATTTTAGAGTTTCTAAGAGAGATCCAGACTTACCTTTTCATTTTCACATGTTAAACTTGTTTAAATCTTGCTCAAACCTAGGATTTACCAAGATTCAAATGGGCATAGAAATCAAAAAATGAAATACCAATGCACATAGTCCTCTTATGTCATATAGTAAGCATTCAAGTTGATAAACAAGGTCTAGACATATTCAAACCAGACAAATCATGTATCTACCCCCTATCGACCCTAAACTTCGTCTTATGAAGTCAAGGATGAAGAGAAGTGGTTTTGGGTTTCAAACATGGAAATTTCAAAGACCTCCCAAAAGCTTCATTTTAGAGCGACTAAAGGATCGTTGCTTATCTTTTCATTTTCATGTTTTAAACTTATTTAAATCTTGGTCAAACCTAGGATTTGACCAAGATTCAAATGGGCATAAAAATTCAGACAAAAAATCTAAAGAATGAAAACCAAAGCACAAAGCCTTCTTAATTATGTCATATAGTAAACATTCAAGTTGATAAACAAGGTCTAGACATATTCAAAACAGAAAAATCATGTATCTACGTACCCCTAATCCTAAACTCTGTCTTATGAAGTCAAGCATGAAGAAAAGTGGTTTTGGGTTTCAAACATGCTTGCAAATTTCAAGAACCTCCCAAAAGCTTCATTTTAGAGTGACTACGAAGGATCCATGCTTACAACTTTTCATTTTCATGTTTTAAACTTGTTTAAATCCTGGTCAAACCTGGGATTTGACCAAGATTCAAATGGGCATAAAATAAAATAAAAACAGAAAAATGAAAAACCAAAGCACATAGTCTTCTTATGTCATATAGTAAGCATTAAAGTTGATAAACAAGGTCTAGACATATTCAAACAAGAAAAATCATGTATGTACCCCCTAACCCTAAACTTTGTCTTATGTAGTCAAGCATGAAGAGAAGTGGTTTTGGGTTTCAAATATGGAAATTTCAAAAACCTATCAAAAGCTTCATTTTAGAGTGACTGACTAAGAAGGATCCATGCTTACCTTTTCATTTTCATATTTTAAACTTGTTTAAATCATTGTCAAGCCTAGGATTTGACCAAGATTTAAATGGGCATAAAATTAAAAAAATCAGAAAAATTAAAAACCTCCCAAAAGCTTCATTTTAATTAGACTGACTGGTTAATTAAGAAGGATCTAGACTTAATTACCTTTTCATTTTCACATGTTAAACTTGTTTAAATCTTGCTCAAACCTAGGAGTTTACCAAGATTCAAATGGGCATAAAAATCAAAAAATTAAATACCAATGCACATAGTCCTCTTATGTCATATATATAGTAAGCATTCAAGTTGATAAACAAGGTCTAGACATATTGAAACCAGACAAATCATGTATCTACCCCTATCCCTAAACTATGTCTTATGAAGTCTAGCATGAAAAGAAGTGGTTTTGGGTTTCAAACATGAAAATTTCAAAAACCTCCCAAAAGCTTCATTTTGGATTGACTAAGGAGGATCCAGGCTTACTTTTTCATTTTCATGTTTTAATCTTGTTTAAATCAAGGTCAAATCTAGGATTTGACCAAGATTCAAATGGACATAAAAATCAACTGTTTACAACAGCACACAAAATAAAC
Organism: Lolium perenne; assembly: GCF_019359855.2. Lineage (NCBI taxonomy): Eukaryota > Viridiplantae > Streptophyta > Magnoliopsida > Poales > Poaceae > Lolium > Lolium perenne. The sequence goes on along the minus strand of NC_067245.2, from coordinate 123,726,418 downwards.
ATGAAATTACATCTAAATCCCTAACTTTTACATGGAGGACCCTAGGCTGAAAGCAAGAAATGCGATCGGGTCTTGAATCTTGATGCGTCTTCTCTTGACAAAGAAGATCGCTGGGAGTTTGCCTACGTACAGCACGTCACTTGTGCTCACTGAAGTGTGGGACCTGACGCATGGGCAACACACGTAAGTGACATGGATTCAAGGGTAGGGAAGCCAAGAGAAAAAAACGAGAATTTGGACAAAAATAACCCAATCTTTACTATTAAATTGGAATAGGTGGCTCCCTGGTGTCACACTTGGGCCTCTCAGCTTAAAGGTGAAAGCAGCCTATACGGGCTTAAATAAAAAAACGTGACGGCCCAAAAGTAAGCACTGTTCCGTCACATGAGGTTATGGCCGACTCGATCGATCAGATTTTGTTTCCTAAACATGGTTAAATAGGACATGCTCGATCGGATTTTGTTTCCTAAACGCTTGAGGAAACATGGCCGACTCGAATCAGGAAACGACCTGATTGCTTTTTTAATTTTTCTTTACGTTTTCAACCGTACGTACACGCTAAGAGGAGCAATACGTTTTCAACCGTATGTACACTAACTCACGATCTAGCAAAGAGAACTCTCACACTTGGATGGTCTCCGCTCTCCGTCCGTAGATCGGGTTAAGCTATGCACGACTCATGGCCATTGATCCATCCATATATATGCATGCAAATAAAATGTTTTCAAAAAATTAACGTATGTAACGTTCATATATTAGGACACTACAACATGGGTTGTAATTTAGTTATCGGAAATTGAGGGGTACATAAATATCGTGTAATCATATGCAGAAACGGCGGCGAGAATAATATTTCTGAGAAAACTGAAGACCAAGGGCATCTCCAACGGGATGAGCGACCAGTTGCGTCCGTGCGTGCCGAAAATGCGTATGGTACCCGCTCTAGCGGGACGACGCTGATCGGGCCATCCGCACCGATGCAAATGTTGCCAAAAAATGCGTCAGGTTTGCATCTCTGCGGACGCTGCGGTCCCTCCGCCCGGTCCTCGCACAGGCCCGCCTGGCAGGGGCACAGATGCTTCGTCTTCCGCGGTATAACTTACGGGCAGCGCATTGTAGCTTTTCAGGGCTGCGTTAATGGCGCGCCTCGGCTTCCGCGAGCGTGCGCTGCTGGGCGGCATCGGAGTGGCAGGAAATTGAAGGCGTGATGCCATCCGAGCTTCTTAAAGGAACGCTGTCGGCGCCCATTTCCCCGACCACACTATTGCCAGAGTTCACCCTATCCACCCGATAGACGCCATGGCGAAGAAATGCTGGCCGTTCCACAAGACCAAGAACAACCACGAGGCTAGCGGTCCGGCATCGAGTTCGCGCGCCGCCTCTCGGAGGAAAACCGGCCGGTGCCATGGCTGGACGCAAACCTGTCTGGAGGAGGCTGGTACCTCAACTCCAGGCGCGTGCCCACCTTCCACGCGAGGGCCAAGAGCGCCATGACAAGGTGCGCCACCGCCGAGCGATCTTGCCAGCCGATCTCCGAAAAGATCCGACATACACGCTCAACTCCTACAACTGGATCTCGTTCGGGACGTGGGAGTTCGACGCGCGCCGCCGAGCTGGATACCTTGGCGACCTCGACTACTTCGACTGCGAGATCGTCGCGGAAGAAGAGGAGAACAATGAGGAGGAGGCGGAGCGCGCAGACAACGACCACGACGACAGCAGGCCAGCGTGGGATCCGGAGACCCAGCCGCCGAACATTGGCGAGGAGGAGGCCATTGCCATGGCACTGGCCAATAGCGAGCTCAACGAGCTCGCTATGTGGGATGGGCTCGCAATCTAGCTCCGCGAGTCGGCGCTCGCGCAGGGGAGGCCGGTGACTCCTCCAGCCACACCGACGCGTTCCAACGACCGCGCGCTGGCTGCTGCTCCGGCCTAGGATCCGTGGCCACTTCCACCACAGCCTCCTGCACCGGCGACGGCTTGGCCGCAATTGTCGCAGCCCGCCTTTCCTCCTCCATCGACGGCGTACCAGCTTCCATGGCTGACGCCGGAGTTCATCGACCTCGTCACGACGACGGGCAATAGCCATTAGCTAGGTTTTAGCAGGCCTTCATGGCCTTTTTAAGTCTTTTTGTGTTTTTTATTAATGTAAATTATGCATTTTATCAATGGGGAAAAAAGTACGCGTCGACGTGCCGCTGGAGCCACCCCCGACGCATTATGTGTCGCCCCGCTGGAGATGCCCTAACACTCCGATTACTCTCGATAAAGAAAAATCTAATTCCTTGGAAAATTATAGACCAATTTTTTTATATTTCTTTAAATTTTGCAAGAATTATTAATCATTTGTTGACCCTATTGCCACATATGGGATATACACATAATTTCATGTATCTGCACTAAGAGAAAGCTGAGGCGGCCATGGCAACGCCCAATTATTCATCTATATTTCTAATATTTATACTATGTGTTATTTGCGTTTAATGTTTAAACCTTTGGCATGTGTGACATTATAGAGCCGTGGCGAAGCACGAGCATTTTACTAGTCTTGCTAGTATGTCGAAAGTTTGTTTTTCCCAATCTTTTTGACTTTGGGTTATTTCTGTCTATTTTGCCGAAAAAACAAGGACAGAGACTGGAGACGAGTTGAGGATTTCTGGTGTCAGACTGGAAACAGTGATGCATCTACCTTCAGAGTACGTCAGATTAAGACTTCCTGAGCAACACTAGTCTGACGTAAGTACAGTGTATATAGACAAGACAGGGACCCGACATTGCTACCCACGTCCCTCTGCGCCCCTTCAAAGAAATCATACTCTGTACTAGAATCTCGAATCGTAGAAATTAGTCTGAAACGATTTCTGATTGTTTAATTCATAGGATTGCAATTTTCAGAATTCATTGACAATACATTTTTATATAAAAACAAAAAATCCTTCGTGTAACCGTATGTTATTATTTCTTTTGGTTTTCACACGTAATCAAACGTTATTGGATCCAAATACCGTTGTTTCTCAATCCTATATATTTGGAGATGATCATCACTCTCTAATCATACAATTTTCATATTCCCGCACTTTGAAAATCTTGCGAATCATCAAAGCAGCCAAAATTTATGGTGTGTATTGTATATGTTTATGGCATGCTTAATTTCATCGAATATTGTATGGTTGCATCGCGGGGAAACCACTTGAATTTAGATTAATTGTTGCATGTTTGTTTGTGGTGTGACCAACTGCTTTTACAACGAAACATCCCCCCCACCATGCATGCATTGTTTGGGTCGCATGCATGATGTGTACAAAATGTTAAAATAGAAATAATGTAGGAATTGAATATGATTGCATATTGAATTAATCCTATATGAAAGAAATCACACAAATTTGAATTGCATGTTCTTTGGTTGTAGTGCTACACAAAAAACACGTGAATTAGTATGAATTATCATGTATTCAAGAATCAAAGGAGCCACTGAGATTTGAATCCCACAAAATTTCTATGAATTTTCTTCGAACCAAACAATCCCAACAAGATTCCTAAGGAATATAATACAACGAATCAAACGGCTTCCCATTGTTGGAATATTTCCTTAGGACATCAATCCTATAGAAACTATATGATCCAGTTTCAGCGACAATCTGGTCGGTGTAGGCTCGAGGAGGCCAACTGTATATATATGTTTGGACCCGGTTGGTTGAGTGATCATGCTCGTGACATCCAGCCTGAAAGGTAAAATTCGGGCAAGGCCAGCGTGACGCCACAATACTTTTGAAATATTCAAAAGCGCGTAATATTTGTGAAATTTTAATAATAGCTACTACTTATGTGATTTTTTTTTTACTCATACGCTTATTGGGGGTAGGCTAACCCTAATGGCCTCCTCAAGATCCCTACCTCTACCAAGGTTTCCCGAGTTCATCCACCTCGACGGGTTCCTTGCCACTTTCGACCATGTTGTGGGCCTCATTTCGGGTTCCCGTACCACGACCAGTCCTTTTCAGGAGTCCCGAACCCGATGCCATAATATTTGTTTGAAAAAAATTCAAGACCGCACAATATTTGTTGAAATAAATGAATAAGCATTTTTAAATAGCTAAATAAAAGAAGTATGAATTTTGAAAAATCTATTTTTTCTAAAACATTAATTGGAGCATTGACATGTTGAACCCACTTGTCGATTTTTCTATCAACATGTCTAACTAGCTGATTAGATAACCAAGTGGTGAAATTTGCAACATATTAGACCACCACATGGTGGAAACTGCAAAAAAATATGTCCAAGTGGTGGTTTGTGCAACATATAGAGCAGTACAGTATATGGTAGTACAAGATGAATGTGCACTGCCGTGGGCCCGTGGTAATATATGATGCGCAAAGGATCTTTTCTCTGCTGAAACTGTCCAGAGCTGATTTGATGAGACAAAATACAGCTCCACGGCGTGCAAGGACAGCTATACAGTACATTAGCTTCTTCTCGGGTCACACGCCTTCACGACAGGTGCAGTAAGTGCAGCAGAGACCAGAGAGAGAAGGCACACCCGTAGTACTCGTATATTGATTTCAATTCAAATTGTTTTTTTGCCTGCCTCTCCGTCTTCTTCATCTCCATCTTCTCTGGCGACCCCGCCTACACCAGCAGCCCCTGCACCACCGCCGCCATGCCTTTTTCGGATCATCTCGAGCCACCTGTTTGATGGTACTAGTAGGAGTTGTGGACTTTTATCCATATCGCTCTACCAGCTGCCGCTCGCACTGTCCTCCAATACCTCATACCCAAACGCAAGCGTCCCACTCCCACACCCCCACACCCACTTGACCGCATCCTTCCAATGGCGAGTTCGATCAATGAGAGTGGCAGTTCTTGGGTGTTTCCTGATGGCCCCCTTGAAGAAATCGCATCGCGATGCGATGTCATCACCGCCGCGAGCCTCGTCGGTTCATGCAAGTTTTATCATGATTCAGCAACACAAAGTGTAGCTCTGCCTGCATCTCAGCCGTTTGGCATGCCCTGTGTTCTTCATACTCACCAAACTGAGGTACCGCCCGCGCACAATCCCTTCTCCCGCGTCCACAAGTTCAAGCAGCAGGGTGCGCAGAAGGACAAGCAGCATGATGCAAAAGAGCGAAAGGGTACCTTGTGCCAACTGACGCCGCTAGACAGGATCTCTTCCGATGCCGTGATTCCAGATGGTGGTACGAGCATGTGGGCAGGCGCGAATGGAGATTGGATCGCCCTTCTTGGCTTCCCCTGGAATTGGGAGCTTGTCAATGTGTACACTGGTCGCCGGATTCCTCTACCACCAATACGTGAGTTTAAATCCACCCCGGGTAAACTTGTGTTCGAGTCTAATGATCAACATCTTCAACTGCTGAAGATAGCTATTTGCTGAGTTCCAACAGCTGCTTCAAATTATACTAGTTTCTCTGTTCTTGCCATCTTCAACGCGGCAATTGCAGTCCTTCACTGTGCTTCTAGCACATGGACAGTTCTTGACAACCAGTTCTTAGCGTTCGGCTACTCCGATGCAATCATCCACAAGGGTATTGTATTTGCTGTAACTCAGACAGGCAAAGTTTATGCATGGAATCAACTTTCTTGGGGTAATTTTTCTCATCTCATATGATGTGTTTTCGCTATTACCTGCTAGTTTCAGATTTAGCTTTAGCCTTTTTCTTTTTGTTGTGCAGTTTTCGTGTCATGCCTGTACCTTTTCCCCTCTATATTCAATCAAAATCAGCAGCGATATGCCTTTGAGTGAAAATAAAGTACTCCCTCAGATCCAAATCGAATTGACTCAGCTTTGTCTAGCGAGTGCATCTAGCTAGACAAACTTGAGTCAATTAAGTTGTGCATATCTAGCTAGATACATCCAGTTGAGTCAATTAATTTGGATCGAAGGCAGTATTTTAGCTAGTATCATTATTCATGTATGTAATGAACTAATCAAGTTTTGTTGAACTGACTTCAAGCTGTGCTTTCCTTTGCAAGGTCCTTTGTTGATCAGCACGGCACCTATTCCGCCAGAACTTGATGAACAAGGTCGGTACAATCTTGGCTCCTGGTGGTTAGCACGATCTCCTGATGGTTCTAGACTTTTTCTGGTCCATACAGGCGTTGCGACGGGCGGGATTATCTTGGACTGGTTCGGATTTTACCTCTGCTGCTACCTCTGAGGGTCGTCATGGTCGCACTATTAGCGGGTATGGTAAGGGTTTACTTGGCTGGGAGGTGTACAGCATGGACACGGTCGATTGATGCCACCGAGGCCATGGAGGAGGATTATTTCCCTTGGATCATATTCTCTCTTCCTTGGAGTGAACTATCCGATTATCATTCCAGTAGAAGACGGGGCAGAACATGACCGTCCAAATATGGCGAGAAGCAACTCTGTTTACACATCGCACCATGCAGTAGGCCTTGCATATCCTCCTTCTCCAGAAATTTGCCGCTTCATTTTGAATTCTGAAGACTGTACTGTTGGTTTCCAAACCAACATTAGATGGACATGGCGGCAGGTTCCGTTGTGGTTCATCCCAAGCTTCGCCAACGCCCGGCAATGGAACCTGCCTTCGCGTCACAGGTCCAGAAAGAAGGGCTGATGTAATTTATGTAATACTCGTGTTGTAATGCAAGATTTGTATCTGTTGAACTATTTCATTTGCATGTTTATCTCTACCTAGGCTACTCCCTTTCCGTAGTTGTGTTGTACTATCTGTTGAACTATTTCCTTTGCCTATTATCTCTACCTAGGCTACTCCTCCGTAGTTGTTAAATTGATGTAATGCTCCTACAATGCAGGCTACACTGGGCGTCTGGCCTGCAATGTTATCAAACACCTTTTGTACTCGTTCTAGTAAGCATTTCACACGATAGCTCACATAATTAAAGTACTCCTACAACATATTAGTTGAAAGATATCTCTCATAATTAAGTACCCCTCTTTGAGCTTATCCGAAACATAAATGACTATTTTAGAAATATATACTCTCGTCACAACATTATATTAAAAACAATGGTACGTAGTTCTATTAGAAAAAGAAAGTGTGAATAGTAGAATGATGTAGAAGTGTTTTTTGAGGTCTGTGCATAGCTAGTGTTCATGGTGCAAAAGCACTTAGACTAGTCACAATGGGAAGTATCATAGACTAGTATCATACATAGTATGATACTAGTTTATGATACAACACCTACAATGCATAGTATCATGAATTAGTATCATAGTTTCCATTATATTTAATGTTTTGTAGAATCTCAATGCAAATATGTGTACATGATGTGTTTGCCACTAAAATTCTAGTTTTACGTACCTATGATACTAATTTCACCTCTCTCATCATTAATTGATGTGCCACATAAGATTTATACCTACATGACATGCATGATACTACTACTACCTATGATACTCCCATTGTGGCTAGTCTTAGTTGAAGCAAAACCGAGTCGTGGCCCGCCCAACCTAGAAAAATTAAGCCTATGTTATTCGTAAAATTCAGCGTAATATTAGCTCATTTTACTTTCTCTCAGCTTGTTGTCCCTCCAACCTCCACCGCTATGCAAAAGGCTAAGAGCATCCACTATGTTGTCCACAAGACCTATCTACAAGGAAAAAGTAGTTGATAAGGTTGTAGTGGAGGTTATCCACAAGTAATATTTCCATGGGCTCCATGATTCGTAGGAATAGGAAAAAACATATGATTAGTATGGCATGCCTAGTCGAATCCTGTAGGAAGATGAGTTCTCTTTGATTCTGCCAAAGGAATTATCAATGAGATATGACCTCATGTTTATTTTCTATAGGATTATTTCCTATAGGATATGTTCCCATGAATCAAACAACTAGCTGGTGTAGGAAAAAATCCCGTAGAATCAAACAACTAGCAATCAAAAATAATTTATCTCTCATTCCTCTGTCGTGCATGTGGGTACACCAATAGCATATACATGTTGGTCCCATCTTAATGCTAAGGTTCAGTTCATCATACATAGTAGGAAACTTCACAAGATAAATGGGACCCAATTTATGGCGAAAGTTAATATTATTACTATATATACACACATATATAGGTGATTCCCCGAGGGAATCCACTATGTTGTTCACAAGGAAAAAGTAGTCCATAAGGTTGTCTATTATAAATAATGGATGTGTTTCACAAGGAAAATTTCTTATGGGTGACCTACAAGCTTGTTGGTTGTCCACAAACAAAAGAAAATAATTTCTCTCTCCTTCCTCATACTATTAAGATGCTAAGGTTCACTTTCTCATACTATGTGGGTCCCATCTTAATGGTAAGGTTCACATCTCATACTATGTGGGTCCCATCTTAATTAATGTTAAGGTTCATATCTCATACTTCCAGTAAATCATGCATATTTCGATATTTTGGTGAAGTTTCATTCGATTTGAATTATAGGTTTGTGAGCAAATATATATTTAGTTTGAACTAGTGCTCGAGTACGTAAGAAGCTATTTAATCACAAACTTCATAGATTTCAAAACAAGGCATCTACATATTACTGGATTTTTTCAAAATTTTCAGAATAGTTTTTTTAGCTTCGAAATAAGAGATAGTTTGGAACGTTGGATCTCAAATGGATGGTAGATGATGGCACATAGACACAATGTATCTTGGAAGCATCAAGTCACTGAAGCTCTGTCCGGTTTCCAAACCAAGCTAAGAAAGGCGTTGAAAGCGACCCGGACGTTTGGAACCTGGGTGCGCGCGCACCTGTTTACGAAAAGTTCAAAAAATGTTATTTAAAAGTTTTCAAAAAAATGTGGAGTAAAATTTTGCATGTACCTATTGTGTTGATACTTACTCGTGTGAGTTTTCACGAAAAAATACCATTGTGTGTGGCCTGCATAAAAATGACAAAATACCCAAATGAGAATAGTGAATAGGAATTTGTACTATTCACAGGAATAGGAATTTACATTTTGTCATTTTTGTGTAGGTCACACACAATGGTATTTTTTCTGTGAAAACACACACGAGTAAGTATCAACACAATATATACATGCAAAAAATTACTTCACATTTTTTTAAAACTTTTAAATAGCATTTTTTTGAACTTTTCGTAAATTGGTGCGCGCGCACCCAGGTTCCATTCACCATTTCCGATTGAAAATGAAGTTCTGCTCTAAAACATCTCTCATTCCATTTTGGTGCTCGCGCAGTTGCATGCTGCCCACGTGTTAAGGTACGTGTCTCTCGCATGTAGAGAACTACGATTATTGGCGAAAAATATATCGAAATGGAAACTGTAAAAAAAAAACCTCTCTGGTCAACCTGATGTGACGAGACATCACTGCACCAAACGTCATCGCAAATTTATAGATGGGTAGCGTGCTAGTATACCAACAGTCAAATCGGCGCCCAGTCGCAGCAGCAGCCTAGAGTACTACCTAGTTTTTGCCCCTTGCATGTCTATCATCTTCTTGTTCACCCTCCCAGAATCACGCGCACGCGCAGTATCTCGATCCCCACCACGCCGCATCGTTCCTTCCATAGCGCTCGCCCTCTCCTCCAAAATCCCCAAGCGCGGTTGCATCCGCCATCCACCTAAATCCATGTTCACGTGATGAATTATTCTAGGCTTTGCCGGGGCGGCGAGGAAGGCCACTGGGAGGCTCTCACCGGCAACAACACCGACCTCATCGCTGCGCATCTGGACGTTACCTACACCGTCTGACTTGCCGCATGTTCCAGGGATCTCTACGACCGGATCAGCAAGGATGAAGGTAAGATGCACCATTGGGATGAACCCTGCCTGCTGATGCCTCCGCCTGCTTATTGGTTCGATGAACACTGGGATTTGTGCGACAGCATCTCGTCTGCATGATACCGTGTACGACCTGGTGCCCCTCGACCATCCTCGCCGTTCTGTCGCCCTGCCGTTCATGCACGACAGAAAATGGCTTGGCGCGAACGGCGACTGGATCGCCGCCGCCGATCATCATGGGTACCAGTGGTGCCTCGTGAACGTCTACACCGAGCGACATATCCCCCTTCCATCCCTACCTGCTTCGAAGATTGATCATAGTAGTTTTTCATATCAACCTGCATACTCTTTTAACTGGGGTCCAGCAATTGATTTGTTGAAGATTGTAATCTGCCAAGTGCCCACAAAAGGTGGGAGGTACGCAGATTACAAGCTCATCGCCTTGTTCGACAAAACGATTTTCTACCTTAAAGGGGGTGGCGACTGGAGAATGCTGGAGGCCCTTACACCTGCACCTGATTATCCAAATTACTGTGATGCCATTGAACTCGGTGGCCACGTTTTTGCGGTGGGCCAAGCGACGGCTCCACGTACTTCTGGGACACCGCAAATGGTATTTTTTCAGTCCTTATGTTGCATTGCATGATACACTGCCTTAACCAATGAAGTTATTAATGAACTACCTTGTTTATATTTTACCTTTCTTAAATGACTTAATGATCACACCCCCTTTTGCTGAATATGAATGAACCGTTGCTTGCAATGAATTAGTAGTACTAATTAGCCACCAACAAACATAGTATGCTCAGTATGTGATTGCATTCCTGAATTAGTAACTCTACGCCAATGCAGAATATGGATGTAATTAACCAGTATCTCAAAAGATAACGTAGCACTATGAATGCACCCTTTTTGATAACCTTTTACACCCATTGTTTCATATATAACTAATTGGTTTTGCCTCCAAAAGGAAGACGAGAGACCCCCGCCATCTGCATCAGAGAGATGCATAAGGACTTTCATAAGTATATGACTTAACGATCACATCCTTTATCTGAATATGAATGAACCGTTGCTTGCAATGAATTAGTACTAGTCAGTCATCAGCAAACATAGTATACTCCGTATGTGAATGCATTCCTGAATTAGTAACTCTATGCAACTGCAGAATATGGATGTAATTAACAAGTATCTCAAATGTTAACGTAGAAACAGAAAAATAGAAGAAAATCGTTTGTAATTACATGCGTAGCTTATATTTTCTAGAGATCGGGGAAAAAGCCTTGATTGGATGTACCTACATGCAGATCAAACAGTTCTTTGTTTATATCGGTGAACAATCTGCAAAATGGTATAATTAATTTTGTTTTTGATACATTATTTCTCCCATTTTCTTGAATAGATTTCAGTTTCCCACAATTATCTTTGATTAGTGATTGTGACGTCCCCTCATTCAAAATAACTCAGGTTATCTTTTTCCTAATTCAGTGTTATTTAAGTTTGAGTAAGTTTACGACTAATATCTACAACCTCATATATATATATAAGATTTAGCACCTGCAGGCCTAACAAAGTTAGTTGCCTGTAGTCCCCTGTATAGTTCTTTCTTTTTGCTTCCTCAGTTTTCCGTAGCCTTGCTACAACCCTGTATGCTCTAATATATAATGATGCACGACTAGGCATGTGTTCGAGAAAAGAAAATCTAAATATCTTTTGTAATATATGAACCTATATTGATGTTTTAGATGTTGGTAGTATAATTTTTGATAAACTTGAACAGACTTAAATCAGTTTAACTTAGCACAACCATATGGCGTACCTTTTTTAGAACGCGAAAATGGGGTAAACAAATACCATGTGTACCCTTTACTATCAATAGTAGAGAAGAGATTATGAACCTTCAACTCTAAAATGCAAATTCTTCTACTGAATGGATAGCTGCATCTGATACCTATTTTGCAAATGTTACCAGACTTGGGGTTAGCTAAAAAAGGCATTTCTTTCTTGTCAAGCTTAATGCACTACCAACACAACCAAAAGTCCGAACTGATCGCAAGGGCGCCAATCCACTTATACAATTCAACACCCCCCCTCACGTGTGATGGGAGACAAGTCAACACGTGGAAAGACTCAGAGGTATAGCTCAAGAGGCATATACATGGACTCCGAGGGGGAAACAACAATTTTAGGATAAATTGCGAAAGCCAGGACTCGAACTCGAGACCCTGGCTCTGACACCATGTCAAGCTTCATCGACTAGCCAACGCAACCAAAAGTCCGAACTGATGGAAAGGTCTAGGCAATCCACTTATACAGTTAAACATTTCTTACCCTTCGGGTGGTCACAGGGAAGCTCTCTAATAGATCACTTAAGACAAAGGGAATTAACTACAGCACAGGACTTAAACTTAAGATGATATATATTTGTCAAAATTTGAATGTATCTATATGCTTTCACTGTCTAGATACATCTGAATTTGGACAAATCTCAGACACTTTCGGTGGGACAGAGGTAGTATATAACTGTGTATACACTAACTAGTGTCTAGTTTTGGCGAAGTTAAGACTAGTTTCGTGGGATGGATGCAGTATAACTGATATATTGGACACTCGATTTGAACACATGAATGACCAATGTCCTTAGCTTACATAGTCATATTTATACTGTGAGCATGAACGATGAACAATGCTGCTGTTTGAATATGGTTGCCAGTAACACCCTATTCGTCTCCATTTCTAATATTGCAGAAAACCTGATGCTCCCGTTTGTAATCCCGCCACCGGTGGTGGATGATCAGCAGTACGCGTGGTTCCTCGCTCCATCTGCTGATGGCAAGCGATTGATGATCATCCTTACAGTAAACAACATTGGGATTGCCAATGCTGAAGTACCTCGACATTCCCTATCTTGCTAATGGGCTTCAGCTACGGCGATATCCTCCTGTTGCCACCTACGTCTTTGAGCAGGATCCCTTATCTACGCACGTGCGAGGAGACTCTCTTTGGAGGCAGGTTAACAGCCTCGGCGACCACTCTCTGTTCCTCGGACTCAATTACCCGATCATTGCCAACCTGAAGAAGCGTGAATCCAAAGCTCCTGATGGCACATTGGTTCCATTCATGAGGAAAAACTGCATCTACACAGCATACCGGAAGTTTCTTCATAATCAATACCCTAAAATTTTGCGCTGCAACCTCCAGCCAGATGAAGGTGAGACTGTGGGAGTTATCAGCCTTCCCAGAGATGGTTGGGGTAGTGTCCGACAAGCGGCTTTGTGGTTTAAGCATGCTTTAAACATTGCCCGTTCGGTGTTACCTTTAAAAAAACACTGACACACTTTTTTATTATGCTTGAAGTGTTGAGAAGTAGTACACTGTTTTTAGTACGTACTAGTTTGAATCAGTTTATTTGAACACTGCCCTGCTTTTGTATTTCGTGTTGCCTTCATATTATAACCCATGCATGGCTGTTTTAGGATTGACTTTATTTCAACACTATAATTACAATGTGTGTACGTCCTTTATAATATAGCCACCTCTTGTTGATCATACTCATGAGAGGACCATTCCTATTTTATTCGCCGCTAAAGGGTAAAGTACATCCCTGGGGGCAGTGATTCTTGCTGCAGGCCACTAAACATGCATCAACTACGAGCAAGGAAGTAGATGAGCGACCTAGGTGACTGTGCGGACCCCACTTGTGGACCAAAGAAAAAACATGTCAATACGGAACAGATGTACATACGACAACTCCTATATGATATGTGTATGTACGATTGAGCATCTGGAGGTGTGCTGCCACCTGCTACCTCACACGAAGGGTTTGGATCTTGTGTTTCGTACACGGATCGGACTGAAATTGTCATGTGCATAGCAAGGTTCATGTCAATAAGGCTGAGTTTGGCATCTAAGTCTAGGCAACAAATACTTTTGGGTTCCAACGGCCATCTACATGGTATTTGCTATTGGCCTACTTGCTCCGGCTGTCGAAGCCCAATAACTAGAAATGGGCCTTTCTGCTCATGCAATTTCGGCCCTTTTCTAATGAAACACAGATCCTATGATTGGCAAAAAAAAACACGGAGATTCTACATAAAAGTTGTTTTTATTTATTTTGAATTATTGGGTTCCAATTATTGAAACTGCTCATGCCCAATATGAAAATCCTTGATCGCTCCATACCCACATGGATAACGGTATTTTTAAAAATTCATAAAGTGGATTTAAAATTTAAAACATATCCTGATAATTCCATGATTTAATCTATCAACTTGCAAGATCTTGGAGCGAAAGAGCTTGTATTAGTCTGCAAAAATAATACTGATAAACCTGTCGTTAACAAGAAATGAAGGTTTATCGTTCAGAGAGGATGCCATGTGGAACCCATGAGACAGTAGCGTCCTCAATGTTTCAATGAAAAAGGCAAGTAGCCCAAAAATAGGGGTAAAAAATAAATCTTAGAAAGGAAACATTTATAGTTCATAGAGGCTGACATGTGGGACCGATCTGCCAGCAGCATCCTCATCATTTCGAAGTCGGCAGGGATCAGAAGAAAAAGGCAAATAGCCAGAAATTAGGGGTCAAAAATAAATCAAAAAAGGAAACTTTTATTCTTCATAGAGGATGACATGTGGGACCGACCTGCCAGCAGCGTTTCAAAGGGGGCAGGGGATCAAAAGAAAAATGCAAATAGCCAGAAATTAGGGGTAAAAAATAAATCCAACAAAGGAATGGTTTATTGTTCATAGATGCTTACATGTGGGACCCATGAGCCACCTGCGACCTCAATTTCAAAGGCGGCATATGATCGAAACAAAAATGCAAGTGACCAAAAATCAGGGGGTAAAAAAATCTAAGAAAAGAAACTTTATTGTACATAGAGGATGACATGCGGGTCCCATGAGCCAGCACCTTACTCAATGTTTCAGAGGCGGCATGAGATCGAAAGAAAAAGGAAAGCGACCAAATATCAGGAGCAAAAAATAATCCAAGAAAAGAAACTTTTATTGTACATAGAGGATGACATATGGGTCCCACTTATACAAGCTCTTTCGCTCCAAGATCTTGCAAGTTGATTGTACATAGAGGATGACATGCGGGGCCCTTGTGTCAGCAGCTTACTCAATGTTTCCAAGGCGGCAAGGGATCAAAAGAAAAAGGAAGTAGCCAGAAATTAGCGGTCAAAAATAACTCCAAGAAAGGAAACTTTTATTGTTCATAGAGGATGACATGCGGGACCCATGCGCTAGCAGCTTCCTCAACGTTTCAAAGGCGGCATGAGATCGAAAGAAAAAGACAAGAGACCAAATATCAGGAGCCAAAAATAATCCAAGAAAAGAAACTTTATTGTACGTAAAAGATGACATGCGGGTCCCATTTTGCAGCAGCGATGTCAACGTTTCAAATGCGGCTTGAGATCAAAAGAAAAAGAGTAGCCAGAAATTAGGGGGTAAAAAAAACTCCAAGAAAAGAAAGTTCATTGTACATAGAGGATGGCATGCGGGTCCCATGAGTCCGCAACTTACTCAACGTTTCCAAGGCGGCAGGGGATCAAAAGAAAAAGGAAATAGCCAAAAATAAGAGGGTGAAAAAAATCCAAGAGAAGAAACTTTTATAGTACAGAGGATGACATGTGGGTCCCATGAGCCAGCAGCTTCCTCAACGTTTCAGAGGCTGCATGAGATCGAAAGAAAAAGGCAAGTGACCAAATATCAGGAGCCAAAAATAATCCAAGAAAAAAAACTTGATTGTACATAGAGGATGACATGCTGGTCCCATTTTGCAGCAGCGGTCCCAACGTTTCAAATGTGGCTTGAGATCAAAAGAAAAAAGAAATTAGGGGGTAAAAAACTCCAAGAAAGGAAAGCTTTATCGTTCATACAGGCTGACATGTGGGACCTATGAGCCAGCAGCTTACTCAACGTTTCAAAGGCGGCAGGGGATAAAAAAAAAAGGAAATAGCCAAAAATCAGAGGGTGAAAAAAAATCCAAGAAATTAAACTTTTATTGTACATAGAGGATGACATGCGGGTCCCATGAGCCAGCAGGTTCCTCAACGTTTCAAACGTGGCATGAGATCGAAAGAAAAAGGCAAGTGACCAAATATCAGGAGCCAAAAATAATCCAAGAAAAGAAACTTTATTCTACATAGAGGATGACACGCGGGTCCCATTTTGCAGCAGCCTTCTCAACGTTTCCAAGGCGGCACAGGACCAAAAGAAAAATGAAGTAGTAGCCAGAAATCAGGGGGTGAAAAAAATCCAAGAAAAGAAAGATATCAATTGGGCTGCATCTGTACATCTGGGCCTTCGAACTATCCTGCTGGGCCTTTTGACTCGTACAATTTTAGCCCACTCCAAAACATGAAAGTTCGGATTTTTCTCAAAAAAAAAACAGGAAAGTCCTATGCTTCGCAAAAACAAAAAACAAGGAGATTCAACATATAAGTTGTAAAAATAAAGATTTAATTTATCCGTTGCAATAGCTCAGAGCGAAATACACTGTTTATTGTCTGCAAAATAATCAAGATATCACATGTTTCTTGTACGGGGAGGCTGACATGCGGGAGCCATGAGCCAGCAGCATCGTCAACGTTTCAAAGGCGGCAGGGGATCGAAAATAAAAAAAAAACCAAAAATCAGTTGGTAAAAAAATCCAAGAAAAGAAACATTTATCGTTCTGAGAGGATGACATGCGGGACCCATGTGGCAGCAGCATCCTCAACGTTTCCAAGGCGGCACGGGATCCAAAAAAAGGCAAAATAGCCAGAAATTAGGGGTCAAAATAACTCCAAGAAAAGAAAGGTTTATCGTTCATAGAGGCTGATATGTGGGACCCATTAGCCAGCAGAGTCCTCAACGTTCAAAGGCGGCAGGGGATCAAAAGAAAAAAAGAAGTAGCCAGAAATTAGGGGTAAAAAATAACTCCAACAAAGGAAACTTTTATTGTTTATAGAGGATGACATGCGGGACCCATGAGCCAGCAGCTTCCTCAACGTTTCAGAGGCGACATGAGATCGAAAGGAAAAGGAAAGTGACCAAATATCAGGAGCAAAAAATAATCCAAGAAAAGAAACTTTTATTGTAGATAGAGGATGACATATGGGTCCCACTAATACAAGCTCTTTCGCTCCAAGATCTTGCAAGTTGATTGTACAAAGAGGATGACATGCGGGCCCCATGTGTCAGCAGCTTACTCAACGTTTCCAAGGCGGCAGTGCATCAAAAGAAAAAAGGAAATAGCCAAAAATCAGAGGGTGAAAAGTAAATCCAGCAAAGGAAAGGTTTATTGTTCATAGAGGCTGACATCTGGGACCCATGAGCCAGCAGCGTCCTCTACGTTTCGAAGGCGACTGGGGATCGAAAGAAAAAAAGGAAAATAGCCAGAAATTAGGGGTAAAAAATAACTCCAAGAAAGGAAATGTTTATTGTTCATAGAGGCTGACATGTGGGTCCCATGAGCCAGCAAAGTCTTCAACGTTTCAAAGGCGGCAGGGGATCAAAAGAAAAATGAAGTGGCCAGAAATTAGGGGTAAAAATAACTCCAAGAAAGGAAACTTTTATTGTTCATAGAGGATGACATGCGGGACCCATGAGCCAGCAGCTTCCTCAACGTTTCAAAGGCGACATGAGAACGAAGGAAAAAGGCAAGTGACCAAATATCAGGAGCCAAAAATAATCCAAGAAAAGAAACTTTATTTTACATAGAGGATGACATCCGGGTCCCATTTAGCAGCATCGGTATCACCGTTTGAGAGGCTGCACGGGATCGAAAGAAAAAGGCAAGTGACCAAATATCAGGAGCCAAAAATAATCCAAGAAAAGAAAGTTTTATAGTACATAGAGGATGACATGGGGGTCCCATTTTGCAGCAGCGGTCTCAATGTTTCCAAGGCGGCACAGGACCAAAAGAAAAATGAAGTAGCCAGAAATCAGGGGGTGAAAAAAATCCAAGAAGAAAGATTTCAATTGGGCTGCATCTGGACATCTGGGCCTTCGAACTATCCTGCTTGGCCTTTTGACTCGTACAATTTCAGCCTACTCCAAAACAGGAAAGTTCGGAATTTTCTAAAAAAACAGGAAAGTCCTAAGCTTCACAAAAACAAAAAAACAAGGAGATTCAACATATAAGTTTGTTTATGTAAAAATAAAGATTTAATTTATCCGTTTGCAATAGCTCAGAGCGCAATACACTGTTTATTGTCTGCAAAATAATCAAGATATCACATGTTTCTTGTACGGGGAGGCTGACATCGGGGACCCATGAGCCAGCAGCGTCGTCAACGTTTTAAAGGCGGTAGGGGATGGAAAGAAAAAATAAACCAAAAATATGTTTGTACAAAATCCAAGAAAAGAAACATTTTCGTTCTAAGAGGATGACATGCGGGACCCATGAGGCAGCAGCATCCTCAGCGTTTATTGCTCATTGAGGCTGACATGTGGGACCTGTGAGCCAGCAGCGTCCTCAACGTTTTAAAGGCGGCAGGAGATCGAAAGAAAAAATAAGCCAAAAATCATTTGGTAAACAAAATCCAAGAAAACAAACATTTACCGTTCTAAGAGGATGACATGCGGGACCCATGAGGCAGCAGCATCCTCAACGATTCCAAGGCGGCAGGGGATCAAAGGAAAAAAAGGAAATACCAGAAATTAATTAGGGGTTCAAAATAAATCCATCAAAGGAAACTTTTAGTGTTCATAGAGGATGACATGTGGGACCGACCTGCCAACAGCGTCCTCATCATTTCAAAGGGGGCAGGAGATCAAAAGAAAAAGGCAAATAGCCAGAAATTAGGGGTGAAAAATAACTCCAAGAAAGGAAACTTTTATTGTTCGTAGAGGATGACATGCGGGACCCATGAGCCAGCAGCTTACTCAACGTTTCAAAGGCGGCATGAGATCGAAAGAAAAAGGCAAGTGACAAAATATCAGGAGCCAAAGATAATCCACGAAAAGAAACTTTATTGTACATAGCGGATGACATGCGGGTCCCATTTAGCAGCAGCGGTCTCAACATTTCAAATGCGGCTTTGAGATGAAAAAAAAAGAAAGTTGATTGTACATAGAGGATGATGATACGTCTCAAACGTATCTATAATTTCTTATGTTCCATGCTTGTTTTATGACAATACCTACATGTTTTGTTCACACTTTATATCATTTTGATGCGTTTTCCGGAACTAACCTATTAACGAGATGCCGAAGTGCCAGTTCCTGTTTTCTGCTGTTTTTGGTTTCAGAAATCCTAGTAAGGAAATATTCTCGGAATTGGACGAAATCAACGCCCAGCATCTTAGAATTCCACGAAGCTTCCAGAACACCCGAGAGCCACCAGAGGAGAGCCACAGGGGGCCCACACAAGGGGCTGGCGTGGCCAGGCTAGGGCCCGCGCCCCCTATTGTGTGGCGGCTCCGTACCCCCTCCGACTCCGCCTCTTCGCCTATTTAAAGGTCCCTGACCTAAATCTTCGATACGGAAAAGCCACGGTACGAGAAACCTTCCAGAGCCGCCGCCATCGCGAAGCCAAGATCTGGGGGACAGGAGTCTCTGTTCCGGCACGCCGCCGGGACGGGGAAGTGCCCCCGGAAGCCATCTCCATCGACACCACCGCCATCTTCACTGCCATCGCTGTCTCCATGATGAGGAGGGAGTAATTCTCCCCTGGGGCTGAGGGCTCTACCGTAGCTATGTGGTTCATCTCTCTCTTTGTGATCTAGTTGTGTTGCTCTGGTGATGTTATTAAAGTAGTCTATTCCTCCTCCATGATGTAATGTTGACAGTGTGTGCATCATGAAGTACTTGGTGTAGGTTATGATTGTGATCTCTTGTAGATTATGAAGTTAACTATTACTATGATGGTATTGATGTGATCTATTCCCCCTTTCATAGCTGATGTTGACAGTGTGCATGATATGTTAGTACTCGGTATAATTGCGTTGGTCTATCATGCACTCTAAGGTTATTTAAATATGAACATCGAATGTTGTTGAGCTTGTTAACCCCGGCATTGAGGTGCTCTTGTAGCCCTACACAATTAATGGTGTTTTTCATCCAACAAGAGAGTGTAGAGTGGTTTTATTATGCGATCAATGTTGAGAGTGTCCACTAGTGAAAGTATGATCCCTAGGCCTTGTTTCCACATATCGAATCTCCGTTTATTTACTGTTCTGTTACATGTTTGCTTGCTGCCATATTTTATTCAGATTGCTATTACCACTCATATACATCCATACTACTTGTATTTCACTATCTCTTCGCCGAACTAGTGCACCTATACATCTGACAAGTGTATTAGGTGTGTTGGGGACACAAGAGACTTCTTGTATCGTGATTGCAGGGTTGCTTGAGAGGGATATCTTTGACCTCTTCCTCCCTGAGTTCGATAAACCTTGGGTGATCCACTTAAGGGAAACTTGCTGCTGTTCTACAAACCTCTGCTCTTGGAGGCCCAACACTGTCTACAAGAATAGAAGCACATGTAGACATCAAGCACTTTTCTGGCGCCGTTGCCGGGGAGGTAAGGTAAAAGGTATTCACATCCTCCGACTACTAAGCTGTTTCCTAGCACTGTTGCCGGTGTGTGAGTGCTCGAAGCTATTTCCTTTAGATCCTGCAATTGCATCTTTTTGATTCTTGTTTTTATTTTCACTAGTTAGGCATAATGGAAAACAACAAAAAATTTGGTGAGCTTTTTAATCTTTTTCCTGAGTTAGAATTGTTTGATGCGAAAATTAAAAAACCTATGGAACCTTGTTTGCATGCTAGTAGCAATGATATTAGTATGAACGCAATTACTGCTAATGCTATGGAGAGGTCTAAGCTTGGGGAAGCTAGTTTTTGTGATCTTTTTAGCTTCCCATCTTTAGGGGAGAAAATTTGCTATAATAATACTTTATCTCCCATATGCGATAACTCTAATGATGCTTGTGATATTTTAAATCCACCTACTGAAAGTATTCCATATAAAATACCTATGAAAATTATTGAACGTGTTGTGGATAACCGCTATGAAGGGGATGGAACTGTCCATCCTGGAGATCATTTACTCTTTTTGCATGAATTATGCGGGTTATTCAAGTGTGCAGGTATCTCTATGGATGAAGTGAAAAAGAAATTATTCTCTATGTCGCTGTCTGGTAAAGCGGCGCATTGGTATAAACTGCTGAAGAATGGGCATTCTCTTGATTGGAAGGATATTGTGCCTCTATTTTATTCTAAATTCTATCCTCCAAGTGAAATTCACAAAGACCGGAACCGCATATATAATTTCTGGCCTCATGATGGAGAGAGTATTGCCCAAGCATGGGGAAGATTGAAGTCTTTAATGCTCAAATGCCCCATTCATGAGCTTCCTGGTAATATCATCATTGATAATTTCTATGCAAGACTTTCTTTCCAAGATAAAACCTTGTTGGATACTACTTGTTCTGGATCATTTACACGCAATGAAGAAGAGTGTAAAAGGGATCTTCTTGACCGGATTGAGGAGAACGCTGAAGATTGGGAGAACGACAAAGGTAAAGAGTCAGGTATAAATTATGATTATGAATGCATTGAAACTTTTATGGATACTGGTAAATTTCAAAATATGAGTGCTACTTATGGCCTTGACTCTCAAGTTGCTGCAAATCTTTATAAAGCTTTTGCCTCTCATTTTGAATTGCCTAGGAAGAATTTTGATAAGTATCATGAACCTTTTAAAGAGGCTTGCATGAAAAATGAAATTGTTATTAATGACTGCAATAAACATGCCCAAACTTCTGAAAATACTATTTCTTATAAGCATGTTAATTTTTGTGGAATGCATAGACCCTGTGGAATTAATCAAATCAAAGATGAATATTGTATCCACCATATGAATGAAAAAACTAGAAAGTGGTCTAGGGCTCTAGATGATCTTGGTAAAAAAGTTTGTGCCAGCTATCCTTTTATTTGTGAACTTTGTCATAAAGTGGGTCATTTTAATTTTCAATGCTCCTCCAATGATAATTCGCACCCCATGAGTGCTGCAAATTTGTATTGTAATGACGAAATTACTCCTAATCAGCATGATGAACTTACTTTATTTTTGTGGTGTGAAGAGTTATCAAGAAAAATCTCTTTGTTACATGTGAGTGATCTTGATATTGATGATGTCCTGCATGGGTGTTTTTCTTATTGCATTGATAATTGCCATACAAATACTTGCATACAAAATATTTTAGAAGATGACACCTTGCCAAAATATGATAGGACCGCTGAGTGTTTTGAACTTATTAATGAAAAGGAGGAATCCTCCCAAGTTTCTTCTATTGTTTCTAGAAATAAAACAGGTTATGTGGAGAAGCCTCTCATCAAGCCTCTCCCTCCTAAAGAAAGGAACGAGGAGAATGAGAAGAAGAAGAAGAAGAAGAAGGGAACGAAGAAGAAGAAGAAGAAGAAGAAGAAGAAGGGGAATAAAAAGAAAGAGGTAACAGCATATCCCCGCGTGTATGAGATAACGATAGGTAACCGTAAGTATGTTGCTCCTGATGATTATTATGATAATGAATCTGAGTACAATGATCTTCCTATGCCCTTTACCTACATTAGTGATCATGATTTGAAAGAGCACACTACTTTTGATATTGCAAATCTCTGGGAAACTAATTCTGATAATGATAATGTTAATAATTGCCATAGTATCAGTACTATCCATGCTTCCTCCCATAATGATATAGAAAGCTCCAAGCTTGGGGATGAGGTGTTCGAAAATCCTTTTGCTACTGATCATTATATGATTGATACATCTCCTTCTAGTAACAATGATGGTATGGTCACAGATGAACATACTGTGAAAGATAACTATTCTATTTCTTATGATGACACTATGCCTCCGACCTTTGATGATTATTATAAAGAATGCTATGATATAGGTTATAACTATCCTTATGAAACTTGTCATAGTTATGATGGGATTGCCAAAAACCATTCCCTTAGTATGCAACTTGTTTACCATGTTCAAATTCTTGATAATGATCCTGCTCCAATTACTATTAAAGAGAAGAGTTTTTCTTATGCCAAAAATAATGATACTTTTATGCACATGAACCATGATAAGAATGTTTTAAGTGATGGATATATTGTGGATTTCATCAATGATGCTACTGAAAGCTATTATGAGAGAGGGAAACATGGTTATATGCATCTTAATAATATTAAGTTTCCCCTCTTTATGTTGAGAATTTTGAAGTTACTCGTGTTTTATCTTCCTATGCTTGTCACTTTGTTCTTCATGAATTTATTTGTGTACAAGATTCCTTTTCATAGGAAGTGGGTTAGGCTCAAATTTGTTTCATACTTGCTTTTTGATGCTCTCTTTTGCTTCAACTCTCATCCTTATGTGAGCATCATTAAAATTGCTGAGCCCATCTTAATGGCTATAAAGAAAGCACTTCTTGGGAGATAACCCATGTCTTTATTTTGCTACTGTTTTATTGTGTCTTGGAAGTTGTTACTACTATAGCAATCTCTCCTTATCTTATTTTATTGCATTGTTGTGCCAAGTAAAGTCTTTGATAGTAGGGTTGATACTAGATTTGGATTACTGCGCAGAAACAGATTTCTGTCTGTCACGAATTTGGGCATGGTTCTCTGTAGGTAACTCAGAAAAATCTGCCAATTTACATGCGTGATCCTCAGATATGTACGCAACTTTCATTCAATTTGAGCATTTTCATCTGAGCAAGTCCAGTGCCTCTTAAAAATTCATCTTTACGGACTGTTCTGTTTTGACAGATTCTGTCTTTTATTTCGCATTGCCTCTTTTGCTGTGTTGGATGGATTTCTTTGTTCCATTAACTTCCAGTAGCTTTGGGCAATGTCCAGAAGTGTTAAGAATGATTGTGTTACCTCTGAACATGTGAATTTTTGATTATGCACTAACCCTCTAATGAGTTTGCTTTAAGTTTGGTGTGGAGGAAGTTTTCAAGGGTCAAGAGAGGAGAATGATATACTATGATCAAGAAGAGTGAAAAGTCTAAGCTTGGGGATGCCCCCGTGGTTCATCCCTGCATATTTCAAGAAGACTCAAGCGTCTAAGCTTGGGGATGCCCAAGGCATCCCCTTCTTCATCGACAACTTATCAGGTTTCTTTTCTTGAAACTATATTTTTATTCGGTCACATCTTATGTGCTTTATTTGGAGCGTCTGTGTGCTTTTATTTTCGTTTTGTTATTTTCATTCTCTGAATAAATGCTTGTGTGGGAGAGAGACACGGTCCGCTGGTTCATATGAACACATGAGTTCTTAGCTTTTAATGTTCATGGCGAAGGTTGAAACTGCTTCGTTAATTGTTATATGGTTGGAAACAGAAAATGCTACATGTGGTAATTGGTATAATGTCTTGAATAATTTGATACTTGGCAATTGTTGTGCTCATATAGATCATGTTTAAGCTCTTGCATCATGTACTTTGCACCTATTAATGAAGAACTACATAGAGCTTGTTGAAATTTAGTTTGCATGATTGGTCTCTCTATGGTCTAGATATTTTCTGGTTAAGGTGTTTGAACAACAAGGAAGACAGTGTAGAGTCTTATAATGCTTGCAATATGTTCTTATGTAAGTTTTGCTGTACCGGTTTATACTTGAGTTTGCTTCAAATAACCTTGCTAGCCAAAACCTTGTATTGAGAGGGATTCTTCTCGTGCATCCAAATCCTTGAGCCAAAAACTATGCCATTTGTGTCCACCATACCTACCTACTACATGGTATTTCTCCGCCATTCCAAAGTAAATTGCTTGAGTGCTATCTTTAAACAATTCAAAACTTATTACCTCTTATTTGTGTCAATGTTTTATAGCTCATGAGGAAGTATGTGGTGTTTATCTTTCAATCTTGTTGGGCAACTTTCACCAATGGACTAGTGGCTTCATCCGCTTATCCAATAATTTTGCAAAAAGAGCTGGCAATGGGGTTCCCAGCCCCGAATTAATTAACTTTCATAAAGTTACAAATAGACACTCCTCCATGGTATGTGATTGTTGGTCGGCACCCGAGGATTCGGTTAGCCATGGCTTGAGAAAGCAAAGGTGGGGAGGAGTGTCATCTAAATAAAACTAAAATAAAAAGGCACTCCTTCATGGTATGAGATTGTTGGCAGGCACCCGAGGATTCGGTTAGCCATGGTTTATGAAAGCAAGGTTGGAAGGAGTGCCACCCAAAAATAAAATTTCATGGGAGCCGCTCTTTGAAAGTCTGTCTGGCAGGGGGGTTAGAGTGCCCACTACCATTCGTTGACAACAACAAACACCTCTCAAAACTTTACTTTTTATGCTATCTTTATGTTTTCAAAATAAAAGCTCTAGCACAAATATAGCAATCAATGCTTCCCTCTGCGAAGGGCCTTTCTTTTACTTTATGTTGAGTCAGTTTACCTACTTCTTTCCATCTTAGAAGCAAACACTTGTATCAACTGTGTGCATTAATTCTTACATGTTTACCTATTGCATTCATCATATTACTTTGTGTTGACAATTATCCATGAGATATACATGTTGAAGTTGAAAGCAACCGCTGAAACTTATATCTTCCTTTGTGTTGCTTCAAAGCTTTCTACTAAGAATTTATTGCCTTATGAGTTAACTCCTATGCAAGTCTTATTGATGCTTGTCATGAAAGTACTATTCATGAAAAGTCTTTGCTATATGATTCAGTTGTTTAATCATTGTCTTACCATTGCTTCGAATCACTTCATTCACCTCATATGCTTTACAATAGTATTGATCAAGATTACGATAGCATGTCACTTCAGAAATTATCATTGTTATCGTTTACCTACTCGAGGGCGAGTAGGACTAAGCTTGGGGATGCTTGATACGTCTCAAACGTATCTATAATTTCTTATGTTCCATGCTTGTTTTATGACAATACCTACATGTTTTGTTCACACTTTATATCGTTTTGATGCGTTTTCCGGAACTAACCTATTAACGAGATGCCGAAGTGCCAGTTCCTGTTTTCTGCTGTTTTTGGTTTCAGAAATCCTAGTAAGGAAATATTCTCGGAATTGGACGAAATCAACGCCCAGCATCTTAGAATTCCACGAAGCTTCCAGAACACCCGAGAGCCACCAGAGGAGAGCCACAGGGGGCCCACACAAGGGGCTAGCGCGGCCTGGCTAGGGCCCACGCCCCCTATTGTGTGGCGGCTCCGTACCCCCTCCGACTCCGCCTCTTCGCCTATTTAAAGGTCCCTGACCTAAATCTTCGATACGGAAAAGCCACAGTACGAGAAACCTTCCAGAGCCGCCGCCATCGCGAAGCCAAGATCTGGGGGACAGGAGTCTCTGTTCCGGCATGCCGCCGGGACGGGGAAGTGCCCCCGGAAGCCATCTCCATCGACACCACCGCCATCTTCACCGCCATCGCTGTCTCCATGATGAGGAGGGAGTAATTCTCCCCTGGGGCTGAGGGCTCTACCGTAGCTAAGTGGTTCATCTCTCTCTTTGTGATCTAGTTGTGTTGCTCTGGTGATGTTATTAAAGTAGTCTATTCCTCCTCCATGATGTAATGTTGATAGTGTGTGCATCATGAAGTACTTGGTGTAGGTTATGATTGTGATCTCTTGTAGATTATGAAGTTAACTATTACTATAATGGTATTGATGTGATCTATTCCCCCTTTCATAGCTGATGTTGACAGTGTGCATGCTATGTTAGTACTCGGTATAATTGCGTTGGTCTATCATGCACTCTAAGGTTATTTAAATATGAACATCGAATGTTGTGGAGCTTGTTAACTCTGGCATTGAGGTGCTCTTGTAGCCCTACACAATTAATGGTGTTTGTCATCCAACAAGAGAGTGTAGAGTGGTTTTATTATGTGATCAATGTTGAGAGTGTCCACTAGTGAAAGTATGATCCCTAGGCCTTGTTTCCAAATATCGAATCTCCGTTTATTTACTGTTCTGTTACATGTTTGCTTGCTGCCATATTTTATTCAGATTGCTATTACCACTCATATACATCCATACTACTTGTATTTCACTATCTCTTCGCCGAACTAGTGCACCTATACATCTGACAAGTGTATTAGGTGTGTTGGGGACACAAGAGACTTCTTGTATCGTGATTGCAGGGTTGCTTGAGAGGGATATCTTTGACCTCTTCCTCCCTGAGTTCGATAAACCTTGGGTGATCCACTTAAGGGAAACTTGCTGCTGTTCTACAAACCTCTGCTCTTGGAGGCCCAACACTGTCTACAAGAATAGAAGCACACGTAGACATCAAGCACTTTTCTGGCGCCGTTGCCGGGAAGGAAAGGTAAAAGGCACTCACACTCCAGTCCCAGGTAACTAAGTTATTTTCTGTTGCCGTTGTAAGTGCTCGAAGCTATTTCCTTTAGATCCTGCAATTGCATCTTTTTGTCTCTTGTTTTACACTAGTAAGGCTTAATGGAAGACAACAACAAAATGAGAGATCTTTATGAACTTTATCTTGAATTAGGACATGATGTGTTTGAAGAGAAAATTAAAAAACCCATGGAACTTATGCATGCTAATGGGAATGTTATTAGTATGAATGCTTTGAACACCATTGTTGATAATGCTATGGAAGAATAGAAGCACACGTAGACATCAGATGACATGCGGGTCCCATGAGTCAGCAGCTTACTCAAACGTTTCCAAGGCGGCAGGGGATCAAAATAAAAAGGAAATAGCCAAAAATCAGAGGGTGAAAAAAATAAAGAAAATAAACTTTTATAGTACATAGAGGATGACATGCGGGTCCCATGAGCCAGTAGGTTCCTCAATGTTTCAAACGTGGCATGAGATCGAAAGAAAAAGGCAAGTGACCAAATATCAGGATCCAAAAATAATTCAAGAAAAGAAACTTGATTGGACATAGAGGATGACATGCGGGTCTGATGCGTGTAGTTGACACGTCCGTTGGGAACCCCAAGAGGAAGGTGTGATGCGCACAGTAGCAAGTTTCCCTTTGTAAGAAACCAAGGTTTAATCGAACCAGTAGGAGTCAAGAAGCACGTTGAAGGTTGATGGTGGAGGAATGTAGTGTGGCGCAACACCAGGGATTCCGGCGCCAACGTGGAACCTGCACAAAACAATCACAGAACTTTGCCCCAACGTAACAGCGAGGTTGTCAATCTCACCGGCTTGTTGTAAACAAAGGATTAGATGTATAGTGTGGATGATGATGTTTGTTTGCGAAGAACAGTAAAGAACAATTGCAGTAGATTGTATTTCAGATGTAAGGAATAGGACCGGGGTCCACAGTTCACTAGTGGTGTCTCTCCCATAAGATAGCAGATGTTGGGTGAACAAATTACAGTCGGGCAATTGACAAATAAAGAAGGCATAACAATGCACATACATATATCATGATGAGTACTATGAGATTTAATCAGGGCATTACGACAAAGTACATAGACCGCCATCCAGCATGCATCTATGCCTAAAAAGTCCACCTTCAGGTTATCATCCGACCCCCCTCCAGTATTAAGTTGTAAACAACAGACAATTGCATTAAGTATGGTGCGTAATGTAATCAACACAAATATCCTTAGACAAAGCATCGATGTTTTATCCCTAGTGGCAACAGCACATCCACAACCTTAGAACTTTACATTGTCCCAGATTTAATGGAGGCATGAACCCACTATCGAGCATAAATACTCCCTCTTGGAGTCACAAGTATCAACTTGGCCAGAGCCTCTACTAGCAACGGAGAGCATGCAAGAACATAAACAACATATATGATAGATTGATAATCAACTTGACATAGTATTCAATATTCATCGGATCCCAACAAACACAACATGAAGGATTACAAATAGACGATCTTGATCATGATAGGCAGCTCACAAGATCGAACATGATAGCACAATGAGGAGAAGACGACCATCTAGCTACTGCTATGGACCCATAGTCCAGGGGTGAACTACTCACACATCGATCCGGAGGCGATCATGGCGTTGAAGAGACCTCCGGGAGATGATTCCCCTCTCCGGCAGGGTGCCGGAGGCGATCTCCTGAATCCCCCGAGATGGGATTGGCGGCGTCTCTGGAAGGTTTTCCGTATCGTGGCTCTCGGTACTGGGAGTTTCGCGACAGAGGCTTTAAGTAGGCGGAAGGGCAGGTCAGGGGGCCACACGAGGGCCCCACACAACAGGCCGGCGTGGCCAAGGCCCAGGCCGCGCCGCCCTAGTGTGTGGCCACCTCGTGGCCCCACTTCATTTCCTCTTCGGACTTCTGGAAGCTTCGTGGAAAAATAGGCCCCTGGGCGTTGATTTCGTCCAATTCCGAGAATATTTCCTTACTAGGATTTCTGAAACCAAAAACAGCAGAAAACATCAACTGGCTCTTCGGCATCTCGTCAATAGGTTAGTGCCGGAAAATGCATAAATATGACATATAATGTGTATAAAACATGTGAGTATCATCATAAAAGTAGCATGGAACATAAGAAATTATAGTTACGTTTGGGACGTATCAAGCATCCCCAAGCTTAGTTCCTACTCGCCCGCGAGTAGGTAAACGATAACAAAGATAATTTCTGAAGTGACATGCTATCATAATCTTAATCATACTATTGTAAGCATATGAGATGAATGCAGCGATTCGAAGCAATGATGAAGATAATGAGTAAACAAATGAATCATATAGCAAAGACTTTTCATGAATAATACTTTCAAGACAAGCATCAATAAGACTTGCATAACAGTTAACTCATAAAGCAATAAATTCTAAGTATAGGCATTGAAGCAACACAAAGGAAGATATAAGTTTCAGCGGTTGCTTTCAACTTCAACATGTATATCTCATGGATAATTGTCAACACAAAGTAATATAACAAGTGCAATAGGTAAACATGTAAGAATCAATGCACACAGTTGATACAAGTGTTTGCTTCTAAGATAGAAAGAATAGGCAAACTGACTCAACAATAAAGTAAAAGATAGGCCCTTCGTAGAGGGAAGCATTGATTACTATATTTGTGCTAGAGCTTTTCATTTTGAAAACAAGAAACAATTTTGTCAACGGTAGTAATAGAGCATATGAGTTATGTATAAGACATCTTATAAGTTGCAAGCCTCATGCATAGTATACTAATAGTGCTCGCACCTTGTCCTAATTAGCTTGGGTTAACACGGATTATCATTGCATAGCATATGTTTCAACCAAGTGTCACAAAGGGGTACCTCTATGTCACTTTGTACAAAGGTCTAAGGAGAAAGCTCGCATTGGATTTCTCGCTTTTGATTATTCTCAACTTAGACATCCATACCGGGACAACATAGACAACAGATAATGGACTCCTCTTTTAATGCTTAAGCATTAAACAACAGATAATATTATCATAAGAGATTGAGGATTAGCTGTCCACACTGAAACTTCCACCATGAATCATGGCTTTAGTTAGCGGCCCAATGTTCTTCTCTAACAGTATGCATACTCAAACCATTTGATTGTGAAAACCGCCCTTACTTCAGACAAGACGAACATGCATAGCAACTCACATGATATTCAACAAAGGTAAAAGAGTTGATGGCGTCCCCAGAAAACATGGTTACCGCTCAACAAGCAACTTACTAAGAAATAAGACACATAAGTACATATTCTTCACCACGATAGTTTTTAAGCTATTTTGTCCCATGAGCTATATATTGTAAAGGTAAAGAATAGAAATTTTAAAGTTAGCACTCAAGTAATGTACTTTGGAATGGCGGAGAAATACCATGTGGTAGGTAGGTATGGTGGACACAAATGGCATAGTATTTGGCTCAAGGATTTGGATGCACGAGAAGAATTCCTCTCAATACAAGGCTAGGCTAGCAAGGTTGTTTGAAGCAAACTCAAGTATGAAATGGTGCAGCAAGACTCACATATAAACATATTGTAAGCATTATAAGACTTTACATCGTCTCCTTGTTGTTCAAACACCTCTACCAGAAAATATCTAGACTTAGAGAGAACAATCATGCAAACCAAATTTTAACATGCTCTATGTAGTTATTCATTAATGGGTACAAGGTACATGATGCAAGAGCTTAAACATGATCTATATGAGCACAACAATTGCCAAGTATCACATTATTCAAGATATTATACATTTTTCCACATGCGGCATTTTCCGTTTCCAACCATATATCAATGAATGAAATAGTCCAACTTTCGCAATGAACATTAAAGATAAAGCTAAGAACATATGTGTTCATACGAAACAACGGAGCGTGTCTCTCTCCCAAACAAAGAATGCTAGGATCCGATTTTATTCAAACAAAAACAAAAACAAAAACAAACAGACGCTCCAAGTAAAGCACATAAGATGTGACGGAATAAAAATATAGTTTCACTAGAGGAACCTGATAATGTTGTCGATGAAGAAGGGGATGCCTTGGGCATCCCCAAGCTTAGATGCTTGGGTCTTCTTAAAATATGCAGGGATGAACCACGGGGGCATCCCCAAGCTTTGACTTTTCACTCTTCTTGATCATATTATATCATCCTCCTCTCTTGACCCTTGAAAACTTCCTCCACACCAAACTCAAAACAAACTCATTAGAGGGTCAGTGCATAATTCATATATTCAGAGGTGACACAATCATTCTTAACACTTCTGGACATTGCACAAAGCTACTGAAAGTTAATGGAACAAAGAAATCCATCAAACATAGCAAAACAGGCAATGCGAAATAAAAGGCAGAATCTGTCAAAACAGAACAGTCCGTAAAGACGAATTTTACAGGGGCACTAAACTTGCTCATATGAAAATGCTCAAATTGAATGAAAGTTGCGTACATATCTGAGGATCACGCACGTAAATTTGCAGATTTTTCTGAGTTACCTACAGAGAATTCTGCCCAGATTCGTGACAGCAAGAAATCTGTTCCTACGCAGTAATCCAAATCTAGTATTGACTTTACTATCAAAGACTTTACTTGGCACAACAATGCAATAAAATAAAGTTAAGGAGAGGTTGCTACAGTAGTAACAACTTCCAAGACTCAAATAAAATAGTAACAAAATAAAAACATGGCTTATCTCCCAAGAAGTTCTTTCTTTATAGCCATTAAGATGGGCTCAGCAATTTTAATATGCACTCCCAAGAAATAAGAGTTGAAGCAAAAGAGAGCATCAAGAAGCAAATTAGAAACACTTTTAAGTCTAACCCACTTCCTATGAAAAGGAATCTTGTAAATAAACAAGTCATGTAAGCATAATGCAACAAGCATAGAAAGATAAAACAAGTGTAACTTCAAGATTTTCAGCACAAAGAGGGGAAACTTAATATTATTAAGATGCATATAACCATGTTTCCCTCTCTCATAAAGATTTTCAGTAGCATCATGAACAAACTCAACAATATAACTATCAAATGAAACATTCTTATCATGAGCTACATGCATAAAATTGTTACTCTCCACATAAGCATAATCAATTTTATTAGTTGTAGTGGGAGCAAATTCAACAAAGTAGCTATCATTATTATTCTCATCAAGTGTAGGAGGCATAGTATAATAATAATAAAATTTACTCTCCATAGTAGGCGGCACCAAAAGACCACTATCATTATAATCATCATAAATAGGAGGCAAAGTATCATCAAAGAAAATTTTCTCCTCAATGCTTGGGGGACTAAAAATATCATGCTCATCAAAGCCAGCTTCCCCAAGCTTAGAATTTTCCATAGCATTAGCAACAATGGTGTTCAAAGCATTCATACTAATAACATTCCCATTATCATGCATATAAAGTTCCATGGGTTTTTTAATTCTCTCTTCAAACACATCATGTCCTAATTCAAGATAAATACTATAAAGATCTCTAATATTTTTGTTGTTTTCCATTAAGCCTAACTAGTGTAATCACTCAACTTAGTGTTCTCAGGAGTATTCATTCTAGCAGTAGTAACTAAAGCAAGCTAAATAAAGAAAATGCAAGTAACTGATTTTGTTGTGTTTTTGATATGGAGAACAAGACAGTAAATAAAGTAAAACTAGCAACTAATTTTTTTGTGTTTTGTTTTAGTGCAGCAAACAAAGTAGTAAATAAAATAAAGCAAGACAAAAACAAAGTAAAGAGATTGGAAGTGGAGACTCCCCTTGCAGCGTGTCTTGATCTCCCCGGCAACGGCGCCAGAAATTTGCTTGATGTGTGTAGTTGACACGTCCGTTGGGAACCCCAAGAGGAAGGTGTGATGCGCACAGTAGCAAGTTTCCCTCAGTAAGAAACCAAGGTTTAATCGAACCAGTAGGAGTCAAGAAGCACGTTGAAGGTTGATGGCGGAGGAATGTAGTGCGGCGCAACACCAGGGATTCCGGCGCCAATGTGGAACCTGCACAACACAATCACAGAACTTTGCCCCAACGTAACAGCGAGGTTGTCAATCTCACCGGCTTGCTGTAAACAAAGGATTAGATGTATAGTGTGGATGATGATGTTTGTTTGCAAAGAACAGTAAAGAACAATTGCATTAGATTTTATTTCAGATGTAAGGAATAGGACCGGGGTCCACAGTTCACTAGTGGTGTCTCTCCCATAAGATAGCAGATGTTGGGTGAACAAATTACAGTTGGGCAATTGACAAATAAAGAAGGCATAACAATGCACATACATATATCATGATGAGTACTATGAGATTTAATCAGGGCATTTCGACAAAGTACATAGACCGCCATCCAGCATGCATCTATGCCTAAAAAGTCCACCTTCAGGTTATCATCCGAACCCCCTCCAGTATTAAGTTGTAAACAACAGACAATTGCATTAAGTATGGTGCGTAATGTAATCAACACAAATATCCTTAGACAAAGCATCAATGTTTTATCCCTAGTGGCAACAGCACATCCACAACCTTAGAACTTTCTATCACTGTCCCAGATTTAATGGAGGCATGAACCCACTATCGAGCATAAATACTCCCTCTTGGAGTCACAAGTATCAACTTGGCCAGAGCCTCTACTAGCAACGGAGAGCATGCAAGAACATAAACAACATATATGATAGATTGATAATCAACTTGACATAGTATTCAATATTCATCGGATCCCAACAAACACAACATGAAGGATTACAAATAGACGATCTTGATCTTGATAGGCAGCTCACAAGATCGAACATGATAGCACAATGAGGAGAAGACGACCATCTAGCTACTGCTATGGACCCATAGTCCAGGGGTGAACTACTCACACATCGATCCGGAGGCGATCATGGCGATGAAGAGACCTCCGGGAGATGATTCCCCTCTCCGGCAGGGTGCCGGAGGCGATCTCCTGAATCCCCCGAGATGGGATTGGCGGCGGTGGCGTCTCTGGAAGGTTTTCCGTATCGTGGCTCTCGGTACTGGGGGTTTCGTGTCAACACCCGGATTTTTAAGTCCGAATGCCTATTATGTCATACATCGCAATCCCAGGAATATTGTTGTTGCGAGGCATAATAGTTAAGTATCACAGTCATCATTCATTACAAACCATAAGTCTTACAAATTTGGAATCACATGATCCATATTACACGAATAGTTGATCTATCGATCAACGAACAAACACAAGTTCATAGTTCAACATAGCGGAAGCGTAAGATACAAGGACTCTCGAGTCCACAGGCCAACGCTTGACGTCGGAAGGCGCTTAGTGGTCGTAGGCGTCCTGCTGGTCATCTCCTTGGTCATCTTCATACTCTGGCCATTTGAATAGCCAGGGACAAAGCCGTGAGTACGTTGAGTACTCGCAAACGAATACTAATGAAAGTGCTAGACATTCTAGTAGGGTTTGCTAAGCTCTAGTTTATTTGCATAAAGCTAGTTTTAGTTCACAAAGTTTTGAGAAAAGCTTACTCAAGTGCTAACTAACTCAAGTGGGAACATTAGTGTCATTCCCACCATTCAAGTGGTGAATTCAATTCAATCCACCACAAGTCATTTCACCATCACCTTTCAACATCATTTTCAAAGATATGACATCGGAAACTGTATGGCATTTCCAACCGTCCGTAACCGTGGACGCGGCTATTCGAATAGGTTTACACTCTGCAGAGGTTGCACACTTGTGCCACAACATTTGATTTCATCCGTCGGGATTTCCCCGAATACTCGTAACACAGTACGCGGATCATCAACCATAACCTTTCACTTACGAACCCTAGTATGAGCACCTCTCCCCATGAGCTTGGCCTCCCAGTGAAGACCAACATCAACTTTGGGAACTGCACAGGGCTTGGGCCGGACATTCACCTCATTTCGCATCATATCGTATCGTTTCTTTTGTGGTAGAGGCAGCTTTTGGCATAACCCCGATGACGCTTGTTTAGAGGGAACCCATACTAAGACGCATAAACTTCCAGTTAAGCCCTACCCATAATCAGGTATTGTGGGGGTACTTGAGAATTGGAAAGGTATCGCATTCAAACCAACATCATGTTTTATCAAAAATCACCATCTTCTCTTGGTCATATTCACCTTCAAAAATCATTCAATGGAATGCATCTTCATTCCAAGGTTTCAAACTCTTTTCAAAATCACAAGGTTCCCATCTAGAGTAGTCAAGTTTAGTTTATTAGCACTAGCTCTAATTCATGAGGGGTGCTATCTTGCTTTGCTTGGAAGAGACTAACTCACTACTCTAGTACCCAGCTTGTACTTCGACCAAAGTTAACTATAAAAGTAAATCATTTAGAAAACCAGTAAAAACTTGGGATGGGTTCACATAAGAAAAGATAAGAAACATGGTGCCATGCCCCAAGGGGCTTTGCACTTTGCAAGAGTAAAAGCTTGCATAGTAATTTAGCTTGCCTTGGTAGTTCTCAAACTGTTCCTCCTCCTCCTCCTGGTAGCAACCTTCTTCTTCGGCGTACTCTCCGGTGCTACCGTCTAAATTTGAATACGAGTATAATTACTCACTAATTCAATGGCTATTCCATACATCACAAATAAACACACAAACTACTCTATGCACACACATAAATAAACTAGGGTGCATGGGTTGTGGGATTTAAATAGAATTTGTATTCCATAGGGTTCTTGAGAAATAATTTCCTCTCATTGAACTCTTCTTAAGATTTAATCTCTTCAACAATCATGGATGAACTCATCTTGACCTAAGTCAAATGTTCATCATCATCATCATTTGGGAGAATGATTTAAATGAGGTGGAACACCTCATACCATTTAAATAACACTACATTTGATTTAAATCTCAAGAATTTCATATAAGAGAGTTTGGAACCAGGGGTCCAAACATCCCATGAATTCATGTGAGACAAGTTTAAATGAAGTATAAGACTTCACACAATTTAACTTTAATAGTTTTGGACAATATCAACTAGTTAAACTAGTCAAAATATCCATTCACTAAACCATGGCATGATCATGCAAAGTGACCACACCATTTTATTGCATAAACAATTAGTGTAAGTCAAATGTGAGCTATTAGAGTTGGAATTAACTTAATAAATATTTTGGTTGATTTTTAATAATTATTTGAATAGGGAAAAGTCCCTGCCTTGTTATTTTTGTCACATTAATTCTACAAAGAAATTGACCATGAGGCCAGTGGCATTGGATAGAGAATTTCAGTGGCTTTCTAACAATATCAAAAACACTAAATTTGGTTTAGCCAATTTGAAACTATTTAATTTCAAAGTTTGTGCAGTATTGGAAAATGTTTGGAAAAGTTTAAAACGAATTTGAATTAAACAGGCCGGCGGGAAACCAACGTGGGCCGAAATGGTTTAAACAGGCCCAAGGCCAGCCCAGCCACGGTCCAGCGCCGCGCGGGCTGCCTGACAGAGGGTCCCGCAGGTCAGCGGCGTTTAAAACCCGAACGGTACGAGCGACGTGGCGCGTTGGATTAGAAGGCAATCCAACGGCGCACGGTCGTCGTCTTCTCCGGCGAGAAGCAGAGGTTCGGGCGGCGAGCCTAGGGGGTGGGAGAGCTAACCAGGGCTCCCGCGGTGGCTGGCAGTGTGCGTGATGTAGATGTGGAAGACGGTGGTTCTCCTGGTACCGGCGGCGACTCCTGGATCGGCTCCAATCGACGGCGGCGAGGTGCGGTACTGGCGGGCTCCGATCTTCAAATTGGAGCAGCTCCGGCGACAATCGAGCGAGTGGTTGGGTGGAGGAGAAGCAGTGGAGGATGGTGAACGAGATGGTGTGCTCAGCTTCGTCCGAGGAACGCCGTATTTATAGATGGCCAAGGGTGCCGCGTGGCCGTGAAGAAGTCGACCGAGGTGCGGCGGTTCCGGCGAGGTGTTGGGCTAGGCAAGGGTGCTACGGTGTTCTCCTCGTCCAGGCGAATACGCAGATGGCAACGGCGCGGTCGGGCGGCGTCTGTAGGCGACGCATTGCTTCCGTGTCTGCCGTGCTGGTCGCGGGATCGCGTCGTCGTCTCCGGCGGCGGCGGGCACGGGTCGTGGTCTTGGCCATGTCTGGCGACGTCCTGGTGGCGCGTGCGTGCTCAACGGCTAGTCAGGGAGGCCAGGGCGTGCTCGTGGTGGTGGCGCGGCACG
Source organism: Lolium perenne (assembly GCF_019359855.2). Lineage (NCBI taxonomy): Eukaryota > Viridiplantae > Streptophyta > Magnoliopsida > Poales > Poaceae > Lolium > Lolium perenne. Next base: position 123,689,215 of record NC_067245.2, on the reverse strand, counting down.
TGGCCAGTGTGTGTCCGCGTCGGGCACACGCGCGGCGCGAGCGGCGTCCAGGGCGTGTGTGGGCGCGCGTCGTCCGGCCAATGTCGAGCTCCTCCTCGACCAGGGCTGTGCTAGGCGAGGCTAGGCAGTGTGGTGGCGTCTGTGGCGAGGGGGCCAGGGTTGGCAAGCAAGGGAGAGGGGGAGGCTCGGCATGGTGATGCCATGGCCGGCATGGCCATGCCATGCACTCTAGCTCCTCCTCCTTAGCTCCACTATGTTTCCTTTAGGGTTAGAGGGGGCATGGGAACCATTTGGTGCAATTTGGGGTAGGTTAGTTTGAGTAGATCACTATTTGCTATAGTGTGTGAATAGTGTTCAAATTTGGAAAATACAAAAATGTCCAAATTTGAAATACTTCAAATGGTGAACCTTTTTGAAAAGTGAGTGTTGGGATAAGTTGTAATTGACCAGAGATGAATGGAGGTGGTGGTGGAAAAATTAGATTTCAAATTTTGGCCAATATGGCTAAGGGGAGATTGTTGAACTTATTATAAAGTTGCAACTTTGGATGAGCATAGCTAGTGATCAAAGATGAATTTGGCAGGGTGATCTTCATCAAAGTTGTTCACCTTGATGTTGACTTTGAAATGGTGCAAAGAGTTAGCAAAGATTGGTTTGGGAAAATTGAATTGCAGGGGCTCAAAGTGGTGATCAGACTAAAATTGGCAGATTTGGCCATCATCACATGTGAGTGGGAAAAGTGTTGGAAATTCATTTGAATTGTGAACCCTTGATTCCAAAAGTTGTAATAAGTGTTTAACAACATTATTCAACTAATGGTGAAGACCAAATAGGTCTAGGGTCAAAATTTATAAAAATGCCATAGGGCATATGTGAGGGTTTTTAGGGTTTTGCCTTTTATTTGATTTTCTTCCTATTTGATTTATTTGGTTGGTGATCTTCATATGATCACTCTAGGGTTTTAGAGCACATCAAAATACAAGTAATAACAATCATCATGGCATATCACTCAAATGCACAAGTCCTATGCATGGTACTATATGCAAAAGAAAAGTTTTTGTTGGTTTGAAATTTTGCTTTCTGGGATTCTCTAACTTTCTTTTTCATTGAAATTTGGGGTGTTACAAACCCTTCCCCCTTACAAAAGATCTCGTCCCGAGATCAAAAAGAAAGTTAGGTACTAAAGAGATCTGGGTACTCCTTCTTCATGAAGTCTTCGCGTTCCCATGTGGCTTCATCCTCGGTATGATTGCTCCATTGGATCTTTAGAAACTTGATGCTTCGGGTGCGGGTGGTTCTGTACGCTTCTTCTAGGATGCGAATCGGCACTTCACGGTAAGTCAGATCCTAGTTGATATCCACCGATCGGTGATCGATGTTCTTGAACACTTCGGTCTTCTCAGGGACTTCAAGACATTTCCGGAGAAGTGAGATGTGAAAAACGTCGTGCACAGCCGACATTTCTTCAGGCAACTCCAGTTGATAAGATACTTCACCTCGGCGGCTGAGGACTTGGAAAGGTCCCACATAGCGAGGTGCAAGCTTTCCTTTCAGCTGAAACCTTTGCATCCCTTTCAAGGGGGATACCTTGAGATAGACGAAATCTCCGATCTCAAAGGTCATCTCCCGACGTCTCTTGTCGGCGTAGCTCTTCTGTCTGGATTGCGCAGTCTTGAGATACTCGCGAATCTTGTGAACCTTCTCTTCTGCTTCACGAAGAACGTCTGGGCCGAAAACTTGACTCTCTCCGACTTCTGACCAGTTCAGGGGGGTACGGCACTTCCTTCCGTACAAGGCTTCAAAGGGGGCCATCTGTAGGCTGGCTTGGTAACTATTGTTGTAGGAGAATTCTGCGTAAGGCAGGCAGTCTTCCCACTTGGATCCGTATTCCAGTACGCAGGCTCTAAGCATGTCTTCCGGGATCTGGTTTACTCTCTCGGTCTGTCCGTCGGTCACGAGGGTGATAGGCGGTGCTGAAATTTAGGCGAGTGCCTAGTCCTTCATGCACCTTACGCAGAACCTTGAGGTGAACTGTGATCCTCATTCGACACTATCGATTTGGGGGTTCCGTGCAAAGCAACTATTCTGGAGATGTAAAGTTCCGCTAACTTGGGGCCTTGATAGGTGGTTTTGACGGCGATGAAATGGGCGACTTTGGTCAATCTATCGACCACTACCCATATAGACACTTAGCGATATAGCTACCGATCTCTCTCTTCATTCCGTGCCACCAAAATTGTTCCTTTAGGTCCTGGTACATCTTGGTACCTCCGGGGTGGATTGAGTAAAGGGTGTCATGGGCTTCTTGCAAGATGACTTGTTTCAAGTCAGAGTCCGATGGTACGCAGAGACGTTCTTTGTACCAAAGCACTCCGGCTTCGTCAATGGTGAATCCAGGGGCTTTTCCTGCGGCTATCTGTTTCTTGATTCCGTCAATGCTAGCGTTGTCCTTCTGGGCTTCCTTGATCTGACCAATCAAGGTGGGTTGCAGTTCTATGCTGGCTAGGAATCCTTCACTTACAAGATCAAGTCTGAACTGTTCAAACTCTTGGTGCAAACTGGGTTGTTCGGTTGCGAGCATGGAGTTCAACTGGCACGGCAGTCGACTCAAAGCATCCGCTACCACATTGGCCTTGCCGGGGTGGTAGTGAATCTCCATGTCGTAATCCTTGATCAATTCGATCCATCGGCGTTGTCTCATGTTCAACTCTTTCTGGGTGAATATATATTTGAGGCTTTTGTGGTCGGAGTATATCTCGCATCGATTACCCATGAGGTAATGACGCCAAACTTTCAAGGCTAAGACCACGGCTGCCAGCTCGAGGTCATGGGTTGGGTAGTTCTGCTCATGTTGCTTGAGTTGTCTAGAAAGGTAGGACACAACCTTGCCTTCTTGCATAAGCACGCATCCAAGTCCAGTCTTGGAGGCGTCGCAATATACGTCAAAGGGCTTTGCGATATCTGGCATGATCAGGATTGGGGATGTTGTCAGTCTACTCTTGAGCTGTTGAAAGCTCTCTTCACACTTGTCGGTCCACTCAAACTTTCTGTCCTTTTTCAGCAGTTGGGTCATTGGTCGAGCGATGCTCGAGAAACCTTCGACAAATCTGCGGTAATATCCGGCTAATCCAAGAAAAGCGCGGACCTCGGTTTGTGTGGTTGGGGCTTTCCATTCCATAACAGTTTTGATTTTGGCGGGATCTACGGCAATTCCTCCTGCAGACAAGATGTGTCCGAGGAATCCAACTTCTTCCAGCCAAAACTCACACTTGCTAAACTTGGCGTACAACTGGTGCTGTCTAAGGGTTTCTAGGACAATCTCCAAATGCTGTTCATGTTCCTCTTCGGACTTGGAGTAGACCAGAATGTCGTCGATGAAAACAACGACAAACTTGTCCAAAAAGTTCATGAAGATCTTATTCATGAGATTCATGAAATAAGCGGGGGCATTGGTCAATCCAAACGACATGACGTTGTACTCATACAACCCATATCTGGTGGTAAAGGCAGTTTTTGGAATGTCGGTGGCTCGGATCTTCAGTTGGTGGTATCCAGTTCTAAGATCAATCTTCGAGAAAACTCGGGATCCGGTGAGTTGGTCAAACAAGTCTTCAATCTTGGGTAAGGGGTATTTGTTTTTGATGGTGACATCGTTAAGTTTACGATAGTCCGTGCATAAACGATTTGCACCATCCTTCTTGTCGACAAACAAGACGGGGGATCTCCAGGGGGATGCACTTGGTCTGATCAAACCTTTGGCTAACATGTCATCTATTTGCTTCTTCAGCTCCACAAGCTCGGCTGCGTTCATGCTGTAGGCTCTCTGGGCGATGGGTCCAGTTCCAGGGATTAACTCGATGATAAACTCGATATCCCGGTCCGGGGGCATACCGGGTAGATCATCCGGAAACACATCAGGGTAGCGACAAACGACCCTGATTTGATCCAGAGTTGGCTTGGATACACTTTGGTTGCGGTAAATTTTGGGTAGTTTTTCAGAGACGTGCTCAACTACGATACCGGTGCTGCTAGTCATGGTTATGGCTTTCTTGGCGCAGTCTATCAACCCATTGTGCTTGGACATCCAGTCCATTCCTAGGACAACTTCCAAACCTTTGGTTCCAAGTATGATTAGATTTGCAAAGAAATCTACATCATGGATTCTGATGGGCACATTTTTGCAAAATTTTCTGGCTTTGGTGGTTGACCCGGGGATTTGAACTATCATAACGTGCTTCAAACTGAGGGGTTGAATTTTACTTGTTGATGCAAAATCTTCGGTGACAAAGGAATGCGATGCTCCGGAATCAAACAACACTCTAGCAGGGGTGTGATTGACAGAAAACATACCCAGCACAACATCTGGTGCTTCCTGGGCTTCTTCGGCGTTCATGTGGTAGAGGCGGCCATTGCGGTTGTTGGGGTTGTTGGGGGCGAACTTCTTGCCGGTGGAGACACGGCGTTGCTGCTGAGCAGGAGCAGCGGTGTTGCCGGCGAGCTTGGCAAGACGCTTGGGACACTCGTTGGAGTAGTGCCCCACTACACCACACTCATAACAAGTGATAGTGCTCTTGTCCGGCTTGTTCGCAACAGGAATGGCATTGCTCCCGGTTCTGGGGTTGGTGTTGGTGTTGGTGTTGTTGGTGTTCGGGGCTCGGGGTGGAGCGCGGTTGTAGCTGTTGTTGTTGTTGTAGCCTCCTGGCTTGGAGTTTCCTCCACTCCGGTTCTGATAACCGGGGCGAGAGTTCTGCATCGGGGGTTTGTTGTGTCTCGGAGTGAAACCTCCGCTTGAGCTAGGGAGAAACTTTTGGGGGTGGCTTGATCCACTCTGATTTGCCATGCGGCGCTTGCGGTTCTCATTGGCTTGGTTTAACTTGCCCTCCATCTGGATGGCGGAGTCAACAAGGGCTTCGAGGTCGGCGAAGGGGATGTTGACGAGGACAGTCTGCATCTCATCATGCAGCCCGTTCAGGAATCTCTCCTTCCTCTTCTCAACGGTGTCAGTCTCATCAGGGGCATACCTTGACAAAGTGAGAAACTTGTCGCGGTATTCAACCACCGTCATGCGACCTTGTTTCAGTTCACGAAATTCATCCCTCATCTTCTTGATAAGACCCGGGGGTACATGGTACTTGCTGAACTTGAGTTTGAAATCCTCCCAAGTCATGAATTGACCTCCGTTCATGGCACGGGTACTTCTCCACCAAGCGTGAGCTGGTCTAGCGAGGTAGTGAGTGGCGAACAACACCTTCTCGTTGGCTTCCACTCCAGCTACTTCCAGATTGTTCTCCATAGTCTGGAGCCAATCGTCGGCGTCGAGGGTCTCCTCGGTCTTGCTAAACACCGGAGGGTTGGTGTTCTGGAAGTTCTTGAGCTTGGATCCAGGGTGGTCATGATTTCCATGGCCCTGGTTGGCGATGTTCTGCAAGGCGATGATGTTGGCTTGTCGCTCGGCTCTCTCGGTTTCCCGGTCTGCAAGCAAGGTTTGCAGAAGTTGCATCATCGCGTCGTTGGTGCGGTTCGGAGGGGCCATCTGAAGATATAGAAGATCATGAGATAAGAGGGAACATTCTATGGTTCATTTTGGTTAAGTTTGAAAAACACTTGAAAACTTGTAATCTTTTCATGACAAACATAACATTCATTCATTCATGCAACACATAGTACAAACTACACACATACTCCAATGGTTTTAAGAACCATTCTCATGCTACGATACAAAGGACGGGATACAACTCACACCTACTATAAGTGAGACTAGTGCAACTACTCCTCATCATCTATATCGATCGGGACATAGTCATCCTGTCCGGCCTCCAGGAACTCGTAGTCCTCCTCCTCGGTGTTCTCGTCCTCCTCAAAGTCATCGTCATCGCTCAGAAAGGCGTCTCCTCCCTGAATGTCGATGCCTCCATTGTCATCCTCCATCTGAAGAATCTGATCCTCCTGGGCCTTGACAGTGGCCTCAAGTGACGCGATCCGGTCGCGAAGGCGACGAATCGTAGCGTCCTTCTTGGCACGCTGCTGGCGAAGGCTTCTGCGGTCGTTGTTTGAGTAGCTTGATCGCCTCACCCTGCTCGATGATGTGAGCATGGGTCTGGTTCGCGTAAGCGCGAGAGGCGTCGAGGTCCCTCTGAGTCTGGTAGAGCATGAAGTCCAAGTGATCCACATGGTGCCTCAACTGAGGGTGGAGTGGCACATCCATGGGTCTTCCGTCAGAGTTGCGCCTCGCGAGATGCGCCAGCGTTCCTCACGAAGTGCTTCCGCATTCTGTCCGCACAGACGAGCAAGTGCTTCCTGAAGAGCACGTGCAAGTCCGTCGAGCCAGTTGCTTTCCCTGAAAGAGAAAAGGATCCTCTCCGAGGTGGGAGGCTCCAGCTTGCCCCTCAAGTCGGCAGTGATAATCCACTGCAGTTCCCCTCCCGGCTGGTCGTCCACCTGAATCCCGTGAAACTCGGGGTGTGGGCGGCCAAGGTGATCCGACAGGGAGTCGAGGTCATGCTCGAAGATCAAGCTTCCTCCGTTTCCAAGCTGATAAAACTTGGTGTTGAGGGGTTCATTCGGCTCCATCTGAGAGAGAATTGGATGAGTAAGTTTAGAGAGTGCAAAGTGTGGCAAGGTTTTAAGTTGATTCAAATAAGATAGAACATGATTCATCAAATTTTGGCAAAGTCTCAAAGACAAGAGTGTAGGAAATTTTCACAAATAAGTTCTTTCATTTGATTTCAAAGTTAAATTTTTCAGAACGCCCATTCTAACTAAGGTCTTCTAAGGTCAAACAATGGCTCTGATACCAACTTGTCAACACCCGGATTTTTAAGTCCGAATGCCTATTATGTCATACATCGCAATCCCAGGAATATTGTTGTTGCGAGGCATAATAGTTAAGTATCACAGTCATCATTCATTACAAACCATAAGTCTTACAAATTTGGAATCACATGATCCATATTACACGAATAGTTGATCTATCGATCAACGAACAAACACAAGTTCATAGTTCAACATAGCGGAAGCGTAAGATACAAGGACTCTCGAGTCCACAGGCCAACGCTTGACGTCGGAAGGCGCTTAGTGGTCGTAGGCGTCCTGCTGGTCATCTCCTTGGTCATCTTCATACTCTGGCCATTTGAATAGCCAGGGACAAAGCCGTGAGTACGTTGAGTACTCGCAAACGAATACTAATGAAAGTGCTAGACATTCTAGTAGGGTTTGCTAAGCTCTAGTTTATTTGCATAAAGCTAGTTTTAGTTCACAAAGTATTGAGAAAAGCTTACTCAAGTGCTAACTAACTCAAGTGGGAACATTAGTGTCATTCCCACCATTCAAGTGGTGAATTCAATTCAATCCACCACAAGTCATTTCACCATCACCTTTCAACATCATTTTCAAAGATATGACATCGGAAACTGTATGGCCTTTCCAACCGTCCGTAACCGTGGACGCGGCTATTCGAATAGGTTTACACTCTGCAGAGGTTGCACACTTGTGCCACAACATTTGATTTCATCCGTCGGGATTTCCCGAATACTCGTAACACGCACGCGGATCATCAACCATAACCTTTCACTTACGAACCCTAGTATGAGCACCTCTCCCCATGAGCTTGGCCTCCCGGTGAAGACCAAGCTGTCAACTTTGGGAACTGCACAGGGCTTGGGCCGGACATTCACCTCATTTCGCATCATATCGTATCGTTTCTTTTGTGGTAGAGGCAGCTTTTGGCATAACCCCGATGACGCTTGTTTAGAGGGAACCCATACTAAGACGCATAAACTTCCAGTTAAGCCCTACCCATAATCAGGTATTGTGGGGGTACTTGAGAATTGGAAAGGTATCGCATTCAAACCAACATCATGTTTTATCAAAAATCACCATCTTCTCTTGGTCATATTCACCTTCAAAAATCATTCAATGGAATGCATCTTCATTCCAAGGTTTCAAACTCTTTTCAAAATCACAAGGTTCCCATCTAGAGTAGTCAAGTTTAGTTTATTAGCACTAGCTCTAATTCATGAGGGGTGCTATCTTGCTTTGCTTGGAAGAGACTAACTCACTACTCTAGTACCCAGCTTGTACTTCGACCAAAGTTAACTATAAAAGTAAATCATTTAGAAAACCAGTAAAAACTTGGGATGGGTTCACATAAGAAAAGATAAGAAACATGGTGCCATGCCCCAAGGGGCTTTGCACTTTGCAAGAGTAAAAGCTTGCATAGTAATTTAGCTTGCCTTGGTAGTTCTCAAAGCTGTTCCTCCTCCTCCTCCTGGTAGCAACCTTCTTCTTCGGCGTACTCTCCGGTGCTACCGTCTAAATTTGAATACGAGTATAATTACTCACTAATTCAATGGCTATTCCATACATCACAAATAAACACACAAACTACTCTATGCACACACATAAATAAACTAGGGTGCATGGGTTGTGGGATTTAAATAGAATTTGTATTCCATAGGGTTCTTGAGAAATAATTTCCTCTCATTGAACTCTTCTTAAGATTTAATCTCTTCAACAATCATGGATGAACTCATCTTGACCTAAGTCAAATGTTCATCATCATCATCATTTGGGAGAATGATTTAAATGAGGTGGAACACCTCATACCATTTAAATAACACTACATTTGATTTAAATCTCAAGAATTTCATATAAGAGAGTTTGGAACCAGGGGTCCAAACATCCCATGAATTCATGTGAGACAAGTTTAAATGAAGTATAAGACTTCACACAATTTAACTTTAATAGTTTTGGACAATATCAACTAGTTAAACTAGTCAAAATATCCATTCACTAAACCATGGCATGATCATCCAAAGTGACCACACCATTTTATTGCATAAACAATTAGTGTAAGTCAAATGTGAGCTATTAGAGTTGGAATTAACTTAATAAATATTTTGGTTGATTTTTAATAATTATTTGAATAGGGAAAAGTCCCTGCCTTATTATTTTTGTCACATTAATTCTACAAAGAAATTGACCATGAGGCCAGTGGCATTGGATAGAGAATTTCAGTGGCTTTCTAACAATATCAAAAACACTAAATTTGGTTTAGCCAATTTGAAACTATTTAATTTCAAAGTTTGTGCAGTATTGGAAAATGTTTGGAAAAGTTTAAAACGAATTTGAATTAAACAGGCCGGCGGGAAACCAACGTGGGCCGAAATGGTTTAAACAGGCCCAAGGCCAGCCCAGCCACGGTCCAGCGCCGCGCGGGCTGCCTGACAGAGGGTCCCGCAGGTCAGCGGCGTTTAAAACCCGAAACGGTACGAGCGACGTGGCGCGTTGGATTAGAAGGCAATCCAACGGCGCACGGTCGTCGTCTTCTCCGGCGAGAAGCAGAGGTTCGGGCGGCGAGCCTAGGGGGTGGGAGAGCTAACCAGGGCTCCCGCGGTGGCTGGCAGTGTGCGTGATGTAGATGTGGAAGACGGTGGTTCTCCTGGTACCGGCGGCGACTCCTGGATCGGCTCCAATCGACGGCGGCGAGGTGCGGTACTGGCGGGCTCCGATCTTCAAATTGGAGCAGCTCCGGCGACAATCGAGCGAGTGGTTGGGTGGAGGAGAAGCAGTGGAGGATGGTGAACGAGATGGTGTGCTCAGCTTCATCCAGGGAACGCCGTATTTATAGATGGCCAAGGGTGCTGCGTGGCCGTGAAGAAGTCGACCGAGGTGCGGCGGTTCCGGCGAGGTGTTGGGCTAGGCAAGGGTGCTACGGTGTTCTCCTCGTCCAGGCGAATACGCAGATGGCAACGGCGCGGTCGGGCGGCGTCTGTAGGCGACGCATTGCTTCCGTGTCTGCCGTGCTGGTCGCGGGATCGCGTCGTCGTCTCCGGCGGCGGCGGGCACGGGTCGTGGTCTTGGCCATGTCTGGCGACGTCCTGGTGGCGCGTGCGTGCTCAACGGCTAGTCAGGGAGGCCAGGGCGTGCTCGTGGTGGTGGCGCGGCACGTGGCCAGTGTGTGTCCGCGTCGGGCACACGCGCGACGCGAGCGGCGTCCAGGGCGTGTGTGGGCGCGCGTCGTCCGGCCAATGTCGAGCTCCTCCTCGACCAGGGCTGTGCTAGGCGAGGCTAGGCAGTGTGGTGGCGTGCTGTGGCGAGGGGGCCAGGGTTGGCAAGCAAGGGAGAGAGGGGGAGGCTCGGCATGGTGATGCCATGGCCGGCATGGCCATGCCATGCACTCTAGCTCCTCCTCCTTAGCTCCACTATGTTTCCTTTAGGGTTAGAGGGGGCAGGGGAACCATTTGGTGCAATTTGGGGTAGGTTAGTTTGAGTAGATCACTATTTGCTATAGTGTGTGAATAGTGTTCAAATTTGGAAAATACAAAAATGTCCAAATTTGAAATACTTCAAATGGTGAACCTTTTTGAAAAGTGAGTGTTGGGATAAGTTGTAATTGACCAGAGATGAATGGAGGTGGTGGTGGAAAAATTAGATTTCAAATTTTGGCCAATATGGCTAAGGGGAGATTGTTGAACTTATTATAAAGTTGCAACTTTGGATGAGCATAGCTAGTGATCAAAGATGAATTTGGCAGGGTGATCTTCATCAAAGTTGTTCACCTTGATGTTGACTTTGAAATGGTGCAAAGAGTTAGCAAAGATTGGTTTGGGAAAATTGAATTGCAGGGGCTCAAAGTGGTGATCAGACTAAAATTGGCAGATTTGGCCATCATCACATGTGAGTGGGAAAAGTGTTGGAAATTCATTTGAATTGTGAACCCTTGATTCCAAAAGTTGTAATAAGTGTTTAACAACATTATTCAACTAATGGTGAAGACCAAATAGGTCTAGGGTCAAAATTTATAAAAATGCCATAGGGCATATGTGAGGGTTTTTAGGGTTTTGCCTTTTATTTGATTTTCTTCCTATTTGATTTATTTGGTTGGTGATCTTCATATGATCACTCTAGGGTTTTAGAGCACATCAAAATACAAGTAATAACAATCATCATGGCATATCACTCAAATGCACAAGTCCTATGCATGGTACTATATGCAAAAGAAAAGTTTTTGTTGGTTTGAAATTTTGCTTTCTGGGATTCTCTAACTTTCTTTTTCATTGAAATTTGGGGTGTTACATTTCGCGACGGAGGATTTAAGTAGGCAGAAGGGCAGGTCAGGGGGCCACACGAGGGCCCCACACAATAGGCCGGCGCGGCCAAGGCATAGGCCGCGCCGCCCTAGTGTGTGGCCACCTCGTGGCCCCACTTCGTTTCCTCTTCGGACTTCTGGAAGCTTCGTGGAAAAATAGGCCCCTGGGCGTTGATTTCGTCCAATTCCGAGAATATTTCCTTACTAGGATTTCTGAAACCAAAAACAGCAGAAAACAGCAACTGGCTCTTCGGCATCTCGTCAATAGGTTAGTGCCGGAAAATGCATAAATATGACATATAATGTGTATAAAACATGTGAGTATCATCATAAAAGTAGCATGGAACATAAGAAATTATAGATACGTTTGGGACGTATCAGGGTCCCATCAGTCAGCAGCTTACTCAACGTTTCCAAGGCGGCAGGGGATCAAAAGAAAAAGGAAATAGCCAAAAATCAGAGGGTGAAAAAAAATCCAAGAAAATAAACTTTTATAGCACATAGAGGATGACATGCGGGTCCCAAGAGCCAGCAGGTTCCTCAACGTTTCAAACGTGGCATGAGATCGAAAGAAAAAGGCAAGTGACCAAATATGAGGAGCCAAAAATAATTCAAGAAAAGAAAGTTTTATAGTACATAGAGGATGACATGCGGGTCCCATTTAGCAGCAGCGGTATCACCGTTTGAGAGGCGGCAGGGGATCGAAAGAAAAAGGCAAGTGACCAAATATGAGGAGCCAAAAATAATTCAAGAAAAGAAAGTTTTATAGTACATAGAGGATGACATGCGGGTCCCATTTAGCAGCAGCGGTATCACCGTTTGAGAGGCGGGACGGGATCGAAAGAAAAAGGCAAGTGACCAAATATGAGGTGCCAAAAAAAACTCCAAGAAAAGAAAGTTTTATAGTACATAGAGGATGACATGCGGGTCCCATTTAGCAGCAGCGGTATCACCGTTTGAGAGGCGGGACGGGATCGAAAGAAAAAGGCAAGTGACCAAATATGAGGTGCCAAAAAAAACTCCAAGAAAAGAAAGTTGATTGCACATAGAGGATGACATGCGGGTCCCATTTAGCAGCAGCGGTCTCAACGTTTCCAAGGCGGTAAGGGATCAAAAGAAAAAGGAAGTAGCCAGAAATCAGGGGGTCAAAAAAAATCCAAGAATAGAAAGAATTTTGGTTCATAGAGGATGACATGCGGGACCCATGATCCTGCATCGTAAACGGCTCGATCGGAGAGCGTTGAACGAGATGGCACGATCGAGAAAAAAAACAATGCCAGAGAGGCTACCATCTGGGCCCTACATCCCTCGGCGGTGCGGATTTGCGTTGACTCGGCCGGCGAACCCGAGATTTCGAGATGCACCACATCCCGGGCCACCATACGCGACGTGTTGGCCGTTTTCGTCGGGCTAGGTGGCCTCAAAAACGAGAAAAAAAACGTTTTGACATGCACAACGGAGAGACCAAAAATCGTTGGCCATGGTACACCAGCAACCACGGCGCGACTTCAACTTCGTCGGCCATGGCAACTTTTCTTGTAGTGATGACTAGCTCATATCTACTACATCACACCATTGCATCCGGGTAACAAGTATCGATCCCCTTATGCATGATTATCTTGTATCTAACCATGGGGTTACCGTTGGCATGAGTTGTTGCTTGAAAATGTTATGGTCTTCAAAATTATGATTCTTCCATTTGGTGATACTTGTTTGCCTCTCTCAAAGCATCTCAACTATCTCCTTTCCTTGGTGATTCTTGTGATGTCTTTGATGTGTTTATATATGGTTGAAGTGGCTCAATGTACAATGAGATAAATATGAGCCTTTGGTCATGCTATAAAGCAAATATCTCATTGGTATATTGCATTACTTCACCTTGGATATCTTGCTCTTATTCTCTTGTATCTATCTTGTGTGTGCATGTTTCTTGGTGGATAAATATCTTTGTGATGTTGTCCACTTAGAGAAACTTATATACATCAGAGATGACACATTTTCTTTTGATATCCATCTTTGTTGGAGTCCATTCCTTTATTCTTGTTTATCTCCTTTGGCTCCACAAAGAATTTGATATGAGTACTCATTTTATCCTATTTGCATCTTCAAGCACTCATTTTTTTTTGGCACAAGCTTTGAGTGATATTGTGGGAGTGATGATGCCATGTTTATGCACTTTAGTCATCAATGCAATTTTTTTATCTTGTGCACAAATCTTGGGGAGCTTCCACATATTACTTAGAGCATCCTTCTTAATCTTATCATAATATCTTTAACTTGGTTTGTTGGTTCATTAGATTTCTTGCTTCATTTGTTGAAGCTTTCTCACCTTCATATCCTCTTCAATCTTTGATCCTCAATATAGTTGGATTTCCTCCGAGTATTCGTACCTTATGGAGGAACTCTCACTATATTGGCCTTCCACACCTTTCATCCATTTCGGCAATAGATGCCAATGGGGGAGAAGTTTGGAGGGTTTAAGGGAATTGCTTTTGTTGGTTCTTAAGCATTTGCCTTTCATGCTTGCATTTGTTTCTTTGCATGATTGAATATTAAGAGGATACTCCGCTAGGCTTTAATTGCCGGTATATACAATGAAATTCAAGTTCATTCACACATGCATTTATTATGGGGGGGGGGGGGTTTGTTCTAAATATTCAACTTGGGTTGTTCGCTAAAATTCCATATTTAAACCCTCTCAAAGAGGTTGTCATCAATTACCAAAATGGGGGAGATTGAAAGAACATGGAGGCCCCATGTGTGGTTTTGGTAATTGATGAAATCCCTATGGACTAACGGTTGTATTGAGTATCTATCTTAGGTCGTGTCCATAGCCATGTGTTGATCTCAAGGTTGCAAGATGGAGAAGATCGAGTAAAATGAGGAAGACGGACGAAGACGGTGTAGACGATGAAGAGAGATGAAGATGGCATAGATGAAGATGGTGGCGTGCGTAGAAGATGGATGAAGACGGTGGCGTGTATGTTGGAAGAAGACGGTGGCATGTACAATGATGAAGAGGGTGAAGACGGAGCTTGCCGACTCAAGAGGAACGCGCAAGGATAAGGTTTGTGCTCGATAGGATAGTGGGTCGCATCATCGGACAGAGCTCAAACCTTGCATGCATAGCATTGTGTTTCTGGTTGTTCTTGGTTCTTATCCATGAGATGTTCAAGAGCTTGTGTTCATTCTGATGACAAGCTCTAGCTCATCGAAAACGGATTCCGGATGCATTGCATGTTGCATGTGCGAGGGTGATGATTTTCCCGATATACCATATTGAGAGGTTATACCTCTATGACCATGAGAAAATCATCATCCACTCATTTCCATGTTTTCACCTTGTGTAGAGGTATCTCTTCTCGCCCTGTCTCTAGCAAAATTTGTTTCACCTCAATCGGAGGTTCCTAGCTCGAGTTATGGATTTTACAGTTGCTTCATATTTGAAAAAGAAAAAGAAAACATTTTGGGCCAGCCGGTACTACCGCTGGTGGTACCGGCCCAGTACCGCACAGGCCTCTGTGAGCTACTGGACTCAAACCGGTATCAGGCCGGTACCGGCCCGGTAGTACCGTAACCCATTTACGGTTCCAGGCCGGTACCGGGCCTGTAATACCGCTCGGCCCATCCTCCTCTTCCTCTCACAGCCAACCGTCCCCAGCCAGCTCCACTCTGGCCCTGCAATGGGCCGCCGGCCCGTCTACCATGCCGCTGCCCCACGCGCTCGCTGCCAGCCACCGCTCGCGTCGCCACCTCGATCGACCCGGGCGTTGACCCGCGGGAGACAGGCCACGCTGGCCCCACACGCATCCTGCCGCTACGCTGCTAGCTCCTGGCCGCTCCTTGCGTGCGCTGCTGCTGCCGCCCTGCATGCCTGCCCTTTGCCTCACTGCGCGCGCCCACGCTACATTCAGACACACGCAAAATGCTGTTGTCGCCCTGCCGCTGCTGCACTCTTTCTCAGTTTTCCTCTGTTTTTCAGCACAAGCGGTAGTACCGCTCCGCAGAGTGGTACTACCGGTTTGGGCCGATTTTCACGTATTTCTGCACAGTTTTGCATGCGAGTTGTAGTACTGCTTTGACAAGCGGTAGTACCGCTCGGGCGCAAATCTGACCGTTTTTCAGCCCCAACAGTCATATTTTTGGGCCCCCTATTTATACCTCTCTTCCACCTCCGACCCAACCACTTCTCCTCACCCATTCTCTTTCCTCCATTGTTGACCTTGAAGAGTTTGATCCTCCTCTTGATCCCCCACTATTTCTTGCATATTTTTGGGGGAAAGGAGAGAGGAGATCTAGATCTAGAGCTTCACCAATTGAATCCCTCTCCAAGTGAGGGGATCTTGCTAGATCTAGATCTTGGAGTAATTTGGTGTTCCTCCTCTATTTTGTTCTTCCTCCCTTATTCCCCCAATAGCTTTTGGGAATTTGGGAGAGAATAACTTGGGCATCTTACTGGTGTTCTTAGCCATTGCATTAGGTGCATCGGTTTGGGTTCTCTCCGGGGTTTCAGTCTCGTAGAGGGCGTGTTGACCTTAGTGGTGTTGTTGCCTTCGTGGTCTTGTTGCCTTTGTGGTGTTGTAGCCTTTGTGGCCCTGTAGCCTTTGTGGCCTTGTCGTCTTTGTGGCGTGGTGGCCTTTGTGGCGTGTGGTAGCCTTTGTGGTTTTGGAGTCGGTTGTGGCGCGTTGGTGTCTTGGTGGCCTTGTCGCCTGTGTGGCGTGTTGTAGCCCTTGTGGCCTTGTACTTGAGAGCCTGCGTTGTGTGGAGTTGCCTCAAGCTTGATACTTGGGAGTTTGCCCAAGCTTGTACGGGTTCGGTGACCACCCTCAAGGGTCCCTTAGTGGATCGAGGCTTTCCCTTTGGTGGAAAGGCACGAGGAGAATACGGTGGCCCTAGCGGCTCATTGGAGTGCCTCGTGCCGCTCCAAGAGAGACGTAGCACCCTTGGGTGTGAACTTCGGGATACATCGTCGTCTCCTCGTCTCCTCATCATGTGCGTCCTAAAGTTCAAATCCCTATCTGGATACCATCCTTTTTATTCATTTGATTCACTGTACCGCTGACAGATGGTCCCATTGTCAGTGTCTACCGGCGCCAAGTCATCAACATCTATCTCGGCCAGCATCCAGTCAGCAACCTGGCCCCACGCGCCAAGACCTGTGGCTAGCTGGTGCTCGGTATAAAACAGTTTCCCTTTTTTGTTTTTTTTTTTGAAAATTCCAGGAAATGATCAAATCTTGCAAAATTCATATCTTTCAAACTGTAACTCAAAATAAAAATGTTTTATATGATTTTTGTTCAATAAATCCCGAGGAACTTGAATATGACATCCATACATATTTTTTCATCTCGCATCATGTCATGTCGTGTAGTTTGTGCATATATACGACCTAATAGAAACCCGGAGTATTTCGGACACCAACTAGGGTGTCCCCGCTCCGATTAATATTGAAGTAGCTCACCCCTGCCATGTCTTGCCATGCTAAGATACATTTATATTTGTCGGTAGAAAAACAACTTCAACCATAATTCTCTGTCAGGGTTCCGATCCCGCTTAAATTGGATAATTTGAATTGACCCATACCTGCCATGCCATGCATATGATATCTTGAGCATGCCGATTCTTCTTTCGTAGTAGTAAGATTGCATCTGTTCTGCGTTCCAGCATTTTCTTCTTCCCGGATAGGATCACGAAGTGGTATTGTGAGATACGAAAAGTTCTTCTAATGCTTTTCACAGGCGAGCCCTCCCTCTTCACCTATTTTACATTTTTCTCCACCTCTTACTGCTATCCTTATGTTACGATTGTTTATCGAGTCATGTGTACCATTCCACATGTTTACCATAGTAAGCCTATATGTATCATTCCGTACTATAGTCGTTGTTTGTTGTTTGAGCCTTACGAGTCGTAGGCGTGTATAGATTCTGTTGTTATCTCGATATCTGTTGTCGGGATATGTTGGGTTGTTGGGAAGTTATCACATGCTATATCAGTTGTTAGAGATACTCATACCTTACTTTAATGTTAACAACTAAAATTGCTAAGCAGTGACATCTATGAGCCCCTTTGCGAAAGCATCAGATCTTTGTCTCCCTAATGTCCCGTAGGAACTGAGTTCTTGTTATCTGTTCCGAGAGTGAGCACTCTATCTGTACGTCGGGGAATGAGACCCCCTTCACCCGCTACCTTTCATCGAGTCTGTTTATTGGGAGCCACAACCTTGGTTTTATTTGCTCATATGCACGATATGCGCAATTTACTTCATGTTGCCTTCGGGTGTTTATATTGTATATTGTACTCATAATGCGGGACTCCTTATCCTTGGACGGTCGTTAGTGCCCGCCTTGGAAGCCAACGCAAACCTCTAGGTCTGTATCGGTGTACGACCAAACTTCGTCATGGGTAGCTTAGTTGGATGGCTCCCATTAAACTTGCTTGTAGCATTGGGAACTATCTTGTTGTGAGACTCCGCTTGTATTAAGCGGGTTTGAGCATGCATATGCTTACATTTGGGCAACCCCTATAGGGTGTACATCTTATCGATAAGCCATGTCCGTGGTTATGGACGAATTGGAGTTGTATGGCTTGATCATAGAACAACTTACACCTTTATGTGCACTACGCCAGATATCATATTCAGTGACAAATTTCTTGATGACAAATGTCTAGTCTGTCATGTATTAAGGTAAGTAGGTGATGGATTGGCTTTTTTGTCACGTATGATCATACATGCATGACGGCATGAAATTGTGTCATGGTTAACCATCACGGATAATCCTGATGATGAAATTGAGTTCGTGGTACATTAGTCCGCCATTGATTAGTGGTGGGACTAGGTTGTCAATGTGAATGTAGAAAAGCAATAAACTAGTTCAACAAATAGGAAAAAAACATGCCTATAAGGGAATCGAACTAGGGACGTTTGAAGTGGAATTGATCAGGAAGTACTACCGTTATACTACAATCTATTTGTGTTACTAATTTTGTATGTAATATTTTCTATATAATTATTTATGGAAGTATAGGGCAATGATATAATAAAGTCTATGGCTCACTAGCAACTGGATTAATGGACAGGTTTTTCATAACAGGAAAAGATATTTTGCAGAAATATTTTGTGATGTTGTTACCTGTAGTTGCTTGTATTTTTCTGATTACCATGACAAGTACACACAATAATTTCAAAGCAAGAAAAATTAAAAGTAGATAAGATAGGTAGTCGAAGACTGCATATAAGTCGCGCACAAACGGAAGTATTACAAGCTATTTATTACATAATAGTAGGCAGAGCCATGGTACTGATACTACATAAGCAGTTTCATACTAGATAGGCAACTTTGCTTTGTTTATATGCAAAGCAAAAGCTGCGGGATTAGGTAGTTCCATGGTTGAGCCAGTACATATTTGTATACAAAATATCGACCATCCAACATAACACTATCACTCAAGACACATTCTGGAAGTTGATGTAGACGTTGTCATTGATCCTGTGAAATGTGATCGCGTGGAGTTCAGCAATGTCAACTGCTTGATCATTTGTTAATTCAGCCCAGCCATCCCTGAAACGGATCCTACCATCTGTTGAGGTGAAGTAGGAAGCTTCCCAAGTTTGTTCTTCAGACCCATCAATCTGTAGAGTAGCATGTCCACTGCGGGGGATATCCAGGTTTGTTGCAATGTACTTAGGGATGTGATGTGCAAAAAACATGGTACCATGATTAACCAACACATATTGTATTTATGAAAACAAAACTTGAAAGTAACAATAGCAAATACAAGTCCAAAAAAGGAGACATAAAACTAGTAAACTTGTAGGACTAAGGGTATTTACCATGCTCTTTTGATCAACATATGATTTAGTCATGCAGTGAATGAAAACTGCGCCTAGACCTATTCCAGAGTGTTCAACATGACGATTAATGTTGCGAACCTGGCTGTTGGTTAGGTCAACACCAGGGGCTACAGAAACAGCCCGAGCTACGTCCATGAAGTCAAAATGTTCTGGAAAATTAAAAGAATTGATAGAAAAGAAAAGGATTAATATAACTGTTATGAAAGAGAGCAGTGAATAGTAATGCAAAATCAATAAGTGGGTAAGAAAAACAAATGAGTAATTTACCATCAACTCTAATTTTCGAGAATCCTTTCTTGTTAACTGGATGCAGTAAGATATAGTGGTCCTTAGTTTCCAAGGTCAGCTTAACGTTGTCACCATGCTTCATGTTGTAGTCCTACAAGAACCTCTGATAATCGCCTCCAGATATCATTGTGTTCTTGTTTCCATGGGCCACATTGAACACATAGAGCTCTCTTTCTTTAGTTTCCGCAAACATAACAAGCTTGTTCCCTATTTTGTCATGGAACTTATCCCTTGCGAAACAAGACACGCTCTGCTTTTAATTGTAAAAGAAACATCAGGGGACAATGTTAAAAAACGAAATACAAGACTTCATATTTGAACAAAGTACTAAAATTATGATCAGCATGCTTGTTGGAAAAACAATAAGACAATTACCATGTGCTCACTGAAGTTGGTATGCAGACGGATGAAGATAGAGCTCCTCTCAGTCCTCATGTTCCCGCACGGTCCAGCGTGACTATGACACAGCCGACACTTGTATGCCATCTAAAAAAAGTAGTATAAAGGATCAGGAAATGATCCTACAATAATCCTACAATTTCCAAATATCGAGTAGACAAAATAACCGTTTGTAAAATGTAGTAATTAACAATTAGAAATCATATTGACAAAATTGACAATAATTAACAGTTAGTACTGCAGAAAACAAACTAGTATAGCAGAAAAGACAATGCTTATCAATTCATGAAATAGATTTGATAAGCCACTAGTGCATGCGATTACAATGCTATATCTAGTAGATAAGATGGCTCATCAAAAAATGATACACAAAGACCAGTGCATTCATCAAAAAATCAATAAAATACTTGGATCCAAGAACAAGATATAAATGCAGTACAGACAAAATTTGAGGACAATGTAGATGATATATTGTATCCCCGTATGTGGACACCAAGGTATGTAGCACATGTAGTCCCTCGAAAAGGACAACAAGCAGATCTACATTACTTAAGCAACTACTAGATTTGTTGTCCTAATGACTAATTAGTTAATAATTTGTTGAAGGAGACAAATGAACAAGCATATCTACTTTTAACAAGCTTAGAAGACCAGATTTTGTTGACCTAATGACTAATTAGTTAAATCAGAAAGTAAAAAAAGACCAGATGTGGTGGATAGTACGTACCAGATCTATCCTACTAGTAGGAGACCCAAAAAAGGAAAGGGGAAGTACAAGGTTCAAACAAACCTGGACAACGACGGTAGATGAGCCTGACCTTGCACTTGCCTCTGCGTTGGCGTCTAGTCGTGCCATCGGTCCCTCCGGCAGGAGATTTCTTGGTCCCTCGTGGCAGCAGCTGTTCTAGGTCCCGCCGGAAATATTGATTGCAGGAGTGAGAGAGGCATGTGAGAGAGAAGATTGTGGGGTTGGGGTTGAAAGGGTTAGGGCTTTTACACATCACCTATCTGCCTAGCCGTCCCCATCGGCAACGAACGCTGTCGCCGTTGCCCTGTACACAATGAGACAAGCACAACGGCCCAGACAACGACCATGGCCCAAGACGGAATAAACGGGCCTAAACTAACCCAGCAGGAGGAATACCGAATCTCAAAGCACATAAATAAATGTTAAGTTCCTTTGTCTGATTGATAACGGAATCAGTTTGTTAGCCTTTTGCAACTCATAACCGCCAACGCGATCACTTAGACGGAGGGTGGCCTGCGGAGGGCGGCGCACGTCTTTGGGTACAACACATGTGAGTTCCTCTTTGATGTGTGTTCATAGTTTTTTGGGTCTATGGTTAGTTTTATCTTGTGTTGATGGCAGTCATAATAAAGATTTGTAATATAAGCCCTTTTAAGCTTTTAGATTATTAAGTGGTAATTACTTATGTTGTACATTGTTCACTAATTTAAGCCTTATTTCATATTGTAGATTTTTAAGCGGTATTTTCTTTATGGATAGAAATTGGATTACTGATGGTGTTAAGTTTACACCTCAATACATGAGAGGGGTGGCAGCGTTTATGAATTTTGCGCGACAACATGTGAAGGAAGGTGAACCAATGTTGTGCCCATGCACCAAATGCCTGAATTTGCTGCGGCAGAAGGAAGACATTGTTGAGTCTCACATTAACTGCAATGGTATGACCATGCACTATAAAAGATGGATTTTTCATGGAGAACCATTTAGTGATGATGAAAGCAATGAAGGTGCTTATGAAAGTGACGATTATGATAGCAGTGAGCAAGGCAGCGACAATTTTCATGATGATGTGGACACTATGGTACATGATCTAGAAGAGTCTAGTAAGAAAGGTAGTTCTGAACCTAATCTTTACGCTAAGCTGATTGAAGAAGCGAAGCGAGAGCTTCATAAGGGATGTAGCACTACCTCTAGGTTGATGTTCATTATAAAGATGCTATACATCAAATCATACAACCGCGTCACAAATAGAGCTTTTGATCAATTTTTTGGTGTCTTATGTGATTCTTTGCCGGGGGTGAGTTTTCCCAGATCTTACGTCGAAGCTATACCCTTTCTGATGTTGGGCTTGGGTATGAGACTATTCATGTATGCAAGCATGATTGTGCTCTGTTTTGGGGAGATCATGCTAAAAAATCCCATTGCCCTGTGTGTGGACTTTCTAGATGGAGGGACATGGAAGGAAAGAGAAAGGTTCCTCATAAGGTGCTTAGGTACTTTCCTATAATCCCAAGGTTGCAAAGATTTTTTGTTTCAATCCATTTGGAAATATGAGCGCCTCATACAGTATGTGGCCAGTATTTGTTATTCCATACAACTTCCCACCTTGGATGTGTATGCATCAATCAAATTTCATGATGTCATTGCTTATTCCTGGAAAATATCAACCCGGAAAGGATTTTCATGTATTCATGCAACCACTTATTAATGATATGATTAAGCTTTGGGATGGTGTGGATACTTTTGATGCATGCACATGTAGGGATTTTCAGTTGCATGCTGCGTTCATTTGGTCAATTCATGACTACCCTGGATATGCCACATTATCTGGCAGAAGCACGAAAGGGTATTACACATGTGTACATTGTGATGAAAATCCTTGCTTTGAGAAACTAACCAACAAAATTGGTTATGTTGGCCATCGTCGATTCCTTCGCAAAGATCATCCTTACAGAAAGAGTAAAGTTTTCAATGGTAAAATAGAGGACAGAGATCCACCAAGAAAATTCACACAATAAGAAGTATTGCAAAAGATAGACATAGTTAAGGATACAGAACCTGGCAAAAACCCTGGTCGTAGGAAGCGAAAACGTACAGTGGAAAGTGAACCGAACTGGCACCTCAAGGTTAGCTTCTTTGATCTACCATATTTGTCAAAACTGAAATTTGTGCACAACCTAGATGTGATGCACATTGAGAAGAATATATGTGACAGTATCCTTGGTACCCTTCTTGAACTAGAGGGAAAGAGTAAGGACACACATAATGCTAGAGTGGATCTTCAGACATTCAAAATAAGGATAAAATATTGGATGGAACCTGTGGGAAGTAGATATGCCAAGCCACATGCACCATGGACACTTACTAAAGAAAAGAGAAGAAAGTTGTGCAGGTATCTTGCCAATACTAGGTTCCCTGATGGATTTGCTGCAAACCTGTCAAGATGTGTGGATGTGGATGGTGGTAAAGTACACAATTTGAAGACACATGATTGTCACATACTGTTGCAGCGTGTGTTGCTAGCTGGTCTTAAAGGTGTTGCACCACGTGAAATGTATGAGGCAGTAGCAGAACTGGGAAGATTTTTTAGAGAGTTGTGTTGCAAAACACTGAGAGTTGATTTGCTTGAAAGAATGAAGGTTGAAATTGTTTTAATTCTTTGCAAGCTTGAGAAGTTATTCCTCCCTGCTTTTTTTGATGTCATGGTCCACTTAGCAATTCATCTACCTGGTGAGGCAATTCAAAGGGGCAATGTTCACTATGGATGGATGTATCCTATTGAGAGAAGACTAGGGTACCTGAAGAAAACAGTGCGCAACAAATCTAGGCCAGAAGGTTCAATTGCCGGGGGATATATTGTTGATGAGTGTTTGTCATTTTGCTCAACATATTTAGATGATCACATTGAAACGAGGTTAAACAAAGCTGAAAGAAACCAAGATGATCATCGAATAGTTGGACAACTTGAGTTTGGTATGTTTTCTGACGGGGCTAAATGCTTGGGGAAATCATCTTTGATGCATTTTGAGAAAGAATTCGACAGCATGGTTTGGTATGTTCTATCTAATTGTGATGAGGCTCAGAGCTATATAGAGTAAGCTTCATTTATCTAATTCAATATTTATTCACACTTTTGCATTGTATGATTAATACTTATGTATTTCATTTATAGTGATTTCCGTGATGAATTAAGGAGAAAGGGGGTAAATAACCTGGAGAAGGCAGTTCAGAAAGAATTCCCAGGCTGGTTCAAAAACCATGTGAGTAATATGAAAAATGCACCAGAAGATTTGCGCTCACTAGCAAAGGGGCCAGAACCAAGGGTAGTAGTACATTCAATCTGCAATGTTAATGGTGCAACATTCCGAACAGTAGCTCGTGAGAAGCATCTAAGCAGTCAAAACTCAGGAGTCGTGACTACGGCATATATAGGTGACAATGAACAAGAAATGGAATACTATGGTGTTCTCACTGAAGTTCTTGAGTTGCATTACATGGCGAATGATCATGGAGATAGATCAGTATTTTTTTCGCTGTAATTGGTTTGACCTTGCAAGCAGGACTTCGAAGATGAAGGATGATGGATTCTTCAAAAGCGTGAACACTACAGTTTTATGGTGTAAGCATGCCCCTTTTATTTTGGCTAGTCAAGCTAAGACATGCTTCTACTTGGATGACACTGAATTTGGGGAACCTTGGAAGGTGGTTCAACTCTTCAGAGATAGAAATGTGTATAATCTTCCAGAAAAAGATGCACGAGGGAGCAGCAATGCTTACCAGGAAGATAGTTTTTCAGAAGATTTCATTGTCCATCAATCTGAGAACAATGAAGATGAAGTTGAATTCGAAGATCAAGAGGTTGTTTCATCTGATGAAGTGGTACATGTCGATGCTCATATTGTTCATGAAATATTACAAGGAAGAAATCATGAAGTAATAGACAGTAGTGATGATGAACAACAAGTTGACAAAGCAGCTGATGAGGATGCAGGAAGTGAAGATTTTGACAGTGATGATGACCAGTAGTCCATGTAGTTTTGAAACCTAGATTGTAATTTTCTTTTGCATTAACTTCACAACTTTATCAGTACAATTTAGCACATCATAGTTAAGAACATGTAGGTGACATATATAACTTGATCCAAACTTACATTACCAACACTAATTTGTTCTGCTCACATAGTAATACTAGCAGGTCCACAAAAGTAAGATCAGAAACACACATATTTGTCTTACCGCTCACTAAACTATAATTTCAACATAGTTGTCCTAGCATTCCCATAAACCATGTACCTGATAAGTTAGATCAGTTGTCATGACCACGGCGACGCTTGCGCTCATTGTTGTCCCAACTTGGGATGAGTGGCCTCTAGGGATGCAGTCCCTGGTTCACTATAGTCACAATGCGGGCGAGTTCATAGGAGACATAACCATCAATGGAAGCATACTCCAGGTTCATATCGGATAGAGGCTTCCATTCCCAGTAATTATGGCCTTCGAATTTGTCGTGGTCCATCACAAACTTATCCTTCATGCCGGTGTACATGGGGTGGATGAGCTCGGAAGCCATAGTAACCATGCCAGCCCTGTTACCATAACCTGGTATTTTCAACATATCCTGGAGGTCCAGATGCTTTCCAGGTGGAATATACAACCATTGCTTGTAAAGCAACTTGTGGTCAGTCCTTATGTCCACACCTACAAATGTGACATCCTTATTCTTCAGGAATTGCCTTAGCGGGTATATATTGTCCTGGCACCTACATTGCAAAAATTACAATAAGATTGTTTACAATATTGTGCACTAAGAATTAGCAATATGGAACTCATAGGTTCATGAACAAGCAAGCCGGGCTTGCAACATTTAAAGATCAAGAGGTGGAGCATGTGTTAGTTTGAAGTGTTACATATTATGCAGAGAACCCATCTATAGAAGTACAACAAAATCGGCTGAATATATAGAAGTACAACCAAATCAGCAAGATATCATATTACCTAAGAACAGTCGAATCCCTAGAATACATACCTGATCAAGTGGAAGACGAGAACGTGCTCCCTCAAAGCTATCTGCATGACCGCAATTTTTTCCTACCGGAAGTCGTACTCAAGATCGAGGCCGACAAACTGGTACCTCTCGTCCTTGAGCCACTCTAGGTACATGTCGAGGATGCTTTCAATGGTGCTTATCTCGTGCGTGTACATAGCCTGGATCCAAGTGTCGCCATGCGCATGGAACTGGTGAACCTCCGTGGTCCGCTTGCCGTCGTCCTTCTCCCGGAAGACAGGCTCAAAGTTTGCGGTGGATGATGCTGCCCCTCCCATGGTGTGTTAGCAATGGCGGAGAGATAGGAGGAAGAGGAGAAGGCAACCGGCGCTCTTGACAACTGCTGCCTGACAAATCGGAACTACCAAGAGAATAAGTGGGGATGAGAATAAGTGCGTTTTTTTTTACAGTCGTTCCACGTGTGAAAGAGTCTCTGCTGAGGAAGACGACTTAGAGGAGAAGGCAACTCGACGACGATTCGTTTTTTTCCAAGTTTATTAATTTTTGCTTGCGCATTGAAACCAGGTGTACTGACTCCTATCTACCTTGCATTAATCCAGGGCTATAACTACCGGCCCAACCTTGCATTTAATTATTTGTTTGTCATTTTAGTACAAGTATAGTAGTAATTAACGAACTCCCACATTAGTTCTACACCAGTATAACTGCACACATTAAAAAAGTTAAGGTAAAACTTTCAAACAATAATTTCATAGCACAAGATCACACCTCAATGTATTACAACCGATACCCCATCTTGTAATGGTGCACAAATACAAGTCTTTAACGCAAATATGAAATTATTCAGGACAAATAAAATTTCCCTAAAACTACTCAAAAAACTTCAATATCTGGAATGTGGAAAACAAACAGATAGGTGCCATGATCGCCAAGGTAGAGCATCATGAGCATCTTGTGTCCAATTTCTAATGTAGCTTCATGCGCCATGAACTTGTCCCATCTATTAATGCAGACACGTCCATCTTTTTCATCAGGAGAAGTGTTGTACGTCGATGTCATCCTTGTGCCAAAATTACCAACAAGCGTAATACCACCACTAAGTGCCATGTCTTGGGGAAGTAGACGACGAGGCAGTTTCGGTTGGAAAATTTTTTTAGACTTAACATAAAAAATAAAAAATTATATTAAAGAATAACTAATCAGTACTTACCACAAAATTCTTGTTTAAGTTGGACCAATTCAACTTATGCAGCAGTCCATAAGCTCTTACAAGATTGTAATCTCCTGCATCATTATGTTCTACATAAACTTCAAGCTTGTTCACCTTCGTAATGACCGTTTCAATCATTCTCCAATTAACATCGGTTCCAACAGTTGCAACGAGGTTATCAACTATTAGTCTCTCTCGAGCACCCAATTTGTAGTATGATACAAATGAAATGTGGTGCACAAATTAAATTATGCATACATCATTTGGCACATTAAATTAAATCAACAAGTATATATTTAGGAAACCTCTAATGGAATTAATTAAGAGCTAGATATATTACTTGGATGAACGATAGGGTAATGTCCTGAAACAACACGGCATGAAACCAAACCCTTCAATTCATCAATGGAGAAAAACACCTTCTGGCCAATATGAACGCAATATATTCTACAAAACTCCTCCCATGCATCACCACTAACGGTAGTTGTTTCTGCTTCATTCGTAACCATGAACCCAAATTTAAAATTCTCCGGTGTAAGAAATGAAGCGTGGAATATCTCCTTTTCATCTTTGTTCACTCCATATTTTTTGAGGAAAAGTGATCTTGCGTAGCATGGTAGAATCTACATGTATAACACAATTAGAGGAGGCAGATGCCTGAATGGAATAATAACAGATCACCGCCTACAACATTTCTCTAGTACATGTAAGTCCCCTAGATATGAAATAATAGATAAATGAACATACGTAAACAATGTGCGAGATCATGTGGATTTGGATAACAGATCGTACCGTCTTCTTCTCGAATCCAGGACGTAGGGTGAAATCGAAATACTTTTTCATCAAAGTCGCGGCAGCGCACAAACCCTTAGTGTCAAAACAAACACCACACTACATAGTACACAAATAGGACTGTGAGTACAATCGCTCAGATCTACAAAACATGCCGACTATTTTCAACCCACAGAAAAAAGTACCAACCAGACGGAGGTCATCTCGCATTGGGAAAGATACATACCTGCACATTCGCCAGAGCTCTCCTTATGTACGTACTACCACTGCGACGACGTCGGTAGATGAAAGAGAGGGAGGACAGAAAAGAAGAAGATGGCTGCGACTTCGGTAGAGGGAGCATGTGATCCAGACCGTCAACGGGCCTTATATATTTAGCTCTCAAGATTGTGTGTATTGCTCCGAAGATTGTGGTTTTTTTTTTCACCTAACAACGAAATTCTCTCCCCCAATCCACAAAAAAAAAGTCGTGTTATTTATTTCCATGTATATTTTGCGGCCGATTTGTGCCAAAAAAAATTAAGAAATTATTTTTGGAAAGTAATAAGTACAAACCTTTTGCGGCAGATTTTCCTCTAGTGCTATGCTATTCTCAATATTTTTTTCTTGAGTGCGAATTCAGTTTGGATTGATCGAGTTCAGTTTTAGTTTTTCTTGAGTGTGAGTTCAGTTTGGATTTCCAAGCATGTTATTTTTTATCCACCTTATTATCCACACGTAGACCAAAACTCAAGGTTTCACAACAATTGAACCTCTTTATATTTTTTTTTTGAAATTTAAAGTGTTTGGTCAAATCTAGGTTGCCAATGTTTTTTAAATCACACACACTTTTGTGGGATAATGTGGTGATGCCAAATCGAACTAGCATCTGCTCCCAATTCTATGAGTATCCTGCTTGGTACTTGCTTCACAAATGGTAGCCTCCAGTTGAGTTTGATTGTGAATTCAGTTTGGTTTGAGTTCATCAAACCAAAATGGCTACATAATATGGATTCATCACTACCAATGTGGTGATGCACCCATGTGCCAAATTTCACACCATTTGGACTAAGATAGATCAAAAAAGTGTGCACGGGTGCCTATTTAGGGTAGACGGGCATGACCGCTGAACTACACACTCATCACTTCCTCTAGTGCTATGATATTCTCCACATTTTTCCAAGCATATTATTTTTTATCCAACTTATACACACATTGACCAAAACTCAAGGTTTCAGAACAATTCAATCTCTTTTTCTTTTTTTTTTGAAATTTAAAGTGTTTGGCCAAACCTAGGTTGAGCAGAGCCTACAAAGAGTTTGCCAATGTTTTTTTAAATCACACACACTTTTCTGGGATAATGTGGTGATGCCAAATCGAACCAGCATGTGCTCCCAATTCTATGAGTATCTTGCTTGGTACTTGCTCACAAATGGTAGCCTCCAGTTTGAGTTTGATTGTGAATTCAGTTTGGTTTGAGTTCATCAAACCAAAATGGCTACATATCATGATTTCATCATTACCAATGTGGTGATGCACCTCTGTTCCAAATTTCACACCATTTGGACTAAGATAGTTCAAAAAAGTGTGCACGGGTGCCTGTTTAGGGTAGACGTGCATGACCATTGAACTACACACTCATCACTTCCTCTAGTGCTATGATATTCTCCACATTTTTCCAAGCATGTTATTTTTTATCCAACTTATTATCCACACATTGACCAAAACTCAAGGTTTCACAACAATTCAACCTCTTTTTCATTTTTTAAAAAATTTAAAGTGTTTGGTCAAACCTAGGTTGACCAGAGCCTACAAAGAGCTTGCCAATGTTTTAAATCACACACACTTTTTTGGGATAATGTGGTGATGCCAAATCGAATCAGCATGTGCTCCCAATTCTATGAGTATCCAAATTGTAGTTGCTTCACAAATGGTAGCCTCCAGTTTGAGTTTGAGTGTTTTCTTTTTGGAGTTTATCAAATCAAACTGCTTTTCTGTGGTAATATGGTGATCCAAAATGAATAGCATGTGCTCCCTATTTTTTGAGTTTCCTAATTGGTACTTGCTTCACAAACCAAACCCTATCGTTAGTTTGAATTTGAATTTTTTGATGCAGAGACCGTTTCGTGGAAAAATATTCCCTCCTAAAAATTGACTAAAAATATGGGTTCCCTCCCTTTTTTCCTTTTCACTAGGCCCGCCAAAAACAACACTCACGTAATTATCTCCTCCCACTGCCTCTAAATATAAATACTCGCGCCCACCCATATTAGTGGACGGTATAAAAAAGAAAAAGAGCGCTTGTTATGCATTATTGATGCCTTGGATATTAAGGCCGAGACTATGCCTCTATCCTCATCTGAGAGGATGGAGCTCAAGTTGGCTAATGAAAAATTAAATATACTTAGATGCGATGAAAAGACCAAATGGGCTCAGAGAGCTAAGGTTAAAAATGTCCAAGAAGGTGGAAATAACACTAGGTATTTTCATCTTATTGCTAGTGGAAAATATCGAAAAAACAAAAAAAAATCAGCTTGAACAAGATCTTACGTCGAAGCTATACCCTTTCTGATGTTGGGCTTGGGTATGAGACTATTCATGTATGCAAGCATGATTGTGCTCTGTTTTGGGGAGATCATGCTAAAAAATCCCATTGCCATGTGTGTGGACTTTCTAGATGGAGGGACATGGAAGGAAAGAGAAAGGTTCCTCATAAGGTGCTTAGGTACTTTCCAATAATCCCTAGGTTGCAAAGATTTTTTGTTTCAAAGTAACTGCCAGAAAACACAAGGTGGCATAAGGACAAGAGGGTTGGTCAGGACAATATAATGAGGCACCCAGCTGATGGTGAGGCGTGGAAGTTCTTTGACAAAGAGTTTGATTGGTTTCCTAAAGATGCACGCAACATCAAGTTCGGGATTGCGACAGATGGTTTCAATCCATTTGGAAATATGAGCGCCTCATACAGTATGTGGCCAGTATTTGTTATTCCATACAACTTCCCACCTTGGATGTGTATGCATCAATCAAATTTCATGATGTCATTGCTTATTCCTGGAAAGTATCAACCCGGAAAGGATTTTCATGTATTCATGCAACCACTTATTAATGATATGATTAAGCTTTGGGATGGTGTGGATACTTTTGATGCATGCACAGGTAGGGATTTTCAGTTGCATGCTGCGTTCATTTGGTCAATTCATGACTACCCTGGATATGCCACATTATCTGGCAGAAGCACGAAAGGGTATTACACATGTGTACATTGTGATGAAAATCCTTGCTTTGAGAAACTAACCAACAAAATTGGTTATGTTGGCCATCGTCGATTCCTTCGCAAAGATCATCCTTACAGAAAGAGTAAAGTTTTCAATGGTAAAATAGAGGACAGAGATCCACCAAGAAAATTCACACAATAAGAAGTATTACAGAAGATAGACATAGTTAAGGATACAGAACCTGGCAAAAACCCTGGTCGTAGGAAGCGAAAACGTACAGTGGAAGGTGAACCGAACTGGCACCTCAAGGTTAGCTTATTTGATCTACCATATTTGTCAAAACTCAAATTTGTGCACAACCTAGATGTGATGCACATTGAGAAGAATATATGTGACAGTATCCTTGGTACCCTTCTTGAACTAGAGGGAAAGAGTAAGGACACACATAATGCTAGAGTGGATCTTCAGACATTCAAAATAAGGAGAAAATATTGGATGGAACCTGTGGGAAGTAGATATGCCAAGCCACATGCACCATGGACACTTACTAAAGAAAAGAGAAGAAAGTTGTGCAGGTATCTTGCCAATACTAGGTTCCCTGATGGATTTCTTTGCAAACTTTGTCAAGATGTGTGGATGTGGATGGTGGTAAAGTACACAATTTGAAGACACATGATTGTCACATACTGTTGCAGCGTGTGTTGCTAGCTGGTCTTAAAGGTGTTGCACCACGTGAAATGTATGAGGCAGTAGCAGTACTGGGAAGATTTTTTAGAGAGTTGTGTTGCAAAACACTGAGAGTTGATTTGCTTGAAAGAATGAAGGTTGAAATTGTTTTAATTCTTTGCAAGCTTGAGAAGTTATTCCTCCCTGCTTTTTTTGATGTCATGGTCCACTTAGCAATTCATCTACCTGGTGAGGCAATTCAAAGGGGCAATGTTCACTATGGATGGATGTATCCTATTGAGAGAAGACTAGGGTACCTGAAGAAAATAGTGCGCAACAAATCTAGCCCAGAAGGTTCAATTGCCGGGGGATATATTGTTGATGAGTGTTTGTCATTTTGCTCAAGATATTTAGATGATCACATTGAAACGAGGTTAAACAAAGCTGAAAGAAACCAAGATGATCGTCGAATAGTTGGACAACATGAGTTTGGTATGTTTTCTGACGGGGCTAAATGCTTGGGGAAATCATCTTTGATGCATTTTGAGAAAGAATTCGACAGCATGGTTTGGTATGTTCTATCTAATTGTGATGAGGCTCAGAGCTATATAGAGTAAGCTTCATTTATCTAATTCAATATTTATTCACACTTTTGCATTGTATGATTAATACTTATGTATTTCATTTATAGTGATTTCCGTGATGAATTAAGGAGAAAGGGGGTAAATAACCTGGAGAAGGCAGTTCAGAAAGAATTCCCAGGCTGGTTCAAAAACCATGTGAGTAATATGAAAAATGCACCAGAAGATTTGCGCTCACTAGCAAAGGGGCCAGAACCAAGGGTAGTAGTACATTCAATCTGCAATGTTAATGGTGCAACATTCCGAACAGTAGCTCGTGAGAAGCATCTAAGCAGTCAAAACTCAGGAGTCGTGACTACGGCATATATAGGTGACAATGAACAAGAAATGGAATACTATGGTGTTCTCACTGAAGTTCTTGAGTTGCGTTACATGGCGAATGATCATGGAGATAGATCAGTATTTTTTTCGCTGTAATTGGTTTGACCTTGCAAGCAGGACTTCGAAGATGAAGGATGATGGATTCTTCAAAAGCGTGAACACTACAGTTTTATGGTGTAAGCATGCCCCTTTTATTTTGGCTAGTCAAGCTAAGACATGCTTCTACTTGGATGACACTGAATTTGGGGAACCTTGGAAGGTGGTTCAACTCTTCAGAGATAGAAATGTGTATAATCTTCCAGAAAAAGATGCACACGGGAGCTGCAATGCTTACCAGGAAGATAGTTTTTCAGAAGATTTCACTGTCCATCAATCTGAGAACAATGAAGATGAAGCTGAATTTGAAGATCAAGAGGTTGTTTCATCTGATGAAGTGGTACATGTCGATGCTCATATTGTTCATGAAATATTACAAGGAAGAAATCATGAAGTAATAGACAGTAGTGATGATGAACAACAGGTTGACAAAGCAGCTGATGAGGATGCAGGAAGTGAAGATTTTGACAGTGATGATGACCAGTAGTCCATGTAGTTTTGAAACCTAGATTGTAATTTTCTTTTGCATTAACTTCACAACTTTATCAGTACAATTCAGCACATCATAGTTAAGAACATGTAGGTGACATATATAACTTGATCCAAACTTACATTACCAACACTAATTTGTTCTGCTCACATAGTAATACTAGCAGGTCCACAAAAGTAAGATCAGAAACACACATATTTGTCTTACCGCTCACTAAACTATAATGTCAACATAGTTGTCCTAGCATTCCCATAAACCATGTACCTGATAAGTTAGATCAGTTGTCATGACCACGGCGACGCTTGCGCTCATTGTAGTCCCAACTTGGGATGAGTGGCCTCTAGGGATGCAGTCCCTGGTTCACTATAGTCACAATGCGGGCGAGTTCATAGGAGACATAACCATCAATGGAAGCATACTCCAGGTTCATATCGGATAGAGGCTTCCATTCCCAGTAATTATGGCCTTCGAATTTGTCGTGGTCCGTCACAAACTTATCCTTCATGCCGGCGTACTTGGGGTGGATGAGCTCGGAAGCCATAATAGCCATGCCAGCCCTGTTACCATAACCTGGTATTTTCAACATATCCTGGAGGTCCAGATGCTTTCCAGGTGGAATATACAACCATTGCTTGTAAAGCAACTTGTGGTCAGTCCTTATGTCCACACCTACAAATGTGACATCCTTATTCTTCAGGAATTGCCTTAGCGGGTATATATTGTCCTGGCACCTACATTGCAAAAATTACAATAAGATTGTTTACAATATTGTGCACTAAGAATTAGCAATATGGAACTCATAGGTTCATGAACAAGCAAGCCGGGCTTGCAACATTTAAAGATCAAGAGGTGGAGCATGTGTTAGTTTGAAGTGTTACATATTATGCAGAGAACCCATCTATAGAAGTACAACAAAATCGGCTGAATATATAGAAGTACAACCAAATCAGCAAGATATCATATTACCTAAGAACAGTCGAATCCCTAGAATACATACCTGATCAAGTGGAAGACGAGAACGTGCTCCCTCAAAGCTATCTGCATGACCGCAATTTTTTCCTACCGGAAGTCGTACTCAAGATCGAGGCCGACAAACTGGTACCTCTCGTCCTTGAGCCACTCTAGGTACATGTCGAGGATGCTTTCAACGGTGCTTATCTCGTGCGTGTACATAGCCTGGATCCAAGTGTCGCCATGCGCATGGAACTGGTGAACCTCCGTGGTCCGGTTGCCGTCGTCCTTCTCCCGGAAGACAGGCTCAAAGTTTGCGGTGGATGATGCTGCCCCTCCCATGGTGTGTTAGCAATGGCGGAGAGATAGGAGGAAGAGGAGAAGGCAACCGGCGCTCTTGACAACTGCTGCCTGACAAATCGGAACTACCAAGAGAATAAGTGGGGATGAGAATAAGTGCGTTTTGTTTTACAGTCGTTCCACGTGTGAAAGAGTCTCTGCTGAGGAAGACGACTTAGAGGAGAAGGCAACTCGACGACGATTCGTTTTTTTCCAAGTTTATTAATTTTTGCTTGCGCATTGAAACCAGGTGTACTGACTCCTATCTACCTTGCATTAATCCAGGGCTGTAACTACTGGCCCAACCTTGCATTTAATTATTTGTTTGTCATTTTAGTACAAGTACAGTAGTAATTAACGAACTCCCACATTAGTTCTACACCAGTATAACTGCACACATTAAAAAAGTTAAGGTAAAACTTTCAAATGATAATTTCATAGCACAAGATCACACCTCAATGTATTACAACCGATACCCCATCTTGTAATGGTGCACAAATACAAGTCTTTAACGCAAATATGAAATTATTCAGGACAAATAAAATTTCCCTAAAACTACTAAAAAAACTTCAATATCTAGAATGTGGAAAACAAACAGATAGGTGCCATGATCGCCAAGGTAGAGCATCATGAGCATCTTGTGTCCAATTTCTAATGTAGCTTCATGCGCCATGAAATTGTCCCATCTATTAATGCAGACACGTCCATCTTTTTCATCAGGAGAAGTGTTGTACGTCGATGTCATCCTTGTGCCAAAATTACCAACAAGCGTAATACCACCACTGAGTGCCATGTCTTGGGGAAGTAGACGACGAGGCAGTTTCGGTTGGAAATTTTTTTTAGACTTCACATAAAAAATAAAAAAATTATATTAAAGAATAACTAATCAGTACTTACCACAAAATTCTTGTTTAAGTTGGACCAATTCAACTTATGCAGCAGTCCATAAGCTCTTACAAGATTGTAATCTCCTGCATCATTATGTTCTACATAAACTTCAAGCTTGTTCACCTTCGTAATGACCGTTTCAATCATTCTCCAATTAACATCGGTTCCAACAGTTGCAACGAGGTTATCAACTATTAGTCTCTCTCGAGCACCCAATTTGTAGTATGCTACAAATGAAATGTGGTGCACAAATTAAATTATGCATACATCATTTGGCACATTAAATTAAATCAACAAGTATATATTTAGGAAACCTCTAATGGAATTAATTAAGAGCTAGATATATTACTTGGATGAACGATAGGGTAATGTCCTGAAACAACACGGCATGAAACCAAACCCTTCAATTCATCAATGGAGAAAAACACCTTCTGGCCAATATGAACGCAATATATTCTACAAAACTCCTCCCATGCATCACCACTAACGGTAGTTGTTTCTGCTTCATTCGTAACCATGAACCGAAATTTAAAATTCTTCGGTGTAAGAAATGAAGCGTGGAATATCTTCTTTTCATCTTTGTTCACTCCATATTTTTTGAGGAAAAGTGATCTTGCGTAGCATGGTAGAATCTACATGTATAACACAATTAGAGGAGGCAGATGCCTGAATGGAATAATAACAGATCACCGCCTACAACATTTCTCTAGTACATGTAAGTCCCCTAGATATGAAATAATAGATAAATGTAACATACGTAAACAATGTGCGAGATCATGTGGATTTGGATAACAGATCGTACCGTCTTCTTCTCGAATCCAGGACGTAGGGTGAAATCGAAATACTTTTTCATCAAAGTCGCGGCAGCGCACAAACCCTTAGTGTCAAAACAAACACCACACTACATAGTACACAAATAGGACTGTGAGTACAATCGCTCAGATCTACAAAACATGCCGACTATTTTCAACCCACAGAAAAAAGTACCAACCAGACGGAGGTCATCTCGCATTGGGAAAGATACATACCTGCACATTCGCCAGAGCTCTCCTTATGTACGTACTACCACTGCGACGACGTCGGTAGATGAAAGAGAGGGAGGACAGAAAAGAAGAAGATGGCTGCGACTTCGGTAGAGGGAGCATGCGATCCAGACCGTCAACGGGCCTTATATATTTAGCTCTCAAGATTGTGTGTATTGCTCCGAAGATTGTGGTTTTTTTTTTCACCTAACAACGAAATTTTCTCCCCCAATCCACAAAAAAAAAGTCGTGTTATTTATTTCCATGTATATTTTGCGGCCGATTTGTGCCAAAAAAAATTAAGAAATTATTTTTGGAAAGTAATAAGTACAAACCTTTTGCGGCAGATTTTCCTCTAGTGCTATGCTATTCTCAATATTTTTTTCTTGAGTGCGAATTCAGTTTGGATTGATCGAGTTCAGTTTTAGTTTTCCTTGAGTGTGAGTTCAGTTTGGATTTCCAAGCATGTTATTTTTTATCCACCTTATTATCCACACGTAGACCAAAACTCAAGGTTTCACAACAATTGAACCTCCTTATCATTTTTTTTGAAATTTAAAGTGTTTAGTCAAATCTAGGTTGCCAATGTTTTTTAAATCACACACACTTTTGTGGGATAATGTGGTGATGCCAAATCGAACTAGCATGTGCTCCCAATTCTATGAGTATCCTGCTTGGTACTTGCTTCACAAATGGAAGCCTCCAGTTGAGTTTGATTGTGAATTCAGTTTGGTTTGAGTTCATCAAACCAAAATGGCTACATAATATGGATTGATCACTACCAATGTGGTGATGCACCCATGTGCCAAATTTCACACCATTTGGACTAAGATAGATCAAAAAAGTGTGCACAGGTGCCTATTTAGGGTAGACGGGCATGACCGCTGAACTACACACTCATCACTTCCTCTAGTGCTATGATACTCTCCACATTTTTCCAAGCATATTATTTTTTATCCAACTTATACACACATTGACCAAAACTCAAGGTTTCAGAACAATTCAATCTCTTTTTCTTATTTTTTTTGAAATTTAAAGTGTTTGGCCAAACCTAGGTTGAGCAGAGCCTACAAAGAGTTTGCCAATGTTTTTTTAAATCACACACACTTTTCTGGGATAATGTGGTGATGCCAAATCGAACCAGCATGTGCTCCCAATTCTATGAGTATCTTGCTTGGTACTTGCTCACAAATGGTAGCCTCCAGTTTGAGTTTGATTGTGAATTCAGTTTGGTTTGAGTTCATCAAACCAAAATGGCTACATATCATGATTTCATCATTACCAATGTGGTGATGCACCCCTGTTCCAAATTTCACACCATTTGGACTAAGATAGATCAAAAAAGTGTGCACGGGTGCCTGTTTAGGGTAGACGTGCATGACCATTGAACTACACACTCATCACTTCCTCTAGTGCTATGATATTCTCCACATTTTTCCAAGCATGTTATTTTTTATCCAACTTATTATCCACACATTGACCAAAACTCAAGGTTTCACAACAATTCAACCTCTTTTTCATTTTTTAAAAAATTTAAAGTGTTTGGTCAAACCTAGGTTGACCAGAGCCTACAAAGAGCTTGCCAATGTTTTAAATCACACACACTTTTTTGGGATAATGTGGTGATGCCAAATCGAATCAGCATGTGCTCCCAATTCTATGAGTATCCAAATTGTAGTTGCTTCACAAATGGTAGCCTCCAGTTTGAGTTTGAGTGTTTTCTTTTTGGAGTTTATCAAATCAAACTGCTTTTCTGTGGTAATATGGTGATCCAAAATGAACAGCATGTGCTCCCTATTTTTTGAGTTTCCTAATTGGTACTTGCTTCACAAACCAAACCCTATCGTTAGTTTGAATTTGAATTTTTTGATGCAGAGACCGTTTCGTGGAAAAATATTCCCTCCTAAAAATTGACTAAAAATTTGGGTTCCCTCCCTTTTTTCCTTTTCACTAGGCCCGCCAAAAACAACACACACGTAATTATCTCCTCCCACTGCCTCTAAATATAAATACTCGCGCCCACCCATATTAGTGGACAGTATAAAAAAGAAAAAGAGCGCTTGTTATGCATTATTGATGCCTTGGATATTAAGGCCGAGACTATCCCTCTATCCTCATCTGAGAGGATGGAGCTCAAGTTGGCTAATGAAAAATTAAATATACTTAGATGCGATGAAGAGACCAAATGGGCTCAGAGAGCTAAGGTTAAAAATGTCCAAGAAGGTGGAAATAACACTAGGTATTTTCATCTTATTGCTAGTGGAAAATATCGAAAAAACAAAAAAAAATCAGCTTGAACAAGATTTTTTCACTAGAGGTGCGTGATGTCTACGGGTGCTTCTATTCTTGTAGACAGTGTTGGGCCTCCAAGAGCAGAGGTTTGTAGAACAGCAGCAAGTTTCCCTTAAGTGGATCACCCAAGGTTTATCGAACTCAGGGAGGAAGAGGTCAAAGATATCCCTCTCATGCAACCCTGCAACCACAAAGCAAGAAGTCTCTTGTGTCCCCAACACACCTAATAGGTGCACTAGTTCGGCGAAGAGATAGTGAAATACAAGTGGTATGAATGAATATGAGCAGTAGTAACGGCGCCAGAAAAGTGCTTGCTGGCGTATAGTTGATGGTAGTAATATTGCAAGAAGTAAAGATGCAGTAAAACAGTAAACAAGTAGCGATAGCAGTATTTAGGAACAAGGCCTAGGGATCATACTTTCACTAGTGGACACTCTCAACATTGATCACATAACAGAATAAATAGATAGATGCTAGACTCTACACCCTCTTGTTGGATGATGAACACCACTAACTGTGTAGGATTACACGAACCCTCAATGCCGGAGTTAACAAGCTCCACAATATTCAATGTTCATATTTAAATAACCTTAGAGTGCATGACAGATCAACATAACCAAACCAAGTACTAACATAGCATGCACACTGTCACCTTCACACTACGAAAGGAGGAATAGATCACATCAATACTATCATAGCAATAGTTAACTTCATAATCTACAAGAGATCACAATCATAGCCTACGCCAAGTACTACACGATGCACACACTGTCACCATTACACCGTGCAGGAGGAATAAACTACTTTAATAACATCACTAGAGTAGCACACAGATAAATTGTGATACAAAACACATTGCAATCATAAAGAGATATAAATAAGCACTTCACTATGCCATTCATAACAGTGAATAAGTATTCTGTGAAATATAGCCTAAAAGACCCACACGGTGCAGACACTGTCACCTTTACACACGTGGGACAAGGAGTCTCCGGAGATCACATAAGTAAAATCCACTTGACTAGCATAATGACATCTAGATTACAAGAATCATCATATGAATCTCAATCATGTAAGGCAGCTCATGAGATTATTGTATTGAAGTACATATGAGAGAGATGAACCACATAGCTACCGGTACAGCCCCGAGCCTCGATGGAGAACTACTCCCTCCTCATGGGAGACAGCAGCGTTGATGAAGATGGCGGTGGTGTCGATGGAGAAGCCTTCCGGGGGCACTTCCCCGTCCCGGCGGCGTGCCGGAACAGACTCTGTCCCCGGATCTTGGCTTCGCGATGGCGGCGGCTCTGGAAGGTTTTCTCTGGTTTCGTCGAACGTCGTAGGGTTTTCGCGACGGAGACCTTAAGTAGGCGGAAGGGCAGGTCAGGGGGCCACACGAGGGCCCCACACGACAGGCCGGCGCGGCCAAGGCCCAGGCCGCGCCGCCCTGGTGTCTGGCCACCTCGTGGCCCCACTTCGTAAGTCCTCCGGTCTTCTGGAAGCTTCGTGTAAAAATAGGCCCCTGGGCGTTGATTTCGTCCAATTCCAAGAATATTTCCTTACTAGGATTTCTGAAACCAAAAACAGCAGAAAACAGGAACTGGCACTTCGGCATCTCGTCAATAGGTTAGTTCCGGAAAACGCATAATAATGACATATAATGTGTATAAAACATGTAGGTATCATCAATAAAGTAGCATGGAACATAAGAAATTATAGATACGTTTGAGACGTATCAAGCATCCCCAAGCTTAGTTCCTACTCGCCCTCAAGTAGGTAAACGATAACAATGATAATTTCTTAAGTGACATGCCATCATAACCTTGATCATACTATTGTAAGCATATGTAATGAATGCAACGATCAAAACAATGGTAATGACATGAGTAAACAAATGAATCATAAAGCAAAGACTTTTCATGAATAGTACTTTCAAGACAAGCATCAATAAGTCTTGCATAAGAGTTAACTCATAAAGCAATAATTCAAAGTAGAGGTATTGAAGCAACACAAAGGAAGATTAAGTTTCAGCGGTTGCTTTCAACTTATAACATGTATATCTCATGGATATTGTCAATGTAAAGTAATATAACAAGTGCAATATGCATGTATGTAGGAATCAATGCACAGTTCACACAAGTGTTTGCTTATTGAGATGGAGAGAAATAGGTGAACTGACTCAACATAAAAGGTAAAAGAATGGCCCTTCGCAGAGGGAAGCAGGGATTAAATCATGTGCTAGAGCTTTTTAAGTTTTGAAATCATATAGAGAGCATAAAAGTAAAATTTTGAGAGGTGTTTGTTGTTGTCAAAGAATGGTAGCGGGTACTCTAACTACCTCATCAACCAGACTTTCAAGAGCGGCTCCCATGAAGGACGTTATCTCTACCAGCAAGGTAGATCATCCCTCTTCTCTTTTGTTTACACATGTATTTTAGTTTAGTTTTTTTTATTTTTAGATGACACTCCTCCCAACCTTTGCTTTCTCAAGCCATGGCTAACCGAATCCTCGGGTGCCTTCCAACAATCACATACCATGGAGGAGTGTCTATTTGCAAAATTAAGTTGCTTACTGATGAATCAGAGCAAAACATGTGAAGAGAATTATTAATGCAAATTAATTAATTGGGGCTGGGAACCCCGTTGCCAGCTCTTTTTGCAAAGTTATTGGATAAGCGGATGAAGCCACTAGTCCATTGGTGAAAGTCTGTCAAAAGTAAATGACAAGATCGAAAGATAAAACACCACATACTTCCTCATGAGCTATAAAACATTGACACAAATAAGAGATAATAGCTTTTGAATTGTTTAAAGGTAGCACATGAAGTATTTGCTTGGAATGGCAGAGAAATACCATGTAGTAGGTAGGTATGGTGGACACAAATGGCATAGTGGTTGGCTCAAGGATTTTGGATGCATGAGAAGTATTCCCTCTCGATGCAAGGTTTAGGCTAGCAAGGTTATTTGAAACAAACACAAGGATGAACCGGTGCAGCAAAACTCACATAAAAGACATATTGTAAACATTATAAGACTCTACACCGTCTTCCTTGTTGTTCAAACTCTTTACTAGAAATTATCTAGACCTTAGAGAGACCAATTATGCAAACCAAATTTTAGCAAGCTCTATGTATTTCTTCATTAATGGGTGCAAAGTATATGATGCAAGAGCTTAAACATGAGCACAACAATTGCCAAGTATCAAATTATCCAAGACATTTTAGAATTACTACATGTAGCATTTCCCGATTCCAACCATATAACAATTTACGAAGCAGTTTCAACCTTCGCCATGAACATTAAAAGCTAAGAACACATGTGTTCATACGAACCAGCGGAGCGTGTCTCTCTCCCACACAAGGACGAACTTATTCAAACATAAACAAAAACAA
This sequence comes from Lolium perenne, assembly GCF_019359855.2. Classification (NCBI taxonomy): domain Eukaryota; kingdom Viridiplantae; phylum Streptophyta; class Magnoliopsida; order Poales; family Poaceae; genus Lolium; species Lolium perenne. The sequence continues at coordinate 123,647,537 of NC_067245.2, read as the reverse complement.
ACAGACGCTCCAAGTAAAGTACATAAGATGTGACCGAATAAAAATATAGTTTCAAGAGAAGGAACCTGATAATTTTGTCGATGAAGAAGGGGATGCCTTGGGCATCCCCAAGCTTAGATGCTTGAGTCTTCTTGAAATATGCAGGGATGAACCACGGGGGCATCCCCAAGCTTAGACTCTTCACTCTTCTTGATCATAGTATATCATCCTCCTCTCTTGACCCTTGAAAACTTCCTCCACACCAAACTCGAAACAAACTCATTAGAGGGTTAGTGCATAATCAAAAATTCACATGTTCAGAGGTGACACAATCATTCTTAACACTTCTAGACATTGCACAAAGCTACTGAAAGTTAATGGAACAAAGAAATCCATCCAACACAGCAAAAGAGGCAATGCGAAATAAAAGGCAGAATCTGTCAAAACAGAACTGTCCGTAAAGATGAATTTTAAAGTGGCACCAGACTTGCTCAGATGAAAATGCTCAAATTGAATGAAAGTTGCGTACATATCTGAGGATCACTCACGTAAATTGGCATAACTTTCTGAGTTACCTACAGAGAATTAGGCCCAGATTCGTGACAGCAAGAAATCTGTTTCTGCGCAGTAATCCAAATCTAGTATGAACCTTACTATCAAAGACTTTACTTGGCACAACAATGCAATAAAATAAGATAAGGAGAGGTTACTACAGTAGTAAACAACTTCCAAGACTCAAATATAAAACAAAAGTACTGTAGTAAAAAAACACATGGGTTATCTCCCAAGAAGTGCTTTCTTTATAGCCATTAAGATGGGCTCAGCAATTACAATGATGCACTCGCAAGAAATAGGAGTTGAAGCAAAAGAGAGCATCAAAAAGCAAATTCAAAACACATTTAAGTCTAACATGTTTCCTATGCATAGGAATCTTGTAAATAAACAAGTTCATGAAGAGCAAAGTAACAAGCATAGGAAGATAAAACCAGTGTAGCTTCAAAAATGTCAGCATATAGAGAGGTGTTTTAGTAACATGAAAACTTCTACAACCATATTTTCCTCTCTCATAATAACTTTCAGAGGCATCATGAACAAACTCAACAATATAACTATCACATAAAGCATTCTTATCATGAGTCTCATGCATAAAATTATTACTCTCCACATAGGCATAATCAATTTTATTAGTTGCAGTGGGAGCAAATTCAAAAAAGTAGCTATCATTATTATTCTCATCATCAAATATAGGAGGCATATTGTAATCATAATCAAATTTATCCTCCATAACAGGCGGTACTAAAAGACTACTATCATCATCATAAATATGAGGCAAAGTATCAACAAAGTAAATTTTCTCCTCAATGCTTGGGGGACTAAAAATATCATGCTCATCAAAGCCAGCTTCCCCAAGCTTAGAATCTTCCATATCATTAGCAACAATGGTGTTCAAAGCGTTCATATTAATATGTTCCATAGGTTTTTTAATTTTCGCATCAAACCATCCATATCTTAAATCAGGAAATAGAATAAGAAGCTCATTGTTGTCCATTATGCCAAACTAGTGTAAACAAGAAACAAAAAGATGCAATTGCAGGATCTAAAGGAAATAGCTTCGAGCACACACACAACGGCAACAGAAAAGTACTTTACCTGGGACCGGAGTATGAGAGCCTTTTACCTTTCCTCCCCGGCAACGGCGCCAGAAAATAGCTTCGTTACCGGGATCCGGTGTGTGAGTGCCGTTTACCTTTCCTCCCCGGCAACGGCGCCAGAAAATAGCTTGATGTCTACGGGTGCTTCTATTCTTGTAGACAGTGTTGGGCCTCCAAGAGCAGAGGTTTGTAGAACAGCAGCAAGTTTCCCTTAAGTGGATCACCCAAGGTTTATCGAACTCAGGGAGGAAGAGGTCAAAGATATCCCTCTCATGCAACCCTGCAACCACAAAGCAAGAAGTCTCTTGTGTCCCCAACACACCTAATAGGTGCACTAGTTCGGCGAAGAGATAGTGAAATACAAGTGGTATGAATGAATATGAGCAGTAGTAACGGCGCCAGAAAAGTGCTTGCTGGCGTGCAGTTGATGGTAGTAATATTGCAGAAAGTAAAGATGCAGTAAAACAGTAAACAAGTAGCGATAGCAGTATTTAGGAACAAGGCCTAGGGATCATACTTTCACTAGTGGACACTCTCAACATTGATCACATAACAGAATAAATGGATAGATGCTAGACTCTACACCCTCTTGTTGGATGATGAACACCACTAACTGTGTAGGATTACACGAACCCTCAATGCCGGAGTTAACAAGCTCCACAATATTCAATGTTCATATTTAAATAACCTTAGAGTGCATGACAGATCAACATAACCAAACCAAGTACTAACATAGCATGCACACTGTCACCTTCACACTACGAAAGGAGGAATAGATCACATCAATACTATCATAGCAATAGTTAACTTCATAATCTACAAGAGATCACAATCATAGCCTACGCCAAGTACTACACGATGCACACACTGTCACCATTACACCGTGCAGGAGGAATAAACTACTTTAATAACATCACTAGAGTAGCACACAGATAAATTGTGATACAAAACACATTGCAATCATAAAGAGATATAAATAAGCACTTCACTATGCCATTCATAACAGTGAATAAGTATTCTGTGAAATATAGCCTAAGAGACCCACACGGTGCACACACTGTCACCTTTACACACGTGGGACAAGGAGTCTCCGGAGATCACATAAGTAAAATCCACTTGACTAGCATAATGACATCTAGATTACAAGAATCATCATATGAATCTCAATCATGTAAGGCAGCTCATGAGATTATTGTATTGAAGTACATAGGAGAGAGATGAACCACATAGCTACCGGTACAGCCCCGAGCCTCGATGGAGAACTACTCCCTCCTCATGGGAGACAGCAGCGTTGATGAAGATGGCGGTGGTGTCGATGGAGAAGCCTTCCGGGGGCACTTCCCCGTCCCGGCGGCGTGCCGGAACAGAGACTCCTGTCCCCCAGATCTTGGCTTCGCGATGGCGGCGGCTCTGGAAGGTTTTCTCTGGTTTCGTCGAACGTCGTAGGGTTTTCGCGACGGAGACCTTAAGTAGGCGGAAGGGCAGGTCAGGGGGCCACACGAGGGCCCCCCACGACAGGCCGGCGCGGACAAGGCCCAGGCCGCGCCGCCCTGGTGTCTAGCCTCCTCGTGGCCCCACTTCGTAAGTCCTCCGGTCTTCTGGAAGCTTCATGTAAAAATAGGCCCCTGGGCATTGATTTTGTCCAATTCCGAGAATATTTCCTTACTAGGATTTCTGAAACCAAAAACAGCAGAAAACAGGAACTGGCACTTCGGCATCTCGTCAATAGGTTAGTTCCGGAAAACGCATAATAATGACATATAATGTGTATAAAATATGTAGGTATCATCAATAAAGTAGCATGGAACATAAGAAATTATAGATACGTTTGAGACGTATCAGTGCGTTCAAAGTTGGGAATGGCTCAACTGTGCGGTTTTGGGAGGATGTATGGCTTGATGATATGCCTCTCGCGCATCTGTACCCGTCTCTCTATAATATTGTTCAACATAAACATGTGTTAGTTTCAAATGTTTTGGCTCAGACTCCTCTTAATATATGCTTTAGGAGGAGTTTAAATGATCACAAATGGTATGAATGGTTGCATTTGTATCAACGGTTAATTTCAGTGAATTTAGTGCAAGAGCCGGATACCTTTGTATGGAAACTAACGAATTTTGGTCTTTTTACTGTTAAATCTATGTATCTTGATTTGATGAATGAGCATACTAGATTTCTTCGTAAATACCTTTGAAAACTTAAAATTCCATTAAAAATTAAAATATTTATGTGGTTTCTTCATAACAAAGTTTTGTTGACTAAAGATAATTTGGCTAGATGGAATTGGAATGGTTGTCAAAAGTGTTGTTTTTGTGATTCTAATGAAACCGTCAGCATTTGTTTCTTTCTTGTTCGTTTGCAAAGATTGTGTGGTGCATGGTTTATTTTGCTTATAACATTCTCGCTCCAACTAATATTACTAATATGTATGGTAACTGGTTAAATGGAGTAAGCAAGGATGATAAGGCTAGGATACGAGTTGGTATTTCAGCCTTGTGTTGGTCCATTTGGACATGTAGAAATGACATTGTAGGGGACCAATTTTTTGCAGGTTATTCGCCGAGCTACCCACTGGATTCAGCTATGGGTGTTCTTGCTCCTGAAGGATCAGCGGGAGGCTATGGTTACTGGATACAGCCGGCTGCTGACGGTTGCTCAGGACTTCTTTTTTCAGGCTATTGGGTGGCAGCATACTAGCAGAGTATCAAATGGATAGTTTCTTTATGTGGTTGATGTTTCTTTGGTTACATGTATCGACCTTGTCTGATCCATAATTGTAAACTTTAAATATTACGTATTTGTAATTTTAATAAAGGAAAAGCCGTGTGCATCAACTGATGCAGAGGCTGGGGCGATGCTCCCTTTTCGAAAAAAAAATTACACAGACTTAATTCCCATTTTACTCTGTGGAAGAAAGATCGAAGCACCTCTGAAAACTTGATTCTATATGTCTACTTTCTGCTCGTACCGATAGAACTCGCAGCTCAATCCCCATAGTACGTAGCTATGCTTTTTTTATTTTTAATTTCGCCGATCACTTCGCCGAGAGAAGAAAACTCGCGGGCGCCGCCCGCCGCAAACATTATATATATCGTCAGTGCTCTCGTCTTTCGGAAAGGCAGCATGGTGCTAATTAAGCTGTAACTTGTCATTCACAGCACTTAACCAAGTAATAGTACTACCTCCTTCTCATACACTCAATATAACTTTGATAAAGCAAGAAAAATTAAAGCCCAGTAAATAAATATTGAATAACGCGGATCATATGAGCCGAACAGCAAAAGTATACCATGTGTATAAGCACATTTCTATTTATTTTCCCTAAGATCACAGTAGTGCACTCTTGTGGTGAAGTTTGCGAATTTGTATAAATGTATCGGTACTAGCAAACAGTTATGCTACAATATGCATTTTTATGGTAAAAACATCAGAACATACGGCGAAAATACAGCACACAGTAAAATGGATGTGCTTATGCATAAGTGTATTTAATTTGTATCTAACTTTTGTCCGTGCTCACTATTTTTGGGGAAACATATACAATGCAAACATTCACAACTACGTACATATATTCACCCCTATGAACACACATACGTATATCCTACCCTTATGAGCATCTCCGAAGATTGAGTCGAGAAACTGACCGGTAGATCTTCATATTGACGAAGTCATCATGGACGCCTCGCTGTCGACGGGAACATCGTCTCCCACTAAAACATATTCCGTACTTTATAAAACAGCAAAGCGTCAAACCTAATGTTTGATTACATATGTAGTATAAAAAACATGGAAAGGGTTAAGTTGTTATGACCAAAAGAGGTTATATTCTTGTACGCACTTATATTCCTAGAAACATTTGAAGTATAGCCGGCCTATCATTTACTTTTCAACACTAGTAGGGGTATAAATCGATAGGATAATTTCGGCGCCAAAACCGGCCCTGAATCCGTTTTAAGGTGTCCATATCGATTTTAAAGAGTTCGGTGAATAAGGATATCCGATTTCGAAGTGGTGCTCCGGATACGGAATAAGATATGGTATGGCAAATAGCACGAGGATATGGATTATCCGATATTTAATTAGGATAATCAGAAGGTTTGAAACCGGATAATCCGATTTTTGAGTCAAAAGCCAATGCTAATTCACAAGGTACGGTTAGTAGTTATTGAGTTCTCCAATTCAATTTGCGAGCATGTTTGGCTCTAAATTCTATCAATTCTTAAGTTTTAACGTAAATTGTGTCTCTATTTTCTTAACTACACAAGACTAAAATTTTAAAACCCTCTCAAGATTTTTAAAAACTATAACTATCTACCGATGAAAGTATATATCCGACTATGTTTATTTTCGAACCGAGTCTGCCCCGTTTCCGGTTCGAATCAACTGTCTGATATATCCGCAATCGAATTCGAAACTGATCAATATCCGCTCCGATTCGATCCGTTTACGCCCCTAAACACTAGTGAGTCCAAACTTGCACACCTTAATTGTCTAGGGATAAATTTATCAACTGTGTAGGTAGCTTCTAGTAGAAGCATCACATTTATTTCATTTCTTCCCTATATATGTAACTAGGACAAAACCCATCAGTTATTACGAGCTCACATTTGCAAATAAGCAATTTTATATGTTTAAATGTGTATGCCAATCGAATTCAACTTGCATGAAATCATTATTTACATTTGTTTTGTACCTATTAAACGTGAGTGGTTCATCGAACTTGAGTTCGGCATCTAGTTCTTGACGCTATGAAAAACTTCATTCTAAATTACATAAATTTTACGAAATAGCATGGATCCATGAACGCTTTATTCGTACATCACACAGATAAAATTTAGACATTTTAGCCACAGTGTGAATCTAAAAGTGAAAAACAAAACTCAATTGGACAGAAAGTTAGCATAGCATGCCTAAAATTGCGCGAAACATATACATAGTAAACCAACAAGGATTGTTAATCTTCTCGACGGTTTTCTGAACATTCCCTGATTGAACTGTCTTTTTATCTACTTCCGAACTGTGATGGTCACCAATCTCTGTTCGCTGCAGCAAACCTGAAGTATTACAAAAGTAGTAGTATAAGTATAGCCGCCCTATCATTTACTTTTGAACACTAATGAGTTCAAACTGGCACGCCTTAATTATCTAGAGAAAAAATTGTCAACTGTTTAAGTAGCTTCTAGAAGCATCACATTTGTACCCTTTCTTCCATATGTATATGTAAAATGCCAAAACAGATACTCCCTCTGGCACTAAATACTTATTGCAAGTTCAATAAATTTAGATATATTTTACACTAGAGCTAGAGTGAGCATTTGAATTGAATAAGTTTATATTGTTGCTAATCTTGTCACTCGGCCAAGCCAGCGCCCAAAGAGCTGACCGAATTGAGGAGACACAATATGAAAACCTGAGAGCTGTGCAGAAACCCTACCAACCGGCAAAGCATATATCCCTTAACTGGCCACATAGATGACTCGGTATGAACAGTGAAAAGCTCATCTAATTAAACCTGAACAAGCTTGGGGTTGGCATGGCATAAAGTGTCCAAAGGTTGTGTTACGAAAAAATCCATGCTACATTACGTGTTATGGTCCCCTAAAAAACGTGTTATGGAAAATACATGCTATTTATGCTTTGGTCTATAACGTGAAAATATCTTGAAATTATCTAAAACTTTCAGAATGGGTATGAACATATATCTATGTACACCTTCTACGAAAATAACTTAAACTTCATATTAGCCTTGTATCTTAAAGGTTTGTCCATACACAAGTCATCACATTTTGAATTTCACGTCTGCTAAAGACTTATGAGGTTAAGGAACGTAACACCAAACTACTTTGCCTTTACCGCATGATTTTTTAATTTCAGTGTTGTCTTCCTCTATTGTTGCCAGCGACGATAGGCTGGGTGGCACACATGAAAATGTTAGCAGCTACGATGAGTGTAGTGCTGTCACAGAGAAGAACTTGTGGTCCATGGATTATTTAGAGGAAAAAACCAGTTGGGGGACTTGGATAGGTGATAGGTAAAGTCTTTGTCTATAGATGGGGTGATGAGACATACCCCTCTGGTCCTTATTATTGACTCATTAGTACAAAGTTGAACTAAATCCAAGTCAATTAAAAGAGACCGAAATGAGTAATCCAAGTTAATTAAAAGAGACCGGAATGAGTACCACACAACGTCTCACGCAGGGGTGAACGGAAACACCATCAGAAGGTAGCTAAGGGCGTGTTTCGTTGCTCACACCAATTTGGCCCATTCTGGCTCTATGGCCTTGTATGTTCTGCCTGATGCATTCTTAGAGCCACGTTCATGATATTATTATGTTTCCCACAATGTCTTCACTTACATGAAAATACAAACATAAGCCTTATGTCTTTTTTCGCATGCGTGAGCTCCTTTGATGCAAACTTCAACTGTTTTGTTGCATGTATCGCAATGGTTGTTGGCACCTCTTCTCAACATGATGAGCTTACCTTCTTTTTGTTTCCACACCACCACACTTTTAACTAACATGTAGCTACATTGTTTAGGACCGTCAAAACAGATAAATAAAAGAGTCTTGAGGAATGACAAGATGATGCTACAAATAAGATTAATTTTTAAATGTCTGACTATGTGTAATGAATTTAAAGAAATCCATAGTACCCCAAACATTAAAATGAATTGAGAAGTTATAATTGAACAAACTCGGAATCGATTGTCATGGAATCGCATCATCGATATGCCTCCTTTTTTGTGTAGAACTCATCATGAACCCAACGAATGTACAAAAAACAAGACGGTAAGAGAGTACTTGATAGAGAGGGATACAAAGAGACACATTGTCACATCCCAAAAATTTGGAATGCGAGTATTTGACTGTTTGTCATATTTGAAATTTCACAAAGAATTAAAACTTTTGTGTTTATTAAAAAGGTATTTCCAAAAATAGAGTTTTAATAAACCTTGCGTTTCAAAATATTTGCCAATAATATTCTATTTTGTTCGGAGGATTTTGAAAATTATAAATATTATTTTGTGAAAACATTAAATCCTAAAAATGGCACTTATAGCCACATAGACATGTATGTCAAAATTTGATTTTATAAAGTTTATATTTTTATCTCCATTTTGGTCTCTTATTGGAGTATTTTTCATAACGAATCCAACGGTATCTCATTTGCATTTTTCCGATTTTTCTTTTGAAACGGCAAAGTGTATATTCAATTTATGTTTAAAAAAAAATCAAAGGGCACCGGCCACTCCGGCCCAGCCCCGGCCACCAGGCCGCTCGATGCGCCCCCGGCCCACTCCCCAGCGCCACCTCGGCCCAACCCCCGCACGCTCGCCCCAGCGCGCAGCGCGCGCACGCGTATGCCACGCCGCACGAAGCCCCCGCCCCCCCTCCCCCAGCTGCCACCTCCTTGCGCGATTTTCGCTCGCATGAATTCCGGCCACGCCTGTGCAATGAACCTGGACACGCCCCAGCACTATAGATAGCCCCAAAGGAAGCTCCCAGGACGCATAGACCATAGCCGCGCTCTCTCCTCTCCCTCCCAGCTCGCTGCTGCTCTGTCTCTCTCAGCAGCGCACGCACACGCGCAGCAGCACGGCACCATCATCGACGTCCTTCAACATTTCCGCCGCGGTAATCCCATCTTCCTTTCACGTTAAGTCTGAATCTAAAGTGTTAAATCAAAGTACTTAGCCGTGTCCCCAGTTACGGACAATTTGAGCGAACTGACAAGGCACATGTTCGAAAGTCTCCTCATTCCAACTTCTTAAATAAAATTTGATGGGTGAACAGGGAAATGACAATTGGTGTAAGTGACTATCAGCTAGTAGGTCCCGTGCCATGTCTATGGTCTGAGTCTACAGGGGTAGTTCGCCCAAACCAATTTGATCATGGGTAGGAGGATTCACCGGGACTTTACCGGTGGTTTCCAGGTTCATTGATTTCTATCAATGGTACTGCTTAATCAGTATGAAATAAAATGATTTGACAAATAATAGGAGAAAGCTGGCTTTATGCAAATATGCATGAGCTCTACCAGTCAAATGTACACTTAAGTGTTAGGTCGCCATTTGAGTCCACTATAGTGTCATCTTGCCAATACAATTCAAATGTATTGACCATTTGTGGCTGTAACTTTTCATGTTGCAGATGTTTTGAAAGATGAGTGAGTTACGATGGTTAGGGTTACGAGTCTATCCTCAACATGCTCGCCTGTGGCACATGAAGACGAAGGACTCCATGCTGTCTATGTTTATTCATTGTGAAACTCTGATGAAATGCTAGCCTTGTGCTATGCAATTTGTAATCCTTTATGTAAATTCTGGATTATACGATGTAATAAAGACCTTTGTTTCTTGGTATTACATCTTGTACTGTGTGTGTTAGCGATTGATCCAGGGAGTAGCACAGATACGCACAGAGATCGGCACCTTAAAAGGTGAGGTCGCTACAGATGGTATCAGAGCATTGTGTTGACCGTAGGTTCGTGACCCTAGATTTGGATTAGAAATTGGAAAACCCTAGGATGAAAAATATGTCTAATCCAGTTTTTGTTAAGTTGATGTTTGAATTTTGAACCTCTTGTATTCTTACCTACTTCATCTTCAAAAATGTTCCTCTTACTTTAGATGGCCTACCTCTTGAAAACCCTAAAAGAAGTCTATGATGACCTTGTGTGTGAAGTGAGAGATTGATGTGCTTCATATGTTATTCGTCGACTCAGCATGATGCACTTCATGGAAGACCAATGAAGAACTTGAAGAAAGACTCTGATACAAGTTGCACAACACCCAAAGATAGATCGAAGAAGATGAAGATGAAACTTGAAGCAATTTGGTAGAAATAGACCAGACCACCATTAGTTATCTTTCATAGGACCAACGATATAGAAATAACACCTTGATCATACCAATTTGTGGTATGACCATACTAGTTTGGTTGTGTTTGAGCTATGTTGCTTGATGCTTGTTAGATGATTGTTGTTTGATGAATTGCATGATTTGCATGTTTGGGTAGGAACCATCTTTAGAACCTTTCCATCTATTCTCATCTATACCAACCCAGAAAAATGTTTTCTCGGCAATTCTCCATGAAGACAACATTAGTGAAGTCAACATTGATGTTTCCTATCAAGATGAAGAAAGGAAGAGTGTGAGGTACGCAAAACCCTAGTTAAGGATCGATAGAAATGTTTTCAAAACAGTTTAATAATGTGATTGAAACATTGATTCAATTTTCCATGGAAGTTTTTGTCAAATTTGTGAGGTCGACCAAGAGTTGGAATGCGAGATGAACCAAATTGAATACAAGGTAACGACTGGGTGTAGGATGGATTGATCACCATTCCTACTACTCTTATTATTCGCTTTCGTAATATTGACTTTACGAATCTAGAGAGACATGCCTACAAAAGAGATGTCGGCGAATAAGCCTGGACCTTAGGGTGGAGAAATATTATACCCTTATAGTATGGCAAGTGCTGCCAAGCGTAGGACTACAACGAGATTGAAGATCCAATCACTAGTTGAAGATTAGAAGAAGATTGTCGAAGACACCAACAAGAAGTAGGATGAGGACAGTTGTGAAGTCCCCTCATCTTGGTCTCCTGATAGATCCAAAGGGTTACCCATTCTGTCAAAAGTAGTTCAACCACCAGCTCATATGAAGCCTAACTATGAGGAAACCTACTCAAGTCACCTTGAAGAGTTTTGTTATTCACTATATGTGAATAAGCAACCCTTATTGGAGGTCAGAAGCCATAGATATTTCAAGAGATGATCCAATGCCAAGTCACTCCCTAGTTGAGCCGACTATCAACCCGAGACCTAGACTACCCACAAAAGCTTCTTTTAAGGGTGGTAGCACACCTCGACATATGCCAAACCTATTTTCTTTCTACCCTCTTCAAATCTCAGGGACGAGATTTCTTTCAAGGGTGGTAGTCTGTCACATCCCAAAAATTTGGAATGTGAAAATAAAATAAAGCGAGTGTTTGACTGTTTGTCATATTTGAAATTTCACAAAGAATTAGAACTTTTGTGTTTATTAAAAAGGTATTTCCAAAAATAGAGTTTTAATAAACCTTGCATTTCAAAATATTTGCCAATAATATTCTATTTTGTTCGGAGGATTTTGAAAATTATAAATATTATTTTGTGAAAACATTAAATCCTAAAAATGGCACTTATAGCCACATAGACATGTATGTCAAAATTTGATTTTATAAAGTTTATATTTTTGTCTCCATTTTGGTCTCTTATTGGAGTATTTTTCATAATGAATCCAACGGTACCTCATTTGCATTTTTCCGATTTTTTTTTGAAACGGCAAAGTGTATATTCAATTTATGTTTTAAAAAAATCAAAGGGCGCCGGCCACTCCGGCCCAGCCCCGGCCACCAGACCGCTCGACGCGCCCCCGGCCCACTCCCCAGCGCCACCTCGGCCCAACCCCCGCACGCTCGCCCCAGAGCGCAGCGCGCGCACGCGTACGCCACGCCGCACGAAGCCCCCGCCCCCGCCCCCAGCTGCCACCTCCTTGCGCGATTTTCGCTCGCATGAATTCCGGCCACGCCTGTGCAATGAACCTGGACACGCCCCAGCACTATAAATAGCCCCCAAGGAAGCTCCCAGGACGCATACACCATAGCTGCGCTCTCTCCTCTCCCTCCCAGCTCGCTGCTGCTCTCTCTCTCAGCAGCGCACGCACACGCGCAGCAGCACGGCACCATCATCGACGTCCTTCAACATTCCTGCCGCCGTAATCCCATCTTCCTTTCACGTTAAGTCTGAATCTAAAGTGTTAAATCTAAGTACTTAGCCGTGTCCTCGGTTACGGACAATTTGAGCGAACTGACAAGGCACATGTTCGAAAGTCTCCTCATCCCAACTTCTTAAATAAAATTTGATGGGTGAACAGGGAAATGACAATTGGTGTAAGTGACTATCGGCTAGTAGGTCCCGTGCCATGTCTATGGTCTGGGTCTACAGGGGTAGTTCGCCCAAACCAAGTTGATCATGGGTAGGAGGATTCACTGGGGCTTTACCGGTGGTTTCCAGGTTCATTGATTTCTATCAATGGTACCGCTTAATTAGTATGAAATAAAATGATTTGACAAATGATAGGAGAAAGCTGGCTTTATGCAAATATGCCTGAGATCTACCAGCCAAATGTACACTTAAGTGTTAGGTCGCCATTTGAGTCCACTATAGTGTCATCTTGCCAATACAATTCAAATGTATGGACCATTCGTGGCCGTAACTTTTCATGTTGCAGATGTTTTGAAAGACGAGTGAGTTACGATGGTTAGGGTTACGAGTCTATCCTCAACATGCTCGCATGTGGCACATGAAAACGAAGGACTCCATGCTGTCTATGTTTATTCGTTGTGAAACTCTGATGATATGCTAGCCTTGTGCTATGCAATTTGTAATCCTTTATGTAAATTCTGGATCATACAATGTAATAAACACCTTTGTTTCTTGGTATTACATCTTGTACTGTGTGTGCTAGCGATTGATCCAGGGACTAGCACAGATACGCACAGAGATCGGCACCTTAAAAGGTGAGGTCGCTACACACATCTACCTATGTACTTCGTGTCTGACAGTCGAAAGTAAGAACTTACGACATGACATTTGTATAGATTGACGAGACGAAGCTATTAGCACAAAGAAACATTGAACATCTTGATCTTGTGTGGTAAATTTTATGAGTTTGAACCAACGATACCTGGAATTGATTAACTGCTGATATAGAACCACATTGTCAATGTGCATTTTTTTCGTGTGGAGCTCATCATGACATGGTGGAATGACTGCGAAATTAGAACAAGCTGAGTAAGAACACGAGTGTTGAGATAGAAAACTCATAACCACTCTGTCTTGTAACAAAAAATTAAACATAGCAGTTTTGTGGAACGATGAGATAAAGCTAGTGGTCAAAGGAATCTTGAAACGCTGGACCGTGCGCGATAAATTTGACTAGAAAACTCTAAACATAAACACGAAATTCAAAAGACAACAATAGTTGGAATCTATCGAAATGGAACCACGTCGTTGATCTGCATTTTTTTGAGTAGATCTTATCGTGAATTGAAACATAGTTCTGTAGATTAAAATAGATGAGATGAAGGGGAATAAAAAATTGAACATAACAAATCTCATCAAAACCTTGTAGGGACGCTAGAGTTAGTCTATGCATGGGCGAGTCCATGCATTTTGGGTCTACCAGAGCTTGCATCGATGAAAACGATTGAATCGAGTGTTCCAACACGAACTAGGTATGTGGCGCTTTAAGGTTCCTCCTAGCTTGGCCCAACTCGTGGCATATGCAACCAAACGCTCGATTTTTATAGCCAACTAGCCTAGATGGTTTGGACGACCAACTAAACATACGACACTAGTGGAAAACAGGGCTTTTGTGGCGGGTGGTAAGGGCCTTTTGTCGAGGGCGGCCATCCGCGACAAGGAAGGCGCGATAAAAGGTCCACCTTTTGTCGCGGGTCGCTTACCACCCGCGACATATAGTCCACCACGTGGCAGGCGCGGGGCGCGCAGGGGACAACCTCTTTTGTCGCGGGCGGTATTACCACCCGCGAAAAACGGTCCTCTACGTGGCGCGCGCAGAACGCTGCTGCTTTAGGGTTTGAGGGGTGCAGCACCCCCCCCCCCCCCCGCCACCGACCCCTTTTTATTTCATTTTTTCATTCAAAAATAAAAGTTGCATATATTTGTACGCTACTAGAAGTTGTACACGTTCATTCATTATATATAGATCGATCAAACAAATATTGGAAGCAAAAGTCGATTCCCCTTACATATTCGTAGATTCCCCTTACATATATACATGGAGCTCACGACTACCGGTACTAAAGACCGTCTATTTGGAGGGAGAGGGAGAGCGCCTATTTGGACTAAACAAGCCGTTGTTGTCTATTACTTCTCTAACCAAAAGTCCCGCCACTTCCTCCGCAATTCCTAGTAGGTGCTCCTTTGGTTGGAGTGTGTCCCGCATGAACTCGACCTATATAGGAAAATGAGATGAGTATGACTATATCAATCTTGATAACGAAATATTGACGATAATAAATAAAGTTGTGAATGTTATTGCTTACGTTAAATTTATTATTGTTCTGCTTCTCAGTGGTTAACATGCGAATGGACTCGCAAACGTAGTATCCACATAGATTCGTCCCTTGTGGCTGCTGGGCGCACGGTACAGGAATAAATGTTAGCCTCTCTGCCCAGGTACCCTTAGTATGGTTCCTGAAAGCTATCCAAGCCCTGCCAGGCAAAAGAATGATTGAATGAGTGGATAATTAATTGATATGTCACGAAAGATATGGCGCGGCGATGAAGGAAATTACACTTGGAGCAACTTCTGCAAGTCGCGGAACCCGTCCACACCTCTACTCATTGGGTCCCTTACTTCAAATATTCCCTTATCAACTTGAATGTCTATTAGAATCCAGTGGAAGCTGCACATGTCTATGTATATACGTCAGGAATTACACTTAACATCGAGTAAGAAAAATTGAATGTGCATAAAAGATCATTAAGACTCTCACTCGTAGTTGTAAGGAAACAGTATTGAATCACAGAAACTTTGCTCCCCCAAAAACCTTAGTAGGTTTCCCCCCGTTTCTTTGCCTTTATGCTTTACCGTTTCAACATGTACTTTATCTGGGTCAACAAACCCAATATTGATAATATTTACTTTTGCATTCATTGATCTTCAGTCTGCATAAGAGAACACATAAGATAGAATGAGTATATGCAATGAAAACGAACATGAACTGAATGAAAATGAACTTATATGTAGTTAACAACTTACAAGCAATAGCAGCTCATGAGAGATTTGTCGAGGGCTTCTAAATTGAATAACTGCCAGAGTTCATTCATCTCAATATGGATCTCCTCCTTTTGGTAGTAATATTCAAATGGGATCTTCGCCACGATGTAAGTTATGTTCTCCTTGCACGCATCAAGGTACCACTGATGCAAATTTCGCATATGCGTTGGCAGTTTAAGCAGCCGCTCTCTGCTGACCAAGTCGGCCCCGTAGAAAAATTTACGAGCTATTTCAGCAATGGGTAGTGCAACATCTGCGACACTCAGCAATTCCTCCACGGTACAGGACATCAAAGCCGCTAGCATCGCAGCTTCTTCCATATTGAAACCTTCACCATGTTCCCGGTACAGCTTGGGAACATCAAACACTTTGATTGCTGGGATCGATTGTTTGGCCTGTTCTCCGAGCTGGGGAACTTCCTTTCTTTTTTTGCCTTTTGTCGTTTGCTTGGGCGCCTTGACGGGTGCACTTGTTGAACTTGACTTCTTCCCGGCTACAGTTCTAGCTGATGAGTTGCTCGTGCTAGCACTATCCTTCTCCTTAGCCTTGTCATCCTTCTTCTCCTTAGCCTTGTCATCAATTACCCTCGCAAGGTAGCGTGTATAGTCATCCTTCTTCTCGCGTAAGTCATATTGCGATGGTGTGTTCAGAAAAGAAATAGCATATGCTTTTTGCTTCTCAGTGTATGGCTCTGGCGCTGGAGGTTTTGGCTTATGAAAATGATCATAGTTGTGTTTCGCAACAATGGCCGCATTTTCCTCTTCAGTACGATCGTAAGGACGGGGGGAGGAACCTTTGGTACTCTTGGAAGGGGCGACATCTTGCAGATAGGACTCTTGAAACGCTTCCGGCCGGGTGCATTCCGAGTCTTAGTGGGCGGAGGCGGCGGCGCTGGAGATGGAGATGGACTACGGATGTCGTGGTCGACGTCGTACCCATGGGGTGATGGTGGCGACATGTGATCAGTAGGAGGAGGTGATGGTGGCCTGCGATCACCTGGAGGAGGTGATGGTGACCTGGGATGACTGGTACTAGGGGCTACCCAGCCTGGCAACCTGATGTTCTTCTTTTCCCAGAGAATGATTTCTCCCAGCACCTCTCCGAGTGTAACCCCCCCATCACCTCCAGGGATTTCGAGCTGCAATGTCTCCCACGACGGTACAACTGAATCCACCCCGACACGAGCATAGCCAGCTGGAATCTCATTGCCATGCCATGTTGCCGGCTCACCTTCAGCTCCAAATGCAGGTAAGACATAGCCGACCGCCACCTTAACAGATACGTTCCTGAACACGTCATGGAGATCACAAGGTGTTTGCTCCTTGATTCCATCCACGAGGTCGCCAGGACCACCATCTATAATCTTTAAAGGCGGTGCCACCTCCGAGTCGGCCACGCTGTTGTCTCGCCGCTGAGATATGTCGGCGGTATTATCTGGCTGGCGCTGTCCTTTTAGTTCATTTATCTCCCGCTGCTGCTGGTCAAGTTGGCGTTGGAACTCGGCCATCCGGTCATTCTGCACCTCCAGCTCGCGTTGTTTTGCTCTCGCTCGGCTTCTATAAGTCTCCGCGTCGGCCGAAAACCCAAGCGACCACGGAACACTAGGGCCGAAGCCTCTTGTTCGTCCTCCCTTCTCAGGATTACCGAGGACAAGCGTCAGCAAGTCTTTCTCTCTATCGGGAGCAAACTTTAGTTTTCCCGCCTTTATATCTGCCGTCACTTGAATCCATTTTTCCCTGGGTACCCTAACCGTGCTGTCACTTTCAACAATGTTCCCTATCTTCATGTCATACTCACAGCCATGCGCAAGGAACCAATTTTGAGCCCTAAAGTCCCATCCTTCTCGGATGGGTTCTGGAGTGATCCCATTCCGCTCCATCTCAGCCTCTTGTGCAGACCACTTAGGCATGGCTACTTCGTAGCCCCCTCGCCCAGTATGATGGTGATATTTCTTTTCGCTTGCATTCTTCTTGTTTTTCTTGGACAGGTTCACAGCGTCCTCTGATTGTTTGTACTTCACAAATTCTTCCCAATTATGCTCCTGCTTCACTAGATAGTTTTCGAATACTGGAGGCTTCTTCTCGGCCTTATAAGTTTCCCATAACCGGTTCTTATACGCCCGGAAAAGTACCCCCATCTTCTTAAGAGCCCATTTCTTCACTAGCGCCTTCTGCTTAGCCATCTCAGACTCCGATCCCAAATCTGGCAAAGTGAAATGTGCCATGAGGTCGTCAAAAAGTGTGTCTTTGTACCTATCGGCAACCTGACTTTCGGACACCTTCTTGGTCTTGTTCCATTCTCTAATAGTGATCGGGAGACAATCCCTAACCAGAACTCCGCACTGATTTTTAAAATATCGTTCTCACAGCATTGGGTGCCACAGGTTGGCCTTCCGGTGATATAGCTTCAATTGTGAAGTGGTCTTTTTTGGTCAACTTCTTTGTCGGGCCTCGTTTCTCCAACTTATCTTCGGAGGCCTAAGAGAATAAAAATTAATTAATTTATATATATATGTGTTGGAGATATGCCCAAGAGGCAATAATAAAAATGGTTATTATATATCTTTGTGTTTATGATAAATGTTTATATACCATGCTATAATTGTATTAACCGAAACATTTGTACATGTGTGTTATGTAAACAACTATGAGTCCCTAGTAAGCCTCTTAACTAGCTTGTTGATTAATAGATCATTAGTTTCATAATCAAGAACATTGGATGTTATTAATAACAAGGTTATATCATTATATGAATGATGTAATGGACACACCCATTTAAGCGTAGCATAAGATCACGTGATTAAGTTATTTGCTATAAGCTTTCGATACATAGTTACCTAATCCTTTCGACCATGAGATCATGTAAATCACTTATACCGGAAAGGTACTTTGATTACATCAAATGCCACTGCGTAAATGGGTGGTTATAAAGGTGGGATTAAGTATCCGGAAAGTATGAGTTGAGGCATATGGATCAACAGTGGGATTTGTCCATCCCGATGACGGATAGATATACTCTGGGCCCTCTCGGTGGAATGTCGTCTAAATAGCTAAGCATATGAATAAGTTCATAAGAAACCACATACCACGGTACGAGTAAAGAGTACTTGTCAGGAGACGAGGTTGAACAAGGTATAGAGAGATACCGATGATCAAACCTCGGACAAGTAAAATATCGCGTGACAAAGGGAATTGGTATCGTATGTGAATGGTTCATTCGATCACTAAGTCATCGTTGAATATGTGGGAGCCATTATGGATCTCCAGATCCCGCTATTGGTTATTGGTAGGAGAGAGTTCTCAACCATGTCTACATAGTTCGCGAACCGTAGGGTGACACACTTAAGGTTTGATGTCGTATTAGTAGAACTTGAATATGGAATGGAGTTCGAAGTTTTGTTCGAAGTCTCGGATGGGATCCCGGACATCACGAGGAGTTCCGGAATGGTCCGGAGAATAAGATTCATATATAGGAAGTCATTTTATAAGTTTGAAAATGATCCGGTGCATTTATGGAAGGTTCTAGAGAAGTCCGGAAGAAATCACTTTGGAAGGCGGAGTCCCGAAGGGACTCCACCACCCATGGCCGGCCAACCCTAGAGGGGTGGAGTCCCAAGTGGACTCCACCAAAGGGGTCGGCCACCCCCCCTCATGGAAAGGTGGGAGTCCCACTTGAGGTGGGAATCCCACCTTGGGTAGGTTTCCCTACACATGGAAGGTTTTGGGTTCGGGTCTTATTCGAAGACTTGTAGTCCAACACTTGGGGGTTCCACCTATATAATGAGGGGCCAAGGGGAGGGGGCCGGCCACCACAAAGCCATAGCTTGGCCGCACCCCATAGTGGCCGGCCACCCCCTCTCCCAAACCCTAGCCGCCCCACCTCCTCCACCTCTTCCGCAACGCTTAGCGAAGCTCCGCCGGAGATCTCCATCGCCACCGCCACCACGCCGCCGTGCTGCCGGATTCAAGGAGGAGCTACTACTTCCGCTGCCCGCTGGAACGGGGAGAAGGACGTCATATTCATCAACACCAAACGTGTGACCGAGTACGGAGGTGCTGCCCGATTGTGGCACCATCAAGATCTTCTACGCGCTTTTGAAAGCGGCAAGTGATCGTCTACCGCAGCAACAAGAGCCTCATCTTGTAGGCTTTGGAAATCTTCAAGGGTGAGTCTCGTTCATCTCCTCGTTGCTCCCGTCTTCTAGATTGCATCTTGGCTTGGATTGCGTTCTCGCGGTAGGAAATTTTTTGTTTTCTATGCAACGAATCCCTACAGTGGTATCAGAGCCAGGTCTATGCATAGATGGTTGCACGAGTAGAACACAATGGTTTTGTGGGCGTTGATGCTTTTGTTGTCTTTAGTTTGAGTACTTTGCATCTTTGTGGCATAGTGGGATGACGCAGCTCGGGCTAACTTTACATGACCGCGTTCATGAGATTTGCTCCACGCTCGACATGCAACTTGTATTGCATAAGTGGCTTTGCGGGTGTCTGTCTCTCCTACTATAGTGAAGATTCAATTTACTCTTCTATTGACAACACTAGTATCACCGTTGTGGTTCATGTTCGTAGGTAGATTAGATCTCACTCGAAAACCCTAAACCACGTAAAATATGCAAACCAAATTAGAGAACGTCTAACTTGTTTTTGCAGCGTTTGGTGATGTGATATGGCCATAATGTGATGATGAATATGTATGAGATTATCATTATTGTATTGTGGCAACCGGCAGGAGCCTTATGGTTGTCTTTAAATTTCATGTTGAGTAGTATTTCAAAGAAGTTGTAATAGTTGCTACATGGGAGAACAATCATGAAGACGGCGCCATTGACCTTGACGCTACGCCGACGATGATGGAGATCATGCCCGTTGATGATGGAGATCATGTCCATGCTTTGGAGATGAAGAACAAAGGCGCAAAGACAAAGGGGCCATATCATATTACATATGAACTGCATGTGATGTTAATCCTTTTATGCATCTTATTTTGCTTAGATCGCGACGGTAGCATTATAAGATGATCCCTCTCACTAAAATATCAAGATAATAAAGTGTTCATCCTTAGTAGCACCGTTTCCAAGACTTGTCGTTTCGAAGCATCTCGTGATGATCGGGTGTGATAGATTCAACAAGTGCATACAACGGGTGCAAGCCAGTTTTGCACATGCGGATACTAAGGTGGCCTTGACGAGCCTAGCATGTACAGACATGGTCTCGGAACACGTGATACCGAAAGGTAGAGCATGAATCATATGATAGATATGATGAACACTTTGAGTGTTCGCCATTGAAGTTACATCTTGTCTCGTGATGATCGGACTTGGTGTGGTGGATTTGGTTCGTGTGATCACTAAGACAATTTGAGGGATATTATTTTGAGTGGGAGTTCACCTAGTTTTTAATTTTGTTAAATTAAAATTTGAACTCAATTTGTCATAAACTTAGTCTAAACTATTGCAAATATATGTTGTAGATATGGCGTCCCCAATCAATTTTAACCAGTTCCTAGAGAAAGAAAAGCTTAAGAGCAACGGTAGCAACTTCACCGACTGGTTCCGTCATGTGAGGATTTTCCTCGCTGGCGGAAATCTGCAATATGTGCTTGATGCACCGCTAGGTGACCCTCCTGCAGAAACTGAAACCGATGAAGTAAAGAATATTTACGCGACTCGGAAAACTCGGTACTCTCAAGTTCAGTTTGCCATCCTATGCAGTCTGGAAGCCGATCTTCAAAAATGTTTTGAGCACCACGATCCTCATGAGTTGGTCAATGAGTTGAAAACTATCTTTGAAACTCATGCGACCGTGGAATGCTATGAAGCATCGAAACACTTCTTCAGTTGCATGATGGAAGAAGGCAGCTCCGTTAGTGAGCACATGCTCGCCATGACCGGGCATGCGAAGAAACTCAGTGACTTGGGAATAGTGATTCCTAACAGACTGGGGATTAATCGTGTCCTTCAATCACTGCCACCTAGTTACAAGAACTTTGTGATGAACTACAATATCCAGAACATGAACAAAGAGTTACCTGAACTCTTCGCCATGCTAAAATCTGCTGAGATTGAGATTAAGAAAGAGCACCAAGTGTTGATGGTCAACAAGACCACCAGTTTCAAGAAACGGGGCAAGTCTAAAGGCAAAAACAAGAAGGGTGGCAAGAAAGCTGCCACGCCTCCTGTGAAACCTAAGACTGGCCCTAAGCCTGATGCTGAGTGCTATTACTGCAAGGAGAAGGGACACTGGAAGCGTAATTGCTCCAAGTATTTGGCGGATCTGAAGAGCGGCCTTGTCAAGAAGAAGAAAGAAGGTATATCTGATATACATGTTATAGATGTTTATCTTACTGGTTCTCGTACTAGTACCTGGTTATTTGATACTGGTTCGGTTGCTCATATTTGTAACTCGAAACGGGAACTAAAGAATAAACGAAGACTACTAAAGGATGAAGTGAAGATGCGCGTTGGAAATGGATCCAAAGTCGATGTGATCGCTGTCGGCACACTTCCTCTATATCTACCTTCAGGATTAGTTTTAAACCTCAATAATTGTTATTTTGTACCCGCGTTGAGCATGAACATTATATATGGATCTTGTTTAATGTAAGACGGTTATTCATTCAATTCTGAGAATAATAGTTGTTCTATTTTTATGAATAACTAGCAAAGTGGCCCGCTCAATGCGCGGGTATCATATTTTTATGTTTATATAAATCCATGTTTACAATGTACATATACTTTAAAATAACCATGAGCGTAGTTACCATCAAATTTAGACAAATATGTACTATCGTTGTGTTGTTTGTAGGTTTAAAAGTATGTAAAATAGATAGTTGGCCTATTATTTCTAGAGACCTTTTGTAATTTGTTAACATGTGATTCCTTCATTACCGGACATTTCTAGAGCTATTATCCACTATTATGTTACCTAGATTAATTCTATATTGACTCATTCTCTAAGAATTATTATTATTATTCTAGTGTAATTATACCGAGGCCTAATTCGAGTGTAGCATCATTTTCTCCCTGCATTGAAGAGAAGAAGTCCGCTTCCAGTCATTTGCAATGTAATTTATTAATGGATCCGTTCTTAGGAATATAGCAGTTTCATAGCGCGATAGTGGAACCAATGATGCAGTAGTGGAAGAGTTCAAAACCATGCCATCTTTCATTGCACAATTTGGGAACAACATTGCATAACATGAACAGCAAGGTATGATACAGGAAGTTGGAACCGAACTGTGGTATCAACATTTGCACTCTCAGCAACTCAATTAATGTACTTATTATGATCAGTTGACCATTTACAAATAAACTTTCATGACCCTAAAAGACCATGAAGAATCTGCAAGTCATAATGCGCAATTTGTTTTAAGGATCTTAATTGACATACAAAATATAGTACTCTATGTTCTTGTCCATATGCCTTCATCTCCTAGACTTCATATTCAGTTGACCTTACAAATGAACATTCATGATCCCTTCACTCCTCTAATTGTCTTGTACCACAAAAAATGGAAAAAAAGAGTCACAGAACAAATCTTCTTAAATCTATTAGTAGTGACCATCAAAAACCACCATTTTATCACAGATCATATCCTCTCCACACCTGTAGTTTTACTTGTCTGGAGCTGCTTGTACAGCAAATATGAATGCAGTCACCAAGCAATGAGAAATATTCACTGAAATAGAAATAAAAATTGCTTTTGCTTGAATTGAAATATTCATGCATACCATGCATATGTCTACCTCTTTCTTTTATCTCCACTTCTAAGTAAAACATATGAACAATTGGTTGCTCGTTACCAACTGAGAATTACAACACCTTTAGAAGCAAGTACTCACCCATCTCATCAAGTTGTTTTCATTCCGTTGCCTCTTAATAAGGGATGCACAGGATGGAGATTGCTTGGATGATGATATGGAGGAGTAGCTTCCCAGCTGGTACATTTGGCCGTCGAAAGCATTCCGATGATCTGAATCTGCATTAGCTTCTGGTTGCCACGTCTGAAACCTGCAAGGCCCTGTGTTGGCCATGTAGGACTTTGCAAAATCTTGCTTCATTCCGTTTGTCCAGAACCAAAAAAAAAAAGGTGTTCACAGCTAGTACATTTGGTTTCATTTTTCCATTAATATTTCTATTTCAAGGCCCAAGCAGGCTGGTGAGTCCTTTGATTCAGCTTTTTTACCTGGTTCCTTTTGGTTTTACCACAACACGTTATGGCACACTCTGTTCTGTTATCTTAATGATAATGGAATCTGGCAGACGCTAAAAACATACAAGCGTTAAAAATTCGTAAGTAGAACCATAAGATGCAAGTACTCACACATCTACAAAATGTTTTGCTAGGCTATTGTTTTTAACCTACCAAAACATATTATATTTGTATCATGTGTTACTGAGTGCTAACAAAGTGCAGACTTAGAGGATAAAATTTGAGAACGAATCAGAATTTAAAGAATTGAAATAACTTTTCAAACAATAGTCGAAGCAATTCCCAGTAAATATCCATTAAATGTACATATTTGTTATAAAGCACACATGCACTCCAACGGATCACTGCCCTGCCGTTCATGCATCGCACCACTCAATCCTACTAAAAGTTGAGCCAGCCTGATGGTAATATTATTCGGTTGTATGTCATGTGTTTTTTCGCATGTATTCGGGACAGATTAATACATGTTGTACTTTTACTAAAGTGTATCCACAAATAGAATAAACCATCTGAAATAATTATGCACTCCTGTGTACAATATATGGTCTTACCCTCAACAATATAGTCACTGTATTCACACAGATATTGAGGAGTGATGAGCATCGATGCAATATTTTACTAAAAAAATTAATGGTACAGCTTCGACTTGCAAAGTTATTGGACAGAGGTATGCATTAGTGGTTCCTCTAGCAAATTATTTTCTATAGTTCAACTGTATTTAATTAAAATCCTTGGATTATAATTTACTAAGGTAAAGCGTGCCATACTCAGCTTGGTTTTATCAAGATACTTGTATGCATTGCCATCGCTGTAAAGCATTCCTTTCTCACTTCCAGTCTTCCACATTGATAATTATACCTTTATGATAACCTCGCGTGTCTACAGATGTCTTGGTCAATATTTGCTACATATCCTTGCTTTTCTGGCATGGCACAGTGGGCATTCGAATCATGATAATATTAGACAATGCTACAGTGACCTGATACACCAAAAATAAATGGTGTCCAACAATGTAGCCAATACAATGGAATAAAAACTGCAGTATTCAAACTCATAACATGCCAAGAAATTTAGCAAACCCGATTAATAATTAGTTGGGGCATAATCAAGGAAGATCCGAACCTATCAGTATTTGCCCAAAAGAAGCCTTATCTTGGCGCATCGGTGCAGCTGTCGACGCCGGATTGCCGGAGACGGTATGGCTTCGAAGAATACCTGCAAATTAGACACAAATAAATACGTTGCTTGCTTCTCTACTTTCATATCCATCAGGAAGATACCCTCGGTAGTGGAAGATGGAGTCATTATTAGAGTTTGGTTTTTTAGAACCTAGAAGAGGGAGGAATATGATTACCGTTAAGATTCATGGTATGAGCCAGGACTGGGAGATAGAGATATGAGGGGACTAATGTTGCGTTGACAAACGATCCATCCCTAATCTTGGTCACACTTTCCCAAGCGAGAGCAATCATTGGTGGCCTTCGTTAATTACCAGCCAACAAAATTCCCATTGCTGGGTAATCACGTGCTGAGTGCAAACGACATGGGAATAAGATCAGCGGCCAGAGAGAATCTATTGAAGAGAATATATATCACATCAAAATACGTACACAGGCAGGTCTTCAATCCATCTTGCCGGGATGCTTGTCCGCTGGTGGTCTGTATGGTCCATGAGGCGAGCAAGATTGAAGCATTAGCAGCGGATGCACATGGGGATTTAGGGAGGCCGACCGGCCGACGGCACCAAGGAAAATACAGCGACGGTGGCGGCGTGCATAAGGACGTGCTAGTACCTTAAAGGTGATTTGTTCCATTGATGAATCGAGCTCGCTCAAAACATAAACAACTGATCTTCATGGGTTTCGTGGAGGCTGGCCGAACGGCATAGGGAAAGACGGCGCCAGTGGCGGCTGCATATAGAAGTTCTAGGGTACGCCCTAGGTTTATGTTTGGTGGAAAGAGTATCTAACCTTAGATTTTATTTAAAAAAACCTTAGCTAGATCAATAACGAAGGGGTATCAAAAAACTTATGTATGGCATTGGTGGGTAATTATTTTTAACTTTAATGGTATTGGAGTTTTTCTTAGATCCATCGGCTCTCATTAGCTTAATTATCTAGATTAATGGCCAGATGTTTCTGATTTTTGTGGGATTTTATAGCTAATTCTCTAATTTCTGGTTAGCCCTTAATGTACTTTTAATATATAATAGATATCTTTTATGGTCGAGCACCTGAAAAGAATGGTTTATTTCTGCTAGATCTCGATAGTAGTGATACACATATTCATAACATTGATGCTAAGCGAATTAAATTGAATGATAATTCTACTTATATGTGGCACTGTCGTCTTGGTCATATTGGAGTGAAACACATGAAGAAACTACATACCGATGGATTACTTGAATCACTTGACTTTGAGTCACTTGATAGATGCGAAGCATGTCTAATGGGAAAAATGACTAAGACTCCATTCTCTGGTATTATGGAGCGAGCTACAGACTTATTGGAAATCATACATACCGATGTGTGCGGACCAATGAGTGTAGCCTCGCACGGTGGTTATCGTTATGTTCTAACCTTCACAGATGATTTGAGTAGATATGGGTATATCTATTTCATGAAACATAAATCCGAAACTTTCGAGAAGTTTAAGGAATTCCAAAGTGAAGTAGAAAATCAACGTAACAAGAAGATTAAATTTCTACGATCTGATCGAGGAGGTGAATATCTGAGTTATGAGTTTGGCATGCATTTAAAGAAATGCGGAATACTTTCACAATTGACACCGCCGGGAACACCACAACGAAATGGTGTGTCCGAACGTCGTAATCGAACTCTCTTAGATATGGTTCGTTCTATGATGTCTCTTACTGATTTGCCGTTATCATTTTGGAGTTATGCATTAGAGACAGCCGCATTCACTTTAAATAGAGCACCATCAAAGTCCGTTGAAACGACACCGTATGAATTATGGTTTAATAAGAAATCTAAGTTGTCGTTCCTTAAAGTTTGGGGTTGCGAAGCCTATGTAAAAAAGTTACAATCGGACAAGCTAGAACCCAAAGCGGAAAAATGCATCTTCATAGGATACCCTAAGGAAACTATAGGGTACACTTTCTATCACAGATCCGAAGGCAAGATCTTTGTTGCTAAGAATGGAACCTTTCTTGAGAAAGAATTTCTCACTAAAGAAGTGACTGGAAGAAAAGTAGAACTCGATGAGATTGATGAATCTTTACTCGTTGATCAGAGTAGCGCAGTACCGGAAGATGTTCCTGTGCCGCCTACACCGGCAACAGAGGAAGCTAATGATAATGATCATGAAACTTCAAACGAGATAGCTACTGAACCTCGCAGATCGACAAGGGAACGTGCCACTCCTGATTGGTATGATCCTTGTCTAAATGTCATGATTGTGGACAACAATGATGAAGACCCTGCGACGTATGAAGAAGCGATGATGAGCCCAGATTCCAACAAATGGCAAGAAGTCATGAAATCCGAAATGGGATCCATGTATGATAACAAAGTGTGGACTTTTGGTAGAATTACCTAATAGCCGCAAGGCTGTCGAGAATAAATGGATCTTCAAAAGAAAAACAGATGCTGATGGTAATATTACTATCTATAAAGCTCGACTTGTCGCAAAGGGTTTCCGACAAATTCAAGGAGTTGACTACGATGAGACTTTCTCACATGTAGCGAAGCTAAAATCTGTGAGGAGTTTATTAGCAATAGCTGCATTTTTCGATTATGAGATTTGGCAGATGGATGTCAAAACGGCGTTCCTTAATGGAGACATTGAGGAAAAGTTGTATATGGTACAACCCAAAGGTTTTGTCGATCCTAAAAATGCTGACAAAGTATGCAAACTTCAGCGTTCAATTTATGGACTGAAGCAAGCATCGAGAAGTTGGAACCGACGCTTTGATAAGGTGATCAAAGACTTCGGGTTTATACAGTGTCATGGAGAGGCCTGTATTTACAAGAAAGTGAGTGGGAGCTCTGTAGCGTTCCTGATATTATATGTAGATGACATATTATTGATTGGGAATGATATAGAACTATTAAGCAGTGTAAAAGGTTATTTGAATAATAGTTTTCCAATGAAAGACCTTGGTGAAGCATCGTATATATTAGTCATCAAGATTTATAGAGATAGATCAAGACGTCTAATAGGGCTATCACAGAGTACATACCTGGACAAGATTCTAAAGAAGTTTAGAATGGACGAAAGTAAGAAAGGATTCTTACCTATGTTACCAGGCAAGGTCTTGAGTAAGACTCAAGGTCCGGCTACGACAGAAGAAAGAGAAAGGATGAATCAGATCCCTTATGCTTCGGCAGTAGGCTCTATCATGTATGCCATGCTATGTACTAGACCGCATATAGCACATGCTGTTAGTTTAACTAGCAGATATCAAAGTGATCCAGGAATGGAACACTGGACAGCGGTCAAGAATATCCTGAAGTACTTAAAAAGAACTAAGGATATGTTTCTTTGTTATGGAGGTGACCAACAGCTCGTTGTAACAGGTTACACCGATGCAAGTTGGAACACTGATCCTGATGACTCTAAGTCACAGTCTGGGTACGTGTTTATATTGAATGGTGCTGCAGTAAGCTGGGCAAGCTCGAAGCAGTGCATGGTGGCGAAGTCTTCAACAGAATCGGAGAACATAGCGGCTTTAGAGGCTTCATCAGAAGCGGTATGGATGAAGAGGTTCATTGTAGAGCTCGGTGTGGTTCCTAGTGCATTGGACCCACTTGTCATCT
This sequence comes from Lolium perenne, assembly GCF_019359855.2. NCBI lineage: Eukaryota > Viridiplantae > Streptophyta > Magnoliopsida > Poales > Poaceae > Lolium > Lolium perenne. The sequence continues at coordinate 123,619,056 of NC_067245.2, read as the reverse complement.
ACTGTGATAACATGGGTGCCATCGCCAATGCACAAGAACCAAGGTCACACAAGAGGCTGAAGCATATCAAGCTGCGTTATCATTCGATTCGCGGGTACATCGAAGATGGAGAAGTAAAGATTTGTAAAGTACACACTGATCTGAATGTAGCAGATCCGTTGACTAAAGCTCTCCCTAGGGCAAAGCATGACCAACACCAGAATGCCATCGGTGTTAGGTACCTTACAATGTAATCTAGATTATTGACTCTAGTGCAAGTGGGAGACTGTTGGAGATATGCCCAAGAGGCAATAATAAAAATGGTTATTATATATCTTTGTGTTTATGATAAATGTTTATATACCATGCTATAATTGTATTAACCGAAACATTGGTACATGTGTGTTATGTAAACAACTATGAGTCCCTAGTAAGCCTCTTAACTAGCTTGTTGATTAATAGATGATTAGTTTCATAATCATGAACATTGGATGTTATTAATAACAAGGTTATATCATTATATGAATGATGTAATGGACACACCCATTTAAGCGTAGCATAAGATCACGTGATTAAGTTATTTGCTATAAGATTTCGATACATAGTTACCTAATCCTTTCGACCATGAGATCATGTAAATCACTTATACCGGAAAGGTACTTTGATAACATCAAACGCCACTGCGTAAATGGGTGGTTCTAAAGGTGGGATTAAGTATCCGGAAAGTATGAGTTGAGGCATATGGATCAACAGTGGGATTTGTCCATCCCGATGACGGATAGATATACTCTGGGCCCTCTCGGTGGAATGTCGTCTAAATAGCTTGCAAGCATATGAATAAGTTCATAAGAGACCACATACCACGGTACGAGTAAAGAGTACTTGTCAGGAGACGAGGTTGAACAAGGTATAGAGAGATACCGATGATCAAACCTCGGACAAGTAAAATATCGCGTGACAAAGGGAATTGGTATCGTATGTGAATGGTTCATTTGATCACTAAGTCATCGTTGAATATGTGGGAGCCATTATGGATCTCCAGATCCCGCTATTGGTTATTGGTAGGAGAGAGTTCTCAACCATGTCTACATAGTTCGCGAACCGTAGGGTGACACACTTAAGGTTTGATGTCGTATTAGTAGAACTTGAATATGGAATGGAGTTCGAAGTTTTGTTCGAAGTCTCGGATGGGATCCCGGACATCACGAGGAGTTCCGGAATGGTCCGGAGAATAAGATTCATATATAGGAAGTCATTTTATAAGTTTGAAAATGATCCGGTGCATTTATGGAAGGTTCTAGAAGGTTCTAGAAAAGTCCGGAAGAAATCACTTTGGAAGGCGGAGTCCCGAAGGGACTCCACCACCCATGGCCGGCCAACCCTAGAGGGGTGGAGTCCCAAGTGGACTCCACCAAAGGGGTCGGCCACCCCCCCTCATGGAAAGGTGGGAGTCCCACTTGAGGTGGGAATCCCACCTTGGGTAGGTTTCCCTACACATGGAAGGTTTTGGGTTGGGGTCTTATTCGAAGACTTGTAGTCCAACACTTGGGGGTTCCACCTATATAATGAGGGGCCAAGGGGAGGGGGCCGGCCACCACAAAGCCATAGCTTGGCCGCACCCCATAGTGGCCGGCCACCCCCTCTCCCAAACCCTAGCCGTCCCACCTCCTCCACCTCTTCCGCAACGCTTAGCGAAGCTCCACCGGAGATCTCCATCGCCACCGCCACCACGCCGTCGTGCTGCCAGATTCAAGGAGGAGCTACTACTTCCACTGCCCGCTGGAACGGGGAGAAGGACGTCGTCTTCATCAACACCGAACGTGTGACCGAGTACGGAGGTGCTGCCCGATTGTGGCACCGTCAAGATCTTCTACGCGCTTTTGAAAGCGGCAAGTGATCGTCTACCGCAGCAACAAGAGCCTCATCTTGTAGGCTTTGGAAATCTTCAAGGGTGAGTCTTGTTCATCTCCTCGTTGCTCTTGTCTTCTAGATTGCATCTTGGCTTGGATTGCGTTCTCGTGGTAGGAAATTTTTTGTTTTCTATGCAACAAATCCGTACAATATGTACATATAGAATTCCATTAATGCCTCTATACTAATCATATACCTCGTCATGATCGGAGCCGTCGGCTTCTCCATCACCGGAGCCGTCGGCTTCTCCATCACCGGAGCCGCGGGCTTCTCCATCACCGGAGCCGCGGGCTTCTCCATCACCGGAGTCGCGGTCTTCTCGGTCGGCTTCTGGACCATCGCGGATTATGTTCTCGAAAATGTCTTCCTGTTCCAAGTCCCGATGGATTTCGAATGGATCCATTGTTTTTGCAAAAAATTAAATCAATAAGTACATGTTCTAACCCTAATCAAACACTAACCAAACCCTAACCCTAACCACAGATGGGGTAGGCTCAAGGAGGGGAAGGCGGCGTGGAGCAGGGAGAAGAGGGTTTTCGCGAGAGGTGAGGGTGTGTGAGGGTGTCAGCGACTGGTGTTTGCGAGAGGGTGTTCGCGAGATGGAGAGGGCGCGTGAGGGTGTCGGCGACTGGTGTTTCAGAGGTATAGGAGAGGGAGAGATGAGGGGTGTTTGCGAGAGGGAGAGAAGAGGGGTGTTTGCGAGAGGGTGTTCGCGAGAGGGAGAGAAGAGGGGTGTTTGCGAGAGGGAGATAAGAGGGATGTTTGCGAGAGGGTGTTCGCGAGAGGGAGACAAGAGGGGTGTTTGCGAGAGGGAGAGGGCGCGTGAGGGTGTCAGCCGTAACCAAACCCTAACCCTAATCAAAAACTAACCCTAACCAAACACTACCCAAACCCTAACCCTAACCACGGATGGGGTAGGCTCAAGGAGAGGATCTCGACAATGCTCACGTGAGGAAGAGGGTGTCGATGTCGGTTGTTTGCGAGAGGGAGAGGGTGTCGGCGACTGGTATTTGCGAGAGGGAGAGGGTGTCGGTTGTTTGCGAGCGGGAGGGAAGTTGCGGCGTCGGGGGTGTTCGCGAGAGGGAGAGAAGAGGGGTGTTTGCGAGAGGGAGAGAAGAGGGGTGTTTGCGAGAGGGAGAGGGCGCGTGAGGTTGTCGGCGACTGGTGTCGGCGAGAGGGAGAGGAGAGGGAAGTTGCGACGTTTCAGAGGTAGAGGAGAAAAAAGTTGCGGCGTCGGGGGTGTTTGCGAGAGGGAGATAAGAGTGGTGTTCTCCCTCTCGCGAACACCCCCGACGCCGCAACTTCCCTCGGCGAGAGGGAGAGGGCCGGTGTCGGCATCCGGTTCAATTACACTAACTATACTAACTAACTAATTAAATACAAACTAACTAATTACTAACTAATAACAAACTAACTAATTACACTAACTAGTTTTTTTAGTAAACTATACTAAAAAACTATACTAACTAAATACAAACTAACTAATTACATAAACTACATTAACTAATTACATAAACTTTACTATACTAAAAAACTATATTAATTATAAACTAAGTAACTAACTAATTACATAAACTATACTAGCTAAATATACTAACTAATTAACCATATATATAATAAATAACTATTAACTAAAAAAATTAAAAAAAATGGCCGGCGTCGGCGCCGGTACTGCCCTTGCTGGTGGCGCGCGCTACCTGAGGCGGCCGAGGCGAGCTCGAGGGAGGCAGCCGGCAAGGCGTGGCTGCGGCGGCGCCGGAGAGGAGATCGAGGCCGGGTGCGAGGCGGCGCGGCGGTGGCCCCCGAGCGAGGCAGAGAGGAGGCGGCGCGGCGGCCCCCGAGCGCACATGGCAGAGGGAGGGGGCACGGCGGAGGAGCTCGAGGGAGGCGGCGCCGGAGGAGGAGCTCGAGGGAGGCGGCGCGGCGGCGGCGGCGCGGTGAAATCCGGGAGCCTGGCGGCATCAAATCGATTAGGGTTGGCCTCCAGTGTCGTGGGTGGACGCTCCGCCCGCGACGTGGAGGTTATATACTCCACCCCATTTTGTCGCGGGTCATGGCTCGGCCCGCGACAAAAGGCCCCCCTTTTATCGCGGGTCGTGCCACCACCCGCGATAAAAGGGTGGGTCTTTTGTCGCGGGTTGAGCCACCACCGCGACAAAAGGGGGCTGGGGCTGATCCGTTGCACAGTGCATCCAACGGCTCCGGTCGTTTGTATCCAACGGCCTGGAGCTGTTGGACGCGGATCAGCCCAAATAGAACCCTATTTAACTATTTTAAAAAGATAAAAACTATTATTGTAATAACTTTTAAATGGTAACTCAAATAGAAATGTTTTATACATGAAAATTGATCAGAAAAATCCAACGAACATGAATATGACATCCATATACCTATTTGCATCTCGCATCATATCAAACGTTGATAGTCGTGTATGTTTCACCCCTAATGATATGCGAAGTGACACCGACTAAGGTTTCCCCGCTCTGTTTAACTTTGATCCGTTTCTGTTTCTTTTCTACTGCGCACCGCCGGCCTGCCACACGTGTCACTTCCCCGTGCCACGTGTCGCCCCGCCGGTGCCGGCGTGCGACGTGTGTAGCCGTGGCTTACACATGTGCCATGCCCCGCGTGCGACGTGTGTAGCCGTAGCTTACACGTGCCATGCCCCCGCGTGCGACGTGTGTAGCCATGGCTTACACGTGCCATGCCCCGCGTGCGCTATATAGAGCACCGCGTGCGCGCACAGCCACACGTCGCCACCACCTCCGCTCATTCATCTCCGGGATGCCGCCACGTCGTCGAGGGTCGTCCGGTTTTCGTGGCGTTCGAGTGCGTCCGAGCGGTAGGTTCTACACCGAGATACGCGCCGGTGGCTTCCGCCTCACCCTCGGCACGTACAACACGCCGGAGCTGGCGGCACGCGCATACGACGCGGCGGCGTGGCGCTTTCGGCGGCCACGGCGCGACATGAACTTCCCGGATGTTGAATCGCTAGAGGAGGTGGAGTTCCTCGCGCCAGCGCCGTGCCTCGTCGACGACGAGGACCGTCGCCGGCACCGCCAGGTGCAGCGCAAGATCGCCATCGCCAAGCACGACGAGCATTTGATGCGCCAGTGGATGGCGCAGTTCCCCAACGACGTCGACAACACCGACGCGTTCTTCGCTGACCTCAGGGCACAACACAGGTCCAACAGGCGCCCCCGTCGGGCCTTCGCCGAGTTCGAGCTCGAGAACCCGAATACAACTTGGACCGAAAACGACCCTCGGTGGGATGACATTTGAACGGAGACAACCTCCGACGACGAGTAGAGACTAGACTAGTCATTTATCTATTTTATTGTAATTTCAATAAAGTCGTTGTGGGTTCTTTTAGTTTAAATTTAGTTTATAAAGTCATTGTCGGTTGTTTTTGTTCAATAAAGTGGTTGTTACGAAATTTTATTACGATTGAACTGGAATTAAAGTAGAGAGCTTAACTGAAAATTAAGATACATGCACAGATTCGAATGTTGGAGCCATTCAGTCATAGTCGTGCCTAGCCCTATAATACTCGCCACTGTAGTCATCATAGTCGCCGACTTCATCGTCGCTAGCATCGGGGTCGCGGTTGTCGAATCTCGGCGGGTGAGCACGCATGGGCTGGGATTGAGGGTAGCGCAGGCGGGGGCCACGGTAGGCCATGACGCTCTGGAGAGTCCGGCCGCGCCACCACAGCCGACGGCCGGCCTCGTTGAAGTTCGAAGGAGGCGGGCCGTCCTCCTCATACCTGGCAACCGCCCTCTCACGCTGATTGATGAAGAAGCTGTCCCAAGTCGGGCTGTAGTCGGGATGCCACTGGGGATTCCTCCGCTGCTCAGGCGTGAGCTCGAAGTAGTAGTGGTTCGTGATGGCCATCTCGCGTGGCACACCTAGAGGGATAGGAGGGACCGGTACGCCTCCGATGCTCAGCAACCAGCCGGTCGGGACGCGGTAGCCTGGCGGGCAGGGGTAGTTCGAGGCGCAAAGCGCCTCCTCCTCCCGGGGTGTTAGACATACGATGGAAGCCATGGGAGAGAGTGATGAGGTTTGCAGATATGAGTCTAGATGTGATATGTACATGGAGGCCAAGCCTACATATATATAGTGAAAAAATGGCGGGAAGACGGAGGCGGGAACGCGGGAAGAAAATAGGCGGGAACACAGTGGCGCGCGAAACTTTCATCCCGGGTGGAGGCTCAAACCGGGACAAAAGATAGGGGGCCTTAACTGGGGGAGGCTTATCTAGGAGGGCCTTATCTGGGGGGCTGACGTGCGGGTAACCTTTTGTCACGGCTGGTGGGTGCAACCGGGACTAAAGCTGTCGGCAGGATAAGGATGTGTCGGTAACCTTTAGTCAAGGTTGGTGGGTGCAACCGGGACTAAAGCTGTCGGCAGAATAAGGACGCGTGGGTGGACGCACTGCTCGATGAGATAAAGCCAAAGTAGAAGCGGTGCCGTGCCTATAAAAGGAGCATCGATACGCCTTGCCAAGCAGATCAACCAGCCAAGCAGAGTTTCGTTCCCATGGATGAAGGAAAGGGTTGGGAAATCTCCCGTGGCGTAGCTTCTCGAAGATGTCGTTGGTGCACACGCCCTACGACATCTTCGAAAGCTGCTCCTCGGAAAAATTTCCCTGCAAGCCCGTGAAAGACTCCATCTCCTCTAACAGTGTTGGGGAAAGGGGGGTTCTCATTATTACATAAATGTACAGATTGTCTTGGGAAATATATATGAAGAATACATTATTACATCGCCATCTATTGCTGTGATCTTCTACGCCGTAGCCATGGAGAATCTTCATCATTTAGCAAGATGCTTGGGTCAATTTTCACCGTGAAGGGCGGAATTTCTTTAAACTTATTATACCTCTGACATGTCTGTCTTGTCATCCACTCCCACAATGTTTCTTTTCCCCGAAAGAACTATGTGGCGCTTTGGCTCCTCGGTTGATGTATTCTTTTGTTGATTTCTTTTTCTCGATTTGCTAGACATGTCCTTCACGTAGAAAACTTGAGCCACCTCGTTGGCTAGGACGAATGGCTCGTCCATGTACGCAAGATTTTTGAGATCCACTGTTGTCATTCCGTACTTATCGTCTACCTGTACACCGTTGAGCTTCACCCATTTGCACCGGAACAAAGGGACCTTAAAAGTGGGTCCATAGTCAATTTCCCATATCTCCTCTATGTACCCATAATATGTGGTGGTCTTCCCATTCTCGTCTTTTGCATCGAAGCGGACACCACTGTTTTGGTTGGTGCTCTTTTTATCTTGGTCGATCGTGTAAAATGTATTCCCATTTATCTCGTACCCTTGGAATGTACATATGTTTGAAGATGGTAACTTGGCCAACAAGTACAGCTGCTCTACAACAGTGGTATTCATGAGATGTCTTTGCAACCAACTGCAGAAGGTATTCATGTGTTGATGTGTAATCAAGGACTCGGGCTGCCCCGGGTTTATTTCTCGTAAAACATTCTTGTGTTTCTCGATGTACGGAGCCACCAAGCTAGAATTGTATAGAACTGTGTAGTGTGCTAGATTGAAAGAAATCTTGTCCCTGCACACCTTTTCCTTCCTAGTGTGCCTTTTCCAGTCAGCCTCCCCTCATACCGAGATTCAGGAACACCAATCGGCTTAAGGTCAGGAAGAAAGTCAACACAAAACTCAATGACCTCCTCAGTTCCGTAGCCCTTTGAGATACTTCCTTCCGGCCTAGCGCGGTTATGAACATAATTCTTTAAGACTCCCATGAACCTGTAACACCCCATTTTTCAAAAACCTGCATATTTCTCCAAAGTTAAAAGTTTGAGCCAACAAAAAATTTTATTTAACACTTATGATTGAGTGTAGGTTAGAATTCTTTCTTGGGTTAGCTTAATTACTTTCTTGGTTTGTTGTGTGTGACACCTCACCTTAGGTAAATTAATTTTACACCTTCTTTAAAATTCTAGGGTTTGCTCTTCTTAATTGTTTGGCACCACCTATTTTGCACCTTGCCCTCAGAGATCCTAACCCTAGGGTGGTAAGCACCACTTTTGGATGGGAGAAACACCCTACTCCCTTCTCTACCCCACCACCATCTCACCTAGGGGTTTTCACTTTAAACACCATCATCACCTTTTTATTTCCCATTTTATGTTTTCACATTTGTGCACTTGATCCCTTGTCACTCTTGGGCACATGCACTTGGCATGGCTTCTCTCTTTTTCACCCCTGCCCCTTTCTCTCTTTCTCTCTTTTCCCTCTTGAGTTTTGGCCGAGAGACAAGAGGGGAAACCTCCCCCTCTCTTTTTTCTTTCTCTCTTCCCTCTATTTCTTTTCTGTTTTGGGCCGTGGACACCACCACAACTCCCTCTCTTTACCCTGGCCCAACCCTACCTCGCACCGCCCCCTCTCTTTTGGCCCAAACACCACCAGCACCCCCTCCCGCGCCAAAACCCTAACCCCTTAAGCGCACGCGCGCGCCACGCTGGCAGGAGACATGATGGCGACGCCTCGCTCGACGCGCCATCAGCCTCGACTGCCCGCCCACCGCCTCGACTCCCTCCCGACGCTGACGCCACCAGGGCAACGTCACCGTGGGGCCAGCCAGTGACGCCAGCCCTCGCGCGCCCGTTGGCCGTCGCCACCGCCCACGCCACTACCGCGCCCCCGCCTGCCTATAAAACCCACCCAAACGCCACCCCTCTCCCTTCAGCTCCCCCTCACACTACGCCGTTAGGCTGCCCCGCTACTCCCTCGGCTGCTCGAGCGGCAGCCGAGCCCCTGCTGCGACGCGCCCAGGCGCTCACCACGGTCACCGCGAGGGTGACGCGCAGGAGGTCGCCACCACGGCGCCAACGCCACTCCCTGTCCCTGATCTCCTTCACCCATGTCGCCACCTGCATCGCCTGACCCTGCCCCTCCCTTCTTCTCCCCAGGAACACCACAGGACGCCGCCGCCCACGACGCTCCGACGCCGTCCGTGACGCAGACGACGCCGAGCGAGGAGGAGCAGCAGCCCCTGGACACCGCCAGCACCCGCACGCCACGCACGCTCACGCCACCGACCCGCCTGCATCGATGCGCGCCATCGCCAGTCGCCGGTAAGCCCCTGGCCACCCCCTTTCTCCCTCCGCGCCGGCGAGCGCCTCCGACGTCGCGCACGCGCCAGATCTGGGCCGTCGGATCCAGATCGGGCGGGCGCATGGCGCATGCACGGCCACGTCGGCGTGCATGGCCACGTCGGCCTGCCTGGCCCGCCACGGGCCCTCGGCCATTTTTCTTTTTCTTTTTCCACCGGCCACCGGAGAGCCCCACTGGGCCGGCCCATTCGGCACAGCACTGCACGGCCCAGGGCGTTCCCGCCCTTTTCTTTTATTTGAAAATTTGTTAAACTGAAATTAAAATTGAAAATCTACCAGTGTACTGTTTTGCTAATTAAATTAGTTTGGTAACTCGGATTGAATTGATTCCAGTTGCATTAGCACCGGCATGAAATTATCTTTCAGATGCCACTGGCCTTGTATTTTTAGGATTTTTGTGCGATTTTTAATAAATGAAACATGATCTCTGTTTCTGGTTAGTATTTTGGACTTTAAAAATTGAAAAATTAATATTTTTGAATGATTCCAATTGGGTTAGTCTTGTTTTGTTACTATGCATCCAGGAAAAATATCATTAGTCTCTGTTAGTAGTTTTTCATCTCTGGTTATTAGTGCATGTGTGTTTCATAAAATGATAAGGCTATTGTTTGATGTTTATATTTAAACCTTGTTGCTTCTTGTTTATAAAAGTGGCCAAATCATGTTTTGCTACTGTCAAACAACTCCCCTGCATATTCATTTGTTTTCATTATTTGCTCTTGTTTCTTGAGCTATGTGTTGATTGTATGCAACGTTTAATTTTGCGACGCTAGATACAAACGAAGGTGAAGTGGAAGGGGAGGACTTTGGTGAAGAACTTGAGGAAGACCAGGGACAAGCCAACCAAGGCAAGCCATCTTTGAACTCTGAATGATGTGGGTTGGATGTCATTTGTTGATGTCCCTAAGCATCCTATCTCTTTATGTGATGATCTCTCTATATTGGTCTTTGTATGGTTGTAATAGGAGTAGTTCCTTGTGGTGGTTACTCATCTTGGTTCACACGTTAGAGGGATGCATGGTGTCACTGCCGTGCTACTCCCTTGGGTCCTCGGGAGTGCTCAACCTGAGCATGTACCTTTCTATATTAGAGTTTTACACCACACCCCCACTTTGTTGAGTCTAGAGGTATCAAAGTCATGAAGCTTGGTGTAATTCTCACTTTGAGAGAAGTATGCCGTGTACCCCCCTTGATGGTTAAAAGGGTGATACACCTACCCCACCCAAGTGGAATAATAACACCACCAAATCTGAAAGTTGAGTCACCCTATAGTATCATCTTACATGCTTACCTTAAGCAAGTGAGATCCATTTCTTTTGCCACCCCCTTATGCTCTCATGGCAGGATGATCCTCATCTCGGCCATGTTGCCAAAGTAGTTCCTTCTCAAGAAACTTTAGGTTGGGAACCCCTCAAGGTTTACCTTGTTGTAAATGTTTACGAAAACCTTGGGTAAGTTAACCCAAGTGTATGGTTTATAAAAGTAAAGGATCTTGATAAAGATGGTTGGGAAAGGTGTGTATGGCTGTTTGTGGAACACCAAGGTGTTGTGGGAGAAAGGAAGGGTTTCTAAAAAAGGGGCACTGCGTATATGTGTACACCAGCCCAACTTTTATTCGCGCAACCACATTATCCAATATGGGCACGGGCTTAGTCCGTAGTTGGTTGAAGTTGGCATAAGCACCCTTCACAACTTTCTAGAGAGGGTCACGATGACCTCCGACGCCGGGTTGCGCTCTGAAGGAGGCAATACACTGTAGTTGTCTATAGCCGGACGATTACTGAGGGTCTTCTGTCGTGGCGTCGGAGGTACGCTCAAAAGGAGGTATGCTGCCGGGGTGCCGGGAAGGGGTAAGCCCGCAGGGAAGGACTTGTGCCAATGGAGACGGGCGAAAGACTATGACTGATTATCCGAGCCTCGCATACTTTTGTATGACGAATCGGGGATGATCCCGGCGGATTTATCAGTTCTTGTGGGGAAAGTGCGCAAACTCTGCAGAGTTAAATCTACTCGAATAGCCGCGTCCGCGGTCATGGACGGGTTGCAATGGTCTACCTTTACTGGGGCTTGCGTTTTGTTTTGACAAAGGCTTTGCAAAGAAAGTGTTGTGTCTTACGTACCGGAAGGGTACGGAAGATAGGCGTGTGTTGACCATATGGAGATGGTCGTGGGAAAAATTGAGACCAAGCGGGGAACTCTTTCCTAAATGTTTCCATAGATGGAACTCTTCTTTAACAAAGATATAGAGATGTCATAGGAATTCCCTCGCATCTTCATCACTTGAGATGAGTGAATGCAACTCTTCTTTAACAAAGATATAGAGATGTCATAGGAATTCCCTCGCATCTTCATCACTTGAGATGAGTGAATGCAACTCTTCTTTAACAAAGATATAGAGATGTCATAGGAATTCCCTCGCATCTTCATCACTTGAGATGAGTGAATGCAACTCTTCTTTAACAAAGATATAGAGATGTCATAGGAATTCCCTTGCATCTTCATCACTTGAGATGAATAAATGCAACTCTTCTTTAACAAAGATATAGAGATGTCATAGGACTACCCTAGTATCCCCACCACCTGAGATGGCGGTATGCTATCTCTTCTTCAATAAAGTTATAGTTAAGCCATAGCTATCTTTTGAAGTATCTTCTTCAATAAAGATATAGAGGTGTCATAGTATCACTTTAGTGTCCCCATCAATTGCGATGTCGGGATGCTATACCCACAAGAGAAACTGATTCTCTTTCACATGCTATATCCACAAGAGAAACTGATTCTCTTTCAGATTCTATACCCACAAGAGAAACTTGTTATACTCTCGTGTCTCCTTTAGTTAGATTGTTGCACCCCTCTTATGATGGTTTGCAAGTACAATTCCAAATGTACTTACGGCTTTGTCTCTGGCTATTAACTTGGCCAGACTATGAGGAGGACTATGAAGATGATGGAGGATATCTTGACGACTATGCGACCTAGGACGCTCTCCAAGTCAGACGCCTGTAGGTCTAAGGCATGACTTGGGCCCGACGACGTTGATGTGTATCCGCTGCATGTGTTTGGTGAACTTGCCCATCGAGGCATTTATGTAAGCCCGGTCATGTGACCCGCTTTGTAAGACTTAATTATTCGGTACTGTATTGGATGATGTAATTCTGGATATTCAGTTCGGTTATGTGCTCACGATGCAATGATCATGGGATCGTGAGTTGAATAAATAACAGGGTATTTCGGACAGCTAGTCCGGGGTCCCCACAGAGCTGGTATCAGAGCCATCCTGACCATAGGAAGCCCTAGTTAGCATGGACGCTAAGATAGTGCAAAAACTATTTTCTATAATAAAAACGAGATGACTATATGCTGAAATAATGCCTAGTCTCTCCCCTACTTTCTCTTAGATATTAACTTTACTTGCATTAATTATTAATGTTTTTACTTTATGCACTTAAAATTTGGCACACTTTGATCATCATACTAATTAAGAACTTAAAATTTTTGTAGATGGATCCACCGATGTTCACTGAGACCATCCAGCTTGGCTTCAAGAAGCCTCCCTACCTGTTCGAAACCTCCCTTGTCGAGGTGTCCCGGGCCGTTGGACGCCTGGCGCCCGAAGTGAAGGGAGGACAGATGGAGAGCACCAAGGACGGTGAGATTTCCTGGATGGTGGTTTGCACACTCCGTGGCTCTCATGTGAGGCAGCTTGAGGAGATTGAGGTCCAGGTCTTTGACCGCACATGGGAGGAAGGACTTGTGAGGGTGCTCCAAGCGGCCCTCTCTCGTCTTGTCTTTCACCACCGTGTCGAGTTGGAGGCCATGGGACTTCCTCACGCCCTCTTGGGACGCCGCAATGAGGAGGGGGTTCCTACTATGACCCCCTACTTTTGCCCCCTTGGACGCCAAGTGAGCCAGATGGAGAACTTGTTGTTCAAGACACAGCTCAGCCTTGACTCCAACAGGATGGAGAATGAGGTGTTGAAGCATGAGATGGAGGGGCTCAAGATGGACTTGAAGTTGGCTAAGCTCAAGCATCGCCGCCAACAGAAGAAGGCCCTCCGTGTCCGCGAGTCCAACTACATGCTCAAGGTCAAGGTTATGCACCTCAAGGCCGCCCTCCGCGAAGCCGAGGAGAAGCTCGAGGAGACTCAGGATGACGGCGAGGATATCCGCAAGGAGAGCACTGCCCTTGTGAGCGACGATGAGGACTACATGGAGGAAGAAGGACTTGATGGGCTCGATGATGAAGATGACGAGGACCGCGCCTTCATCAACGACGCGATCGAAGAGCCCGCACCACTTCACACCGTGGAGGCTACTCCGGATGATGAGGAGGATCCCGAGGAGCCCCCGTTTGATGGCCCTTCCGCACCACTTGATGATTTCTAGATGTGCACCTTCGAGGCTTGGTCGATGTTAGGATGTCCCTTGTGATGCGATGAACTTGTTGGTCCGTATGTGACCATGTTGGATGTGAACTTGATGCTTTTGGTGGTACCAATGTTTGTGGTTGCATGTTAGTATTTGTGTTGGTTTTTATTTTCCCTTGTATTGGAGTTTGTTTTTATGCATGCGCATTCCTTCCCCTTATTCAATGAACACTTGAACCCCGAACTTTTCCATCATCTTATTTCCATGTATGTCGTTTTCACCTCCTCAGATGGTTGAAACCCGCCATGGAGGTTCCACCTCCGGAAACCCACCACCACCACCTCCGGACCCCAGCATGGCTCAGATCCTACGCCTCTTGATGGAGGATCGCCAGCGTGCCCGCCAGGAGAGTGAAGCCAACATTGCCGCGCTTCGGCAAATCGCTCAAGCCGCAGCGGGAAACCGCAACAATGAAGAAGGAGAAGGACACGGCGAGGAAGCACCAAGGTCACGCCTTAGGGACTTTCAGAATACCAACCCGCCCGTGTTCTCCAAGTGTGTCGCTCCCCTCGACGCGGATGATTGGCTCCGCACCATTGAAAACAACCTTGAAGTCGCCGCGGTAGGAGATCACGAGAAAGTCCTTCTCGCCACTCACTTTCTCTCGGGACCCGCCCGAGCATGGTGGGAGAATGTCAAGGCCATGCAAGCTCCTGATCATGTTATCAACTGGGCGGAGTTCACCGCCAAGTTCCGTAAGGCTCACATTCCCACCGATCTGATCAAGATGAAGCATGATGAATTCTTCAACCTGAAGCAGAACAACTCCAACGTGGTGGATTATCTTGAGAAGTTCAACACTCTGGCCAGGTATGCCCCGCAAGATGTTGACACTGACGAGAAGAAGCGCGACCGTTTCATGAATGGTCTGCATGAAGAAATTCAGAGTATCCTAGTGGCTGTACCCTACCCCGACTTGGAAGCGCTTGTGGATGCCGCTATTCTGGTGGAGTCTAAGCGCAAGGCTGCCTATGAAACTAGGAAGCGCAAGATGCTACAGTAGCAAGGTGGGCCCAGCAACCCCAAGTACCGCAGTCCGCCCCCATCAAGACCCGCCAACCCACCCCATAGGAACCCTTCGTCAGCACCAGTTTACCGCTCCAATAACTATGCCCCCAATCGTCCAGCTCCGCAGCCCCATTCCGGAGGATTCAACACCAACCCCCGCCCCAATCTGCCAGCTCGCCCTCAAGGCGATGGATGTTTCACTTGTGGGAAGCCTGGACACTTCTCTCGTGAGTGTCCCACCAAGATGAGGACACCTCAACGCGCCAACGCCCCAAGGCCCCCTCAAGCTCAAGCTAGGACTGCGTCAGGAAAGAAGCCCTTGGTCAAGAAGCAGGCCAATGCCACCCATGGACATCTGAACCATGCCAGCGCTGAAGAGGCCGAGGAAGCTCCGGATATCGTGATGGGTACGTTTCTAGTCAACTCCACTCCTGCCCGAGTCCTTTTTGATTCCGGCGCATCTCATTCCTTTGTTACCGAACCGTTCGTTAAGAAAAGTGGGATGAAACCAACCGCCATGAGACGCCTCATGTTAGTTCAAATTCCGGGATCCACCGCTAAGGCCCGGATGTCTTGTCTAAACATTCCCATAGTCATACAAGGAGTATCTTTCAAATCTGACCTAATTGTCTTAGGAGCACAAGGTTTAGAGGTAATCCTTGGAATGAACTGGATGACCAAGTATAAGGGACACATAGACTGCGTCCAGAAATCCATTACCCTCACCAATGATCAAGGCCTACCCGTAAAATACACCGCCACTATACACTCCTCCAAAGCCTTCTTCAAGAAGAGTATCTCTGGGCCCGGCCTTGAACAAGTTCCTGTTGTCTGCGAATACCCCGACGTCTTCCCTGAAGAATTTCCCGGTATGCCCCCTGACCGAGACATTGAGTTCATCATAGAACTACTCCCAGGAACTGCCCCCATAGCCCAGAGACCTTATCGTATGAATCCCCAAGAATTGATTGAGTTAAAGCGACAGTTGGATGAATTATTGGCCAAAGGACTTATCAGGCCAAGTGCATCACCATGGGGATCGCCTGTGATCTTCGTGGACAAGAGAGACGGAACCATTCGCTTGTGTGTGGACTATCGGAGACTTAATGAAGTAACCATTAAAAATAAGTACCCTCTGCCTAAGATCGATGATTTATTCGATCAAATGAACGGAGCAAAGGTTTTCTCCAAAATTGACCTTCGCACCGGGTATCACCAACTTAAGGTGCGAGAATCTGACATTCCCAAGACTGCTTTCACTACCCGTTACGGACTGTATGAGTACACCGTAATGTCATTTGGACTCACCAATGCCCCTGCCTACTTCATGAACCTCATGAACAAGGTCTTCATGGAATACCTAGACAAATTTGTGGTAGTGTTCATCGATGACATCTTGGTCTACTCAAAAACTGAGGAAGAACATGAGGAGCACCTGCGACTAGTCTTGGGCACCCTTCGGCAACATCAACTTTTTGCAAAGTTTAGTAAATGTCAGTTTTGGCTCAAGGAAGTAGGATTTCTTGGTCACGTCTTGTCTGCTGGAGGAATCTCTGTTGATCCCTCCCTGATCAAGTCTATTGTGGACCGACAACCACCTAAGAATGTCACGGAAGTGAGGTCTTTCCTCGGATTGGCGGGATACTACCGCAAGTTCGTTGAAGGATTCTCAAGCATTGCCAAACCTATGACTCTTCTGCTTAAAAAGGGTAAGAAGTTTGAATGGACGGAAAAGTGTGAAGAAAGTTTCCAAGAATTAAAAAGGCGACTTGTATCCGCCCCCATCCTGACCATGCCCGATGTGACCAAGGATTTTGTGATCTATTGTGATGCTTCCAAAGTTGGTCTTGGAAGTGTCTTAATGCAAGAAGGAAAGGTAATCTCTTATCTCTCTCGACAGCTGAAACCCCACGAAGCCAATTACCCCACCCATGACCTGGAATTAGCAGCCGTGGTTCATGCTCTCAAGACTTGGCGCCACTATCTCATCGGAAATAGGTGTGATATTTACACCGATCATAAAAGTCTTAAGTATATCTTCACCCAGAGAGAGTTGAATATGCGACAGAGGAGATGGATAGAACTCATTAAGGATTATGACCTTAGTATCCATTACCACCCCGAAAAGGCTAATGTTGTTGCCGACGCCCTTAGCCGAGAACCATGTTCCCTAAACTCTCGTTTAAAAATCGAGCAACCCATGCTGTATCAAGAATTTGAGGAATTCGGATTAGAATTAGTTAGCCATGGATTCCTTGCTGCCATGGAAGCCAAACCCACCCTTCAAGATCAGATCAAGGAAGCCCAAGTTGGGCATGAGAGTATTGAAGGGATCAAGCGTCGCATGAGCAGGAAAAAGCTAGAAGGATTTTCGATAGATCCCAACGGTATACTTTAGTACAATGGGCGCCTCTGCATACCAAATATTCCCGATTTGAAGAATCTTATAATGGAGGAGGCCCATAATACTCCCTACTCTATTCATCCTGGAGGATCCAAGATGTACCAAGATCTAAAAGACACTTTTTTGTGGCATGGGATGAAGCGGGATATTGCCTTCTTTATTGCTCGATGTGACGTCTGCCAGAAGGTTAAAGCTGAGCACCAACGCCCGGCTGGATTATTGCAACCCTTGAAGATACCCGTGTGGAAATGGGAAGAAGTGGGAATGGATTTTATCACCGGACTTCCCAGATCTAACCGTGGACATGATTCCATTTGGGTGATAGTAGATCGCCTCACCCAAGTCGCTCATTTCCTACCTGTCAAGACCACCGATCGCGGAAGAGCGTTAGCCGATCTGTACGTCTCAAGGATCGTCAGTCTTCATGGAGTTCCCAAGGTCATCGTATCCGATCGAGGAACCCAGTTTACCTCACATTTCTGGAAACAGCTTCACGAAGCCATGGGCACCAAACTATTTTTCAGCACAGCCTACCATCCTCAGACCGGAGGACAGACCGAAAGGGTGAACCAGATTCTGGAAGACATGCTTCAAGCCTGCGTTCTCGCTTACGGAACTAAGTGGGAAGATTGCCTGCCATTCGCCGAGTTCTCTTATAACAACAGTTTTCAGGCCAGTCTTCGGATGGCCCCTTTCGAAGCCCTCTATGGGAGAAGATGCAGAACCCCTCTCAACTGGACCGAGACCGGAGAAAGTCAAGTATTCGGACCTGACATACTTCGGGAAGCAGAGGAGAAGGTTCAGTTCATCCGTGACCGGCTGAAAGCTGCACAGTCCCGCCAGAAGAGCTACGCTGACTCCAAGCGTCGAGAATTAACTTTCCGCGCCGGAGATTTTGCTTATCTCCGGGTAACTCCTCTCAAGGGAATGAAGCGTTTCCATGTTAAAGGCAAGCTTGCGCCAAGATACATTGGACCTTTCAAGGTGCTAGGACGAAGAGGAGAAGTATCTTACCAGCTGGAGTTACCTCCCGAATTGTCTGAGTTCCATGACGTTTTTCATGTCTCCCAACTTCGAAGATGCCTCCAAGCACCAAGCAAGCCTGAAGTTTTTAAGGATATTGATTACCGTGCCATTGACCTCAACCACGACTTAACCTACCGAGAGAACCCTATCCGTATTCTGGATGAAACCGTTAGGGTCACCCGCCGAAGGAAGATTAAATTTTTCAAGGTCCAGTGGAGTAACCACTCTGAAGATGAAGCCACATGGGAGCGGGAGGATTATCTGAGACAAGAATTCCCACACCTGTTCAAGCTCTTAGCCGTGGAATCTCGGGACGAGATTCTTTTAAGGGGGGAAGGTCTGTAACACCCCATTTTTCAAAAACCTGCATATTTCTCCAAAGTTAAAAGTTTGAGCCAACAAAAATTTTTATTTAACACTTATGATTGAGTGTAGGTTAGAATTCTTTCTTGGGTTAGCTTAATTACTTTCTTGGTTTGTTGTGTGTGACACCTCACCTTAGGTAAATTAATTTTACACCTTCTTTAAAATTCTAGGGTTTGCTCTTCTTAATTGTTTGGCACCACCTATTTTGCACCTTGCCCTCAGAGATCCTAACCCTAGGGTGGTAAGCACCACTTTTGGATGGGAGAAACACCCTACTCCCTTCTCTACCCCACCACCATCTCACCTAGGGGTTTTCACTTTAAACACCATCATCACCTTTTTATTTCCCATTTTATGTTTTCACATTTGTGCACTTGATCCCTTGTCACTCTTGGGCACATGCACTTGGCATGGCTTCTCTCTTTTTCACCCCTGCCCCTTTCTCTCTTTCTCTCTTTTCCCTCTTGAGTTTTGGCCGAGAGACAAGAGGGGAAACCTCCCCCTCTCTTTTTTCTTTCTCTCTTCCCTCTCTTTCTTTTCTGTTTTGGGCCGTGGACACCACCACAACTCCCTCTCTCTACCCTGGCCCAACCCTACCTCGCACCGCCCCCTCTCTTTTGGCCCAAACACCACCAGCACCCCCTCCCGCGCCAAAACCCTAACCCCTTAAGCGCACGCGCGCGCCACGCTGGCAGGAGACATGATGGCGACGCCTCGCTCGACGCGCCATCAGCCTCGACTGCCCGCCCACCGCCTCGACTCCCTCCCGACGCTGACGCCACCAGGGCGACGTCACCGTGGGGCCAGCCAGTGACGCCAGCCCTCGCGTGCCCGTTGGCCGTCGCCACCGCCCACGCCACTACCGCGCCCCCGCCTGCCTATAAAACCCACCCAAACGCCACCCCTCTCCCTTCAGCTCCCCCTCACACTACGCCGTTAGGCTGCCCCGCTACTCCCTCGGCTGCTCGAGTGGCAGCCGAGCCCCTGCTGCGACGCGCCCAGGCGCTCACCACGGTCACCGCGAGGGTGACGCGCAGGAGGTCGCCACCACGGCGCCAACGCCACTCCCTGTCCCTGATCTCCTTCACCCACGTCGCCACCTGCATCGCCTGACCCTGCCCCTCCCTTCTTCTCCCCAGGAACACCACAGGACGCCGCCACCCACGACGCTCCGACACCGTCCGTGACGCAGACGACGCCGAGCGAGGAGGAGCAGCAGCCCCTGGACACCGCCAGCACCCGCACGCCACGCACGCTCACGCCACCGACCCGCCTGCATCGATCCGCGCCATCGCCAGTCGCCGGTAAGCCCCTGGCCGCCCCCTTTCTCCCTCCGCGCCGGCGAGCGCCTCCGACGTCGCGCACGCGCCAGATCTGGGCCGTCGGATCCAGATCGGGCGGGCGCATGGCGCATGCACGGCCACGTCGGCGTGCATGGCCACGTCGGCCTGCCTGGCCCGCCACGGGCCCCCGGCCATTTTTCTTTTTCTTTTTCCACCGGCCACCGGAGAGCCCCACTGGGCCGGCCCATTCGGCACAGCACTGCACGGCCCAGGGCGTTCCCGCCCTTTTCTTTTATTTGAAAATTTGTTAAACTGAAATTAAAATTGAAAATCTACCAGTGTACTGTTTTGCTAATTAAATTAGTTTGGTAACTCGGATTGAATTGATTCCAGTTGCATTAGCACCGGCATGAAATTATCTTTCAGATTCCACTGGCCTTGTATTTTTAGGATTTTTGTGCGATTTTTAATAAATGAAACATGATCTCTGTTTCTGGTTAGTATTTTGGACTTTAAAAATTGAAAAATTAATATTTTTGAATGATTCCAATTGGGTTAGTCTTGTTTTGTTACTATGCATCCAGGAAAAATATCATTAGTCTCTGTTAGTAGTTTTTCATCTCTGGTTATTAGTGCATGTGTGTTTCATAAAATGATAAGGCTATTGTTTGATGTTTATATTTAAACCTTGTTGCTTCTTGTTTATAAAAGTGGCCAAATCATGTTTTGCTACTGTCAAACAACTCCCCTGCATATTCATTTGTTTTCATTATTTGCTCTTGTTTCTTGAGCTATGTGTTGATTGTATGCAACGTTTAATTTTGCGACGCTAGATACAAACGAAGGTGAAATGGAAGGGGAGGACTTTGGTGAAGAACTTGAGGAAGACCAGGGACAAGCCAACCAAGGCAAGCCATCTTTGAACTCTGAATGATGTGGGTTGGATGTCATTTGTTGATGTCCCTAAGCATCCTATCTCTTTATGTGATGATCTCTCTATATTGGTCTTTGTATGGTTGTAATAGGAGTAGTTCCTTGTGGTGGTTACTCATCTTGGTTCACACGTTAGAGGGATGCATGGTGTCACTGCCGTGCTACTCCCTTGGGTCCTCGGGAGTGCTCAACCTGAGCATGTACCTTTCTATATTAGAGTTTTACACCACACCCCCACTTTGTTGAGTCTAGAGGTATCAAAGTCATGAAGCTTGGTGTAATTCTCACTTTGAGAGAAGTATGCCGTGTACCCCCCTTGATGGTTAAAAGGGTGATACACCTACCCCACCCAATTGGAATAATAACACCACCAAATCTGAAAGTTGAGTCACCCTATAGTATCATATTACATGCTTACCTTAAGCAAGTGAGATCCATTTCTTTTGCCACCCCCTTATGCTCTCATGGCAGGATGATCCTCATCTCGGCCATGTTGCCAAAGTAGTTCCTTCTCAAGAAACTTTAGGTTGGGAACCCCTCAAGGTTTACCTTGTTGTAAATGTTTACGAAAACCTTGGGTAAGTTAACCCAAGTGTATGGTTTATAAAAGTAAAGGATCTTGATAAAGATGGTTGGGAAAGGTGTGTATGGCTGTTTGTGGAACACCAAGGTGTTGTGGGAGAAAGGAAGGGTTTCTAAAAAAGGGGCACTGCGTATATGTGTACACCAGCCCAACTTTTATTCGCGCAACCACATTATCCAATATGGGCACGGGCTTAGTCCGTAGTTGGTTGAAGTTGGCATAAGCACCCTTCACAACTTTCTAGAGAGGGTCACGATGACCTCCGACGCCGGGTTGCGCTCTGAAGGAGGCAATACACTGTAGTTGTCTATAGCCGGACGATTACTGAGGGTCTTCTGTCGTGGCGCCGGAGATACGCTCAAAAGGAGGTATGCTGCCGGGGTGCCGGGAAGGGGTAAGCCCGCAGGGAAGGACTTGTGCCAATGGAGACGGGCGAAAGACTATGACTAATTATCCGAGCCTCGCATACTTTTGTATGACGAATCGGGGATGATCCCGGCGGATTTATCAGTTCTTGTGGGGAAAGTGCGCAAACTCTGCAGAGTTAAATCTATTCGAATAGCCGCGTCCGCGGTCATGGACGGGTTGCAATGGTCTACCTTTACCGGGGCTTGCGTTTTGTTTTGACAAAGGCTTTGCAAAGAAAGTGTTGTGTCTTACGTACCGGAAGGGTACGGAAGATAGGCGTGTGTTGACCATATGGAGATGGTCGTGGGAAAAATTGAGACCAAGCGGGGAACTCTTTCCTAAATGTTTCCATAGATGGAACTCTTCTTTAACAAAGATATAGAGATGTCATAGGATTTCCCTCGCATCTTCATCACTTGAGATGAGTGAATGCAACTCTTCTTTAACAAAGATATAGAGATGTCATAGGAATTCCCTCGCATCTTCATCACTTGAGATGAGTGAATGCAACTCTTCTTTAACAAAGATATAGAGATGTCATAGGAATTCCCTCGCATCTTCATCACTTGAGATGAGTGAATGCAACTCTTCTTTAACAAAGATATAGAGATGTCATAGGAATTCCCTCGCATCTTCATCACTTGAGATGAATAAATGCAACTCTTCTTTAACAAAGATATAGAGATGTCATAGGACTACCCTAGTATCCCCACCACCTGAGATGGCGGTATGCTATCTCTTCTTCAATAAAGTTATAGTTAAGCCATAGCTATCTTTTGAAGTATCTTCTTCAATAAAGATATAGAGGTGTCATAGTATCACTTTAGTGTCCCCATCAATTGCGATGTCGGGATGCTATACCCACAAGAGAAACTGATTCTCTTTCACATGCTATATCCACAAGAGAAACTGATTCTCTTTCACATGCTATACCCACAAGAGAAACTTGTTATACTCTCGTGTCTCCTTTAGTTAGATTGTTGCACCCCTCTTATGATGGTTTGCAAGTACAATTCCAAATGTACTTACGGCTTTGTCTCTGGCTATTAACTTGGCCAGACTATGAGGAGGACTATGAAGATGATGGAGGATATCTTGACGACTATGCGACCTAGGACGCTCTCCAAGTCAGACGCCTGTAGGTCTAAGGCATGACTTGGGCCCGACGACGTTGATGTGTATCCGCTGCATGTGTTTGGTGAACTTGCCCATCGAGGCATTTATGTAAGCCCGGTCATGTGACCCGCTTTGTAAGACTTAATTATTCGGTACTGTATTGGATGATGTAATTCTGGATATTCAGTTCGGTTATGTGCTCACGATGCAATGATCATGGGATCGTGAGTTGAATGCATAACAGGGTATTTCGGACAGCTAGTCCGGGGTCCCCACAGAACCTCTCGAAGGGGAACATATTGTGTAGAAATACAGGACCGAGAATTCTAATCTCTTCAACTAGGTGAACGAGGAGGTGCGTCATAATATTGAAGAAGGATGGTGGGAACAGCAACTCGAAGCTGACAAGACATTCGACCACATCAGCCTGTAACCCTGACAAAGTTTCTGGATCCATTACCTTCTGAGAAATTGTGTTGAGCAATGCACATATCTTCACAATGGCTAGTCGAACATTTTCTGGTAAAAGTCCCCTCAATGCAACCGGAAGCAATTGTGTCATAAGCACGTGGCAGTCATGGGACTTTAGGTTCTGGAATTTTTTCTCCTTCATATTTATTATTCCCTTTATATTCGAGGAGAAACCAGACGGAACCTTGATACTGAATAGGGCTTCAAAAAATATTTCCTTCTCTTGTTTGGTAAGAGCGTATCTTTTGATTGCCCTTCAAACTTCCCTGGATGATTGCCGTCTCGTCCTTTATGATGTTTCTGGTCCTCACGTGCTTCTGTTGTATCTTTTGACTTCCCATACATGCCCAGAAAACCTAGAATATTCACACAAAGATTCTTGGTCAGGTGCATCACGTCGATTGCAGAGCAGACTTCCAGGGCTTTCCAATATTCTAGCTCCCAAAATATAGATTTCTTCTTCCACATGGGCGCGTGTCCGTCAGCGTCTTTCGGAACAGGTCGACTGCCTGGACCCTTTCCAAAGATAACATTTAAATCCTTGACCATGTCAAATATATCAGCACCACTACGGGGGACAGGCTTCGGACGGTGGTCTGCCTCGCCATCGAAATGCTTGCCTTTTTCCTTAAGGGATGATTGCGCGGAAGGAAACGACGATTGAACGGGTACACAACTTTTATGCTTTTTCCCAAATATTTACTTTCAGTCTCATCTAAACAGTGTGTGCATGCATGGTATCCTTTGTTCGTCTGTCCTAAAATGTTACTAAGAGCAGACCAATCATTGATGGTTACGAATAGCAACGCTCGTAGGTCAAATTCTTGCTCGGTGTGCTCATCCCACACACGTACACCTGGTTTGGCCCACAACTCCAAAAGTTCATCGACTAATGGCCTTAGGTACACATCAATGTCGTTGCCGGGTTGCTTTGGGCCTTGGATAAGCACTGGCATTATAATGAACTTCCGCTTCATGCACAACCAAGGAGGAAGGTTGTAGATACATAGAGTCACGGGCCAGGTGCTGTGACTGCAGCTCTGCTCCCCAAAAGGATTCATGCCATCTGTACTTAGACCAAACCATAAGTTCCTTGCCTCACCTGCAAAATCCGGGAACTCTCTCCCGATATTTCTCCACTGCCGACCATCAGCGGGGTGCCTCAACATCGTGTCTTTCTTACGTTCTTCCATGTGCCATCGCAACAACTTGGCATGCTCTTTGTTTCTGAACAAACGTTTCAATCGTGGTATTATGGGAGCATACCACATCACCTTCGCAGGAACCCTCTTCCTGGGTGACTCGCCCTCAACATCACCAGGGTCATCTCTTCTGATCTTATACCGCAATGCACCGCATATCGGGCATTTATTCAAATTCTCGTACTTCTCACCGCGGTAGAGGATACAGTCATTAATGCATGCATGTATCTTCTGCACATCTAATCCTAGAGGGCAGACAAGCTTCTTTGCTTCATATGTACTAACGGGCAATTCGTTATTTCTTGGAAACAGCTTCTTTAATATTATCATCAATTTTTCAAATCCCGAGTCAGTCACACCGACCTCTGCCTTCCATTTCAGCAATTCCAATATGCTACCCAGCTTTCTCTGCCCATCTTCACAACCTGGGTAGAACAATTTGTGGTGGTCCTCTAACATCTTGTCGAACTGCAACCTCTTCTTATCCGTGCCACAGTCTCTTCTTGCATCAGAAATGGCCCGACGAAGATCATCATCAACAGGATCATCTGCTGCCTGTTCTTCACCTCCTTCTTCTTCGTTGTCTTCCATTGCGGTTTCATCGCATTCAGAGAACATAGATCAGTACTGGTCATCGTTATCTTCTTCTTCATCGTCGTCTTCCATCATAACCCCTTCTTCTCCGTGCTTGGTCCAAACATTATAGCTGGACATGAATTCAAACCGAAGCAGGTGGCTCTTAATGTCGCTTGAGCAAGAGTAATCCTTCTCGTTCTTACATTTCTGACATGGACAGCACATAAAACATTGCTTCGACTTGTTGGCCTCGGCCACAAGCAGGAAAGAATTCACGCCCTCTCTGAAAGCGGGAGCACATCGGTTACCGTACATCCATGGATGACTCATCTGCATCATAAGTACAATTATGTATCAGATGCAATCACCTTGCTAAAATTAGTATTGTACGAATTATGTATACGAGAAAATAGTTGCTAACCTTTTAGGATCAAAATGAGAAGAAATCTTATCAAATAAAATCAAGTGACATCCCTCACAAGCATTTCATCAAACACCTCTTGTGCACATGAAGAAAAAAAGAGGTAGCATAACCCCCACCTTTCACCACCAAGGAAAAAAATGTAGGGGGTGGGGGGGGGGGGGCTGGCTGTGTATATATAGGGCTGGCCCTTTTGTGGCGGGTTGTACCACGACCCGCGACAAAAAGGGTGCCAGCAGGCGGCGCCAAGCCTCAGGCCCCTTTTGTCGCGGGCCGTACCACGACCCGCGACAAAAGGACGCGACAAAAGGCCCCGAGCGACGCAAAGGGTTTCGGGGCGACGTGGCCATGCCATTTGTTGCGGCTCCAGACGGGCCCACGACAAAAGGCTTCCACGGAATCCCTGTTTTCCACTAGTGTGAAGTGGAGATGTGGAGAAGAAAGCGCCGAAGAGGAATGATTTATGTGGAAGAGGGAGCTAGGCGGTGGTTGTACGATAGGTGGATTGATGGCAAAGGAAAAGAAGGCAGGCCAGGCTGAAGGAGGAGGTTCGGATCCAAATATAACCTTACATGATGTGTCTTTGTGAAAATGAAAATGAAAAATATACTATGGCAAATACAAAAATGTATTAAGCTATCGAGCGGGGACATAACACTTAGAGGGTTACCCGTAAACAAGAAACACTTAGGTGATTTTTAAGGTGTAAAATAGACTAGCGTTTGTTTTCGAATTAAATACGAATTTGTAAAAATCAATTGATGTAGAGTTTGAGTCTTGCAACTAATTTTCAATCGACTGGGAACTAGTTAGTTCTTAGTTAGTGACACCATCGAATCTCAGTTGCAATCCATGCTGCAACTCACTATTAGCATGTATTACAAAGCAAATCTGATGATTAAAAGTCCTAATTGCAACCTAATTTGTAACTCAATAAATCTTACTTAACCTAACTTGCAACTTAAATGCATGAAACAAAGCGGACGGTGTAGAACTCGACAAAGAACTAAGAACTGGCAAAACCAAAATAAGAAAGTTGCAGTTATGTGTGATTCAGTAAACTATACACGGAACTGGAAACATTGATATATCACCGACACGGACTCCTCTGGAGGATCAGATGAGAGCATGCATGGCCAAGCCAGAGGACAGAGCCTAGCAAACGTCCTAAAGTTGATGCATGAACTAAAGAACTAAAGAACAATCCTACCGTGTTGATCGAGCCATGCATTCATTAAAATTCATGTCATCAAATAATGAGATTGCATAGATGCTATTGCGCGTGCTCTCCTAAAGAAGAGGAATATAATTTAACAATCCGGGATCGGCTTTCCTCCCAATTTCCCAAGCTATAGTTGGAAAAGTCAAAAGTACTAGCTTCCCCACCGCTGCACAGCCCATGCATGCAACCATGCTTAGTTTAGTTTGCACTCAAGTACTGCTGTTGCCATCGTGCTCCACTTCACACCATACTGCAACCAGATATTGGTAATACTACTATTGTTGTACTGAGCAACTTGGTTTAGACATCACATCACATTTAACGACGATCTTAATGATCATCGGCGCCGCTTGTTTGGATGCAGTATGTTTCGACTGGATCCCCTTCCGATTCCAAAGGACAGGACGGGTGGAATTTTGAGTCAAATGAATTTTTGAGTCAAATGAATACCCTAATTCCTATGGGCGATGTCCGCTTCCGTTCAACATCAACAACCTTCCGCTCCCCTATCTATTTATACCTTGCACTGCCTTCACTCCTACACCACCTTGCTCACTCGCTCGCGCACCCCTCTCCTTCGGTCCCTCACAATAGGCCTCTCTCTCTCTCTCTCTCTCTCTCTCTCTCTCTCTCTCTCTCTCTCTCTCTCTCTCTCTCATCAAACGCATTTAGACCGGCGAGCTTCACAGTGACCACGCACGCACGTGCCCATGGCGGCCAGCCCGGTGGTGTGGGTGAACGGGCCGATCGTCGTGGGTGCAGGGCCGGCAGGGCTGTCGGTGGCGGCGTGCCTGCGGGAGCGAGGCGTGCCGTCGGTGGTCCTCGACCGTGCCGACTGCGTGGCGTCGCTGTGGCAATACGGCACTTACGACCGCCTCCGCCTCCACCTCCCCAGGCACTTCTGCGAGCTGCCGGGGATGCCTTTCCCTGACAGCTACCCGGAGTACCCTACCAAGAGACAGTTCATTTCCTACCTCGAGGCCTACGCCGCGCACTTCGGCGTCCACCCGCGGTTCAACACGTCTGTCACGTCGGCGCGGTACGACGACGACGCCGGGCTGTGGCGGGTGCACGCCGAGAACGGGGGGGTCGTTACTGAGTACATAGGCCGGTGGCTCGTCGTGGCCACTGGCGAGAACGCGGAGCACGTCCTGCCGGAGATCGACGGCATTAAGGACTTCTGCGGCCGGGTGTCGCACGTTTCAGAGTACAAGTCAGGTGCTCCGTACAGCGGCAAGCACGTGATCGTCGTCGGCTGCGGCAACTCCGGCATGGAAGTCTGCCTTGACCTATGCGACCACAATGCCCTCCCCGCCATGGTCGCCAGGGACTCGGTGAGCATGCACTCTAGCTTAGCGTATGTGCATGTCCATGTATACATGCATGCAACTCTGACGATGTTTTGTCGACAAGAAGGTCCACGTCCTGCCGCGGGAGATTCTCGGCGTTGCGACGTTCTCGGTGGCTGTCTTCCTCCGCCGGTTCCTGCCGCTGTGGCTGGTGGACAGGACCCTAGTTCTCCTCTCGTGGCTGCTCCTCGGCAACCTCGAGAAGCTCGGGATTAGGAGGCCGTCCAGGGGGCCACTGGAGCTCAAGAACACCAGGGGCAGGACTCCAGTGCTAGATATCGGCGCGCTTGCAAGGATCCGGTCCGGCGACATTCAGGTTGTACCGGGGATCAGGAGGTTTTTCTGTGATGGCGCGGAGCTCGTTGATGGACGCCGCGTCACGGCTGACGCTGTGATAATGGCTACCGGCTACCACAGCAACGTCCCACAATGGCTCAAGGTGTGCATGCACAAGTTAATTTATTGTACTTACAATTAATAGTAGGTGTGCCTTTCTCCTTCAGTTGAAGTTCAGACATTTAGTATCACTCACCATTTAAACTGATTTTTTTTAAAAAAAAATCACTAGCTGAATTCGAAAGCTAAAAGAGGACAAAGAAAGGTGTCATCTACAGAAAAACGATTCCAAAAAGGTTTGTAGTGATGCCTAACAAAGTAGCGCTTTCTAATGCTAATTTGACAGTTAAAAAGATAACGGTAGGTACGTACTAAAAGTGTGCTCTGATAGTTGCTGACTTGAGATTATTGTTTCCCATGGTTAGGGATGTGACTTCTTCACCCAAGAAGGGTACCCAAGGGTGCCATTCCCTGATGGTTGGAAGGGACAGTCAGGCCTCTACTCTGTTGGATTCACAAGGAGAGGCCTCTCTGGTGTCTCCTTAGATGCTGTCAAGGTTGCACAAGACATTGCCATGGCATGGAACAACCAAACTGCCACAACATGCTAGGACTTAACCCTGAGCAACCAGCTAACTTCATATATCTTGTAGTTTATATTGGTCAATAAAACTTTGATAAAATATGGCACTCACCAAGCTGGAAAATCGCTGTACCAAGAATTGTTCACACCCCAACTTGAGACGTGGTTCCAGGTTCTGGACAAACTGTGGCGAACCTTCAAGATTCAGGGCATAGATTATTAAACATTTCGTGAGGACAGATACAGTGCAAACAAGTAATACAACACAATTTTGTTGTACCCATGGGCCTCTTTTATGTACAGAATGGTAATGTAGTATACCGTGTACATCTAACGGTTGGAAGAGAATACAGAGTTTGACATTCATGTGTACTAAATTCAAGTTTATGTATATGGATGGGTAACAATAATCAGATCCAGTTTGACACGATTTCCTATTAGGTTTCATTAAGCCAAGTCTTAATCAAGAATTAATTTATTAATATGCGGTTTTTATGTCATTTATTTTTCAAAAGGAGGTTAAACCCCGGCATCTACATCAAATTGTTACGCGTGTCATTTTTTAATTAAAATTGATGCAAAACAATGAGGCTAGTCAGAGTAGGCTGCTGCGTTTTAATGGACACTGCATCAACTTGATGTTACGGTTGGATTTTGCATGGTGACTTGCGAGAGAGGTGTATAAGGAGACCCCATTTGGTTTTGTGCATTAGAGAAACTGCATGAATTGTACATTGACTGAAGGAAACTCTCAATGGTTTGAAATGTTTAGACAAGTTGTATGAAACATAAGGTATGGAAAAATGTACTGATGAACATACTGTGCTCTATAAATACTTCAAACAACATATCATTGTCACCGGATATACATATCCACCCTATGTTAGAAATAGTGTTTGAGTCGGTTGTTTAGACTCGTATGTATTCAGGACTTCTCCCTATCCCTCTCGATGTACTTCTATATAAACCAAGACAGAAATACAATCTCGGTTATCCGAGCAGAATCAAACCTACCTGATCTTTTACATGGTATCAGGCCGGCCTCTTCGCCGACGAAACTGATCGCCAAAACCCTACGATCCATCCTCTATCTCGCCGCCGCCCCGGTCGTCTTTGGTCGTCGTCTCCATGGCGTCGCCCTCGTCGTCCCAGTCCATCAATCTGGGACAGCCGCCGTCCGACAAACTGACGCGCACCAACTACGCAGGGTGGCGAGCCCAAGTCCTTCCGCCGATCCGGGGTGCTCGCCTCTTCGGTCTCCTTGATGGCAGCGATGCTGCTCCGCCGGAGATGCTTGAAGTCGCGCCCACCGACAAGGAAGCTACGGATCAAACACCCAAGAAAATCAACAACCCGGCCTATGACTCGTGGATATCACGGGATCAGATTGTGCTCGGGTATCTCCATCAGTCGATTGGATCTGAGGTTCTGCCTCACGTTCAGAGAATCGAGACCGCCGCCGGTGTCTGACAGGCGGTTGAGGAGATGTTTGCCTCGCAGTGTCAGACCGAAGTCACGAACTTGCGGATCGAACTGGCAAACACCAAGAAATTACAGATGTCTACTGATGCGTTCCTCACCAAGATACAACGCATCGTCGATGCCCTTGCTGCTGCTGGCGAGCCCATCCGCACCAGGGAGCACATCTCCTTCATCCTGGCAGGCCTCGGAGCGCCCTACAATGCGCTGGTTGCCGCCCTTGGCGCGGTCCCCACGCCGCTCACGCTCCCCTCGCTCTATGCCCAGCTTCGGGCTTATGACCAATGCCAGGAGCTGCTCGGTGGTCCTGCTGCCTCCGAGTTTGAGACTTCCGCCAACTACATGCAACGTGGCGGACGCGGACGCTACAACAACCGGTCTCGCGGTGACTATGGTGACCGCGGTGACCGCGGTGATCGCGGTGACTACGATCGCCGTGACGCGCGCAGGGAGGATAGGCGAGACGATCGTCGTGATGATCGACAGCCGCGTCACGGACACGGTGGCGGGCGTGCACCTCCTGGCGGGAGTCGTGGCCGTGGACGTGGAAGGCGTCGCACTACGCCATGGGTTAAGACCACCTGCCAAATCTGCAACAAAGAGGGTCATGCCGCCAAAGACTGCTGGTGGTGTTTTCAGGATGATGATGACGACTCCGATGACAAGGAAGCTCATATCGCCTCCTATGGTGTGGACACCAACTGGTACCAGGATAGCGGTGCCACTCATCATATCACCAGCGAACTCAACAACATGACAGTCCGGGACAAGTATCGTGGCACTGATAGGGTCAACACCGCCGGTGGTCATGGTATGCCTATTTCACATGTTGGTCATTCAATTGTTCGTACCCCTACACAAAATTTTCATCTTAACAATGTTCTACATGTTCCACATGCATCGAAAAATCTTTTGTCTGTCCATCGGTTTACCCTTGACAATCGCGTGTTCATTGAGTTTCACCCCTTCTTCTTTTTGATCAAGGATCAGGTCACCCGGAGAATTCTTCATAGAGGGCGCTGTGTGGGTGGGCTTTACCCACTCATATCTTCATTGATGTCTTCCTCATCCTCCAAGCATGCATGTGTTGCCGCCAAGCCCTCACAAGCAAGGTGGCACAGTCGTCTAGGGCATCCATCTCTAGTCATAGTTAGACAGATTGTTAGCAAGAATAAACTTCACATTGTTAAGGAGTCTAGTTTAGAGTCAGTGTGTGATTCGTGTCAGCAAGCTAAAAGTCATCAATTGCCATATCCTATATCCACAAGTGTATCCACTGCTCCCCTTCAGTTAGTTTTCTCTGATGTATGGGGTCCTGCGCCTACCTCTGTGGGTTGCCATGATTACTATGTAAGCTTCATTGATGATTATAGCAAGTTTACGTGGATTTATTTGCTTAAGAAAAAATCTGATGCCTATTCTGCCTTTGTTAACTTTCAAAAGCTTGTTGAACGCAAACTTAACACCAAGATCCTTACTGTTCAGTCAGATTGGGGTGGAGAATATGAGAAGTTAAATTCTCTTTTTCAATCCCAAGGCATCTCACACCATTTCTCTTGTCCTCATGCACATCAACAAAACGGTGATGCCGAAAGAAAGCATCGTCACATTGTTGAAGTTGGTCTAGCTCTTCTTGCTCATGCACATATGCCCTTAAAATTTTGGGATGAAGCCTTTCTCACTGCCACCTATCTCATCAATATGCTGCCTAGCATAGTCATTAACAATGACACGCCTGTTCATCGCATCTTAGGAACAAAGCCAGACTACAAGTCCCTTCGTGTGTTTGGCTGTGCTTGTTGGCCCAACTTGCGTCCCTACAATAAACGCAAGCTCGCTTTTCGTTCTACACAATGTGTCTTCCTTGGTTATAGTCCTCGCCATAAAGGGGTTAAATGTCTTGAGGTTAACACAGGCCGTGTCTATATTTCCAGAGATGTTGTCTTTGACGAGGCAGTCTTCCCTTTTCAGAATATGCATCCAAATGCTGGAGCTTTGCTCCGCAAGGACATTCTTTTACTTGACCCTTCTTTGCATAATTTTGAGCATGGGAACGCTTCAATTGATGATCTACATGATGATAATAATCATACTGCTAATCCTGGTTCCAATGTTCCTTTTGATGCTCCACAGATTACTACAGGTCCAAATTCGGATGGTCCAGAAAATTTGGCTAAAAACGGTGCTCAAACCAGCTCAAATGGTTCTTCACATGAAATAACAGGCACAGAGACAAACAGCACAGGATCTTCCTCGGGATCGGTGCGATCCTCCTCGGATCCTGCGTCCTCGGATCGGACGCCGACAGCCTCTGCGCGCCAATCATTGCCTGCGTCAGTGCGCCAGTCACCTGCCACGACTGCCAGCGTCAGCGGGAGCAGCACGTCATCGCCTGGATCTTCTGTGCCGGCGTCTTCTTCCTCGTCTGGCACACACTCGCCCACAGGATCAAATGCGGAACCTGCTGCGTCAGATGCCGCACATGCGGCCGGATCCGATGCTGGCCAGAGTGGATCTTCTGCGCCGCTGTCTCCTGTGCGTCCTCCTGCCACACGTGTTTCGCAGCGCCCTCGTCGCCCTAAACAATATACTGACGGCACGGTACGATGGCTCTTGTCCACTACTACAGATGAACCTGTTAATTTGCAGGCTGCCCTGGATGATCCACTCTAGAAAGCAGCCATGGATGAAGAATTTCGAGCTCTTCAGAATAATCAAACATGGAGACTTGTTCCTCCGCGGGTAGGCACCAATGTTATTGACTGTCGATGGGTCTACAAAGTAAAGCGCAAAGTTGATGGGTCTGTTGATCATTACAAAGACCATCTTGTTGCCAAGGGATTCAAACAACGATATGGTATTGACTATGACGATACTTTCAGTCCAGTTGTTAAAATTGCCACAGTGAGACTTGTCCTTGCTATTGCTGTATCTAGGGGATGGAGTTTGCGACAGTTGGACATCAAGAATGCGTTTCTACATGGTGTTCCTGAAGAGGAAGTTTATATGCGACAGCCACCTGGTTATGAAGACCGAGGAAAACTAAACTATGTCTGCAGACTTGACAAGGCGTTGTATGGACTGAAGCAAGCACCCAGAGCATGGTACTCTAGATTGAGTTCTCAGCTTATTCAGTATGGTTTTGTTGCTTCTAAGTCAGACACTTCGTTGTTCATCTATCATAAGTCTCGAGTCACCATCTATATGTTGATCTATGTGGATGATATTATAGTTGCCAGTTCTTCTTCTGCTGCTACAGATGCACTTCTGAAGGCTCTTAGTGGAGAGTTTGCATTAAAAGTTCTTGGAAATCTTCATTATTTCTTAGGTATTGAAGTTCATCAGGTTGATGATGGCATAGTACTCAGTCAAGCTAAGTATGCTCAAGATGTTCTCAGTAGAGTTGGCATGACACATTGTTCAGGTTCCCCTACACCTCTGTCCTCTTCTGAGAAGATTACAGCCAAGGAGGGAGACATGTTGGGACCTGAAGATATCACAAACTACCGCCGCATGGTAGGTGCTTTACAGTACTTAACTCTTACGAGACCTGATATTTCTTATGCTGTCAACAAGGTGTGTCAGTATTTACATGCTCCTACTACCGTGCACTGGACTGCTGCAAAGCATATATTGAGATATGTGAATCATACACTTAGCATGGGTCTCACTTTTATGAGGTCTAGTTCTACTTTGGTCAGTGCTTTCTCAGATGCAGACTGGGCTGGCTGTATAGATGATCGAAGATCTACTGGAGGGTTTGCTGTGTACTTTGGACCAAATCTGATTTCTTGGAGTGCTAAGAAACATGCTACAGTATCTAGGTCAAGTACAGAGGCAGAATATAAGTCTGTGGCAAATGCAACGGCTGAGATAATCTGGGTACAGTTGATACGTCCAATTTGCATCACTATTTTATATCATAATTTGCTGTTATTCATTGATATATTTCATATTTGGATACAATACTTATGTTATTTCATCTATTTTGCATGATTCATCATTATTGGAGGATCAAGCACCAGAGCCAGGATTCTGCTGGAAAAAGCACCGTCAGAACGCAATATTTCAGAAGATCAACTGTGGAAGGAAATTATACCAAAAATCCTATTTTTCAAGATGACGAAGGAAGCCAGAGGGAGGAGCCAGCTGGACCCAAGGTGGGCCCAGACCATAGGGTGGCGCGGCCATGGCCTGGCTGCGCCACCATGTGGTGTGGGGGCCCCACAGCCCCTTTCGCCTCCTTTTCTTCGCGAAACCCTTCGTCCCGAAAACCTAAGCCACAGAGGGTACCTCACGAAGAGTTACAGCCGCCTCTGCGGGGCGGAGAACACCAGAGAGAAAAGAGCTCTCCGGCGGGCTGAGATCCGCCGGGGAAATTCCCTCCGGGAGGGGGAAATCGACGCCATCGTCACCGTCATCGAGCTGGACATCATCTCCATCACCATCATCATCATCTCCACCATCATCACCGCCGTCTCCACCGCTGGACATCGTCACCGCCGTAGCAATTTGGGTTTGATCTTGATTGTTTGATAGGGGAAACTCTCCCGGTATCGATTTCTACTTGTTGTTGATGCTATTGAGTGAAACCATTGAACCAAGTTTATGTTCAGATTGTTATTCATCATCATATCACCTCTGATCATGTTCCATATGATGTCTTGTGAGTAGTTCGTTTAGTTCTTGAGGACATGGGTGAAGTCTAAATGTTAGTAGTGAATTATGGTTGAGTAATATTCAATGGTATGATATTTAAGTTGTGGTGTTATTCTTCTAGTGGTGTCATGTGAACGTCGACTACATGACACTTCACCATTTATGGGCCTAGGGGAATGCATCTTGTATTCGTTTGCCAATTGCGGGGTTGCCGGAGTGACAGAAACCTAAACCCCTGTTGGTACATCGATGCAGGAGGGATCGCAGGATCTCAGAGTTTAAGGCTGTGGTTAGATTTATTCTTAATTACTTTCTTGTAGTTGCGGATGCTTGCAATGGGTATAATCACAAGTATGTATTAGTCCTAGGAAGGGCGGTACATTAGCATAGGTTCACCCACACAACACTTATCATAACAATGAAGATTATTTAGCCGTATGTAGCGAAAGCACTAGACTAAAATCCTGTGTGTCCTCGAGAACGTTTGGACATTATAAGTAAACAACCCGGCTTGTCCTTTGTGCTAAAAAGGATTGGGCAACTCGCTGCAATTGTTACTCTCGCACTTTACTTACTCGTACTTTATTCAACCGTTACATCAAAACCCCCTGAATACTTGTCTGTGAGCATTTACAGGGAATCCTTCATCGAAACTGCTTGTCAACACCTTCTGCTCCTCGTTGGGATCGACATTCTTACTTATCGAAAATACTACGATACACCCCCTATACTTGTGGGTCATCAAGACTATTTTCTGGCGCCGTTGCCGGGGAGTGAAGCGCTATTGGTAAGTGGAATTGGTAAGGAAAACCTTTACTGTTTGTGCTGATTTTATTTCTGCCTGCTGCTATAAGTCATTATGGAGAGATCTTCTCTTCAATTTCTATTTGGGAAATCTACTACTACTGCAACGGTAGTGGATGAGGCGCCAGGTGAGGAAGTGATACCATATAAAATACCTATGAAAATTATTGAACGTGTTATGGATAACCGCTATGAAGGGGATGGAACTGTCCACCTTGGAGATCATTTATTGTTCTTACATGAATTATGCGGTTTATTCAAGTGTGCAGGTATTGCTATGGATGAAGTGAGGAAGAAACTATTCTCTATATCGCTGTCTGGTAAGGCGGCGCATTGGTATAAATTACTGGATAATGGGGATTCTCTTGAATGGAATGATATTGTGCCCCGGTTTTATTCTAAGTTCTATCCTCCAAGTGAAATTCACAAGGATCGGAATCGCATATATAATTTTTGGCCTCGTGATGGAGAGAGTATTGCCCAAGCTTGGGGGAGATTGAAATCTTTAATGCTCAAATGCCCCATTCATGAGCTTCCTGGTAATGTTATTATTGATAATTTCTATGCAAGACTTTCTTTTCAAGACAAGACCTTGCTGGATACTTCTTGTTCTGGATCATTTACACGCAACAAAGAAGAGTTTAAAAGGGACCTTCTTGATCGGATCCAAGAAAATACTGAAGGTTGGGAGAACGACAAGGATAGAGAATCAGGTATAATTTATGATTATAAATGCATTGAAGCTTTTATGGATACTGATAAATTTCGTAATATGAGTGCTACATATTGTCTTGATTCTCAAGTTGCCGCAAATCTTTATAAAGCTTTTGCCTCTCATTATGAATTGCCAAAGAAGAATTTTGATAAGTATCATGAACCGTATAAAGATAAAATTGATTCATCTATTAATAAATGCGTTTAGTTGAAACTGCTGATCATATTATTCCTGAAGCTTATATTGAAAAAACTCCTTTCCCTGCTAAAATGAAGGAGTACTCTGTTATAAATAGTGCGGTTCATAAAAGTGAAAAGAAACCTGTAGAACCTGAAGAACAAATAAAAGTTGAACCTGCTGTTGCAATAGTTAAAGATCTTGTGACTGAAAATGTGGAGGATGGTCATATTATTTTCTGTGAAGATGCTTCTAATATTGTTTCACATCCTAATAAACCCAAACAAGTTAGTGTTCCTATGCTATCTGTTAGAATTGGTGATCATTGCTATTATGGTTTATGTGATATTGGTGCAAGTGTTAGTGCTATTCCTTATGAGCTTTACACGGAGATTATGCACGAAATTGATTCTTGTGAACTTGAAGATATTGATGTGGTTATTCAGCTGGCTAATAGAGAAACTATTTCTCCAATTGGTATTGTTCGAGATGTGGAAGTTTTATGCGGTAAGATTAAATATCCTGCTGACTTTTTGGTACTTGGTTCTGCTGCTAGTGATTATTGTCCTATCATTTTTGGTAGACATTTTCTAAATACTTGTGGAGCTATTATAGATTGCAAGAAAGAGAAAATTTTGACTAAGTTTGCTGGTGAATTTTATGAGTTTAACTTCTCTAAATTTACCAAAACTCCTTATAAAGCTGATTTGCCTAGTGATGATTTTAAAATGGAGCAGTGTGCATCTATTGTTCTTGTTCCTAATAATCCTTTGCAGCAACATTTGGAGGATAGCGAGAGTGAAGTTTTTAGGAAAGAAAGAGATGAGCTTGAGGAAATTTTTCTTCGCCAACCTATTCTCAAGCATGATTTACCGGTGGAAGATCTGGGTACAACACCGCCACCAAAGGAAGATCCTGTTTTTGAATTAAAGCCTTTGCCTGATAATCTTAAATATGCTCATATTGATGATAAGAAAATATATCCTGTTATTATTAGTTCTAAGCTTTCAGAGATTGAGGAAGAAAGGTTATTGGAAATATTGAAGAAACACCGAGGAGCTATTGGCTACACTCTTGATGATTTGAAGGGGATTTCTCCTTCTATTTGCCAACATGCTATTAATATGGAAGATGATGCAAAGCCTGTCGTTGAACATCAGCGTCGTCTAATTCCGAAGATGAAGGAAGTGGTAAGGAATGAGGTATTAAGACTTCTTGAAGCTGGTATTATATATCCTATTGCTGATAGTAGATGTGTTAGTCCTGTGCATTGCGTTCCCAAGAAAGGAGGAATGACTGTTGTGCCTAATGATAATGATGAGCTCATCCCTCAAAGAGTAGTTGTAGGGTATAGAATGTGCATTGATTTTCGAAAAGTTAATAAAGTTACTAAGAAAGATCATTACCCTTTACCATTTATTGATCAAATGCTAGAAAGATTGTCTAAAAATACTCATTTTTGCTTTCTTGATGGTTATTCTGGGTTTTCACAAATTGCTGTTAAAACTAAAGATCAAGAGAAAACCACTTTTACTTGTCCTTATGGAACTTATGCTTATAGGCGTATGCATTTTGGTTTATGTAATGCTCCTGCTACTTTTCAAAGATGCATGTCTGCTATTTTTCATGGCTTTTGTGAGAGTATTGTGGAAGTATTCATGGATGATTTTTCCGTCTATGGGAATTCTTTTGATAGTTGCTTGCGAAACCTTGATAAAGTTTTGCAGAGATGTGAATAAACTAACCTTGTTCTTAATTGGGAGAAATTCCACTTTATGGTTAATGAAGGAATTGTATTGGGACATAAAATTTCCGAGAGAGGTATTGAAGTTGATAGAGCTAAAGTTGAAGCAATTGAGAAGATGCCCTATCCGAGGGATGTTAAAGGTATTCGTAGTGTTCTTGGTCATGCTGGGTTTTATAGGAGATTTATTAAAGATTTCTCCAAGATTTCAAAGCCTCTTACTAATCTTCTTCAAAAAGATGTACCTTTTGTTTTTGATGATGATTGTAAGGAAGCTTTTGAAACTCTAAAGAAAGCCTTAACAACTGCTCCTGTAGTTGAACCTCCTGATTGGAACTTACCATTTGAAATTATGTGTGATGCTAGTGATTTTGTTGTAGGCGCTATTCTCGGACAGCGAGTAGATAAAAAACTGAATGTTATTCATTATGCTAGTAAAACTCTTGATGCTGCTAAAAGAAATTATGCTACTACTGAAAAGGAATTATTAGCTGTAGTCTTTGCTTGTGATAAATTTAGATCTTATATTGTTGATTCAAAAGTTACGATTCATACTGATCATGCTGCAATTAGATACCTTATGACAAAGAAAGATGCTAAGCCGAGGCTTATTAGATGGGTACTTCTTTTGCAAGAATTTGATTTACATATTGTAGATAGGAAAGGTGCTGATAATCCTGTCGCTGATAATTTGTCTAGATTGGAAAATATTGTTTATGATCCTGTTCCTGTTAATGATAGTTTTCCAAATGAACAATTGGCTGCAATAAAGGTGAGCTCGCGAGACAGTCCTTGGTATGCTGATTATGCTAACTTTATTGTTTCCAAGTACTTGCCTCCAACCTTTTCAGCGCAGCAAAGGAGGAAATTCTTTTATGACTTGAGGCATTATTTCTGGGATGACCCACACTTATATAAAGAAGGAGTGGATGGTATTATGCGAAGATGTGTTCCCGAATATGAACAACAAGAGATATTGAGTAAATGTCATGGTAGTGCTTATGGAGGACATCACGCCGGAGAAAGAACCGCGCAAAAGGTTCTACAATCAGGTTTTTATTGGCCAACTCTCTTCAAGGATGCGAGAAAGTTTATTCTATCTTGTGATGAATGCCAAAGGGTTGGTAATATCTCCAGACGTAATGAAATGCCTATGAATTATACTCTTGTTATTGAACCATTTGATTGTTGGGGATTTGACTTCATGGGACCTTTTCCGTCTTCAGAAGGTAACACTCATATACTTGTTGCTGTTGACTATGTTACTAAATGGGTGGAAGCCATACCTACAAAAAGTGTTGATGGTGAGGCCTCTTTAAGAATGCTTTTAGACATTATTTTTCCTAGATTTGGAGTGCCTAGATATATTATGACTGATGGAGGTTCTCATTTTATTCATGGAGGTTTTAGAAAAACTCTTGCTAGGTATGGTATTAATCATAGAATTGCTTCCGCTTATCATCCTCAAACTAGTGGGCAAGTAGAATTATCAAATAGAGAGATTAAATCTATCTTGCAAAAGACTGTTAATAAAACTAGAAAGAATTGGGCTAGTAAATTGAAGGATGCACTATAGGCTTATAGAACTGCTTATAAAAATCCCATGGGAATGTCACCTTATAAAATGGTTTATGGGAAAGCTTGTCATTTACCTTTAGAACTAGAGCACAAAGCTTATTGGGCTGTTAGAGAATTAAATAAAGATCCTAAACTTGCCGGTAATAAGAGGTTGTTGCAATTGAGTTCTCTAGATGAATGGAGAAGTGAAGCTTATGAAAATGCTAAACTCTTTAAAGAGAAAGTTAAAAAATGGCATGATAGAAGGATTATCAAAAGAGAATTTAATATTGGGGATAAAGTCCTATTGTATCGGTCTTCTCTCAGATTCTTTGCAGGGAAATTACTCTCGAAATGGGAAGGACCATATGTTGTCGAGGAGGTGTATCGTTCAGGAGCAATCAAAATTAGCTCTATCCAAGGCAATGCTACGCAAGTGGTGAAT
This sequence comes from Lolium perenne, assembly GCF_019359855.2. NCBI lineage: Eukaryota > Viridiplantae > Streptophyta > Magnoliopsida > Poales > Poaceae > Lolium > Lolium perenne. The sequence continues at coordinate 123,578,726 of NC_067245.2, read as the reverse complement.
GGACAAAGACTCAAGCATTATATCTCAGGTGATTCTTATAATGTTGATGTTGATATTATTCAAGTGGAAACACCGGAGGCTTTCATCAAAGGGCAAATTGACAGTCCGCCAGAACTCGACTTTGAATAGGTAACAGAACTGGTAATGAAAAGTACGCAATTTACTTTCTGAACAATATTTTTGCTGTTTTTGGAAAATATGAAAAATTACGAGTTCGAAACGGAGTGGAAAGGACGCACGAGGGCGTGCCACCATAGGCCGGCGCGGCCTGGCCTGGGCCCGCGCCGACCTATGGTCTGGCCGCCTCGTCGCCCCTTTCCGACTCTGGTTCGATCTGGTACTTTCCTTTTGTCGTGAAAATTTTTGCTATATAATCCCCCGGACCCCTGGAGGTCCGTATATCATTTTCTCGACGTGTTTTGTTTCAAGCTGTTTCTGCCAGGATTTGCTTCGGATCTAGAGCCATCATGTCTTCGTTGGAAACTCCGAAGGACAGCTCCTGCAAGGATGTTGGCAACTTGTACATGGAGGAGCTGAGGATGCACCCCAAGGAGTTGCTGCTCGTTGAAGGAGAACTGCAGATCAAGGATGTCCAAGGTCCTAAAGGAGAAGGAAGCTTGGAAGACAGGATGGAGAAGCTAGAACAAGAGGTTTTCAAATACAAGAAGATGGCTGAGCATGAGGTGGATATCTTCCACAGGATTGTGTCTGAACTCATTGCTGAACATGAGAAGGAAACTGCAAAGCTTTGGGGCAACATCCTCTCACTTCACGACACCACCAACAAGCTCCAAGCACAACTCTATGACGTTCAGAATCAGAACTGTGAGTATGAAAACAGGTTTAAATACATAAGCCGTGCTGCTAGTTTCAGGATTCCCGAGACCAAGATGCCGTTCCTTGATGGAGAGCCTCTTCCTTGGAAGCTTGATGACGGGAGTTCATCATCACCATCTCCGCAGGAGTAACTCACCATCGGTATTGGCATCCCCTTGGTTTGTTCCAAGCTTGGGGGAGTGCCGCGGTATCACATTATCACTACCTTTTACTTTTTATTGTCAAGTAGTGTCATATCATGAGTAGGGAAGTTATCATATAAGATGGGTTGCAGTTTGGAAGTATCTCTCCTTTAGTTGGTTATCTATGTATCCCTTGGTGTGAGTTATCGTTATGGAATATTAATGAGAAGTCTTATCATTTACATATTGCACATCTTATTTTAGTTTGCAATCTCTATTATATGATTCATCTTGTCATTAGTATTGGTATCACTTTGGGAGCATTGAATAAATCTATTTGGTTTTGGCAAACTTAGCATTGGTCAATAGCAACAACACTTTGAGGTTTAAGTAGAAAAGAGAAATACATGTAGTTGTTTCATTGTCTTTCTTTCTTGTTAGCTCATAGCTTATTATTCTGAAGTTAAAATTGTTTGTGCTTACAAGGAAGATGCATGATTGTTTCTATCACATGTATATTTGTTTGTTTCCCTCAACTCTTATGCTTGCTAATTAACCTTGCTAGCCAAAAACCTGTACTGAGAGGGAATACTTCTCGTGCATCCAAACCTTAGCTCAAACCTATGTCATTTGTGTCCACCATACCTACCTACTGCATGGTATTTTCTGCCATTCCAAGTAAATACTTCATGTGCTACCTTTAAACAATTCAAAACTTAGTATCTCTTATTTGTGTCAATGTTTCATAGCTCATGAGGAAGTATGTGGTGTTTTTATCTTTCAATCTTGTTGGGCAACTTTCACCAATGGACTAGTGGCTTCATCCGCTTATCCAATAATTTTGCAAAAAGAGCTGGCAATGGGATTCCCAGTCCCAAATTAATTAAATTAAATAGACACTCCTCCATGGTATGTGATTGATGGACGGCACCCGAAGATTCGGTTAGCCATGGCTTGTGTAAGCAAAGGTTGGGGGGAGTGTCATCATCATAATAAAACTAAAATAAAAAGGCACTCCTTCATGGTATGAGATTGTTGGCAGGCACCCGAGGATTCGGTTAGCCATGGTTTGTGAAAGAAAGGTTGGAAGGAGTGCCACACAAAATGAAAATAAAATGGGAGCCGCTCTTTGAAGGTTGTCTGGCAAGGGGGTTAGAGTACCCGCTACCAGTCGTTGACAACAACAGACACCTCTCAAAATGTTACTTTTATTCTCTTTATATGATTTCAAAACTAAAAAAGCTCTAGCACATGATTTAATCCCTGCTTCCCTCTGCGAAGGGCCTGTCTTTTACTTTATGTTGAGTCAGTAAACCTATTTCCCTCCATCTCAAGCAAGCATTTGAGTAGTTGTGATCAAACCATTATATTGTGATTTGCTTCATCATGTCTTTTATTCTTCCTTGTTTAGTACAAGTTTTATCTGAATGAATATAACTTTGAAAGTTATCAATGATTATGAGGAGACTATTATGATTGAGTATGCAAGTTGTGCCATATAAACTTTAACATGAGAGCGCTGCTCGATAGATAAATATAACCTGTTAATTGTTCTCTGACCAAGAACGAAGTTTGCCATCACCAATTATGATTTCTTATGCACCTTTATTTGTGATTACCTTATACTTGTTTCAAGTTGAGTTATATGAGGAAGTTGTTTACTATAATGTCTTGTGTGAATGAATATGATGCTTCTTGTCCGTATTTTATTTATCGACTCTTCACTCCATAAACATGTGGTCCTGTTTACCGAGTTCAGTTTCGCTTGGGGACAAGCGAAGTCTAAGCTTGGGGGGAGTTGATACGTCCAATTTGCATCACTATTTTATATCATAATTTGCTGTTATTCATTGATATATTTCATATTTGGATACAATACTTATGTTATTTCATCTATTTTGCATGATTCATCATTATTGGAGGATCAAGCACCGGAGCCAGGATTCTGCTGGAAAAAGCACCGTCAGAACGCAATATTTCGGAAGATCAACTGTGGAAGGAAATTATACCTAAAATCCTATTTTTCAAGATGACGAAGGAAGCAAGAAGGAGGAGCCAGCTGGACCCAAGGTGGGCCCAGACCATAGGGCGGCGCGGCCCATGGCCTGGCCGCGCCACCATGTGGTGTGGGGGCCCCACAGCCCCTTTCGCCTCCTTTTCTTCGCGAAACCCTTCGTCCCGAAAACCTAAGCCACAGAGGGTACCTCACGAAGAGTTACAGCCGCCTCTGCGGGGCGGAGAACACCAGAGAGAAAAGAGCTCTCCGGCGGGCTGAGATCCGCCGGGGAAATTCCCTCCGGGAGGGGGAAATCGACGCCATCGTCACCGTCATCGAGCTGGACATCATCTCCATCACCATCATCATCATCTCCACCATCATCACCGCCGTCTCCACCGCTGGACATCGTCACCGCCGTAGCAATTTGGGTTTGATCTTGATTGTTTGATAGGGGAAACTCTCCCGGTATCGATTTCTACTTGTTGTTGATGCTATTGAGTGAAACCATTGAACCAAGTTTATGTTCAGATTGTTATTCATCATCATATCACCTCTGATCATGTTCCATATGATGTCTTGTGAGTAGTTCGTTTAGTTCTTGAGGACATGGGTGAAGTCTAAATGTTAGTAGTGAATTATGGTTGAGTAATATTCAATGGTATGATATTTAAGTTGTGGTGTTATTCTTCTAGTGGTGTCATGTGAACGTCGACTACATGACACTTCACCATTTATGGGCCTAGGGGAATGCATCTTGTATTCGTTTGCCAATTGCGGGGTTGCCGGAGTGACAGAAACCTAAACCCCCGTTGGTATATCGATGCAGGAGGGATCGCAGGATCTCAGAGTTTAAGGCTGTGGTTAGATTTATTCTTAATTACTTTCTTGTAGTTGCGGATGCTTGCAAGGGGTATAATCACAAGTATGTATTAGTACTAGGAAGGGCGGTACATTAGCATAGGTTCACCCACACAACACTTATCATAACAATGAAGATTATTTAGCCGTATGTAGCGAAAGCACTAGACTAAAATCCCGTGTGTCCTCGAGAACGTTTGGACATTATAAGTAAACAACCCGGCTTGTCCTTTGTGCTAAAAAGGATTGGGCCACTTGCTGCAATTGTTACTCTCGCACTTTACTTACTCGTACTTTATTCAACCGTTACATCAAAACCCCCTGAATACTTGTCTGTGAGCATTTACAGGGAATCCTTCATCGAAACTGCTTGTCAACACCTTCTGCTCCTCGTTGGGATCGACATTCTTACTTATCGAAAATACTACGATATACCCCCTATACTTCTGGGTCATCAACAGTCTCTTCTTGCAGAACTTGGAATCAAGCTGTTTTAGAAGCCGTGTCTATGGTGTGACAATTTAGGAGCCACATATTTGTCAGCAAACCCGGTTTTCCATGCAAGAGCTAAACACATCGAGATTGATTTTCATTTTGTTAGAGAAAGAGTGATGAAGAAGCAGCTTGACATAAGGTTCATTCCTTCCAAAGATCAAGTTGCTGACGGGTTCACAAAGCCACTTCCTGTAAGAAGTTTTGAGGAGTTTAGATTTAATCTCAACTTGAGAAAGTTGTGATTAAGGGAGGGTGTTAGAAATAGTGTTTGAGTCGGTTGTTTAGACTCGTATGTATTTAGGACTTCTCCCTATCCCTCTTGATGTACTTCTATATAAACCAAGACAAAAATACAATCTCGGTTATCCGAGTAGAATCAAACCTACCTGATCTTTTACACCCTAATGTCCGTTGGTTTCACCGTTAGCAAATATCCCACCCTGTCAACAAAAATGAGGAGTGTTGGAATTGCCCTTTAGCTAGGTTAATCTAATGGCTAGATGGTGCGTAGCCACTACCCATGATAGCAGGCTATTTTTCTTATATCCCCAAGTCTCAAACAGTGTAAACCTCCGAAAGGGTATTGTGGTATTGTTTAATTTAAGTCATCCTACCTCTAATCTGAAACAAGTGTCGTTTAATCTCAGTTGTCCTTGTGTTGCACTCAAGAAAATGTTTCATCCTTGGGGCTCAATGGAAGCACAAGCCTTAAAAAAATATGAGGAGGAGGAGGAGCTAGAAAGATCAAGGAAATGTCTAGGCGAGACATGTGAAATTAAAAACCTTTGTCAAATTAAATATTTTATTGATACAGAAATTTATAGCACTAGTAATGAGCTATGCTAAGGACACCACCACTAATAGAGAATACCTTATAGGGGTCATGTGATCTGTGGCGTGGTGTGGGCATTTTTGGTGGGCCGCCGGTAGGGGTCTAACATTGGCATGCCCAAAAACGCCATTGTGAAATTACGGTTAATGAGCCGATGAATAGTGGAGTATTTTGTTTCCTTAAGTTATTGTAGGAGAATCCTGAAGGTACTGTAGAAGAAGGAATCTACCACTAGAGTGTTACGGTGGGAAAACTACTGCTCAAGAATGCCAGTTTATGTATTTTTGAAAACTTACGGTTGGACAATTACCATCGGAGAATGCCTATTGACACTAGTGGAGAAGAGGCCTTTGGTCCCAAGAAAATGTCCCAGTGCTGAACCAAACCGGGTCCAATGGGGGCATTGGTCCCGGTTCGTTTCTGCCCAGGACGACCCCACCCGCTGGCGCCTGTCCTGTAGTGGCCTTTGGACCCGGTTTGTAATACAAACCGGGACTAAAGGGTCCACCGCAGGGCGCGGCAGACCGTGTCAGTCGTGGGGAACCCTTTAGTCCCGGTTTGTATTACAAACCGGGTCCAAAGGCCCCCCTCTGGCTATATAACCTTGCCCCTGCCCAAGTGTGAGCCACACTTGGCCATTTTTTCACTATCTTCACAAGAGGGGTGTATTGCTTTCCTCTCTTCTTCACATGCACAAGAGGTGTTCGATGAAATGCTTAAGAGGATTTGCCACTTGAGTTTACACAAATCAAGCCACGCTTAACTTGCTTTTTTCTTCTTCATCGAGGTTAACAACTTTATCCTTTTCATCTGCAATTGATAAAATGCATGTGTATATATACATCGTGATGTTCTGTAATGGTTTTGATCAGCTTAATTATATCATGCAGATGAATCGGCAATGGATGTACATTGACCGACGGTTTGACGAGTTCACTGCGGGCCTGGATAATTTTATGGCCGTGGCGGAGGCAAACAAACATGGTGGCTTCATGTATTGTCCATGTGTGGACTGCAAGAATACCGTAAATTACGCTCACTCGAGTCTCATTCACAGCCACCTTCTGCGATCCGGTTTCATGCCCAGTTACTATTGTTGGACCAAGCACGGAGAAAGAGGGGTTATGATGGAAGACAATGACGAAGAGGAAGAGGATGATGACGGTTATCCCAATTTCCCTGAATACGATGATACTGCAGAAGGCAATGAAGACAATGAAGTAGAAGATCAAGAGGCACCAGATGAGCCTGCTGATGATGATCTTGGCCGGGCCATTGCTGATGCAAGGAGAGAATGTGAAACTGAAAAGGAAAGGTTGGCCTTCGACAAGATGATAGAAGATCACAACAAATTGTTATACCCAACTTGCGAAGATGGCCATAAAAAGCTAGGCAAGACACCGGAATTGTTGCAATGGAAGGCGTAGAACGGTGTCACCGACTCGGGATTTGGAAAGTTGCCGACAATAATTAAGAGAAAGCTTCCAAGGGGTAATGAATTGCCCGCCAGTACGCATTTAAGCGAAGAAGATTGTCTGCCCTCTAGGATTAGATGTGCAAAAGATACATGCATGCATTAATGACTGCATCCTCTACCGCGATGAGTACGAGAATTTGGATGCATGTCCGGTGTGCACTGCATTGCGGCATAAGATCAGACAAGATGACCCTGGTGATGTTGAGGGCGAGCGCCCCAGGAAGAGGGTTCCTGCCAAGGTTATGTGGTATGCTCCTATAATACCACGGCTGAAACGCTTGTTTAGAAATAAAGAGCATGCTAGGTTGTTGCGATGGCACAAAGAAGACCGTAAGAAAGATGTGATGTTGAGGCACCCTGCTGATGGCTCCCAATGGAGAAAAATCGATAGAGAGTTCCCAAACTTTGCACAGGATGCAAGGAACTTACGGTTTGGTCTAAGTACAGATGGCATGAATCCTTTTGGAGAGCAGAGCTGCAACCATAGCACCTGGCCTGTGACTCTTTGTATATATAACCTTCCTCCTTGGTTGTGCATGAAGCGGAAGTTCATTATGATGCCAGTGCTCATACAAGGCCCGAAGCAACCCGGGAACGACATTGATGTGTACCTGAAGCCATTAGTCCAAGAACTTCTACAGCTGTGGTCCCTAGCAGGTGTACGTGTGTGGGACGAGCACAAGCAGGAGGAATTTGACCTAAGAGCGATGCTTTTCGTAACCATCAATGACTGGCCTGCTCTTGGTAACATTTCAGGACAGTCAAACAAGGGATACAATGCATGCACACACTATTTACATGAGCTCGAACGTGATTATTTGGAAAAAGGTCAGAAGGTCGTGTACCTGGGGCATCGTCGATTTCTTAGGATTACCCATCCCGTAAGAAAGAAAGGCAAGCATTACAACGGTGAGGCTGATCACCGGAGGAAGCCTCCCCATCGTGATGGTGTTGATATATTTGGTATGGTCAAGGATCTAGATGTAATATTTGGAAAGGGTCCTGGCGGACGGTCTGTTCCGAATGACGATGCCGGACACGCGCCCATGTGGAAGAAGAAATCTATATTTTGGGATCTACCCTATTGGGAAGTCTTAGAGGTCCGCTCTTCAATCGATGTGATGCACGTGACGAAGAATCTTTGCGTGAACCTGCTAGGCTTTCTGGGTGTGTACGGGAAGACAAAAGATACACCAGAAGCACGGGAGGACCAACAACGTTGGAAAGACCCCAAAAAGCTGCATGAGAGAGTTAAAGGACGTCATTTATCCAGCTACGCTCTTACAAAAGCAGAGAAGGAAATATTTTTTGAATGTCTTAGTAGTATCAAGGTCCCGTCTGGCTTCTCCTCCAATATAAAGGGAATAATAAATATGGAGAAGAAAACATTCTAGAACCTGAAGTCTCATGACTGTCACGTGATAATGACATAGTTGCTTCCGATTGCATTGAGGGGGCTTCTACCGGAAAATGTTCGACTGCCCATTGTGAAGCTATGTGCATTCCTCAATGCAATTTCTCAGAAGGTAATAAATCCAGAAATTCTACCGAGGTTGCAGAATGATGTGGTCCAATGTCTCGTTAGTTTTGAGCTGGTGTTCCCACCATCCTTCTTCAATATTATGACACATCTCCTCGTTCACCTGGTCGATGACATTTCCATTCTTGGTCCTGTGTTTCTACACAATATGTTCCCCTTCGAGAGGTTCATGGGAGTCTTGAAGAAATATGTTCATAACCGTGCTAGGCCAGAAGGAAGCATCTCCAAGGGCTATGGAACAGAGGAGGTCATTGAATTCTGTGTTGACTTTATTCCTGACCTTAAGCCGATTGGTGTTCCTGAATCGCGGCATGAAGGGAGACTAAGTGGAAAAGGCACGCTAGGAAGGAAATCAATGATATGTAGGGACGGGATTTCTTTGACTCAAGCACACTACACAGTTCTACAAAGTTCCACCTTGGTGGCTCCGTATATCGGTGACCACAAGAACTTTCTACGCTCCTTAACCCGGGGCGATCGAACGATTGGATTAGACGTGAACACATGTCGACTTTTGGCGGTTGGTTGCAAAAACATCTCCTGAATAACAAACATATTGAAGATCAGTTGTACTTGCTGGCCCGTACACCATCTTCGATCGTAGTGACTTTCCAAGGGTACGAGATAAATGGGAATACATTTTACACGATCGCCCAAGATAAAAAGAGCACCAACCAAAACAGTGGTGTCCGGTTTGATGCAATAATGAATGAAGGCCCAAATGACACATATTATGGTTACATAGAGGATATATGGGAACTTGACTATGGACCTTCTTTTAAGGTCCCTTTGTTTAGGTGCAAATGGGTCAACAAAATAGGAGGCGGGGTTCAGGTAGACAAGTTGTATGGAATGACAACAGTGGATCTCAACAATCTTGGGTATAGAGACGAACCATTCGTCCTAGCCAAGGATGTGGCCCAGGTTTTCTATGTGAAGGATATGTCTACCAAACCAAGAAAAAGGAAACATAAGGAAACAAATACATCAAACGATGAGCCAAAGCGCCACATAGTTCTTTCTGGAAAAAGAAACATCGTGGGAGTGGAGGACAAGACAGACATGTCAGAAGATTATAATCAGTTTGATGAAATTCCACACTTCAGAGTGAACATTGATCCAAGCATCAAGTTAAATGATGAAGATGCTCCATGGTTACGGCCGAAGAAGATTAATTAAATGATGAAGATGCTCCATCATCAAGTTAATTGAAGAATGTTCATGGCACAAATGAGTATCTCAACATGGCAATCAATTTCCCATTTATTTTTGTGTAATCATGTAACTGTATGTAAGATATTAAAAGTGGAGATGCGCCACGGGAGATTTCCCAACCATTTCCCCAACACTGTTAGATGAGATGTAGTCGTTCAGGGGCTTGCAGGAAAAAATTCCAAGGCACAGTTTCTGAAGATGTCGTAGGGCGTGTGCACCAACGACATCTTCGAGAAACTGTGCCACGGGAGATTTCCCAACCCTTTCCCCAACACTGTTAGATGAGATGTAGTCGTTCAGGGGCTTGCAGGAAAAAATTCGAAGGCGCAGTTTCTGAAGATGCCGTAGGGCGTGTGCACCAACGACATCTTCGAGAAACTGCGCCACGGGAGATTTCCCAACCCTTTCCCCAACACTGTTAGATGAGATGTAGTCGTTTAGGGGCTTGCAGGGAAAAATTCCGAGGAGCAGCTTCCGAAGATGTCGTAGGGCGTGTGCACCAACGACATCTTCGAGAAGCTGCGCCACGGGAGATTTCCCAACCCTTCCCTTCATCCATGGGAATGAAACTCTGCTTGGCTTGTTGATCTGCTTGGCAAGGCGTATCGATGCTCCTTTTATAGGCACGGCACCTCTTCTACTTTGTCTTGTTCCTTCGACAGGGCGTCGTGCGCTACATGCTTTATCTCATCGAGCAGTGCGTCCACCCATGTGTTCTTATCCTGTCGACATCTTTAGTCCCGGTTGTACCCACCAGCCGGGACTAAAGGTTACCCACACGTCCTTATCCCACCGACAGTTTTGTTAGATGACACAAAAAAGGATCTTTAGTCCCGGTTGTACCCACCAGCCGGGACTAAAGGTTACCCACACGTCCTTATCCCACCGACAGTTTTTGGCGCCACTGCGTTCCCGCCTATTTTTCTTCCCGCGCTTTCCACTGCTTCCCGCCTCCGTCCTCCCGCCATTTTTTCACTATATATATGTTGGCTTGGCCTCCATTTACATATCACATCTAGACTCATATCTGCAAACCTCATCACCAGGTCACATGGCTTTCATTGTATCTCTAACCCTCCGGGAGGCGGAGGTGCTTTGCGCGTCGAACTACCGCTGCCCGCCGGGCTACCGCGTCCCTACCGGCTGGTTGCTGAGCGTCGGAGGGGTACCGGTCCCTCCTGTCCCTCTAGGTGTGGCGCGCGAGATGGCCATCACGAACCACTACTACTTCGAGCTCACGCCAGAGCAGCGGAGGAATCCCCAGTGACATCCCGACTACAGCCCGACTTGGGAGAGCTTCTTCATCAATCGGCGTGAGAGGGCGCTCGCCAGGCACGAGGAGGGCGGCCCGCCTCCTTCAAACTTCAACGAGGCCGGCCGTCGGCTGTGGTGGCGCGACCGAACTCTCCAGGGCGTCATGGCCCACCGTGGCCCCCGCCTGCGCTACCCTCAGTCCCAGCCCACGCGTGCTCTCCCGCCGAGGTTTGACTACCGCGACCCCGATGCCAGCGACGATGATGACGGCGACTACGACGACTACAGTGGCGAGTACTATAGGGCTAGGCACGAGTATGACTGAATGACTCGAACAGTCGAATCTGGCCATGTATCTTAATTAATTTTCAGTTGAGCTAGGCACGAGTACTATAGGGCTAGGCACGAGTACTATCTGGCCATGTATCTTAATTAATTTTCAGTTGAGTTCTGTACTTTAATTCCACATGTAATCTGGCGGGAAACTTTTCTCATCATCAGCGTCTGCCACAACGACTTTATTGAAAATACAATAAAATAGATGAACAACTAGTCTAGTCGATCTACTCGTCGTCGGAGGTTGTCTCGGTCCAAATGTCGTCCCACCGAGGGTCGTTGTCGGCCCAAGTTGTATTCGGGTTATCGAGCTCGAACACGGCGACGGCCCGACGATGGCGCCTATTGGACCTGCGTTGTGCCCGGAGATCAGCGAAGAACGCGGCGGTGTTGTCGACGTCGTTGGGGAACTGCGCCCTCCACTGGCGCATCAACTCCTCGTCGTGCTCGGCGATTGCGATCCGGCGCTGCACCTGGCAGTGGCGGCGACGGTCCTCGTCGTCGACGAGGCACGGCGTCGGCGCGAGGAACTCTGCCTCCTCTAGCGATTCGACGTCTGGGAAGTTCATGTCGCACCGTGGCCGCCGAAATCGCCATGCGGCCGCGTCGTAAGAGCGCGCCGCCAGCTCCGGGGTGTTGTACGTGCCGAGGGTGAGCCGGAAGCCACCGGCGCGCATCTCGGCGTAGAACCTACCGTTCGGCCGCGCTCGGACGCCACGGAAGCCGGACGAGCCGCGACGGCGCGGCGGCATCCCGGCGACGAATGAACGGAGGCGACGGCGACGTGTGGTTCCGCGCGCACGCGGCGCTTTATAGCACAGCAACGCGGCAAGTTTGGCGACAGGTGGTGCGGGGAAGCGGCGGGGCGTGGCACGTGGAAGCGGCGGCGATAGGTGGCGCGGGGAAGCGGCGGGGCGTGGCACGTGGAAGCGGGATCTACACGTCGCACGGCGGTGGCGGTGGGGCGAGGCACGTGGAAGCGGCGGCGACACGTGGCACGGGGAAGGGACACGTGTGGCGGTGGCGGTGGTGGCCAGTACATGGCGGTGGCGGTGGTGGGCAGTACACGGCGGTGGCCCGTACATGGCGGTGACGGTGGTGGCCAGGCGGTGGCGGTGGCGACGGTGGCCAGTACACGGCGGTGGCGACGGTGGCCAGTACACGGCGGTGGCGACGGTGGCCTGTACATGCATGGCGGTGGCGGCGGGGCGAGGCACGTGGAAGCGGCGGCGACACGTGGCACGGGGAAGGGACACGTGTGGCGGTGGCGGTGGTGGCCAGTACATGGCGGTGGCGGTGGTGGGCAGTACACGGCGGTGGCCCGTACATGGCGGTGACGGCGGGGCGAGGCACGTGGAAGCGGCGGCGACACGTGGCACGGGGAAGGGACACGTGTGGCGGTGGTGGTGGTGGCCAGTACATGGCGGTGGCGGTGGTGGGCCGGCGGTGGCCCGTACATGGTGGTGACGGTGGTGGCCAGGCGGTGGCGGTGGCGACGGTGGCCTGTACATGCATGGCGGTGGCGGCGGTGGACATGTGTGGCAGTGCGGTGGCTTTTTTTCATTTGAAATAAGGCGGGAATGAATTTTTTTAAAAAAAGTGGCCTTTGGACCCGGTTTGTATTACAAACCGGGACTAAAGGCCTTTTTTGCGCGCGCAGCGAAAACGCAGCAAAAATGGCCTTTAGTCCCGGTTTGTATTACAAACCGGATCCAAAGGGGGGCCTTTGGTCCCGGTTTGTAACACGCACCGGGTCCAAAGGGGGGGGGGTATATAACTGGTCCTTCGTCTCCGCGCGGAGATCAATCCCGCGGAGACGACGAACCGACGCCGCCAGGCTGCCGAATTCGCGCGCCGTCGCTGCCGCCGCCCCTGCCGCACGCAACCGCCGCCGCCGCCGCCACGACGCCGCCGCCGCCGCACGACGCCGCCTCCTCCTCAGGCCGCGCGCGCCTGAATCGCGCCCGCGCGCCGACTCCGCCGCCTCGATCCTCTCCGCCGGCAACCGCCTCTCCACGCCGCGCGCAACCGCCGCCGTCTCCGCCGCCTCCACTCCGCCGGCTACCGCCACGGTTGCCGCCTCCTCGCCGCCGCGCGCCTCCTCCTCCGGTAAGAGCCGCCGCCCACGGCCCCTTCTCCTTTTTTTTTTCTTTTTTAGTCTTTTTTTAGATTAGTTTGTTAAGTTAGAAAAATTAGATTAGTTTGTTAAGTTAGAAAAATTAGTTAAAACAATAGTTAGAAAATTAATTAGTAAAATTAGTTAGTAAAATATTTAGTTAGTGTGTTAGTGAAAAATAGTTAGAACTTTAGTTAAAACAATAGTTAGAAAATTAGTCAGTGTGTTAGTGTAAAATAGTTAGCGCGCAAAAACGCCGGCGCCCCCCCAAATAGAGATGTACGCCGGCGCCCCCCAAATAGAGATGTACGCCGGTGCCCCCTTACGCGGTAGTGCCGACGCCCCCCCAAATAGAGATGTACGCCGGTGCCCCCTTACGCGGTAGTGCCGGCAAGCGCCGGCGCCCCCCAAATAGAGGATGTACGCCCGGCGCCCCCTTACGCGGTAGTGCCGGCGCTCTTGCCGGCGCCCCCCAAATAGAGGATGTACGCCCGGCGCCCCCTTACGCGGTACTGCCGGCGCTCTTGCCGGCGCCCCCCAAATAGAGGATGTACGCCCGGCGCCCCCTTACGCGGTAGTGCCGGCGCTCTTGCCGGCGCCCCCCAAATAGAGGATGTACGCCGGCACCCCCTTACGCGGTAGTGCCGGTGCTCTTGCCGGCGCCCCCCAAATAGAGGATGTTGTGCCGGCGCCCCCTTACGTGGTGTGCTGACGCTCTTGCCGGCGCCCCCAAATAGAAGATGTTGTGCCGGTGCCCCCTTACGCGGTAGTGCCGGCGCCCCTGCCGGCGCCCCCAGAATAGAGTATGTAGTGCCGGCGCCCCCCAAATTGTAGTGCCGGCGCCGACTAACATATAGTGAAGTTATTTTTTAATTTATGTTAACGTTGGTACATATATATATGATTTGTTTTCGTAGCTACGATGCCGCGACAGCCGCCGCGCCGTGGTCTGACTCTTCTAGAGGAGATGGAGCAGATGGGGGAGGTCCGGGACTGGGCTCCACCGGGGTGGCACTGGGAGGTCTTAGCTTCCGGGTCGCGCACCTTGGTGCGGAATCCGGGTCCCGTTGTCGACCCGGATATTCTTTGGTGGAGGTCTTATGGGCCACGGTCGTTTCAGAGGGAGCCGGCTCCGTCGGAGGAGGTAGCTCAGCGCATTGAAGCGGAGGACCAGCACGTTCGCCGTTACATGTACGCGTTAGACAACATGTATAGGACCGGATGGAGCGTTATGCGGGGATCTCATGTTAGCTATGCTCCCGTTGTTGTTCCGTGGCTTTGGGGGTACACCCAGCGCGGCTCAGGACCCGGTCGGCGCCCTCTAGGACCCGGTCTGCGCGGTTGAGTGGTTGTAGTAGTGATTGATATGTATTAGGGTTAAATAAACATGAACCCGATCTATGTATGCATGTAACTGCAGTATCTGCTTTCAGCACTATATTATCGATCCTTAGTTAAGAACTACATATGTTGATCGAACTATTTTTTCGTAAAGTGTATGAGGCAGGAACAAGGGAATAACTTATGTGGATACTACGTCTGCACCTTCATGCATGACATGTCCTGTCCCAAGGGTGGGGATGCCCAAATACACCACACTCGTGTACGATAACAAATTTTCACAATTAATCTTAATTAGTACCATCTATTGTATTGAGTTCCATTCATATATTGATCTTCTTTTTTAAATATAGATGACACGCCTGCGGGACACTCTCATAACAGCGGATCAAATAAAAGCAATTCAAGAGGAAATCGCGGGATTCTTTATTACCGAGGTCCTTACCCCAGGTGGAGAGCACTATCGGAAGATCGTGACGGCGGAGGAAATTCGTCGAGGAGATGTTGTATTGTAAATATGCATGCATTACGTGTACTATGTTGACTATGTCGTGTACAGTTGACGATGTCTATATATATTCATGACGATTTTTTGTGGTTTTCTTGAATGATATATATGCATTGCTGAAACTCTGCCGCGGCAGAGAAACGCCCTGTTTCTCTGCCGCGGCAGAGAAACGCTGGTACAGCCTAAATCTGTGCCGCGGCAGAGAAATAGCAATTCTCTGCCGTGGCAGAGAAACCTAGGCCCGGTTCGTACCACGAACCGGGACCAAAGGCCTTCCACCGCGAGCTCCCTGGCCGCACCACGTGTCGAGGCCTTTAGGCCCGGTTGATCTTTGAACCGGGACTAAAGGGTACCCCCTTTAGTCCCGCCTAATTGGTCCCGGTTCGGGAACCAGGTCTAAAGGCCCAAATGGACCGGGCCTATTGCCCCGTTTTCCACTAGTGTGAGGATAAAGATTTGTGTTAAAAAAATTACTATCCGTGAACCGTTGGAAAAGACTATTGTGAAATTACCGTCGAAGAACTTTGCACTGCTGAAAAATTACGGTTAGGTCATTACCATCAGAAAATTACAACTAAAGCTGAAGATTTGTACTGAACAAATAGTGTAAAAAATCACTAGGAATGATTTGAGGGGGCAGTGGGGCACTATTCATGCACGGCTATTAACATCGAAAAAGTATGCACCACCTAAGAATTACAGTTAGATAATTAATTACCATGTGGAAATTGCTGTGAAAACTGCAGATTTGTACCAAAACATACTGTTAAAAAATGACAATAAAGTTTTTTATGAAAAATGTTCATGCGGGATACCACTAGTAGAAAAAGGGGCCACCGTCTGAGGCATTCATACCGGTTCGCTTACGAACCGGTATTAAAGGGGGCTTTTATACCGGTTTGTGCGCCCAGGCGGGCGAGGAGCATCTATACCGGTTCGTGAGGGGCTTTCGTACCGGTTCGTGTTACGAACCGGTACGATAGGTCTTCCACCCGAATTTCAGGCGCTTGTGGGGCCAGGGCTGGACCTTTGGTACCGGTTCGTAACACGAACCGGTACTAAAGGGTGCCACCTATATTATCACATCGCCCAGCCCGTCCCTGGCTCTCATTTTCTCTTCTTCCTCTCACACTCTAAAAAAAATTTGGACCTCTCACTCACCAACAAATCTCTATTTTTTCTCCACCATTTTAACAAGATTAAGGGCATACATCTATCCAAGGGTTAGCAATATCATCCTTTCTTCCGGTGTTCCTAATTTAGCTCATTTCTTTGGTAGTTTTAACTCGTACTATTTTTCTAGTGCTAGCAAGGTGTTCGATGAAATGCCTAAGTTAGGGATTTTTTTATATGCAATTGAGCTGAAATTATAGTATGTTTTGTAGGTTTTAGTATCATCCCCGTCCTCACCACCGTCGATCGCCAGCGTCGTCCCCTAGCCGGCACCGTACCACCTCGGTGAGCCTCTTCTTTTTTTATAAAAAAACTTAGTTTTATGTGATGAACTAGAATATTAATTAAGTTGGTCACTCATATATCCACGATGTTGTGTAATTAATGATTTTTGATATACATATAAAATGCAGATGAGTCGACAATGGATGTACGGTGACCGGTGCCATCCCGACTTCATTAATGGCATGCATTATTTTCTCAACGTGGCTGAGGCAAATATGCAGTCGAATGGTTTCATCTATTGTCCATGTAGTTCCTGTAAGAATATGAAGGATTACTCTACCTCAAAGACCCTTCCCGTCCACCTGCTGGAGAATGGTTTCATGCCCAGCTATAATAGTTGGACCAAGCACGGAGAAAGAGGGGTTATATTGGAAGACAACGAAGAAGAAGAGGATAGTGACAACTATCCTATGTTCACTGAAGACGATGATAATAGAATGGGGGAAGACGAAGCTGAAGAAGAGCCCATTTTTCATGAGCCGATTTTTGATGACCCCGATGACAATTTGGGTCGGGCCATTCTTGATGCGAAGATAAACTGCAGAAGTGAAAAGGAGAGGTTGAAGTTGGAGAAAATGTTAGAGGATCACAACAAATTGTTGTACCGAAATTGCGAAGATGGCCAGAAAAAGCTGGGTACCACGCTGGAATTGCTGCAATGGAAGGCAGAGAATGGTATTTCTGACAAGGGATTTGAAAAGTTGCTGAAAATAATAAAGAAGATGCTTCCAAGGGAGAACGTATTGCCCTCTAGTACGTACGAAGCAAAGAAGGTTGTCTGCCCTCTAGGATTAGAGGTGCAGAAGATACATGCATGCATCAATGACTGCATCCTCTACCGCGAGGAGTACGCGAATTTGAATGCATGCCCGGTATGTAGTGCATTGAGGTATAAGATCAGGCGAGATGACCCTGGTGATGTTGAGGGTGAGTCCACCCCCAGGAAGATGGATCCTGCAAAGGTGATGTGGTATGCTCCTATAATACCACGGTTGAAACGTTTGTTCCAAAACAAAGAGCATGCCAAGTTGTTGTGATGCCACAAAGAGGGCCGTAAGAAAGATGTGATGTTGAGACACCCCGCTGACGGGTTGCAGTGGAGAAAAATTGACAGAGAGTTCAAGTCATTTTCAGATGACGCAAGGAACTTAAGATTTGGTCTAAGTACAGATGGCTTTAATCCTTTCGGGGAGCATAGCTCCAGTCATAGCACCTGGCCAGTGACTCTATGTATCTATAACCTTCGTCCTTGGTTGTGCATGAAGCAGAAGTTCATTATGATGCCAGTGCTCATCCAAGGCCCGAGGCAACCCGACAACGACATTGATGTGTACCTGAGGCCATTGGTTGAAGAACTTTCACAGTTGTGGCGTGAAGAAGGTGTACCTGTGTGGGATGAGCACGAACAAAAGGAATTTAACCTACGAGCATTGTTGTTTGTAACCATCAATGATTGGCCTGCTCTTGATAACATTTCAGGGCAGTCAAACAAGGGATACAATGCATGCACACACTGTTTAAGTGAGACTGACAATATATATTTGGGAAACCAGAATGTGTACCTGGGGCATCGTCGATTTCTCCTAAAACAACATCATGTAAGAAAGAGAGGAAAGCATTTTAGAGGTGAGGCAGATAACCGAACGAAGCCTACCCGCCCTACTGGGGATGTTATATATGATATGGTCAAGGATTTAAAAGTGATCTTTGGAAAGGGTCCTGGCGGACAATCTGTTCCGCATGATGCACTACAAGAAATCTGCCATAAGTTGACAAAATAAAGGTGTCACTGAAACGTCACTAATGGCTACTTGTGACGTTATTGTGACGACTTTCAAAACGTCGAAAGCTGGGAGTCAGCAGTGAGTGCTTAAGATGTTTCACTTGAAAACGTCGTAGAGCTTTGTGACGTTTTAAAATGTCACTGACTGCATGACGTTCCCAAAACGTCATGGGCACCTGCCCCCGAGTCCAGCGTGGCAATCCGACATGGCAAAATTGTGACGAATTAGAAACGTCGTTATTTGAATTCAGCCCGGTCCATTCAGCTCCTTATGTGGGCTGAGCCCATTAGTTCTGATTTTTTTTCGGCTTTGTTGGGCCTTGGCCCGTAACTGGCCCAATTACCTCGGCCTTTTTAGCTTATTTTTTTTTCAACGGCCTTTTTAGCTGCTGTACTTACTGGGCCTGGGCCAATTTCCATTGGGCCGTGGCCTTTTTAGGACCCATTACAGTTTTGGGCCGTGGCCTTTTTAGGACCCATTACAGTTTTGGGCCGTGGCCTTTTTAGGACCCATTACACTTTTAGGCCTTGGCCTTTTTAGGGTCCATTATGGTTTTGGGCCTTGGCCTTTTAGGGTCCATTAAGATTTTGGGCCTCAGCCTTTTTGGGGTCCATAAAGATATTGGGCCTTGGCCTTTTTGGGTCCATAAAAGTTATGGGCCTTGGCCTTTTACGGTCCTGCAAGTTTTTTGGGCTTCGGCCTTTTTTGGCCTTTTCAACTCCCATTTTTCGAAAATGCAATTAATTATTTGTTGGGCTATAGCCTTTTAAGAGCCCATATATTTCTAGGCTACTTTGGGCCTTGGCCTTTTAAGAGCCCACAATAGCCCAACAGTGCATATATTAAATTAGGAAATTCAACAGCAAAATATAAAAGACAACATTTCAAATCTGCAAATTTCACAGCAGAGTGACAGCAGCAAAATTTCACAGATTCACCAACATGTCAAGAAAGTTCACAGATTCACTACAAGATCAACCACTTCGCAGTAAGAAGTTCACAGATATGACCAAGTTATTGTCACGCTGCCAGGATATGACCAAGTTCCATGGCGGGACACAAAAAAAGGGATACGACCAGCAGCAGGAGCTAATTCGCAGATGCTCCGAAGATGGACATCATGTGAGCAAGCCTCCTATCACTTTCCTCAGTCCGCTTGAGCAGCTCCATGTAGTCCTTGTCACACTGAGCTTGTGCGGCTTCATTTGCCGCTTGCTTCTCCTTCTGGGCAGCTGCTTCTTCCATGATGGCAGCAAACTGCTGCTTCATCTGTTCAGCTTCCTCCTGGGACCTCTTCAGCTGTGCTTCCAGGTCATGAACATGCGCCGATACAGCAGCTGCGGTGGGCTTGTTGAGCTTGATAGTGGAACTGGGATGAAGTCCAGCATTCTTCAGGAAAGTGCTGTGCTTGGCTTCTTGCTAAGAACCTTTGCAACAACAGCGACTGCAGACCTTGGCGGTGCACCTTCTGGCACAGGAATAGCCATCTCAGCTTCCATATCAGCCCGGAGATCCATTTCCAAAAGATTCATCAATTCAGGAAACGCACAGGTCCAAGAATGGTTCACAAAAGTGAAATGAACAAGTCACTTACTATTGCAGCTAGAGCTTCCTCAGAGAAACCATCCTTCTTGCTATGATGGGTCGCCTTAAAGATGTCGACTGCATCTAGCTCTTCACCTCTGCGCTCCTCCCTCTGGAAATGATGTTCACCAAGAATCAGAACGTAAGCTTGTGGAGACAAGAGTAAGATGCAAAAGGAAATTCTGTAAGAGTGTCCTTATAGTTGCATACAGATGAGTAGCATAGCTACTAGAGCCAGTCTTTTGGCCAAATTTGACCGCAGCACGACTGTCCTTGTTCTTGGTACATGTGTTCTGCAGAAGGGCACAATCATGATATTCAGCAATGTGCACACTATAACGATGAGCATCATGTCTACCATGCAAGCACTAATGACTGCAACTGAAGCAAAGAACATACCCTGTGTCTTGGGGTTACCCACAGAGCAGTTAGAGCTTCCCATTCTTCATCTGAGACATCCTTAACAGGGGACTTGATGCTGACTTCATTTGCTGGTACTTTGTCGAAATAGTCCCTTTTCAGGATGTAGCGCCTGTTCTTCGACACTTTCCGCAGTACGTCATAGCAAGCCTTCTGGATGTCTTCCGACTCTGTGTCCATGTTGAAATTTGCCTACTAAGCAAACAAGGGCAAGGACGAGGTTAGTTATCATGAACTATGAACAATCAAGCAAGCACTCCCAAGCAATCATTAGCAGCCTGGGAGATGATATGTAAACCCAAGAAGTCTGGTGGTCTGGGTATTGTTGATTTTCAAAAGAAGAATGCAGCTTTGTTAATCAAGTTCTTGGATAAATTTTACAATCATCAAGATATCCCTTGGGTAAAGTTGGTTTGGCATGCACACTATGCTAGTAAAGTTCCTCGTGCTGAAAACCTTCGTGGTTCGTTTTGGTGGCGAGATGTGTTGAAATTGGTAGATAATTTCCGAGCAGTGGCGACTGTTAAGATGGGAAGAGGGGATACTTTTCTCTTTTGGCATGATAATTGGATTCTGAATGGACAAAGTAGGCCTATCAAGGATAGGTTTCCTCGACTGTTTTCCTATGTCCTAAATAATCAAACTTCTGCTGCTGAGGTGTTTTGTGTGGATGATATTACTACGCAGTTTTATTTACCACTCTCGGTTATTGCATATAGAGAATTACAGAGTCTGGAGGATCTCATGCAGTTCAATAGACCGAATGAGCAGAATGATGTTTGGTCTTACAGTTGGGGAGAGAAGTACACATCGGCGAAATTTTATGATAGGATTTATGAGCACATTAAGGTGCCGAGTGTGTATAAGTGGTTATGGAAGTCCGCATGCACTATGAAGATCAAAGTTTTTGCATGGCTGTTGCTCTCTGATAGGCTCAATAGTCGTGATCTTTTGAAACGTCGGCATTGGAGAGTCACTGATGATGTACATTGTGAGTTATGCCCTGGGAGAAATTATGAAGATAGAACACACCTGTTCTTTGAATGCAAATTCAGTACTAGAATCTGGAATTACTTGCAGATAACTTGGCAACCTAAGGATAATATGCAAGATATTCTTGTTGTGGCAAAACGAAGTTTTAATAAGCCTTTCTTTATGGAAGTTTTGATGACAGCTTGCTGGAATATTTGGCTCATTCGGAATGGTAAGATTTTTAGAAATGAAAGACCCACTTTTGCAAAGTGGAAAAGCAAGTTTGTGCATGATCTTACCCTATTGCAGTACAGGATTAAGGAGAAGAATAAGAAAGGGTTGCTTGACTGGATTAATGGATTGCCATGAAGGGATGGCTACGTTAGGGTTTTTGTACATATGGTTTTCCAGTTCTCTTTTCTTTTGTACATAGTTTGTATCTGCTGACTCGCTTTTTAATAAAAAAAATTGCTGTGGGGCTATTTGCCTCACAGTCACGGTCAAAAAAAAAATCAAGCAAGCACTCCTATCATCTAACAAATGAACTGGTGATGAAGAAGATTACCCCCATCTTTCCAACGAAGTCGACCAACAAATTCTCATCCCTCTTGTACAACTTGAAATGCGGAAGGAGCGGCATCTGGCCTCTTGCAAGCATTCCACCCTCCGATGCAAACTTGGCAGCAGGCAAAGGCTTCTCAGGGCGTTTCAGCCCTGGAGGAATCTCAATGGTAAGCTTGACTCCCATCCCCTTGCAAATCTGCTCCAGCCCGGTGCCCTTCCTTTTACGACCACCTGCAGCAGTGGTTCCACCTGAATAGCATACATACAAACATCATGTCAGAAAGCAGCACCCACAACCAAAAGAGTTTATAAAGATAAACAAAAAAGGCAGTAGATAGTGTGGACAGCTGTCCAACAAAAACTTGCCTTCATCACCCTCAGGATCAAGAAAACCATCAGAATCAAAGTGCTGATGGACCATGACATCAGATGCAGTAGGACCTGTGTCCCTGCAAACAGTGCTTGCTTCATCGATCCTTTCATCAATCTGCGGTGAGCTACTGCGATTGTTGCGGGGCGGAGTATCTTCATTGTTGGTTGCAGACGCTTCACTTGATGTCCTCCTGGTGACTCTTTTGGAAGGAGCTTCAGCAACAGGTTCCAGATGCCTCTTTCTCCCTCCTGGAGCATCAACAAACACTCTAACATGAGGCATTGAACTTTGTTCCTTTTGCAACCTCTTACTCCTCCTCCCTGGGCTTGTCTTTCTAACAGAAGCCTTTTTCTTTCTACTCTTGGGATCCTTCAATGCCTCACAAAAATAGCAAAACAAAATGGCATTACATCACAGGTTATAGCAAAACAGAAATAAGAAAACAGATACAAGTAATGCCAGCCCTCCAAAGATCATAAGCAGAATGCACCTTCTCAATGTGTTCCCCTATACTCCCTTCAACCTCCCCATCCTCCTGGTCAAGCAATTGGTCATTGCTCGGATGATAATCTGAGCTCTCGCCTTGTGTTATGGCAGATGACTCATCATTTGAAAGTGTGGAACGACCTCCACCTCGACCACCATGTGACTTCCTAAAAATTGACACTACGGTGGGGATACCCAGGGATTGTAAGACACGGTTGTTCCGCATCATTGTCCTAGCCCTGTCCTTCTCTATCTCGGTCAGGGGCGCTTCTTTACATGTATGAGAAAAATATGTAACCATTAGATTGATGGTTGAAATGCATAGAAGCAAGCCAACTCGAACAACTAAGGTAAATTGTTTAATCATAGCAATTTTCAACTTTTAGTTTCATTTAATCCTAGGGTACAGAAATATTCAGACAGAGCCAAAAAACCCCAGCACCCGATTAAAAGCATCAATTAGACACAATGATGCTAGGATGAAGCCGCATACCAGCCAGCTGCTTCTTCCCAGTCTTTGCCATGCCTGATGTTGATGGGTTGGATATGTGCTGGCACGAAAAGAATAACAATTAGTGACAGCAGATACAACATATGGATGCAATTAAAGAACCAAGCAACATAGGTTCATGTGGATCAACAATCACCTGGTTCACCTTGCTCCTTGAAGTAGGTCAGACCTTGATAGTATTACCTAAGAAGATAACAGGTTATAATCATTAGACATATCCCTTCATACAACAATAGACATGTACACAGAAAAAGCTGTAGGCATGTACAGATAAACAGGGCTCCCAAACTTTGTTTGGGAGAAGTTTCATCAACATAGGATAAAAGGGCAATATAAATGTTCATCGACGAAATATAAAAGGGCATGCCTTGGTAAAGATCTGTACCAAGCAAGATCCACAGCAGTTAATCATATTATGTACTAGTTGCAGCAAGAAAGATCTGTAGCAGCTAATCATATATGGACTGCAGTAAACTAGATGTACAATCTACAGAGCCCAAGCCAAGTAAAATCCCCCAACAATCACGGACTGGTTGCAGCGAGACCCACGCCAGGCAAGATCCGCATCACTAATTGATTGGTTGGATACAGCAAGCAAGATCGGCAGCAGGTAATCATATAGGGACTGCAGTAAACCAGATCTAAATTCTACAGAGCCTGAGCCAAGCAAGATCCGCAGCAATCATCGACTGGTTGCTGCAAGACACGTGCCAATCAAGATCCGAAGCAACCATGGACTGCTTGCATATAGCAAGCAAGATCGGCAGCAGGTAATCATATAGAGGCTGCAGAAAACCAAATCTAAAATCTACAGAGCCTGAGCTAGGCAAGATCGGCAGCAATCATCGACTGGTTGCTGCAAGAACATGCCAAGCAAGATCCGAAGCAACCATGGACTGGTTGCAGCAAGAACCATGACAGGCCGAGCAACCCTGACCCTGGACAAGCCAAGGAAACAAGCCATGCCACGAAATCCCTAACCCTAACCATGCCATGCCAAGCAAACCGTAACCCTATCCATGGCCGACGAAACGCTAAGCAGGCCAAGAAAATGCCATAGAAGTGGGGGTGGAGGGGTCGGGTTGAGGAGGGAACTCGCCTGAAGATTTTGTGGCGAGCGTCTACGCACGCACGGCCATCGTCGGCGGGTAGCTCTCCGCTCGTCCGCTCGTCGGAGCGCCGCTCGTCGGTGGCCGTCGGCGGGTGGGGATGAGCGGAGTGGGAGGGGAATTGGGGTTCGTATCGCACCGGAGTGGGAGGGGAATTGGGGAATTGAGGGAGCTCGTACGGGATTTGATTGAAATGTCCCTCCTTTCCAGCTTAGGTTGTGGCGGGCGGATTCAAAACATTTCGCTGGAGCTGGCGGGAGAAGCTAGGCGGGAGAGTTTTGGGGTTTTGGAGGGTTTTGGGGTTTTGGAGTGAATTTTTGGGGCTTTTTTGTGCAAAACAATAATAATTAAATGCGCAATAATGCATATAATTTGGTGTAGGTTAAAATATTTTTAAAAACTGAATATCATGTAATTAAACGTGTGTCACCTTCATTCCTTTAATGATAATAATATAGGGATATATGAAACTCCTAGAATCCTTAATAATTAAATTATATAAAAAAATCAGAAAATGTTTGGTTAATTAGGTCAAATAATATATGTCTCTTGCACACACTAATTATATGCTTATCATAAGGCATATGCAAGCTTTATCCCATTCTATATACATCAAGATTCCGAACGTGGCAGTTCGATCATGAAGGATTCTCCTAGCTAGAATGTCATCTCCGCTCGACTTTTTGGCTCCGTTTAATTTGCCAACTGCGCAAAACGGGGCCGCCGGGACATGCGGTATGGCCGTACCGGGCGCGCGCATGCACCCGTCCGCCAACGCGTGAAACGGAAAACATTTAGCACATAAAATGACGCGTCCTAGACCTAAAAACATTTTTCCCTCCATTTATTGAGCCAAGGAAAGTGAGGCCCCAGTTCAAATCCTCCCGGTCAGTTTCCAGCGGATTCAGCGGGACACCGCAGGAAGCGGGAGGGATTCCTAGATGGCTACCGCGCGCATACGGCATGTGATAGGTGGTGCGTAGGAGGTATCCTACCTCTGCGCGGAGGTCTCGCGCAATACTAAAATGCGCACCATGTGTGTAGCTCCTTCACAAAAAAAGCCCTTCCGGCACCCCAAAAATGGAAAAACCGTCGCCCGTGGTTCGGATTGGAAATCCGCGACAGGGGCCTTGCTTCCCATCCTAAGGTCCACGCACGTGCCAAATATGGCCTCGTTCCGACAAACTATGTGGTGAAACGGGCCGTTTCCTACTCATTTCCCCTAAAAGCCATAGAACTCCGGACGTGATAGCCCTATTCGTGAAGGGTTTTTCAAGATAATTGCCGTATCCCAATTCCGTCTTTTGAAGTGGTTACTAGGACACATAAAATGACGCCACGCGGCTCCGCTCGATTTTTTGGCTCCGTTTACTTTGCCAACTGCGCAAAACGGGGCCGCCGGGACATGCGGTATGGCGCCCGTACCGGGCGCGCGCGTGCACCCGTCCGCCAACGCGCGAAACGGAAAACATTTAGCACATAAAATGACGCGTCCTAGACCTAAAAACATTTTTCCCTCCATTTATTGAGCCAAGGAAAGTGTGGCCCCAGTTCAAATCCGGTCAGTTTCCAGCGGATTCGGCGGGACACCGCAGGAAGCGGGAGGGATTCCCAGATGGCTACCGCGCGCATATGGCATGTGATAGGTGGTGTGTAGGAGGTATCCTACCGCTGCGCGGAGGTCTCGCGCAATACTAAAATACGCACCATGTAGCTCCTTCAGAAAAAAAAGCCCTTCCGGCACCCCGAAAATGAAAAAAACGTCGCCCGTGGTTCGGATTGGAAATCCGCGACAGGGGCCTTGCTTCCCATCCTAAGGTCCACGCACGTGCCAAATATGGCCTCGTTCCGACAAACTATGTGGTGAAACGGGCCGTTTCCTACTCATTTCCCCTAAAAGCCATAGAACTCCGGACGTGATAGCCCTATTCGTGAAGGGTTTTTCAAGATAATTGCCGTATCCCAATTCCGTCTTTTGAAGTGGTTACTAGGACGCATAAAATGACGCCACGCGGCTCCGCTCGATTTTTTGGCTCCGTTTAATTTGCCAACTGCGCAAAACGGGGCCGCCGGGACATGCGGTATGGCCGTACCAGGCGCGCGCGTGCACCCGTCCGCCAACGCGTGAAACGGAAAACATTTAGCACATAAAATGACACGTCCTAGACCTAAAAACATTTTTCCCTCCATTTATTGAGCCAAGGAAAGTGTGGCCCCAGTTCAAATCCGGTCAGTTTCCAGCGGATTCGGCGGGACACCGCAGGAAGCGGGAGGGATTCCCAGATGGCTACCGTGCGCATACGGCATGTGATAGGTGGTGCGTAGGAGGTATCCTACCGCTGCGCGGAGGTCTCGCGCAATACTAAAATGCGCACCATGTAGCTCCTTCACAAAAAAAAGCCCTTCCGGCACCCCGAAAATGGAAAAACCATCGCCCTTGGTTCGGATTGGAAATCCGCGACAGGAGCCTTGCTTCCCATCCTAAGGTCCACGCACGTGCCAAATATGGCCTCGTTCCGACAAACTATGTGGTGAAACGGGCCGTTTCCTACTCATTTCCCCTAAAAGCCATAGAACTCCGGACGTGATAGCCCTATTCGTGAAGGGTTTTTCAAGATAATTGCCGTATCCCAATTCCGTCTTTTGAAGTGGTTACTAGGACACATAAAATGACGCCACGCGGCTCCGCTCGATTTTTTGGCTCCGTTTACTTTGCCAACTGCGCAAAACGGGGCCGCCGGGACATGCGGTATGGCGCCCGTACCGGGCGCGCGCGTGCACCCGTCCGCCAACGCGCGAAACGGAAAACATTTAGCACATAAAATGACGCGTCCTAGACCTAAAAACATTTTTCCCTCCATTTATTGAGCCAAGGAAAGTGTGGCCCCAGTTCAAATCCGGTCAGTTTCCAGCGGATTCGGCGGGACACCGCAGGAAGCGGGAGGGATTCCCAGATGGCTACCGTGCGCATACGGCATGTGATAGGTGGTGCGTAGGAGGTATCCTACCGCTGCGCGGAGGTCTCGCGCAATACTAAAATGCGCACCATGTAGCTCCTTCACAAAAAAAGCCCTTCCGGCACCCCGAAAATGGAAAAACCGTCGCCCGTGGTTTGGATTGGAAATCCGCGACAGGGGCCTTGCTTCCCATCCTAAGGTCCACGCACGTGCCAAATATGGCCTCGTTCCGACAAACTATGTGGTGAAACGGGCCGTTTCCTACTCATTTCCCCTAAAAGTCATAGAACTCCGGACGTGATAGCCCTATTCGTGAAGGGTTTTTCAAGATAATTGCCGTATCCCAATTCCGTCTTTTGAAGCGGTTACTAGGACACATAAAATGACGCCACGCGGCTCCGCTCGATTTTTTGGCTCCGTTTACTTTGCCAACTGCGCAAAACGGGGCCGCCGGGACATGCGGTATGGCCGTACCGGGCGCGCGCGTGCACCCGTCCGCCAACGCGCGAAACGGAAAACATTTAGCACATAAAATGACGCGTCCTAGACCTAAAAACATTTTTCCCTCCATTTATTGAGCCAAGGAAAGTGTGGCCCCAGTTCAAATCCGGTCAGTTTCCAGCGGATTCGGCGGGACACCGCAGGAAGCGGGAGG
This sequence comes from Lolium perenne, assembly GCF_019359855.2. Lineage (NCBI taxonomy): Eukaryota > Viridiplantae > Streptophyta > Magnoliopsida > Poales > Poaceae > Lolium > Lolium perenne. The sequence goes on along the minus strand of NC_067245.2, from coordinate 123,550,923 downwards.
GATTCCCAGATGGCTACTGCGCGCATATGGCATGTGATAGGTGGTGCGTAGGAGGTATCCTACCGCTGCGCGGAGGTCTCGCGCAATACTAAAATGCGCACCATGTAGCTCCTTCACAAAAAAAAGCCCTTCCGGCACCCCGAAAATGGAAAAACCGTCGCCCGTGGTTCGGATTGGAAATCCGCGACAGGGGCCTTGCTTCCCATCCTAAGGTCCACGCACGTGCCAAATATGGCCTCGTTCCGACAAACTATGTGGTGAAACGGGCCGTTTCCTACTCATTTCCCCTAAAAGCCATAGAACTCCGTACGTGATAGCCCTATTCGTGAAGGGTTTTTCAAGATAATTGCCGTATCCCAATTCCGTCTTTTGAAGTGGTTACTATGACACATAAAATGACGCCACGCGGCTCCGCTCGATTTTTTGGCTCCGTTTACTTTGCCAACTGCGCAAAACGGGGCCGCCGGGACATGCGGTATGGCCGTACCGGGCGCGCGCGTGCACCCGTCCGCCAACGCGCGAAACGGAAAACATTTAGCACATAAAATGATGCGTCCTAGACCTAAAAACATTTTTCCCTCCATTTATTGAGCCAAGGAAAGTGTGGCCCCAGTTCAAATCCGGTCAGTTTCCAGCGGATTCGGCGGGACACCGCAGGAAGCGGGAGGGATTCCCAGATGGCTACCGCGCGCATACGGCATGTGATAGGTGGTGCGTAGGAGGTATCCTACCGCTGCGCGGAGGTCTCGCGCAATACTAAAATGCGCACCATGTAGCTCCTTCACAAAAAAAGCCCTTCCGGCACCCCGAAAATGGAAAAACTGTCGCCCGTGGTTCGGATTGGAAATCCGCGACAGGGGCCTTGCTTCCCATCCTAAGGTCCACGCACGTGCCAAATATGGCCTCGTTCCGACAAACTATGTGGTGAAACGGGCCGTTTCCTACTCATTTCCCCTAAAAGCCATAGAACTCCGGACGTGATAGCCCTATTCGTGAAGGGTTTTTCAAGATAATTGCCGTATCCCAATTCCGTCTTTTGAAGTGGTTACTAGGACACATAAAATGACGCCACGCGGCTCCGCTCGATTTTTTTGGCTCCGTTTACTTTGCCAACTGCGCAAAACGGGGCCGCCGGGACATGCGGTATGGCCGTACCGGGCGCGCGCGTGCACCCGTCCGCCAACGCGCGAAACGGAAAACATTTAGCACATAAAATGACGCGTCCTAGACCTAAAAACATTTTTCCCTCCATTTATTGAGCCAAGGAAAGTGTGGCCCCAGTTCAAATCCGGTCAGTTTCCAGCGGATTCGGCGGGACACCGCAGGAAGCGGGAGGGATTCCCAGATGGCTACCGCGCGCATACGGCATGTGATAGGTGGTGCGTAGGAGGTATCGCTGCGCGGAGGTCTCGCGCAATACTAAAATGCGCACCATGTAGCTCCTTCACAAAAAAAAGCCCTTCCGGCACCCCGAAAATGGAAAAACCATCGCCCGTGGTTCGGATTGGAAATCCGCGACAGGGGCCTTGCTTCCCATCCTAAGGTCCACGCACGTGCCAAATATGGCCTCGTTCCGACAAACTATGTGGTGAAACGGGCCGTTTCCTACTCATTTCCCCTAAAAGCCATAGAACTCCGGACGTGATAGCCCTATTCGTGAAGGATTTTTCAAGATAATTGCCGTATCCCAATTCCGTCTTTTGAAGTGGTTACTAGGACACATAAAATGACGCCACGCGGCTCCGCTCGATTGTTTGGCTCCGTTTACTTTGCCAACTGCGCAAAACGGGGCCGCCGGGACATGCGGTATGGCCGTACCGGGCGCGCGCGTGCACCCGTCCGCCAACGCGCGAAACGGAAAACATTTAGCACATAAAATGACGCGTCCTAGACCTAAAAACATTTTTCCCTCCATTTATTGAGCCAAGGAAAGTGTGGCCCCAGTTCAAATCCGGTCAGTTTCCAACGGATTCGGTGGGACACCGCTGGAAGCGGGAGGGATTCCCAGATGGCTACCGCGCGCATACGGCATGTGATAGGTGGTGCGTAGGAGGTATCCTACCGCTGCGCGGAGGTCTCGCGCAATACTAAAATGCGCACCATGTAGCTCCTTCACAAAAAAAGCCCTTCCGGCACCCCGAAAATGGAAAAACCGTCACCCATGGTTCGGATTGGAAATCCACGACAGGGGCCTTGCTTCCCATCCTAAGGTCCACGCACGTGCCAAATATGGCCTCGTTCCGACAAACTATGTGGTGAAACGGGCCGTTTCCTACTCATTTCCCCTAAAAGCCATAGAACTCCGGACGTGATAGCCCTATTCGTGAAGGGTTTTTCAAGATAATTGCCGTATCCCAATTCCGTCTTTTGAAGTGGTTACTAGGACACATAAAATGACGCCACACGGCTCCGCTCGATTTTTTGGCTCCGTTTACTTTGCCAACTGCGCAAAACGGGGCCGCCGGGACATGCGGTATGGCCGTACCGGGCGCGCGCGTGCACCCGTCCGCCAACGCGCGAAACGGAAAACATTTAGCACATAAAATGACGCGTCCTAGACCTAAAAACATTTTTCCCTCCATTTATTGAGCCAAGGAAAGTGTGGCCCCAGTTCAAATCCGGTCAGTTTCCAGCGGATTCGGCGGGACACCGCAGGAAGCGGGAGGGATTCCCAGATGGCTACCGCGCGCATACGGCATGTGATAGGTGGTGCGTAGGAGGTATCCTACCGCTGCGCGGAGGTCTCGCGCAATACTAAAATGCGCACCATGTAGCTCCTTCACAAAAAAAGCCCTTCCGGCACCCCAAAAATGGAAAAACCATCGCCCGTGGTTCGGATTGGAAATCCGCGACAGGGGCCTTGCTTCCCATCCTAAGGTCCACGCACGTGCCAAATATGGCCTCGTTCCAACAAACTATGTGGTGAAACGGGCCGTTTCCTACTCATTTCCCCTAAAAGTCATAGAACTCCAGGACGTGATAGCCCTATTCGTGAAGGGTTTTTCAAGATAATTGCCGTATCCCAATTCCGTCTTTTGAAGTGGTTACTAGGACACATAAAATGACGCCACGCGGCTCCGCTCGATTTTTTGGCTCCGTTTACTTTGCCAACTGCGCAAAACGGGGCCGACGGGACATGCGGTATGGCCGTACCGGGCGCGCGCGTGCACCCGTCTGCCAACGCGCGAAACGGAAAACATTTAGCACATAAAATGACGCGTCCTAGACCTAAAAACATTTTTCCCTCCATTTATTGAGCCAAGGAAAGTGTGGCCCCAGTTCAAATCCGGTCAGTTTCCAGCGGATTCGGCGGGACACCGCAGGAAGCGGGAGGGATTCCCAGATGGCTACCGCGTGCATACGGCATGTGATAGGTGGTGCGTAGGAGGTATCCTACCGCTGCGCGGAGGTCTCGCACAATACTAAAATGCGCACCATGTAGCTCCTTCACAAAAAAAGCCCTTCCGGCACCCCAAAAATGGAAAAACCATCGCCCGTGGTTCGGATTGGAAATCCGCGACAGGGGCCTTGCTTCCCATCCTAAGGTCCACGCACGTGCCAAATATGGCCTCGTTCCGACAAACTATGTGGTGAAACGGGCCGTTTCCTACTCATTTCCCCTAAAAGCCATAGAACTCCGGACGTGATAGCCCTATTCGTGAAGGGTTTTTCAAGATAATTGCCGTATCCCAATTCCGTCTTTTGAAGTGGTTACTAGGACACATAAAATGACGCCACGCGGCTCCGCTCGATTTTTTGGCTCCGTTTACTTTGCCAACTGCGCAAAACGGGGCCGCCGGGAAATGCGGTATGGCCGTACCGGGCGCGCGCGTGCACCCGTCCGCCAACGCGCGAAACGGAAAACATTTAGCACATAAAATGACGCGTCCTAGACCTAAAAACATTTTCCCTCCATTTATTGAGCCAAGGAAAGTGTGGCCCCAGTTCAAATCCGGTCAGTTTCCAGCGGATTCGGCGGGACACCGCAGGAAGCGGGAGGGATTCCCAGATGGCTACCGCGCGCATATGGCATGTGATAGGTGGTGCGTAGGAGGTATCCTACCGCTGCGCGGAGGTCTCGCGCAATACTAAAATGCGCACCATGTAGCTCCTTCACAAAAAAAGCCCTTCCGGCACCCCGAAAATGGAAAAACCGTCGCCCGTGGTTCGGATTGGAAATCCGCGACAGGGGCCTTGCTTCCCATCCTAAGGTCCACGCACGTGCCAAATATGGCCTCGTTCCGACAAACTATGTGGTGAAACGGGCCGTTTCCTACTCATTTCCCCTAAAAGCCATAGAACTCCGGACGTGATAGCCCTATTCGTGAAGGGTTTTTCAAGATAATTGCCGTATCCCAATTCCGTCTTTTGAAGTGGTTACTAGGACACATAAAATGACGCCACGCGGCTCCGCTCGATTTTTTGGCTCCGTTTACTTTGCCAACTGCGCAAAACGGGGCCGCGGGACATGCGGTATGGCCGTACCGGGCGCGCGCGCGTGCACCCGTCCGCCAACGCGCGAAACGGAAAACATTTAGCACATAAAATGACGCGTCCTAGACCTAAAAACATTTTTCCCTCCATTTATTGAGCCAAGGAAAGTGTGGCCCCAGTTCAAATCCGGTCAGTTTCCAGCGGATTCGGCGGGACACCGCAGGAAGCGGGAGGGATTCCCAGATGGCTACCGCGCGCATACGGCATGTGATAGGTGGTGCGTAGGAGGTATCCTACCGCTGCGCGGAGGTCTCGCACAATACTAAAATGCGCACCATGTAGCTCCTTCACAAAAAAAGCCCTTCCGGCACCCCGAAAATGGAAAACCGTCGCCCGTGGTTCGGATTGGAAATCCGCGACAGGGGCCTTGCTTCCCATCCTAAGGTCCACGCACGTGCCAAATATGGCCTCGTTCCGACAAACTATGTGGTGAAACGGGCCGTTTCCTACTCATTTCCCCTAAAAGCCATAGAACTCCGGACGTGATAGCCCTATTCGTGAAGGGTTTTTCAAGATAATTGCCGTATCCCAATTCCGTCTTTTGAAGTGGTTACTAGGACACATAAAATGACGCCACACGGCTCCGCTCGATTTTTTGGCTCCGTTTACTTTGCCAACTGCGCAAAACGGGGCCGCCGGGACATGCGGTATGGCCGTACCGGGCGCGCGCGTGCACCCGTCCGCCAACGCGCGAAACAGAAAACATTTAGCACATAAAATGACACGTCCTAGACCTAAAAACATTTTTCCCTCCATTTATTGAGCCAAGGAAAGTGTGGCCCCAGTTCAAATCCGGTCAGTTTCCAACGGATTCGGCGGGACACCGCAGGAAGCGGGAGGGATTCCCAGATGGCTACCGCGCGCATACGGCATGTGATAGGTGGTGCGTAGGAGGTATCCTACCGCTGCGCGGAGGTCTCGCGCAATACTAAAATGCGCACCATGTAGCTCCTTCACAATAAAAGCCCTTCCGGCACCCCGAAAATGGAAAAACCGTCGCCCGTGGTTCAGATTGGAAATCCGCGATAGGGGCCTTGCTTCCCATCCTAAGGTCCACGCACGTGCCAAATATGGCCTCGTTCCGACAAACTATGTGGTGAAACGGGCCGTTTCCTACTCATTTCCCCTAAAAGCCATAGAACTCCGGACGTGATAGCCCTATTCGTGAAGGGTTTTTCAAGATAATTGCCGTATCCCAATTCCGTCTTTTGAAGTGGTTACTAGGACACATAAAATGACGCCACGCGGCTCCGCTCGATTTTTTGGCTCCGTTTACTTTGCCAACTGCGCAAAACGGGGCCGCCGGGACATGCGGTATGGCCGTACCGGGCGCGTGCATGCACCCATCCGCCAACGCGCGAAACGGAAAACATTTAGCACATAAAATGACGCGTCCTAGACCTAAAAACATTTTTCCCTCCATTTATTGAGCCAAGGAAAGTGTGGCCCCAGTTCAAATCCGGTCAGTTTCCAGCGGATTCGGTGGGACACCGCAGGAAGCGGGAGGGATTCCCAGATGGCTACCGCGTGCATACGGCATGTGATAGGTGGTGCGTAGGAGGTATCGCTGCGCGGAGGTCTCGCGCAATACTAAAATGCGCACCATGTACCTCCTTCACAAAAAAAAGCCCTTCCGGCACCCCGAAAATGGAAAAACCATCGCCCGTGGTTCGGATTGGAAATCCGCGATAGGGGCCTTGCTTCCCATCCTAAGGTCCACGCACGTGCCAAATATGGCCTCGTTCCGACAAACTATGTGGTGAAACGGGCCGTTTCCTACTCATTTCCCCTAAAAGCCATAGAACTCCGGACGTGATAGCCCTATTCGTGAAGGGTTTTTCAAGATAATTGCCGTATCCCAATTCCGTCTTTTGAAGTGGTTACTAGGACACATAAAATGACGCCACGCGGCTCCGCTCGATTTTTTGGCTCCGTTTACTTTGCCAACTGCGCAAAACGGGGCCGCCGGGACATGCGGTATGGCCGTCCGGGGCGCGCGCGTGCACCCGTCTGCCAACGCGCGAAACGGAAAACATTTAGCACATAAAATGACGCGTCCTAGACCTAAAAACATTTTTCCCTCCATTTATTGAGCCAAGGAAAGTGTGGCCCCAGTTCAAATCCGGTCAGTTTCCAACGGATTCGGCGGGACACCGCAGGAAGCGGGAGGGATTCCCAGATGGCTACCGCGCGCATACGGCATGTGATAGGTGGTGCGTAGGAGGTATCCTACCGCTGCGCGGAGGTCTCGCGCAATACTAAAATGCGCACCATGTAGCTCCTTCACAAAAAAAGCCCTTCCGGCACCCCGAAAATGGAAAAACCGTCGCCCATGGTTCGGATTGGAAATCCGCGACAGGGGCCTTGCTTCCCATCCTAAGGTCCACGCACGTGCCAAATATGGCCTCGTTCCGACAAACTATGTGGTGAAACGGGCCGTTTCCTACTCATTTCCCCTAAAAGCCATAGAACTCCGGACGTGATAGCCCTATTCGTGAAGGGTTTTTCAAGATAATTGCCGTATCCCAATTCCGTCTTTTGAAGTGGTTACTAGGACACATAAAATGACGCCACACGGCTCCGCTCGATTTTTTGGCTCCGTTTACTTTGCCAACTGCGCAAAACGGGGCCGCCGGGACATGCGGTATGGCCGTACCGGGCGCGCGCGTGCACCCGTCCGCCAACGCGCGAAACGGAAAACATTTAGCACATAAAATGATGCGTCCTAGACCTAAAAACATTTTTCCCTCCATTTATTGAGCCAAGGAAAGTGTGGCCCCAGTTCAAATCCGGTCAGTTTCCAGCGGATTCGGCGGGACACCGCAGGAAGCGGGAGGGATTCCCAGATGGCTACCGCGCGCATACGGCATGTGATAGGTGGTGCGTAGGAGGTATCCTACCGCTGCGCGGAGGTCTCGCGCAATACTAAAATGCGCACCATGTAGCTCCTTCACAAAAAAAGCCCTTCCGGCACCCCAAAAATGGAAAAACCATCGCCCGTGGTTCGGATTGGAAATCCGCGATAGGGGCCTTGCTTCCCATCCTAAGGTCCACGCACGTGCCAAATATGGCCTCGTTCCGACAAACTATGTGGTGAAACGGGCCGTTTCCTACTCATTTCCCCTAAAAGTCATAGAACTCCAGGACGTGATAGCCCTATTCGTGAAGGGTTTTTCAAGATAATTGCCGTATCCCAATTCCGTCTTTTGAAGTGGTTACTAGGACACATAAAATGACGCCACGCGGCTCCGCTCGATTTTTTGGCTCCGTTTACTTTGCCAACTGCGCAAAACGGGGCCACCGGGACATGCGGTATGGCCGTACCGGGCGCGCGCGTGCACCCGTCCGCCAACGCGCGAAACGGAAAACATTTAGCACATAAAATGACGCATCCTAGACCTAAAAACATTTTTCCCTCCATTTATTGAGCCAAGGAAAGTGTGGCCCCAGTTCAAATCCGGTCAGTTTCCAGCGGATTCGGCGGGACACCGCAGGAAGCGGGAGGGATTCCCAGATGGCTACCGCGCGCATACGGCATGTGATAGGTGGTGCGTAGGAGGTATCCTACCGCTGCGCGGAGGTCTCGCGCAATACTAAAATGCGCACCATGTAGCTCCTTCACAAAAAAAGCCCTTCCGGCACCCCAAAAATGGAAAAACCATCACCCGTGGTTCGGATTGGAAATCCGCGACAGGGGCCTTGCTTCCCATCCTAAGGTCCACGCACGTGCCAAATATGGCCTCGTTCCGACAAACTATGTGGTGAAACGGGCCGTTTCCTACCCATTTCCCCTAAAAGCCATAGAACTCCGGACGTGATAGCCCTATTCGTGAAGGGTTTTTCAAGATAATTGCCGTATCCCAATTCCGTCTTTTGAAGTGGTTACTAGGACACATAAAATGACGCCACGCGGCTCCGCTCGATTTTTTGGCTCCGTTTACTTTGCCAACTGCGCAAAACGGGGCCGCCGGGAAATGCGGTATGGCCGTACCGGGCGCGCGCGTGCACCCGTCCGCCAACGCGCGAAACGGAAAACATTTAGCACATAAAATGACGCGTCCTAGACCTAAAAACATTTTCCCTCCATTTATTGAGCCAAGGAAAGTGTGGCCCCAGTTCAAATCCGGTCAGTTTCCAGCGGATTCGGCGGGACACCGCAGGAAGCGGGAGGGATTCCCAGATGGCTACCGCGCGCATATGGCATGTGATAGGTGGTGCGTAGGAGGTATCCTACCGCTGCGCGGAGGTCTCGCGCAATACTAAAATGCGCACCATGTAGCTCCTTCACAAAAAAAAGCCCTTCCGGCACCCCGAAAATGGAAAAACCGTCGCCCGTGGTTCGGATTGGAAATCCGCGACAGGGGCCTTGCTTCCCATCCTAAGGTCCACGCACGTGCCAAATATGGCCTCGTTCCGACAAACTATGTGGTGAAACGGGCCGTTTCCTACTCATTTCCCCTAAAAGCCATAGAACTCCGGACGTGATAGCCCTATTCGTGAAGGGTTTTTCAAGATAATTGCCGTATCCCAATTCCGTCTTTTGAAGTGGTTACTAGGACACATAAAATGACGCCACGCGGCTCCGCTCGATTTTTTGGCTCCGTTTACTTTGCCAACTGCGCAAAACGGGGCCGCCGGGACATGCGGTATGGCCGTACCGGGCGCGCGCGTGCACCCGTCCGCCAACGCGCGAAACGGAAAACATTTAGCACATAAAATGACGCGTCCTAGACCTAAAAACATTTTTCCCTCCATTTATTGAGCCAAGGAAAGTGTGGCCCCAGTTCAAATCCGGTCAGTTTCCAGCGGATTCGGCGGGACACCGCAGGAAGCGGGAGGGATTCCCAGATGGCTACCGCGCGCATACGGCATGTGATAGGTGGTGCGTAGGAGGTATCCTACCGCTGCGCGGAGGTCTCGCGCAATACTAAAAGGCGCACCATGTAGCTCCTTCACAAAAAAAGCCCTTCCGGCACCCCAAAAATGGAAAACCGTCGCCCGTGGTTCGGATTGCAAATCCGCGACAGGGGCCTTGCTTCCCATCCTAAGGTCCACGCACGTGCCAAATATGGCCTCGTTCCGACAAACTATGTGGTGAAACGGGCCGTTTCCTACTCATTTCCCCTAAAAGCCATAGAACTCCGGACGTGATAGCCCTATTCGTGAAGGGTTTTTCAAGATAATTGCCGTATCCCAATTCCGTCTTTTGAAGTGGTTACTAGGACACATAAAATGACGCCACGCGGCTCCGCTCGATTTTTTGGCTCCGTTTACTTTGCCAACTGCGCAAAACGGGGCCGCCGGGACATGCGGTATGGCCGTACCGGGCGCGCGCGTGCACCCGTCCGCCAACGCGCGAAACGGAAAACATTTAGCACATAAAATGACGCGTCCTAGACCTAAAAACATTTTTCCCTCCATTTATATAGCCAAGGAAAGTGTGGCCCCAGTTCAAATCCGGTCAGTTTCCAGCGGATTCGGTGGGACACCGCAGGAAGCGGGAGGGATTCCCAGATGGCTACCGCGCGCATACGGCATGTGATAGGTGGTGCGTAGGAGGTATCGCTGCGCGGAGGTCTCGCGCAATACTAAAATGCGCACCATGTAGCTCCTTCACAAAAAAAAGCCCTTCCGGCACCCCGAAAATGGAAAAACCATCGCCCGTGGTTCGGATTGGAAATCCGCGACAGGGGCCTTGCTTCCCATCCTAAGGTCCACGCACGTGCCAAATATGGCCTCGTTCCGACAAACTATGTGGTGAAACGGGCCGTTTCCTACTCATTTCCCCTAAAAGCCATAGAACTCCGGACGTGATAGCCCTATTCGTGAAGGGTTTTTCAAGATAATTGCCGTATCCCAATTCCATCTTTTGAAGTGGTTACTAGGACACATAAAATGACGCTACGCGGCTCCGCTCGATTTTTTGGCTCCGTTTACTTTGCCAACTGCGCAAAACGGGGCCGCCGGGACATGCGGTATGGTCGTACCGGGCGCGCGCGTGCACCCGTCCGCCAACGCGCGAAACGGAAAACATTTAGCACATAAAATGACGCTTCCTAGACCTAAAAACATTTTTCCCCCCATTTATTGAGCCAAGGAAAGTGTGGCCCCAGTTCAAATCCGGTCAGTTTTCAACGGATTCGGCGGGACACCGCAGGAAGCGGGAGGGATTCCCAGATGGCTACAGCGCGCATACGGCATGTGATAGGTGGTGCGTAGGAGGTATCCTACCGCTGCGCGGAGGTCTCGCGCAATACTAAAATGCGCACCATGTAGCTCCTTCACAAAAAAAGCCCTTCCGGCACCCCGAAAATGGAAAAACCGTCGCCCATGGTTCGGATTGGAAATCCGCGACAGGGGCCTTGCTTCCCATCCTAAGGTCCACGCACGTGCCAAATATAGCCTCGTTCCGACAAACTATGTGGTGAAACGGGCCGTTTCCTACTCATTTCCCCTAAAAGCCATAGAACTCCGGACGTGATAGCCCTATTCGTGAAGGGTTTTTCAAGATAATTGCCGTATCCCAATTCCGTCTTTTGAAGTGGTTACTAGGACACATAAAATGACGCCACACGGCTCCGCTCGATTTTTTGGCTCCGTTTACTTTGCCAACTGCGCAAAACGGGGCCGCCGGGACATGCGGTATGGCCGTACCGGGCGCGCGCGTGCACCCGTCCGCCAACGCGCGAAACGGAAAACATTTAGCACATAAAATGATGCGTCCTAGACCTAAAAACATTTTTCCCTCCATTTATTGAGCCAAGGAAAGTGTGGCCCCAGTTCAAATCCGGTCAGTTTCCAGCGGATTCGGCGGGACACCGCAGGAAGCGGGAGGGATTCCCAGATGGCTACCGCGCGCATACGGCATGTGATAGGTGGTGCGTAGGAGGTATCCTACCGCTGCGCGGAGGTCTCGCGCAATACTAAAATGCGCACCATGTAGCTCCTTCACAAAAAAAGCCCTTCCGGGACCCCAAAAATGGAAAAACCATCGCCCGTGGTTCGGATTGGAAATCCGCGACAGGGGCCTTGCTTCCCATCCTAAGGTCCACGCACGTGCCAAATATGGCCTCGTTCCGACAAACTATGTGGTGAAACGGGCCGTTTCCTACTCATTTCCCCTAAAAGTCATAGAACTCCAGGACGTGATAGCCCTATTCGTGAAGGGTTTTTCAAGATAATTGCCGTATCCCAATTCCGTCTTTTGAAGTGGTTACTAGGACACATAAAATGACGCCACGCGGCTCCCCTCGATTTTTTTGGCTCCGTTTACTTTGCCAACTGCGCAAAACGGGGCCGCCGGGACATGCGGTATGGCCGTACCGGGCGCGCGCGTGCACCCATCCGCCAACGCGAAACGGAAAACATTTAGCACATAAAATGACGTGTCCTAGACCTAAAAACATTTTTCCCTCCATTTATTGAGCCAAGGAAAGTGTGGCCCCAGTTCAAATCCGGTCAGTTTCCAGCGGATTCGGCGGGACACCGCAGGAAGCGGGAGGGATTCCCAGATGGCTACCGCGCGCATACGGCATGTGATAGGTGGTGCGTAGGAGGTATCCTACCGCTGCGCGGAGGTCACGCGCAATACTAAAATGCGCACCATGTAGCTCCTTCACAAAAAAAGCCCTTCCGGCACCCCGAAAATGGAAAAACCGTCGCCCGTGGTTCAGATTGGAAATCCGCGACATGGGCCTTGCTTCCCATCCTAAGGTCCACGCACGTGCCAAATATGGCCTCGTTCCGACAAACTATGTGGTGAAACGGGCCGTTTCCTACTCATTTCCCCTAAAAGCCATAGAACTCCGGACGTGATAGCCCTATTCGTGAAGGGTTTTTCAAGATAATTGCCGTATCCCAATTCCGTCTTTTGAAGTGGTTACTAGGACACATAAAATGATGCCACGCGGCTCCGCTCGATTTTTTGGCTCCGTTTACTTTGCCAACTGCGCAAAACGGGGCCGCCGGGACATGCGGTATGGCCGTACCGGGCGCGCGCGTGCACCCGTCCGCCAACGCATGAAACGGAAAACATTTAGCACATAAAATGACGTGTCCTAGACCTAAAAACATTTTTCCCTCCATTTATTGAGCCAAGGAAAGTGTGGCCCCAGTTCAAATCCGGTCAGTTTCCAGCGGATTCGGCGGGACACCGCAGGAAGCGGGAGGGATTCCCAGATGGCTACCGCGCGCATACGGCATGTGATAGGTGGTGCGTAGGAGGTATCCTACCGCTGCGCGGAGGTCTCGCGCAATACTAAAATGCGCACCATGTAGCTCCTTCACAAAAAAAAGCCCTTCCGGCACCCCGAAAATGGAAAAACCGTCGCCCGTGGTTCGGATTGGAAATCCGCGACAGGGGCCTTGCTTCCCATCCTAAGGTCCACGCACGTGCCAAATATGGCCTCGTTCTGACAAACTATGTGGTGAAACGGGCCGTTTCCTACTCATTTCCCCTAAAAGCCATAGAACTCCGGACGTGATAGCCCTTTTCGTGAAAGGTTTTTCAAGATAATTGCCGTATCCCAATTCTGTCTTTTGAAGTGGTTACTAGGACACATAAAATGACGCCACGCGGCTCCGCTCGATTTTTTTTGGCTCCGTTTAATTTGCCAACTGCGCAAAACGGGGCCGCCGGGACATGCGGTATGGCCGTACCGGGCGCGCGCGTGCACCCGTCCGCCAACGCGCGAAACAGAAAACATTTAGCACATAAAATGATGTGTCCTAGACCTAAAAACATTTTTCCCTCCATTTATTGAGCCAAGGAAAGTGTGGCCCCAGTTCAAATCCGGTCAGTTTCCAGCGGATTCGGCGGGACACCGCAGGAAGCGGGAGGGATTCCCAGATGGCTACCGCGCGCATACGGCATGTGATAGGTGGTGCGTAGGAGGTATCCTACCGCTGCGCGGAGGTCTCGCGCAATACTAAAATGCGCACCATGTAGCTCCTTCACAAAAAAAAGCCCTTCCGGCACCCCGAAAATGGAAAAACCGTCGCCCGTGGTTCAGATTGGAAATCCGTGACAGGGGCCTTGCTTCCCATCCTAAGGTCCACGCACGTGCCAAATATGGCCTCGTTCCAACAAACTATGTGGTGAAACGGGCCGTTTCCTACTCATTTCCCCTAAAAGCCATAGAACTCCGGACGTGATAGCCCTATTCGTGAAGGGTTTTTCAAGATAATTGCCGTATCCCAATTCCGTCTTTTGAAGTGGTTACTAGGACACATAAAATGACGCCACGCGGCTCCGCTCGATTTTTTTGGCTCCGTTTACTTTGCCAACTGTGCAAAACGGGGCCGCCGGGACATGCGGTATGGCCGTACCGGGCGCGCGCGTGCACCCGTCCGCCAACGCGCGAAACGGAAAACATTTAGCACATAAAATGACGCGTCCTAGACCTAAAAACATTTTTCCCTCCATTTATTGAGCCAAGGAAAGTGTGGCCCCTGTTCAAATCCGGTCAGTTTCCAGCGGATTCGGCGGGACACCGCAGGAAGCGGGAGGGATTCCCAGATGGCTACCGCGCGCATACGGCATGTGATAGGTGGTGCGTAGGAGGTATCCTACCGCTGCGCGGAGGTCTCGCGCAATACTAAAATGTGCACCATGTAGCTCCTTCACAAAAAAAGCCCTTCCGGCACCCCGAAAATGGAAAAACCGTCGCCCGTGGTTCGGATTGGAAATCCGCGATAGGGGCCTTGCTTCCCATCCTAAGGTCCACGCACGTGCCAAATATGGCCTCGTTCTGACAAACTATGTGGTGAAACGGGCCGTTTCCTACTCATTTCCCCTAAAAGCCATAGAACTCCGGACGTGATAGCCCTTTTCGTGAAAGGTTTTTCAAGATAATTGCCGTATCCCAATTCCATCTTTTGAAGTGCTTACTAGGACACATAAAATGACGCCACGCGGCTCCGCTCGATTTTTTTTGGCTCCGTTTAATTTGCCAACTGCGCAAAACGGGGCCGCCGGGACATGCGGTATGGCCGTACCGGGCGCGCGCGTGCACCCGTCCGCCAACGCGCGAAACGGAAAACATTTAGCACATAAAATGATGCGTCCTAGACCTAAAAACGTTTTTCCCTCCATTTATTGAGCCAAGGAAAGTGTGGCCCCAGTTCAAATCCGGTCAGTTTCCAGCGGATTCGGCGGGACACCGCAGGAAGCGGGAGGGATTCCCAGATGGCTACCGCGCGCATACGGCATGTGATAGGTGGTGCGTAGGAGGTATCCTACCGCTGCGCGGAGGTCTCGCGCAATACTAAAATGCGCACCATGTAGCTCCTTCACAAAAAAAAGCCCTTCCGGCACCCCGAAAATGGAAAAACCGTCGCCCGTGGTTCGGATTGGAAATCCGTGACAGGGGCCTTGCTTCCCATCCTAAGGTCCACGCACGTGCCAAATATGGCCTCGTTCCAACAAACTATGTGGTGAAACGGGCCGTTTCCTACTCATTTCCCCTAAAAGCCATAGAACTCCGGACGTGATAGCCCTATTCGTGAAGGGTTTTTCAAGATAATTGCCGTATCCCAATTCCGTCTTTTGAAGTGGTTACTAGGACACATAAAATGACGCCACGCGGCTCCGCTCGATTTTTTGGCTCCGTTTACTTTGCAAACTGCGCAAAACGGGGCCGCCGGGACATGCGGTATGGCCGTACCGGGCGCGCGCGTGCACCTGTCCGCCAACGCGCGAAACGGAAAACATTTAGGACATAAAATGACGCGTCCTAGACCTAAAAACATTTTTCCCTCCATTTATTGAGCCAAGGAAAGTGTGGCCCCAGTTCAAATCCGGTCAGTTTCCAGCGGATTCGGCGGGACATCGCAGGAAGCGGGAGGGATTCCCAGATGGCTACCGCGCGCATACGGCATGTGATAGGTGGTGCGTAGGAGGTATCCTACCGCTGCGCGGAGGTCTCGCGCAATACTAAAATGCGCACCATGTAGCTCCTTCACAAAAAAAAAGCCCTTCCGGCACCCCGAAAATGGAAAAACCGTCGCCCGTGGTTCGGATTGGAAATCCGCGACAGGGGCCTTGCTTCCCATCCTAAGGTCCACGCACGTGCCAAATATGGCCTCGTTCCGACAAACTATGTGGTGAAACGGGCCGTTTCCTACTCATTTCCCCTAAAAGCCATAGAACTCCGGACGTGATAGCCCTTTTCGTGAAGGGTTTTTCAAGATAATTGCCGTATCCCAGTTCCGTCTTTTGAAGTGGTTACTAGGACACATAAAATGACGCCACGCGGCTCCGCTCGATTTTTTTGGCTCCGTTTAATTTGCCAACTGCGCAAAACGGGGCCGCTGGGACATGCGGTATGGCCGTACCGGGCGCGCGCGTGCACCCGTCCGCCAACGCGCGAAACGGAAAACATTTAGCACATAAAATGATGCGTCCTAGACCTAAAAACATTTTTCCCTCCATTTATTGAGCCAAGGAAAGTGTGGCCCCAGTTCAAATTCGGTCAGTTTCCAGCGGATTCGGCGGGACACCGCAGGAAGCGGGAGGGATTCCCAGATGGCTACCGCGCGCATACGGCATGTGATAGGTGGTGCGTAGGAGGTATCCTACCGCTGCGCGGAGGTCTCGCGCAATACTAAAATGCGCACCAATGTAGCTCCTTCACAAAAAAAAGCCCTTCCGGCACCCCAAAAATGGAAAACCCGTCGCCCGTGGTTCGGATTGGAAATCCGCGACAGGGGCCTTACTTCCCATCCTAAGGTCCACGCACATGCCAAATATGGCCTCGTTCCGACAAACTATGTGGTGAAACGGGCCGTTTCCTACTCATTTCCCCTAAAAGCCATAGAACTCCGGACGTGATAGCCCTATTCGTGAAGGGTTTTTCAAGATAATTGCCGTATCCCAATTCCGTCTTTTGAAGTGGTTACTAGGACACATAAAATGACGCCACGCGGCTCCGCTCGATTTTTTGGCTCCATTTTATTTTGCCAACTGCGCAAAACGGGGCCGCCGGGACATGCGGTATGGCCGTACCGGGCGCGCGCGTGCACCCGTCCGCCAACGCGCGAAACGGAAAACATTTAGCACATAAAATGATGCGTCGTAGACCTAAAAACATTTATCCCTCCATTTATTGAGCCAAGGAAAGTGTGGCCCCAGTTCAAATCCGGTCAGTTTCCAGCGGATTCGGCGGGACACCGCAGGAAGCGGGAGGGATTCCCAGATGGCTACCGCGCGCATACGGCATGTGATAGGGTGTACGTAGGAGGTATCCTACCGCTGCGCGGAGGTCTCGCGCAATACTAAAATGCGCACCATGTAGCTCCTTCACAAAAAAAAGCCCTTCCGGCACCCCGAAAATGGAAAAACCATCACCCTTGGTTCGGATTGGAAATCCGTGACAGGGGCCTTGCTTCCCATCCTAAGGTCCACGCACGTGCCAAATATGGCCTCGTTCTGACAAACTATGTGGTGAAACGGGCCGTTTCCTACTCATTTCCCCTAAAAGCCATAGAACTCCGGACGTGATAGCCCTATTCGTGAAGGGTTTTTCAAGATAATTGCCGTATCCCAATTCCGTCTGTTGAAGTGGTTACTAGGACACATAAAATGACGCCACGCGGCTCCGCTCGATTTTTTGGCTCCGTTTACTTTGCCAACTGCGCAAAACGGGGCCGCCGGGACATGCGGTATGGCCGTACCGGGCGCGCGCGTGCACCCGTCCGCCAACGCGTGAAACGGAAAACATTTAGCACATAAAATGACGCGTCCTAGACCTAAAAACATTTTTCCCTCCATTTATTGAGCCAAGGAAAGTGTGGCCCCAGTTCAAATCCGGTCAGTTTCCAGCGGATTCGGCGGGACACCGCAGGAAGCGGGAGGGATTCCCAGATGGCTACCGCGCGCATACGGCATGTGATAGGTGGTGCGTAGGAGGTATCCTACCGCTGCGCGGAGGTCTCGCGCAATACTAAAATGCGCACCATGTAGCTCCTTCACAAAAAAAAGCCCTTCTGGCACCCCGAAAATGGAAAAACCGTCGCCCGTGGTTCGGATTGGAAATCCGCGACAGGGGCCTTGCTTCCCATCCTAAGGTCCACGCACGTGCCAAATATGGCCTCGTTCCGACAAACTATGTGGTGAAACGGGCCGTTTCCTACTCATTTCCCCTAAAAGCCATAGAACTCCGGACGTGATAGCCCTATTCGTGAAGGGTTTTTCAAGATAATTGCCGTATCCCAATTCCGTCTTTTGAAGTGGTCACTAGGACACATAAAATGACGCCACGCGGCTCCGCTCGATTTTTTTGCTCCGTTTACTTTGCCAACTGCGCAAAACGGGGCCGCTGGGACATGCGGTATGGCCGTACCGGGCGCGCGCGTGCACCCGTCTGCCAACGCGCGAAACTGAAAACATTTAGCACATAAAACGACGCGTCCTAGACCTAAAAACATTTTTCCCTCCATTTATTGAGCCAAGGAAAGTGTGGCCCCAGTTCAAATCCGGTCAGTTTCCAGCGGATTCGGCGGGACACCGCAGGAAGCGGGAGGGATTCCCAGATGGCTACCGCGCGCATACGGCATGTGATAGGTGGTGCGTAGGAGGTATCCTACCGCTGCGTGGAGGTCTCGCGCAATACTAAAATGCGCACCATGTAGCTCCTTCACAAAAAAAAGCCCTTCCGGCACCCCGAAAATGGAAAAACCGTCGCCCGTGGTTCGGATTGGAAATCTGCGACAGGGGCCTTGCTTCCCATCCTAAGGTCCACGCACGTGCCAAATATGGCCTCGTTCCGACAAACTATGTGGTGAAACGGGCCGTTTCCTACTCATTTACCCTAAAAGCCATAGAACTCCGGATGTGATAGCCCTATTCGTGAAGGGTTTTTCAAGATAATTGCCGTATCCCAATTCCGTCTTTTGAAGTGGTTACTAGGACACATAAAATGACGCCACGCGGCTCCGCTCGATTTTTTGGCTCCGTTTACTTTGCCAACTGCGCAAAACGGGGCCGCCGGGACATGCCGTATGGCCGTACCGGGCGTGCGCGTGCACCCGTCCGCCAACGCGCGAAACGGAAAACATTTAGCACATAAAATGACGCGTCCTAGACCTAAAAACATTTTTCCCTCCATTTATTGAGCTAAGGAAAGTGTGGCCCCAGTTCAAATCCGGTCAGTTTCCAGCGGATTCGGCGGGACACCGCAGGAAGCGGGAGGGATTCCCAGATGGCTTCCGCGCGCATACGGCATGTGATAGGTGGTGTGTAGGAGGTATCCTACCACTGCGCGGAGGTCTCACGCAATACTAAAATGCGCACCATGTAGCTCCTTCACAAAAAAAAAGCCCTTCCGGCACCCCGAAAATGGAAAAACCGTCGCCCGTGGTTCGGATTGGAAATCCGCGATAGGGGCCTTGCTTCCCATCCTAAGGTCCACGCACGTGCCAAATATGGCCTCGTTCTGACAAACTATGTGGTGAAACGGGCCGTTTCCTACTCATTTCCCCTAAAAGCTATAGAACTCCGGACGTGATAGCCCTTTTCGTGAAGGGTTTTTCAAGATAATTGCCGTATCCCAATTCCGTCTTTTGAAGTGGTTACTAGGACACATAAAATGATGCCACGCGGCTCCGCTCGATTTTTTGGCTCCGTTTAATTTGCCAACTGCGCAAAACGGGGCCGCCGGGACATGCGGTATGGCCGTACCGGGCGCGCGCGTGCACCCGTCCGCCAACGCGCGAAACGGAAAACATTTAGCACATAAAATGACGCGTCCTAGACCTAAAAACATTTTTCCCTCCATTTATTGAGCCAAGGAAAGTGTGGCCCCAGTTCAAATCCGGTCAGTTTCAATGGATTCGGCGGGACACCGCAGGAAGCGGGAGGGATTCCCAGATGGCTACCGCGCGCATACGGCATGTGATAGGTGGTGCGTAGGAGGTATCCTACCGCTGCGCGGAGGTCTCGCGCAATACTAAAATGCGCACCATGTAGCTCCTTCACAAAAAAAGCCCTTCCGGCACCCCGAAAATCGAAAAACCGTCGCCCGTGGTTCGGATTGGAAATCCGCGACAGGGGCCTTGCTTCCCATCCTAAGGTCCACGCACGTGCCAAATATGGCCTCGTTCTGACAAACTATGTGGTGAAACGGGCCGTTTCCTACTCATTTCCCCTAAAAGCCATAGAACTCCGGACGTGATAGCCCTATTCGTGAAGGGTTTTTCAAGATAATTGCCGTATCCCAATTCCGTCTTTTGAAGTGGTTACTAGGACACATAAAATGATGCCACGCGGCTCCCCTCGATTTTTTTGGCTCCGTTTACTTTGCCAACTGCGCAAAACGGGGCCGCCGGGACATGCCGTATGGCCGTACCAGGCGCGCGCGTGCACCCGTCCGCCAACGCGCGAAACGGAAAACATTTAGCACATAAAATAACGCGTCCTAGACCTAAAAACATTTTTCCCTCCATTTATTGAGCCAAGGAAAGTGTGGCCCCAGTTCAAATCCGGTCAGTTTCCAGCGGATTCGGCGGGACACCGCAGGAAGCGGGAGGGATTCCCAGATGGCTACCGCGCGCATACGGCATGTGATAGGTGGTGCGTAGGAGGTATCCTACCGCTGCGTGGAGGTCTCGCGCAATACTAAAATGCGCACCATGTAGCTCCTTCACAAAAAAAAGCCTTTCCGGCACCCCGAAAATGGAAAAACCGTCGCCCGTGGTTCGGATTGGAAATCTGCGACAGGGGCCTTGCTTCCCATCCTAAGGTCCACGCACGTGCCAAATATGGCCTCGTTCCGACAAACTATGTGGTGAAACGGGCCGTTTCCTACTCATTTCCCCTAAAAGCCATAGAACTCCGGACGTGATAGCCCTATTCGTGAAGGGTTTTTCAAGATAATTGCCGTATCCCAATTCCGTCTTTTGAAGTGGTCACTAGGACACATAAAATGACGCCACGCGGCTCCGCTCGATTTTTTTGCTCCGTTTACTTTGCCAACTGCGCAAAACGGGGCCGCCGGGACATGCGGTATGGCCGTACCGGGCGCGCGCGTGCACCCGTCCGCCAACGCGCGAAACGGAAAACATTTAGCACATAAAATGACGCGTCCTAGACCTAAAAACATTTTTCCCTCCATTTATTGAGCCAAGGAAAGTGTGGCCCCAGTTCAAATCCGGTCAGTTTCCAGCGGATTCGGCGGGACACCGCAGGAAGCGGGAGGGATTCCCAGATGGCTACCGCGCGCATACGGCATGTGATAGGTGGTGCGTAGGAGGTATCCTACCGCTGCGCGGAGGTCTCGCGCAATACTAAAATGCGCACCATGCAGCTCCTTCACAAAAAAAAGCCCTTCCGGCACCCCGAAAATGGAAAAACCGTCGCCCGTGGTTCGGATTAGAAATCCGCGACAGTGGCCTTGCTTCCCATCCTAAGGTCCACGCACGTGCCAAATATGGCCTCGTTCCGACAAACTATGTGGTGAAACGGGTCGTTTCCTACTCATTTCCCCTAAAAGCCATAGAACTCCGGACGTGATAGCCCTTTTCGTGAAGGGTTTTTCAAGATAATTGCCGTATCCCAATTCCGTCTTTTGAAGTGGTTACTAGGACACATAAAATGACGCCACGCGGCTCCGCTCGATTTTTTTGGCTCCGTTTAATTTGCCAACTGCGCAAAACGGGGCCGCCGGGACATGCGGTATGGCCGTACCGGGCGCGCACGTGCACCCGTCCGCCAACGCGCGAAACGGAAAACATTTAGCATATAAAATGATGCGTCCTAGACCTAAAAACATTTTTCCCTCCATTTATTGAGCCAAGGAAAGTGTGGCCCCAGTTCAAATCCGGTCAGTTTCCAGCGGATTCGGTGGGACACCGCAGGAAGCGGGAGGGATTCCCAGATGGCTACCGCGCGCATACCGCATGTGATAGGTGGTGCGTAGAAGGTATCCTACCGCTGCGCGGAGGTCTCGCGCAATACTAAAATGCGCACCAATGTAGCTCCTTCACAAAAAAAAGCCCTTCCGGCACCCCGAAAATGGAAAAACCGTCGCCCGTGGTTCGGATTGGAAATCCGCGACAGGGGCCTTGCTTCCCATCCTAAGGTCCACGCACGTGCCACATATGGCCTCGTTCCGACAAACTATGTGGTGAAACGGGCCATTTCCTACTCATTTCCCCTAAAAGCCATAGAACTCCGGACGTGATAGCCCTATTCGTGAAGGGTTTTTCAAGATAATTGCCGTATCCCAATTCCGTCTTTTGAAGTGGTTACTAGGACTTATAAAATGACGCCACGTGGCTCCGCTCGATTTTTTGGCTCCGTTTAATTTGCCAACTGCGCAAAACGGGGCCGCCGGGACATGCGGTATGGCCGTACCGGGCGCGCGCGTGCACCCGTCCGCCAACGCGCGAAACGGAAAACATTTAGCACATAAAATGACGCGTCCTAGACCTAAAAACATTTTTCCCTCCATTTATTGAGCCAAGGAAAGTGTGGCCCCAGTTCAAATCCGGTCAGTTTCCAGCGGATTCGGCGGGACACCGCAGGAAGCGGGAGGGATTCCCAGATGGCTACCGCGCGCATACGGCATGTGATAGGTGGTGCGTAGGAGGTATCCTACCACTGCGCGGAGGTCTCGCGCAATACTAAAATGCGCACCATGTAGCTCCTTCACAAAAAAAAGCCCTTCCGGCACCCCGAAAATGGAAAAACCGTCGCCCTTGGTTCGGATTGGAAATCCGCGACAGGGGCCTTGCTTCCCATCCTAAGGTCCACGCACGTGCCAAATATGGCCTCGTTCCGACAAACTATGTGGTGAAACGGGCCGTTTCCTACTCATTTCCCCTAAAAGCCATAGAACTCCGGACGTGATAGCCCTATTCGTGAAGGGTTTTTCAAGATAACTGCCGTATCCCAATTCCGTCTTTTGAAGTGGTTACTAGGACACATAAAATGACGCCACACGGCTCCGCTCGATTTTTTGGCTCCGTTTACTTTGCCAACTGCGCAAAACGGGGTCGCCGGGACATGCGGTATGGCCGTACCGGGCACGCGCGTGAAACCGTCCGCCAACGCGCGAAACGGAAAACATTTAGCACATAAAATGACATGTCCTAGACCTAAAAACATTTTTCCCTCCATTTATTGAGCCAAGGAAAGTGTGGCCCCAGTTCAAATCCGGTCAGTTTCCAGCGGATTCGGCGGGACACCGCAGGAAGCGGGAGGGATTCCCAGATGGCTACCGCGCGCATACGGCATGTGATAGGTGGTGCGTAGGAGGTATCCTACCGCTGCGCGGAGGTCTCGCGCAATACTAAAATGTGCACCATGTAGCTCCTTCACAAAAAAAAGCCCTTCCGGCACTCCGAAAATGGAAAAACCGTCGCCCGTGGTTCGGATTGGAAATCCGCGACAGGGGCCTTGCTTCCCATCCTAAGGTCCACGCACGTGCCAAATATGGCCTCGTTCCGACAAACTATGTGGTGAAACGGGCCGTTTCCTACTCATTTCCCCTAAAAGCCATAGAACTCCAGACGTGATAGCCCTATTCGTGAAGAGTTTTTCAAGATAATTGCCGTATCCCAATTCCGTCTTTTCAAGTGGTTACTCGGACACATAAAATGATGCCACGCGGCTCCGCTCGATTTTTTTGGCTCCGTTTACTTTGCCAACTGCGCAAAACGGGGCCGCCGGGACATGCGGTATGGCCGTACCGGGCGCGCGCATGCACCCGTCCGCCAACGCGCGAAACGGAAAACATTTAGCACATAAAATGATGCGTCCTAGAACTAAAAACATTTTTCCCTCCATTTATTGAGCCAAGGAAAGTGTGGCCCCAGTTCAAATCCGGTCAGTTTCCAGCGGATTCGGCTGGACACCGCAGGAAGCGGGAGGGATTCCCAGATGGCAACCGCGCGCATATGGCATGTGATAGGTGGTGCGTAGGAGGTATCCTACCGCTGCGCGGAGGTCTCGCGCAATACTAAAATGCGCACCATGTAGCTCCTTCACAAAAAAAAGCCCTTCCGGCACCCCGAAAATGGAAAAACTGTCGCCCGTGGTTCGGATTTGAAATCCGCGACAGGGGCCTTGCTTCCCATCCTAAGGTCCACGCACGTGCCAAATATGGCCTCGTTCCGACAAACTATGTGGTGAAACGGGCCGTTTCCTACTCATTTCCCCTAAAAGCCATAGAACTCCGGACGTGATAGCCCTATTCGTGAAGGGTTTTTCAAGATAATTGCCGTATCCCAATTCCGTCTTTTGAAGTGGTTACTAGGACACATAAAATGACGCCACGCGGCTCCGCTCGATTTTTTGGCTCCGTTTACTTTGCCAACTGCGCAAAACGGGGCCGCCGGGACATGCCGTATGGCCGTACCGGGCGTGCGCGTGCACCCGTCCGCCAACGCGCGAAACGGAAAACATTTAGCACATAAAATGACGCGTCCTAGACCTAAAAACATTTTTCCCTCCATTTATTGAGCTAAGGAAAGTGTGGCCCCAGTTCAAATCCGGTCAGTTTCCAGCGGATTCGGCGGGACACCGCAGGAAGCGGGAGGGATTCCCAGATGGCTTCCGCGCGCATACGGCATGTGATAGGTGGTGCGTAGGAGGTATCCTACCGCTGCACGGAGGTCTCACGCAATACTAAAATGCGCACCATGTAGCTCCTTCACAAAAAAAAAGCCCTTCCGGCACCCCGAAAATGGAAAAACCGTCGCCCGTGGTTCAGATTGGAAATCCGCGACAGGGGCCTTGCTTCCCATCCTAAGGTCCACGCACGTGCCAAATATGGCCTCGTTCCGACAAACTATGTGGTGAAACGGGTCGTTTCCTACTCATTTCCCCTAAAAGCTATAGAACTCCGGACGTGATAGCCCTTTTCGTGAAGGGTTTTTCAAGATAATTGCCGTATCCCAATTCCGTCTTTTGAAGTGGTTACTAGGACACATAAAATGATGCCACGCGGCTCCGCTCGATTTTTTGGCTCCGTTTAATTTGCCAACTGCGCAAAACGGGGCCGCCGGGACATGCGGTATGGCCGTACCGGGCGCGCGCGTGCACCCGTCCGCCAACGCGCGAAACGGAAAACATTTAGCACATAAAATGACGCGTCCTAGACCTAAAAACATTTTTCCCTCCATTTATTGAGCCAAGGAAAGTGTGGCCCCAGTTCAAATCCGGTCAGTTTCCAGCGGATTCAGCGGGACACCGCAGGAAGCGGGAGGGATTCCCAGATGGCTACCGCGCGCATACGGCATGTGATAGGTGGTGCGTAGGAGGTATCCTACCGCTGCGCGGAGGTCTCGCGCAATACTAAAATGCGCACCATGTAGCTCCTTCACAAAAAAAGCCCTTCCGGCACCCCGAAAATCGAAAAACCGTCGCCCGTGGTTCGGATTGGAAATCCGCGACAGGGGCATTGCTTCCCATCCTAAGGTCCACGCACGTGCCAAATATGGCCTCGTTCCGACAAACTATGTGGTGAAACGGGCCGTTTCCTACTCATTTCCCCTAAAAGCCATAGAACTCCGGACGTGATAGCCCTATTCGTGAAGGGTTTTTCAAGATAATTGCCGTATCCCAATTCCGTCTTTTGAAGTGGTTACTAGGACACATAAAATGATTCCACGCGGCTCCGCTCGATTTTTTGGCTCCGTTTACTTTGCCAACTGCGCAAAACGGGGCCGCCGGGACATGCCGTATGGCCGCACCAGGCGCGCGCGTGCACCCGTCCGCCAACGCGTGAAACGGAAAACATTTAGCACATAAAATGACGCGTCCTAGACCTAAAAACATTTTTCCCTCCATTTATTGAGCCAAGGAAAGTGTGGCCCCAGTTCAAATCCGGTCAGTTTCCAGCGGATTCGGCGGGACACCGCAGGAAGCGGGAGGGATTCCCAGATGGCTACCGCGCGCATACGGCATGTGATAGGTGGTGCGTAGGAGGTATCCTACCGCTGCGCGGAGGTCTCGCGCAATACTAAAATGCGCACCATGCAGCTCCTTCACAAAAAAAGCCCTTCCGGCACCCCGAAAATGGAAAAACCGTCGCCCGTGGTTCGGATTAGAAATCCGCGAATGTGGCCTTGCTTCCCATCCTAAGGTCCACGCACGTGCCAAATATGGCCTCGTTCCGACAAACTATGTGGTGAAACGGGTCGTTTCCTACTCATTTCCCCTAAAAGCCATAGAACTCCGGACGTGATAGCCCTTTTCGTGAAGGGTTTTTCAAGATAATTGCCGTATCCCAATTCCGTCTTTTGAAGTGGTTATTAGGACACATAAAATGACGCCACGCGGCTCCGCTCGATTTTTTTGGCTCCGTTTAATTTGCCAACTGCGCAAAACGGGGCCGCCGGGACATGCGGTATGGCCGTACCGGGCGCGCGCGTGCACCCGTCCGCCAACGCGCGAAACGGAAAACATTTAGCACATAAAATGATGCGTCCTAGACCTAAAAACATTTTTCCCTCCATTTATTGAGCCAAGGAAAGTGTGGCCCCAGTTCAAATCCGGTCAGTTTCCAGCGGATTCGGTGGGACACCGCAGGAAGCGGGAGGGATTCCCAGATGGCTACCGCGCGCATACGGCATGTGATAGGTGGTGCGTAGAAGGTATCCTACCGCTGCGCGGAGGTCTCGCGCAATACTAAAATGCGCACCAATGTAGCTCCTTCACAAAAAAAAGCCCTTCCGGCACCCCGAAAATGGAAAAACCGTCGCCCGTGGTTCGGATTGGAAATCCGCGACAGGGGCCTTGCTTCCCATCCTAAGGTCCACGCACGTGCCACATATGGCCTCGTTCCGACAAACTATGTGGTGAAACGGGCCATTTCCTACTCATTTCCCCTAAAAGCCATAGAACTCCGGACGTGATAGCCCTATTCGTGAAGGGTTTTTCAAGATAATTGCCGTATCCCAATTCCGTCTTTTGAAGTGGTTACTAGGACTTATAAAATGACGCCACGTGGCTCCGCTCGATTTTTTGGCTCCGTTTAATTTGCCAACTGCGCAAAACGGGGCCGCCGGGACATGCGGTATGGCCGTACCGGGCGCGCGCGTGCACCCGTCCGCCAACGCGCGAAACGGAAAACATTTAGCACATAAAATGACGCGTCCTAGACCTAAAAACATTTTTCCCTCCATTTATTGAGCCAAGGAAAGTGTGGCCCCAGTTCAAATCCGGTCAGTTTCCAACGGATTCGGCGGGACACCGCAGGAAGCGGGAGGGATTCCCAGATGGCTACCGCGCGCATACGGCATGTGATAGGTGGTGCGTAGGAGGTATCCTACCACTGCGCGGAGGTCTCACGCAATACTAAAATGCGCACCATGTAGCTCCTTCACAAAAAAAGCCCTTCCGGCACCCCGAAAATGGAAAAACCGTCGCCCTTGGTTCGGATTGGAAATCCGCGACAGGGGCCTTGCTTCCCATCCTAAGGTCCACGCACGTGCCAAATATGGCCTCGTTCCGACAAACTATGTGGTGAAACGGGCCGTTTCCTACTCATTTCCCCTAAAAGCCATAGAACTCCGGACGTGATAGCCCTATTCGTGAAGGGTTTTTCAAGATAATTGCCGTATCCCAATTCCGTCTTTTGAAGTGGTTACTAGGACACATAAAATGACGCCACACGGCTCCGCTCGATTTTTTGGCTCCGTTTACTTTGCCAACTGCACAAAACGGGGCCGCCGGGACATGCGGTATGGCCGTACCGGGCACGCGCGTGAAACCGTCCGCCAACGCGCGAAACGGAAAACATTTAGCACATAAAATGACATGTCCTAGACCTAAAAACATTTTTCCCTCCATTTATTGAGCCAAGGAAAGTGTGGCCCCAGTTCAAATCCGGTCAGTTTCCAGCGGATTCGGCGGGACACCGCAGGAAGCGGGAGGGATTCCCAGATGGCTACCGCGCACATACGGCATGTGATAGGTGGTGCGTAGGAGGTATCCTACCACTGCGCGGAGGTCTCGCGCAATACTAAAATGCGCACCATGTAGCTCCTTCACAAAAAAAAGCCCTTCCGGCACCCCGAAAATGGAAAAACCGTCGCCCTTGGTTCGGATTGGAAATCCGCGACAGGGGCCTTGCTTCCCATCCTAAGGTCCACGCACGTGCCAAATATGGCCTCGTTCCGACAAACTATGTGGTGAAACGGGCCGTTTCCTACTCATTTCCCCTAAAAGCCATAGAACTCCGGACGTGATAGCCCTATTCGTGAAGGGTTTTTCAAGATAATTGCCGTATCCCAATTCCGTCTTTTGAAGTGGTTACTAGGACACATAAAATGACGCCACACGGCTCCGCTCGATTTTTTGGCTCCGTTTACTTTGCCAACTGCACAAAACGGGGCCGCCGGGACATGCGGTATGGCCGTACCGGGCACGCGCGTGAAACCGTCCGCCAACGCGCGAAACGGAAAACATTTAGCACATAAAATGACATGTCCTAGACCTAAAAACATTTTTCCCTCCATTTATTGAGCCAAGGAAAGTGTGGCCCCAGTTCAAATCCGGTCAGTTTCCAGCGGATTCGGCGGGACACCGCAGGAAGCGGGAGGGATTCCCAGATGGCTACCGCGCGCATACAGCATGTGATAGGTGGTGCGTAGGAGGTATCCTACCGCTGCGCGGAGGTCTCGCGCAATACTAAAATGTGCACCATGTAGCTCCTTCACAAAAAAAAGCCCTTCCGGCACCCCGAAAATGGAAAAACCGTCGCCCGTGGTTCAGATTGGAAATCCGCGACAGGGGCCTTGCTTCCCATCCTAAGGTCCACGCACGTGCCAAATATGGCCTCGTTCCGACAAACTATGTGGTGAAACGGGCCGTTTCCTACTCATTTCCCCTAAAAGCCATAGAACTCCAGACGTGATAGCCCTATTCGTGAAGGGTTTTTCAAGATAATTGCCGTATCCCAATTCCGTCTTTTCAAGTGGTTACTCGGACACATAAAATGATGCCACGCGGCTCCGCTCGATTTTTTTGGCTCCGTTTACTTTGCCAACTGCGCAAAACGGGGCCGCCGGGACATGCGGTATGGCCGTACCGGGCGCGCGCGTGCACCCGTCCGCCAACGCGCGAAACGGAAAACATTTAGCACATAAAATGATGTGTCCTAGAACTAAAAACATTTTTCCCTCCATTTATTGAGCCAAGGAAAGTGTGGCCCCAGTTCAAATCCGGTCAGTTTCCAGCGGATTCGGCTGGACACCGCAGGAAGCGGGAGGGATTCCCAGATGGCAACCGCGCACATATGGCATGTGATAGGTGGTGCGTAGGAGGTATCCTACCGCTGCGCGGAGGTCTCGCGCAATACTAAAATGCGCACCATGTAGCTCCTTCACAAAAAAAAGCCCTTCCGGCACCCCGAAAATGGAAAAACCGTCGCCCGTGGTTCGGATTTGAAATCCGCGACAGGGGCCTTGCTTCCCATCCTAAGGTCCACGCACGTGCCAAATATGGCCTCGTTCAGACAAACTATGTGGTGAAACGGGCCGTTTCCTACTCATTTCCCCTAAAAGCCATAGAACTCCGGACGTGATAGCCCTATTCATGAAGGGTTTTTCAAGATAATTGCTGTATCCCAATTCCGTCTTTTGAAGTGGTTACTAGGACACATAAAATGACGCCACGCGGCTCCGCTCGATTTTTTGGCTCCGTTTACTTTGCCAACTGCGCAAAACGGGGCCGCCGGGACATGCGGTATGGCCGTACCGGGCGCGCGCGTGCATCCGTCCGCCAACGCGCGAAACGGAAAACATTTAGCACATAAAATGACGCGTCCTAGACCTAAAAACATTTTTCCCTCCATTTATTGAGCCAAGGAAAGTGTGGCCCCAGTTCAAATCCGGTCAGTTTCCAACGGATTCGGCGGGACACCGCAGGAAGCGGGAGGGATTCCCAGATGGCTACCGTGTGCATACGACATGTGATAGGTGGTGCGTAGGAGGTATCCTACCGCTGCGCGGAGGTCTCGCGCAATACTAAAATGCGCACCATGTAGCTCCTTCACAAAAAAAGCCCTTCCGGCACCCCGAAAATGGAAAAACCGTCGCCCGTGGTTCGGATTAGAAATCCGCGACAGGGGCCTTGCTTCCCATCCTAAGGTCCACGCACGTGCCAAATATGGCCTCATTCCGACAAACTATGTGGTGAAATGGGCCGTTTCCTACTCATTTCCCCTAAAAGCCATAGAACTCCGGACGTGATAGCCCTATTCGTGAACGGTTTTTCAAGATAATTGCCGTATCCCAATTCCGTGTTTTAATGTGGTTACTAGGACACATAAAATGACGCGATGTGGCTCCGCTCGATTTTTTGGCTCCGTTTACTTTGCCAACTGCGCAAAACGGGGCCGCCGGGACATGCGGTATGGCCGTACCGGGCGCGCGCGTGCACCCGTCCGCCAACGCGCGAAACGGAAAACATTTAGCACATAAAATGACGCGTCCTAGACCTAAAAACATCTTTCCCTCCATTTATTGAGCCAAGGAAAGTGTGGCCCCTGTTCAAATCCGGTCAGTTTCCAGCGGATTCGACGGGACACCGCAGGAAGCGGGAGGGATTCCCAGATGGCTACCGCACATACGACATGTGATAGGTGGTGCGTAGGAGGTATCCTACCGCTGCGCGGAGGTCTCGCGCAATACTAAAATGCGCACCATGTAGCTCCTTCACAAAAAAAAGCCCTTCCGGCACCCCGAAAATGGAAAAACCGTCGCCCGTGGTTCGGATTGGAAATCCGCGACAGGGGCCTTGCTTCCCATCCTAAGGTCCACGCATGTGCCAAATATGGCCTCGTTCCGACAAACTATGTGGTGAAACGGGCCGTTTCCTACTCATTTCCCCTAAAAGCCATAGAACTCCGGACGAGATAGCCCTATTCGTGAAGGGTTTTTCAAGATAATTGCTGTATCCCAATTCCGTCTTTTGAAGTGGTTACTAGGACACATAAAATGACACCACGCGGCTCCGCTCGATTTTTTGGCTCCGTTTACTTTGCCAACTGCGCAAAACGGGGCCGCCGGGACATGCGGTATGGCCGTACCGGGCGCGCGCGTGCACCCGTCCGCCAACGCGCGAAACGGAAAACATTTAGCACATAAAATGACGCGTCCTAGACCTAAAAACATTTTTCCCTCCATTTATTGAGCCAAGGAAAGTGTGGCCCCAGTTCAAATCCGGTCAGTTTCCAGCGGATTCGGCGGGACACCGCAGGAAGCGGGAGGGATTCCCAGATGGCTACCGCGCGCATACGGCATGTGATAGGTGGTGCGTAGGAGGTATCCTACCGCTGCGCGGAGGTCTCGCGCAATACTAAAATGCGCACCATGTAGCTCCTTCACAAAAAAAAGCCCTTCCGGCACCCCAAAAATGGAAAAACCGTCGCCCGTGGTTCGGATTGGAAATCCGCGACAGGGGCCTTGCTTCCCATCCTAAGGTCCACGCACGTGCCAAATATGGCCTCGTTCCGACAAACTATGTGGTGAAACGGGCCGTTTCCTACTCATTTCCCCTAAAAGCCATAGAACTCCAGACGTGATAGCCCTATTCGTGAAGGGTTTTTCAAGATAATTGCCGTATCCCAATTCCGTCTTTTCAAGTGGTTACTCGGACACATAAAATGATGCCACGCGGCTCCGCTCGATTTTTTTGGCTCCGTTTACTTTGCCAACTGCGCAAAACGGGGCCGCCGGGACATGCGGTATGGCCGTACCGGGCGCGCGCGTGCACCCGTCCGCCAACGCGCGAAACGGAAAACATTTAGCACATAAAATGACGCGTCCTAGACCTAAAAACATTTTTCTCTCCATTTATTGAGCCAAGGAAAGTGTGGCCCCAGTTCAAATCCGGTCAGTTTCCAGCGGATTCGGCGGGACACCGCAGGAAGCGGGAGGGGTTCCCAGATGGCTACCGCGCGCATACGGCATGTGATAGGTGGTGCGTAGAAGGTATCCTACCGCTGCGCGGAGGTCTCGCGCAATACTAAAATGCGCACCAATGTAGCTCCTTCACAAAAAAAGCCCTTCCGGCACCCCGAAAATGGAAAAACCGTCGCCCGTGGTTCGGATTGGAAATCCGCGACAGGGGCCTTGCTTCCCATCCTAAGGTCCACGCACGTGCCAAATATGGCCTCGTTCCGACAAACTATGTGGTGAAACGGGCCGTTTCCTACTCATTTCCCCTAAAAGCCATAGAACTCCGGACGTGATAGCCCTATTCGTGAAGGGTTTTTCAAGATAATTGCCGTATCCCAATTCCGTCTTTTGAAGTGGTTACTAGGATACATAACATGATGCCACGCAGCTCCGCTCGATTTTTTGGCTCCGTTTAATTTGCCAACTGCGCAAAACGGGGCCGCCGGGACATGCGGTATGGCCGTACCGGGCGCGCGCGTGCACCCGTCCGCCAACGCGCGAAACGGAAAACTTTTAGCACATAAAATGCCGCGTCCTAGACCTAAAAACATTTTTCCCTCCATTTCTTGAGCCAAGGAAAGTGTGGCCCCAGTTCAAATCCGGTCAGTTTCCAGCGGATTCGGCGGGACACCGCAGGAAGCGGGAGGGATTCCCAGATGGCTACCGCGCGCATACGGCATGTGATAGGTGGTGCGTAGGAGGTATCCTACCGCTGCGCGGAGGTCTCGCGCAATACTAAATTAAAATGCGCACCATGTAGCTCCTTCACAAAAAAACGCGAATCTGTTGTCCCCGCGGTCTACCCCATTGACTCGATCCCAACGGGGGTGGACCATTCTACTTTTTGCTTCATTTGAGTATGTTTATACCATAGGAACATGTAGTGGAAAGTTTTTGGCACATGCAACGTCAAGATTCTCACAGGGTGACGCCATGCGGCAGTTCCCCCCTATACCTCGCCAGAACCTTCCGAAGTGTCGTCTGCGGATTTCCGGGAAGCACCCCATACCCCGGGGGGATTTCGACACTCGGAGTGTAGCGGGATCACGCCAAATGTGAATCTATTGTCCCTGCGCGGTCTAGCCCATTGACTCGATCCCAACGGGGGTGGACCATTCTACTTTTTGCTTCATTTGAGTTTGTTTATACCATAGGAACATGTATTCGAAAGTTTTTGGCACATGCATGCAACGTCAAGATTATTCCCACAGGTGACGCCAGGCGGGCGGGAGTTCCCCCCTATACCTCGCCAGAACCTTTCCGAAGTGTCGTCTGCGCATTTTCGGGAAACACGCCATACCGGAAGGAGGTTCTGGGGTTTCAACTAATTAAAATTTACTTTTTACAAACCAGAAGCAATAGATGCTTCATAAAACAAATAACTAGGTACTTATTAATTACAATAAGGAGGTTCTGGTTTCAAACTAAAAAGTACTTTTTACAAACCAGAATCAATAGATGTTTCATAAACAAACAGACGATAGAAGCAAAGTTTCTTGACAAGCAAATACAAATAATTAACTAGGCATGGATCTTGGAGAAGTCGTCAGTAATTGCCTGGCTTCGTCAGCCACGGATTATCACTCTTCGGGCTCTGCTGATCACTCATCTCCGTCGTCCACGGATCATCACTCTTCTGATCAGCACCGCCAGTCCACGACTTCTTCCTCAGGTTCTGCCAATAATCACTACTCTTCGGCGCATCACTACTCTCCAGCCACTGCTCATCATTCATCTTCGTCCGTTTGCCATGAGGGGGACTTGTCTGCTGGGTGTTGTCGCTGGAAGCTGGTGCCTTCAAGCTTGCTAGTTCAGCCTGCACGCTTGCAAGTTCAGCATTTAACCTTGCTATTTCAGCTGCAGCATTTTTCTTTGCACGTTCAACTTCGATCTCTGCTTTATTGCATTTGCCACACAGACGTCCCCTCAGCTTGTCTTCCTTCTTGCAACCGGGGCAAAACACAAGGTAACGCAGGAAGAACCATATCTTAACGTAGAGCTGGTAGCTCACGTAAGCATCTTTAGCTGCATACTCCAGGTTTAAATCAGACAACGGTCGCTCTTCCCAGTAATCGTGCCTCTCTCGAGGGAATTTGTTCTTCATCTGGCTGTACGACTCGTCGATGATGCTAGTTGCAAGACTAGCCATTTCATCCCTCATTAAATTTCCTCTCTCGTTGATACCTTTGACGTTGACAAATCCCTGGATATCGATCCAGTTATCCCTAGGAATTATAATCTCCTCGTAATATAACTTTATAAAATATGCTCTCTTGTCAATGGTGCAGAACACAGTTCCTTGATTTTGAAGGAATGAGCGCAGCGCCGGACATTGCCCGTTGGTCCTGAAAGCAAAAATTTAGTACCTGCGAGATCAACACTTAAATAAAATTTGGGACTACGAAGCTAGTTTA
The DNA here is from genome assembly GCF_019359855.2 of Lolium perenne. Classification (NCBI taxonomy): domain Eukaryota; kingdom Viridiplantae; phylum Streptophyta; class Magnoliopsida; order Poales; family Poaceae; genus Lolium; species Lolium perenne. Next base: position 123,517,111 of record NC_067245.2, on the reverse strand, counting down.
TATGCAATCTCATAGCTTGAATATAAAATTTGAAACTACATAAGTTTAGTAAGTTCATGATCAACAGTCTGAAAATTATCTAGTCATAATTCATTTGGTACTAATAGAATGCATGAACAACACTTTTAGGAAATGTGTAAGTGCAATTGTTTAGTCATTGAAATTTCATTTTGCATCATATAATTTTGAAACTAACAAAATTCTATTAAATGCAAGATCAAGACTCCGGAAATTTGCTTGTGATAATTAATTTGGTATAATGAAATCCAGTACATGCTAGATGAGCATATGGATAGATTCAATTTGATGCAAAAATTTAGTACTTGCGAGATCAACACTTGAATAAAATTTGGGAATACGAATGTTTAGTCTATGCAATCTCATAACTTGAATAAAATTGACATAAGTTTAGTAAGTGCATGATCAAGAGTCTGAAAATTATCTAGTCACAATCCATTTGGTACTAAAAGAATGCATGACCAACACTTTTATGAAATGTGTAAGTGCAAATTTTTTAGTCATTGAAATATCATTTTGCATCATATAATTTTGAAACTAACAAAAGTCTATTAAATGCAAGATCAGGACTCCGGAAATTTGCTTTGTGATAATTAATTTGGTATAATGAAATCCAGTACATGCTAGATGAGCATATGGATAGATTCAATCTGCAAGATCAGGACACCATGCTTTGTGGCTTTTGTTACACAAAACACAGAAACAAAACTAGTTTTGCAGCTAGCACGGTTTGTAGTTTAATTTGTTGCACCTAGCCCAAATGAACCAATTTGTAACTTGCTGTTGCACGAATTCCCAGTTAGAAAACACAGAAATATGACTCGGTCTGAAACTAAATTCACAATTCAACATCATATAGCTAAGTACACGGTTCATTAACACAAGAATTATGGATAATCCCCTCTCCACAATTTCTTTCAATAAAATGCACAATCCCATATTCTTGAAACTGCCTTGCGAATTATGGTGCATGTGAGTTGCAATTTTCTCTCAAACAGAGAAACCAGAGCACTCGAGATTAACTAAAACAGATCAAGATTAACTAAAACAGAGCACTCGAGGGTGACTTGGTTCATCATGCACTAGCGATTAACTAAAATCTGAGCAAGATTAACTAAATCAGAGCAAGATTAAGTAAATCAGAGCAAGATTAAGGTCTACAAACCAGGAAAGTGGCAGACGAGGACGTGGTTCCTCATGGACAGTTGAACGACGGCGAGGTAGTTGTCTTCTTCGTGCTTGGGGTCCTCCCGAGTGTACTCGAGATCCAATCCTACAAATTTGTTCTCTTCTTCTTCCGCATACCACTGCGCGTACATCTTCAGGTACTTGCTCATCGTCTCCTTCTCGTTTGTGTAGACAACATCGATCTCCTTCCCGCCATGGACGGTGAAGGTCCTGATCTGAGTAATGGGCTACATGGCTGAAGGCGGAGGAGGCAGAAGCGGTTGCGGAACAGAGGAAGAGGAAGAAGAAGCAGCGTCCATGGCGTGGAGGAGGCAGAAGCGGCGGAGGAGGCAGAAGCGGCGAGGCAGAAGCGTCTTGGCGCGGAGGAGGGTTTTTCGTCTAGTGGGAGTGGAACCGGCAAGAAGTGGAGTGGAACCGTCAAGAAGCGGAGAGGCGGAGGAGGGAATTTCTGATTTATTATAATTAGTAAAAACAGAGAATGAGGGTTCCATTTTACCTGCTGGCCCCTAATCCACATAAAATTACCGGAAATGGCCCAACCCAGTGGTATCTACTGCTAGATGGCCCCACACGTCAGTGGGTGCCATTTTGCCCCACCCACCCCAAAATGTCCTATACCAAAAGCAACTTTCTCCCCTGTCTCACTCTCTCTCTCCCAACCCAGCCGCCACTGCCGCCTCTTCCTCTCCCAACTCCGTCGGCCGAAGCTCCGTCAAGCAGCATCGCCTCCGTCGGTCGAAGCTCCACTGCCTCCGTCTGCCGAAGCTCAGGTTAATTTGGGGGATGAGCGGAGGATTTTCTAGGGTTTGCCGTACTTAATCTCGGGGGATTTTAATTGGGGTTTTTTTTGTCCGAGCGGCGATTTTCCTAGGGTTTGATCGATTCAAAGTAGATTCTAGTGCTAGAGTAGATTTTCCTGGTTTAGATTGATTCAAAACATGTGCTAGTGCTGCTAGTGCGAATGTCAATCTGAACCTAAACATCCCAACTTAGTTTTGGTCTCAAATTGTTCATAGTTCTCAAATTGTTCACTGCTTGTTATTAGGTCGACACCATGGACCCCTATGACTATGAAGTTGCCATTTTGGTCCCATCCAAGAAGGCCGTTGAGACCATCGACATCAGCTCATCCTCCGAAGGTGACGATGGTGCTCTAGATAGGGTTCACGTTAAGCAAGAGGAAGCTGATGATGCTGCAGCAATGGATTGTGCAGCTGAGCATGAGGAAGTTGCTCCTCCTCCTCCTGCTGATGTCCATCTGACTCGTCGAGGTAAAAAATATATATAGTAGTTATAGATGCATGATATAGGTCAAATGCTTAATTAGTGTCGGTTTGGCATAATAGCTAGTCAATTTGTAGCATTGAAGGAATACTTCAGTTTCTATAAATACTGTTGGTTTGATATACTTCAATTTTAGGAAAACTTTAAACTAGGCCTTATTCCCTGGTTTCCTTATATATGTAGGTCCCAGGATAGAGGAAGGTGAGGAATGGGATGACTTTTGCATGTATCCCAATCTAGTGGAAATGAATCCTACACAAGTTGATACCCTGAGATATCTTGTTGACCAAAAGCGCCCCGCAATTCCTTTTTATGTGTGCACTATAAAGAGTGCAAGTACCGTGGAAGGCTGTTCCAGAATGGTAAATATAATTACTCCATCTCGATCAAGGATGTTTTTGCATCTTTATATGTTGACAATTACTTCATCTGAACGAAGTTTTGCATCTTATAATCTGCAGTACTTCAACCAGAAGTTTACCAAGAAGTACATCTCGACGAATATGCAGCTTCCAGATAATGACTTTCTTGTCTCTTACAGTGAGAGACATGGTGTGAAAGTGAGGATTTTCCAGGGCAAAGGGAAGTTTGACGGTGCAGTGATCACAACAAACTGGAGTGCTGCGGTGCGGAAGAGCAAGATGAAGGCAAATGATATCTTTGTGTTTTGGTTCCGCATTCGCGCCCGGGGCGGTCTCAAGTTGTATGTCAGGAAGCTCGAGAAATGAGCTAGCTGGCTGAACCTCTCTAATTAAGCTAGTAGTACTATATATATGTGTGTATGAGCTCAAGTAATATGAGCGTTGAACCTCTTAATTATCGATCTGGTACTATCTAATGGCCTGTTGGTCTATGTAATGTGCTAGAGTAAATGAGCGTTGAACCTCCTCGGTAGTATCTGGAATTAACGTGTCCTTTTGGTACTATGTTATTGAGCTCAAGGCTGGCACTATATATGTGTAATATAATGTGCTTTTGGTGGTCTATATATGCTGGAGTATATATAGATATATATAGCTTGCTAGCCATAATTAATTATTAGTCATATATTAGCCTGTTGCTTAGCTAATGCTCCTGTACAAATTAACTGTTGTCCTAAATCAGTATCCCCTCTGATAGATTATGTAACAAGATCATATCCATAACTTAAAAAATTAGAAGTTGCCTTAGTTCCACTATGTAAAAGATAAAGGATGGTAAGCTGACAAGATCTCTCCAATAGCTCCACTGGTTAACTGGCACGTTGACATATCTAGAGGTGCTGGGTTCGACTCCCAGCCCTCACTCTTTTTGATTTTTTTTGGTGCCCAGGAGAAGCCCAAATATCCCTTCTGAATCCAACTCCCTCCTATAACCTAGCAAAATTTGAATCTCCGACGACGACGAGCGGCGGCGGCGGTGGCGGCCCCGTCCCTCTCCGACGATGAGCCCCGTCCCTCTCCGACGACGAGCCCCGGCCCTCTCCGACGACGAGCCCCTTCGCATCTCCCGGTCTGCACCCCTCTCATCTCTCCCCTCTCGATCTGTTCTTCTTCGTCAGTTCACAATATCGAATCTCTGTGATCCAATATGTGCTGTTACTAGGACTAAAGTACCGAGTCCGAGGTGACGGCGGTGGTGGGTGTGCCGGCGCTGCGTCCGAGCAAGGGATCTGCTGTCCATCTGCCTCGCCGACGACGAGCCCCTCGCCCTCTCCAGGACGAGCCCCTCCGCATCTCCCGGTCTGCACCCCTCTCATCTCTCCCCTCTCGATCTGTTCTTCTTCATCAGTTCACAAAATCGAATTGAACTGCTGTGCATTGCTTGAAATTGGAACCGCCGTGCGCTTAGGTGTGTGCTAATTGCATCATTTTGTTCTTCCGCAGATGGACAGACGCTGGATTACAACAAGAATTAGAAGGCTTTCCCCTGAACACACAAAGGGAGTGGCAGAGTTTATGCAGTTTGTTCGCTTGAATGCTGCCATTGATGATCAGGTGCTGTGCCCATGTCGTAGCTGTCTCAACCGGTGCACAAAACCTCTAGATGTAGTAGAGTCTCATTTGCTTCTTTTTGGGATGGCAAGCACTTATGACTGATGGGTCTTCCATGGAGAACCATTACATCCTGTACCTGAAGCTGGACATGGAGGACAAGGAGGTGCACCTGAAGCCGGACATGGACATGGAGGTGAACCTGAGGCTGGACATGGAGGTGAACCTAAGGCTGGACATGGAGGTGATGCAGGGGCACACCATGTTGGTGGAGGTGATGCAGAGGCACACTATTTTGGTTTGCAAGAGGAAGATGGTTACGAAGATGATAGAATTCCTGATCTGCTTGCTGATTTGTACAAGTCAGAACCGCAAGGTGCTGGAAAGGACACTATATTTGCTGAGTTGATAGAGGAAGCCAAGCGCGCAGCCAGCGATGGGGGTACAATGTCAAGGTTTTCACTCACAGTCAAGTTACTTCAGGCCAAGTCGTACTACCGGATTAGCAACGTTGCATTCAACGCGATACTCCTGATTTTTGCCTTGCAATACCCTAATAGCTCAATACCAAAGTCATAAGAGGAGGCACTTAGCATAGTCGGCAGGTTGGGACATGGTTATGAGAGTATCCATGTGTGCCCGAATAACTGTGTATTGTTCCGGAAGGATTATGCCAAGGAGAATAATTGGCCCAAGTGCAAAGCCTCCAGATGGAAAGATGCTGATGGTAGGAGAAAGATCCCAGAGAAGGTGCTAAGGCACTTCCCATTGATTCCAAGGCTGCAAAGAATGTTTCTTTCAAAGGAGCAATCAAAGGAAGTACAATGGCACAAACTGAAGCGGCAAGACGTGGAGAATGATCTCAGTCATCCAGCAGATGGGGATGCATGGAAGGATTTTGACAATATTCATAAAGACTTTGCCGCTGATGCCAGGAACATAAGGCTTGGACTTGCCACTGATGGTTTTAATCCCTACGGGAATATGAGCAACTCCTACAGCATGTGGCCTGTATTCGTGGTGCCATACAACCTTCCATCGTGGGCATGTATGGATCAATCCAACTTCATGCTTGCATTGCTAATCCCTGGTCCATCCTCTCCGGGAAAAGATTTTGATGTCTTCATGGAGCCTTTGATGGAAGAGCTGCAGGAGCTCTGGAAAGGTGTAAAATCGTATGATGCCAATAGTCCAGACAAGTTTGATCTCCGTGCTGCAATCTTATGGTGTATTCATGATTATCCGGCACTGCACACATTGTCAGGGAGGGCCACAGCTGGTTACCAGGCATGTGTGCATTGTGACAAAGAGAATTGCTCCAAGAAATTAAGGAACAAAATCTGCTTTATTGGGCACCGCCGTTGGCTACCTCGGCACCATCCTTGGAGAAATAGCAAAGAATTCGATGGTGCTTCTGAAAGCCGTGAGAAGCCAGCGGAATTCACTCCAGAAGAGCTGAAGCAACAGCTTGATAGGGTTAGAGATGTGATACCGTGCAAGCTTCAGAAGAAAAGGAAACGTGAGGACGGTCAGTGTTGGAGCCGTAGATCATGTTTGTGGGACTTGCCATACTGGGAAGATCTAAAGCTGAGGCATAATCTCGATGTAATGCACATCGAGAAAAACATCTGTGACAATTTGATTGGTACTTTCATGAACATACAAGGCAAGACCAAAGACACTGTGAATTCAAGGCTTGATTTGGAAGACATGGGCATAAGACGTGACTTGCATTTGCAGCCTGTTTCAGCTGACTCTTTTGAGATGCCACAGGCGTGGTATACAATGAGTAAACAAGAAAAAATTGCTTTTTTGTGAATTCATAAAAGCTGTGAGGTTTCCAGATGGGTACGCGTCTAACATATCCAAGTGTGTTGCTGCTGATAAGTGCAAGCTTCAAGGGCTGAAGACCCATGACTGTCATATATTGCTTCAAAGGATCTTACCGGCTGGCCTTCGAGGAACAATCCATGAAGACATATATGAAGCGGTTCTTGAGCTTGGAAATTTCTTCGAGAGCTGTCTTTGCAAAACAACGAAGAGAGACGTTCTGGACAGACTTGAAAAGGAAATCGTAGTTATTCTTTGCAAACTTGAGAAAATCTTCCCCCCATCTTTCTTCGACGTGATGGTGCATTTGGCCATCCATTTACCAAAAGAGGCAAGGCTTAGAGGCCCAGTGCATTACGGTTGGATGTACCCAGTCGAAAGAAGGTTGCTAACATTGAAGCGTTATGTCCGGAACAATGCCAGGCCGGAGGGATCGATTGCCGAAGCATATATTGTTGATGAGTGCCTGACATTTTGCTCGAGATACTTCGACGATGTTGAAACAAGATTCAACCGTCCAAGCAGAAATCCGGAGCGGGATGATTCACATATTGGTGATGTGTCTGTTTTCAAACACGGTGTGAATTTTATTGGAGCCTCTCAATATGTGTTTGCAGGTGAGGACTATGACAACATGGTGTGGTATGTGCTCCGAAGTTGCCCTGAGGTTGATCCATACATCGAGTACGTTTCTCTTCATCCCCATATGTAGATAGGTTATTGCAGCCTCTCCAAATAATAATTAGGATCTATTTTCTGTTGCCATTCCAGCCTGTGCAAACAAGAGTTGAACCAACAAGGTGGTCAGATTGATAGATGGCTTGCCAAGAACTTTGCTAGATGGTTTCAGACTCATGTGAGATCTTTAGCTGGTTTATTTCTGAAGATTGGAAAAGTTCATGATATAATTTTGCTGTGTGTGTTACTCACCCCGTGGTTGATTTTTTGCAGATTGGAAAAATGCGAAATGATGTCTGTCCTGATCTCTATGCTTTGGCGTGCAAACCAGATTTTAGAGTGAGACTATATTCGGCATGTGTTGTTGATAGTGTTCGGTACCATACTGTTGACCGCGGGAAGAACAGGAAGACACAAAATAGTGGAATCGTTTCTGAGGGAGATCATGATGGCAACAGCATTGACTTCTTTGGTCAGCTCAAATCCATCATCAGATTGCAATACAACTCCAGCAGTGGCGTCCATCGGTCAGTTGTCCTCTTCCGGTGTGACTGGTTTGACCTTGGTGGTAGGAAACCCGGGCTCGACGATGATGGACACTTCAAGAGTGTTAACACAGAAAAGTTTTGGTACAAGACTGATCCTTTCCTTCTGACATCACAAGCAAGCAAGGTCTTTTATGTGCCAGACACCAAGTTGAAAGGAAAATGGCAAGTTGTGCAGAAATTTCACCATAGACATCTATGGAGTGTAAAAGAAAATGAACAGGGACCCGGTGTTGCTGTACTATCATATCAAGATGAAGATTCCAGTCAAGTTCCTGTGCAAGAAAAAGAAGGCCTTTGCACGGAGTAGGACGAGAAGTGACCAGGAACGTGTGCTACTTGAAAAAGTCATTGTGGACAAACTGAAGAAACATAGCAAAGAGGTTGTGCCCGAAGAAATCGAGGAGGTTGATCAGACAATGTACCAATATTGCAGCGATGAGGATGATGATGATGATGATGGAGGAAATAGGACTAGGAAGTGTCCATTTTCCGAAGAAGATGAATAGCAGTTTGAATCTGTAGTTTGTGTAATGGATGAATAGCATGCCAGCTTGTGTAATGGATGAATCTGTAGTTTGAATCTGTAGTTTGTGTAATGGATGAATCTGTAGGAATTTATGTTGAACATGCCAGCTTTGTTTTTCCCATAATTTATGTTGAATATGTCAGCTTTTTGTTCCCAGAATTTGTGCCCAATTTTTTGGGGACTCCATGCCCAATTTTTAGGGGAATCCATGCCCAATTTTTTCAATACATGGCTGACGCCGGCGACCATATATGGGCGGCGCCGCCGTGCATGGCTAACACCGGCGACCATATATGGGTGGCGCCGCCGTGCAAAAGTAGCTACTACACATTTTCAACAGAACTCATTTTCAACAGAACACATTTTCAACTGAACAGAATTGCACACATACATAGACATGGTTCAAATTCAGGAACTAAACATTGTGGCACGAACAGACAAATGGTTGGAATTACAACACAATAACTCTAGCATATACTCTAGCTTCTTCTCCTCCTGACCAACAGATCACTGAATTCACCCTAATTTCAGTTCCTACACATCACCCAGGTACAACAGATGACAAAAGCTACATATAGCACCCAAACCATGAAGCCTCCCATTTTCTTTGGTTCAGGGTTGCTCTGTTTCCTTGCAGCAAGCAGAAACTTTTCTTCCTGGAGCCTCTGAATTTCTACCTGGAGCCTCTCAATTTCTTCATCTCGATCCCAAATAGCATCACGCAGATCACGAACTAACTCTTTGTGACGTGCATCCAGCGGATCATCAATCCACTTAAACACTTTACACCCTATTCCACCAGCAATCTGACAGATGAAGAACAAAAGAGGATAAGTAAGCCATAGTAGAAAAGAAAATTCAGAAGACGGCGGGCTCCAGGAAATTTAGAATGGGGGCGGGGGGGCGTGCTCGAAGACTAACCGAGCGAATTTTGCAGTTCCGGTATCTTCTCCCAGGATTCGGATCACTCCAAGAAATCCATTGCGGCATCTTCTCGCCACAGTCACAGACGTCGGCGGGCTCATAATCGAATGGCCGCTGCCGATACGGGATAGGCGTGCCCGGCCGCCGGCGGCGACGCGACTACGCTCCTGACCTAGAAGAACTGCCCGAGCAGGCTGGGAACTGCGCCGCCATGCAAGATGCACCTGGTCGGAGTGATTTTGGTCGGAGGAGGAACCCTAGCTAGATGCACCTGGTCGGAGGGATTTTGGTCGAGGTGGAGGGATTTTGAAGACAACTGATTAGTCTATCATGTCTATATACATGGACAACCATACTTGTGTCAACAACACTATTGTAGCAAAGCGGTAAGGAGTGGTAGTGCGGCAGCGCCAGGTCGAGGGTTCGAGTCCCCGCAAGCGCATTTTTTGCCAGTTATTTCCATCGGGAGCCACTCCAACCCCGGATGGGCCGTCGGGCCAGCAATTCAACCACCGGATGGGCCGTCGTGGGGTAGGCCAGCAGCCAGCAACCTAGTAGAGGACAGCCCAAAAGAGGAGGATATCACGAGCAGCCCATTAAAATGGTGGACGGCACAGAGAAAAAAAATAACAAGACGCCTTTGTCCCACAAGTATCAGTTGGTCCTACACAGAGAAAAAAAATAACAAGATGGCCAGTTGCTTCTAGTGACACGTGTGAGGCGCGTGGGACCCAAAAAGGGACACATAGGCAAAATGGATGACATGGCAGCCAAACACATACCATTGTATTGAGCCAAATGGCAATGACGTTATTGATTTGTCGCAATCGGCATTGGTAAAACGTCGTAGGCCACTTAATTTTGGTAATGACGTTTTGACCTAAATTGCCAATGATGTTTTTGCCCAATAACATCACGATTTTCTAGGGTTTTGCCCCCCCGTAGTGGCCAAGGACGGTCAAAGGTAGGAACGTCATAAATCTATGACATTTTGATTTCCAGTCATAAAAAAACGTCATATTATGGCAGATTTCTTGTAGTGATGTTGACAGAAACGTACCCATGTGGAAGAAGAAGTCTATATTTTGGGAGCTACCCTACTGGAAATTCCTAGAGGTTCACTCTGCAATCGACGTGATGCACGTGACGAAAAATCTTTGCGTGAACCTGCTAAACTTCTTGGGTGTGTATGGTAAGACAAAAGATACACCGGATGCACGGCAGGACCAGCAAAGTATCCACGAAGGAAACAACCTGAATCCAGAGAAGTATCAAGGTCCTGCCAGCTACGCTCTTACCAAAGAAGAGAAGGAGATCTTTTTTGAAGTCCTGAGTAGCATCAAGGTCCCGTCTGGCTTCTCGTCGAATATAAAGGGAATAATAAACATGTCAGAGAAAAAGTTTCAAAACCTAAAGTCTCATGACTGCCACGTGATTATGATACAATTACTTTCGGTTGCATTGAGGGGGCTTCTGCCGGAAAATGTTCGAGTACCCATTGTGAAGCTATGTGCGTTCCTCAATGCAATTTCTCAGAAGGTGATCAATCCACTTACTCTACAAAATTTACAGAAGGATGTGGTGCAATGTCTAGTCAGCTTCGAGTTGGTGTTCCCACCATCCTTCTTCAATATTATGACACATCTCCTAGTTCACCTGGTCGAAGAGATTGGCGTTCTCGGTCCTGTATTTCTACACAACATGTTCCCCTTTGAGAGATTCATGGGAGTCTTAAAGAAGTACGTTCAAAACCGTGCTAGGCCAGAAGGAAGCATCTCCAAGTGCTATGGAACAGAGGAGGTCATTGAGTTTTGTGTTGACTTTATTCCTGACCTTAAGCCGATCGGTGTTCCTGAATCGGGATATGAGGGGAGACTGTGTGGAAAAGGCACGCTAAGAAAGAAAGCAACAACGTGTATGGACGGACATTCTTTCACTCAAGCACACTACAAAGTTCTACATAATTCCATCTTGGTGGCTCCGTACAAAGAGGAACACAAGGATATCTTACGCTCTAAATACCCGGAGCAACGTGAAGATTGGATTGATGGAGAACACATGAAGACTTTCGGCGGTTGGTTGCAAACACATCTCATGAATGTCACTGATGACGAGCAGCTATACTTGTTGGCCAAGCAACCATCTTCGACTATATAGACTTTTCAAGGGTACGAGATTAATGGGAATACATTTTACACGTTCGCCCAAGATAAAAAGAGCACCAACCAAAACAGTGGTGTCCGCTTTGATGCAGCAGATGACAATGGGAAGAAGGTCACATATTATGGATACATAGAGGAGATATGGGAACTTGACTATGGACCTAATTTCAAAGTCCCTTTGTTCCGGTGCAAATGGTTCAACCTGAAAGTTGGGGTACAGGTAGACCCGCAGTACGGAATGACTACAGTGGATCTCAAGAATCTAGGGTACGACACCGAACCATTCGTCCTAGCCAGTGAAGTGGCTCAGGTTTTTTTTATGTGAAGGACATGTCTAGCAAACTGAAAAAAAAGAAAAGAAAGGCAAGAGGACACATCATATGATGAGCCAAAGCGGCACATAGTTCTTTCAGGAAAAAGAAACATCATGGGAGTAGAGGACAAGACAGACATGTCAGAAGATTATAATAAGTTTGATGATATTCCACCCTTCAAGGTAAAAACTGACCCAAGCATCATCTTAAATAATGAAGATTGTCCATGGTTGCATCGCAATCAGAAGACAGGGAAACACACGAAGAAAACTCAGAAGACTAGCTAGATAGGGATCATAACTTGTGTATCTCAATATGGAAATCACTTTTGTGTAATGATGTTACTGTATGTAAGATATTAACAATGGAGATGGAGTCTTTCACGGGCTTGCAGGGAAATTTTTCCGAGGCGCAGCTTCCGAAGATGTCGTATGGCGTGTGCACCAACGACATCTTCGAGAAGCTGCGCAACGGGAGATTTCCCAACCCTTTCCCCATTACTGTTAGAGTAGATGGAGTCTTTCACGGGCTTGCAGGGAAAGTTTTCCGAGGCGCAGCTTCCAAAGATGTCGTAGGGTGTGTGCACCAATGACATCTTCGAGAAGCTGCGCCACGGGAGATTTACCAACCCTTTCCCCATTACTGTTAGAGTAGATGGAGTCTTTCACGGGCTTGCGGGGAAATTTTTCCGAGGCGCAGCTTCCGAAGATATCGTAGGGCGTGTGCACCAATGACATCTTCGAGAAGCTGCGCCACAGGAGATTTCCCAACCCTTTCCCCATTACTGTTAGAGTAGATGGAGTCTTTCATGGGCTTGCAGGGAAATTTTTCCGAGGCGCAGCTTCCAAAGATGCCGTTGGGCGTGTACAACAACGACATCTTCGAGAAGCTGCGCCACGGGAGATTTCCCAACCCTTTCCTCCATCCATGGGGATGAAACTCTCCCTACCTGCTTGTTGATCTGCTTGCCAAGGCGTATTGGTGTTCCTTTTATAGGCACGGCGCCGCTTCTGCTTTGTCTTGTTCCTCCGACAGGGCATCGTGCGCTACATGCTTTATCTCATTGAGCAGGGCGTCCTTATCCCGCCGACATCTTTAGTACCGGTTTCACCCACCAGCCGGTACTAAAGGTCCCCCACGCGTCCTTATCGCACCGACAGTTTTGTTACATGACAGAAAAACCACCTTTAGTACTGGTTGTACCCACCAGCCGGTACGAAAGGTTACCCACGCGTCCTTATCCCACCGACAGTTTTGTTACATGACAAAAAACCACCTTTAGTACCGGTTGCACCCACCAGCCGGTACTAAAGGTTACCCACGCGTCCTTATCCCACCGACAGTTTTGTTACATGACAGAAAAACCACATTTAGTACCGGTTGCACCCACCAGCCGGTACTAAAGTTTAGGGTTAGGGTTAGGGTTAAGTTTCCCGCACCATTGCGTTCCCGCCTATTTTCTTCCCACGCTTTCCACCGGTTCCTGCCTCTGTCTTCCCGCCTCCGTCATCCCGCCATTTTTTCACTATATATATGTAGGCTTGGCCTCCATTTACATATCACATATAGACTCATATCTGCAAACCTCATCATTCGTATATCTAACCCCCCGGGAGGCGGAGGCGCTTTGCACCTCGAACTACCCTGCCCGCCGGGCTACCGCGTCCGGACCGGCTGGTTGCTGAGCGTCGGAGGCGTACCGGTCCCGCCTGTCCCTCTAGGTGTGGCGCGCGAGATGGCCATCACGAACCACTACTACTTCGAGCTCACGCCAGAGCAGCGGAGGAATCCCCAGTGGCATCCCGACTACAGCCCGACTTGGGAAAGCTTCTTCATCAATTGGCGTGAGAGTGCGCTTGCCAGGCACGAGGAGGATGGCCTGCCTCGTTCGAACTTCAACGAGGCCGGCCGTCGGCTGTGGTGGCGCGGCCGGACTCTCCAGGGCGTCATGGCCTACCGTGGCCCCCGCCTGCGCTACCCTCAGTCCCATCCCACGCGTGCTCACCCACCGAGGTTCAACTACCGCGACCCCGATGCCAGCGACGATGATGACGACGACTACGACGACTACAATGGCAACTACTTGATGTCTACGCACGCTTCTATTCCTGTAGACAGTGTTGGGCCTCCAAGAGCAGAGGTTTGTAGAAAGCAGCAAGTTTCCCTTAAATGAATCACCCAAGGTTTATCGAACTCAGGGAGGTAGAGGTCAAAGATATTCCTCTCAAGCAATCCTGCAATTAAGATACAAGAAGTCTCTTGTGTCCCCAACACACCTAATACACTTGTCAGATGTATAGGTGCACTAGTTCGGCGAAGAGATATTAAAATGCAGGTGGTATAGATGGTGGTAAACGGTAATTGCGATCTGAAATAAATATTGCAGGAAATAATGATGCAGTAAAACAGTAAATAAGCGATGTTTGCAGTATTTGGAAACAAGGCCTAGGGATCATACTTTCACTAGTGGCCACTCTCAACATTGCAATCATAATTGAATATAAATATAAGCACTTCATCATACTACTTTGAAAATACTCTCTTGTTGGATAAAGAACTCAAATTCATTGGGCAAGTGTGCAAAAGCACACCTCAAAGGCGTATTCCCAAGTACTAATAAACACCCCACACTGTCGTCGTGAGCATTCATAGGAGGTACTAACACACCACAATTCATAAGGGAGTTACACACGGCGCACACACTGTACCGTTACACCGAGGTCTCAGTAACCCCAAAGTTCACATAATAAAACACTTGAGTAGCATATGACATCTAGATTGTAAAGCCTATGATCACATAATTGAATAAATAAATGCTACTCTCAAACACTCTCTTGTTGGATAACAAACACCATTCATTGTGTAGGGCTACAAAAGCTCCCTCAAGCCAGAGTAAACAAGCTCCACAACGTCATAAAGGAATCACACACGATGCGCACACTGTCACCATCACACCGTGGAGAGTAACTCCGGAGTTCATATTAAAGTAACCTCTAGAGTGCATAATAGACAAGAGTAACATCTACATATTCATAAAGATCACACCATGGGAGAGAGAGATGAACCACACAGCTACCGATAGAGCCCTCAGCCTCGGGGGAGAACTACTCCCTCCTCATCATGGGAGACAGCAACGGCGATGAAGATGTATTCCGGGGGCACTTCCCCGTCCCGGCGGCGTGCCGGAACAGAGACTTCTGTCCCCCGAACTTGGCTTCGCGATGGCGGCCGCTACGGAACTCTTCGTGGAATATGACTTGACGATTTAGGGTTTTCGCATCTGGGAGAATATATAGGCGAAGGGGCGGCGTCGGAGGAGCCAGGGGGCTCCCTCCCCACATCTGGGCGTGGCCAGGGGCCCAGTCACGCCGCCCTATGGGGTGGCCCCCCTGCTGGCCATCTCCGACTCTTGTTCGATGTTCTGGAACCCTCCGTGGAAAATAGGGTCGTGGTCTTTTGTTTCGTCCAATTCCGAGAATATTTCCTGTGTAGGATTTCTGAAACCAAAAACAGTAGAAAACAGAAAATGGCGCTTCGGCATCTTGTTAATAGGTTAGTCCCGGAAAATGCATAAAAATGATATAAAGTATGAACAAAACATGTAGGTATTGTCATAAAACTAGCATGGAACATCAGAAATTATAGATACGTTGGAGACGTATCACTACTATAAGGCTTGGCACGAGTATGACTGAATGACTCCAACAGTCGAATCTGGACATGTATCTTAATTTTCAGTTAAGCTATGTACTTTTAATTCGAGTTCAATCGTAATAAAATTTTAATTCGACAAACAGAAAAGATATAGAAAAGAAACAGAAAAATAAGAAATAGAAAAGAAAAGGAACATAAAAGAAAAAGAAAAAGAAAAGAAAAAGAAACAACAAATAAGAAATAGAGAATAAGAATAGAAAATAAGAAATAGAAAAGAAAAGAAAAAAAGAGAAATAGAAAATAAGAAATATAAAATAATATATAGAAAAGAAAAGAAACATACAAGAAAAGAAGAAAGAAAAGAAACAAAAACAGAAAAGAAAAAAGAAACAGAAAAGAAAAAAGAAATAGAAAAGAAACAGCAAAAGAAAAGAAAACAGCAAAAGAAAAAAGAAAATAAAAAATACCTTTGGTACCGGTTGGTACCAAAGGTCCGTCGACTGGTTCACTTAGGCGCGCGAGGCCAAATCTGTGCCAACAAACGAACAGAGCGTCGCCGTCGCCCGCGCGCCCACGTCGTCCCGTCGCCGTCGCCCACAGCTCCACGTGCCGTCGCCGTCGCTGTTGCCCGCAGCGCCACGCCACCGTAGCCCGCAGCAGCAGCATCGCCGTCGCCGCGTCGCCCGCCGCTCCAACCTCTCCGCGCGCCGGCGTCCACGAGGTGAGCTCCTCTCCCTCCCCCTTGTCGGCCCTCCGGCAGCGCCCCCCACCGCTGCGGCCACCGCCTCCCTCGCCTCGCCTCCCTGGCTGCCGCGCGCCTCGCCGGGAGGAGCCCGCGCGCGCGTCGACCGCCGGCATGGCGCTGGCTGGCGCCCTCCCCTCGCGCACCCGCCACCCGTTCGACGAAATGAAAACACTACAAGGGAAAGGCCTATTGCCGGCGCACCAAATAGGCTTATTGCCGGCGCACCTAAGCCTGCCGGTGCGAACGGGCTGGTGATAACAACTCATTGCCGGCGCGCCTGGATGTTCGCCGGCGGTAAGGCAGCTACTGCCGGCGCACAGGCCCTGATTCGCCGGCAACTACCATATTCCACCGGCGCACTTGTTGCTGCGCCGGCAGTAGGGATGCCAAAGATCGGCGCGCGTGCTTTGTGCGCCGGCAGTAGGTAATGTAGGTTCCCCGGCGTAGTGATCGAAAATACAATTTTATAGCCTTTTTCCAGCTTATTACAATGCATATTTGCAAATTTATACAACAGTTCATATTTGTACAGCAGCACATGCAATATGAGAAGCACATAGAGAGTCAAGTATCATTTCCGTATCAATACACAAATACACAAGTCTCGTTCCGGAATGTTGATTCATACAACACATGTGCATATGCAACACCGAAGGACGAAGTTTCACAAAGTTAGAAGTCTCGGTACATAGTCGTCGCAAGTGTCGTTATACACCTCACATAACCTAAACTACAATCACATAGAACATGACCAACATGGTCACGATGACCATCATCACGAAGGCCATGGTCTTCATCCGGTTCCTCCTCATGTCCCTCATCTCTCCCGCTAGATAACGGGCGTATCTTCCTTCCGCCTCCACCCTAGTAGGGTATCCCTTGTAGTTGTTGCCGCTGAAACGGTGCACCTGACCCCGACAGTCCTCCCAGTCGTCGTAGACTCCAGGAACCCTCCCCTTGTACACGACATATGTCGTCGGCATCTCCATGCACAAGACAAGTAAAACGTTAGTACCAATGCAATGAACAAGTGCCAACTCAAATAAGAGACAAGTAGTATGAACTAAATAGCATGTGCCTCATACTTTGTTGGTCGAAATAAATAATAACATACAGGGATGGGGTCAGCGAGGCTAGGTAGGATGCACAATAGATTGATATTTGTGGCCATCACACCAAGCCTCACTGGCCCCACCCTGGAGTGTACAAGTGACCAAACATTTTAATCATCGGCCAATGCAATTAAGAAGTGCGAACTCAAATAAAAGACAAGTAGTACAAATTAAATAGCGTGCCTCATACTTTGTCGGTCGAAACACATATTAACATCCAGGGATGGAGTCAGTGAGGCTAGGTAGGATGCACAATAGATTGATACTTGTGGCCATCGCACCAAGGCTCACTGGCTCCACCCCCGAGTGTACGAGTGACCGAACATTCTAATCATCGGCGAACTCCAAATACGAGGCAAGTAGGGGTCGAGTAAGTGCAAATAATTATTAAGGTATCTACGCCATAATCTTGAAATATATAGCAAAGTAAATGAAACTATAGACACATGTTCACATGCACATCCATACAACTAAATAAAAGCAACAAGTCGATTCTATGGGAATATGTAGCAAGTATTACAATACGGAAGTTCAAAGACATATCGTTCAAGCTTTAGCAATAGTGTTCACTACTAGGAAAAGCCTTATAGCAGCACACCTTACCACCGGCGAGTATGGATAGAAGATGCCGGCGGTAATGCCTTACAGGGGTGCCTAACTCTACCGCCGGCGAGTTTGAATGGAGGTCGCCGGGGGTGCGTGGGTTACCGCCGGCGAGTAGGGCACGAAGGTGCCGGCGATATGATGGGCTGCGGGGTCCCCGTTGGGCCTGGACTTACCGCCGGCGGTTTGGGCCCAAAGCGCCGGGGGTAGAAGGCTCTACCGCCGGCGAACCCGATTAGACGATGCCGGGGGTAATGAGTCGCAGGGTGGGCCACCCAGCGGCCACCCATCTTGCCCTTACCGCCGGCGGTTTAGCCCCAAAATCGCCGGGGGTAATGCTCCCTACCGCTGGCAACTTCATTCGTAGGCGCCGGCGGTAACCTGGGCCATGCCTTAAGACGACAGCCACCTACCACCACCCTCACACACTCATATGTGATGGCAAATCAACCCAAGCACTTGTTAGCTCATTCCCCCACCCATTTTAGCTATTTCAACCAATAAAATATGATGTATTTGAGCAAATCATGCACTACCTAGCCCCTCTAGCATGATTTGCATAATCTAGATCTAGATCTATCTCCTCCCACCACCTTTTCCACTAGATCTAGCTAGATCTCTCCATTTCTTAGATCTCTAGATCTCTCAAGCATTAAAGTCGACGTGTGGCGTCTCTCGGGTGCTTTTGGACATCGCGTCAACTAGTAGGTACATTAAACTAAATGAGTGGAATGTTCATGTGTTGGCGAAAATTCGCGGTTATATCACTAGTACTAGTGGTGGCAAAAGGCGTGGTTCCATATATGTAAATGCATTGTTTTGCATTTGTTTACGCGTGTAGGAACATTGAGTTGCCAATGTTTTGCCGGAATGTTGATTAACTTCCGTTCCGGCGAATTTTGGAACTCCAGCATGACAATATTTAGCAAAGGTCATGCCGAATTTTTTCCGTGAAAACCGAGACGGCGGTGTAATCAATTATCTTGTCTTGTAGGCGGCGATGGTCATCGCGATGAGGGAAAGCGTCGTGGATAGATACGTGGAACGCGCGACGGCCGACATGTATCGAAAAAAGCGAAAGGATATAATGTGTCCTTGTCGAAGATGCAAGCTAGGATCGTTGTTTGACCCCTTCTCAGGCATAGTGAATCAACACCTGCTCAGGTATAGTTTCATGGAGGGGCATACTCAGTGGATGAGTGATGATGGAGATGATGATATCGATGGTGATGAAGATGGAGGTGATGATGGTGGAGATGATGATAACGAAGGTGATGGAGAGGATGCCCCACACGACAATGGAGAGGAGGTTGAAGAGGATGGCGCACACGTTGATGGTGATCAAGAAGGCCGGGAAGAACATGCGGCCGACGAGGACATGAGTAGAAATACCCCGCTAACCGCGGCCGTGCAGGACCGTCATGTTCAAGAACTTCTTCTCAGCAACACATCGACCGACCCCAAAATCGCTGGTAGACGGAAGGCTAAGCTAGATCAACTCGAGGTAGACTCGAGAACTCCGTTGTACGATGCAGCTCGTGGGACGGAGGAGAGCCGTCTGAGATACGCTCTCGATATTATGGAGATGAAGGCAAAGCACAAATGGACGGACACAAGCGTGGACGAACTCTTCGGATACTTGAAGATCCACTTTCCTAAAGATAACACGTGTGCCGGTAGCCTACAGGAGGCCAAGAAAATCGTGTGCCCTCTCGATTTACCGCACCAGAAATACCACGCATGCATCAGTGACTGCGTAATATATCGGAACGAGCATGCCAATCTCGATACATGCCCACAGTGTGGCGAATCTCGATACAAGAGAGGGACAAGAAAATCTCCTCGAAAAGTTGTGTGGTACTTCCCGCTCACGCCCCGTCTGCAGCGGTACTTCGTGGACCCCAAGGAAGCAAAGCTCATGCGCTGGCACGCGGAAAGAAAGGAGGCGGTGATGCGTGATGTGGAACGGGTTGAAAACCCAGTGCTAACACACCCTTCGGATGCAAGCCAGGTGGAAAACATTAGACGATGAGTATTACGAAGAATTCGGGAAAGAACCAAGGAACATCAGGTTGGGTGCGAGCACCGACGGACTCAATCCGTTTGGGAACCAAAGCAGCAAGCACTGACACCTGGCCCGTGTTTGTATGGATGTACAACCTCCCTCCATGGCTATGCCTGAAGAAGAAGTACATACACATGAGTATGCTAATCCAAGGGCCGACGCAGCCAGGGAGCGATATCAACCTGTATCTGGAGCTATTGAAGGAGGAGCTAGTCAATCTGTGGGAGGAAGGGACAGAAACTTGGGACGCCTACGGACAAGAAACTTTCCGTATGAAAGCCGCACTGTTGACGACGGTGCAGGACTATCTTGGATACGGATATATCGCGTGCCAGGTGTGCCACGGACACAAGGCATGTGTGAGGTGCATGGAAAATACGCCGTTTTTACAGCTGGGTAAGGATCCCGGGTCTTCAAAAACCGTCTACATGAGGCATCGAATGTGGCTTCCCAAGAATGACCCGTGGAGGAAGCGTGGAGACCTGTTCAATGGGAAGGATGAGGTCGAGGGACCTCCACATAGGAGAAGCGGCGAAGAGATAGATACTCTGTTGAAAAACTGGAAAGACTGCCCTCCGGCGGGTAAGATAAAGATCCAGAAGCGGAAGAAAGGAGACAAGAGAAAGAAAAAGGAACCCGGGCCGCTCTTGGGGGTATGGAAAAGGAGGTCCATGTTTTGGGACTTGCCGTACTGGAAGATCCTCGGTACGCCTCATAGCCTTGAAGTCATGCATATCACGAAGAACGTGTGCGAGAGCTTGCTTGGCACTGTGCTCAACATGCCGGAGAGGACCAAAGACGGGTCGAAAGCAAGACACGACCTGATGGCCCTTGATATCAGAAAAGAGCTTCATTTCGCCCAGGTTGACCAGGAAACCGAGGAGGAGGAGACGGATGGTCGCAAACGCAAAAGGGTGGCCAAGCAGCGCGAAACTCCTCGCCCCTCCTGCTTCACTCTAAATCCCGATGAGCTCGAACAATTCTTCAAGTGCCTACTAGAAGTCAAATTTCCCCTAGGCTACGCGGGGCTGATACGCAGATGGCTGGACCCGACAAAAAAAATCTTCAGCGGGATGAAGTCTCATGACTGTCATGTCATGATGACGCAGATACTTCCGGTTGCTATCCGAGGGATAATGGAACCGCACGTTCGTGCGACGCTGACTGACCTGTGTAACGTCTTCGACGTCATCACTCGAAAGTCGATAACCGTCAAGAAACGCGGGAGGCTGCAGGAAGAGATCGTCACCATCCTATGCGAGATGGAGATGTACTTCCCGCCCGCATTCTTTGACATCATGGTCCATCTGCTGGTGCATATAGTGGACAATATCGAGGATCTCGGGCCCGCGTTCCTTCACAACATGATGGCGTTAGAAAGAATGAACGGCTTCATCAAAGGATACGTTCGTAACAGGGCACATCCGGATGGAAGCATCGTCCAGGGCTTTCTCACCGAGGAGTGCATCTCTTTCTGCAAGAATTATTTAAACGAGGACGACCCACGTCCGGTTGGATTGCCCGCCAACAAGCACCTCGGCAGATTCGAGGGAGTAGGCCACAACGCTGGCAGGAGGGAACTCGACGCCGATGAAGATGATAGGAGAACAAACTTTAACAGGGCCCACTTAGTAGCACTACAGCACATGAACGAGGTAGAGCCTTGGGTGGATCAGCACATGAACATGATTAAGAGCAGGGCTGACAAGCCGATGACGGAACAAGAGGTATTTAGAGCGCACAACTCCTCTTTCGCGAGCTGGTTCAAAGACCAGATTGATGCCAATCCCCCAGCAATGGCAAGCGACGTAGACAAAATGATATTGGCCTTGTCTTATGGGCCCGCCCCCAACCTCATGACTTATCAGAAATATGACATCAACGGTTACACATTCTCCACAGAGGAGAGAGACAAAAAAAGCGACTATCAGAACTCGGGCGTGACGATGGAATCGTACACGGGTGAAGAGAAGAAAAGGTACTACGGAAGGATCGAGGAAATCTGGGAGCTCGACTACGTCGGGGAGAAGCTACCGATGTTTCGTGTCAGATGGGCTACGGACGTCACAAAAGAAGATGCGTATGTCACCACCATGCGACTGCCCCCCAAATCCAAGACCAAGAACCCCACCGCGCAAAATGAGCCTTGGGTATTGGCTAAGCACGTCGAGCAATGCTTCTTCATAACTGACCCGTCAAGGCCCAGCCGTGTTGTCGTAAGGAGAGGAAAAAGGGCCCTCGTCGGAATGGATGGAGTTGCCGACGAGCAAGACTTCGACGGCCTCGTCGGAGACCCAATGATGGAAGAACCCGATGAAGACGATAGAACCTACACACTAAGAAGAAGAAGGACGACGCTACCTAGGTCAAGTGTTCCTCCGTACACAAGGAGTCGCGATGATACCGGTGGGGTCACAAGGACCAAGCGGAAGGGACTTTGAAGTCATTTGTGTATTTATAATAATTATCTCTCGAACAACCATTTGTTCTTCTCAAGTGTATCCTAAATTTATGTCTTGGTTTTTTATCGGATCTCGCCGAAAGGACTTTGAAGTCATTCAAGAATTAAAATCATAAATTGATGTCTTGCAATTTAATTATCCTTCAAGTATATCCTAATTAAAAATGACTAGAAACAACAAAAGAGGTCTAGGAAAGGGATAAAAAAATGGGTGGCTTTTTTGCGCCCTGTGGGATTCGAACTCCTGTGCTGCAGCTATGCCCAAGTGAGTGCAACCACTCTGTTACTGATTCGTTTCTGAATCACAATATGGTTTACAGAACAAAGTGTATGGCGCGCCCTGTGAAAAAAAAAAGTTACCCCCGGCGAATTAGACGCTTTCGCCGGTGATAGCTGAACTTGGGCCCACCTGTAAGTGACAGAAACCTTACCGCCGGCGTTTTCACGAATTCGCCGGGGGTAAGTCGACTAGGACTTAGCCAAAAATCCCCCCGCCCCGTCGTCCCCAAATCCCACCTTCGATTTGCCGCCGCTGCCTCCCCCACCGCCGCCTCCTCCGTCGCCGTCGCCTCCCCCACCGCCGCCTCCTCCGTCGCCGTCGCCTCCCCGCCCTCAGGCTGCTGCGGCTCCCCCAACCCTCCCGCCGGCGCCGCCCTCGCTGGCCACCCGCACCGAGCCCGTCTGGTACACCGTCAAGCGCGGCTTCACCCGCCTCGTTAGCAACCTCAAGCTCGTCGTCTTCCCCAAACCAAACCGCGAGGACCCAGGCAAGGCGCTCAGGGACTGGGATCTCTGAGGTCCCTTCTTCATCGTCTTCCTCGGCCTCACACTGTCCTGGTCCGCATCTGTGAAGGAGGTACCTGCTATCCATCGCTTAGAACAAATCTGAGGTTGTAAGGTTTAGCCGTTTAGGTTCTAGTTATGTGAGACAGGCTTAGAACAATCACTCATATAATGCCGCGTCTAGTTAATTTAGATGGGTGAATCATGTGCTTAATTTAGTTAATTTAGATGGGTGAATCATGGGCAATTATTTGGGATGAATGTCCTGCTAAGCCCCATCCTGTACCAGACACAATCGTTGATTTGGCGCGTGGTGTGCCCGTTTAACTGCTTATGGACAGTATCTGATATGGCAACGGCGTATAGTTTTGCAATTTGCATCTGTCTGTCAGATTTGGTGAGGCAATTCCATGTTTTTCCAGTTAGCTTGTAGGCCAGCGTATTTGCCCCCTTTCAGTGCTTACAGTTATGCGTTTTAAAAAATTTGAGTTGTAAAACGGATGAGTTGTAAAACGGGCGACTCCTCTCATAGATAGCCTGGCCTGGACGGATGAGTTGTAAAACGGGCGAGGGTAGTGGTGTGCTGATAGCTTTGGGGCTGGGTTGTGTCACCAGCAAGACACCGCCGTTTCACCAGGGTGGTGGTGAAAGGAACAGAGCCTTGTACATGTCCCTGCTTTTGCTACTACTCAAAATCGTGCCTACCAGCTAAAGAAAAAAAAAATAGAAAAGTGTCTTTGGCTCCCAAGCTCTAGTGATCCCTTCATTTAAATATATATATATATATCATATTTGTAAGTTTCAAATAATTTCAAAAAAAGATATGGACATAGCCAATGATGTAGCCTACAAGCATGCAGAACCACAATATGAAATTCTTAATTGTTGTCTACAAAAAAAAATCGGATGAATTTGGAGATTTTAAAATATACATGCTCGGATCCACGTGTTTGTCATTTTTGTGTAGCTCAAAATACCAACTATTTGAAATTTGTATTCTGCAAGTTTGTGTGATAGATCATTGGCTACATCCAGATTTCTTATTCAAATTTTTTAAAACGCATAACTGTGATAGATCATTGGCTGCAAGCTTGAAAATATTGAATTTGCGTAGTGCTGGCATGTTCTTGATGTTAATAATTACAACTCACTGCCTGGACGCTTAAGCATACTCTATATTAGTGTATCATCCGTGTTATTTGGTTGATATTCACTCCAAAATGAACTATAAGAAGCATTAAAGGGTGAATGATAGCACGTGTGGCCATCTATAATAACAGAAACGATCTTTGCTAGATATTAACCTTGTCAAGCACACTAATTTTTCTCCTAGCTAGCTGGTGGCTACTAACTAGATTTGTGGACTTGAAAAACATTGTCCTTCATGTGTGTAAGTAACATGGTAGCTACTGTAAGTGATTGTGGCGTAGTTCTGAACTTCTGAATTTTTCTAGACATTTATTTTATGATAGTAGCACTTTCTGGAAGCTGTGGCTTGCAGTCAATTTGCTATGTATTCACTTTTTTGCTCCATGCAACAATACAAAATTCACTTGTCTAATATCTGAGGCTCAAATGAACTCAAAATTAAATGTGGAGACTAAGTGTTGAATTTTCTGAATTGCAGGAACCGCCGTAGGAACCGCCGCAGGAACAAGCTACCCGCCTCTCCGACCTCGTCTTCACCGCTCACTCCTCCAGAAGCTCAAGGTAATTAGAATGGGGATGAATGTGAAATGGCATGAGCTGTTTGCAAATGCTGTGAAATGGACCTGTTTGCATATGCTGTGAAATGGCATATAAATGCTGTGAAATGAGCTGAGTGTATCATGTGCAAATGTCTCTGCAGGTACACATTGAGTGCCAATGTTTTGCCGGAATGTCGATTAACTTCCGTTTCGGCAAATTTCTGGCACTCCGGCATGACCTTTTTTAGCAAAGGTCATGCCGAATTTTCGCCGTGGATTACTGTTAAACTCAGTTTACCAAAGACACATGGTACTGGTCCTGTTACAATCTGAAGCTAAAAACTTGCTAAACACAATAGATTATATAGACTTGTTTCTGCTCAGCTAGCTACAGTATATGAATTTCTGAATTTGTCAAGTGATAGTTACAGTATATGAATTTCTGAGTATATTTTTAAAATGAACACTTACAGTAGCTTTTGCACTTACAATAGCTTGTGCACTTACAGAAGGTATAGCTAGCGATGTCGTCTTCTGCAGACCCCAACGAAGACGTTGACGGGTCTTCTCAGCGGAAGTTGGATGAGCACTACAGGCTCATGGTCTCGGATCAGCTGGAGGACCTTCCAGGCAGCGATGACGAGTCCTCAGAGGAGGGGGATGATGAGATGGACAACGATGGTGAGGATGAGAGGGGGGCTGCCGACGAGACCACCGACAGTGGCGTTGCCGGGGGTAGCTCGGATACTACTACCGAGGCCAAGAGGAAACGGAAGCAGCGGCGCCCAAACAGGGTCGGCACCACTCGTGACATAATCACCGCGGTGGACGCCAAGACCGGGATTCCTACTGAGCCCAAGCACGTGGCGAAGGGGTACGGCCTCCAACTGGGAGCAATCCTTCGGGACGTCGTCGACGTCAACGAGACGAAACTCCGAACCAAGAAGAAGCAGCATCTGCAGGCCCAACTCCTTGCGCGGCTGCACGCACGGTATGAGTTCCCTGTGGAATACAGGAACGAGGATACCAAGGATAACATCGTGAACAGACGAGCCCTCTCTAAGTTCTCCAAGAACCTCAGCGGTTATAAAACCATGCTGAGGGGGATGCTTGGTGACAATGAGACTTGGGAAGAGATCCAGCGCTACTTCCCGCGGATGACGCTGGAGCAGTATAATAAATTCTTGGAAAACGAGGAGCTCGAGTACACCAAAAGACAATCGACCTGGGGGAAGGAGCTGGCGGATAAGAACATCGGTCACCACAATCTCGGTTGCCGTGGCTTCGAAGGCAAGCAACCGGTATGGGACAAGGAGGACCAGGCCTACATAAATGCTGGCCTCGAGCCCCCTTTTGCCAAGTACAAAGACCCACTCTTCAGGGCATATCTCAGGTCCCGATACCATCGAGAATTGGCTGGGAAACGTGTCACGAAACCTGATGTGGTGGTGGGAGTTGAGTTGGTCGCCGACGCGAAGGTGATGGCACTAGAGAAAGCAGTGGTAAGCAATTTACCAGCTTATTAATTTGATACTGCTCACCAAGTCCATTACATTCTAAAATTGTTCATGTTACTTCTGGCAGTTGACGGAACAAGCAGCCACCGAATCAGCTGGCTCCTCGTCCCAGACGTCGACGGGCAAAGTCCCGTGGGACACGCCTTTTATCAGGGGTCTGAACACCGTGAAGGCGCGGCCGCTTTTGGAGAAGCCCCACCGTGTCCCCGGCGCCGGAGGAGGTCACAAGCTTGCCGACTATGGCTTGGACGTGCCCGCAAGCACTAAGGAGTCGCGGCAGGCGCAGAAGGACCGGGAGCACGAGGCTCTGCTGAAAAAGGTGGCCGACTTGGAAACAACCATGGAGCAACGCGTCAGTGCCGAGGTTCAGCAACGAGTCAGTGCCGAGGTTCAGCAACGCGTCAGTGCCGAGGTTGCTAGCAAGGTCGATGACGCGGTGGCCACCAGGGTCAATGAAATCATCCCTGATCTTGTGTTGTCGATGAAGAATTACTTCGCCGACGGCCAAAAGGGACCGATGCCGGTTATCAGCCTAGGCGCCAGCAACTCGGACAACCGGCCTCCAACTAGACACGCTCAATGCACACCCAACTTGGTGACTCCACCCGCCGGCAATGTGGGCGCTAGAGAGCATTCGTCGGACCTGGGGGGCCACAGTACTAGCCCCTCAGTCACCTGCACGCCTGGCCTCGGTCCTTCAACGCGAGCCGAGCTCGACGCCCTCACGGTAATTAATTTAGTCTCTCAAGCTCTACAAATTAGTTACTTTGTCGTCGCCCCTCTCTGACCTACACATGTTTTCACAGGAGAACGCGACTCCTTGCACCTTGCTACTGAATGTGGACAACAAGTTGAAGGCTGTAGCGAGCGGCAGTGTCATCCTGCCAACACAGCGGATTTTCCACTGCGTCAGGATGGATGATAGCGTGAGCCGGGTTCGCGTGAACCGGTCGTTACCGGGATGCCAAGACCTCCATCCTCCTTATCAACCCCCGGAAACGGAAACCCCGCTCACTCTCGGGGACCTCAAGAATCACATCCTTCTATGGCCGAAAGCCCTAATTCGGCTGAACACCGCCGCCTCAGGTTCGGAGGCAAGCTATGGCATGGTCACTCCTCAGGATGCGACGGCTGCCCCGAGTCCTCCACCGGCTGGTGGTCCTTTTGGGCCCGATAGCCAGCCCGACAGTCAGCCCGAGAGTCAGCACGGCAACGCGTTGGACATCGATCAAGCTCCAATCGATACGTTCATCGCTGAGATGGAGGGCGACGGGGTTTCTCCTTACAAGCCACCCGCCGATCGTACGCTAAAGAAGAAGTTGTTCCTTTCACAAGAAACTCCCGAGCAGGAAGACCCTACCGCCTTCACCGCTCCACCCCGAGTTGGGCTTACCCCGAGGACACTCCTTGGTGCGACCACGGAGGGTATGAAACAAAACGCCACTCCCAGTTGCAGTAAGAAGAAGGCCAGGAAGCGGAAGAAGTCCGGAGATGTTGCCTCAAGCAAGAAAGTGGTTAATGACAAGTTGCCGACCCCGTGGAGGAAGATGCATCACCTAGGCCAGCCTATGCTGCCGGCACACATTGTCCAGCAGGTGACGCCCGATATGAGGAGCTTGCATGATGCTGTTCTAATGAAGGAGGAACTACTTCTTCGAGATAGAAATCCCTCGTACCCGGTTTTGACGGCCAAGGTGCCCAGTGGCTTTGGCTTTGTCACCACATACCCTGCGGACTTGATGTTCATTCGATATGAAGACATCTTCAGGCTATTGAACATGCAACAGCTCGACCGAAACTTGGTCCGCCTCCTATCGCTCAGCATGGCGCACGATATCGCCATGGAGAACACAGCGGACATCGCTATCATGGACCCCTTCTACATGACTCCAAGCGTCCAGAACGAACAAGCGTTTCTGGCGAAGTACATCAAGGATTTCTTGGTGTTAAACAAGGATAAGAAATGCTTTGCCATACCATATTTCCGCGAGTAAGTATTTGGTTACTAGAGTACCCTCTATTACATTCATTCATGAATTTCCTTCATAGTTGATCGAGTATGATGGTTTATTTCCATTTTGCGCAGATTCAAGTACTGCACCCTCCTCCTCTTTCACCCGTATCATTCACATGTCAGTTATCTCGACTCCGGGCTTGATCCGGACAAGGACTTCACCGACCTTAAGTCTACACTTGATAAAGCCCTCAGCGGCTTCATAGCCGAGGTTGGCATCGACAAAATCAGGCATGAGAAGAAAGTGAAAGGTTGCTATGTGTGCAACCACATAACCAAGTTCCCCTGCCTCAAGCAATCGGCGCATGACAATGGGATGGAGGCCTGGTTTGCCATCCTACAGATGAGGTCGATTGTAAGGTCTCAGAACGATCTCTTGTTGCCATCCAGTCTTCAGCGGATGTTCGTGAACATGGCGGACACCACCGATGAAAACGTGAGAGCCGAGTTCCGTGCCATCCAGCGGACCATTTGCACAATACTCTGGAGGGATGTTTGCGGTAATGGTGGCTTGTTCCACTATGGTCCCGCACTTTCTAAGGCCGAGATAGAAGGCCGATTAGAAGATGGATATGACGACAGAACATTCAACACGCTTGAGGGCATCCGTCCCTTCCCGCCGAAGCCGACTTGACTCAAACACTTTTGTCCTTTGCAAATGTTAGTCATAAAACTACTTAAGTAATTTTCATGCTTTTTCTTTGCACTACTCTATGTTATATCTCTCTCTACTAATGTACTAACAACTTTCATTTCTTTTTTATGTGTTTGCATAAATGACGTACTATGTCGTCTACCACGGCAGGGTTCCTGGAGTCTACGAGGACTGGGAAGACTGTAGGAGGCAGGTCCACCGTTTCAGCGGCAACAGCTACAAGGGGTACACCACTTTGGAGGAGGCGGAAACTCGATACGCCAACTTTCGAGCGGGACAGAGGAGGGAGATGTGGAGGACCCCTTTCATCGTGATGATGCTTGTCGCCACCGTCTCTCTAGTTTATTATGTCATTGTTCTTTAGCTAGGCCATCGACACTGGACTTATATGTATTTGTGTAACATGTGCTACTTCGAGTTTGAACCATATGGTCAACTATCTAGTATCTAAACTTGTGTTATTAATGCATGCATGTTATGAACATTTGGGACTTTCTATATAACTGTGTATTCTGTGTATTCTGGTATACTATGTATTCTGTGTGTATTCTGGTGTATATTTCGAGTTTTATTTTTTTAATCCTGTAAACAATACCACCGGCGCCCCCAAAACTGTACCCCTGGCGAAATTGAAATCGCCAGCGCTACAGCGTATTACCCCCGGCGAATTCGAAAACCGCCAGTGCTAAGTCGTTACCACCGGCGATTCGGGGAAAGCGCCGGGGATAACGGCAGTTACCACCGGCGATTTGGAAAACGCCGGCGATACGACATTACCACCAGCGAGGTGGTCGCCGGCGAATGCGTAAACGCCGGCGGTAAGGCATTTTGGGACGCCGGCGGTAAGGCATTTCCTAGTAGTGGTTCCCGTCGTAGGATCAGGTTGTACGCCTAGGGGGGAATGGACGGCAGCCCTCAAGCGTGTTGAACGGCCTCTCATCACGCGACATCTCCAAGCGGAGTTCTATCTCGTCATTAGGTGGTAGACCGTAGCCGTAGAAGAACTCGCCAGACCTATTGTTGACATCATGCATGATTATCGTGCAAATGAACTGCTGGATGCGACCCCAGTTCTTTCTAATCTCTCTATCATGGGCATCCGCCATGTTTCCAAACCTCTTTCTGAGATTCTCTGGCAGCAACATGTCATCTGCGTACTTTATGTACTCCTGCATCTGAAGCATGGCGTACCACGCGTCCATCCCATTGTCTTCCTTCGACTGCCTGAGGCAGGGGAAGTTGGTTGTGTGGGTTAAGACCAAGCCTCCTCGGGATTTCCTCTCTACTTTGAGGGGGCCTGCCTTGTTGGCGAAGCCGGTGAGAGCATCATTGAGAAGGGCCCTGATGTGGGAGTAGTCTTTCTTCTTGTCCCTACCCGAGTCGAGATAGACTGCATGCGAGTGTTGCGGGTGCACGACGATGAGGGTGCAGAACTTGTCTCTGCGGAAAACACACGGATTAACCTTTGGAAATGCAAATGGAGATATAGGATAGAATGGTGATGGGGACTAGCGAGTGATTACTTACTCGGGGAAGTAAGGGATGAGAATGGCGCCCTTCTTAATGTTCGCCAGCATGAAATCCTCGACCTGCTGGGTGGCAATCGCCCGATCCCCAGGGTTGCAGATGATGCTCTCCCGCATATAGAAGGGGTCCATTATCACGATGGTCGGCGTCCCCTCCTTAACGATCTGGGAAGACAAGCTAAGAGCAACTAGGCGAACCACACTAAAGTGGAGCATTTGCATGCGAAAGATGCTGAAGATGTCATTGAACAGGATGAAGCACAAGTCCGCGGGGTACTTCTCGACGAAGTTCATGCCAGTTGGCACCTTCGCCACGAAGAGAGGGTAACTAGGATCTTTTGATTTGAGAAGCTGCCTCTCCAAATACTGGACTTGGTTATGCAAGCTCGCCATATCCCCGGTGAGTAACTTGAGGACATGTTCCGGCAGCATCGGTTCACCCAAGTGATGCAGAGGTCGCCAATTGTTTGGCAACTTGTCAAGGAGTGCCACCTTGTCCTTGTCTTTGGCCGCCGCCTTGTCTTTGGCGTCCTTCTTATTTGGCCTCTTCCTCTTCTTGGGTTGTACTGGACCATCTTCCATCGCCGTAACCGTAGCACGGAGTGTGTTTGGGCTCAGCATCTTTTTGACGGCGGCGACGGCGACCTCCTCAGGATTTTCCTCCTCAACCGTTTCTTGAGAATCGAACAGCTTCTTGGAGCACACATATTTCGAGGCCAGCGCATCCTCATGGACAACTTGTGAAGACGTAGGAATATCCCATTGGAAGTCGTCACGTTCGTATTCCTCGGCCTCTGGCGCCGCTGGCTGTTGTGGTGGGGCGCTGACCACCGGCGCAGCTGGCCGTTGTGGTGGGGCGCTGACCTCTGGCGCAGCTGGCCGTTGTGGTGGGGCGATGACCACCGGCGCCGCTGGCTGTCGTGGAGGGACACTGACCTGTGGAGCCGCAAGGTGCTTGTCTTTGCTTGTCGTCGACCCCGAGTAGGTGTTGATCCTAATTAGGGTCTTCGGCCATAGCAGTACCCAACCCTTCAGTGAGGCCAGATTCAACGGGCTATCGTCATCAGCAACATGCGGTTGATTAGGAGGAAACAAATCCTCATAGCCCGGTAACGCCCGATCCACTTCAACCCGGTAAACGTCATCCTCCATATCTCGTGTGTGCCACTTCTTATCCAGGGGCCGAAGGATGGACCCCCTCGCGACGTCTTTGAGTTCGCCGTTTACTCTCATCAGGAAGGTGCATGGCGTTGAGAGCGCCTGCGAGAACATGTGTATGGCGTTAGAGAGAGGGCAAGGATGACGAAACTAATATATTAACTTGATGTACACATTAGTTAATTACCGTGAGGGCGTTGAGCTCGGCTAATGTCGATGGGCCGGCACATGCGGCGGCGGGCGTGCAAGTGACGGAGGGGCTGCTACCCGGCATGGACGGTGAATCCCTAGCACCAGCGACATTGCCGGCGGCCGGAGGAGTCTCCATTATAACATTGTCATTGCCGGCGGACGGCGGCGCCATCGAGTTGCTGCCATCGAAGCTAACCACTTGCATTTTCGGGGGGGGGGGGGGGCTTGTTTGCCACCCTCATACCACGCGTGTAGAGCGTTGAAATCTACTTGGACTGAAGCGGCGACTTCAGCTTTGACTTCAGGTATGAGTGTAGCTTTGAGTTGCGGTACCAGTTGCGGTACCAAACCAGCTTGGACTTGGGCTAGGATTGACACCCTCATTTCCTCCGCCTCCCGCTGCTTCCTCTCATTGCGCGCATTTTTATTGGCCGCAGACGACAAGCCGTAGTGACCATGCTTGTAGCCTGTACTGGCGCCAGCCACACGGCCTCTATGCGGCCTTCTCGTCGGTGAATGCTCATTAACGATGTTTAGCGCCCGTACGAGAGGCTTGTCCCAGGCTACCCTGCCCGTCGACGCCTGGGACAAGGAGCCTTCGTCACATTGAGAAAGTTTTTGTCTTTCTTCTTCCTGCGGAAGAAACGCGAACCATTTAGAAATGTTGCTACTATTATATGAACGATACTTGATCTAATTAAACCGGTAAATTGCTTAGCAGTTTTTTCTCCAACGCCAGGACCTTCTTGTCGTTCGTGAACCAAATTATGTCGGTTACGACCTTCGGGTCCGTGAGAAGTTCCCCGGTTAGTTTCTTCTTATGGTACCGGGACCTGATGAATCTTCTTTCAAGCGGCGTAGGTACTACCCCCGGCGGCGTAGGTACTACCCCCGGCGGCGTTGCTTGCCTCGTTGCCGCTTGGCTCGTCGGCACTACCCCCAGCGTCATCCTCCATCTCATGGTCCTCGTCGCCGCCAACACCAGCGGCCTCGGCATCCTCCTCCATCCTAAAGAAGTGCCTATTGTAGTGCTCCTCTAATTCTTCTTGAGATGCCATGGTGGCTTGCACTAATAGAAGATGAAAAAGAGTTAGAATTCAGGGAAAAATTCGGCATGACCTTTGCTAAAAATTGGTCATGCCGAGTGCTAGAATTGCCGGAACGGAAATGAATCGACATTCCGGCACTCAATAGCAACTCAATCCCTGTAACAGAAGTTCAAACATATATATCACAACTTCATTTTCACCGGAGCTCAACCATCACCATAATCAGCATGTTCATTTAGCTCAACCATCACCATAACCATAACCATAACAGCATTACAGTAGCATTACAGTAGCTACTGACTATGTTCTCTGTATTAAGAAAGAAATATTCCAGTGAGTCAGTGACAGAATTTCATCATGCTAGCCCTGGATTCAAACCAGAATTCAAACACTAAAATAAAAACCAGAATTCAAACACTAAAATAAAAACCAGAATTCAAACCATCTTTAGCATTTTACACCATAACCATTTTACATCAACATAGAGAGCTTGTACCCACTTATACAAAATACACTAGGTACCTTATCATTTTCATTTTGTTTTAAATGAACCAGATAAGGAACATAGCACCAATTTTCATTTTCTTTTAAATGAACCAGAGAAGCTCATGTGTCATTTCTCATTTGTGGATTATCAGAAAGCTCCAATTATAAATCAACTAAATGAACCTAGCTAGCTACTATCCATTTGCAACAGCACATCATATATTTGCAAAAACACATCATACATTTGCTAAAAAAATTCAACCTGATTTCCTGATACATCTAGGAGTTTTCTCCAACCTCCCATCTCAAATTACATAACTCAAGTAATATAACCAGAGACAATAGTAGTAGCAACAATTTTTTAAATGAACAATTTTTTAAACCCTAGCAACCTGCAACTAAAATCATTTTCTAAATTCACCAAATTGTCTACCTCATTTCTAATATCTTGCATACAGCTCGAGTATCAAAGAGCTACAGCCTAAATGCCTACTGGTGGAGAATGAACCAGGTGGTCAGAGATGGAGAGCTACAGCCTAAGTGCCTAACTGTCATCATTGAAAAATCATATTCTAATGTAGGGTCTAAATATTGCTACTTCATTTGCATTTCATCTAAACCAACTTGATTGCTATATCATTTAAACCTACTGCATCATTTTTTTCTAGTTGAAAAATTACAGAGGGCTTAATTGGTTTAGTTTCAAACCAGAGAGCTTAATTGTTACTGTAATTTATATGAATTGGCAGTAGCATAACCAAAAAACCCTACTGCCTAGCTACCTAGGTACTGCAAGCATTTTTATTTTCATTTTCTTTTTTGGCAGTGAGCATGAGCATGAGCAGTAGCATTTCAAAACCATTTCAAAATCTTTATTTGCAACCAGTGAGCATCAACATGAGCATTCATTTCATTTCCATTTCCATTTTAAATAGTGAAGTAGCAATAGTGAACTAAACCAGAGAACTATTTTAAATGAACCAGTAGAATTTCCATTTCATTTCCACTATAATAAAAAACCCCAACTCAATTTCTTTTTTCAACAGCACTTGTTCTTTTTATGAATAACAGCACTTGTTCTTTTTATGAATAACCCCAATTCAGTAGCACTTGTTCTTTTTTCAACAGCACTTGTTCCATTTTCTTATTCAACAATTTTTCAATTGGAAGTAGTTCATTTGAATGTATGAATATGATTCAATTTCATTTTCAACATGAAAAATATGATGCAATCTGTCTATGCAACTAGAGAGCATTTAGCATGAACCCTAACCCTAACTAGCAGTAGGTAAATCCTAACCCTACGGAGGAGGGGATAGGGAAGGGGGAGGGAAGGGGAGAGGGAAGGGAAGAGGGAAGGGGAGAGGGAAGCTCACAGTGGCTGGCGCGCGGCTCCTTCTTCTCCAACGGCGGCGCCGACGTCCCCTCCTCCAATGGCTGGCGCGCGGCTCCTTCTTCTCCAACGGCTGGCGCGCGGCTCCTTCTTCTCCAACAGCGGCGCCGACGTCCCCTCCTCCAACGGCGTGGCGGCGCTGGTGGAGGATGGTGGTGGGGCAGAATGGAGGCGGACGGTGGAGGGGGGATTTGGCGGTGAACGGCGGCGGATGAGGAGAAAGGGGATGGGATCGACTGTGTACTGGAGAAGATGAGGCGAAAACGGTTAAGTCCGTAGTATAGCCGTGCCAGGCTTATTGCCGGCGCACCACCTACCTTGTTCGCCGGGAACAAGTATACCCCCGGCGAATTAATAAGCCTGGTGCGCCGGCAATAAGCCTGGCACAGCTGTAACCTGGGACATGTCAATTCACCTAGCTAGCCTGCCCATTTCCTTTTATTTTTTCCATTCTTTTTCTTTATTTCTTTTCTCTTTATTTTATGTTTCTTTTATTTTACCCCAAATGCTATACTATTTTATTTTTCTTATCTTTTCAAGATAATAACAAAGCAATATATATATGCATGAGTATGCAAAAACAAAAAAAATATGAGTTATACATACACAAAATATTGACCAACACAATATTAATTAGTCATACATAAAATATTGGCCATGACCATATGAGTTAATTATGCATTACAAAAGCAATATGAGTTATAGATTGCAAATAAAGTTTTACATCATCGATTGAGAAGAGTGTTTCGCTTTCTTCTTGCTTTTCTTGCTCGTCGTTGAATAATTTAGCCCCGTGTCGTGACTTCTTCTTTTGAAGGGTCGACCTGACCTCGGTAGCGTGGTCCTGCTTCTTGTGGTGTATGTTGTGTCTTCGTCCTCGGATTCTTCCATCATTGGGTCTCCGACTTGTCCTTCGAAGTCTTCCTCGTTGGCGACTCCATCCATTCCGACGATGGTCCTCTTGCCTCTCCTCATGATAACACGGCTAGGCCTGGATGGGTCGGTTATGAAGAAGCATTGGTGCACGTGTTCCGCTAGTACCCATGGCTCATTCTGCGCGGTGGCGTTCGTGGACTTTGATTTGTTGGCTTCGGGTAGAAACATGGTGGTGAAATACCGGTCTTCTTTTGTGACGCTCTTAGCCCATCTGATACGAAACATCGGCACTTTCTCCCCAGCGTAGCTAAGCTCCCAGATTTCCTCGATTCTTCCGTAGTATCTAGTCTTTACGTCACCCGTCCAGGAATCCATCGTTACCCCTGAGTTCTGGTAAACACTGTTCTTGTCTTTTTCTTCCGTGTAGAATGTGTACCCGTTGATATCGTACGCTTGGTAAGTCATGATGTTGGGCGCGGGGCCATGTGACAAGGCCAATACTAGTTTATCCTTGTCAGAATCCGTTGGTGGGGGATTAGCATCAATGTGGTCTTTGAACCAGCGCGCGAAAGAGGAGTTGTGCTCTCTGTATATTTCTGCTTCCGTCATCATCGGCTTGCCACTGTTCTCTATCATGGTTTTGCGCTCTTTCAACCAAGGATCGATCAAGTCAATGTGTTGTAGCGCTACTAAGTTGGCCCTGTCAAAGTCGGAAGTCCGACCAGACATGTGCACGTGCAGTTCCTTCCTTCCATTTTTGTGGCCTACTCCCTCGAACCTGCGGAGGTGCTTGTTTTGAGGCAAACCAACAGGGTCCTCGATGTCTAGATAATTCGTGTAGAAAGAGATGCACTCTTCGGTGAGCCAGCCCTGGACGATGCTTCCATCCGGATGTGACCTGTTACGAATGTACCCTTTAATGACCCCATTCATTCTTTCAAACGGCATCATGTTGTGTAAGAATGCCGGCCCTAGACTGACGATATCATCCATGATATGGACCAACAGATGGACCATCACGTCAAAGAATGCAGGCGGGAAGTACATCTCAAGCTCACATAGGATCACCACGATCTCTTCCTGGAGCCTTGCGAGTTTCTTCACGCTTATCGACTTCCGAGTTATGACGTCGAAGAAGTTACAGAGCCCAGTCAGCGTTCCACGGACATGGTCATCCATTATACCTCGGATTGCAACCGGAAGAATCTGCGTCATCATCACGTGATAGTCATGAGACTTCATGCCGCTGAAGTTTCGTTTCTTGGGGTCCATGTATCTGCTTATTAGCCCGGAGTAAACGAAGGGCACTCTGACTCCTAGAAGGCAATTGAAAAATTGATCGACCTTGGCCGGACTAAAAATGAAGCAGGAGGGGGGACAGTAATAGTCTGGCTGCTTAATCCTTTTGCGCTTCTGACCGCCGTCCGCCTCCTCCTCCGACTGTCCCTCTTGGGCCGCCGGGATCTGAAGCTCTTCCCTGATGCCCAAAACTTTCAGGTCGTGTCTTGCTTTCGGCCCATCTTTGGTCCGGTCCGGCATGTTGAGAAGAGTGCCAAGCAAGCTCTTGCACATGTTCTTTGTAATATGCATGACATCAAGGCAGTGAGGTGTATCGATAATTTTCCAGTACGGCAAGTCCCAAAACACGGACCTCCTTTTCCATACACCAATGAGCGGCGTCGTCGTTGCCTTTTTCTTCTTCTTCTCTCTAGGCTTTTGATGAATCTTTCCCGGCGTAGGGCACTCCTTCCAACCTTTTAGTAATGTATCGATCTCTTCGCCGCTCTTCTTACGTGGAGGTCCTCGGGGTTCATTTGTACCATCAAACAGATCTCCACGCTTTCTCCACGGGTCAGTCTTCTGTAGCCGGGATCCTTACCAAGCTGCAAAAACATCGTCTCTTCCATGCACCTGACACATGCCTTGTGTCCATGGCACACCTGGCACGAAATGTAACCGTATCCGAGGTAGTCCTGCACCGTCATGATCAACGCGGCTCTCAAAGGGAAATATTCTTCTACGACGGCGTCCCATGTATCTACCCCTTCCTCCGCCCACAACGTTTCAAGCTCCTCCTTTAATAGTTCGAGATACATGTTGATATCGTTTCCTGGCTGTGTCGGCCCTTGAATTAGCATACTCATCTGTATGTACTTCCTCTTCATGCACAGCCAGGGCGGGAGGTTGTAGATCCATACAAACACGGGCCATGTGCTATGTGTGCTGCTCTGGTTTCCGAACGGATTGAATTCGTCCGTGCTCGCACCCAACCTGATGTTTCTGGGATCTGCCCCAAAACTTCCGAATTCATTGTCTAATGTTTTCCACTGTCTTGCATCCGAAGGGTGCGTCAGCACTGGGTGCTCAATCCGCTCTTCATCATTCAACACTGCCTCCTTTCTTTCAGCGTGCCAGCGCATGAGCTTTGCTTCCTTGCGGTCTGCGTAGAACCGTTGAAGCCGGGGGGCGAGCGGGAAGTACCACACAACTTTCCGAGGAGCTTTCTTCTTCCCTTTCTTGTACCGTTCAGCGTCA
Source organism: Lolium perenne (assembly GCF_019359855.2). Taxonomy (NCBI): domain Eukaryota; kingdom Viridiplantae; phylum Streptophyta; class Magnoliopsida; order Poales; family Poaceae; genus Lolium; species Lolium perenne. The sequence continues at coordinate 123,479,154 of NC_067245.2, read as the reverse complement.
CACACAGGACATTTGGTCTTGTCCACGTGCTCCTTGCGATACATGATACAGTCGTTGATGCAGGCGTGATACTTTTCGTGGGGTAAGTCAAGAGGGCACGTGATTCTCTTCGCCTCGGCTAGACTACCAGGACATGTGTTCCCGGCAGGAAGGAGATCTTTCACGTATTCCAGGATGTCGTCGACGCTTGTGTCCGTCCATCCGTGTTTCGCCTTCATCTACAGCACATCGAGAGCTACTCTCAAGCGAGACTCCCCCAACCCGCGACCTGAGTCATACAACGGAGTATTCGAGTCTATCTCGAGTTGCTCAAGCTTTGATTTCCGCTTGGCGCCTTTCGTCTTTTCGAGAAGCAGATCTTGAAGATGAGGGTCCCGCACGACTGAAGCTAGCGGCACCTCTTCGTCGTCGTCAAGGTTATTGTCGTCGTCAAGGTTATTGTCATCGTCAAGGTTATCGTCCTGTGCGACAAACTCTTCATCGTCATCAATATCATGATGCCCTCCTTCTTGCCGGCCATTATTACCACCTGCCGCCGTCGCCCCATTGACCTCCACGCCATCATCACTCATCCATTGAGTGTGTCCATGCATGAAACCATTAGTGAGCAGGTGCCCCTGCAATTTGCCTGAATACGGGTCAAACCATTTCCCTCGTTTGCATCTCCGGCACGGACACAATACCTCCGTGCGGTTATTTTCATACATGTCGATGATCGCGTGTTTCAGATATCTCATCACGATGCTTTCACTCATCTCGATAACCATTATCGCCTGCATGGTAAGATTACATAATTGATTAGAACCATGCATCCGTCGGTAGTTTTCACGGAAAATTTCGGCATGACCTTCCTACACGGTAGGACATAGGAGCGCCAGAAATGTGCCGAAACGGAACCTTAAAGAATCAACATTTCGGCGCAACGTTGGCAACTCATTTTCAATGCCAACACACACAAGCACAACATATATATATGCCACACACGAGAGCTTTGCTTCAAATGTCGAACATACGTCGATTTCATTCCTTAATTTGTTCATTAATCACCTATTTGTTTGATATATTCGTCGATGAGATCGAGACGACGCGCCGCGACAATGGCGTATGGAAGCCGACTTTCTAGATCTAGATCTAGATTGAGCGGTCAATGCGGGATAGTAGATCTAGATCTACATAGGGGGATGTGGGAGATGCATGTAGGAAGGGAAGATTTGCTCAAAAAATATGATTTTATTTGGTCAAATTGGTGAAATTGGGGATAGAAATGGGCAAAAATGAGCTGGGTTGGGAGAAGGCTCGGGTTTGTGTGGAGGAGTGGAGTGGTAGTAGTGGGGGAGTGGTTGTTGAGCAGAAATAACTGCCCAGGTTACTGCCGGCGCACCAGGGCATGGGTGCGCCGGCAGCACATAGCCCTTTCGGCTATATCACCCCCGGGCCAGGCCCAAGAATCATTGCCGGCGCACCAGCCCAGGGGTGCGCCGGCAATAGCGCATTTTCCACCGGCGCACCCCTGGGCTGGTGCGCCGGCAATGATTCTTGGGCCTGGCCCGAATCGACCGCGGCCATGCCAGGATTTTTCCCCGGCGCGTCTTTTCCGGAGGTGCGCCGGCAGTAGTCCTGCATCGCCGGCGCGGCTGCAAAGTGGTGCGCCGGCAACTGTTTCCACCGGCGCACGTCCAAGGTGGTGCGCCGGCACCACTTGCCCCCACCTATAGGCTTTTTCCTAGTAGTGAAAGGAGGTTGCCGCCGCGCGAGCACGCCCAGTAGGGACAGCACGAGCGCGGCATGGTTGGACGTCGGGTGAGCACGCGCAGCAGGGGTGGCAGAGGTGGCCGCCACCGATGAGCTTGCGCGCGGCAAGGTTGGCCACCGTCGCTGTGCGAGTGGCCACCGCCGAGCGCGCTGTAGGGAGGCCGCCGTAGTCGAGCACATGGAGGCATGCGCTTGAGGAGGAGGCGCTCGTCGGCTAGGTAGGAAGGTCGTTGCCGAGCACGAAGTTAAGTCACCGCCGGCAAGTGCGAGGAGGAGCCCGCCGCCGGCAAGTTCGTGGTGGCAGAGACCACTCGATATCACTAGTCCGTCGGTGTGATGTTAGCCTGAGTGCTACTATAAGCGCTAGAATTTCGATAGCTAGGCACGGTCAATTCGGTGAGCGCTCAGGGCGAATTTGGCACCTCTAGGCATCATTCAACTTACAACTATACATTTTCTCAGCTTTTTGGCAACATTGGTTTACAGAGTAATGTCTCTTGGCTTGCTTGACCGTTAAAATAACATGGTTTTTTTATCAAGGGATGACTTGTAAATATTGTAGTACTGCAAAACTACTATGCTAGAGAAGTACTGTGTTATATGTGTGGCAAAGTACTGCAGCTACGTGATGACGCAGGAGGTTACTTTTCATTAATTAATTCATGTGGGCCTAGTCCGTGGCGGTGTCGAGTCCATGGCCGTGACCGAGTCCGTAGCGCCGAGTCTGTGGCGGTGCCGCCGCGACATAGAGAGAAGAGCGAGAGGAGGAGTGCCGAGTGTTAGGGTTAGGGTCGAGAAATAGAGAGAAGAGCGAGAGGAGGAGGGGGAACGCCGAGACCGTGGCCGTGGCCGAGTCCGTGGCGGTGCCCGAGTCAGTGGCTGTGACCAAGTCCGTAGCGCCGAGTCTGTTGCGGTGCCGCCGCGACATAGAGAGAAGAGCGAGAGGAGGAGCGCCGAGTGTAAGGGTTAGGGTTTTTTGCTTTCTTCATTTCAATTGTTATCCATCTAGCAATCTGTTATATGATCATGACATGATGAATTAAATAATTGCTTTCTTAATTTTGTAGTGACATTGAGGTATGGCGGACGGCACCTTCGTCCGAGATGAGGATCAAGAAGAAACGGTGCAGAAATTGATATTTGAGAGTGCCCGTGGGCCTGCTGGAGATGACTATGAGTTCCCAGACTTTCTGAACGATTTCGGCGAGGGACCTGAGTCTGAAGAAATTAGAAGAGACAACGAAGTGTCCATAACAAACTCTGGCGAGGTGTATATTTATGTATCAAGTCTATGTTCATCACTAGATGCATTCATTTATTTGTATTGCACATATTAACGAATCATTTTTATTTTAGCCTTCTGGATCATCGAGCAAGTCTGTTAAAACAAAACGAGGCCCGACGCGACTTCTAAAGGGCGAGGGTAGGTTAGCCCTCACCGCATTTAAGGATAATGGTGAACCGGTGCATCCCAAAGAGCACTGCTGCAAATTTACAAATCAAGCTGGAGTTCTTGTTAGGGACCATGTACCGATCAGCATTCAAGAGTGGCATAAGCCGAAGAACGCGGAGACTGAAGCTAGTTATGTCAATGACGCGCTGAAAAAGTTTCTTTGGGAAACTCTGCTGACACGCTTCAGCCTACCGGAAGACATGACGGAAGGCCAGAAGAATAAAGTCAAGGAATTGACTCTCAAGAAGATGGCCATACAATTCCAGACCTGGAAGAAAAATTTATGGGACAAATATAAGAATGAAGATCCAGTATTAGATGATAATCTAGTGAAGATAAAAGATCACTGGCCCGTATTTAAGAGGTATAAGCAATCGTCTACTTTTCTGTCCTGATCGGTCACAAATACGAAAAATGCTTCAAAGAAGAAACTTTGGCATCATTTGGGGTCAGGTAGCTACAAGACTGCCATTCCGAAGTGGACATCGTTTGAAAATAAACTGATGGATGCAGGAATCACTCCACAGACATGGGACTGACCTGACCGGTCCAAGTTCTGGTTATTCGCGCATGGGACAGGGTTGGACCCAAACACAGGGCTTATCGTTGCGCAGGGAAAATGGAAGGAAAAAAATTGAGGCAATCGTACCGAACCTTGTAGATGCAATTTAAAAGTTTCGAAAGGGAGAGTACATTCCCGATAGAGAGAATGACGAGCTGACACTCGCTCTGGGGAATCCTGAACACTTTGGACGGTTACGAGCTCGCCCAGGTCTCACCATGAAGGAAGCGTTCCCGGAGTGCGCTGACACTTATAGAAGCCGTTTGCGAAAGAAGAAGAAGGAGTCAGACAGGTTAACGGAATTGTTAAATAGGGTGGAGGCGCTTGAGAAAAATCAGAGGGCACCTGATCAGCCGTTGTTCCTACAGGATCCTCAAGCCGATGCCGCCCCATCTCAGCGAAGAAGCAGTGTGGGTTCCTCGCATCTTGACGGATGTGGAGGAAGCTACCCCATGGATTATGTCACGGAGAAGACAGATTGCGAGCTCTATACGTTATTCAGGAACGCGTCCGTTAAGGTGGCGGTCGGCTATGTTTACCCAAGTGAAGATGGAGCAACGCACCACCATATGCCCATTCCACCTGGTTGTGTTCGTGTCGGGGTGGATGAAGTTGTTATGGCTTTTGAAACAGTGGAGCTTGATTTTCCTAGAGGTGACGATGAGAAGACACTTGCCGATGTCAAGCACGGTTTCACCCTATGGCCCAAGAAATACATCGTCCTTCTGCAAAGGCCACCGACTCCTAGTAGCAATCCACATGAGCATCAAAGGCCTTCGACTCCTCCTCCTAGCAGTCCACATGAGCAGCAAAGTCCACACTTACCTGAGAGGGACCCCAGCGTGAGTCCACCACCTCGAGATCCTCCGCGTAAGACAGCGCCCGTTAAGCGGAACGGTACGCCGCCTAGGAAGAGATCTAGAAAGGAGAAACCACTCCCGACTATTGAGAAGTTACCTTGGGAAAAAACTGTCAAGGAAAACAAGGAAACCGTTGAGACCGAGGTGAAAAAACATTTTGCACCGAAAGTGCCAGAGATACCTTTTGAGAAGACACTAGATCCGGTGAAAGTTGTGCGTACCGTTGAGAATCTATATGACCCTGTACCATCGCCGCCATCTGACAATAGGCGTTCTATTGAAAGGTCGTATGACGAGATGATCGAGGCGAAAAAACCCAATCAATCGGGTGTCACGGTGACAAAAAGGAAACAACAAGTCTACCAGCTCGGACAACAACCCGTTCAATCGGCCCCCCTCTCAAGGTGTTTGACGAGAAGGCCGTTCAAAGTTCTCGACAAAACACAACCGATTACGCCATTGCTGAAGTAGCATATAAATTTGTTCAAGGGAAAGATTTGGTCGAGAATCTCAGGAGCTACCAACATGTATGCGTAACTTGCATTCGTGGTACCTTAATGCCTCAAAGGGAGGGACCGAGACTATCATGGTGCGAGTTAAGGAAGAGCACTACTTCCAGGAATACTCTGTGAACGTTGACTTCTGCGAGCTTTTCCAGTTATACAATCTCCGGGCCCTCGACAAATCTATCATCAGTTGCTATTGTCTGTAAGTGATTTATTTAATTTGAGAAGTCTTTAGCTCAGCTCGTTCATTGTCTGCAATCTATAATCTTTTGTGCGCTATATTATGCAGATCGAAGATGCTCGAATGCAAAAGGGATGAAATCACGAACATTGGGTTCATTGACCCGGACACAATGCATGTTAGAACCATAGAAGAACCCGTCTATAACAGGGATACACCGGAGACTTTGCTAAGCTTTTTGAAGCGACAACGTGACAAAAGGCTAATACTTTGGCCTTACAACTTCCATGAGTCTTACTGTCTTATAACACATTCTATTTTGCTCACCGTATGTTAAAATTTTAACTGATGACTTATACATATGACACTACATATTTAAACGTGCGTAGGTTTCACTTTATTCTTCTCGTCATCAAAATGTACGATGGAGAAGTTGAAGTCTTTGACTCACTAACCAAAGAGCCTATACTATACAAGTCTTGTTTTCTTATGCTCAGAAGGTAATTTTAATTCTTATCGGTTTGTTTCTTTAATTTCCTGATATCAACTAATTGATAACTCTTTTATGCATTTTCTTTTGTCGGGCAGCGTATGGGAAACTTTCATCAAGGAAGATAAGTCCCATGTATGGCCACCGAAGCTAACATGGCGTGCGAAAGTAAGTAGTACTACCTAGGTCCACACACCTTTATCATACTTGACTATTGTTTGATTGAATTATATTCTTGTAAAGAAATGCCCGCAACAACCAGAAGGGACTGATCTCTGTCGATACTACGTTTGCGAGTACATGCACAAAATTGTCAGCGAGAGAACGAATAATGAAAGAAATAAAGAGGTACGAAAACAATATTCACAAATTTATTTTGTTATCATAAGTTGTGCTGAGTTTCAGTAATAATTGTTTGATTGTGATTTGATATATATATATATACACACACACACATAGCTCATGTATTCATTTGTATCTTATTCTTTTATAGTTGGCAAGAAAGCGGAACAAGCTCTCAATCGAGGACCGCTTCAAAGCAATAGGCGAGGAATTGGCGGGATTTTTCCTTCGGGACGTCTTACCACCATTTGCAGAGTACCACTATGAATGAAGATGTACATGTTACATATAGTTTGACTCGGAGAGTACCACTATGCTATATGTAATAGATATATATATAGAGAGTACGCCTCGGAGAGTACCACTATACATGCATGAAGATCGTTCTTCTTGCATGTACTACTTAATTTCGATCTTATGCAATTACATGTGTTATATTATATGCACCAAGTTGATATGCATCACCTTGATCTTCATGTACTACCTAAACCCAAACGCGTTTATGGAGCATTGACGCGATATGAAACAGTCCGATACCCCTAAACCCCTCCTAAAACCCTAAACCCTGAATTCTCTGCCGCGGCAGAGATTTATGCAATTTCCCTGCCTCGGCAGCCAACCTTTGGTACCGGTTCGTATTACAAACCGGTACCAAAGCTCCCTCGCCATGCGCTCTCCTGGGCACCCACGTGGAGGCCCCTTTAATACCGGTTCGTAATGAACCGGTACGAAAGGGGGGGCCTTTTGTACCGAACCTTTGTACTGGTTGCCTAACAGGTACAAAAGGCCCTCTGAAACCGGTATTGATGAGCGTTTTTCCACTAGTGTACTGTAAATGCGTTGATACTGTTTTTACCCATAAAGAGTGCCTCGTGAGTTGTGGTGCCATGATGTCGTTCAGCTTTAATTTATGGAAGATTTAATTTATAAATAGAATAGATAGATAGGTAGATATTGACGTACGGGCTCATGAAAATAGGAGTTGATACTTTTTAGTAGAAACTAGCACAAAACCCGTGCGTTGCTACGGTACCGTAAAATCAACTAAACTTACGTTTATATGTTTAGATTTGTAGTAAAGATCACAATACTTCAATTTAATTAATATATCAATACATAAATTATGTGAGTTTTCTTGGGGATCAACATGTCTATAGCCTCGCATGGGGACATTTTGTTTATCTCGCGTGATGACACCGATCCGATTTCAATCAACCAAATCCAATTCTCTCGAAGGATATGAAGTTCACCTTCAAAAAAAATCAAAACATATATTCCACACAGAAGTGCCTATTATAATAATTTAATAAGTGCTCACAAATCTAAAAAATAATATGATGTAATTTATAGCTATCAAAATATATTTTATTATTTTGAGAACCAACCTGTGGTTGGATGGTTAGGAGGGCAGTGGCACCCCCAGCCCACCAGAGTTCAAATCCCAGATTTGACACTTTGGTGTCTCATAAAGGCGGAATATTCTTCAGTGGGAGGCGACGTTCCCGTCGACAGCGAGACGCCTGTGGTGACTTCGTCAATCTCAAGACCTGCCGGATCAGTTCTTCAACGCAGTTTCTTGGAGGTGCTCATAGGGGTAGGGTGTGCGTGTGTGCGTTCATAGGGGTGAGTGTGTGCGCGTATGTATGAACGTCTTTGATTGTACTGTGTTTCGCAAAAAAAAAAATATTTTATTTCATTTTGATTTTTATTTGTACAAGTGTTTGTCTCTACCGACGTCTAAATCATGAAATTACTGACATGCGATATCGTGAAAGAAAAAAATTCATAAGAGGAAACAAACAATCATAGTGTTCCTATTTTTGAAGGCGGAGAGCAAAGAGCAGAAACAAATTCTTCGTCCACTGCATGTTGTGTTCCCAATGGCTGATGCAGGATATTTTTCATAAATGTAATACTAGATGGAGTAAAAATGAAAACTGACGAGGAGATAAGATAAGGCTCTATCCATTCGTCATTATCTCCGCGGAAGTCATCGTTCTCAGCACCGCGTGTGTTCGGAGCAGCGCCCGCTGGTGGGGAGGAGCAAGGCCGCGTCGTGCGCTCTCGAGCCGCCCCGCCTCTCGAGGAGGTGCTTCCGGCGGCTGCGCGGGCCTCCGGCACCAAAGCCTCCTTAAGATTTTTCTCGCTGGACTCAGTGGTCGCCACTGATTTCTTTCCCTGCGCCGGCATCTTTTTCTCGGTTCCCCTCCCAAATCTTCCGATCCAGCGCCGCCCGCCATGTGTTTATGTTATTCCTTCCTGGCTCTCTCTTCTCGGCATCCCGTATGGTGAACGGTGCTATTGCTTGTTGACTTCAGAGGCTGCTTGTGATTGAGGCTACTTGGTTAAAACTGGTCAGACTTTGTCTCAAAGCGCGAGGTGGGACTATTCAAAACAAAAAATCGCTGTTATATTACGAACCACGTCGTGAGATCAATTCCATTGACAGGGGATTGTTTTTTGCTGCTTTTACAAAGCCCAAGCGACCTGTGGCTCCGCGGCCCACGGCCTCCAGCATATATTCCATTGCGCTCGCGGCTCTACCTTCTCCCGTGGTTCGCTGGATTTCGTTTGGGTCGAGGGATCGTTCGGCGCACGAACCACTTTATTTACTTGACGGTGGCAAGTACCGTAATTGTGATAAAAAAATATGAGTAATTAAAAAACGGATAAAAATAGAGGAGAAACCTTACTTCCTTTATTAGTAGGTATAGATAAAGAAGCTTCATACCGGGCACGTAAAGAAGCTTCTCCTAACAGCGGCTACAGTAGACAAATATGTCGACTATACCATTGAACGGCTTCCGCTATCAGCAACGCTGTTTCCACAGGATGCCTATGTATTATACTTTGAACTGACGAAATTCAAAGTGACACGTGCATGTGTCCGTATATGGATATGAATAGCTAGTGCATGATACAGAGCTCGGCAGATATTTAGGGCATCTCTAATTGTCGCCCGTAAGTTCGATTACGGCGGCATGTGGACTTTTTTTTAGATAACAGGCAAAACATGCCCGACTTTAACTTAATAAAGCCATACGGTAGCCAGTTACGATTACACACTGCTGGGCATTACAGCTTGGCCACAGAGTCAACAAAGGAATAGTTCTAACACAGATACAGCATAACACCAGGGAGAAACTAGGTCTATGGCTTCAGCACGCACCAAGGTCCAACAGAAGGAAGAGGCTACTTCTTCACGGTGCCGGCGGCTTCAACTGCACGTACAGCTCCCTTAGCTCTCGTGCCATCCAGTTTAGCCCCTCCTTTTCTCTTGATTTGAACTTTATGCTCCACAGCTGCAAAAGAAGAAGAATCTTGTAAATAATGTCAGCTGGGTTAGAGATAACTTTCTTTTCAATCGCAAGCTTATTACGCGTGTTCCATAGGGCCCAGGATTGTGCCAGGAAGAGCACCCACAGCAGCTTCCTAGCATACCCGGAGAAACCAGAGAGGATGGCATGGAATTGGGGAAAGTTGGTCGGGCACCAGTTGCACCCGAGCAGCTGGCGCGAAACCGACCAAGCAAACTTTGCCAGGGAACATTCGGAAAAAATATGGCTTGCATCCTTCGGGGCGCCACAGAGGGCACAAAGGCCATTGGACGGGCCGTGTCTAGTCAGTATCTGCTGCCCCGAAGGTAATTTGTCAAGTGCCAGCTGCTAGGAGAAAATCTTGATTTTTAGCGGGACCTTGGATTTCCACATGTCTTTGTGGTGGGCAACCATCACACCTTGGGATAGTTGAGCGTACATAGATTTGACTGAGTAAGATCCAGCCTGTTCCAGGTGCCAGGAAACCTTGTCAAGGTCGGTGTCGAGGGACACCTGGTTCACCAAACCTTGCAGCTCACCCCAGAGCCGCAGGTTTTCCTGGTCAAACGAGCGGCGAAAACGGACTTGTAGGGCGTTGTGCTGAAGAGCTTCAGCGACTGAGATGTCTTGGTTGTCACAGATGGCGAAGAGCGAGGGGAATGACTCCATGATGGGACCCCTCCCAATCCACCAGTCCTTCCAGAAGCTGGTCCGCGTACCATTCCTCACTTCATGCTTAGCTCCGACTTTGAAAAGATGCTTGATTTTATGCAAACTTTTTCAAAACGGAGATCCTCCTTGACCTGAGCCAGAGAAAAGGTCCGAGGCGTCTGGGTATTTGGCGTGTATAATACGAGTCCAGATTGTGTCTTCCTCTTGATACAGCCGCCAAATCCATTTCAGGAGCAAGGCACGATTCATATTCTTTGTGTTGAGTAAACCTAAACCCCCTACTTCCTTGGGGCGGCAAATCATTGGCCAATTTACAAGGTGGTATTTCCTCTTTGGACCTGCCCCTTCCCAGAAAAACTTGGAGCGGTGCGAATCGAACCTCGCATGAATCCCGTCATGCAGGAGGAACAGACCCATTGCATAGATTGGAAGGTTGTCTAGGCAGGAATTAGACAGAATGAGTCGTCCCCCAGATGACATCAATCTGCCCACCCAGGGTTCTAACTTGCCCGCAAGCTTCCGAACTAAAAACAGCCACTGCTCGAGCGTGAGCTTCCTGTCCGACATAGGTAGGCCTAGATAGATAAAGGGGAAGCTCCCAAGGTTGCAGTTCAGCTTGTTGGCGATGGCAGTGCTCTCGTTGCTTCGTTGATCCAAAACAAACACTTCGCTCTTGTGGTAGTTAATTTTGAGTCCCGACATGTCTTCGAAGCACATCAGGAGGAATTTCAGGTTAACTATATCCTCGTCCGACCCCTGGATGAGGATGAGCGTGTCATCAGCGTATTGCAGGTGAGTAATGCCCCCTGGCAACAGGTGGGGAACTAGCCCGTGGATGTGTCCAGCCGAGGCCGCGGCTGATAAGATTCCAGAAAGGGCTTCTCCAATGAAATTGAAGAGCAAGGGTGAGAGGGGATCTCCCTGACGAACCCCTCTTTTATTCCGAAAAAACAGTCCCACCTCCCCGTTGATAGAAATAGCAGTTTACCCCCCAGAGACAAGCTGGGTTATCCTGTGAATGTATCCTTCGTCAAAACCTTTGCAGCGTAGGACTTCCCCCAGAAAGTCCCAATTCACCCGGTCATATGCCTTCTCGAAGTCAAGCTTGAGGAGCACCCCATTGTGCTTCCTCACCCGGATGTCGTGGATAATCTCCATGAGAGCAAGCGGACTGTCAAGGATATTTCTACCCTTGATAAAAGCAGTTTGATTCGGAGATAGAATCCTATGTGCAACAGGATCGAGTCTAGAGGCGTAGGCTTTGGAGATGATTTTGAAGATAACGTTGATCAAGGCAATCGGCCTATACTGTGAGATACGCTCACCCCCAGGAACTTTCGGAATGAGAGAGAGGATTCCGAAATTGAGCCTAGCAATGTCGATGCGCCCCAGCATAAAGTCATTGAGGATATGCAGGATCCCGAGTTTGACCAGCGGCCAGAAGCGCTTGAAGAAAACCACCGGGAAACCATCAGGTCCTGGGGCGGTGTCTGTCTTCATATCTTTAACAATGGCCTCCAGTTCATCTTCAGAGAAGGTACACGCCAACCCAACGTTTTCCTCTTCTGAGACACGCGCCTCCGCGCCCCATGCGGAAGGCGCCAGCCCACAAACCCTTGGGGCTGAGGCACCCATAAGGTTCCTATAGAACTCATAGATGTGTTGCTGAATCAGTTTTGGGTCCGTGATAGTGCCATTGTCGGAGCTAAGCCTAGCAATATTGCATTTCCTTCTTCTACCATTGGCTACGGCATGGAAGTATGCCGTGTTCGCATCGCCTTGCAGAGCCCACCTGACTCTGCCACGTTGCCGCCAATGTTCCTCCTCCATGCGGTAAATATGAAGCAACTGCTCCTCCAGATGGTATCTAGAGGCCCAGGCATCCTCGTCTAGGCTAGAAGAGTCGGCCAGCACGTCCAAATGGGCGATCTGGCTCAGCAGAGCGGATTTTTCGGCCTTGGTATCCCTGGTAAGGTTCTGGTTCCAGCCCCGCAAGAATTGTCTAAGCCCAGCAGACATGAAGCACCACCAATCGATAATGTCGCGGCCGCCCACCTTAGTCAGCAGATTCTCCCACTTATGCAGAACCAACGGCACAAAGTCCTGACGCTCGAACCAGCTGGTCTCGAAGAAGAATCTATTGGTGCGCAGCGGGAAACCCTCCCCAGTGTCGAAGACAAGCGGCGTATGGTCGGACCCCAAACTGGTCTCAGCAGATAGCGAGCAGAGCGGGAGAATGGCTTCGAAGGAGGCAGACACAAACACACGGTCAAGGGCAGAGCGGACCGGGTTGAGCTGATGGTTGGACCAGGTGAACCGGGCTCCCGTGCGCGGAATTTCCCTCATAGCCCAGGTGGCAATGCTGTTGTTGAAGAGATCGATCAGGGACCAATTGAGGTTAGAGTTGTTCTTATCTTCGGCAGCCCTGATTAAGTTAAAGTCCCCTCCCATGAGGATTGGAAAGGCACACAAAGTAATCTTGGCCGTAATCTCGTCCAGGAACCCCCTGGAACGAGCATGATCCGCTGGGCCATAAATCCCAATAACTTCCAATTTGCGGTTAGAGACTCGATGAAGCACAGAGAGACTAAGAAAGAATTGGCCCCTGTCCATTCTTCCTACCTCGAAAAGACTGTCTCTGACTCCCAGCAACATGCCACCCGAATGGCCGTTAGCCGGTAACCAAGACCAGAAAAACTTATCGCCCACCTCCAGGCTTGCGAGCTCCGCATCCGTGAAGTCCTGTTTGATGGTTTCTTGAAGGAGGACCAGGTCGATTCGGTGGAGTCTGAGGTACTCCGTCAGCAAGGTTCGCCTCCCCCTGCGGGCGAACCCTCGGATGTTCCAGAAAAGGGCCCTCACTGGGACATCTTGCTCAAGGCCCGTGCTTGGCGGGTGATGGGTCGATGACCAACGGGGGTTGGCCTACGGGCAACACGTCTCTTGGTGATAGTAACCTTCTTGACCTTGCCAGAGCCCGAGGCAGATTCCCCCGCGGAATCTCTCCGCCCGGGAATGGCAGCGCCTGAGGATGGCTCCCCCTTAGAACCATCCTCTGGGCAACAGCACTCACTCCCTTGAGCCGATGCAGCCCGAGAGGCCTCCTCCTTAGCCTGGGCCGCAGCTTCTTCGATCTTGCATCTTGCTGCCAGTAGCTCAGCTTGTGCATGTTCGCGGGCTTGAAGAAGGGCCACCGCTTGGGCAGGTGACCCTTCTGAGGGTTTGAACAAGATGCAGCTATCCTTGGCCACCTTAAGAAGATGATCGATCGGGGAATCTTGAAACGCAACAAAAGGGGAAGGGGGATTGGATTTACCTGGGGCAGGGGTTGAAGAGGATGGAGTAGCAGTGTCGTTGACGCTCTTGGCGAGATTGTTCTTTTCAGTTGTAGCGCGCATGGCACGCTCCATCACCTGACCGTCACTGGCCCCCTTGGATCGTGCACTCTTGCGCTGGGCTTCTGCCGGAGAGGCTTTGGAGCGAGGACCACGGGCCACCGGAGCTCCCAACTCAGGTATAGGGGCCTCCAAGAGGAGGCGCTGGTCCACCACTGGGGCAGAATCTTGACTGATGGCAGGGGCCTGATGAAGTCCGAGGGCCGGGGCAGTGACGGGGTTGGCAACTGCAGCAGCCTCCTCAAGCATGAGCTTCCGGGAGGGGCGGTCGTGGTTCAGTTTGCTTCGTTGCTCACTGTTGTGCAGGTACTCCTGGTCCGACGCGCCAGAGGAGGGGCTGGACCATCCCACCTCTGCCCGATCTGCATCCGAAAGGTTCTTGGCTTTGCCCGGTGTTGGAGAGGTGTGACCAGCCAGGGGTGAATCTTCAGTAAGGTTTGCACACAGAGTGTCGTCGCTGAGAGACACGTCCGGGGAGAGCTGCCCAGAGGGAGTTGCAGAGATAGTGGACTTGATAATCTTGGCAACAAGCGGGAAGATATTGCCCGTGGGGGTCAGGTTGGTCCCGTATTGACTGCGAGCGGAGTCGGGCATCTGGAGAGTCAAGTCCTTGGGGGCCACTGGGAGGCAGGCCGACGGCGAGCTAGGAGAGGCACCCAGAGGAACGGACTTGCGGGGACCTCCCCCAGCCGCACCAGGCGCCGAAGCCGTAGCACGAGAAGGCTTAGAGTGACGTCCTCTCCGCCCATCCCAGCGGTCCTCGTCAGTCTCTTCGAGGTCATCTTCCTTGTCTTCAGTACCATCAGCCGGGGGAAAGCTCGGGGAATCTTCAACATTCTCAGCTTCTCTAACCACTTGGATACGGTAGCCTTGCATATTCACGAAGAGGGTGATGTAGTCTGGAATCAGGTCTTCTTTCCGGCAGCCAAAAGACATACGGACAGGCGCGTCCGGGTGAGCCAGCGAAGCCACGTCCACGCCGATGGGACACCCCACCTCACGGGTGGAGAGAAGGAGGCGGTCCGCATGGCGAAAGGGAGGGGGCACGCCCAGGAGCTTGACCCAAACTTCCTCCAGGGATTCGGCAGCGAGCGGATCTCCCACCGGAACTGTGACGATGGCCTTGAGCTTGGTGCATGGCAAAGTTAGTCCGCCCCCGTGGATAGCAATGCGGAGACTCTCCTTGGATGGGTAGAGCACAGCGAAATCAGTGTTACCAAGCTGGTGCACCTGCCAGTTCCAGTTCTCATCCACCAGGTCTTTGAACTCATCCTCCACCTGTTCAGCAGACAAGTGTCCTCCTTCCAGGATGACGGTCGCGGAGTTGGAGGCTGGCTTCTGGAGCTCTTCATCTGGGACCTCAAGGCAGCAGAAACCTTGACGACCGCCGCCAAAACCTGCCCAGAAGGGGGCCATAGCTTTGGAGACAGCCGCGCACATGGCCAAGAGGTGTCCCACCTTCTTGCAGTTGACACAGAAAGCTTCATCGACACAGGCAGCATGCACATGCCCCTACTTCCCGCAGTTGTAGCAGGTGATGTGGGCAGCATCAAGGCTCGCCGCCCCCCCCCCCGGGCCGGAGGCTTGGCCAAGGCTTGGCGCCGACCCATCCGCCGGAGGCCCCTGGTGCTGACGGAACGATCTCCGGCCTGCGTTCTTCCCAGAGTCACGGCCACGAGGAGGCGGAGGGGGCGACGGAGGCGCACGGGAGTCCTGTCGTGTGCGTTCCCCCTCGGAACGCCAAGACGAGGAGCTCGCCCGTTCTGCATCGCGGTCACGTTGGCGTTGTTGCCTACGATGCTCTTCTTGTTCTCTGTCCAGCTTCTGTCGGAGGTCCTGTTCGCGGGAACTGGGGTATCCCCTATTGAGAGCTTCGAACGGGCGCTTGCCGTGGGAGTTCCTGTCCCGCTCCATGGGCACGAGGACGGGGGCACACGCACCGGAGATGGGATCTAGGTGGGAGGTCAGGAGCTTGGCGGCGGCAATGTTGTGGCGGACGTATGAAGCAGTGGCTAGGAAACCTAATGAGCGATCTAGGGTTTGGGGAGGAAGCCAGATCCACTTAAAAACCGGCGGCTGAGGGGTAAAACCGTCACGGAGGGAAACCCTACTATCTCCAGACCGGTCATCTACCAGATCAGCGACGTGGCAGGCATCCAACGGACCCGACCCAGGGGCATCCGCGGAACAGGGTCCGACCGCACCACGGGCCGAACCAGCAACACCGAACGGGCCCAGGCCGGGAGGAAATTGGGCTGCGACGGCCCCCACCCCCCACGGGCCGGCCCAACAGGCCCAGGAACGTCCAGCAGGAGCGGGGCCGCCACAGGCGCAAACCCTAGGAGCGGCGGCGCCCCTCGCGCCGTCGGACTCCCCAGCTCCGGCGGGATCTCAACCACGAACGAGCCGATCTGGACCAGCTCCGGTCCAGGACGCAAGGAGGCAGAAGGGGAGGGGCAGCGCGGAGATACCGCCACCGCTAGCAGCGGCGGGAAATGATCGGACTCGAGCGGTGGGGGCGGCGCCGGTGACGAGCTCCCCACCCGCGGGGAGCCCCCGAGGTGCCCCAGCGGCTGGCCCCCTCCCAGATCTGGGCCAAATCTCCCAAGATTCGCCGGAGAAGGGGGCGGAGGCCGCACGAAATCTTCATCGGAACTCCAGATCTCCTCGACCAGGTCCTCGGCCTCAGCGACGATGTCAGCGAGCGGCGAGAAGCGGTTGCCTTTGCGAGACGGGGAAGCGCGCAGCTCCGGGCGCCCCCCAGGGCGACGGGCAGCACCATGGCGGCGGCGCTCCTGGCGGGTGAGCTCCCAGTCGCCGCCCAAGTCGCCAGAGCCGAAGCGCTTGGTGAGACACATCTCCACCCGTGGTCTTGTCTTCTCCGCGGCCTGTGGACTGGCCGGAGGTCCATGTTCGTTTGTGGGTGGCAGCCCACCCAACTGTGTTTTGATTTGGTCTGCGACAGGGTAATTCTAGGCCAATTTTTCAGCTTTTTTGCACATAAAATATTGTAAAATAGACAAATAGAAAATCATAGGTAATAGCATATAGCATAATCATAGTATCCTAGCTCATAAAACAAACACAAAATCATAGGGTATAGCTTATTGCATTCATTAGAACTAAAATACAAATAAATAATAGAGGACTAATGGTTTCCAACATGATTCCACGTATGTTGGACCAAATCAATTCGGAGGCGGGTGAAGAAAATATACCAAGTACGCTGGTGGTCCGGGCTCGGGCGCAACCAAATTAACCTGAAATTCCTAGCCTTGGTCATACATGCTGTCATCGCGCTCCTCCTCAACGACCATGAAGTGCATGATCACATAAGCAGTCATGACCTCTCACATTGACTCCTTACTCCATGTTCTAGAATGGTGCCCAAGAATAGCCCAACAAGATTGTAGCACACCAAATGCCCGCCCACATCCTTATCATCAGCTTCTTGCTCCTTACCAAACCTACTCTATTTCTTGTATTTGAGATTTTTGATTGTTTTCAAAAATGTGGACTAGAGAGGATAGATAAACACTTCTTCATCCGCTCACTCTCTCCTCTACCCCCTTTGAGTGTCGCCTCCTTCCTCCCGGCTCCTCACCCCTACCGTCTCCGGCGGCCTCGCCGACCGGAGAGGGGGCGGGAGAGGAGGCCAGCCCCTCACTACTAGGAAAAGCACTACTGCCGGCGCACCATTTTTTGGCTACTGCCAGCGCACCAGAGCCCGCCGGTGCGAACGGGCCGGTGGTAACTGGCTACTGCCGGCGCACTGGGCCTGCTTCGCCGGCAATAGCTATGTACCGCTGGCGCATGTGGTGCTGCGCCGATAGTAGGGCTCCCGGTACTGGCGCATGTATTGTGCGCTGACATTAGGGCATGGAGGTGCGCCGGTGGTACCGTTCGAAAATCCAATTTTTTCAGCTTTTTCCAGCGTATTACAATGCATATTTATACAACAGTATATATTTATACATCAATACATATATCATCCAATATAGTACATATTTGTACAGTAGTACATGCAATATGAAAAGCACATAGAGAGCCAAGTCTCATTTCGGTATCAATACACAAATAAGCAAGTCTCGTTTCGAAATGTTGATTCATACAACACACACGCAACATCGAACGACGAAGTTTCACAAAGTTATAAGTCTCGGTACATAGTCGTCACAAGTGTCGTCATACACCTCACAATGTAGCTACTAACCTAAACTACAATCACATAAAACATGACCATGATCACGATGAGCATCATCACGAAGGCCATGGTCTTCATCCGGTTCCTCATCATGTCCCTCATCTCTCCCGCTAGATAACGCGCGCATCTTCCTTCTGCCTGCACAACCTGTCTCCGATAGTCCTCCCAGTCGTCGTAGACTCCAGGAACCCTCCCGTTGTACACGACATATGTCGTCGGCATCTCCATGCACAAGACAAATAAAACGTCAGTACCAATGCAATTAACAAGTGCCAACTCAAATGAGAGACAAGTAGTATGAACTAAATAGCATGTGCCTCATACTTTGTTGGTCGAAAAAATATTACCATTCAGGGATGGGGTAAGTGAAGCCAAGTAGGATGCACAACAGATTGATATTTGGGCCATCACACTACGTTCACTCACCCCACCCCAGAGTGTAGTGACCGAACATTCTAATCATCAGCCAGTATAATTAAGAAGTGCCAACTCAAATAAAAGACAAGTAGTATGAACTAAATAGCGTGCCTCATACTTTGTTGGTCGAAACAAATATTAACATCCAGGGATGGAGTCAGTGAGGCTAGGTAGGATGCACAATAGATTGATATTTGTGGCCATCACACCAAGGCTCACTGGCTCCACCCCCGATTGTACGAGTGACCGAACATTCTAATCATCGGCGAACTCCAAATACGAGCCAAGTAAGGGTCGAGTAAATGAAAATGATTAAGGTAAACACGACATAATCTAGAAATATATAGCAAAGTAAATGGAATTATAGACGCAGGTTCACATGCACATCCATACAAACTAAATAAAAGCGACAAGTCGATCGGGCCGGAATATATAGCAATTACAGTAAGGAAGTTCATGGACATATCGTTCAAGCTTAAGCAAAAGAGTTCCCGTCGTAGGATCAGGTTGTAGGCTTAGGGGGGAATGGACGGCAGCCCTTCAGCGCGTTGAATGGCCTGTCATCACGCGACATCTCCAAGCGGAGTTCTATCTTGTCATTAGGTGGTAGACCGTAGCCGTAGAGGAACGCGCCAGACCTATTGTTGACATCGTGCAGGATTGTCGTGCAAATCAACTGCTGGATGCGACCCCAGTTTTTTCTCAACTCTCTATCGTTGACATCTTCCATGTTTTTAAACTTGTTTCTGAGTGTCTCTGGCAACAACATGTCATCTACGTACTTTATGTACTCGTGCATCTGAAGGGTGGCATACCACGCGTCCATCCCATTGTCTTCCGACGACTGCCTGAGGCAGGTGAAGTTGGTTGTGTGGGTTAACGCCAAGCCTACTCGTACTTTCCTCTGTACTTTAAGGGGGCCTGTCTTGGTGGAGAAGCCGGTGAGAGCATCATTGAGAACGCCCTTGATGTGGGTGTAGTCTTTCTTCTTGTCCCTACCCGAGTTGAGATCTGCATGCGAGTGTTGCGGGTGCACGACGATGAGGGTGCAGAACTTGTCTCTGCGGAAAACACACGGATTAACATTTGCAAATGCAAATGGAGATATATGATAGAATGGTAATGGGGAGTAGCGAGTGATTACTTACTCGGGGAAGTAAGGGATGAGAATGCCGCTCTTTTTAATGTTCGCCAGGAAGAAATCCTCGACCTCCTTGGTGGGGATCGCCCGATCCCCAGCGTTGCAGATGATACTCTCCCGCATATAGAAGGGGTCCATTATCGCGATGCCCGGCGTCCCCTCCTTAACGATCTGGGAAGACAGGCTAAGAGCAACTAGCCGAACCACATAAAAGTGGAGAATTTTCATGCGAAAGATGTCGAAGATGTCATTGAACCGGATGAAGCACAAGTCCGCGGGGTACTTTTCGACAAAGTTCATGCCAGTTGGCACCTTCACCACGTAGGCACGTACAAAGGGTAACCAGGATCTTTTGAATTGAGAAGTTGCTTCTCCACATATAGGACAGATTTATGCAAGATCCTCATATCCGGGGTGAATATCTTGAGAACATGCTCCGGCAGCATCGGTTCACCCAAGTGATGCTCAGGTCGCCAATCGTTTGGCAACTTGTCAGGTGTCGGACCGTGTCCTTGGATTTGCCCGCCGTCTTGGCTTTGGCGTCCTTCTTCGCTGGCATCTTCCGCTTCTTGGGTTGTACTGTACCACCATCCATCGCCGTATTGGTCGTAGCACGGAGTGTGTTTGGGCTTAGCATCTCTGTGGTGGTGGCGGTGGCGGCCTCCTCAGGCGTTTCCTCCTCAGCTGTTTCTTGAGAATCGAACAGCTTCTTGGAGCACAGATATTTCAAGGTCGTTGCGTTCGGATCCACCGGGGCATCCTCATGGAGAACTTGTGAAGACATAGGAATATCCCATTGGAAGTCGTCACGTTCGTACGCGTCAACCTCTGGCGCCGCTAGCTGTTGTGGTGGGGCGCTGACCTCTAGCGCCGCTAGATGTTGTGGTGGGGCGCTGACCACCGGCGCCGCTGGCTGTTGTAGAGGGACGCTGACCTGTGGCACCGCAAGGTGCTTTCCTTTGCTTGCCGTCGACCCCGAGGAGGTGTTGATCCTAATTAGGGTCTTCGGCCATAGCACAACCCAACTCTTTAGTGAGCTCAGCTTCATCGGGCTATCGGTGCCATCCGGTTGGTTAGCAGGATACAAATCCTCATAGCCCGGTAACGCCCGATCCACTTCAACCCAGTAAACGTCATCGGCCATATCTCGTGTGTGCCACTTCTTATCCAGAGGCCGAATGATGGACCCCCTCACGACGTCTTTGAGTTCGTCGTTCACTTTCATCAGAAAGGTGCATGGCACTGAGAGCGCATGCGAGAACATGTGTACGGTGTTAGAGAGAGGGCAATGATGACGAAACTAATATATTAACTTGATGTACACTAGCTTAATTAGTTAATTACCGTGAGGGCAATGAGCTCGGCTAATGTCTGCGGGCCGACACATGCGGCGGCAGGCGTGCAAGTGATGGAGGGGCTACTACTCGGCATGGACGGTGAATCCCTACCACCTGCGACATTGCCGGCGGCCGGAGGAGTCTCCATTATAACATCGTCATTGCCGGCGGCCGGCAGCGCCATCGAGTTTCTGGCGCCTAAGCTTACCACTTGCATTTGCGGGGGGAGGGGGGGGGGGGGCTTGTTTGGCACCCTCTACCACACGACGCCAGCGTTGAAATCTTCTTGGACTGAAGCGAGGACTTCAGCTTTGAGATCAGGTGCTTTGAGTTGCGGTACCAAACTATCTTGGACTTGGCCTAGGATTGAGTCCCTCATTTCCTCCGCCTCCTGCTGCTTCCTCTCATTGCACGCATTTTTATCGGCCGCAGACGACAAGCCGTAGTGAGCATTCTTGTGGCCCGTACCTGCGCCAGCCACACGGCCTCTATGCGGCCTTCTCGTAGGTGAATGCTCATTAACGAGGTTTATCGCCTGTACGAGAGGCTTGTCCCAGGCTACCCTAGTCGTCGACGCCTGGGACGAGGAGCCTTCGTTACATTGGGAAAGTCTTTGTCTTGCTTCTTCCTGAGGAAGAAACGTGAACCATTTAGAAATGTTGCTACTATTATATGAACGATACTTGATCTAATTAAACCAATAAATTGCTTACCAGTTTTTTCTCCATCGCCAGGACATTCATGTCGTCCATGAACCAAATTATGTTGGTTACCACCTTGGGGTCCGTGACAAGTTCCCCGCTTAATTTCTTTTTATGGTACCGGGTGACATAGGCATCCCGAATGGGCCTGCTAGATAAGGTACCCGAGGTTATTTGGAGGCCCATTACCTAAAGTGTATGAAGTCCGGAAGCCCAATAAGCCCCG
Source organism: Lolium perenne (assembly GCF_019359855.2). Taxonomy (NCBI): domain Eukaryota; kingdom Viridiplantae; phylum Streptophyta; class Magnoliopsida; order Poales; family Poaceae; genus Lolium; species Lolium perenne. The sequence continues at coordinate 123,457,598 of NC_067245.2, read as the reverse complement.
ATATGGAAGATAGAGATAGATTCGGAATAGTCTTGTATCAATACGGGAAGGACTCAAACAGTCTCCCGGACTTTGTAACTTGTACAATACGAAAGCCTCGGCTCCACCTCCTATATAAAGGGAGCCGAGGAAGAAAGAAAGGATCAAATCATTTTCAACACAAACTCTAGTTTTTTTTATAGTCGAGCACCTTTTCGGCTGAACCTTCGAGATCTACTTGCCCTCTACTTTCCGCGAAACCCTAGTCTACAACCTGTAGGCATTGACAAGTTAAACCCTTGACAATTGGCGCCTTCTGTGGGAATTGGAGGCGACAAGGAGCTGATCTCGATGGCATCGTCAACATCGTCAACATCATCAGTTGCAAGCAACGCGATGGATGGCGGTAAACAGGTCAAACCTAATCTCGTCGATTTTGTTCCTCACCCTCCCGCCCGTTTGCATGCATATGCCGATCTGGAGGAGTCGACGGAGATGACATTCGGGAGTTTCCACTTCCTCGTCGGGAAAGAAGGATCACACCGTTTTGTGGCACCAATTTCTTCGGGACCGTCAGCGGCCGATTTCGACTTTTCAGGATCATCAACATCAATCATTGAGTCAGGCGACGAGGAGGTTTCCTCGTCAAGCTTCACCAAGCCCGCCATCGGCGGAGAACTCGCCGATATGTTCGGCAACGTGTCTTTCTGGTCATTCACGGGCTCCGATCTGAGCGACGACTCGGAAAGCATCGACATCTTCGACTTCATCGATAGATCTACTTCTATTCGGGAGGTCTTCGCCAATCTATCTGACGGTGTCACCGACCTTGAAGAAGAAAACAATGCTACAATATATCATCAAATATGTGCAATCGGTGATTCAAGTCGTCCAGAAGAGGAGGCGTCAGAGGCTTTCGATGATTTGGGCAATGCATACATTGATCCCGCTGATCTTACGCCAGAAACCGGAAATAAATACGTCGGGCCTACACCTCGCAAAAAAGTTCAACTATCGCAAGCAGCTTGGGACAGAGCTCAGAGAGCCATGGATGGTACAGAACCGATGACCACCACATCCACAACAGAAGATCTACAAGCATATCAATATAGACTCGCTCGCGCTGGACGTGAACTAGAAAAACAAAGAAAGGTACTTGATGACAGAAGAGCTGCAGCTTCCCCATCAAGTGCACGCAGGGCCAACCTGAGCCGGCAATCGGGAACTTTGGGAGATAGTCACAGAGCAACACGCGCAAGAGGAAGATTTCGACTGGCGAACGTGCCCGAGAATGAGTGCGAGAATCTGATCCAAAACCTTGACATGTCCTTTATGTCGATAGATACAAGAGGGCACATCATCCCGAAAATACCGGAAGCAGGATATATGGCGACTAATGCCTTCATATTGGCATCCAAGCCACCCCCCGGAGATCCCAGAGAATCATTGTATCAGATGGCTATGGCCGGAGTTGGCGTCATGGGGACAACGATCGCTGGTTCAAGTACACCGCAACCTGAAAGTGACCCATGAAGAAATAGTCCAAGGCAAAATAGTCCTCGACCTACTGCGGTGCCAGCACGAGACCCTCCACGGGAAGGTGATGCAGGAAACACGGTGACTCAAACTCGAGTCGATAGAGCACGCGAAAATAGATCAAGGCAACACCTGCCAGAAGTCGATGAAGAGGACATGTGTGGACTCCCTTGCTTTACCCGACAAGTTCGTAAAACTCGGGTTCCCTCTGGCTTCAAGTTACCTGATAACTATAAAAAGTTCGATGGTTTGCAAGACCTAGAGGATTGGTTAATTGACTACGTGGAAACAGTGAAATTGATGGGTGGAACTAGAGCAACAGCCATGCAAAGCATTCAGGTTCACCTCAGCGGAGCCGCAAGATCGTGGATAAAGAAATTACCAGGAGGGTCCATCGACAACTGGGAAACTTTCGAGGACTTGTTCATGAAAAATTTCCATTCCACGTGCAAGAAACCTGCATCAATAGAGCAGCTAAGGGCCTGCAAGCAGAAGTATGATGAACCAATGAGGATGTATATCCAGCGATGGAACATAATAAAAAATTCGGCAGAAAACGTATCTGGCGAAAGAGCAATTGATGCATTTGTTGCGGGGATCCAAAGAAGAGAACTAATCGAGGATTCTGGTAGATCCAACCCGAGAACAATAGCAGAGCTCATGGAGATAGCGAATCGCTGGGCGGATGGCGAAGATGCTGTTCAAAATAAACGGCATAGAGCACCCGAGGAGGATCACAACAGAAACAACAACCAAAATAGGCGACGATACTCTCGCGAATTCTGAGATTACGACGGTCCCGGCCAAGTGGCGGCTGGCTTCCGAGGAAATAGTGGAGGAAATCATCGGGATGATTATCAAAGAAGCAATGAGCAACGTTTCAAAAAAAAGCAATGAGCAGCACAATGATCATAGAGATGCGCCAAGTTCCAGCAGACAAAATAATCGACCAAGGTTTCAGAGGCCATAAAACATATCACCCGAAGATCTTCTGAACGGGCCATGCCAGATGCGTTTTTACCTCGACAGTGAAGGGAAAACACAGTCAGGCCATCTTCAGAAGGACTGCCGAACCTTCCAAGCTCTGCATAGACATGCGGAGCACACGAATGCACAAGCAGCGAACAGGGGGCACACACAGGGGCCAAGGAGTGAAGTCCATCTTCCACCACCACCCGCAATTACCAGCTCAAACTAACATCAGTTGTAGTTGGCGGCACCTCCAGTCAACAATGGAGACTACATTGACACAACGGGAGCAGTGTCGATGATTTAGAAAGGCAGACCCTCGAATAGGGCGCGGAAGATAATTTTGCGACAGGTATACATGGCAGAGAAGATGCCTCCACCAACCATCGAGTACCTAAATTGGTCGGCACAGGACATAGGATTCACTCAAGCAGACCTCCCGCCTCAAGTCCCACGACCATGACAATCAGCTATGATCTTACCAGCGGTGATAGCGGGATTCGTGGTCTCGCGCATATTCATAGATGGAGGAAGGAGTCTGAACCTCATGTACGCGGATACCTTGAGGAAGATGAATATTTCCCCGGCAAATTTGACACCAACGGACACACATTTTCATGGTATTACACTTGAGAAACCGAACTATCCTCTGGGAAAGATCTCGATGTACAATTTGGAACTCGAGAAAATTTCAGAAGGGAGAAGCTGGAGTTTGAAGTTATAGATTTTCCATCACAATATCTTGCTTTATTGGGACGAACGGCGTACGCCAGATTCATGGATGTGCTGCATTATACATACCTTTTATGGAGAATTCCTGGACCCAACGGCCCAACCATAGTGAAAGGAAGCTTTGCCTTGGCAGATAAATGCAACAAAGATTTCCATAAGCTGTCAGAAACCTTCGGGATGCAAGCTGAATATGAAGCGTCTAGGCTAACAACAAACTATGACGTGTTACCTGACGGAGGAAGGACACTTAAGGAGCAAACCTTCGACACCTCCAAGAATTCCAAGGAAGTGCAAATTCACCCGACAGATGCCAAGAAGACGACAGCTATCGCAACAAACATGGATAGCGCATAGGAAAGCGCGCTCGTCGAGTTCCTCCGTGAGCGCTGGGAAATCTTTGCATGGTGTCCAGCTGACATGCCAGGAGTACCCAGGGAACTTGCTGAGCACCCTCTCAATCTAGATCCAAGAGCTAGACCAATTCGACAACCTTTGCTGCGTTTCTCCGAGCCAAACCGCAAAGCTATGCTATCCGAGATTCGTCGACTCAGAGAAGCGAATTTCATCAGGGAACTACACAACGAGGCCACATGGGTCGCTAACCCAGTGCTGGTCCCAAAGAAAAACACTGACGTCCTTCGCATGTGCGTCGACTTCACGTGTCTCAATAAACATTGTCCAAAGGATCACTTTCTCCTCCCGAGGATCGATCAAATCATCGACTCCACAGCGGGTTGCGAACGTCTTTCCTTCCTGGACGCGTATTCTGGTTACAATCAGATCTGCTTAAAAGAAGAAGATGAAGTCAAAATAGCTTTCATAACCCCTTATGGCGTGTTCTGCTACAGAACAATGCCCTTCGGGTTGAAAAATGCGGGAGCCACCTATCAGAGGATGATGCAGAAGTGTCTCGCCACGCAGATTGGCAAGAACGTCCAAGTATACATCAATGACGTCGTCATAACAACAGAGCAAGGATCATCCCTGATTGATGATCTGAAGGAAACCTTCGACAACCTCATCAAGTTTTGCCTCAAGCTGAACCCGACGAAATGTTCCTTTGGTGTTCCTGCGGGAGAACTCCTCGGATACTTAGTGTCAACCAGGGGAATCGAGGCCAATCCCGATAAAATACAAGCTATCGTGATGATGAGGAAACCAACCAAGCTCAAGGAGATACAGCAGTTGACTGACCGTGTTGCAGCTTTGAGCAGGTTTGTCGCCAGGTTGGGAGAAAAAGCGCTGTCTTTCTACGCGCTCATCAAGCAAGGGGATAAGTTTGAGTGGAACGAAGAAGCAGAAAAAGATTTTGAGCATCTCAAACGCACAATCTCGACACCTCTAGTACTGGTGGCTCCGAAAGAAAAAGAACCACTCCTGTTATACATCACGGCCACACCTCAGGTGGTCAGTACAGTCCTCTTGGTGGAACGAGAAGAAGAAGGGAAGATCCATGGAGTTCAACGACCAGTATACTTCATCAGCGAATTACTGTGACCATCCAAGCAGCGTTACCCACATTATCAGAAACTAGCATATGGAGTATTCACAACAGCAAGAAAGCTATGGCACTATTTTTTGGCACACCCGATAATAGTGGTCAATGAGGCACCCCTCTCGAACGTCCTAAACAATCTAGAAACCACAGGACATGTCTCCCTTTGGGGAATCGAACTTTCCCCTCGGGACATCACATATGAAAAAAGAAAGGCGATCAAGTCGCAAATTCTGCCAGACTTTGTCGCAGAGTGGATGGAACTGCAAAATACGGGACCCCCAAATTTATCGAGTACCTGGCATATGAACTTTGACGTGTCCAAGAGATTGGAAAGAGCTGGAGCAGGCGTGATACTCGTGTCACCCCAAGGCAACAAAATGAAATACATATTGCGGATGACGTTCTCCAACGCGTCCAATAATGAGGCAGAATATGAAGCCCTCATACACGGGATGAAGATGGCAAAAGCGTGCGGCGCCACCCGTTTAAAAATCTTCGGCGATTCCCAGCTGGTAGCTCAGCAGGTGATGAACAAGTGCGATGGAGTCAATGACATCATGATATCGTACAAGGATGTGTACGATGAACTCGAAAAACTCTTTGATTGCTATGAAGTCAATCACATCAGTAGGCTCGGCAATGACGAAGCCGACGTTTTGGCAAACATCAGCTCGCAATGCCTGCTGATACCACCTGGAGTTTTTGGGAAGAAATAAGCGAGAGATCAACCAAGGCGAAGAAAGCACCGAAGCAGCCGAAGAAAAAAAGAAAAATCCAAGAAAGACTCGGGGGCTCCAGCAGCCCAAGAACCTCATGCATCAGATGATGAGGAAGATCCAGAGGAAGTCATGATGATTGAAATTCCATGGATGCAGGTGTACGTGGCATATATCATGAGAAAGGAAATACCTCAAGATCCGGTCGAAGCAAGGCGAGTTATTCGATGATCCAAAGCCTTCACCGTGGTCAAAGGAGAATTATACAAGCGGAGCATCTCAGGAGTATTGCAGAGGAGTGTCACACCCGAAGAAGGATGAATCATACTCAAAGATATACACGAGGGAATATGTGGCCACCACGCAAGCAGCCGAGCAATAGCAGCCAAGGCCTTTCGGGCAGGATTTTATTGGCTATCAGCAATAGAATATGCAAAGGAAATCATTCGCACCTGCAAAGCCTGTCAGATGTTTGCATCCAAGCCTCACTCACCAGCAGCAAAATTAATGCCTATACCATTGTCGTGGCCTTTCGCGCAATGGGGCCTAGACATGGTCGGAAAATTGCACAAGTCCTGGCCTGGAGGACACGTGTATTTGCTGGTAGCTATCGACAAGTTTACAAAGTGGATTGAAGCAATACCAGTAACGTTGGCAGACGCAGCATCATCGGTGAACTTTATCAAGGGAATAGTTTTTCGATTTGGCGTCCCTAACAGCATAGTTACGGACAATGGCAGTAATTTTACCTCTCGAGAATTCAAAGAATATTGCGAAGAAGTGGGTATCAAACTACAGTTCGCATCGGTGGTGCACCCGCAAACCAACGGCCAAGTCGAAAAAGCAAACGACATCATCTACAACGATATCAAGAAACGATTGCTGACACCACTAGAGAAAGCACGACACAGTTGGGTTGACGAGTTACCCAACGTGTTATGGAGCATATGAACAACACCCAACACAGCGACCCAAGAGACTCCGTTTTTCTTGGTTCACGGAGACGAGGCGATGCTCCCGATAGAAATAGAGCATAATTCTCCCAGAGTCGCAGAATACAGTGAAGAAACTTCGAGAAAGGCATTAGAAGATGATGTGGACGCCCTCGACGAATCCTGAGATGAGGTACTGTCGAGAGTAACCACGTATCAACAAATTCTCAAAAACTATCATAGTCGACATCTGCGGTCCAGGTCGTTCGAAGTTGGCCATCTAGTACTTCGACTCAAGCACGATAGCCATGTAAAATTCAAGTCACCATGGGTGGGGCCGTACATAGTTACTGAGGTGATACCAGGAGGAGCCTACAGGCTGAAGGACAAGAAGACATGCAAAGACGAGCCAAACCCGTGGAACGTGGCGCAGCTTCGACGTTTCTATGCTTCGAAGAAAGTTCATGTAAACATACATTGTATCTGAACAGCTCGCAAGTTTTTAGATGCACTCTTTTCCTTTCAGGGCACCAAGTGGGGATGAAAGGTTTTTAATTAGACGGGCTTGCGATGCTGCAATATAGCATGGTTGGAATAAAAGATAGTGATGAAAAATATTTCTCCTTTTTCTTGAGCAATGCTCGGGGGCTTGAACCCGACAAAATTACAATATATTCGACCCTATCGCACTTGTCAATATACACGCTTTGGTTAACATATCAAACCTCGCGAATAAAAAATTATGCCAACCGAGATGCTCGGGGGCTCGAGGGAAAAAAACAAACATAAATTTTTTCCTTGGCTTTACACAAGTCTCGCAAGGATAAGTTACAATATACACCACTTACAAATACATGCAATCCTACAGCTCAGATCAAAGGTGTCAAGAAAAGAGAAAAATAGTTCTTACATACACCTATCTATGGTTATACTTTCTTTTGCAGCACCAGCAATCTGCGTCGAGTCGTCATACCGAAATGCCTTGAAGAAAGCAGCATCAAACACTAGTAGGAAAACCCTTATAGGCGGAGCTTATTTCTGTGGCGCACCACCAAAAATGCGCCACAGAAAGTTATTTTGTGGCGCACCAGACACGGTGCGCCACAGAAATAGCTTAATTTTGTGGCGCACTAGGGATCCATGCGCCACAGAAATTTGGTGGGGCCAGCCCCAATCATTGGTTTCACTATTTCTGTGGCGCACAGGATCACGTGCGCCACAGAAATAAGACATTCTGTGGGCGCATCGGCCCGGTGCGCCACTGAATTAAGACGTTCGGGGGCGCACTGGTCCTGGTGCCCCACACAATTAAGACTTTCTGTGGCGCACGTGGGATGGTGCGCCACAGAAAGCCTTATTTCTGTGGCGCACATGAGTTCCATGCAACTCCACCCCCCCCCCCCCCGTGGATCGCCTTTTTAACCTCTGTAAAAAATATAAAAAATAGATAAAATTTCAAAAAATAAATCCCTTCAAGATGCCTATGTATTATGTCATCTTTTACCACTGAGAATTAACAAACAATAATTTCGACCTTTTTTGCAAAATTACGTGGGAAAATCATCAAAGTGGATTTCTGGTTGCATACGAACTCGAAAAAAAACGCATAATATATCAAAATGTTCCCACGAAAAATCTACATCCGAATTCAGCCGGGCTTGCCCGGTTGGACAATTTTTAGAATCTACAAATTCGAAAAGAGTAAAAAGTTACGGGCAGTTAAAGATTTTTTGCTGCAAAATACAAAAAAAAGAAAATTTTTTTTTGTGGCGCACCAAGTGCCCATGCGCCACAGAAATAACGTTCGAAATTTGAAATTTCTGGCGCCCACTTCTCCTTCTCTCCTCCATTTCTCCACTTCTCCCCTTCTCCCATTCTCCACTTCTCCCCTTCTCCTCCTCTCCTCTTCTCTTCCTCTCCTCCACTTCTCCACTTCTCCCCTTCTCCTCCTCTCCTCTTCTCTTCCTCTCCTCCACTTCTCCACTTCTCCCCTTCTCCTCCTCTCCTCTTCTCCCCTTTTCGATGTCTTGCGGTAAAAAGCGTCGACAACACCGCTGAAGTCTAATTTCGAGTGGCATACCTTCAACCAGATCAGAGAAAATTTAGCACCAGCCACCATCTGAGCCTTTACAAAGTCGTGGATACTCTCCACATCCCTGAACTTATTCATAAGCTCAGTAAGGTTTGCAGGCTGAGGGTTTCGAGGAAATAGAGCATTATACACCATGGCCAAAGTACTGCCGAAGAAATCGCATAACTCCCGGACTTGAGCGGCTCGATCCTAGAACTGAACAATTCGGCGAGTGCGGCTCTCGTCCGCCCAGGAGTCAATATCATTCTCTTTGGCAAGCTGAAGAAGGACCTTGACTCGCGCATTAACGCACTATTCTTCGGTGATAGCATCCAGAAATGAACCTAGATGCAACAAGAGAAACAACAAGATGTGAGAATACACACGAAGAATGTCAAGGAAAAGGAAGGATACATTGTAACATACCCGCCATATCTTAACTTGCATCAGTCACCAGGTCAAGCATATAATCCTCGCGCTTAGTAGCCTGTAAGGCATCGGCAACAGCAAATTCCAGAGCCTGTTGTGCTTGCCGAAGAGAAGCTTGTTCACGATTAGAGGATTTGCAAGACTGGTCCATAACTATGACAGCTTGTTTCTTCATAGCTTGGAGCTGCTGTCGAAGATCGGCCAATTCTTGGTGAATTGAGTCAGCGCACGAAGAATCATCCAAGAAAATGCCGCCAGGAGATTTTGTAGAATGAGAAGCAGCGGGTGAAGCGTGGGAAGGTCCAGCAGATTCGGTATAGTTATCAAAAATTAACTGGAAGAAAGAAATATCGACATCAATCATTCGGCAAGGAACACTTTTCCATTAACATTCAATACATTTACATAAAAGAGGGTCCTTACACTACTGGAAAAATCCTATATGTGGAAGAGCTAATGCCGGCGCACCACATTATGCATGCGCCGGTGGCAAGTGGTGCCGGCGCACCCCTTTTCAGCCGCACCGACGATGAAGGTCTACTGTCGGCGCACCAGCTAGTTTGACGCGCCGGGGACAGTTCCTAGCATGCGCTCACCCGATTCGGGCTAGGCCCAAGAATCACTGGCGACGCACCAGGCCAGGGGCGTGCTGGTGGTAATTTACTATTTCCGGCGCGCCACTGGCCTGGTGCGCCGGCAGTGAGTCTTGGGCCTGGCCCGGACCAGATACATCCGGATGGGCTATATACTGCTGGCGCACCCATGGCCTGGTGCACCGGCAGTAACCTGGCACTTATTTCTGCCACCAACCAGCACTCACACACCCACACTACTCCACTCCTCCCACACAACCCAGCTAGTTTTTGCCCCTTTCTACCCCAAATTTGGCCAATTTGACTAAAGAAATAATATTTTTTGAGCAAATCTTCCCTTCCAACATACATCCCCCACATCCCTATGCAGATCTAGATCTATCTATCCCGCATTGACCGATCTAGATCTAGATCTAGATCTAGAAAGTCGGAATCCATACGTCGTGGTCGCGGCGTGACGTCTCGATCTCGTCGACCAACATATCAACCAAATAGGTGATTAATGAACAAATTGAAGAATGAAATCATCGTATATTGAAAATTTGAAGCAAAAAAGCTCGTGTGTGGCATATATGTTGTGTTTGTGCTGGTGTGTTGGCATTGAAAATGAGTTGCCAACATTGGGCCGTGTAGGAAGGTCATACCGAATTTTTTCTTGAAAACTACTGACAGATGCATATGTTTTTTCCTAATCAATTATATATCTTGCCGTGCAGGCGATAATGGTTATCAAGATGAGTGAAAGCGTCGTGATGAGATATCTGAAACACGTGATCGCAGACATGTATGAAAATAACCTCACGGGGGAAATGGTTTGACCCCTATTCAGGCAAATTGCAGGGGCACCTGCTCACTAATGGTCTCACGCATGGACACACTCAATGGATGAGTGATGATGGCGCAGAGGTCAATGGGGCGACGGTAGAAGGTGGTAATGGCCGGCAAGAAGGAGGGCATCATGATATTGATGACGATGAAGAGTTTGTCGCACAGGACGATGCAGATCAGTAGCATGATGAACAAAATGTTGAAGACGCGGACAATAACCTTGACAACGACGAAGAGGTGCCGCTAGCTTCAGTCGTGCGGGACCCTCATCTTAAGGATCTGCTTCTCGAAAAGACGAAAGGCGCCAAGCGGAAATCAAAGATTGAGCAACTGGAGACAGACTCAAATACTCCATTGTACGACTCAGGTCGCGGTTTGGAGGAGTCCCGCTTGAGAGTAGCGCTCGATGTGCTGCAGATGAAGGCGAAACATGGATGGATGAACACAAGCGTCGACGACATTCTGGAATACTTGAAAGATCTCCTTCCTGCCGGGAACACGTGTCCTGGTAGAAAGGAGGCAGTGTTGAATGATGTAGAGAGGATTGAACACCCAGTGCTGACACACCCTTCGGATGTAAGCTAGTGGAAAGCATTAGACAATGAATTCAGAAGTTTTGGGGCAGATCCTAGAAACATCAGGTTGGGTGCGAGCACGAACGGATTCAATCCGTTCGGAAACCAGAGCAGCACACATAGCACATGGCCCGTGTTTGTATGGATCTACAACCTCCCGCCCTGGCTGTGCATGAAGAGGAAGTACATACAGATGAGTATGCTAATTCAAGGGCCAACACAGCCAGGAAATGATATCAACATGTATCTCGAACTATTAAAGGAGGATCTTGAAACGTTGTGGGCGGAGAAAGGGGTAGATACATGGGACGCCGTCGAGGAAGAATATTTCCCTTTGAGAGCCGCGTTGATCACGACGGTGTAGGACTACCTCAGATACGGTTATATTTCGTGCCAGGTCATGTGTCAGGTGCATGGAAGAGACGGTGTTTTTGCAGCTTGGTAAGGATCCCGGCTCTTCGAAAACCGTTTACATGGGACATCGAAGGTGGCTACACAAGACTGACCAGTGGAGAAAGCGTGGAGATCTGTTCGATGGTACAGATGAACCCCGAGGACCTCCACGTAAGAGGAGCGGCGAAGAGATCGATACATTACTGAAAGGTTGGAAGGAGTGCCCTGCGCCGGGAAAGATTCGTCAAAAGCCCGGAGAGAAGAAGAAAAAGGCAACGACGCCGCTCTTTGGTGTATGGAAAAGGAGGTCCGTGTTTTGGGACTTGCCGTACTGGAAAATTCTCGATACACCTCACTGCCTCGATGTCATGCATATCACAAAGAACGTGTACGAGAGCTTGCTTGGCACTCTTCAAAACATGCCGGACCGGACCAAAGATGGGCCAAAAGCAAGACACGAACTGAAAGTTTTGGGCATCAGGGAAGAGATTCAGATCCCACCAACCCAAGACGGACAGTCGGAGGAGGAGACGGCCGGCAGTCAGAAGCGCAAAAGGATTAAGTAGCCAGACTATTACTGCCCCCTCCTGCTTCACTTTTAGTCCAGCTGAGGTCGATCAATTTTTCAATTGCCTTCTAGGAGTCAAAGTGCCATTCGGTTACTCCGGGCTAATAAGCAGATACATGGACCCCAAGAAACGAAACTTCAGCAACATGAAGTCTCATGACTTTCACATGATGATGATGCAGATTCTTCTGGCTGCAATCCGAGGTATAATGGATGACCATGTCCGTGCAATACTGACTGGGCTCTATAACTTCTTCGACATCATAACTTGGATGTCGACAAGCGTGAAGAAACTCCCAAGGCTCCAGGAAGAGATCGTGGTGATCCTATGTGAGCTTGAGATGTACTTCCCGCCTACATTATTTGACGTGATGGTCCATCTGTTGGTCCATATCATGGATGATATCACCAATCTAGGGCTGGCATTCCTACACTACATGATTCCGTTTGAAAGAATGAATGGGGTCCTTAAATGATACGTTCATAACAGGTCCCATCCGGATGGAAGCATCGTCCAAGGCTGGCTCACCGAAGTGTGCATCTATTTCTGCACGAATTATCTAGACATCGAGGACCCTGTTGGTTTGCCTCAAAACAAGAATCTCCACAGGTTCGAGGGAGTAGGCCACAAAAATAGAAGGAAGGAACTGCACGTGCACATGTCTGGTCGGACTTCCGACTTTGACAAGGCCAACTTAGTAGCGCTACAACACATTGACTTGATCGATCCTTGGTTGAAAGAGCACAAAACCATGCTAGAGAACAGTGGCAAGCTGATGACGGAAGCAGAAATATTCAGAGAGCACAACTCCTCTTTAGCACGCTGGTTCAAAGAGCACATTGCTGCTAATACCCCACCAATGGATTGTGACGAGGATAAACTAGTATTGGCATTGTCACATGGCCCCGTGCCCAACATCATGACTTACCAAGCGTACGATATCAATGGGTACACATTCTACACGGAAGAAAAAGACAAGAACAACGTTTACCAGAACTCAGGGGTAACGCTGGATTCCTATACGGGTGACGTGAAGACTAGATACTACGGAAGGATCGAGGAAATATGGGAGCTTAGCTACGCTGGGGAGAAAGTGCCGATGTTCCGTATCAGATGGGCTAAGAGCGTCACAAAAGAAGACGGGTATTTCACCACAATGTTTCTACCCGAAGCCAAAAAATCAAAGTCCACGAACGCCACCGCGCAAAATGAGCCATGGGTATTGGCTAAACACGTGCACCAATGCTTCTTCATAACCGACCCATCCAGGCCTAGCCGTGTTATCGTGAGGTGAGGCAAGAGGACCATCGTCGGAATGGATGGAGTCGCCAACGAGGAAGACTTCGAAGGGGAGGTCGGAGACCCAATGATGGAAGAATCCGAGGATGAAGACACAACATACACCACAAGAAGAAGCAGGACCACGCTACCGAGGTCAGGTCGACCCTTCAAAAGAAGAAGTCACGACACGGGGCTAAGTCATTCAACGACGAGCAAGAAAAGCAAGAAGAAAGTGAAACACTCTTCTCGATCGATGATGTAAAACTTTATTTGCAATGTATAACTCATATTTTGTGTAATACATAACTCATATTGTGTTGGCCAATATTTTATGTATAACTAATTAATATTTTGTGTATCTAACTCACATATCATTTTGTTTTTGTGTAATAACACTCATGCATATTTGCTTTGTTTTCCTATAACTCACATATAACACTCATGTATTCATTGTATATAAGTATAACACTCATGTATGTATAACTCACATATCTGAATAAAGAAACATAAAATAAAGAAAAAGGAAAGAAAAAGGAAAGAAAAAAAGAACCAGGGCCTAGCTATCTGTGAATTGGGACAAGTCCCAGCTATAGCAGCACTAGACTTAGTGCCGGCGCACCAGGGCATTGGTGCGCCGGCAGTAAGTCTGTGCATATGACTTAGTCATTTTGGCCATCGAACCCATCTTCCCCAAATCACATCACAACCCTACCTCTAACCGCACCGCCGCCGTTCCGCCACCACCGGCCCCGAGCCACCGAAAGGAGGAGAGCCGCCGAGAGGAGGAGGAGCAGGGGTCGCCACACCATCACCTCGGAGAGGAGGATCGAGCAGGCGTCACCACCGTCGCCGCAGAGGAGGAGGTGGGCATCGCACGCGCGCTTGCCACCGTCGCCATCGTCGGTAAGAACTGCCCCTCTCCCTTCCCCTCTTCCTTCCCCGACGCCACCAGGACCTCCTCTACCTTCCCCTCCCCTCAGCTCCTCCGCTGCGTAATTTCTCCCCAATTGATTACCCGTAATTTCTCCCCAATTGATTGCCACGGTGCAGCTGCGATTCCTTCCTCTATCCCTCCCCCTCTTCCTTCCCCTGTCCCTCCCCCTCTTCCTTCCCGTGTCCCTTCCCCTCTCTCTGCCTCCGAAATTGGTATTGGCTTAGTTCTTGCAGTTCTTGCAGTAGCCCTAACGAAATTGCTATTAGGGTTCATTGCAGTGTTTTGGTTCATTGCAAATGAAAATGTAGTAATTTTTAAATGAACCATATTGCAATTTCCTTGTTCAAAATGGAAATAGGGTTAGCTTTGGCGCCAAGCCCTCCCCCCCCCCGCAAATGCAAGTGGTTAGCTTCAGCGCCAGCAACTCGATGGCGCCGCCGGCCGCCGGTAATGACGATGTTATAATGGAGACTCCTCTGGCCGCCGGCAATGTCGCATGTGCTAGGGATTCACCGGCCATGCCGGGTAGTAGCCCCTCCATCACTTGCACGCCCGCCGCCGCATGTGTCGGCCCGTCGACATTAGCCGAGCTCAACACCCTCGCGGTAATTAACTAATTAAGCTAGTGTACATCAAGTTAATATATTAGTTTCGTCATCCTTGCCCTCTCTCTAACGTCGTTCACATGTTCTCGCAGGCGCTCTCAACGCCATGCACCTTCGTGATGAAAGTGAACGACGAACTCAAAGACGTCGCGAGGGGGTCCATCCTTCGGCCTCTGGATAAGAAGTGGCACACACGAGATATGGACGATGATGTTTACCGGGTTGAAGTGGATCGGGCGTTACCGGGCTATGAGGATTTGTTTCCTCCTAATCAACCGCATGGTGCGGATAGCCCGTTGAAGCTGACCTCACTAAAGGGTTGGGTACTGCTATGGCCGAAGACCCTAATTAGGATCAACACCTCCTCGGGGTCGACGGCAAGCAAAGGAAAGCACCTTGCGGCGCCAGAGGTCAGCGTCCCTCCACAACAGCTAGCGGCGCCGGTGGTTAGCGCCCCACCACAACGGCCAGCGGCGCCGGTGGTAAGCGCCCCACCACAACAGCTAGTGGCGCCAGAGGTCAGCGCCCCACCACAACAGCTAGCGGCGATAGAGGACGAGGCCTACGAACGTGAAGAATTCCAATGGGATATGCCTACATCTTCACAAGTTCTCCATGAGGATGCCCCGGTGGATCCGAACGCGATGAACTCGAAATATCTATGCTCCAAGAAGTTGTTCAATTCTCAAGAAACAACTGAGGAGGAAACGCTTGAGGCCGCCACCGCCGCCGCCAAAAAGATGCTGAGCCCAAACACACTCCGTGCTACGACCAATACGGCGATGGATGGTGGTATAGTACAACCCAAGAAGCGAAAAAGGTCAGCGAAGAAGGACGCCAAAGCCAAGGCGGCGACGAAATCCAAGGACAAGGTCCCACACCTTGACAAGTTGCCAAACAATTGGCGACCTGAGCATCACTTGGGTGAACCGATGCTGCCGGAGCATGTCCTCAAAGTACTCACCCCGGATATGTGGAGAAGCAACTTCTCAATGCAAAAGATCCTGCTTACCCTCTGTACGCGGCAAAGGTGCAAACTGGCATGAACTTTGTCGAAAACTACCCCGCGGACTTGTGCTTCATCCGGTTCAATGACATGTTCAACGTTTTTCGCATGGAAATGCTCCACTTTTCTGTGGTTCGGCTAGTTGCTCTTAGCCTATCTTCCCAAATCGTTAAGGAGGGGACACCGGGCATCGCGATAATGGACCCCTTCTATATGCGGGAGAGCATTATCTGCAACGCTAGGGATCGGGCGATTGCCACCAAGCAGGTCGAGGATTTCTTGGTGGCGAACATTAAAAAGATAGGCATTCTCAGCCCTTACTTCCCCGAGTAAGTAATCACTCGCTAGTCCCCATTACCATTCTATCCTATATTTCCATTTGCATTTGCAAAGGTTAATCCGTGTGTTTTCCGTAGAGACAAGTTATGCACCCTCATCGTCATGCACCCGCAACACTCGCATGCAATCTATCTCGACTCAGGTCGGGACAAGAAGAAAGACTACTGCCACACCAAGTCCATTCTCAATGATGCTCTCACCGGCTTCATCGCCAAGACAGGCTCCCTCAAAGTACAGAGGAAAGTACGAGGAGGCTTGTCCTTAACCCACACAACCAACTTCGCCTGCCTCAGGCAGTCGTCGGAAGACAATGGGATGGACGCGTGGTACGCCATCCTTCAGATGCAGGAGTACAGAAAGTACGCAGATGAAATGTTGCTGCCAGAGACTCTCAGAAACATGTTTGCAAACATGGCGGATGTCGACGATAGGGAGCTGAGAAAAAACTGGGGTGGCATCCAGCAGTTGATTTGCACGACAATCCTGCACGATGTCAGCAATAGGTCTGGCGCATTTTTCTACAGCTACGGTCTACCACCTAATGACGAGATAGAACTCTGCTTAGAGATGTCGTGTGATGACAGGCCATTCAACATGCTGAAGGGCTGCCGTCCATTCCGCCCTAAGCCTACAACCTGATCCTACGATGGCAACTCTTTTGCTTAAGCTTGAACGATATGTCCATGAACTTCCGTACTGTAATTGCTATATATTCCGGCCCGATCGACTTGTCGCTTTTATTTAGTTCTACAGATGTGCATGTGAACCTGCATCTATAATTACATTTACTTTGCTATATATTTCTAGATTATGGCGTGTTTACCTTAATCATTTGCATTTACTCGACCCTTACTTGGATCAAATTTGGAGTTCGTCGATGATTAGAATGTCCAGTCACTCGTACACTCGGGGGTGGATCCAGTGAGCCTTGGTGTGATGGCCACAACTATCAATCTATTGTGCATCCTACCTAGCCTCACTGACTCCATCCTTGGATGTTAATATTTGTTTCGACCAACAAAGTATGAGGCACGCTATTTACTTCATACTACTTGTTTTTTTATTTCAGTTGGCACTTCTTAATTTCATTGGCTGATGATTAGAATGTTTGGTCACTTGTACACTCCGGGGTGGTGCCAGCGAGCCTGGTGTGATGGCACAAATATCAATCTCTTGTGCATCCTACCTGGCCTCGCTGACACCATCCCGGAATGTTAATATTTGTTTCGACCTACAAAGTATGAGGCATTCCATTTAGTTCATACTAGCTACTTGTCTTTTATTTGAGTTGGCACTTCTTAATTGCATTGGCTGATGATTAGAATGGTTGGTCACTTGTACACTCTGGGGTGGGGCCAGTGAACCTGGTGTGATGGCACAAATATCAATCTCATGTGCATCCTACTTGGCTTCGCTGACCCCATCCCTGAATGTTAATATTTATTTCGACCAACAAAGTATGAGGCACATGCTATTTAGTTCATATTACTTGTCTCTTATTTTAGTTGGCACTTGTTAATTGCATTGGTACTGACGTTTCATTTGTCTTGTGCATAGAGATGCCGACGACATATGTTGTGTACAAGGGGAGGGTTCCTGGAGTCTACGACAACTGGGAGGACTGTTGGAGACAGGTGCACCGCTTCAGCGGCAACAGCTACAAGGGAGACACCACTAGGGTGGAGGCGGAAGGAAGATTCACGCGTTATCTAGCGGGAGAGATGAGGGACATGAGGTGGAACCGGATGAAGACCATGGTCTTCGTGATGATGCTCATCGTGACTATGGTCATGTTTTATGTGTTGTAGTTTAGGTTAGTAGCTACATTGTGAGGTGTATGACGACACTTGTGACGACTATGTACCCAGACTTCAGGAGGGCTTGTGAGTTCACAATGTTTTGGGTTTCATGAGTGGAGGAGAAGTCGCCTAGGAACTTGTATCGTGAGTGCAACCTTGCAATGAGCTGGACTCGCAATTGCTCCTTGTTCTTCCCTCGGAGGTCCGTCTCGTTGAGATTGACGACCTCTCAGAGGATTGCTGCCAGTTGGTTGTCGTACCCCTTGGCAACATCCTTAGGCTCCACCGGCAAACCACTGGCGGGGTCCACCTATGTGACAGTGTCTCTGCCGGTGGCGATCGTGTTTGAGCGCCTTTCCTTCCGCAGCCGCTTGGAGCCACTTGTCCCGGTGCCACTACTCCCCGCGGCGCTCCTTGGATCATCGCCACTTGTCTCATCGCCGCCACCCACGGCGGCGCCGGTTGGCTCGTCGCCACTTGTTTCACCGCCACCCCTGGCGGCGGCACTTGTTTCGTCGCTGCTTGGCTCGTCGCCACTACCCCAGAGACATCCTCCTTCACATGGTCCTCATCGCCACTACGCCCAGCGGCCGCGGCATCCTCTGCCAACCTGAAGAAGAACTTATTGTAGTGCACCTCTAACTCTTCTTGAGACGACATGGTGGCTTGCACTAATAGAAGATGAAAGAGTTAGAATTCACGGAAAAATTCGGCATGACCTTTGCTAAAAATTGGTTATGCGGAGTGCTAGAATTGCTGGAACGGAAGTGAATCAACATTCCGTCACTCAATAGCAACTCAATCCCTACAACTATAACCAACAGTTATAACCAGAGACAAATATAACTAGAGACAACATCATATATTTGCAACAGCACATCATATATTTGTAATCCCTGCATTATAACCAGAGACAACATCATATCTTTGTAATCCCTGCATTACAACAGCACATCATATATTTTACAAATATAGCTAGAGACAACATCCACTTAGCATTTTCATTTTCATTTCACCATATATAACCAGAGTACCATAGCCAATGAACCCATTTCATCCTTTTTTAAATGAACCAAAAAATCAGCTTTTCATTTGCTAATCAACTTTATACAAACCAGTAGCATTTGCAAAACCAGTAGCTTTTCATTTTTCATTTTAATCAACTAATGCTAAAACACAATGAGGAGCATCAAGGTGGGCTCAGATCCTGGGGACAAAAGACTCGGCATCAATCACAGTGAGGAGCATCATTATTTTCTTTTAGAAATTTTCAACCTGGAGCCACAACTATTGTTCACTTAGGTTTACTGTTGCTTTTCTTGTGGAATGAAAAGGTAAAATTGGTGCTCCACTTCAGTAGCTTAATTTCTCGTGACAAGGCAGCAAGTTTTCTCCAACCAAAGGCGGCATGTTCTCTCAACGCATACACAGCAACACCATAATCAAATGCAGTGATGACACATAACAGAAAATGCAGTACTAGTAAATTGTAGTTCGCGTGTCAATAGTTCTATAGTTGATTGCCAGATACACAAAATCATTTGTGCTGCATACTTAATTCCTGATACATCTAGGATTTTTCTCCAACCTCCCATCTCAAAATACATAACTCAAACAACACAACTATCGAACCATGAGCACAGAGAAGTAAGAAATTTAAACAGAGACAGGGCAAGCACCTAACCTTGCCGCGCTGGAGGAGGGTGCTGCAGCAGGCGACGGAGATCAGAGCAGCACTTCGCCGGGGAAGCTCACAGGGGTCAGAAGCGCCTCGAACGCCCGGTAGAAGATGGGCGGGCGCGAGCTTGAGGATGGCGGGAATCGATCGGGGGACGAGGCCTGGGGTGGCGGGCGCTGGTGGCGGGGAAACGCTAGCCCTGCGCTGCCATGGAACGTGACGGGACATGAGCATGGGGGTGTCGGGCTGGCGCGTGGAGGGAGTGATTCGAGAGGCGGAGGAGGCTTACCGGCGGAGGTATGGGGGGCAAAATCCTAACCCTAGCGGCGGCGGTCCGGCCTCCTCCAATGGTGCTTTGTCCGGGGCTTCCGCGGCAGCGTGGTGGGGCTGGTGGAGGGGGATGGTGGTGGACGATGGAAGGGGATGGTGGTGGACGGTGGCTGGACCTCACTGCGGCGTGCGTGCAGAGAAGAAGGGGGGATTTGGGCTCGATCTATGGAGAAGGAAGAGGCAAAGAACGGTTAAGTCCCAGGTATAGCTGTCCACCATTACTGCCGGCGCACCAGCATATGCGTGCGCCGGGGGTCGCCGGCAGTAACGCTGGAAAACTATACCCGGGACTTCCTCTCTATTTCTGTTTCTGTCTACTATGTTCTTTTTCTTTTCTGTTTCTTTTTTCTTTTACTTATTTTATTTTATACTGCTAAGATAATAATATGAAGTAAATATACACTACCATTTTTAACCTATATAAAAATAAGATTAGAAATTTTAGATGTCATACATTAGTTACAAAAAAAGTTTAATTAGCTGATCTTGCTTGCGCATATTTCCATATATATAGGTCCTCAATTTGACATACATAATATGAGTTATGTATTACAAAAAATATAAGCTTAACTTTATATGTCATCCATTGCAAATAAAGTTTTACATCATCGACAAGAGTGTTTCACTTTTTTCTTGCTTTTCTTGCTCGTCGTTGAATAATTTAGCCCTGTGTCGTGACTTCATTTGAAGGGTCAAACTAACCTCGTTAGCGTGGTCCTGCTTCTTCTTGTGGTGTATGTTGTGTCTTCGTTCTTGGAATTTTCCATCATTGGGTCTCCGACCTGCCCTTCGAAGTCTTCCTCGTTGGCAACTCCATCCATTCCGACGATGGTCCTCTTGCCTCTCCTCACAATAACACGGCTAGGTCTGGATGTGTCGGTTATGAAGAAGTATTGGTCCACGTGTTTAGCCAATACCCATGGCTCATTTTGCGCGGTGGCGTTCGTGGACTTTGATTTGTTTGCTTCGGGTAGAAACATGGTGGTGAAATACCACTCTTCTTTTGTGACACTCTTAGCCCATATGATACGGAACATCGGCACTTTCTCCCCAGCGCAGCTAAGCTCCCAGATTTCCTCGATCCTTCCGTAGTATCTAGTCTTTACGTCACCCGTATAGGATTCCATCGTTACCCCTGAGTTCTGGTAAACGATATTCTTGTCTTTTTCTTCCGTGTAAAATGTGTACCCGTTGATATCGTACGCTTGGTAAGTCATGATGTTGGGCGCGGGGCCATGTGACAAGGCCAATACTAGTTTATCGTCGTCACAATCCATTGGTGGAGGATTAGCATCAATGTGGTCTTTGAACGAGCGCACGAAAGAGGAGTTGTGCTCTCTGAATATTTCTGCTTCCGTAATCGTCTTGCCACTATTCTCTATCACGGTTTTGTGCTCTTTCAACCAAGGATCGATCAAGTCAATGTGTTGTAGCGCTACTAAGTTGGCCCTGTCAAAGTCGGAAGTAAGACCATACATGTGCATGTGCAGTTCCTTCCTTCCATTTTTGTGGCCTGCTCCCTCGAACCTGCGGAGGTGCTTGTTATGAGGCAAACCAACAGGGTCCTCGATGTCTAGATAATTCGTGCAGAAAGAGGTGCACTCTTCGGTGAGCTAGCCCTGGACGATGCTTCCATCCGGATGTGACCTATTATGACCGTATCCTTTAATGACCCCATTCATTCTTTCAAACGGCATCATGTTGTCTAGGAATGCCGGCCCTAGATTGGTGATATCATCCATGATATGGACCAACAGATGGACCATCACGTCAAAGAATGTAGGCGGGAAGTACATCTCTAGCTCACATAGGATCACCACGATCTCTTCTTGGAGCCTTGTGAGTTTCTTCACACTTATCGACTTCCAAGTTATGACGTCAAAAAAGTTATAGAGCCCAGTCAGTATTGCACGGACAAGGTCATCAATTATACCTCGGATTGCAACTGGAAGAATCTGCATCATCATCACATGACAGTCATGAGACTTCATGCCGCTTAAGTTTCGTTTCTTGGGGTCCATGTATCTGCTTATTAGCCCGGAGTAACCGAAGGGCACTTTGACTTCTAGAAGGCAGTTGAAATTGATCGACCTCAGTCGGACTAAAAGTGAAGCAGGAGGGGGCAGTAATAGTCTGGCTGCTTAATCCTTTTGCGCTTCTGACTGCCATCCGTCTCCTCCTCCGTCTGTCCGTCTTGGGTCGGCAGGATCTGAAGCTCTTCCCTGATGCCCAAAACTTTCAGTTCGTGTCTTTCTTTCGGCCCATTTTTGGTCCGGTCCGGCATGTTGAGAAGAGTGCCAAGCAAGCTCTCGCACAAGTTCTTTGTGACATGCATGACATCAAGGCAGTGAGGTGTATCGAGAATTTTGCAGTACGGCAAGTCCCAAAACACGGACCTCCTTTTCCATACACCAATGAGCGGCGTTGTTGCCTTTTTCTTCTTCTCTCCGGGCTTTTGACGAATCTTTCCTGGCACTGGGCACTCCTTCCAACCTTTCAATAATGTATCGATCTCTTCGCCGCTCCTCTTACGTGGAGGTCCTCGGGGTTCATCTGTACCATCGAACATATCTGCACGGTTTCTCCACGGGCCAGTCTTGTGTAGCCACCTTCGATGCCCCATGTAAACAGTTTTCGAAGAGCCGGGATCCTTACCAAGCTGCAAAAACACGGTCTCTTCCATGCACCTGACACATGCCTTGTGTCCATGGCACACCTGGCACGAAATATAACCGTATCCGAGGTAGTCCTGCACCGTCGTGCTCAACGCGGCTCTCAAAGGGAAATATTCTTCCTCGACGGCGTCCCATGTATCTACCCCTTCCTCCACCCACAACGTTTCAAGATCCTCCTTTAATAGTTCGAGATACAGGTAGATATCGTTTCCTGGCTGTGTCGGCCCTTGAATTACCAGACTCATCTGTATGTACTCCCTCTTCATGCACAACCAGGGCGGGAGGTTGTAGATCCGTACAAACACGGGCTATGTGCTATGTGTGCTGCTCTGGTTTCCGAACGGATTGAATCCATCCGTGCTCGCACCCAACCTGATGTTTCTGGGATCTGCCCCGAAACTTCCGAATTCAATGTCTAATGCTTTCCACTGGCTTGCATCCGAAGGATGTGTCAGCACTGGGTGTTCAATCCGCTCTACATCATTCAACACTGCCTCCTTTCTTTCAGCGTGCGAGCGCATGAGCTTTGCTTCCTTGCGGTCCACGTAGAACCGTTGCAGCCGGGGGGCAAGCGGGAAGTACCACACAACTTTCCGAGGAGCTTTCTTCTTCCCTTTCTTGTACCGCTCAACGTCACACAACGGACATTTGGTCTTGTCCACGTGCTCCTTGCGATAAATGATACAGTCGTTGATGCAGGCATGATATTTTTCATGGGGTAAGTCGAGAGGGCATGTGATTCTCTTATACTTGGCTAGACTACTAGGACACGTGTTCCCGGCAGGAAGGAGATCTTTCAAGTATTCCAGAATGTCGTCGACGCTTGTGTCCGTCCATCCGTGTTTTGCCTTCATCTACAGCACATCGAGCGCTACTCTCAAGCGGGACTCCTCCAACCCGCGACCTGAGTCGTGCAACGGAGTATTCGAGTCCATCTCCAGTTGCTCAAGCTTTGATTTCCGCTTGGCGCCTTTCGTCTTTTCGAGAAGTAGATCTTGAAGATGAGGGTCCCGCATGACTGAAGCTAGCGGCACCTCTTCGTCGTCATCAAGGTTATTGTCCGCGTCTTCAACATTTTGTTCATCATGATACTGATCTGCATCGTCCTGTGCGACAAACTCTTCACCGTCATCAATATCATGATGCCATCCTTCTTGCCGGCCCGCCCATTAACCTCCGCGCCATCATCACTCATCCATTGAGTGTGTCCATGCATGAAACCATTAGTGAGCAGGTGCCCCTGCAATTTGCCTGAATAGGGGTCAAACCATTTCCCTAGTTTGCATTTTCGACACGGACACAATACCTCCGTGAGGTTATTTTCATACATGTCGGCGATCGCGTGTTTCAGATATCTCATCACGAAACTTTCCCTCATCTTGATAACCATTATCGCCTGCACGACAAGTTATATTATTGATTAGAACCATGCATTCGTCGGTAGTTTTCACATAAAATTTTGGCATGACCTTCCTACACGGTAGGACATAGGAGCGCCAGAAATGTGCCGAACCGGAAACTTAACGAATCAACATTTCGGCCCAATGTTGGCAACTCATTTTCAATGCCAACACACAAGCACAAACACAACATATATGCCATACACGAGCTTTGCTTCAAATTTCCAATATACGATGATTTCATTCCTCAATTTTTTCATTAATCACCTATTTGGTTGATATGTTAGTCGATGAGATCGAGACATCATGCCGCGACCACGACGTATGGATTCCGAATTTGTAGATCTAGATCTAGATCGGTCAATGCGGGATAGATAGATCTAGATCTACATAGGGATGTGGGAGATGCATGTAGGAAGGGAAGATTTGCTCAAAAAATATTATTTTCTTTGGTCAAATTGGCCAAATTTGGGGTAGAAAGGGGCAAAAACTAGCTGGGTTGGGAGAAGGCTCGGGTTGTGTGGGAGGAGTGGAGTAGTGGTAGTGGGGGGAGTGGTTGTTGGCAGAAATAAGTGCCCAGGTTACTGCCCGCACCAGGACATGGGTGTGCCGGCAGTATTAAGCCGACCCGACTGTATTTGGTGCAGGCCAGACCCAGAAAGTACTGCCGGTGCACCAGGCCAGGGGCGCGCCGGAAATAGCGAATTACCACCGGCGCGCCCCTCGGCCGGTGCGCCGACAGTACTTTCTAGGCCTAGCCCGGATTGGGGGAGCCGCGGCCTCATGTTAGCGCCGGCGCAGTTTGACATCTTGGTGCGCCGGCACCACTTGCCACCGGCGCATGAAAATAGTGGTGCGCCGGCAGTCTCTTCTCCATCTGTAGGCGTTTTCCTAGTAGTGTCTACTTGTCCATAGTAGTGGTAGGTTAGCTTTAGAAGTTGTTCCCCTAGTGGATTTTGGCGTCATGCCGGAGGGGAGAAAGCTGCTAAAACTTCGGTTTCCGGCGGCTGGCGGCTACGATTTTCATGCTCATGGTGCTCTAGAGGCTGGAGCCGAAGATGAGTGACGAATATCTGGCGGCCTACGCTCAAAATAATCTCATGGTATGGTTTCCTTCCCAGATCTTTCCAGAGGGAAGTCAAGTGGTGCGTCCCCGGCATCCTAGAAGCGGCTGGTGGCTGGATCCTTCCGTCGGAATGGAGAGCTCGAGCAACTTCCTCTCCGATCTCGGCGGCAACGCCCGGAGATCTCCGGCGGCAGGTGGTGGCGGAGTGCCCCCTGTCCTTGATTGCTTTTTTATTTTTCTATTCAGGGGGTTTTCTGTAAGTTTAGAGGCCTTATCTTCAAATACTAGGTTCAATAGGGCAAGTGTTGTAAAGGGCCTCTATGTAATTTGTACTTGCCACGTGTTGGAATAGAACTCCTCTGGGGTCTTCTAGACCCGTCTTCTGTTCAAAAAAAGAGAGGATAGATA
The DNA here is from genome assembly GCF_019359855.2 of Lolium perenne. Taxonomy (NCBI): domain Eukaryota; kingdom Viridiplantae; phylum Streptophyta; class Magnoliopsida; order Poales; family Poaceae; genus Lolium; species Lolium perenne. The sequence goes on along the minus strand of NC_067245.2, from coordinate 123,432,257 downwards.
ACATCGGCTAGATAGTACCTTTTTCATAGTGGTTCCCACTAATCTCACAGTTGACCATTGGAGCATTACCCTCCACAAGTTGAGAGAACACCGAAGTTTTATGAAGCACACTGATGTCGTTGCTAGAGCCCACCATGCCGAAGAAAGAGTGTTAAATCCATAAAATCTTGAAATGCAACCACCTCAAGCATGATACCAGTGTGCTTCAGCAATCTCTGCATGGCCATAATATTGCCCGTGGTGCGCAAATAGAAAATTCTTTCAAAGTGCATGCAATCCATGCCTCTAAGCATATCATGAAATCCTCTTTAATGATTGATTGGCAATAGTCGGGAAGTGTCGACAGCATTAGGTTGCTTCAAGTATTCATCTGCAAAAAAAATAAACAACTTGCTCTGCGGAACATGTACATTGACTCAAGGTAAGTGGACTCGCTCATGCAATGTACTCATCCACTAGGTCACCCACAACTCCGTACCCAAGCATCCTCACAGTCACAGTGCATTTGTGATAAGAAGTGAAGCCAAACTTACCCATGTCGTCCTTCTTTAAGTGTAAGTAGTCACTATAAGCATCACTTCATGCGTAATCTTCAATAAAAGCATCCTTGACATTTAAAAACATCGTTGGAAAAGATGTTCCTTGAACATCGGACCAGTCTGATGAAAGTAATCTCGTCAGAGTTGATCATGGTTGGCTTCTCGTTTGCGTCCTTCGATGCGCTGCGTCCCTTGACCGAGCCCATGTACCTTTGTACTTGGTTCTCTTCGTGCTCATGGACAAGAAGAGCCACGGCCGCCAGGATCTCGCTATCATCATCGGACTCGGCAAACGATGTGTCGATGACATGGTAGTAGAAAAACCCGTCTAGACTACCTACTACGATCTATAATACTAGAATACAACGGCGCTATGAGCAATGATTTCATATATATGCACTAAAAACTATGGACTGTGAGGCCTGTAAATTACCTTGTCGGCTTGCGAGTTAATTGGTCAAACATGTTTTACAAGATATTTTACTATGGATTGTGAGGCCTGCAAATTTCATAGGTGTGACGACCGGGTTGTAGGCCTCTATCATGGTGGTGAGAGGCCCTAGCGAGTGGTGCCATGATATGAGGACCGGGCGACTACGATATGAGGCCAAAAATGGTGGTGAATCCGCCGTTGCAGCCGTCTGTGGCGACGCGGCGGTGATAGGGGTTGGAGATGGGGAGGATAATTCTAGCCGGTTGTTTACCCGGCTGGATGGCCCGAGGCAGACAAAAGGGCCGCGTAACACAGACATGTAGGTTGTCCGTTCGAGCGCAAAGCCAGCCCAAATTTAGGATGGAAATGCGCCGAAACAGGTCGGCGCGGTCCATTTGCAGGAGGTCGCCATTAGGCCTGGCCTTCACACTGTGCGGGCACGGTCCATTTGCAGGAGGTCGCCGTTAGGCCTCGCCTTCTCTCTGCGCGGACAGCAACGGACAGAATTTTGCTGCAGTGTTTTTCTTTTTTGAAATGTTGTATCATTGGGAAGGAAAGTAAACTTCCTTCGAGAATTTTGGGAACCAGGGTACATCTACTAGAATCGGTACGAATAGGAAGAGCAATGAGGGCACCCGGGGAAATCAAGGAAAAGCCTAATTCTTTTATGATGCAGCAAAATCGTATTTGTAAGTTTAAAGTAGTTTTGAAAAAAAAATTGCACGTAGATAATAGATGCAGCTATGTGTGTGCAAAGTTTGAAACTTAAACATGTTCATTTGGGTCTTTATAAAATGACAAATGTATGTAAACCGGGTACTAAGTTTGAAAGTTTGTAACTTGAGATCAAAATCAACAGAGAAACGGACCAGAAGATGGGAACATTCGCTCCAGCGACGAGATGATGATTCTCGCAAGCTCCCCATGTGGTCTAAAGGACGAGAGGTATCACCTCACACCCAGTGCCAATGGTCAAGGCGAGCTATCAAATGATGCAACATGTCAGGTGCTCCAACAGCGCCAGAATTCAGACATTCGTTCCAACAGATCGAATGATGATTCCTTCATTGATCCGAAGTTCACGCATGAACTGTTCTATCTTACCTGTTATCCAATGAAAAGTTCATTCCCTGGTGTTCCATCCAAAGATCATCCGCCAATGAAGTACGGACCGAAACCAACAACGCGCAATGATGCCACAGTGGCGAGTCATCTCTCCCACCAGAACAGCATTTCAGGGTCTGATCCGTCCCTCTCTTCCCGTTTCGACCAGCCTCTGTAATCTGTTCCATCCAACGATCTCACTGGCCATGAGGGTGACCTCCCAATCCCATCCATGGCGGGCCACGCCGAGGAATAAATAGATCCGGCCCCGGCGTCGCTGTCTCCCCAAAGAGAAGGAAGGTGCCGACGCTTTGCCAGATCGCACAAGCCCGCCCATGTGACGGCCACATTGATCATCCGAGATGGCGCCCTCGACGGGGAGAAGAGCGACGCGCCGGGCATGAGGATCGCACAGCAGTGTGCTTCCGTGTGAAGGGTGAAATCAACGGATCACCGGCGTACCTTGTGCAGCGAGCGATCCAAAGAAAGAAGCAGACCATCCGGACACTCATTCTTATCTAGAGGGATGTCTGTACTTTTGATGTATCAGTGGAAGTGGATCCCATCCATGTGGCCTCATCATGGGCAGAGGGGGTTTAATAGCACAAGGTACAACTTCATGATTGGCTGGTTACCACTGCCCTGTCGAGTCACACATCTCCAATTACTTCATGACGGCAACCCACAAGGAGGCAAAACATACGGCAAAGGCTGTAAAAATCCGGTTTGATGATCTTTCATGTACACATACCTGACATCTCACTGGTAGAAAACGAGCATTCCGTTCCAGTTTGTAAGGGCTTTTAGTTTCGGTTTTACAACCGTGACTAAGGAATCGGGACAAAAAGGTCCTCCCTTTAGTATTGGTTGGGTTGCGAACCAGGACTAAAGGGCCTCCACGTGGCTGTGCTCAGGCGCTCCGTGTGAAGGGGCTTTAGTCAGGTTGGTAACACCAACTGGAACTAAAGTCCTACAATCATCCTGGTAACACCAACCCGCACTAAAGTCCTGAAGTCCTCCACACATCAAGCACTCGGCCGTTGCTGTTTCTCTGCCGCAGCATAGAAAAGGGTCGTTTCTCTGCCGCGGCCGAGGTTTAGTGTTTTATGCTTTTCATTCAAATCGACGCTATTACGTACATCAATCAAGGAAGCATTGCACAACACCGTCATGAATACACGATCCCTATGCTCCAAATATAGTCCTGATGGTATTACCCATTTGCAACTATGACCTCCGTAAGTAAGAATCCCGCCAATTCCTCTTGAATTGCTCGTAAGCGGTCCCCTGTTAGAGGACTGTCCCGCAGACGTCCGATCTAACGTAAAGAAGGGGATCAACATATATGAATTAAACTCAACACAATTGATGGCAATAAAATAAGATTGTGAATATTGTTTCCGTACATGAAGGCTTTGTAGAATTCTGCCACCCCCCGACGACAGGTTATCTGGCAGAATGTATTCGCCAACGTAGTATCCACATAAATTATTCCTATCATGATGCGTCAAATACTTTACGAGAATAGAGTTCAATCAAAATAATAATCAAGCATGATAATGGTATTGAAACAACAATCAATGAGATGCGCGGATCTAGCTATAGTACTACTTCCATTCACCCCTAGCAAGCTTGTTGAACCGTTTCCAAACCCTGCCAGGCAAAAAAACGAGTAAAGGAGTTATTAATTACTTGATATCAGGAAATGAACGGAAGATGCTGATATAGGGCGATAATGAATTAAATTACCCCTGGAGCATTCTGCTAAGATCCGCCACGTCTCATTATTTTTACGTTTCGAGTCCATGCCAAGTACTACTCCTTTGTCAATCTGAATGTCTAGCAGAATAAAGTGGAACCTGCGCACGCATAACTCGAAGGATTACACTAAACATCAAGTAAGTGAAATCGAATGAGTGTACAAGACATTAACACTCACTTGAAGTTGTAAGGAAATAGTATTTCCATTTTGGTTTCTTGTTTCATAGATTTGTCCTTGGCGTGTTTTTCTACCGTAAATTCATGAACGGTATTTGGGCCAATGATGCGTGTAGTTGACATGTCCGTTGGGAACCCCAAGAGGAAGGTGTGATGCGCACAGCGGCAAGTTTCCCTCAGTAAGAAACCAAGGTTTAATCAAACCAGTAGGAGTCAAGAAGCACGTTGAAGGTTGATGGCGGCGGGATGTAGTGCGGCGCAACACCAGAGATTCCGGCACCAACGTGGAACCTGCACAACACAACCAAAGTACTTTGCCCCAACGAAACAGTGAGGTTGTCAATCTCACCGGCTTGCTGTAACAAAGGATTAACCGTATTGTGTGGAAGATGATTGTTTGCAGAAAACAGTAAAACAAGTATTGCAGTAGATTGTATGCGATGTAAAGAATAGGACCGGGGTCCACAGTTCACTAGAGGTGTCTCTCCCATAAGATAAAAAGCATGTTGGGTGAACAAATTACAGTCGGGCAATTGACAAATAGAGAGGGCATAACAATGCACATACATGTCATGATAAATATAGTGAGATTTAATTGGGCATTACGACAAAGTACATAGACCGCTATCCAGCATGCATCTATGCCTAAAAAGTCCACCTTCAGGTTATCATCCGAACCCCTTCCAGTATTAAGTTGCAAAACAACAGACAATTGCATTAAGTATGGTGCGTAATGTAATCAATAACTACATCCTTAGACATAGCATCAATGTTTTATCCCTAGTGGCAACAGCACATCCACAACCTTAGAACTTTTTGTCACTGTCCCAGATTCAATGGAGGCATGAACCCACTATCGAGCATAAATACTCCCTCTTGGAGTTAAGAGCAAAAACTTGGCCAGAGCCTCTACTAATAACGGAGAGCATGCAAGATCATAAACAACACATAGGTAATAACTTGATAATTAACATAACATAGTATTCTCTATCCATCGGATCCCGACAAACACAACATATAGTATTACAGATAGATGATCTTGATCATGTTAGGCAGCTCACAAGATCCAACAATGAAGCACAATGAGGAGAAGACAACCATCTAGCTACTGCTATGGACCCATAGTCCAGGGGTGAACTACTCACTCATCACTCCGGAGGCAACCATGGCGGCGAAGAGTCCTCCGGGAGATGAATCCCCTCTCCGGCAGGGTGCCGGAGGAGATCTCCAGAATCCCCCGAGATGGGATTGGCGGCGGCGGCGTCTCAGTAAGGTTTTCCGTATCGTGGCTCTAGATCGGGGGTTTCGCGACGAAGGCTATTTGTAGGCGGAAGGGCAGGTAAAGGCGGCACGAGGGCCCACACCATAGGTCGGCGCGGCCGGGGCCCTGGGCCGCGCCGCTCGGTGTCCGGCCACCTCGCGGCCCCACTTCGACTCTCCTGCGGTCTTCTCGAAGCTTCGTGGCAAAATAGGACCCTGGGCGTTGATTTCGTCCACTTCCGAGAATAGTACGTAACTAGGATTTCTGAAATCAAAAACAGCAGAAACAAAGAATCGGCTCTTCGACATCTTGTTAATAGGTTAGTTCCAGAAAATGCACGAATATGACATAAAGTGTGCATAAAACATGTAGATATCATCAATAATGTGGCATGGAACACAAGAAATTATCGATACGTCGGAGACGTATCAGCATCCCCAAGCTTAGTTCTGCTCGTCCCGAGCAGGTAAAACGATAACAAAGATAATTTACGAGTGACATGCCATCATAACCTTGATCATACTATTTGTAAACATATGTAATGAATGCAGCGATCAAAACAATGGTAATGACATGAGTAAACAAGTGAATCATAAAGCAAAGACTTTTCATGAATAGCACTTCAAGACAAGCATCAATAAGTCTTGCATAAGAGTTAACTCATAAAGCAATAAATCAAAGTAAAGGTATTGAAGCAACACAAAGGAAGATTAAGTTTCAGCGGTTGCTTTCAACTTGTAACATGTGTATCTCATGGATAATTGTCAACATAGAGTAATATAATAAGTGCAATATGCAAGTATGTAGGAATCAATGCACAGTTCACACAAGTGTTTGCTTCTTGAGGTGGAGAGAGATAGGTGAACTGACTCAACATAAAAGTAAAAAGAATGGTCCTTCAAAGAGGAAAGCATCGATTGCTATATTTGTGCTAGAGATTTTATTTTGAAAACATGAAACAATTTTGTCAACGGTAGTAATAAAGCATATGAGTTATGTAAATTATATCTTACAAGTTGCAAGCCTCATGCATAGTATACTAATAGTGCCCGCACCTTGTCCTAATTAGCTTGGACTACCAGATCATCGCAATACACATGTTTTAACCAAGTGTCACAATGGGGTACCTCCATGCCGCCTGTACAAAGGTCTAAGGAGAAAGCTCGCATTTTGGATTTCTCGCTTTTGATTATTCTCAACTTAGACATCCATACCGGGACAACATGGACAACAGATAATGGACTCCTCTTTAATGCATAAGCATGTGGCAACAATTATTATTCTCATATGAGATTGAGGATATATGTCCAAAACTGAAACTTCCACCATGAATCATGGCTTTAGTTAGCGGCCCAATGTTCTTCTCTAACAATATGTATGCTCCAACCATTAAGGTGGTAGATCTCTCTTACTTCAGACAAGACGGACATGCATAGCAACTCACATGATATTCAACAAAGAATAGTTGATGGCGTCCCCAGAAACATGGTTATCGCACAACAAGCAACTTAATAAGAGATAAAGTGCATAAGTACATATTCAATACCACAATAGTTTTTAAGCTATTTGTCCCATGAGCTATATATTGCAAAGGCGAATGATGGAATTTTAAAGGTAGCACTCAAGCAATTTACTTTGGAATGGCGGAGAAATGCCATGTAGTAGGTAGGTATGGTGGACACAAATGGCATAGTGGTTGGCTCAAGGATTTTGGATGCATGAGAAGTATTCCCTCTCGATACAAGGTTTAGGCTAGCAAGGTTATTTGAAACAAACACAAGGATGAACGGTGCAGCAAAACTCACATAAAAGACATATTGTAAACATTATAAGAATCTACACCGTCTTCCTTGTTGTTCAAAACTCAATACTAGAAATTATCTAGACTTTAGAGAGACCAAATATGCAAACCAAATTAGCAAGCTCTAAGTGTTTCTTCATTAATGGGTGCAAAGTATATGATGCAAGAGCTTAAACATGAGCACAACAATTGCCAAGTATCAAATTATTCAAGACATTTTAGAATTACTACATGTAGCATTTTCCAATTCCAACCATATAACAATTTAACGAAGAAGAAACTTCGCCATGAATACTATGAGTAAAGCCTAAGGACATACTTGTCCATATGCAACAGCGGAGCGTGTCTCTCTCCCATACAGTGAATGCTAGGATCCATTTATTCAAGCAAAAAAAAAAAACAAAAACAAACCGACGCTCCAAGCAAAGCACATAAGATGTGACGGAATAAAAATATAGTTTCAGGGGAGGAACCTGATAATGTTGTCGATGAAGAAGGGGATGCCTTGGGCATCCCCAAGCTTAGACGCTTGAGTCTTCTTAGAATATGCAGGGGTGAACCACCGGGGCATCCCCAAGCTTAGAGCTTTCACTCTCCTTGATCATATTGCATCATACTCCTCTCTTGATCCTTGAAAACTTCCTCCACACCAAACTCGAAACAACTCATAAGAGGGTTAGTGCACAATAAAAATTAACATGTTCAGAGGTGACACAATCATTCTTAACACTTCTGGACATTGTATAAAGCTACTGGACATTAATGGATCAAAGAAATTCATCCAACATAGCAAAAGAGGCAATGCGAAATAAAAGGCAGAATCTGTCAAAACAGAACAGTTCGTAAAGACGAATTTTAAAATGGCACCAGACTTGCTCAAATGAAAATGCCCAAATTTAATGAAAGTTGCGTACATATCTGAGGATCACGCATGTAAATTGGCTTAATTTTCTGAGCTACCTACAGGGAGGCAGGTCAAAATTCGTGACAGCAAAGAAATCTGAAACTGCGCAGTAATCCAAATCTAGTATGAACTTTACTATCAAAGACTTTACTTGGCACAACAAAACACAAAACTAAGATAAGGAGAGGTTGCTACAGTAGTAAACAACTTCCAAGACTCAAATATAAAACAAAAATACTGTAGTAAGAACATGGGTTGTCTCCCATAAGCGCTTTTCTTTAACGCCTTTCAGCTAGGCGCAGAAAGTGTAAATCAAGTAACATCAAGAGACGAAGCATCAACATCCTTACCAGGGGTGTTGGGAGTTATCTCAACAATGCATGTTATCTTATCTATGTAAGTTTCAGAGGCTCCCTTTTCATTACTCTTAGGCTTGCTATTCTCATTAAACAAATTTTCAGGAACAATCCAATCATAATTCTTTTCTAGTGCCTCGAACATTCCTGCGAGCTTGCAAGGTATTGATGTCTTAATATCCCCTACATCATTAATATTATTAGTGTACTTTATTCTATCAATGTCCATCTTTTCAAGGGTACTAGCAAAGTTGGTGCAAGAACCAAGCATCTTATATTTGATAAAGACTCTTCTAGCCTCTCTTGCTACACCACCAAATTCTTTAAGAAGGGTTTCTAAAACAAAATCTTTCTTTTCCCCTTCTTCCATATCACCAAGTGTGAGAAACATGTATTGGATTATAGGATTAAGATTAACAAATTTAGTTTCCAACATGTGAACTAAAGAAGCAGCAGCAATTTCATAAGTAGGAGCAAGTTCTACCAAGTGTCTATCTTCAAAATCTTCAGTAGTACTAACATGAGTGAAAAAATCTTCTATATTATCTCTTCCAATGATAGACCCACGTCCTACTGGTATGTCTTTTAGAGTGTATTTAGGGGGAAACATGATGAAATAAACAAAAGGTAAATAAAGTAAATGCAAGTAACTAATTTTTTTTTGTGTTTTTGATATAGAGTGCAAGACAGTAAATAAAGTAAAGCTAGCAACTAATTTTTTGTGTTTTGATATAATGCAGCAAACAAAGTAGTAAATAAAATAAAGCAAGACTAAAACAAAGTAAAGAGATTGGGAAGTGGAGACTCCCCTTGCAGCGTGTCTTGATCTCCCCGGCAACGGCGCCAGAAATTTGCTTGATGCGTGTAGTTGACACGTCCGTTGGGAACCCCAAGAGGAAGGTGTGATGCGCACAGCGGCAAGTTTCCCTCAGTAAGAAACCAAGGTTTAATCGAACCAGTAGGAGTCAAGAAGCACGTTGAAGGTTGATGGCGGCGGGATGTAGTGCGGCGCAACACCAGAGATTCCGGCACCAACGTGGAACCTGCACAACACAACCAAAGTACTTTGCCCCAACGAAACAGTGAGGTTGTCAATCTCACCGGCTTGCTGTAACAAAGGATTAACCGTATTGTGTGGAAGATGATTGTTTGCAGAAAACAGTAAAACAAGTATTGCAGTAGATTGTATGCGATGTAAAGAATAGGACCGGGGTCCACAGTTCACTAGAGGTGTCTCTCCCATAAGATAAAAAGCATGTTGGGTGAACAAATTACAGTCGGGCAATTGACAAATAGAGAGGGCATAACAATGCACATACATGTCATGATAAATATAGTGAGATTTAATTGGGCATTACGACAAAGTACATAGACCGCTATCCAGCATGCATCTATGCCTAAAAAGTCCACCTTCAGGTTATCATCCGAACCCCTTCTAGTATTAAGTTGCAAAACAACAGACAATTGCATTAAGTATGGTGCGTAATGTAATCAATAACTACATCCTTAGACATAGCATCAATGTTTTATCCCTAGTGGCAACAGCACATCCACAACCTTAGAACTTTCTCATCACCGTCCTGCATTCAATGGAGGCATGAACCCACTATCGAGCATAAATACTCCCTCTTGGAGTTAAGAGCAAAAACTTGGCCAGAGCCTCTACTAATAACGGAGAGCATGCAAGATCATAAACAACACATAGGTAATAACTTGATAATTAACATAACATAGTATTCTCTATCAATCGGATCCCGACAAACACAACATATAGTATTACAGATAGATGATCTTGATCATGTTAGGCAGCTCACAAGATCCAACAATGAAGCACAATGAGGAGAAGACAACCATCTAGCTACTGCTATGGACCCATAGTCCAGGGGTGAACTACTCACTCATCACTCCGGAGGCAACCATGGCGGCGAAGAGTCCTCCGGGAGATGAATCCCCTCTCCGGCAGGGTGCCAGAGGAGATCTCCAGAATCCCCCGAGATGGGATTGGCGGCGGCGGCGTCTCAGTAAGGTTTTCCGTATCGTGGCTCTCGGTACTGGGGGTTTCGCGACGAAGGCTATTTGTAGGCGGAAGGGCAGGTAAAGAGGCGGCACGAGGGGCCCACACCATAGGTCGGCGTGGCCAGGGCCTGGGCCGCGCCGCCCTGGTGTCTGGCCACCTCGTGGCCCCACTTCGACTCTCCTTCGGTCTTCTGGAAGCTTCGTGGCAAAATAGGACCCTGGGCGTTGATTTCGTCCAATTCCGAGAATATTTCGTTACTAGGATTTCTGAAACCAAAAACAGCAGAAAACAAAGAATCGGCTCTTCGGCATCTTGTTAATAGGTTAGTTCCAGAAAATGCACGAATATGACATAAAGTGTGCATAAAACATGTAGATATCATCAATAATGTGGCATGGAACACAAGAAATTATCGATACGTCGGAGACGTATCAGCCAACGAACCCAAGGTCATAGATTTGTCCTCTCTTGCATTCGAGCATCTTCATTCTACATAATAGCGTTAAAAGAATATGGTGAGGATAATTATTCATGCAATGAACAAGCTAAGGTAGAGACTTAATCATAGAAATAAATCACTTACAGACAATAGCAGCTGACGAGAGATTTGTCCATGGCGTCTTAATTGAATAACTGAAATAGTTCTTCAAACTTAATGATTATCTCGTCGTCTCCATAGAAGTAATGCTCATCTCTAACTACCGCTGTGAGCATGATGTCCCCTTTCGCATAGGCTTTCATGTACGAGTAATGCAATCTTCGCATTTGTGTTCCTAGATGCGTGAACTGGTTAGCTATGAGAAGAGTTTTCTCCGGCTCATCATAGGAGTACACGTTGAGGGGGGGTGGGGGGTAACTCTTGGTTTTTCTGTTCTCCCGGCTGTACAATTGTTTTCCTGATTGCTTTAACAGATTGTACAATAGAGCGGTCATAGTCTGATAGCTCTTCAACTGGTGATGGTCGCTCAAGCATGTCGACATAGTGCTTCACCATTCTCGGTGCTATGTACTTATTTGGCGTGGGCCATTTCGGTGCAAGCTGCTGCTTCACATCGGCAGCCACGATAGCAACATCTTTCGAATCTGACAAAACTTTTCAACATGAAAAGTGTTTGAATTTGGATAAGTAATCTAAAACCATTTTACTGTTTTCTAAAATAATTATTGTAACTAAACTATTAATCATTTTGTCATTTTAAATTAAAAATGCATTAACTTATATCATTTGCATATTTTCTATTCCGATAAATGTTTCAACATGAAAAGTGTTTGAATTTGGATAATTAATCTAAAACCATTTCTCTGTTTTCTGAAACAATTATTCTAACTATTCAAACTATTAACCATTTGCCATTTTCAAGTAAAATTATATAACTTATATCTTTCACATATTTTCTATTCTGACAAAACTTTCAACATGAAAAGTGTTTGAATTTGGATAATTAATCAAAAACCAATTTTCTGTTTTGTGAAATAATTATTCTAACTATTCAAACAATTAACCTATTTCCCTTTTCCATTAAAAATGCATTAACCTATTTCTTTTGCATATTTTCTATTTCGACAAAACTTTCAACATGAAAAGTGTTTGAATTTGAATTTTGACAAAACTTTCAACATTTTAAGTTTTATAAAATAATTATTCTAACCATTGAAACTATTAAAATGGCTTCAAAGTAGATGATGCGGATGAAGATGGGGAGGAGGAACAAGAAGAAGCCAGAGCTGGTGGTCAGTAGAGGAGGGATAAAATCAGTACGAGAAGGATGGCTTCATAGTGGATGAGGCGGATGAAGATGAGGAGTAGGAAAAAAGAGGAAGCCATAGCTTGTGGTCAGCAGAGGAGGGGGAGAATGAGTACGAGAAGGATGGCTTCACAGTGGATGATGTGAATGAAGATGAGGAGGAGGAAGAAGAGGAAGCCAGAGCTGGTGATTAGCAGATGAGGGACAAAATGAGTATGAGAAGGATGGTTTCATAGTGGATGATGCAGATGAAGATGAGGATGAGGAAGAAGAGGAAGCCAAAGTTGGTGGTCAACAAAGGAGGGACAAAATGAGTACGAGAAGGATGGCTTCGTAGTGGATGATGCGGATGAAGATGAGGAGGAGGAAGAAGAGAAAGCCAGAGCTGGTGGGTGAAACCGGGACTAAAGGTCGATTTTTTGTGCCATCTAACAAACTTTCGGCCGGATCAGGACACATGGGCAACCGGGACTTAAGTTTATTTCGATCGCCGCTCAGAATGCATGCACGAGGCCAACATTTAGTCTCTGTTGGTGGGTGAAACCAGGACTAAAGGTGGTTTTTTTGGTACCATCTAACAAAATTGTCAGCATGATAAGGATGCGTGGGCAACCGGAACTAAAGGGTATTTCGGCCGCCACTCCGAATGCACGCGCGAGGCCAACCTTTAGTCTCGGTTGGTGGGTGCAACCGGTACTAAAGGTGGTTTTTTGTGCCATCTAACAAAACTGTCGGCATGATAAGGACGCGTGGGTTGACGCATGATACGTCATAAACGAATCTATAATTTTTGATGCTCCATGCCTGCTTTACACCAATTTATATGTGTTTTTCTTACACTTAGTTGCACTTTTATACATTTTCCGGCACTAACCTATTAACAAGATGCCACAGTGCCAGTTCCCTATTTTCTGCTATTTTGTATTTCAGAAAAATTGTACATGACATATTCTCGGAATTGGACGAAACAAAAGCCGAAGTTAATATTTTACCATAACAAAGACGTAGTCGAGAGGAGATACGGAGGGGCGCAACAGGGCGGCCACACCACCCCATGGCGCGGCCAAGGGTGGGCCCGCGCCATGGCATGGTGTGGGCCCCCAGGCGTCCACCGACTTCGCCCTTCCGCCTATTTATTCACGATCTCGGAAGAAACCTAAACGCCCGAGCCTCCAGCCACGAAAAGTTCGGTCGCGGCCGCCATCGCAGACCCTAGCTCGGGAGGGTTATGAAGCTCTTTCCGGCACCCTGCCAGAGGGGGAGAGCATCACCGGAGGCATCTACACGCCATGCCCGCCTCCGAAGTGATGCGTGAGTAGTTCATCCCTAGACTATGGGTCCATATCAGTAGCTAGATGGTTGTCTTCTCCAATTTGTGCCTCATGTTTAGATCTTGTGAGCTGCCTATCATGATCAAGATCATCTTTATGTCATGCTACATGTTGTGTTTGCTGGGATCCGATGAATATTGAATACAATGTTGAGATCGATTATATATTTGTCATATATTATTTGTGATCTTGCATGCTCTCCATTGCTAGCAGTTGCTCTGGCCAAGTAAATGCTTGTGACTCCAAGAGGGAGTATTTATGCTCGATAGTAGGTTCACGCCACTAGTTTTCTGGAAGTGTGGCAATAACTTCTAAGACTGTAGATGTGTTGTTGCTACTAGGGAGAAAATAACTATGTTTTATCCAAAGGTAATCCTATTGTTTACTTTGCACACATTGCTTAATGCGATAATCTATTGCTTGCAACTTAATACTTGAAGGGGTTCGGACGATAGCCGGAAGGTGGATTATTAGTCATAGACGCAGTTGGATTACGGTCTATGTATTGTGTTGTAATGCCCAAATGAATCTCATAGTAATCATCTTGTCATGTATGGTCTTTATTCTATCAATTGCCCATCTGTAATTTGTTCACCCAACATGTTATTTATCTTTATGGAGAGACACCTCTAGTGAACTATGGACCCCGGTCCTTTCTTTTAGACTGATAAATTCATCTACTGCAATCCTATTATGTTTACTTTCTGCAAGCACTGCTCTCATTAACTCCACTGCAAACATCTCTTTCCACTCGATAGTTTAATCCTTTGTGTTCAGCAAAACCGGTGAGATTGACAACCTCACTGTAAGTTGGGGCAAAGTATTTTGGTTGTGTTGTGTGCAGGTTCCACGTTATTGCTGACACCAATAGTGCGCCCTGCCACAAGTCAGCTAGCAACACCTTTAGAACTCACGCCTTTCTCCTACTGGTCGATAAACCTTGGTTTCTTACCGAGGGAAACTTGCTGCTGTGCTCATCATACCTTCCTCTTGGGGTTTCCCAGCGGTGTGAAATCTACGCTACATCAAGCCACGTAAAGCACCATCAAGATTTTCTGGCGCTGTTGCCGGGGAACTAAAGAAAAGTTACACCACATAGATTGCTAACCCTCATGGCAACTTCACACCATCAACGCACTGCTCGGCGAGATAAGGCATGTAGCGCATGATGCCCTGCCGGAGGAACAAGATGAAGGAGGAAGCGGCGATGAGCCTATAAAAGGAGCGTCGATAATCGCAAGCAGCTCAACAAGCTTCGTCCCTATGGCCGGATGAAAGGGTTGAGAAAATCTCCCGTGGCGAAGCTTCTCGTAGATGTCATTGGTGCGCACGCCCTATGATATCTTCGAGGAGCTGGTCCCGGGTAAATTTCCCTGCAAGTCCGTTAACGCCTCCATCTCGGTTGTTGGTCTATTCTTGTGAGTAGCCTCTTCCCTCTCCTGCAAACTTGTTCTATGGTACGTCACAACCTCTTTGTTCAAAATGACATACTATTCAGAAGCTAACAATATTTTGTAAAATGAGAAAGCAATGAAGTTAGTGCCAAGCATCTTTCACTATCACTTTATTCAAATCAATGTCACTTTTGTTCAAATCAATGTCCCCGAGCATGATCATCTAGTGTTAATACCTTACATATAGTTACATTATTACACCAAAAGAAATGGGAAATTGATTGCCATGTTGAGATACACATGTGTGTCATGAACCTTCTTCACGTATGTCCCTTTCTTATGATCGCGTCAGCCGTAACCATGGAGAATGTTCATCATTTAACCGGATGCTTGGGCCCGTGTTCACTGTGAAGGGCAGAATTTCATCGAAATTATTATAATCTTCTGACATGTCTATCTTGTCCTCCACTCCCACGATGTTTCTTTTTCCCGAAAGAACTATGTGGCGCTTTGGCTCATCGTATGATGTATTCGTTTGCTTTTTTTTGGGTTGGTAGAAAACCTGAGCCACACCATTGGCTAGGACGAATGGATCGTCTCTCTACCCAAGATTGTTGAGATCTACTGTTGTCATTCCGTACAGCTTGTCTACCTGAACCCCACCTCCTGTCAGCTTGACCTAATTGCATCGAAACAAAGGGACCTTAAAAGAAGATCCATAGTCAAGTTCCCATATCTCCTCTATGTAACCATAATATGTGTACTTTTTCCGTTTGTAGTTTATTGCATCAATGCGGACATCACTGTTTTGGTTGGTGCTCTTTTTATCTTGCACGATCGTGTAAAATGTATTCCCATTTATCTCTTACCCTTTGAAAGTCAATACAGTCGAAGATGGTGTCCTGGCCAACAAGTACAGCTGATCTCCAATAGTGGTGTCATTTATGAGATATGTTTGCAACAAACCGCCGAAAGTCTCCATGTGTTCACGTGTAATCCAATCGTCAAACTGCACCAGGTATTGGGAGCGTACAATATTCTTGTGTACATTGATATACGGAGCAACTAAGATGGAACTTTGTAGAACTATGGAGTGTCTTGAGTGAAAGAATGTCCATCTGTACTTATTATTTCTTTCTCTCCTAGCGTGCTTTTCTACTCAGTTGCCCTTTGATGACCCACAAGTATAGGGGATCGCAACAGTCTTCGAGGGAAGTAAAACCCAAATTTATTGATTCGACACAAGGGGAGGTAAATAATACTTATAAGTCTTAACAACTGAGTTGTCAATTCAGCTGCACCTGGAAAAGCACTAGTAACAGGGGTGATGTGAAAGCAGCAGTAATATGAGAGCAGTACTAATAGTAACAAAGCAGCAGTAGCAGTAATATGAGAGCAATGGCACCATAAAATAGTTGATACTACTTCCAATGACATGTAGAAATAAGTATATGATGATGAAAGATGGACCGGGGTTCCCAGCTATCTACACTAGTGGTAACTCTCCAATAGCAAGTGTTGGGTGAACAAATTACAGTTGGGCAATTGATAGGATTGAAATAGCATTAAGACAGAACATCAAGATTATTAATAATGTAGGCATGTTTTCCATATATAGTCATATGTGCTCGCAATGAGAAACTTGCACAACATCTTTTGTCCTACCAGCCGGTGTCTGCCGGGCCTCTAGGGAATCTACTGGAAATTAAAGTACTCCTTTTAATAGAGCACCGGAGCAAAGCATTAACACTCCATGAAAACATGTGATCCTCATATCTAAGCCTTCCCCTCCGGTTATCCCAGTTGCTGTCACTCTGGGGCCTCGGGTTCCGGACATAGACATGTGCAAACAACTTGTAGATACAATCTAAGCAATAAGTATAGAGCTTAAATCTAAGATCATGCCACTCGGGCCCTAGTGACAAGCATTAAACACAACAAGATTGCAGCAACAATAACTTCACAAATTTATATAGATAGACTAATCATAATGTAACAATCCATCGGATCCCAACAAACACAACACCGATTACATCAGATGAATCTCAATCATGTAAGGCAGCTCATGAGATCATTGTATTGAAATACATGGGGGAGAGAGTACCAACTAGCTACAGCTAGAACCCGTAGTCCATGGGGGAACTACTCACGGAGCATGATGGAGGCGGTGGCGTCGATGGAGATGGCTTCCGGGCGCACTTCCCCGTCCCGGTGGCGTGCCGGAACAGAGATTCTGTCCCCCGAATTGGAGTTTCGTGATGGCGGCGGCGCCCCTGGAGTCTTTCTGGAGTTTCGTCAATTCGTATCGCGTTTTTAGGTTGAAAGGTCTTACATAGGTGAAGAGGCGGCGCAGGAGGGCGCCTGGGGGTCCCACCCCATAGGGCGGCGCGCCACCCTTCCAGGCCGCGCCAGCCTATGGTCTGGGGGCCCCAGGCCTCCCCTCTAACTCCCCTTCGGTGTCCTGGTCCGTCTCGGTGAATTATGATGTTTTGTCTTCGTTTCGTCGAATTCCGAGAATATTGCCCGAACAGCCTTTCTGGAACCAAAAACAGCAGAAAACAGGAACTGGCACTTCGGCATCTTGTTAATAGGTTAGTTCCGGAAAATGCATAAAATCATTATAAAGTGTGAGCAAAACATGTAGGTATTGTCATAAAACAAGCATGGAACATCAGAAATTATAGATACGTTGGAGACGTATCAGCATCCCCAAGCTTAGTTCCTACTCGCCCTCGAGTAGGTAAACGATAAAAAGAATAATTTATGTAGTGACATGCTACTTACATAACCTTGATCATATTATTGCAAAGCATATGAGATGAATGAAGTGACTCAAGGCAATGATCTATATTTGCTAACAAGTAGATAACATATATCAAAACTTTTCATGGATAGTACTTTCAAGACAAGCATCAAAAGTCTTGCATAAGAGTTAACTCATAAAGCAATAAATTCAAAGTAAAGACATTGAAGCAACACAAAGGAAGATTTAAGTTTCAGCAGTTGCTTTCAACTTTCAACATGCATATCTCATGGATAATTGTCAACACAAAGTAATACGATGAATGCAAATAAGCAAGTATGTAAGAATCAATGCACAGTTGACACAAGTGTTTGCTTCTAAGATGGAAGGAAGTAGGTAAACTGACTCAACATAAAATTAAAAGAATGGCCCTTCGCAGAGGGAAGCAGGGATAAAATCATGTGCTAGAGCTTTTTAAGTTTTGAAATCATATAGAGAGCATAAAAGTAAAGTTTTGAGAGGTGTTTGTTGTTGTCAACGAATGGTAGCGCGTACTCTAACTACCTTATCAACCAGACTTTCAAGAGCGGCTCCCATGAAGGACGTTATCTCTACCAGCAAGGTAGATCATCCCTCTTCTCTTTTGTTTACACATGTACTTTAGTTTAGTTTTTTTTTTATTTGTGGATGACACTCCTTCCCACCTTTTGCTTTCACAAGCCATGGCTAACCGAATCCTCGGGTGCCTTCCAACAATCACATACCATGAAGGAGTGTCTATTTATTTTAGTTTTATTTAGAGATGACACTCCTCCCAACCTTTGCTTTCTCAAGCCATGGCTAACCGAATCTTCGGGTGCCTTCCAACATTTCACATACCATGGAGGAGTGTCTATTTGCAAAATTAAGTTGCTTACTGATGAATCAGAGCAAAACATGTGAAGAGAATTATTAATGAAAGTTAATTAATTGGGGCTGGGAACCCCATTGCCAGCTCTTTTTGCAAAATTATTGGATAAGCGGATGAGCTACTAGTCCATTGGTGAAAGTCTGTTAGAAGTAAATGACAAGATCGAAAGATAAAACACCACATACTTCCTCATGAGCTATAAAACATTGACGCAAATAAGGGATAATAGCTTTGGAATTGTTTAAAGGTAGCACATGAAGTATTTACTTGGAATGGCAGAAAAATACCACATAGTAGGTAGGTATGGTGGACACAAATGGCATAGGTTTTGGCTCAAGGTTTTGGATGCACGAGAAGTATTTCCTCTCAGTACAAGGCTTTGGCTAGCAAGGTTGTTTGAAGCAAACACAAGTATAAACCGGTACAGCAAAACTTACATAAGAACATATTGCAAGCATTATAAGACTCTACACTGTCTTCCTTATTGCTCAAACACTTTTACCAGAAAATATTAAAATAAAGTTAAGAACACCAGTGTTCATATGAAAAAGCGGAGCGTGTCTCTCTCCCACACAAGGATTGCTAGGATCCAAATTTATTCAAACAGAAACAAAAATAAAAACAAGCAAACGCTCCAAGTAAAGAACATATGATGTGACCGAATAAAAATATAGTTTCAATAGAAGAAACCTGATAAATTGTTGATGAAGAAGGGGATGCCTTGGGCATCCCCAAGCTTAGACGCTTGAGTCTTCTTGAAATATGCAGGGATGAACCACGGGGGCATCCCCAAGCTTAGACTTTTCACTCTTCTTGATCATATATCATCCTCCTCTCTTGACCCTTGAAAACTTCCTTCACACCAAACTTCTCATAAACTACATTAGAGGGGTTAGTACTCAAAAAACTTTAATCCACTTTAGTCCTGTAGTGACATATTGCAAGAACTCAATAAAACATTAGCTACAGCTCTCCACGTCTAGAAAGCCTCACTTAAAGTCCACAAGAGACAATACAAAAAAACAGAGACAGAATCTGTCAAAACAGAACAGCCAGTAAAGACGAATTTTTAAGAGGTACATCCGTTGCTCAGATCAGAAAACTCAAAACTAATAAAAGTTGCGTACACATCTGAGGAACATGCACGTAAATTGGCAGATTGTTCTGAGTTAACTACAGAGATCCCTGCCCCAATTCGTGACAGATAGAAATCTGTTTCTGCGCAGAAATCCAAATCTAGTATCAACCTTCTATTAGAGACTTCACTTGGCACAACAATGCAATAAAATAAAGATAAGGAGAGGTTGCTACAGTAGTAACAACTTCCAAGACACAACAAAACGGTAGCAAAATAAAAACATGGGTTCAGCAATTTTAATGATCGATGCTCACATAAGGATGAGAGTTGAAGCAAAAGAGAGCATCAAAAAGCAAGTTCAAAACACATTTAAGTCGAACCCTCTTCCTATGCATAGGAATCTTGTACACAAATAAATTCATGAAGAACAAAGTGACAAGCATAAGAAGATAAAACTGGAGTAACTTCAAAATTTTCAGCATGTAGAGAGGTGTTTTAGTACCATGCAAATTTCTACAACCACATTTTCCTCTCTCATAATAATTTTCAGTAGCTTCATGAACAAACTCAACAATATAACTATCACATAAAGCATGTTTCTCATGGTCCATAAACATATAATTTTTATCAAGCTCAAAAATAGCGGGATTAAAACTTTCAAACCCACTTTTATCAATAATATAACAAGATGATTGATCAATCTCAAGAGATATGGGACTCCTAGATAAAGTCAAGACCTCTCCAATCCCATTTTCATTAGTAGTACAATTAATATTATCAAGTAACATAGGACCATCATCTAGAGATTTATCATAGACATTTGCTAAGCAAAACTCTTTAGTACCATGCATTTCGACATCAGGCACAAACAAAGCATTATCATAAGATTTATCAAAGTAGCATGGATTATCATAGATAACAGTAGCATAATCATTCTCACAAGTTTTACTCATAGGTAATATTTCAAGAGAATCCACAGGAACATAACATTCATCCTTCTTTGGTAAGCATGGAGGACAATCAAATAGTGTAAAAGATAAAGAGTTACTCTCATTAGAAGGTTGGCATGGGTAGCTAATCCATTCTTCCTCCTTTTGTTCATCACTCTCCTCCTCTTTTTCATCCAATGAGCTTTCAGGTTCATCAATTTCTTCTTCACAGGTTCCTGCAAATTGTGAGTGCATTCTTGTGCATTAATGAGTCTCTCTTTATAATCATTGATATAAGGATTATCACTGTAACTTTCTATGCAAAAATTAAGGATAGAAGAGACATAATCTTTAAGGTCCTTACAAACAACACAAGTTTCATAATTTTTAGCCATGAAGGATTCTATCTCAGAGGCTCCCATAAATATGACAAATTGTTCTACCTCTTCGAACCCAAAATGAATATAGCTATTCCAATTATAGTTCTTAATTAAAACTTCCTCACTAAAGCCACATTGAAATTTCAGATGTGTAGTATCCTCTTTAGAGAAACAATTTATATCATGGCGTTTAAGCAAGATTTTAGCAATTGTATTCAATTTTTCTATCAAAGCACTCATAACTTTACCCTTTCTTGATTCTCTATAATTATTATATAATACTATAAGCTCCAAATAGGTTGTGGGTTCTCCCATAGCAACAGTTTTTAATTTTTCGGTTTTTCAAATTTTTATGGGTTTTCGGGTATATAGGGAAAATAAAACAAGACAAAAACAAACTAGACAAAAGTAAACTAAGCAAAATAACACTAGACAGAAATAAACTAAGCACAAATAAACTAGAGAAAAGTAAACTAAGCAAAACACAATAAAAATAAAAACAGAGAGAGAGGTAGAGTGTACTCCCCAGGTGAACTTATGAGTAGAGCTATGCCTCACCGGCAACGGCGCCAAAAAATAGTCTTGATGAACCACAAGTATAGGGGATTGCAACAGTCTTCGAGGGAAGTGATGGGGATATGCCCCTAGGGGGTGGGTCGCCAGTCCCAGTCGCCATGAAGATAGAGGCTTGGGTGGATCGCCAGTCGCCTAAGCGACTGGGCCCTAAGGCGACTGGGCCGTGATCCCAAGGAGGAGGTCCACACGGCTGGACAAGAAGATTACTTGCGAGAGGGATAGCGGATCCCGGATTAGTAGCAACTGATATGATTCGGAGTTATCTCCATGTAACCCTAGGCCGGGGGTGCTTATATAAACCCCCGAGCTTAAACCCTAGAGGACAACTTACTCAAGATCCAATCTCCCCCTGTAAGCTCTCGGCGCAGCCGCCGACTGAGCCCCCCCATTGTAATTCTCCATTGAGCAATAAAGATCTAGCAGGACGTAGGCCTTTTACTCTCCGGAGGGGCTGAACCTGGGTAAAACCCTTGCGTCTCTTGCACCTCGACCCGTAGATGGCAATGTTCCCTTCCCCTCGCATCGATGAAGTGCTACCCCCTGTAGCATCTGCCGTGGTTACATCCACGACAGTGGCGCCCACCGTGGGGCATGGGACATCAAGCCTTCGAGCTACGGCGAGGCCCTACTCGCCAGTTCGGCGGCCGGTTGCTTCCGGCAGGATGATCGCCACCGGCAATTTCTTCCACATCCAGCCAAGCACCTACCGGCCAGCCTCGTCACCTCTCACACACGCCTGGATGGTGCCGATCGGCTCCATCAACCTCTTCGTTGGGCTCGCCGGCGTCAGCGATCCCTCTGAGCCTCGCCCCAGTCGCTCACACGACCCCTTCGCGCCCGGGCAGCTCCTCACCGCTACTCGCCCGGTCACCGGCGAGGTATACGCGGAGGCTGAGGCGGCCCTGGGAGACGATGCCGAGTCGGCGGTCGTGGCACCGACCGCTAACTCCACCGTTGCCTCGGCAGCCACCGACTCCGCCGACACCGCTCCGGGGCCGCCGATTCCGCCGACACCATCCCGGCCATCAACTCCATCATCGCTGCGATCGACGCCGACTTCACCGACATCATCGCTACAACGTCGGTTGCGGGATCCACCGCTGCGTCCCCGACTGCCCGCTCCATCGCCACAGCATCGACCAAGGACTCTATCTCCCTGGTCTCCCACCCGAGCGACTTCGAAGGTGGCTTCGAGGACGACTCCATCCTCTCCCTCTTCGGCAGCGATTACGACTCGGACTCTGTCGAGGCCCCGCGTTACCGCTACCCGACCGCAGTCTTCATGGCGGGGGTGAAGAAGAGATCCCGCCGACGCCTTCACCACTCCCCTCCCCGCAACCGCCACCGCGACCGAGATCGAGGCGCACCGGGCGGCCCTCGAGGAGCGAGAGGAAAAAGGAGCTCGCCGAAAGGCAGAAATTCCGCCTCGAGCAAGATGAAGTAAGGGCCGTGTCCCACTATCGTCGCAGCCAAACCGCCGGCGCAGGCAGCGCGCCCGCGCGCGCGACTTTCCCAGCCGCACGCCTTAACTTCGACGACCCAGACGGAGAAATCCGGGTCGCCCGAGTCCAAAACCCCGACATCCGGAAGGAAGTCGGGCTGCTGCAGATAGAGCAGCGCGCGGAGCACCACCGCCACCCCCACCACCACCACCCGAAGTTCCTCGGGCAGAGGTCGACGCCAACGGCCTACCACCGCACTCGTCTCCAGCCGACAACGTGGCAGCTGCGCAGGCCGTCCTCGCAAGAATCCCGAAACGGGAGACGGCGCGATCCTCGTCCAGCACGCCAAGGCTTTGGTAGCCAAGGCATTGGAGCAGCAGCACGCCGCAGCCGACTCGCAGGGCGACTCTATTCGCGCACATCCGCCGATCGCGCGGCGTCGTCGGGACGCGGCAAACCGCGCAATCGTCAACGCCAACAACGGCCCGCCGCCAGCACCGCGCGCGGCCCACTCGTCTCAACAACCGAAGTCGAGCCGCGCCCGCGCTGGTGATGGTCGCCGCTAACGGGCAGCCGTCGACGCCCGAACCCACATCGTCAACGACCAAGAATGGCGGGCGCGCAATCGATTGAACGACCGCCACGCCGATGAAGCCCGCGCCGAGCGCGTTCACCCGAATCGGCCCCGCTTGCTTCGGGCCGATGATTAGAGGCGAGCCGTACTGTGGGGTTCAAAGGACCCCGCGACATCGAGAAGTACGATACAAGCATTGACCCCATGCCGGATCGACTCGTACGCCATGGCAATGGGGATCCAGGGCCACCCGAGTTACTCGCAGCGCGATACCTGCCCCTCATGATGGACGGCGTCAATCGCCATTGGTTCAACACCCTCACCGTCAACAGCATCGACTCCTGGGAAGAAGCCCGCGCCGCGTTCATCCAGCACTTCGCCAGCGCATACACCCGTGCCACAACCATAGAAGACCTAGATCGCTGCGTCCAAGGCCCGCGCGAGTCGACCCGCAGGTGGGTGCAGCGCTGGCAGGACATGTGGACGACCTCCAGCGGCATCGGCACGGACACGGCACCCATCGCTTCCGACGCTGCTGCCGGTACGAACCACTAAGCGCCAAGCTCCGTCGCGTCGGCAGGGACAATATCTCAATCTCCGAGCTCTTCGACATCGCCACCCGCTACGCCGATGAAGACCCTACGGTCGACTCGGACGACGAGTACGGTCAACGACGCAATCGCCGCCTGCGCACACGGAGCCTCGGCGTGGCGACTACCGTTTCGCCGGCCGGTCCAACAACGGCAAGCGCCGCGAGAGGGAGGACACAACGAGCTAGTTGCTACCACCGACACGAGCAGCGCGAGCCAAAATCGTTTCGGCGCGACACTCGTCCACCTCGGGAGGATCGGCCTCAGCCCAAGCGCTTCGACGCCCGCAGCCTCCTAGACGCACCATGCATCTATCACAGCAAGGAGGGCAAGCCCGCCAACCACACGACGGGAAATTGCTACTCCCTGAAGCAGATAGAAAGAGCTCGCCGCGCCAAGGAAAACGACGGCGGCAACCAGCACAAGGAGCGCGCCAAGGACCAAGACCAGCACAAGGGAGAGGGCTTCGGTCGCAGCGCCGGCTCGCTCCACACCTTCACCGGGGTCGGCGACGGGCGGGACAGAAGGTCCTCGCAAGGGCGGTGGCGGTACACGCAGTCATACTTTCCGACGTACCCCGGGTGGCTCAACCGGTCCGAGCAAAGCATCACCTGGAGCCGCGAAGATCACGCCCGCATCGAGTACCCCGGGCGAGTGGCGCTAGTCGTCAGGCCCAAGGTCGCCGACCATCGGCTACCAAAAACCCTGATGGACGGGGGAAGCTCCATCAACATCATGTACTACGACACCTTCCAGCGGCTTGGCCTGCCGGACTCACGCCTTGAGAACACCAAGGTCACGTTCCACGGCATCGTCCCCGGGCGGAAGGCCTTCCCGATCGGCAAGGTGACGTTGCCGTCACCTTCGGCACGCCCGTGAACTACCGTACCGAGCGGATAACGTTCGAGGTGGTGAACTTCAAAAGCTCTTACCATTGCGTACTCGGCCGACAAGCGTTCGCCCGCTTCATGGCGACCCCACACTACGCGTACAACATGATGAAGATGCCAGGGCCTCGAGGCGTCATCACCGTCCATGGCGACCCGGAGATGGCATTGGAATGTGAGGACGACAGCGCCAAGCTCGCCGACGCCGTCATCGCCGACGAACAAGACAACTCCGCCGAGCTCGCCAAGTACCCGATCGACCGCAACGACCCCGCCATCCTGGAGAAGCCAACCGAGCTCGACTCGTCCGCAGCAACCTTCAAGGCCGCAGCAGGCACCCGCCAAGTAGATCTTGTAGAAAACGATCCAAGTAGGCAAGTTACCATTGGGACGGGCCTGTCCGCCCAATAGGAAAGCGCGCTCATCAAGTTCCTCCGTGAGAATCGAGATATCTTTGCATGGAAACCATCTGACATGCCAGGTGTCCCGAGAGAACTTGCTGAGCACAAATTACATGTCGATCCCACCGCGCGACCCGTTAGGCAGGCAATGCGCCCTGTGGGAGAAGAACGGCGACGCGCAATCGCCGAAGAAGTAAACCGGCTGCTCGCTGCCGGCTTCATCATAGAAATCAAGCACCCGAAATGGCTGGCAAACCCAGTCCTAGTGCTAAAGAAGAACAAGACGTGGCGAATGTGTATCGATTACACAAGCCTCAACAGCGCGTGCCCCAAGGACCCATTCGTCCTACCGCGAATCGACCAGATTATCGACGCGGTCGCCGGGTCCGAGTCGCTGTGCTTCCTTGATGCATACTCCGGGTACAATCAAATAAAGATGGCCAAGGAAGACCAAGAGAAGATCTGCATTCATCACACCCCTAGGCGCCATCGGCTACCCGTCCTTGACCTTCGGCCTCACCCCCGCCGGAGCAACTTACCAGCGGTGCTTGAACAGCTGCATGGAAAGCCAGATCGGCCGCAACGTGCATGTCTACATCGACGACGTGGTGGTCAAATCGACTCGATAGACCGACCTCGTCAGCGACCTCGCCGAAACATTCGCCAACTTACGGCGATACAAGATCAAGCTCAACCCTTTGAAGTGCACCTTCGGGGTTCCATCAGGACAGCTGCTAGGCTACGTCGTCTCCAAGCGAGGCATCGAACCTAACCCGGAGAAGACACTGGCGGTCATGCGCACCAAGCAGCCAGCATGCCTAGTCGACGCGCAAAACTCGCCGGTCGAGTCGCCGCCCTCGATCGCTTCATACCCCGGCTCGGAGACAAGGCCATGCCACTCTACCGCTCGCTCAAGAAGTCGGAATCATTCCGGTGGACAGACGAGGCGCAGCGGGCCCTAGAGGAACTCCAGCACGCCCTCTCGAATACCCCTATCCTCGCGGCCCCGCTGCCAAAAGAAACCATGCTCCTATACGTCGCCGCGTCGAACCGCGCTATAAGTGCAGTCATGGTCGTCGAACGGAAGGAGGAAGGAAGGGAGCAACTGGTACAACGCCCGGTCTACTACATCAGCGAAGCCTTAATCGAATCCAAGCAACGGTATCCACACTACCAGAAGCTGGTGTACGCCGTCCTCAGGGCCCAGCGGCGATCGGCCCTTACTTCCACGAGCACCCCATCAAGGTAGTCGCCTCAACACCACTCGCCGACATCATCCGCAACCGCGACGCAATCGGCCGGATCGCCAAGTGGGCAGTCGAGCTCGGCGTCCACAACATCACCTATGAGTCACGCCACGCCATCAAATCTCAAGCACTCGCCGACTTCCTCGCCGATCGGGAAGAGGCCCAGCAGCCAAGCTCCCCGCGGACCTCAAACATTGGACGTTGCACTTCGACGGTTCTAAAAACCTCGAAGGAGCAGGCGCGGGAGTCGTCCTCACATCACCAAAGGGCGACACGGTGAAGTACGTCCTGCAACTCAGATTCGAGCCATGCACCAATAACATGGCCGAGTACGAGGCGCTCCTGCACGGCATGCGAGTCGCAAAAGAGATGGGCGCAACACGGCTGCGCTGCCTCGGCGATTCCGACCTAGTCGCCAGCCAAACTTCCGGCACCTGCGACGCCACAGACGCCAACATGATCGCATACAAACGCGCCGTCGACCAAGCCGGCGCTAGCTTCGCCGGTCACGTCGTCGAGTGGGTCGACAGCGCAAGAACGAAGAAGCCGACGCGCTAGCCAGAATCGGGTCCAAGCGACTTCAACCTCCTCCGGGCGTCGTCCTGGACATCCTCAGCCACCCCTCGGTGCGCGTACCACGTGAGCTGGACATTGCCGAGCCACCCGCTCCCGACTCCACCTTAGTCGCACTCGCCGCCGACAGCATCGATTGGACCGAGCCATACATAAGCTACCTCGAGCGCCAGGCGCTGCCAATGGATGAAACCAAAGCACGGGCCATCGTGCGCAGATGCAAGTCCTTCACCATCATCAACAATGAGCTATACAAGCGCAGCGTCTCGGGAGTGTTCCAACGATGCGTCACCACGGCGGAAGGGCGTAACATTCTGCGCGACATCCACGCAGGGGACTGCGGCCACCACGCAGGCGCGCGTTCAATCGTCGCCAAGGCCTTTCGTCACGGCTTCTACTGGCCAACAGCCCACGAAGACGCAATCGCTCTTGTCCGTTCGTGCGCCGGGTGCCAAAAGTATGCAAGCCAGTCGCACATGCCAGGATCGGCATTGAAGACCATCCCCCTCACCTGGCCCTTCGCCGTGTGGGGCATGGACATGGTGGGAAAATTCAAAACGGCCCCCGGCGGGTATACTCACCTCCTGGTAGCGGTGGACAAGTTCACCAAGTGGGTAGAAGCAAAGCCCATAAAGAAGTGCGACGGGAAGACAGCCACAAAGTTCCTACGCGAGCTTATCTATCGGTATGGCTACCCTCACAGCATCATAACCGACAACGGCACCAACTTCGCCAAAGGGGAGATGGCCGACTTCTGCGAAGAGAAGGGCATCCGACTCGACCTCGCCTCAGTCGCCCACCCCGAGTCGAACGGCCAAGCAGAAAGGGCAAACCAGAGCATCCTTCACGGACTCAAACCACGCCTGGTCGTGCCCCTAGAGCGCGCAGCCGGTTGCTGGGCAGAGGAGCTCCCTTCAGTACTATGGGGCATCCGCACAACGCCTAACAGGTCAACCGGCTTCACGCCTTTCTTCCTGGTATACGGCGCCGAAGCCGTCATGCCCACGGACATCGCCTACGACTCGCCTCGGGTCGCCAACTACGCTGAAGAAGACAACGAGCGAGCTCGCCAAGATGACGTCGACCTCCTCGACGAGGCCAGAGACCTCGCACTCTCCAGAACCGCCATCTACCAGCAGGACCTCCGTCGCTACCACAGTCGCCGCGTTCGAAGTCGCTCCTTCCAAGTCGGCGACCTAGTACTCCGGCTAATCCAGGACAAGAAAGGGATGCACAAGCTGTCCCCTCCCTGGGAAGGACCATTCGCCGTCAGCCGCGTACTCGGCAACGACTCCTACTACCTCATCGACGTCCGCAAGGACGACAAAGGCGAGCCGCTCACTAAAGAAGTGGAGCGCCCCTGGAACATCAACCTCCTCCGGCGGTTTTATACCTAAGGAAAAAATGTAACCCGAAAATTCAGAGGTTAATAAAAATCGCCGACCATTTTGATCTCAAGCTCCGACTACCCCTCTTTCACCCGCCAGATATCCCCATCTCTCAATCCCGGTACATACCGGCTTAGTCGCCGCGACAAGCGACTAGGTACTGAGAGACCTCCGGTCGCCACTGCTGGAAGAGAGAAGTCCACGATCAGCCAAGTAGCCGGGCTAACACGGGATGGCGGCGTGACCGGGGCACAACACCAGGTCCGGCCACCCACCATCCCTCACGCCGTCGGGTGAAAACGGCGACTGGAACCCACAGCAGGGCCGCACGCTCGGCCAGCCCCACGGGCCATGGCGACCGCCTTGTGCTACGCTATAAAGCACACCAATGCCCTCCTCTACCTTAGGCTGGCGAATTGCGTGGCTAAGTACTTCGACTAGGGACCCCGCAAAACGGACCCGCGGCTCGCCAAGGAAAATACGCCCGCAATGATCCCCTTTGGAGTCGCCTAGCGACTGGCTCACAGAGCCACGACGAGTGGCGCGCTACATCCGAACAGCGCAAACTACAACTCACCACTACTCCACCCATGAGGCTGC
Organism: Lolium perenne; assembly: GCF_019359855.2. Lineage (NCBI taxonomy): Eukaryota > Viridiplantae > Streptophyta > Magnoliopsida > Poales > Poaceae > Lolium > Lolium perenne. Next base: position 123,403,116 of record NC_067245.2, on the reverse strand, counting down.
TATTCGTACTATAATGACTACGTACTGCGACTGGGGACGCCCAGCTCGAAAAGGAAAACAGTCAAGTCGATAGCCTTCATCGGGGTCGCACAGCGACTGGCCTGAAGGCCATGGATAGTCGGAACCAACTCCAACGCATCGCCGCCACAAATAACGCAAAAGCGACCACCGAATCACATTTAAGCAAAAGTCATCATTATATTTACAACTAACACCCGCTCGCGGGAAACTCCATCCACCTCTTACACAGGTACTCAGCAAACTACGAGGACGACCCCGGAGCACCCTCTACGACAGGCTCGACGCCGTCATCGCCGTGACGAAACTTCGGCGTGTACACCACGACCGGATATGTCGACAACGAGCCGGCGGCCGCGGCATGGAAGAGGCGCTCCGCGGGATAGTCCACCGGGCCTGGCTCCTTCTCCGCGTCACCAGGCGCAGCTTGGCTGGGGATATGAGTCTCCAAGTCCGCGGTCGCCAGTACTCGGTCAGCGAAGGGGCGCACCGCATCCATCAGCCGCAGCACTTCGGCAACATCGAACTCGCCAGTCTCCGAGGGGAAGCCAGCAGTAACCTCCTCCACGTCGAACCCTTCAGAGTAATGCGCCAGCACCATGCTCAGAGCCATGGTAATGCCAACGCGGCAGGAAGAACGGCGAAGCCAGTCAACAACAGCCGGAATGTTGGACACGGCCTTGAAGACGGATGGCGTGTCCCGCGGAATCACCTCCCGCGGACTTAGGTACTGGAGTGCGGCAAGTATCTCCCCTGCACAGGCGATGATACGCGCGGGCGCGGTCGACAGGCAGTCCCGCGGAGTCGCCGTCACCACGAAGTCCCACGGTCCTGCAGTCAACAGCTCAAGGAAAACGAAAACATGCGTCCTTCCCCTCCAACGCCGACTCGCCACGCTCGGGGACCGACCCCGAGGCCTGCTCGCCACGCTCGGGGACTGACCCCCGAGGCCTGCTCGCCACGCTCGGGGACTGACCCCCGAGGCCGACTCGCCACGCTCGGGGACTGACCCCCGAGGCCTGCTCGCCACGCTCGGGGACTGACCCCCGAGGCCGACTCGCCACGCTCGGGGACTGACCCCCGAGGCCTACTCGCCACGCTCGGGGACTGACCCCCGAGGCCGACTAGCCACACTCGAGGACTGACCCTCAAGGCCGACCCGCAGTGGTCAGATGCTCGAACGCCCGGCAAGTAAACAAAAAGTGCGAAGACAGGAACTTACCAAGAATCTGCCGCGACATCTCCCTGACGAAAGCCTCGAAGTTGGTCTTCTCGGCCTGCACCGCCAAGACGATGCCCTCGGACGCCTCCTTCTCCGCAGCAAGTTCTTTGGCGTGCTGCTGCTTCAAGGCCGCCAACTCCTCCCGCAGAGACGCGGCAGCCCCACGTGCAGAATCCCGCGCATCAGTCGCGGCCTCCAGCTTTACCTTGTACTCGGCGATGACATCCTCCAGCTCCCGGCCCTTCTGCTCCAGGACCTTCGTCAATTCCGCCGCCTCCGCTTTTGCCCTTTTCCGGGCCTCTTCGGCCTGCTGCGCCCGGAACTCGGCTTCACGGTAGAAGGACTCCTTGACGAACCCTTCCCGAGCCTCGGCAAGAGCCTTTGCCTGCGCCTCTGCTACAAGAAAAGGAAACGGTGAGAACGAACGCCCGGGCCAGTGACACTGAATGAGGACGGCGAGTGGGCATGACTTACTGCCCAGGGCAATCAGCTTCCGGTTCTTCTGCGCCGCCTCCTCCACAAGCGCGGTCAGCCGCTTAATCTCCGCCTACGGAAACCAAACAAAAATGCCAAGGTCAACAAACAAAAAGCAATAGAGGCTCGACTCGCCCTTTCAGACCAAGTCGACCCTCGGGGACTGGGGGTGACTAGGCCACGTGTTCAGCGACACTTACCACATGCGCCTCGCCAAGCGCCGTGTGGAGCTCGGTGAAGGTCAATGAAGACGGCGGCGGATGACGCGACTCGGTCGCCCCGTCCGCTCGCATCACCGCCTCAGTCGACGGAACCTCGCCCGTCCGCGTGTCGGTGTCACTGGGCGGGGCGCGGTCCCTGGCGGCCTTGGACCGGCGCTCTTTCAGTGGCTCCGACAGGCCGCCCTCCTCGACGATGTCCTCTTCAACTTCGGGTGCCTTCTGCCCCTCGGTCGATCCAATGTCAGTCGACTCCTCCTCCACCACAGGCGGAGCAACGTCCGGACCCGTCGCCGCACTCGCCATGCCCCCGCGAGCCATGCTGGGTAGAGGAAAAACGTTGGCGGTGGGCTCGACGTGGCTAGTGCTCTCCTTCTCCGCTTGACTCCCGGCGGCGGGCTCTTCTGGAGCCGACCCCGCACCCCCAAGGTCGGACGGCGCCGCCTTCCTCTCCGCGGCTTTCTTCTTTGCCTCGGCCGCCCTCGTGGCCGCCACCCCGGCCGCGGGCGGCTTCGCCAAGGTCTTCTTCTTGGACCTACAGAGAGGCGAGGTGAGTCGACACTCAGTCCAGTCGCAGGAAGGATAAATTCGACAAGAAATACTTACTTCACCGTGGGAATCGCTTTTACGCCCGGACCGGCCCGAGCTCCCGCGTCGATTGCCCCCTTCAAGGGACACTGGAGCCTCATGGACCCTTCCAGGATAGTGGGGCGCAGTCGCTTCGATAGTGGCTCGGCCCCTGCCTTGGAGGGCTCCGCCTTGTCCTCCGGACGGGAGGTCGCCTCCTCTTCAGCCGCGCCCTGGGACGAGGACTCGGCCCCCCTCTTCGACCCGCGCGGGAGTCTGATGAAGTCCCGCGCCTCCGAGTCCGACTCGGTGCGCTCCTCCTCCTCGTCGACCTCTTCCTCCTCGCCTTCGGTCATCTCCGGTGGTTCCTTTCCGGCGAGAGGAGGGAGGTGGTCCGCGATCTTCTGCCAACGCTGCAATCGAATCAGAGGAACAAGTCAGAAAGGAAGAAGCGCGGCTAAGCCGTGCGAAGTCGCCATGCGAAGCATTACCTGAGGCGCTGGGGTGTCTTCGGTGTAGGGCTGCAAGCCGTCCTCGAAGGAAGTAAAGGTGGCAGTGGTGATCTTAGCGAGCGCCTTCCGGTACTCGCCCTCGTCCCACTCGGTCGCCGTCGACCGGGTGCGGTCGTTCTGTCCCCGGTACTCCCACATGGGGTGAGCTCGGCACCGCAGGGGGATCAGCCGCCGGCCAAGCCAACAGTTGTACATGTCGACCGCCGTCAGGCCGTCATCTTTTAGCGCCTGGATCGCTTGGCGCATATCCTTCACCACCTTCTCCTGCTCGCGCGGCAGCGACCGGACATTGAGGCGCCGCGGGACGCTCGGCTCGGGACTGTATTGGGGAATGCATACCTCGCCCGGGGGAGTGTACTCCTTGGCGTAGAACCAGAAACGACGCCACAGCGACTGCGCCTTCTTGGGGAGCGCCATGTCGATGAAGCTTTCCCCGGACTTCACCTGGAAGGTGATCCCCCCGTTCGGGATGAGTGCTTCGCTGTTCTTGCTGGCCCGAGTCGCCCGCCCGTGGAAGATGGACACCCACAGCGGGAAGTAGGGCGGACAGCCCAAGTAGCATTCGCACAGCGCCACGAACAGAGAAATCTGCTGGACGCTGTGCGGCCCGAGGTCGGAAACCTTGATGCTGTAGAAGGCCAGCAACTGCCGGAGGAAATCGGAGGTGGGGAGAGCGAACCCGCGATCGAGGAAGCTCATGAAGATCACGAACTCCCCGGGCCGTGGGAGGGGCTCCGTCTCGTTCGCCGGCGGAACCCGCCATCGCTCCTGGTTGAACTCCGGGATGACTCCGGAGGCGACGTACGGGAGGAGAGACTCCCGCGTGACCTTCGACTTGCCCCAACCCTTCGCCGCCATGGATGCGTGTGGAGTGTGGAATGAAGATGAGATGAAGAGAAGATGGGGGATGAATGCGGAGGAGTGTTGAACCCTAATCCTAGGGGCGACCCTTTATACCGCCCGCACTCGCTCAGATTGAGGATGAGATCTGTTCGTTGAATTGTCCCGGAATCGCCGCCCCGCAATCAACGGTCGAGATCTGCGCCGTCACCGGCTGAATAGCCGTTAAACTAGCCGTTAGCGGTCACGTCGAGCCTAACGGTCAACAACATGCAGACGGTGTGCGCCTCGGTCAACGTGAAATCTAGCCGTTGGCCTCTCCACGTGTCTCTATGGTGACTACGCGTCGACTGGCAAACGGCGATCGCTAGAGCCGATCGTCACACGCTCGATCGATCGATCAAATTATGGCGACTGAGACTGCCACCGCACCCGCGACTTTATCTTTGGAAGCCCGGCGGCGACTCATCTTGATCCATCACCGCGCCTCTCCAAGACTTGTTCCAGATCCGCGCTTCTTCACCACCGCGCTTGGGGACTACTGATGGGGATATGCCCCTAGGGGGTGGGTCGCCAGTCCCAGTCGCCATGAAGATAGAGGCTTGGGTGGATCGCCAGTCGCCTAAGCGACTGGGCCCTAAGGCGACTGGGCCGTGATCCCAAGGAGGAGGTCCACACGGCTGGACAAGAAGATTACTTGCGAGAGGGATAGCGGATCCCGGATTAGTAGCAACTGATATGATTCGGAGTTATCTCCATGTAACCCTAGGCCGGGGGTGCTTATATAAACCCCCGAGCTTAAACCCTAGAGGACAACTTACTCAAGATCCAATCTCCCCCTGTAAGCTCTCGGCGCAGCCGCCGACTGAGCCCCCCCATTGTAATTCTCCATTGAGCAATAAAGATCTAGCAGGACGTAGGCCTTTTACTCTCCGGAGGGGCTGAACCTGGGTAAAACCCTTGCGTCTCTTGCACCTCGACCCGTAGATGGCAATGTTCCCTTCCCCTCGCATCGATGAAGTGCTACCCCCTGTAGCATCTGCCGTGGTTACATCCACGACAGGAAGTAAAACCCAAATTTATTGATTCGACACAAGGGGAGGTAAAGAATACTTATAAGCATTAACAACTGAGTTGTCAATTCAGCTGCACCTGGAAAAGCACTAGTAACAGGGGTGATGTGAAAGCAGCAGTAATATGAGAGCAGCAGTAACAGTAACACAGTAGTAGTAGCAGTAATATGAGAGCAATGGCACCAGAAAATAGTTGATACTACTTCCAATGACATGTAGAAACAAGTATATGATGATGAAAGATGGACCGGGGTTCCCAGCTATCTACACTAGTGGTAACTCTCAAATAACAAATGTTGGGTGAACAAATTACTGTTGGGCAATTGATAGGATTGAAATAGCATTAAGACAGAACATCAAGATTATTAATCATGTAGGCATGTTTTCCATATATAGTCATACGTGCTCGCAATGAGAAACTTGCATAACATCTTTTGTCCTACCAGCCGGTGGCAGCCGGGCCTCTAGGGAATCTACTGGAAATTAAGGTACTCCTTTTAATAGTGCACCAGAGCAAAGCATTAACACTCTGTGAAAACATGTGATCCTCATATCTAAGCCTTCCCCTCCAGTTATCCCAGTTGTTGTCACTCTGGGGCCTCGGGTTCCGGACATAGACATGTGCAAACAACTTGTAGATACAATCTAAGCAATAAGTATAGAGCTTAAATCTAAGATCATGCCACTCGGGCCCTAGTGACAAGCATTAAACACAACAAGATTGCTTCACAAACTTATATAGATAGACTAATCATAATGTAACAATCCATCCGATCCCAACAAACACAACACTGATTACATCAGATGAATCTCAATCATGTAAGGCAGCTCATGAGATCATTGTATTGAAATACATGGGGGAGAGAGTACCAACTAGCTACAGCTAGAACCCGTAGTCCATGGGGGAACTACTCACGGAGCATGATGGAGGCGGTGGCGTCGATGGAGATGGCTTCCGGGGGCACTTCCCCGTCCCGGCGGCGTGCCGGAACAGAGATTCTGTCCCCCGAATTGGAGTTTCGCGAAGGCGGCGGCGCCCCTGGAGTCTTTCTGGAGTTTCGTCAATTCTTATCGCGTTTTTAGGTCGAAAGGGCTTATATAGGCGAAGAGGCGGCGCAGGAGGGCGCCTAGGGGTTGATGTCTACGGGTGCTTCTATTCTTGTAGACAGTGTTGGGCCTCCAAGAGCAGAGGTTTGTAGAACAGCAGCAAGTTTCCCTTAAGTGGATCACCCAAGGTTTATCGAACTCAGGGAGGAAGAGGTCAAAGATATCCCTCTCAAGCAACCCTGCAACCACAAAGCAAGAAGTCTCTTGTGTCCCCAACACACCTAATAGGTGCACTAGTTCGGCGAAGAGATAGTGAAATACAAGTGGTATGAATGAATATGAGCAGTAGTACAGCGCCAGAAAAGTGCTTGCTGGCGTGCAGTTGATGGTAGTAATATTGCAGGCAGTATAAATGCAGTAAAACAATAAACAAGCAGCGATAGCAGTATTTAGGAACAAGGCCTAGGGATCATACTTTCACTAGTGGACACTCTCAACATTGATCACATAACAAAATAAATAAATAGATGCTAGACTCTACACCCTCTTGTTGGATGATGAACACCACTAACTGTGTAGGATTACACGAACCCTCAATGCCGGAGTTAACAAGCTCCACAATATTCAATGTTCATGTTTAAATAACCTTAGAGTGCATGACAGATCAACATAATCAAACAAAGTACTAACATAGCATGCACACTGTCACCTTCACACTACGAAAGGAGGAATAGATCACATCAATACTATCATAGCAATAGTTAACTTCATAATCTACAAGAGATCACAATCATAGCCTACGCCAAGTACTACACGATGCACACACTATCACCATTACACCGTGCAGGAGGAATAAACTACTTTAATAACATCACTAGAGTAGCACACAGATAAATTGTGATACAAAACACATTGCAATCATAAAGAGATATAAATAAGCACTTCACTATGCTACTCTGAATTACTCTCTGGCAAGATAACGAACACTAATTCATCATGTAGGCAAACCTTAAAGATGCATTCCCAAGTACTAATGAACACCCCACTCTGTCACTTTGAGCATTCACAGGAGGTACTAACACACCACAATTTCATAGAGACATCCAACTCAAATCATAACTCAGTGAATAAGTATTCTGTGAAATATAGCCTAAGAGACCCACACGGTGCACACACTGTCACCTTTACACACGTGGGACAAGGAGTCTCCGGAGATCACATAAGTAAAATCCACTTGACTAGCACAATGACATCTAGATTACAAGCATCATCATATGAATCTCAATCATGTAAGACAGCTCATGAGATTATTGTATTGAAGTACATAGGAGAGAGATGAACCACATAGCTACCGGTACAGCCCCGAGCCTCGATGGAGAACTACTCCCTCCTCATGGGAGACAGCAGCGTTGATGAAGATGGCGGTGGTGTTGATGGAGAAGCCTTCCGGGGGCACTTCCCCGTCCCGGCGGCGTGCCGGAACAGAGACTCCTGTCCCCCAGATCTTGGCTTCGCGATGGCGGCGGCTCTGGAAGGTTTTCTCTGGTTTCGTCGAACGTGATTGGGTTTTCACGACGGAGGCTTTAAGTAGGCGGAAGGGCAAGGTCGGTGGAGTCCTGGTGGGGCCACACACTAGGCCGGCGCGGCCAGGGCTTGGGCCGCGCCGCCCTACTTTGTCCCCACCTCGTGGCCCCACTTCGTTTCCCCTTCGGACTTCTGGAAGCTTCGTTGAAAAATAGGACCCTGGGCGTTGATTTCGTGCAATTCCGAGAATATTTCCTTACTAGGATTTCTGAAACCAAAAACAGCAGAAAACAGGAACTGGCCCTTCGGCATCTCGTCAATAGGTTAGTTCCGGAAAACGCATAATAATGACATATAATGTGCATAAAACATGTAGATATCATCAATAATGTGGCATGAAACATAAGAAATTATCGATACGTCGGAGACGTATCAGCATCCCCAAGCTTAGTTCCTGCTCGTCCCAAGCAGGTAAACAATAACAAAGATAATTTCTGGAGTGACATGCCATCATAACCTTGATCATACTATTGTAAGCATATGTAATGAATGCAGCGATCAAAACAATGGTAATGACATGAGTAAACAAATGAATCATAAAGCAAAGACTTTTCATGAATAGTACTTCAAGACAAGCATCAATAAGTCTTGCATAAGAGTTAACTCATAAAGCAATAAATCAAAGTAAAGGTATTGAAGCAACACAAAGGAAAATTAAGTTTCAGCGGTTGCTTTCAACTTATAACATGTATATCTCATGGATATTGTCAATGTAAAGTAATATAACAAGTGCAATATGCAAGTATGTAGGAATCAATGCACAGTTCACACAAGTGTTTGCTTCTTGAGGTGGAAAGAGATAGGTGAACTGACTCAACATAAAAGTAAAAGAAAATCCCTTCGCAGAGGGAAGCAGGGATTGAATCATGTGCTAGAGCTTTTCAAGTTTTGAAATCATATAGAGAGCATAAAAGTAAATTTTTGAGAGGTGTTTCTTGTTGTCAACGAATGGTAGCGGGTACTCTAACTACCTCATCAACCAGACTTTCAAGAGCGGCTCCCATGAAGGACGTTATCTCTACCAGCAAGGTAGATCATCCCTCTTCTCTTTTGTTTACACATGTACTTTAGTTTTTTCTTTATTTATTTTAGATGACACTCCTCCCAACCTTTGCTTTCTCAAGCCATGGCTAACCGAATCCTCGGGTGCCTTCCAACAATCACATACCATGAAGGAGTGTCTATTTGCAAAATTAAGTTGCTTACTGATGAATCAGAGCAAAACATGTGAAGAGAATTATTAATGCATGTTAATTAATCGGGGCTGGGAACCCCATTGCCAGCTCTTTTTGCAAAATTATTGGATAAGAGGATATGCCATTATTCCATTGGTGAAAGTCTGTCCGAAGTAAATGACAAGATCGAGAGATAAAAACACCACATACTTCCTCATGAGCTATAAAACATTGACACAAATAAGAGATAATAGCTTTTGAATTGTTTAAAGGTAGCACATGAAGGATTTGCTTGGAATGGCAGAGAAATACCATGTAGTAGGTAGGTATGGTGGACACAAATGGCATAGTGGTTGCCTCAAGGATTTTGGATGCATGAGAAGTATTCCCTCTCGATACAAGGTTTAGGCTAGCAAGGTTGTTTGAAACAAACACAAGGATGAACCGGTGCAGCAAAACTCACATAAAAGACATATTGTAAACATTATAAGACTCTATACCGTCTTCCTTGTTGTTCAAACTCTTTACTAGAAATTATCTAGACCTTAGAGAGACCAATTATGCAAACCAAATTTTAGCAAGCTCTATGTATTTCTTCATTAATAGGTGCAAAGTATATGATGCAAGAGCTTAAACATGAGCACACAATTGCCAAGTATCAAATTATCCAAGAAATTTTATCAATTACTACATGTAGCATTTTCCGTTTCCAACCATATAACAATGAACGAAGCAGTTTCAACCTTCGCCATGAACATTAAAAGCTAAGAACACATCTGTTCATACGAAACAGCGGAGCGTGTCTCTCTCCCACACAAGCATTTATTCAGAGAATGAAAATAACAAAACGAAAATAAAAGCACACAGACGCTCCAAGTAAAGTACATAAGATGTGACCGAATAAAAATATAGTTTCAAGAGAAGAAACCTGATAAGTTGTCGATGAAGAAGGGGATGCCTTGGGCATCCCCAAGCTTAGACGCTTGAGTCTTCTTGAAATATGCAGGGATGAACCACGGGTGCATCCCCAAGCTTAGACTTTTCACTCTTCTTGATCATAGTATATCATCCTCCTCTCTTGACCCTTGAAAACTTCCTCCACACCAAACTTTAAGCAAACTCATTAGAGGGTTAGTGCACAATCAAAAATTCACATGTTCAGAGGTGACACAATCATTCTTAACACTTCTGGACTTTGCACAAAACTTCTGAAAGTTAATGGAACAAAGAAACTCATTCAACTTAACAAAAGCGGCAATGCGAAATAAAAGGCAGAATCTGTCAAAAACAGAACAGTCCGTAAAGACGAACCTGGAAGGGGCACTTAACTTGCTCAAACGGAAAAACTCAAAACTAATGAAAGTTGCGTACATATCTGAGGATCACACACGTAAGTTTGCAGATTTTTTTGATTTTTTTACAGAGACTTCTGCGCGAATTCGTGACAGACAGCAATGCTGTTTCTGCACAGCAATCCAAATCTAGCATCAACTTTACCATAGAGACTTTACTTGGCACAAAAATGCAATAAAATAAAGATAAGGAGAGGTTGCTACAGTAGTAAACAACTTCCAAGACTCAAATATAAAACAAAAGTACTGTAGTAAAATAAAGACATGGGTTATCTCCCAAGAAGTTCTTTCTTTATAGCCATTAAGATGGGCTCAGCAATTTTAATGATGCACTCGCAAGAAATAAGAGTTGAAGCAAAAGAGAGCATCAAAAAGCAAATTCAAAACACATTTAAGTCTAACTTGCTTCCTATGAAAAGGAATCTTGTAAATAAACAAGTTCATGAAGAGCAAAGTAACAAGCATAGGAAGATAAAACCAGTGTAACTTCAAAAATTTCAGCATATTGAGAGGTGTTTTAGTAACATGAAAATTTCTACAACCATATTTTCCTCTCTCATAATAATTTTCAGAGGCATCATGAACAAACTCAACAATATAAGTATCACATAAAGCATTCTTATTCACATGCATAAAAGTATCATTACTCTCCACATAAGCATAATCAATTTTATTAGTTGTAATGGGAGCAAATTCAACAAAGTAGCTATCATTATTATTCTCATCAAGTGTAGGAGGCATATTGTAATCATAATTAAACTTATCCTCCATAGTAGGCGGCACCAAAAGACCAATATCATTATAATCATCCTAAATAGGAGGCAAAGTATCGTCAAAGTAAATTTTCTCCTCAATGCTTGGGGGACTAAAAATAGCATGCTCATCAAAGCCAGCTTCCCCAAGCTTAAAATTTTCCATATCATTAGCAACAATGGTGTTCAAAGTGTTCATACTAATATGTTCCATGGGTTTTTTAATTTTCGCATCAAACCATCCATGTCTTAAATCAGGAAATAGAATAAGAAGCTCACTGTTATCCATTATGCCAAACTAGTGTAAACAAGAAACAAAAAGATGCAATTGCAGGATCTAAAGGAAATAGCTTCAAGCACACACACAATGGCGCCAGAAAAGTACTTTACCTCGGACCGGAGTATGAGTGCCTTTTACCTTTCCTCCCCGGCAACGGCGCCAGAAAAGTGCTTGATGTCTACGGGTGCTTCTATTCTTGTAGACAGTGTTGGGCCTCCAAGAGCAGAGGTTTGTAGAACAGCAGCAAGTTTCCCTTAAGTGGATCACCCAAGGTTTATCGAACTCAAGGAGGAAGAGGTCAAAGATATCCCTCTCAAGCAACCCTGCAACCACAAAGCAAGAAGTCTCTTGTGTCCCCAACACACCTAATAGGTGCACTAGTTCGGCGAAGAGATAGTGAAATACAAGTGGTATGAATGAATATGAGCAGTAGTACACGCTGTAAAAGTGCTTGTCGTGCGGTTGATGGTAGTAATATTGCGAGCAGATAAATGCAAGAAAACAAGAAACAAGCAGCGATAGCAGTATTTAGGAACAAGGCCTAGGGATCATACTTTCACTAGTGGACACTCTCAACATTGATCACATAACAGAATAAATAAATAGATGCTAGACTCTACACCCTCTTGTTGGATGATGAACACCACTAACTGTGTAGGATTACACGAACCCTCAATGCCGGAGTTAACAAGCTCCACAATATTCATTGTTCATGTTTAAATAATCTTAGAGTGCATGACAGATCAACATAACCAAACCAAGTACTAACATAGCATGCACACTGTCACCTTCACACTACGAAAGGAGGAATAGATCACATCAATACTATCATAGCAATAGTTAACTTCATAATCTACAAGAGATCACAATCATAGCCTACGCCAAGTACTACACGATGCACACACTGTCACCATTACACCGTGCAGGAGGAATAAACTACTTTAATAACATCACTAGAGTAGCACACAGATAAATTGTGATACAAAACACATTGCAATCATAAAGAGATATAAATAAGCACTTCACTATGCTACTCTGAATTACTCTCTGGCAAGATAACGAACACTAATTCGTCATGTAGGCAAACCTTAAAGATGCATTCCCAAGTACTAATGAACACCCCACGCTGTCACTTTGAGCATTCACAGGAGGTACAAACACACCACAATTTCATAGAGACATCCAACTCAAATCATAACTTAGTGAATAAGTATTCTGTGAAATATAGCCAAAGAGACCCACACGGTGCACACACTATCACCTTTACACACGTGGGACAAGGAGTCTCCGGAGATCACATAAGTAAAATCCGCTTGACTAGCATAATGACATCTAGATTACAAGCATCATCATATGAATCTCAATCATGTAAGACAGCTCATGAGATTATTGTATTAAAGTACATAGGAGAGAGATGAACCACATAGCTACCGGTACAGCCCCGAGCCTCGATGGAGAACTACTCCCTCCTCATGGGAGACAGCAGCTTTGATGAAGATGGCGGTGGTGTTGATGGAGAAGCCTTCCGGGGGCACTTCCCCGTCCCGGCGGCATGCCGAAACAGAGACTCCTGTCCCCCAGATCTTGGCTTCGCGATGGCGGCGGCTCTGGAAGGTTTTCTCTGGTTTCGTCGAACGTGATAGGGTTTTCGCGATGGAGGCTTTAAGTAGGCGGAAGGGCAAGGTCGGTGGAGTCCTGGTGGGGCCACACACTAGGCCGGCGCGGCCAGGGCTTGGGCCGCGCCGCCCTACTGTGTCCCCACCTCATGGCCCCACTTCGTTTCCCCTTCGGACTTCTGGAAGCTTCGTGGAAAAATAGGACCCTGGGCGTTGATTTCGTCCAATTCCGAGAATATTTCCTTACTAGGATTTCTGAAACCAAAAACAGCAGAAAACAGGAACTGGCCCTTCGGCATCTCGTCAATAGGTTAGTTCCGGAAAACGCATAATAATGACATATAATGTGCATAAAACATGTAGATATCATCAATAATGTGGCATGAAACATAAGAAATTATCGATACGTATCAGGGGTCCCACCCCATAGGGCGGCGCGCTGATGTCTACGTGTGCTTCTATTCTTGTAGACAGTGTTGGGCCTCCAAGAGCAGAGGTTTGTAGAACAGCAGCAAGTTTCCCTTAAGTGGATCACCCAAGGTTTATCGAACTCAGGGAGGAAGAGGTCAAAGATATCCCTCTCAAGCAACCCTGCAACCACAAAGCAAGAAGTCTCTTGTGTCCCCAACACACCTAATAGGTGCACTAGTTCGGCGAAGAGATAGTGAAATACAAGTGGTATGAATGAATATGAGCAGTAGTACGGCGCGAAAAAGTGCTTCTTTGGCGTGCAGTTGATGGTAGTAATATTGCAGGAATTAAACATGCGGTAAAAACAAGAAACAAGCAGCGATAGCAGTATTTAGGAACAAGGCCTAGGGATCATACTTTCACTAGTGGACACTCTCAACATTGATCACATAACAGAATAAATAGATAGATGCTAGACTCTACACCCTCTTGTTGGATGATGAACACCACTAACTGTGTAGGATTACACGAACCCTCAATGCCGGAGTTAACAAGCTCCACAATATTCAATGTTCATATTTAAATAACCTTAGAGTGCGTGACAGATCAACATAACCAAACCAAGTACTAACATAGCATGCACACTGTCACCTTCACACTACGAAAGGAGGAATAGATCACATCAATACTATCATAGCAATAGTTAACTTCATAATCTACAAGAGATCACAATCATAGCCTACGCCAAGTACTACACGATGCACACACTGTCACCATTACACCGTGCAGGAGGAATAAACTACTTTAATAACATCACTAGAGTAGCACACAGATAAATTGTGATACAAAACACATTGCAATCATAAAGGGATATAAATAAGCACTTCACTATGCCATTCATAACAGCGAATAAGTATTCTGTGAAATATAGCCTAAGAGACCCACACGGTGCACACACTGTCACCTTTACACACGTGGGACAAGGAGTCTCCGGAGATCACATAAGTAAAATCCACTTGACTAGCACAATGACATCTAGATTACAAGCATCATGATATGAATCTCAATCATGTAAGACAGCTCATGAGATTATTGTATTGAAGTACATAGGCGAAGAGGCGGAGTCGGAGGGCTGACGAGGCGACGACACAGTAGGGGGGCGCGGCCCACCCCCTGGCCGCGCCAGCCTATCATCTGGGGCCCACAGGGCCCTCCTCTGGCGGCTCTCGGGTGTTCTAGAAGCTTCGTGTGATTCTAAGATGCTGGGCGTTGATTTCGTCCAATTCCGAGAATATTTCCTTACTAGGATTTCTGAAACCAAAAACAGCAGAAAACAGGAACTGGCACTTCGGCATCTCGTCAATAGGTTAGTTCCGGAAAACGCATAAATATGACATAAAGTATGCATAAAACATGTAGATATCATCAATAATGTGGCATGGAACATAAGAAATTATCGATACGTCGGAGACGTATCAGCATCCCCAAGCTTAGTTCCTGCTCGTCCCGAGCAGGTAAACGATAACAAAGATAATTTCTGGAGTGACATGCCATCATAACCTTGATCATACTATTGTAAGTATATGTTATGAATGCAGCGATCAAAACAATGGTAATGACATGAGTAAACAAATGAATCACAAAGCAAAGACTTTTCATGAATAGTACTTTCAAGATAAGCATCAATAAGTCTTGGATAAGAGTTAACTCATAAAGCAATAAATCAAAGTAAAGGTATTGAAGCAACACAAAGGAAGATTGAGTTTCAGCGGTTGCTTTCAACTTATAACATGTATATCTCATGGATATTGTCAATGTAAAGTAATATAACAAGTGCAATATGCAAGTATGTAGGAATCAATGCATAGTTCACACAAGTGTTTGCTTCTTGAGGTGGAGAGAGATAGGTGAACTGACTCAACATAAAAGTAAAAGAAAGGCCCTTCGCAGAGGGAAGCATTGATTGCTATATTTGTGCTAGAGCTTTGGTTTTGAAAACAAGAAACAATTTTGTCAACGGTAGTAATAAAGCATATGTGTTATGTAAATTATATCTTACAAGTTGCAAGCCTCATGCATAGTGTACTAATAGTGCCCGCACCTTGTCCTAATTAGCTTGGGTTAACACATATTATCATTGCATAACATATGTTTCAACCAAGTGTCACAAAGGGGTACCTCTATGCCGCCTGTACAAGGGTCTAAGGAGAAAGTTCGCATTGGATTTCTCGCTTTTGATCATTCTTCAACTTAGACACCCATACCGGGACAACATAGACAACAGATAATGGACTCCTCTTTTAATGCTTAAGCATTCAACAACAGATAATATTCTCATAAGAGATTGAGGTTTTATGTCCAAACTGAAACTTCCACCATGAATCATGGCTTTAGTTAGCGGCCCAATGTTCTTCTCTAACAGTATGCATACTCAAACCATTTGATTGTGAAAACCGCCCTTACTTCAGACAAGACGAACATGCATAGCAACTCACATGATATTCAACAAAGGTAAAAGAGTTGATGGCGTCCCCAGAAAACATGGTTACAGCACAACAAGCAACTTAATAAGAGATAAAGTGCATAAGTACATATTCAATACCACAATAGTTTTTAAGCTATTTGTCCCATGAGCTATATATTGCAAAGGTAAAGAATGGAATTTTAAAGGTAGCACTCAAGCAATTTACTTTGGAATGGCGGAGAAATACCATGTAGTAGGTAGGTATGGTGGACACAAATGGCATAGTGTTTGGCTCAAAGATTTGGATGCACGAGAAGTATTCCCTCTCAATACAAGGCTTAGGCTATCAAAGTTATTTGAAACAAACACAAGGATGAACCGGTGCAGCAAAACTTACATAAAAGACATATTGTAAACATTATAAGACTCTACACCGTCTTCCTTGTTGTTCAAAACTCAATACTAGAAATTATCTAGACCTTAGAGAGACCAATTATGCAAACCAAATTTTAGCAAGCTCTATGTATTTCTTCATTAATAGGTGCAAAGTATATGATGCAAGAGCTTAAACATGAGCACAACAATTGCCAAGTATCAAATTATTCAAGACATTTTATCAATTACTACATGTAGCATTTCCCGTTTCCAACCATATAACAATGAACGAAGCAGTTTCAACCTTCGCCATGAACATTAAAAGCTAAGAACACATGTGTTCATACGAACCAGCGGAGCGTGTCTCTCTCCCACACAAGCATTTATTCAGAGAATGAAAATAACAAAATGAAAATAAAAGCACACAGACGCTCCAAGTAAAGCACATAAGATGTGACCGAATAAAAATATAGTTTCAAGAGAAGAAACCTGATAAGTTGTCGATGAAGAAGGGGATGCCTTGGGCATCCCCAAGCTTAGACGCTAGGGTCTTCTTGAAATATGCAGGGATGAACCACGGGGGCATCCCCAAGCTTAGACTTTTCACTCTTCTTGATCATAGTATATCATCCTCCTCTCTTGACCCTTGAAAACTTCCTCCACACCAAACTCGAAACAAACTCATTAGAGGGTTAGTGCATAATCAAAAATTCACATGTTCAGAGGTGACACAATCATTCTTGACACTTCTGGACATTGCCCAAAGCTACTGGAAGTCAATGGAACAAAGAAATCCATCCAACACAGCAAAAGAGGCAATGCGAAATAAAAGGCAGAATCTGTCAAAACAGAACAGTCCGTAAAGACGAATTTTAAAGTGGCACCAGACTTGCTCAGATGAAAATGCCCAAATTGAATGAAAGTTGCGTACATATCTGAGGATCACGCACGTAAAGTGGCAGATTTTTTTGAGTTACCTACAGAGAATTCTGCCCGGATTCGTGACAGACAGAAATCTGTTTCTGCGCAGTAATCCAAATCTAGTATCAACCTTTCTATCAAAGATTTTACTTGGCACAACAATGCAATAAAATAAGATAAGGAGAGGTTGCTACTGTATTAACAACTTCCAAGACTCAAATATAAAACAAAAGTACTGTAGTAAAATAAACACATGGGTTATCTCCCAAGAAGTGCTTTCTTTATAGCCATTAAGATGGGCTCAGCAATTTTAATGATGCTCGCGCAAGAAATAGTAGTTGAAGCAAAAGAGAGCATCAAAAAAGCAAATTCAAAACAAATTTAAGCCTAACATGCTTCCTATGCATAGGAATCTTGTAAATAAACAAGTTCATGAAGAGCAAAGTAACAAGCATAGGAAGATAAAACAAGTGTAACTTCAAAAATTTCAGCATATAGAGAGGTGTTTTAGTAACATGAAAATTTCTACAACCATATTTTCCTCTCTCATAATAACTTTCAGAGGCATCATGAACAAACTCAACAATATAAGTATCACATAAAGCATTCTTATTCACATGCATAAAAGTATCATTACTCTCCACATAAGCATAATCAATTTTATTAGTTGTAGTGGGAGCAAATTCAACAAAGTAGCTATCATTATTATTCTCATCATCAAATATAGGAGGTATAGTATCATCATAATAAAATTTACTCTCCATAGTAGGCGGCACCAAAATACCACTATCATTATAATCATCATAAATAGGAGGCATATCATAATCAACATAAACTTTCTCCTCAATACCCGGAGGGCTAAAGAGATCATTTTCATCAAAACCGACCTCCCCAAGCTTAAATTCTTCCATAGCATTAGCAACAATGGTGTTCAAAGCATTCATACTAATAACATTCCCATTAGCATGCATAAGTTCCATGGGTTTTTTAATTTTCTCTTCAAACACATCATGTCCTAATTCAAGATAAAGTTCATAAAGATCTCTCATTTTGTTGTTGTCTTCCATTAAGCCTTACTAGTGTAACAAGAAACAAAAAGATGCAATTGCAGGATCTAAAGGAAATAGCTTCAAGCGCACACACAATGGCAACAGAAAAGTACTTAGTTACCTGGGACCGGAGTATGACTGCCTTTTACCTTTCCTCCCCGGCAACGGCGCCAGAAATTTGCTTGATGTCTACGTGTGCTTCTATTCTTGTAGACAGTGTTGGGCCTCCAAGAGCAGAGGTTTGTAGAACAGCAACAAGTTTCCCTTAAGTGGATCACCCAAGATTTATCGAACTCAGGGAGGAAGAGGTCAAAGATATCCCTCTCAAGCAACCCTGCAACCACAAAGCAAGAAGTCTCTTGTGTCCCTAACACACCTAATAGGTGCACTAGTTCGGCGAAGAGATAGTGAAATACAAGTGGTATGAATGAATATGAGCAGTAGTACGGCGCTTTAAAAGTGCTTGCTGGCGTGCGATTGATGGTAGTAATATTGCAGGAAGTAAACATGCAAGAAACAAAGAAACAAGCAGCGATAGCAGTATTTAGGAACAAGGCCTAGGGATCATACTTTCACTAGTGGACACTCTCAACATTGATCAGATAATAGAATAAATAGATAGATGCTAGACTCTACACCCTCTTGTTGGATGATGAACACCACTAACTGTGTAGGATTACACAAACCCTCAATGCCGGAGTTAACAAGCTCCACAATATTCAATGTTCATATTTAAATAACCTTAGAGTGCATGACAGATCAACATAACCAAACCAAGTACTAACATAGCATGCACACTGTCACCTTCACACTACGAAAGGAGGAATATATCACATCAATACTATCATATCAATAGTTAACTTCATAATCTACAAGAGATCACAATCATAGCCTACGCCAAGTACTACACGATGCACACACTGTCACCATTACACCGTGCAGGAGGAATAAACTACTTTAATAACATCACTAGAGTAGCACACAGATAAATTGTGATACAAAACACATTGCAATCATAAAGGGATATAAATAAGCACTTCACTATGCCATTCATAACAGTGAATAAGTATTCTGTGAAATATAGCCTAAGAGACCCACACGGTGCACACACTGTCACCTTTACACACGTGGGACAAGGAGTTTCCGGAGATCACATAAGTAAAACCCACTTGACTAGCATAATGACATCTAGATTACAAGCATCATCATATGAATCTCAATCATGTAAGGCAGCTCATGAGATTATTGTATTGAAGTACATAGGGAAGAGATTAACCACATAGCTACCGATACAGCCCCGAGCCTCGATGGAGAACTACTTCCTCCTCATGGGAGACAGCAGCGGTGATGAAGATGGTGGTGGTGTTGATGGAGAAGCCTTCCGGGGGCACTTCCCCGTCCCGGCGGCGTGCCGGAACAGAGACTCCTGTCCCCCAGATCTTGGCTTCGCGATGGCGGCGGCTCTGGAAGGTTTCTCGTAACGTGGCTTTTTCGTATCGTGTTTTAGGTCAGGGACCTTTATATAGGCGAAGAGGCGGAGTCGGAGGGCTGACAAGGCGACGACACAGTAGGGGGGCGCGGCCCACCCCCTGGCCGCGCCAGCCTATCATCTGGGGCCCACAGGGCCCTCCTCTGGCGGCTCTCGGGTGTTCTGGAAGCTTCGTGTGATTCTAAGATGCTGGGCGTTGATTTCGTCCAATTCCGAGAATATTTCCTTACTAGGATTTCTGAAACCAAAAACTTCAGAAAACAGGAACTGGCACTTCGGCATCTCGTCAATAGGTTAGTTCCGGAAAATGCATAAATATGACATAAAGTATGCATAAAACATATAGATATCATCAATAATGTGGCATGGAACATAAGAAATTATCGATACATCGGAGACGTATCACGCGCCCCCCTTCCAAGCCGCGCCGGCCTATGGTCTGGGGGCCCCTGGCCTCCCCTCTAACTCCCCTACGGTGTCCTAGTCCGTCTCGGTGAATTATGATGTTTGGTCTTCGTTTCGTCGAATTCTGAGAATATTGCCCGAACAGCCTTTCTGGAACCAAAAACAGCAGAAAACAGGAACTGGCACTTCGGCATCTTGTTAATAGGTTAGTTCCGGAAAATGCATAAAATCATTATAAAGTGTGAGCAAAACATGTAGGTATTGTCATAAAACAAGCATGGAACATCAGAAATTATAGATACGTTGGAGACGTATCACCCTTCATGCTGCAATTCAGGAACACCAATCGGCTTAAGGTCAGGAATAAAGTCAACACAGAACTCAATGACTTCCTCTGTTCCATAGCCCTTGGAGATGCTTCCTTCTTACCTAGCATGGTTATGAACATATTTCCTTAAGAGTCCCAAGAACCTCTCAAACGGGAACATATTGTGTAGAAATACAGGACCGAGAATGACAATCTCTTCGACTAGGTGAACCAGCAGATGCGTCATAATATTGAAGAAGGATGGAGGGAACACCAGCTCAAAACTAACAAGACATTGGACCACATCATTCTGCAACTTTGGTAGAATTTTTGGATCGATTACCTTATGAGAAATTGCATTGAGGAATGCACATAGCTTCACAATGGGTACTCAAACATTTTCCTGTAGAAGCCCCCACAATGCAACTGGAAGAAATTGCGTCATAATCACGTGGCAGTCATGAGACTTTAGGTTCTGGAATTTTTTTCTCTGCCATATTTATTATTACCTTTATATTCGATGAGAAGCCAGACGGGACCTTGATTCTACTCAGGCATTCAAAAAACATTTCGTTCTCAGGTTATGTAAGAGCGTAGCTGGAGTAAAGACGTCCTTTATCTGTCTCATTCTATCGATGCATGATGTCTTGTTCTTTCATATGTTGCTGGTCCTGCCGTGCTTCCGGTGTATCTTTTGTCTTCCCAGAAAGTCTAGCAGGTTCACACAAAGATTCTTCGTCGCGTGCATCACGTCTATTGAAGAGCGGACCACTAGAAAATCCTAATAGGGTAGCTTCCAAAATATAGATTTCTTCTTCCACATGGGCGCGTGTCCGACAGCGTCATTCGGAGCAGATTGTCCGCTAGGACCCTTTCCAAATATTACTTCTAGATCCTTAACAGTACCAAATACATCTTCACCAGTATGGTGGATAGGCTTCTGCCGGTGATCTGACTCACCTTTGAAATGCTTGCCTTTCTTTCTGACAACATGATTATTTGAAACGCTCGTAGGTAAAATTCCTTCTATTTGTGCTCATCCCACACACGTACACCTTTTACGGCCCAAAGCTATATAGGTTGTTCAACTAATGGCTTTAGGTACACATCAGTGTCGTTGCCGGGTTGTTTCGGGCCTTGGATTAGCACTGACATCATATTGAACTTCTGCTTCATGCACAACCAATGAGGAAGGTTATAAATGCATAGAGTGACATGCCAGGTGCTATGACTGCAGCTCTGCTCTCCAAAAGGATTCATGCCATCTGTACTTAGACCAAATCTTAAATTCTTTGCTTCATGTGCAAAGTTCGGGAACTCTCTCTCTCAATTTTTCTCCACGGCCACCCATCAGCGGGGTGTCTCAATATTGCGTCTTGCTTACGGTCTTCTTTGTGCCATCGCAACAACCTGGCATGCTCTTTGTTTCTGAATACACGTTTCAATCGTGGTATTATAGGATCATACCACATCACCTTGGCATGAACCCTCTTCCTGGGGCGCTTGCCCTCAACATCACCAAGGTCATCTCGTTTGATTTTATATCGCAATGCAGTGCATACCGGGCACCGCGCTAGAGGATGTAGTCATTAATGCATGCATGTATCTTCTGCACATCTAATCATAGAGGGGAGACAACCTTCTTTGCTTCGTACGTGCTCGCGGGCAATTTGTTACCCTTTGGAAGCTGGTTCTTAAATATTTTTAGCAACTTTTCAAATCCCTTGTCAGTCACATCTTGCTCTTCCTTCCATTGCAACAATTTCATTGTGCTACCCAGGTTTTTCGTGCCATCTTCGCAATTTGGGTACAACAATTTTTTTGTGATCCTCTAACATCTGCTCGAACTTTAACCTCTCCTCTCTAGTTTCACAGTCTCTCTTTGCGTCAGCAATGGCTCGACCAAGATCATCAGCGGACTCATCTGATGCCTCTTGATCTTCTGCTTCCCCCATTGCAGTACCACCTTATTCAGGGAAATTAGGATAGTTGTCATGATCCTTTTCTTATTCATTGTCTTCCATCATAACCTCTCTTTCTCCGTGCTTGGTCCAACAATTGTAGCTAGGCATAAAACCGGACTGAATCAGGTGGGTGTGAAGGGTTGTCGAGGAAGAGTAATCCTTCTTATTCTGACAGTCAACACATGGACAACACATAAAACCATCCTGTTTGTTTTCCTCAGGCACATAGATAATTTTTTTCAGGCCCACAATGAACTCGGTATGGCGTTGGTCACCGTACATCCATTGCCGGTTCATCTACATTATATAATTAATTTTATCAAGAACCATTATAAAACATCATGAATAGTAAAGTGATGTACATCGACACATGCATTTTATCATTGATGGATGAAAGTACAATTTTTTTGACTGTGATCGAGAAGGAAAAGAAAAGGAGAAAGGTTAAGTGTGTCTCGCGCACTTCATATCATTTTTTTTGTGTGAACTCAAGTGGCATCATGCTCTTAAGAATTTCATCGAGCACCTCTTGTGCATAAAAAGGGAAAGCAAAGCAACATACACCTCTTGTGCTAAGAAGTGAGAAAAACTATGTGTGGCTCACAAGCTTGGGCAGGGCACTGGGTATATTTAGAGATGAACTTTTAGTCCTGGTTAGAGACACCAACCGGGACTAAAGGGGATATGGCGGCCGTGAGCCCCTTTAGTCCCGGTTGGTGTCTCCAACCGGGACTAAAGGTCCTGTCCGAACCGGGACTAAAGGGTGGCCGTGAACCCGTGCGCGTCCTCGCCGCTCGAACCGGGACTAATGCTCACATTAGTCCCGATTCGTAATGCTCACACTAGTGTATTTTTGTTGTTTTCTTTTTTTGAGCAATTTACCTGGTGGAGACGAGCAATATAGTTCAAATTTAAGGTTATATATATCCAGCCTCCCAGAACCAAAAGCAAACAAGTGGATAAAACAATGCACCTCTTGAGAGAATAATATGCAGTGTAGTTGAGCTTCACAATCATATTAAATGACCCAACAAGCTATTTGTATGCTGATATCCAACACCAACAGAATTGCCCGTGAAAAGGGTGCTAGCCGCCAATGTAGAAGAGATATTGGAGATTGCACATCACCAATAGGGCTGGCTGCTCATATATATATATATATATATATATATATATATATATATATATATATATATATATATATATATATATATATATATATATATATATATATATGCGGACACATGTACAATTACAGGTACAACCCTGACAAAATACGGGGACCTATACCTATACAATATGTTACTCAACACCCCCCCCCCCCCGCAGTCGTAGGGTCGACACTGACACATAGACTGGAGCGAAACTCCGGAAAAGTCGTGGACGGCAATCCCTTCGTCATGATATCGGCAAACTGTTGAGACATCGATACGTGAAGAACTCGAACGCGACCGAGGGCAACTTGCTCACGAACAAAGTGGATGTCCAACTCAATGTGCTTGGTGCGCCGATGATGAACGGGGTTGGCAGAGAGGTAAACGGCCGACACGTTATCGCGGAAAACCACCGTAGCCTTGTCAACAGGACAAGAGAGCTCGAACAGAAGCTGGCGAAGCCACGTGCACTCGGCCACAGCGTTGGCCACATCACGGTACTCGGCCTCAGCACTGGAGCGAGACACGGTGGGCTGCCTCTTGGAGGACCAAGAGACGAGCGACGAGCCGAGGTAGACGCAGTAGCCGCTGGTGGAGCGCCGCGTGTCCGGGCATCCCGCCCAGTCCGCGTTCGAGTAGGCGACGAGGTCGGTCGACGTCGAGGGCGAAGCATGCAACGACAAGCCGTAGCCCATGGTACCACAGACGTAGCGTAGAATCCGCTTCACCGCGGCCCAATGAGCATCCCGAGGAGCATGCATATGCAAGCACACCTGCTGCACAGCGTACTGGAGCTCCGGTCGCGTCAACGTCAAGTACTGGAGAGCACCAACGATGGAGCGGTAGAACGGCGCGTCGGACGCCAGCGACCCATCACTGGCGGAGAGCTTGGCATTCGTGTCGACAGGAGTAGGTGCAGGGTTGCAGTTAAGCATCCCGGCACGCTCGAGAAGCTCGTGGGCATACTTCCGCTGATGAAGGAAGAACCCGTCCGCACGCCGGACAACCTCGATGCCGAGGAAGTAGTGGAGCGGGCCAAGGTCCTTCAATGCGAACTCAGCGCGAAGACTGTCGGTGAGCTGTCAAAGAAGACCAGCGGTGGAGGCCGTCAGGATGATGTCGTCGACGTACAGCAGCAGGTAGGCCATGTCATTGCCGGTCCGGTAGACGAACAGCGATGCATCGGAACGCGTGGAGCGGAAGCCAAGCTGATGCAGGAAGCCGGCGATGCGCTGGTACCAGGCGCGGGGCGCCTGCTTCAGTCCATACAGGGACCGAGAGAGCAAGCACACGTCATCGGGGCGCTCGGTGTCGACGAAGCCGATGGGCTGCTGGCAGTACACCTGCTCCTGCAAATGGCCATGAAGGAAGGCGTTGGAGACGTCCATCTGATGCACCGGCCACGCGCGAGAGGCGGCAAGGTGCAACACCGTGCGGCTCATGCCCGGTTTGACAACCGGGGCAAACGTATCCGTGAAGTCGACGCCAGCGCGTTGCCGAAAGCCGCGCACGACCCAGTGCGCCTTGTAGCGCTCGAGAGTACCGTCGGAGCCGAGCTTGTGCTTGAAGACCCATTTGCCGGTGATGACGTTGGCGCGAGGCGGCCGGGGAACCAGCTCCCAGGTCCGGTTGCGCTGCAGCGCATTGTACTCCTCCTGCATGGTGGCGTGCCAATGCGGGTCGCGCAAGGCGGTGCGAGCCGAGGTGGGCACCGGCGAAGGAGCGGAGGAAGACGCAGCAGCGGTCGCCGGGCCGGTCGCGAAGCCGGTTGGACCGGCCTGCTGACCGGACGGGCCGGCAGGGGTCCCCAGTTGGACCGGCCTGCAGACCGGATGGTCCGGCCGGGGGACCGGTTTTACCGGGCAGCCGACCGGGCGAGGGGGCGGAGGACCCTGTATACCACTCCGGTTGGCACCGGTCAGGGAGCCGGTTGTGACCTGGCCGGCTGGTCGCCGGGCCGGTCCGACCGGGTGCTGGGCCGGATCGGCAGCTGGGAGGTACGCCGCCGTTGTGCAGCAGGATGCTGTTGCCGCTGGCCCAGAAGGCAGACGCGGCAGACGGAGACGCCGTGCAGACGTACTGGTCGGCGGGGTAGCGTGTAGACGGCCGCCGCACGCCCGCACGTGCGCGGGTGAGCATGGGCTCGGGGCCGCAGCGACGGGCGACGAGGCGAGCGACGAGGCAGCCGATGTAGAGGCGGCCGAAGGAGACGCCGCGGCGATGGGGACGCCGGAGGCGCCTCGGCGTCCGGGGGCGACGGGGCGCCGGGGTGCTGTGGGCGCCGCGGCGACGAAGACGCCGAGGGACCAGGCGGGGTAGGCGCAGAGGGGGCCGCCGCGGTCTGACGTCGGCGCGCGGCCGCAAGAGGGCCAGCGGGTGCCGGGGGCGTCGGAGGAGGTGTCGCCAAAAGTCCCTGCTGAAACGGAAAAACCAACTCGTCAAAGTACATGTGCCGGGAGGTGAGGACACGGTGGGAGACTGGGTCGTAACAGCGGTAGCCCTTGGTGTTGGCGGGGTAGCCGAGAAACACACAAGGGAGAGAGCGCAGCGCAAGCTTATGCGTGGCGGTGGCAGCAGTGTTAGGATAACACCGGCACAGTCACAGGGTTATCACGACAGAAAGACTTAACGGAAACAAGATTTTTAATCAAGTCAGGAGAAACAAGAACGTTATGTAGAGAGAGAGGAGTGGAAGTGGAAGGAAAAGAGACGGAACCAGTGTGATTAATGGGAAGAGCATGACCGTTGCCAACGATGATGCGAGAGGAAGTGGAAGCGGGTGTAGAAAATGAGAGGTTACCGGGGTGCGCAGCCATATGCGCGGAGGCGCCGGTGTCCATGAACCAGTCGCCACCGCTACCATACGCCCCAGCGGAGGGGGCGCTCTGGAGGGCGGTCAGGAGCGCGGGATCCCACGGGGCCGAGCCCGGGGGGGCGGCGTAGGCCGGGGCGGGCTGGGGCGCCGCGTAGAACGCCTGGTGGGTGGCTGGACGCGGCCCCATGATGCCCGGGTAGAGGGCGCGCGGCACGGGCATGGAGTAGGCATGAACAACCCCGGTCCACGGATTGTGACCGGCGGTCCATGGCGGAGGGGCGGTGTGCTGAGGTGGACGAGGCGCATGGACATTGCCACCGCCGTTGCAACCACCGCCACGGCGACGACGGCCGCGGCGACCACCGCCACAAGGAGCTGCCTGCCCGGTCTAGGTGCCGGTCTGACCGGCTTGGGCGCCGGCATGGCCGGTCCACGGCCCGGTCTGGCCGGCCTGGTGACCGGACGGGCCGGTCCAGGGCCCGGTCTGGCCGGACTGGTGACCGGCTGCGGGGAATCCCGGCGGCGGACCCGTGGGGCGAGGCGCGGGAGTCGAAGCACCGCGGGAGAAGCCGGCGACGAAGGCGGTGTGAGCCGCCCGAGCCCGGAGATGCTTGAGGCGGCGCTCCTCGAGGCGCAGGTAGGCCACGGCCTGCTCGAAGGTGGGTGTGGTGAGGAGCGTGAGGTTGGAGGCGGCGTTGCTGAGATCCTCGCCGAGACCCGCCGACAGGGTGGAGAGCATGATCTTGTCATCGATCGGAAACTCCAAGTCACGGAGCTCGTCGGAGAGGCTCTTCAGCTTGAGAACGTACTCGTCGAGAGACAGGTCGTTCTGGTGGGTGCCGAAGAACTCCTGCTGGAGGAAGGTGACCCGCTGGATTTTGTTGTCGGTGAAGAGGCCGGTGATCTTAGCCCAGACCGTGCGCGCGGAGTCGCCGTCGCGGACGACGGTGCGAAAGATGTCGTTGGAGACGGTCTGGTAGAACCAGCGGATAATGGTGGCGTCGATCGCGAGCCACTCGGGGTCGTGCGGCATGGCGAGGAGGTCGATGGTGCCGTCGACGTGATCGAGGAGGTCATACTCGCGGAAGATCAGCCCGAAGTACGTCTTCCACGGGAAGAAGTTGGCAGTGGTGGTGGAGAGCTTCACCGGCACGCGCTCGGCGATGGGGATGTCGCGGATGACGGCGACGGAGGGGCCGGCGAAGGGGTTGCTGCTGCCGGAGCGAGAGGAGTCAAAGGGATCGGAGGGGCCGGAGGAGGAGAACCCGGCCATGGCGGAAGCGGCGGTGTTGGTGAGAGGAGGAAGGCCGGCGGCGCCTAGGGTTGGGGAGGGGCGGCGGCTAGGGCTGGGTGGGGAGGGGTGGCGGCGCACTAGGGAGAGAGGGGTGCGGCGGCTAGGGCTAGGAGGAGGAGGCCGGCGGCGCCCAAGGGGAAGAGGGCGGCGGCTAGGTCAGGACCCGAAGGGTCTCTAATACCATGTAGAAGAGATATTGGAGATTGCACAGCACCAATAGGGCCGGCTGCTCATATATATATATATAGGCGGACACATGTACAATTACAGGTACAACCCTGACAAAACACGGGTACACAAAGCATGTTTATATCGGAATAATTATGACATGCTACCAAATGACTCAGATGAAAGGCTATGGCTCCTTAGGCCGCTCCAGTCAAGAGCTTGCTTAAATTCGAGGTGACACCCTTCTCCACTCATGCGATCACAAGCACCTAACTAACATGGAAATGTACAGCGTAAGATCACAAAATCAAAAATCAGGACTCGTGATATTTTGGAAAAAAAGTTAAGCGGGAAACCCTGATGTTACCTCTGAAACAGAACGAGTCCCATGATTCAATCAGGAAATGACCAACTGATACAGATGGTGCACTGTGCAACTCATGGCAACTGCATTGACAAAAAGTAAAGAATCATTTTTCGCGCCACATACAAGGCTACAAGCAATGCATATGAAGCAAGGGAAATATGAAGATTACCATGATACAAGTTTGATTATTCAGCTGGCAAGATCACATGGTCATCAATTCAACGATAAGTCTTGCTATTGTAGATCACTGGAATTTTAGAGACATGTCAGTGACAACGTTTGATGGGAGCCTACCAATGTCATAAACAAATGTACGAGAATAGGGAAAACTGATCACAAATTTTAATAGGAGTAAATTCTAGTTTTTACCCGCTACATTGAAAATTTTCACAATAATTACCCCATCTAGAAAATCTTCATCCTAATTACCCCATTTAGCAAAAGTTGTGCTAACTTTTACCCCTTATAAAATTATGCGAGCATTTTTATCGACGGATCTCAAGTGTCAGGTACAATCACGTGCCAATTTGTTTAATTCTGTAATTAGTATACGGTAAAAGAAAATCAAACTATTAACCACGCTGCTATACCAACACTAGTAGGGAAAGACTCTTCAGTGGCGCACCAAAACAGGTATTCTGTGGCGCATGGGCAGTGCGCCACAAAATTCACGCCACTAAAATGGTAATTATGTGGCACACCAGCCCATGCACCACAGAAACCATATTTAGTGGCGCATGCGCTTGTGATACGTCACAAAAATAGGTTCGCCACATAATGTCTTGTAGGTGCGCCACAAAATTTGTTACATGTATATACGATTTTTTACTGCCCGCTATTTAAATACATGTTTTATATAGTAAGTATACAGGTTTAATACAAACATCAATTATACATGTATAATATAAACAACAATTATACATAAACATTACTATATCATCACATTACTTACAGCCGGAGATACATATAGTGCCAAGTGTCAATTTTTTACACAAGTTTTACTTGATACAAAGTTCACCATCTCTAGTTACAAATAGACGAGAGTCACTACGAGCATCATCGCGATGAAAGTGGTCTTCATCCGGTTCCTCCTCCGCTCCCTCCTCTCTCCCGCCAGGCTCGCTTGCACCGCCCCCGAGTATAGTGCTAAAATGGAAGAAAGACCAAAGTAAGCGAAGAATCCGAACTCGATCAAATACGAGCCAACTAGTATCAACTAGATAGCATGCTTCATACTTTGTTGGTCGAAACAAATATTAACATTCAGGGATGGTGTCAGTAAGGCTAGGTATGATGCACAAGAGATTGATATTTGTGCCATCACAACATGCTCACTAGCACCGCCCCCGAGTGTAGTGACCAACATTTTTAATCATCGGCACTAAAATGGAAGAAAGACCAAAGTAAAAGAAGAATGTCAACTAAAATACAAGCCAAGTAGTATCAACTAAATAGCATGCCTTATACTTTGTTGGTCGAAATAAATATTAACATTCAGGGATGGAGTAAGTGAAGCCAAGTATGATGCACTACAGATTGATATTTGTGCAATCACACTAGGTTCACTCACCCCACCCCAGAGTGTACGGATGACCAAACATTCTAATTATCGGAGGACTCCAATACGGGCCAAGTATTATAAGCTAGATAGCATGCCTCATAATTTGTTGGTCGAAACAAATATTAACATTCAGGGACGGTGTTGGCGAGGCCAGGTAAGAAGCACAAGAGATTGATATTTGTGCAATCACACCAGGCTCGCTAGATCCGCCCTCGAGTGTAGTGACCAAACATTTTAATCATCGGCACTAAAATGGAAGAAAGATCAAAGTAAACGAAGAATGCCAACTCAAATACGAGCCAAGTAGTATTAAACTAAATAGCATGCCTTATACTTTGTTAGTGGAAACAAATATTAACATTCAGAGATGGGGTAAGCGAATTCAAGTAGGATGCACGACATATTGATATTTATGCCATCACACCAGGTTCATTCAGCCCACCCCAGAGTGTAGTGACCAAACATTCTACTCATCGGCTGATGAGTGAAGAGCACACCGTTGGGGAACCCCAAGAGGAAGGTATGATGAACACAGTAGAAAATTTTCCCTCGGTAAGAAATCAAGGTTTACTCGACCAGTAGGAGAAAGGAGTGACTTATGAAGGTGTTACTAGCTGACTTTTGGCAGAGCGCACTACCGGCATCAGCAACAACGTAGAACCTACACACAACACAACCAAAATAATTTACCCCAACTTACAGTGAGGTTGTCAATCTCACTAGTTTTGCTGAAAACAAAGGATTAACCGTATAGTGTAGAAAGAGATGTTTATTTGTAGTGTAAGTAAAGAGAATAGTGTTTGCAGTAAGTAAACAGAACAAGTGTTTGCAGTAGATGATTTTATCAGTGTAAAAGAAAGGACCGGGGTCCACAGTTCACTAGAGGTGTCTCTCCATAAAGATAAATAACATGTTGGGTGAACAAATTACAGCTGGGCAATTGACAGAATAAAGACCATACATGACAAGATTCACTTGGGCATGACAGCATAATACATAGACCGTAATCCAACAACGTCTATAACTAATAATCCACCTTCTGGTTAGCGTCCGCACCCCTTTCAGTATTAAGTTGCAAGCAACTAATTATCGCATTAAGCAATGTGTGTAAAGTAAATAATAGAATTTTCCTTAGAAAAAGCATTGTTATTTTCTCCCTAGTAGCAACAACACATCTACAACCTTAGAAGTTATTGTCACTCTTCCAGATTACTAGAGGCATGAACGCACTATCGAGCATAAATACTCCCTCTTGGAGTCACAAGCACATACTTGGCCAGAGCATCTACTAGCAACGAAGAGCATGCAAGATCACAAATAACATATGACAAGTATATAATCGATCTCAACCATAGTATTCAATATTCATCGGATCCCAGCAAACACAACATGCATGTAGCATTACATAAAGATGATCTTGATCATGATAGGCAGCTCACAAGATCTAAACATGAAACATAAACTGGAGAAGACAACCATCTAGCTACTGCTATGGACCCGTAGTCCAGAGATAAACTACTCACGCATCACTTCGGAGGCGGGCATGGCGATGTAGAGGCCTCCGGTGATGATCTCCCTCTCCGGCAGGGTGCTGGGAAGAGCTTCATAACTCTCTATTGCTAGGGTCGGCGATGGAGGCCGCGACGGAACTTTTCATGGATGGAGGCTCGGGTGTTTAGGTTTTTCAGAACAGGTGAATAAGTAGGCGGAAGGGCGAGGTCGGTGGGTGCCCAATGGGCCCACACCACCCCTAGGAGGGCCCAGGGCCTGGGCCGCGCCAAGGGCTGGTGTGGCTGCCTCGTGGCGCCCCTTCGTCTCTCATCTAGAGTTCGTCTTTGTTGGAGTAAAATAGGAACTTTGGCTTTTGTTTCGTCCAATTCCGACAATATTTTCTGTACAAATTTTCTGAAATACAAAACAACAGAAAACAGGGAACTGGCACTGTGGCATCTTGTCAATAGGTTAGTTCCGGAAAATGTATAAAAGTGCAATGACTTGTAAACAAACATATAGAAATTGGTGTAAAACAAGCATGGAGCATCAAAAAATCACTACAAGAGATTTGATATACCGTGACGAAAACCCTCGTGACAGTGGTTGATAACGTCATGTAATAACATAATGTGTGACGCTCTGCCTATGACGTCATGCATTGCCAAATATCTGTGACAGTCATACACTCACCATCACAGATTAGCACATTCCATGACGAGTTGATAGCTTCCGTGACGAGCGTTGATAGGTCACAAAAAAATACAATAGGTTACACTCGTATAACATCATATAATAGCCCTACAATTTCTGGAGCCCACTCTGGTTTTTTTCTGTAGCCCACTAAGTCCGGTTTTCCTGGATCTCACCTGCACCTCTCCCAGTTGCTTCCTAAAAAGCCCACTAGACATGACAAAAAAACTGAAGAAGGAATGCCTGTAAAAATATGGGCCTTTTACATGAAAACAACAACTATGGGCCGTTTTACACAGACGTAAACCAGATCTGACGAATTCCTTTCTTCCTCATCACGCAAAAACTCCTCCCATCGTACTGTCTCCATCTCTACCACGAAGAAACAGAGGAGAGGTCGAGAAACCAGAGAAAAACCACAAGATCCAAAGGATGGTGGGGAATGAGATAGCCAACCTCAACCTATCTGGATCTGGAGCTTCTAGATCTGCACCTTCCAGCACACAGGTAAGTTCTTTTGAATCTTCCAGTGATCATATGGTACCATGCCTCTTACTGCTCTTGATCTGCAAATCTGGGAAAAAAGAAGAAAAGAAACAGAACTAAGTACCCCATTTAGATAACTGAGTACTCTAGATCAGCGGAAAAAAGGCAATGCCCAACTTGAAAAAAAATCTGGGAGTAGACAGTTAAAATGAAATTGAAAGACATGAATCAAATACTAAGAGTTTTAGGAGCATATCCTAGCATGTATCTATGTAACTAGGAGGTTTCTACAGTAAGGACTGAGCTAAGAAACTACAGTGAGGACTAACCTACAGTGAGGAGGGATCTACAGTGAGGACTGATTACTGAGCTTAGAACTGAATGAGTTTAGGAAATGCATCTTAGAATTCTAGAGTATAGTGATACAGTGATACGGACATCCCGCCTGATCATAAACAAACATCCTGCCTGATCATAAACTGGCATCATGAAACAGGCAAAATGAATTGAGTACATTTGGACACAGACATGATAGTTCACCAGAAAAAGTTCAGGTGAAAGAGAGAGGATCTGCAGAGGAGAAGAGCAGGATAGATTGAAATTCACCAGAAAAAGGGGACCAGAAATGTGGAGTCTTCAAGTCATTCTGTTCTTGGAGAGGAGCAGCAACTGGTGTTCTTGAGAAGGAAGTCGTCGTCGCGGAACCGTCGATGAAAATGAGCAGCAGGTCAACGCCATTGCAGAGATGAAGCTGCGGTGAAACGCGTTACACATTAGAATGAAAAATAAGTCCAGGTAGAGGATGATACCTTGAGTAGAAACTAAACCAAATAAGCAACAGGCTAGCGCACTAAGCCATTGCTCCACTCAACTTGCTCCACCCCCCCTATAGAACCACCCGCTATCTTTCAGAAAAAGTGAAAAACAATGCACAAACACCAAAAGGAAATCAAGTTCGTGGAGAGAAAATGAATCGATATATACTGAACTTCAAATAATTCAAAAAAAAACCCTAAGAGTAAGCTGAAACTAAACTGCACAATGAAACGGAGGGAGTAATTTAAATAAACAGAAGCTATATACACATGAACGACAAGTGGAGTAATTGACAGCTAATGTGGAAATTTAATTTAATGTGGAGATTAATACAAAACAAAGACTGAAGACATGGACTGAGGTGACTGATATAAATGAGTAAATAAGAGATACAAGGCTGAGTTAGCAAGTTCAGTTTATACGATTCTTGTGAGGAAAGAAATTCAGAATAAGTAAGCAAAAGGGAAGTCCTGATATCCCATTACTGAAAATGAAGGAAATTAGGAAACCTACATCAAAAGAAAAGCGCAGTTCAGCTGGGCAAGCCTTCGCACCTCGCTCCATCATGTCTGAGTGCATGTCTGTGGTGCTGTATGTAGTGCTACTGATCACACTACATGGGTCCAGTCAAGTGAGCCTAGACATTTGTTTCATGTATTAACAGGAAATTATGAATTCAGGCTAAAATTATCTAAAAATAACCATCCGAAGCTAAGTTAAAAAGACCAGGCAACTAAAACCCTCCATCACATCTATGTATTCATGATAATGGGATACTACAAATGAATTGCAACTACACGTGTAACAAAAAATTCAGACTGAAGCCATGTACTGTGAGCATCTTCCGCATTAAGTCTACCTATAGGAAGCTTTCACATTTGACAAAATGGTGAACCATCTGCCGCAAGCCTCTTTCTTTGGATAATGTTCTGTAAATCATCAGAGTTTCCAGCCGATACACTTACAGCCAAAAAAAAAACAGCCCAGGATTCACCTCTCACCTTTGTGTTGTGCGACATCTAACTCTAGAAAAACTACTTCATCAAACTATCCCAACAGAATTTGCTTGACCAGTGATGCGTGCAATTAACACACGTCCGTTGGGAACCCCAAGAGGAAGGTGTGATGCAGACAGTAGCAAGTTTTCCCTCAGAAAGAAACCAAGGTTTATCGAACCAGGAGGAGCCAAGAAGCACGTTGAAGGTTGATGGCGGCGAAGTATAGTGCGGCGCAACACCAGGGATTCCGGCGCCAACGTGGAACCTGCACAACACAACCAAAGTACTTTGCCCCAACGTAACAGTGAGGTTGTCAATCTCACCGGCTTGCTATGAACAAAGGATTAACCGTATTGTGTGGAAGATGATTGTTTGCGAAGAACAGTAAAGAACAAGTATTGTAGTAGATTGTATTTCAGATGTAAAGAATAGACCGGGGTCCACAGTTCACTAGCGGTGTCTCTCCCATAAGATAAATAGCATGTTGGGTGAACAAATTACAGTTGGGCAATTGACAAATAAAGAAGGCATAACAATGCACATACATATATTATGATGAGTACTATGAGATTTAATCGGGGCATTACGACAAAGTACATAGACCGCCATCCAGCATGCATCTATGCCTAAAAAGTCCACTTTCAGGTTATCATCCGAACCCCTTCCGGTATTAAGTTGCAAGCAACAGACAATTGCATTAAGTATGGTGCGTAATGTAATCAACACAAATATCCTTAGACAAAGCATCGATGTTTTATCCCTAGTGGCAACAGCACATCCACAACCTTAGAACTTTCACACGTCCCGCATTTAATGGAGGCATGAACCCACTATCGAGCATAAATACTCTCTCTTGGAGTCACAAGTATCAACTTGGCCAGAGCCTCTACTAGCAACGAAGAGCATGCAAGAACATAAACAACATATATGATAGATTGATAATCAACTTGACATAGTATTCAATATCCATCGGATCCCAACAAACACAACATGTAGGATTACAAAGAAACGATCTTGATCATGATAGGCAGCTCACAAGATCGAGCATGATAGCACAATTAGGAGAAGACGACCATCTAGCTACTGCTATGGACCCATGGTCCAGGGGTGAACTACTCACACATCAATCCGGAGGCGATCATGGCGATGAAGAGTCCTCCGGGAGATGATTCCCCTCTCCGGCAGGGTGCCGGAGGCGATCTCCTGAATCCCCCGAGATGGGATTGGCGGCGGCTGCGTCTCTGGAAGGTTTTCCGTATCGTGGCTCTTGGTACTGGGGGTTTCGCGACGGAGGCTTTAAGTAGGCGGAAGGGTAGGTCAAGGGGCGTCACGAGGGACCCACACAATAGGGCCGCGCGGCCAGGGGCCAGGCCGCGCCGCCCTAGTGTGTCATCGCCTCGTGGCCCCACTTCGTTTCCTCTTCGGACTTCTGGAAGCTTCGTGGAAAAATAGGCCCCTGGGCGTTGATTTCGTCCAATTCCGAGAATATTTCCTTACTAGGATTTCTGAAACCAAAAACAGCAGAAAAACAAAGAATCGGCTCTTTGGCATCTCGTCAATAGGTTAGTGCCGGAAAATGCATAAATATGACATATAATGTGTATAAAACATGTGAGTATCATCATAAAAGTAGCATGGAACATAAGAAATTATAGATACGTTTGGGACGTATCAAGCATCCCCAAGCTTAGTTCCTACTCGCCCTCGAGTAGGTAAACGATAACAAAGATAATTTCTAAAGTGACATGCTATCATAATCTTGATCAATACTATTGTAAAGCACATGAGATGAATGCAGCGATGCGAAGCAATGATGAAGATAATGAGTAAACAAATGAATCATATAACAAAGACTTTCCATGAATAATACTTTCAAGACAAGCATCAATAAGTCTTGCATAACAGTTAACTCATAAGCAATAAGTTCTTAGTAGAAAGCTTTGAAACAACACAAAGGAAGATATAAGTTTCAGCGGTTGCTTTCAACTTTAACATGTATATCTCATGGATAATTGTCAACACAAAGTAATATAACAAGTGCAATAGGTAAATATGTAAGAATCAATGCACACAGTTTACACAAGTGTTTGCTTCTAAGATAGAAAGAATAGGTAAACTGACTCAACAATAAAGTAGAAGAAAGGCCCTTCGCAGAGGGAAGCATGGATTACTATTTTTGTGCTAGAGCTTTTATTTTGAAAACAAGAAACAATTTTGTCAACGGTAGTAATAATGCATATGAGTTATGTATAAGACATCTTATAAGTTGCAAGCCTCATGCATAGTATACTAATAGTGTTCGCACCTTGTCCTAATTAGCTTGGGTTAACACGGATTATCATTGCATAACATATGTTTCAACCAAGTGTCACAAAGGGGTACCTCTATGCCGCCTGTACAAGGGTCTAAGGAGAAGGTTCGCATTGGATTTCTCGTTTTTGATCATTCTCAACTTAGACACCCATACCGGGACAACATAGACAACAGATAATGGACTCCTCTTTTAATGCTTAAGCATTCAACAACTGTTAATATTCTCATAAGAGATTGAGGTTTTATGTCCAAACTGAAACTTCCACCATGATTCATGGCTTTAGTTAGCGGCCCAATGTTCTTCTCTAACAATATGCATACTCAAACCATTTGATTGTGAAAACCGCCCTTACTTCAGACAAGACGAACATGCATAGCAACTCACATGATATTCAACAAAGGTAAAAGAGTTGATGGCGTCCCCAGAAAACATGGTTACCGCTCAACAAGCAACTTACTAAGAAATAAGACACATAAGTACATATTCTTCACCACGATAGTTTTTAAGGCTATTTTGTCCCATGAGCTATATATTGTAAAGGTAAAGAATGGAATTTTAAAGGTAGCACTCAAGTAATGTACTTTGGAATGGCGGAGAAATACCATGTGGTAGGTAGGTTTGGTGGACACAAATGGCATGGTTATTGGCTCAAGGATTTGGATGCACGAGAAGAATCCCTCTCAATACAAGGCTAGGCTAGCAAGGTTGTTTGAAGCAAACTCAAGTATGAAATGGTGCAGCAAGACTCACATATAAACATATTGTAAGCATTATAAGACTTTACATCGTCTCCTTGTTGTTCAAACACCTCAACCAGAAAATATCTAGACTTCGAGAGAACAATCATGCAAACCAAATTTTAACAAGCTCTATGTAGTTATTCATTAATAGGTGCAAAGTACATGATGCAAGAGCTTAAACATGATCTATATGAGCACAAAAATTGCCAAGTATCACATTATTCAAGACATTATACCATTTACCACATGCGGCATTTTCCGTTTCCAACCATATATCAATGAATGAGGTAGTTCAACTTTCGCAATGAACATTAAAGATAAAGCTAAGAACACATGTGTTCATACGAAACAGCGGATCGTAATATCTCCAATATAAAGAATGCTAGGATCCGACTTTATTCAAACAAAACAAAAACTAAAACAAACAGACGCTCCAAGCAAAGCACATAAGATGTGACTGAATAAAAATATAGTTTCATTAGAGGAACCTGATAATGTTGTCGATGAAGAAGGGGATGCCTTGGGCATCCCCAAACTTAGATGCTTGAGTCTTATTGAAATATGTAGGGATGAACCACGGGGGCATCCCCAAGCTTAGACTTTTTACTCTTCTTGATCATATTGTATCATCCTCCTCTCTTGACCCTTGAAAACTTCCTCCACACCAAACTCGAAACAAACTCATTAGAGGGTTAGTGCATATTTGAAAATTCATACATTCAGAGGTGACATAATCATTCTTAATACTTCTGTACATTGCACAAAGCTGCTGAAAGTTAATGGAACAAAGAAATCCATCAAACATAGCAAAACAGGCAATGCGAAATAAAAGGCAGAATCTGTCAAAACAGAACAGTCCGTAAAGACGAATTTTACAGGGGCACTTAACTTCCTCAGATGAAAATGCTCAAATTGAATGAAAGTTGCGTACATATCTGAGGATCACGCATGTAAATTTGCAGATTTTTCTGAGTTACCTACAAAGAATTCTCCCCAGATTCGTGACAGCAAGAAATCTGTTTCTGCGCAGTAATCCAAATCTAGTATTGACTTTACTATCAAAGACTTTACTTGGCACAACAATGCAATAAAATAAAGATAAGGAGAGGTTGCTACAGTAGTAAACAACTTCCAAGATTCAAATATAAAACAAAGTACTGTAGTAAAAACGTGGGTTGTCTCCCATAAGCGCTTTTCTTTAACGCCTTTCAGCTAGGCGCAGAAAGTGTGTATCAAGTATTATCAAGAGAAGAAGCATCGACATCATAATTTGTTCTAATAATAGAATCATAAGGTAACTTCATTCTCTTTCTAGGGAAGTGTTCCATACCTTTCTTGAGAGGAAATTGATATTTAATATTACCTTTCTTCAAATCAATGGTAGCACCAACAGTTCGAAGAAAAGGTCTTCCCAATATAATGGGACAAGATGCATTGCATTCAATATCCAAGACAACAAAATCAACGGGGACAAGGTTATTGTTAACCATAATACGAACATTATCAATCCTCCCCAAAGGTTTCTTTTTAACATTATCAGCAAGATTAACATCCAAATAATAATTTTTCAATGGTGGCAAGTCAAGCATATCATAAATTTTCTTAGGCATAATAGAAATACTTGCACCAAGATCACATAAAGCATTACAATCAAAATCATTGACCCTCATCTTAATGATGGGCTCCCAACCATCTTCTAACTTCCTAGGAATAGAAGTTTCAAGTTTTAGTTTATCTTCTCTAGCTTTTATGAGAGCATTTGTAATATGTTTTGTAAAGGCCAAATTTATAGCACTAGCATTGGGACTTCTAGCAAGTTTTTGTAAAAACTTTATAACTTCAGAGATGTGACAATCATCAAAGTCTAAATCATTATGACCTACAGCAATGGGATCATTGTCCCCAATGTTGGAAAAAATTTCAG
The DNA here is from genome assembly GCF_019359855.2 of Lolium perenne. Classification (NCBI taxonomy): domain Eukaryota; kingdom Viridiplantae; phylum Streptophyta; class Magnoliopsida; order Poales; family Poaceae; genus Lolium; species Lolium perenne. Next base: position 123,364,180 of record NC_067245.2, on the reverse strand, counting down.
CAGTTTTATCACAAACAGTTTCAGCAGTTTTAGCAATTTCAGGCAGTTTTGTACGCTTTGCACTAGGAGTAGAAACATTGCCAACACCAATTATTTTACCATTGATAGTAGGAGGTGTAGCAACATGTGAATCATTATCATTACTAGTGGTGGTAATAGTCCAAACTTTAGCTACATTATTCTCTTTAGCTAGTTTTTCATTTTCTTCTCTATCCCACCTAGCACGCAATTCAGCCATTAATCTTATATTCTCATTAATTCTAACTTGGATGGCATTTGCTGTGGTAGCAATCTTATTATAAATGTCCTTATTAGGCATAAATTTCAGTTTTAAAAGATCAACATCAGAGGCAAGTCTATCAACCTTAGAAGCAAGAATATCAATTTTATCAAGCTTTTCCTCAACATATTTGTTAAAAGCAGTTTGTGTACTAATAAAATCTTTAAGCATGGATTCAAGACCAGGGGGTACACTCCTATTATTGTTGTAAGAATTCCCATAAGAATTACCATAACCATTACCATTAGCAGAAGGATATGGCCTATAGTTGTTACCAGAATTGTTCCTATAAGCATTGTTGTTGAAATTATTATTTTTAATGAAATTCACATCAACATTTTCTTCTTGAGCAACCAATGAAGCTAAAGGAACATTATTTGGATCAACATTAGATCTACCATTCACAAGCATAGACATAATCACATCAATCTTATCACTCAAGGAGGAGGTTTCTTCGACAGAATTTACCTTCTTACCTTGTGGAGCTCTTTCCGTGTGCCATTCAGAGTAATTTATCATCATATCATCAAGAAGCTTTGTAGCCGCCCCCAAAGTGATGGACATAAAGGTACCTCCAGCAGCTGAATCCAATAGGTTCCGCGAAGAAAAATTCAGTCCTGCATAGAAAGTTTGGATGATCATCCAAGTAGTCAGTCCATGGGTTGGGCAATTCTTTACCAAAGATTTCATTCTCTCCCATGCTTGAGCAACATGTTCATTATCTAATTGCTTAAAATTCATTATGCTACTTCTCAAAGATATAATTTTAGCGGGAGGATAATATCTACCAATAAAAGCATCCTTGCATTTAGTCCATGAATCAATACTATTCTTAGGCAAAGATAGCAACCAATCTTTAGCTCTTCCTCTTAATGAGAAAGGAAACAATTTCAATTTTATAATATCACCATCTACATCCTTATACTTTTGCATTTCACATAGTTCAACAAAATTATTAAGATGGGCAGCAGCATCATCGTAACTAACACCAAAATTGCTCTCTCATAACAAGATTCAAGAAAGGTGTTTAATTTCAAAGAATTCTGCTGTAGTAGCAGGTGGAGCAATAGGTGTGCATAGGAAATCATTATTATTAGTGTTTGTGAAGTCACACAACTTAGTATTTTCAGGGGTATTCATTTTAGCAGTAGTAAATAAAGCAAACTAGATAAAGTAAATGCAAGTAACTAATTTTTTTGTGTTTTTAATATGGAGAGCAAGACAGTAAATAAAGTAAAGCTAGCAACTAATTTTTGTGTGTTTTGTTTAAGTGCAGCAAACAAAGTAGTAAATAAAATAAAGCAAGACAAAAACAAAGTAAAGAGATTGGAAGTGGAGACTCCCCTTGCAGTGTGTCTTGATCTCCCCGACAACGGCGCCAGAAAAAGAGCTTGATGCGTGCAATTAACACACGTCCGTTGGGAACCCCAAGAGGAAGGTGTGATGCAGACAGTAGCAAGTTTTCCCTCAGAAAGAAACCAAGGTTTATCGAACCAGGAGGAGCCAAGAAGCACGTTGAAGGTTGATGGCGGCGAAGTATAGTGCGGCGCAACACCAGGGATTCCGGCGCCAATGTGGAACCTGCACAACACAACCAAAGTACTTTGCCCCAACGTAACAGTGAGGTTGTCAATCTCACCGGCTTGCTATGAACAAAGGATTAACCGTATTGTGTGGAAGATGATTGTTTGCGAAGAACAGTATTGCAGTAGATTGTATTTCATATGTAAAGAATAGACCGGGGTCCACAGTTCACTAGCGGTGTCTCTCCCATAAGATAAATAGCATGTTGGGTGAACAAATTACAGTTGGGCAATTGACAAATAAAGAAGGCATAACAATGCACATACATATATCATGATGAGTACTATGAGATTTAATCAGGGCATTACGACAAAGTACATAGACCGCCATCCAGCATGCATCTATGCCTAAAAAGTCCACTTTCAGGTTATCATCCGAACCCCTTCCGGTATTAAGTTGCAAGCAACAGACAATTGCATTAAGTATGGTGAGTAATGTAATCAACACAAATATCCTTAGACAAAGCATCGATGTTTTATCCCTAGTGGCAACAGCACATCCACAACCTTAGAACTTTCTGTCACTGTCCCAGATTTAATGGAGGCATGAACCCACTATCGAGCATAAATACTCCCTCTTGGAGTCACAAGTATCAACTTGGCCAGAGCCTCTACTAGCAACGGAGAGCATGCAAGAACATAAACAACATATATGATAGATTGATAATCAACTTGACATAGTATTCAATATCCATTGGATCCCAACAAACACAACATGTAGGATTACAAAGAAACGATCTTGATCATGATAGGCAGCTCACAAGATCGAGCATGATAGCACAATTAGGAGAAGACGACCATATAGCTACTGCTATGGACCCATGGTCCAGGGGTGAACTACTCACACATCTATCCGGAGGCGATCATGGCGATGAAGAGTCCTCCGGGAGATGATTCCCCTCTCCGGCAGGGTGCCGGAGGTGATCTCCTGAATCCCCCGAGATGGGATTGGCGGCGGCTGCGTCTCTGGAAGGTTTTCCGTATCGTGGCTCTCGGTACTGGGGGTTTGATACGTCTCCAACGTATCGATAATTTCTTATGTTCCATGCCACATTATTGATGTTATCTACATGTTTTATGCAGACTTTATGTCATATTCGTGCATTTTCTGGAACTAACCTATTAACAAGATGCCGAAGTGCCGATTCTTTGTCATTGTTTTTGGTTTCAGAAATCCTAGTAACGAAATATTCTCGGAATTGGACGAAATCAACGCCCAGGGTCCTATTTTGCCACGAAGCTTCCAGAAGTCCGAAGAGGAGACGAAGTGGGGCCACGAGGTGGCCACACCCTAGGGCGGCGCGGCCCCTTGGCCGCGCGGCCCCGTGGTGTGGGCCCTCGTGCCGCCTCCCCGACCTACCCTTCCGCCTACTTAAAGCCTCCGTCGCGAAACCCCCAGCATCGAGAGCCACGATACGGAAAACCTTCCAGTAGACGCCGCCGCCGCCAATCCCATCTCGGGGATTCAGAGATCGCCTCCGGCACCCTGCCGGAGAGGGGAATCATCTCCCGGAGGACTCTACGCCGCCATGGTCGCCTCCGGAGTGATGTGTGAGTAGTCTACCCCTGGACTATGGGTCCATAGCAGTAGCTAGATGGTTGTCTTCTCCCCATTGTGCTTCATTGTCGGATCTTGTGAGCTGCCTAACATGATCAAGATCATCTATCCTGTAATTCTATATGTTGCGTTTGTTGGGATCCGATGAATAGAGAATACTTGTTATGTTGATTATCAAAGTTATGTCTATGTGTTGTTTATGATCTTGCATGCTCTCCGTTATTAGTAGATGATCTGGCCAAGTTGATGCTAGTAACTCCAAGAGGGAGTATTTATGCTCGATAGTGGGTTCATGTCTCCGTGAATCTGGAGGAGTGACAAGAACCACTAAGGTTACGGATGTGCTGTTGCCACTAGGGATAAAACATTGGTGCTATGTTCAAGGATGTAGTCACTGATTACATTACGCGCAATACTTAATGCAATTGTCTGTTGTTAGCAACTTAATACTGGAGGGGGTTCGGATGATAACCTGAAGGTGGACTATTTAGGCATAGATGCATGCTGGATAGCGGTCTATGTACTTTGTCGTAATGCCCAATTAAATCTCACTATACTCATCATAATATGTATGTGCATGGTCATGCCCTCTTTATTTGTCAATTGCCCAACTGTAATTTGTTCACCCAACATGCTGTTTATCTTATGGGAGAGACACCTCTAGTGAACTGTGGACCCCGGTCCAATTCTCTATACTGAAATACAATCTACTGCAATCGTTCTCTTGTTTTCGCAAACAATCATCTTCCACACAATACGGTTAATCCTTTGTTACAGCAAGCCGGTGAGATTGACAACCTCACTGTTTCGTTGGGGCAAAGTACTTTGGTTGTGTTGTGCAGGTTCCACGTTGGCACCGGAATCTCTGGTGTTGCGCCGCACTACATCCCGCCGCCATCAACCTTCAACGTGCTTCTTGGCTCCTCCTGGTTCGATAAACCTTGGTTTCTTTCTGAGGGAAAACTTGCTGCTGTGCGCATCATACCTTCCTCTTGGGGTTCCCAACGAACGTGTGAGTTACACGCCATCAAGCTCTTTTTCTGGCGCCGTTGTCGGGGAGATCAAGACACGCTGCAAGGGGAGTCTCCACTTCCCAATCTCTTTACTTTGTTTTTGTCTTGCTTTATTTTATTTACTACTTTGTTTGCTGCATTATATCAAAACACAAAAAAATTAGTTGCTAGCTTTACTTTATTTACTGTCTTGCTCTCTATATCAAAAACACAAAAAAATTAGTTACTTGCATTTACTTTATCTAGTTTGCTTTATTTACTACTGCTAAAATGGCTACCCCTGAAAATACTAAGTTGTGTGACTTCACAACCACAAATAATAATGATTTCTTATGCACACCTATTGCTCCACCTGCTACTACAGCGGAATTCTTTGAAATTAAACCTGCTTTACTGAATCTTGTTATGCGAGAGCAATTTTCTGGTGTTAGTTCTGATGATGCTGCTGCCCATCTTAATAATTTTGTTGAACTATGTGAAATGCAAAAATATAAAGATGTAGATGGTGACATTATTAAACTAAAATTGTTCCCTTTCTCATTAAGAGGAAGAGCTAAAGATTGGTTGCTATCTCTGCCTAAGAATAGTATTGATTCATGGACTAAATGCAAGGATGCTTTTATTGGTAGATATTATCCCCCTGCTAAAATTATATCTTTGAGGAGTAGCATAATAAATTTTAAACAATTAGATACTGAACATGTTGCACAAGCATGGGAAAGAATGAAATCTCTGGTTAAAAATTGCCCAACCCATGGACTGACTACTTGGATGATCATCCAAACCTTCTATGCAGGACTAAATTTTTCTTCGCGGAATTTATTGGATTCAGCTGCTGGAGGTACCTTTATGTCCATCACTCTTGGTGAAGCAACAAAGCTTCTTGATAATATGATGATCAATTACTCTGAATGGCACACGGAAAGAGCTCCACAAGGTAAGAAGGTAAATTCTGTCGAAGAAACCTCTTCCTTGAGTGATAAGATTGATGCTATTATGTCTATGCTTGTGAATGATAGGACTAATATTGATCCTAATAATGTTCCATTAGCTTCATTGGTTGCACAAGAAGAACATGTTGATGTGAATTTCATTAAAAATAATAATTTCAACAACAATGCTTATCGGAACAATTCTAGTAATAACTATAGGCCATATCCTTATAATAATGGTAATGGTTATGCTAATTCTTATGGGAATTCTTACAACAATAATAGGAGTTCACCCCCTGGACTTGAAGCCATGCTTAAAGAATTTATTAGTACACAAACTGCTTTTAACAAATCATGAAGAAAAGCTTGGGAAAATTGATATACTTGCTTCTAAAGTCGATAGTCTTGTCATTGATGTTGATCTTTTGAAATCGAAAGTTATGCCTAATGAAAATCATCATAATAAAATTGTTACTACAGCAAATGCCATCCAAGTTAGAATTAATGAGAATATAAGATTAATGGCTGAATTGCGTGCTAGGTGGGATAGAGAAGAAAATGAAAAACTAGCTAAAGAGAAGAATGTAGCTAAAGTTTGGACTATTACCACCACTAGTAATGCTAATGCTACACATGTTGCTGCACCTCCTACTATTAATAATAAAAGAATTGGTGTTAGCAATGTTTCCACTTCTAGTGCAAAGCGCGAGAAACTGCCCGAAACTGCTAAAAGCTCGAAATCGCTCGTGATAAAACTGCTGAAATTTTTTCCAACATTGGGGATGATGATCCCATTGCTTTAGATTATAATGGTTTGAATTTTGATGATTGCCACATCTCTGAAGTTATAAAGTTCTTGCAAAAACTTGCTAAAAGTCCTAATGCTAGTGCCATAAATTTGGATTTCACGCAACATATTACAAATGCTCTCATAAAAGCTAGAGAAGAGAAACTAGAGCGCGAAGCCTCTATTCCTAAAAAGCTAGAGGATGGTTGGGAGCCTATCATTAAGATGAAGGTTAAAGATTTTGATTGTAATGCTTTATGTGATCTTGGTGCAAGTATTTCTGTTATGCCTAAGAAAATTTATAATATGCTTGACTTGCCACCGCTGAAAAATTGTTATTTGGATGTTAATCTTGCTGATCATTCTACAAAGAAACCTTTGGGGAAAGTTGATAATGTTCGCATTGCCGTTAACAATAACCTTGTCCCCGTTGATTTTGTTGTCTTGGATATTGAATGCAATGCATCTTGTCCCATTATATTGGGAAGACCTTTTCTTCGAACCGTTGGTGCTATCATTGATATGAAGGAAGGTAATATTAAATATCAATTTCCTCTCAAGAAAGGTATGGAACACTTCCCTAGAAAGAGAATGAGGTTACCTTTTGATTCTATTATTAGAACAAATTATGATGTTGACACTTCGTCTCTTGATAATACTTGATACACACTTTCTGCGCCTAGCTGAAAGGCGTTAAAGAAAAGCGCTTATGGGAGACAACCCATGTTTTTACCTACAGTACTTGGTTTTTATTTTGTGTCTTGGAAGTTGTTTACTACTGTAGCAACCTCTCCTTATCTTAGTTTAGTGTTTTGTTGTGCCAAGTAAAGTCGTTGATAGAAAAGTTCATACTAGATTTGGATTACTGCGCAGAAACAGATTTCTTTGCTGTCACGAATCTGGGCTGTTTTCTCTGTAGGTAACTCAGAAAATTATGCCAATTTACGTGAGTGATCCACAGATATGTACGCAACTTTCATTCAATTTGAGCATTTTCATTTGAGCAAGTCTGGTGCCTCGATAAAATTCGTCAATACGAACTGTTCTGTTTTGACAGATTCTGCCTTTTATTTCGCATTGCCTCTTTTGCTATGTTGGATGAATTTCTTTGATCCATTAATGTCCAGTAGCTTTATGCAATGTCTAGAAGTGTTAAGAATGATTATGTCACCTCTGAACATGTTAATTTTTATTGTCCACTAACCCTCTAATGAGTTGTTCTAAGTTTGGTGTGGAGGAAGTTTTCAAGGATCAAGAGAGGAGTATGATGCAATATGATCAAGGAGAGTGAAAGCTCTAAGCTTGGGGATGCCCCAGTGGTTCACCCCTACATATTCTAAGAAGACTCAAGCGTCTAAGCTTGGGGATGCCCAAGGCATCCCCCTCTTCATCGACAACATTATCAGGTTCCTCCCCTGAAACTATATTTTTATTCCATCACATCTTATGTGCTTTTCTTGGAGCGTCGGTTTGTTTTTTTTTTGTTTTGTTTGAATAAAATGGATCCTAGCATTCACTGTATGGGAGAGAGACACGCTCCGCTGTAGCATATGGACAAGTATGTCCTTAGTTTCTACTCATAGTATTCATGGCGAAGTTTCGTCTTCGTTAAATTGTTATATGGTTGGAATTGGAAAATGATACATGTAGTAATTGCTATAAATGTCTTGGGTAATGTGATACTTGGCAATTGTTGTGCTCATGTTTAAGCTCTTGCATCATATACTTTGCACCCATTAATGAAGAAATACATAGAGCATGCTAAAATTTGGTTTGCATATTTGGTTTCTCTAAGGTCTAGATAATTTCTAGTATTGAGTTTGAACAACAAGGAAGACGGTGTAGATTCTTATAATGTTTACAATATGTCTTTTATGTGAGTTTTGCTGCATCGGTTCATCCTTGTGTTTGTTTCAAATAAGCCTTGCTAGCCTAAACCTTGTATCGAGAGGGAATACCTCTCATGCATCCAAAATACTTGAGCCAACCACTATGCCATTTGTGTCCACCATACCTACCTACTACATGGTATTTTCCGCTATTCCAAAGTAAATTGCTTGAGTGCTACCTTTAAAATTCCATCATTCACCTTTGCAATATATAGCTCATGGGACAAATAGCTTAAAAACTATTGTAGTATTGAATATGTACTTATGCACTTTATCTCTTATTAAGTTGCTTGTTGTGCGATAACCATGTTCACTGGGGACGCCATCAACTACTCTTTGTTGAATTTCATGTGAGTTGCTATGCATGTTCGTCTTGTCTGAAGTAAGAGCGATCTACCACCTTATGGTTAAGCATGCATATTGTTAGAGAAGAACATTGGGCCGCTAACTAAAGCCATGATCCATGGTGGAAGTTTCAGTTTTGGACATATATCCTCAATCTCATATGAGAAAATTATTAATTGTTGATTACATGCTTATGCATAAAAGAGGAGTCCATTATCTGTTGTCTATGTTGTCCCGGTATGGATGTCTAAATTGAGAATAATCAATAGCGAGAAATCCAATGCGAGCTTTCTCCTTACCCCTTTGTGACACTTGGTTAAAACATGTGCATTGTGATGATCCGGTAGTCCAAGCTAATTAGGACAAGGTGCGGGCACTATTAGTATACTATGCATGAGGCTTGCAACTTGTAAGATATAATTTACATGATACATATGCTTTATTACTACCGTTGACAAAATTGTTTCATGTTTTCAAAATCAAAGCTCTAGCACAAATATAGCAATCGATGCTTTTCCTCTATGGAGGACCATTCTTTTACTTTCATTGTTGAGTCAGTTCACCTATTTCTCTCCACCTCAAGAAGCAAACACTTGTGTGAACTGTGCATTGATTCCTACATACTTGCTTATTGCACTTATTATATTACTCTATGTTGACAATATCCATGAGATATACATGTTATGAGTTGAAAGCAACCGTTGAAACTTAATCTTCCTTTGTGTTGCTTCAATGCTTTTACTATGAATTATTGCTTTATGAGTTAACTCTTATGCAAGACTTATTGATATTTGTCTTGAAGTGCTATTCATGAAAGGTCTTTGCTTTATGATTCACTTGTTTACTCATGTCATATACATTGTTTTGATCGCTGCATTCACTACATATGCTTTACAAATAGTATGATCAAGGTTATGATGGCATGTCACTCCAGAAATTATCTTTGTTATCGTTTTACCTGCTCGGGACGAGCAGAACTAAGCTTGGGGATGCTGATACGTCTCCAACGTATCGATAATTTCTTATGTTCCATGCCACATTATTGATGTTATGTACATGTTTTATGCAGACTTTATGTCATATTCGTTCATTTTCTGGAACTAACCTATTAACAAGATGCCGAAGTGCCGCTTGTCAAGTGCTTGTTTTTGGTTTCGTAAATCCTAGTAACGAAATATTCTCGGAATTGGACGAAATCAACGCCCAGGGTCCTATTTTGCCACGAAGCTTCCAGAAGTCCGAAGAGGAGACGAAGTGGGGCCACGAGGTGGCCACACCCTAGGGCGGCGCGGGCCCCCCCTTGGCCGCGCGGCCCTGTGGTGTGGGCCCCTCGTGCCGCCTCCTGACCTACCCTTCCGCCTACTTAAAGCCTCCGTCGCGAAACCCCGCACCGAGAGCCACGATACGGAAAACCTTCCGCAGACGCCGCCGCCGCCAATCCCATCTCGGGATTCAGGAGATCGCCTCCGGCACCCTGCCGGAGAGGGGAATCATCTCTCGGAGGACTCTACGCCGCCATGGTCGCCTCCGGAGTGATGTGTGAGTAGTCTACCCCTGGACTATGGGTCCATAGCAGTAGCTAGATGGTTGTCTTCTCCCCATTGTGCTTCATTGTCGGATCTTGTGAGCTGCCTAACATGATCAAGATCATCTATCTGTAATTCTATATGTTGCGTTTGTTGGGATCCGATGAATAGAGAATACTTGTTATGTTGATTATCAAAGTTATGTCTATGTGTTGTTTATGATCTTGCATGCTCTCCGTTATTAGTAGATGCTCTGGCCAAGTTGATGCTAGTAACTCCAAGAGGGAGTATTTATGCTCGATAGTGGGTTCATGTCTCCGTGAACTGAGGAGTGACAAGAACCACTAAGGTTACGGATGTGCTGTTGCCACTAGGGATAAAACATTGGTGCTATGTTCAAGGATGTAGTCACTGATTACATTACGCGCAATACTTAATGCAATTGTCTGTTGTTAGCAACTTAATACTGGAGGGGGTTCGGATGATAACCTGAAGGTGGACTATTTAGGCATAGATGCATGCTGGATAGCGGTCTATGTACTTTGTCGTAATGCCCAATTAAATCTCACTATACTCATCATAATATGTATGTGCATGGTCATGCCCTCTTTATTTGTCAATTGCCCAACTGTAATTTGTTCACCCAACATGCTGTTTATCTTATGGGAGAGACACCTCTAGTGAACTGTGGACCCCGGTCCAATTCTCTATCTTGAAATACACCCATCGCACATCGTTTCATCAAGTTTCGCAAACAATCATCTTCCACACAATACGGTTAATCCTTTGTTACAGCAAGCCGGTGAGATTGACAACCTCACTGTTTCGTTGGGGCAAAGTACTTTGGTTGTGTTGTGCAGGTTCCACGTTGGCGCCGGAATCTCTGGTGTTGCGCCGCACTACATCCCGCCGCCATCAACCTTCAACGTGCTTCTTGGCTCCTCCTGGTTCGATAAACCTTGGTTTCTTTCTGAGGGAAAACTTGCTGCTGTGCGCATCATACCTTCCTCTTGGGGTTCCCAACGAACGTGTGAGTTACACGCCATCAGGGTTTCGCGACGGAGGCTTTAAGTAGGCGGAAGGGTAGGTCAGGGGGCGTCACGAGGGACCCACACAATAGGGCCGCGCGGCCAGGGGCCAGGCCGCGCCGCCCTAGCGTGTCGTCGCCTCGTGGCCCCACTTCGTTTCCTCTTCGGACTTCTGGAAGCTTCGTGGAAAAATAGGCCCCTGGGCGTTGATTTCGTCCAATTTCGAGAATATTTCCTTACTAGGATTTCTGAAACCAAAAATGTTATAAAAACAAAGAATCGGCTCTTCGGCATCTCGTCAATAGGTTAGTGCCGGAAAATGCATAAATATGACATATAATGTGTATAAAACATGTGAGTATCATCATAAAAGTAGCATGGAACATAAGAAATTATAGATACGTTTGGGACGTATCAACCAGCGAGTGAATTAAATAACAACATAATAGAGAAATTAGCTATGTACCTGGCCAACCGACAGCACCAGCTCCTCCCGCCTCTTTTATTGAGTCCACTCTTCCAACTCCCTGCCTGGCGGCTCTCCACGAAATGAACTAAGACTGAAAAAATAGATAAAAGAAATAAAAAGAAGAATAAAGATTGAAACTGGAGACGGGGGTGAAAAAATGTGATTTAACTCAAAACAAGGACAAAGAAAACTGAGACTAAAACTGAGGGACAGAGAAATGATCTTTGGCACTAGCTAAAACTGAGACTGAAGAATAAAAGTGAGACTAGACTGTCATGGGATATTGATGCCAGCACTTGCTAAGTTACTAGGAGCATACGCCAAAAATCAAAGGAATCAATTAGATAAAAGTCAAAAGTAATAATATACTAGTAGGAAGATGAAAACTGGAAGTTGAATTATACCTTCAAGTGAGCACCAGCCTTGTCCTTGTCAGTGAAGACACCGGTGGACTCCACAACATAGTCGGCACTAGCCTCAGCCCATGGGATCTACCCAGGGTTCCTAATGAATCATAGAGGTTCAAACATCAGTTCCACAACAAAACCTTGGGTCAACTGTTCAAAAGAAGAAGCTACAACATATGAGTACCTGACACTGAAGAAAATCAACTTCCTTCCAACCGAAGAGGAGAGTCTTGTCATTCTTGAGCTTGATGTCGTTGTGCATCTAGTGGCCGTGCACGGAGTCGTACTTGACCTTGATGTCCCTGTGCATCCTGTGGTCATTTGTTAGCTCACGATCCGCAAAACGAACAGAGACAAACACCTGATGCAATTTCCAAAGAAAAAGGATATAGTTAGCTTGTATATTCTGTCACTGGACAGAGAAAGAAGAAAGTAGTTAGAATATTTACAGAGATAACTAAGGAATAAAAACCAAAAACTGAACACTGAGCAAACATAAGGCAGAGTTGGTACAAGGAAAAAAACCGAGGAATAACTAAGGAATAAAAACTGAACACTGAGGACTGAAGAATGACACTGCAAAAATGAGGGACGGAGAAAGAGCGATTAACTGAAGAATAAAACTGAGACTAAAACTGAGGGACGGAGAAATGATCTTTGGCACTAGCTAAAACTGAGACTGAAGAATAAAAGTGAGACTATAACTGAGAAAACCAAAAAAATGATGAATAAGTGACAAGTAATGAGGGACAGAGAATTTGAGAGAAAATACAAGACTAAGAGAAAGAGAGAATGAGAGCCCCAAGCTGAAGATAAATGAGAACAAAGGAATGAAGAAAAAAGATAACTAAAACTGAGCTAACAATGACAGATAACTAAAACACTAAGACTGAAGAATTGGGAAAATGAGAAACTAAGAAAGAGACTAACAATTGAAAACAATTAACTGAAAACTGAGCTAATGATGAATGAACACTGAAAACTGAAAACTGATGAATAAACAATGAGTACTGAGCTAAGAAAGTGAAAATGAAAACTGAGCTAAGAAACTTAAAAAAGAATAATGAGTACTGATGACTGAAAAATCAGAAAGAATGACTAATTAAGTTGCATTGCATTTGTACATACTACATGTTAAGAACTAGTTTCAGACCATATGCTGCTTTCTTGATTAACCAATATTTCTTGATTTTCTAAAAATTGCAGGTTGAATCAGGGATATACTCTGCAAGCTTTGATACAGACATTGATATTCAGGATGAATACTTCACACAGGTAAGACAGCTAAATAAAATAGAAAAATTAATTACTTCACAAACGTAACAAAAAAAATACTTACAATGTTATGGTTTCAAAACAAATGCAGGATGGGTTCACATACACTGGATTGCTGCTTGGTGCTATACAACATCCTCCAGGATATGTTGTACAACAAAGAGTCGACAACTGCGGAAATGAGGACATCTCAAAAAATCTTCAAAGCCATATGGAGTTGGGAAATAGGAAGCAAAGTAATGAAGCATCATCTACAACATTTGAAAAACAACTTGACGAAGATCCATGGAATCTAAGCATGTTCGATGACATACAGCTAGACCAGGTAAAACACAAAGATGCAAAATTATTATACAAAAAATGTATAATACAAAACATATTTAGGTACTTATACAAAAGAGCTTAAAATGCATGCAGATTTATGATGCTGAGCCAGTGGACAAAACGAATCAAAAGGATGTGCAAGACAAGTCAATGGAGAATGAAGATAACACAGGATTAGGGCAGTTCAATGATGAACAATCCACCAGAAATGACAATACCAGCACAGATGGTGTCAACACAGATCAACAAAGAGAAATAACTGAAGAGGACATCAATATATTCCTGAACAATGAGAAATTAGAAGCTGAGGGAGTGAAGCGGGATGAAAATGCAGAAAATGAAACTGTGGACATCTTGAAACCAGAGATAGGAATGGAGTTTGGTACAAGAGAAGAAGCGCAGAAATTCTTCAACCTGTACGCTTACACTGATGGGTTCTCAGTCAGCATTGTTTCATCTTACCGAACTGCAAGCAAAAAGAGAAACAATGAGGTGATCAGATTTACAATGAAATGCAAAAAATATGGGAGAAACAATGAAGCACAATAAGGGCAGATTGTGGCGCAGAGACAGAGCACAGTAATAGCAAAATCTAACTGCAAAGTTGAGATGGTGGTCAGTGAGAAAAATGGTTTGTGGAAAATCACAGGACTTGACCTACAACACAACCATGCACTATGTCCACAGAGCAGGTTCGACAGGTCACACATATACATGTCAGACGGTGAAAAATAGATGATCAAAACAATGAAACATTGCAACATGCCTACCAGAGACATGGTTGCAGTGCTGGCATTTATACGAGGAGGAATGACACAACTTCCATACAATAAGAGAAAGGTCAGCAACTACAGCTCAAGTATAAACAGGGAGGTGACAAACAATGATATGACGGAGGTCCTCAACTGGTTTGCAATGAAAAAGAAAGAAAACCCAGGGTTCTACCATTCGCTAGACTTGGATGAAAACAACAAAGTAAGAAGTGTGTTCTGGGCAGATGCAAGAGCTATACTTTACTATGATATATGTGGTGATTGTGTCAGCTTCGACACAACATTCCTAACAAATAAGTACAATCTGCCGTTTGCACCGTTTGTTAGTATCTCACCACATGGGAAAACATACCTATTTGCCTGTGCATTCATAGTGAATGAATCAACAGAAAGCTTCGAGTGGTGCTTTAGAGAGTTCAAGAAAGCTATGGGAGGCAAGAGCCCTATATCAATTATAACTGACCAAGATAAAGCAATGGGGAGTGCAATTCCAGAAATTTTCAAAGATGCCGTACACAAATGTTGTTTGTTTCATGTGAAGAAAAAAATTGATGACAAAGGAGGTCCAGTATTCCAAGCAAACGAAGGTCTATATGAGGAAATGCAAGACATTATTGACAAGTCACTGACAGTACATGAATTTGAATCACTATGGCAAGCAATGATAAATGAGCACAATGTAGGGCATATTAAGATATTCCAAGATCTTTGGAAGAGTAGAAAGAAGTGGGTTCCAGTTTACTTCAAAAACAACTAATTCCCCTTCATACAAACTACAGCTAGAAGCGAAGGCACTAATGCATTGTTCAAAAAAGGTGTAGGCCCACAATTCAGCATGACAAGTTTCCTAAGGGAGTACCAACGCATAATGGATAACATTCATGCAACTGAAGATGAACTAGATCATAATGTAGTAAACAAGAGGGTTCCGGAGAAAAAGTATCTCACTAGATACTACATTGAAAGGCAAGCACATGAACTGTACACCATATCTATCTTCTGGAAATTCCAAAACATCTTAAATGATGTTACAAGACTACAAATCAGAGAGGAAGAAAAAGGGAAGATGTACTGGGTATTTCAAGCAACAAATTACCCAATAAAAGAGCACAGGAAAAGGGATTACCTTGTTCAAGTAAATGAAGAGACACAAGACTATTCATGCATCTGCTGCCGGTTTAATAAGGATGGCCTGCTCTGCTCTCACATACTGAAGGTAATGCTGCAATTGCAATTGGAGAAGATACCTGAAAAATATATAATTGACAGGTGGCGTAAGAGAGAAAAGAAGCAATTCAATCATTTTATCCCGCCTCCAAATGAGGACAGCACAGTACTGAGATTCAATATACTATCAAGAATGCTGGGTCACACTGCTTCAAACGGATCAAAGAACAACAGAAGATACCAATTCTTGATACAAGAAATACCAAGACTTGATGCAGAAATGGAAAGAATGGACAAAGAAACTGAAGAAAAATCAGCAATGGGGCAGAACAGCTCAACACGAACTGTTGTGAATTTGGATCCTACAACTGAAAGTGGTTCAAACATACAACTACTTGACCCAGATGTTGTAGATACAAAAGGTCGCCCTAGATTGCTGACTATAAAAGAAAGAATAAAGCAGAACAAGTTCTATAGCTGCACCCATTGTGGTTCTAACATGCATACCAAAAAGAAATGTGACCAACTGCATTTGACATTCAATTTGCCAAAGAAGAAGAGAGGAAGGAAGAAAAATGACAATGGTTTGTCAAAAATTCGCTTCAGTTAGCTTCTAGGTACTAATAATATAGTTATACAGTACTAATCATATCATCTTATTTGCTTCCAGGTACAAACAATGAGGTAAATGCATCGCCAAAAAGGGCAAGGAAAACTACAAAACAAAGTGTTCCTGAGCAAAACATGGTGAACCAAAGTTTATCTTCTTCAGCAGCACCACACACAGATGGGCAGTAGAGGAAGTATTCAAAGAAGATAGCAAGCAAGAAAATTTGACAGAAAATGTATCTGGATGAATAAAATGATGTATTTGTGGATGGAGGCGTAAATGACCAGAATGTTTATTTTCTATAAAAAGATTGTTTGCTACAGAGATACATATATTATGCATGCATTGTAAACTTGTGTTTGTATTGCTTAAAATTCGATGTACTTTGGGTCCATTAAAAAAAATGAAAAAATAGCTACTGATCGAGGGAAAGAAACTGATGAATGTCGAGAAACCAAAAAAAAATGATCCAACAAAATTCATGCTAAAAATGAGTCCTCCTCCTTTTCCCGGGCTTGGAACCGGCTAGCCATACTGAGAATAATAAAATATGGCGTAGGCGGAGTTACCCACCCCCCCACCCCCCCAATACCCCAAAAACATACATATAAACAAACAGAGAACTGTATGCAAAGACCTACTATCAACAATGATCATTACAACCAATGCTTAAAGAAAATTAGGTTCATAAAGAAGCACTAAACACATAGGTTCATAAAAGAAGCACTAAACACACATAAAAGACTACTGTAGTTACAGTCACAAACATATAGCTATAGTGTATAGAAAACAAACAAGAGATATAGACAAAAATTAGATGAGGCTCCAGAAAACTGAAGTTTGTTCATCTACATAACAGTCTACAAAGGTTTTCATCCTCGAAAAGAGCCATTTTCAAGATACTTTTGCAAAAGCATCTGGGCGGCGCGTCAACCAAGCATTGCTTGAAAAAAGGCACATGCCAATCTTGCAGCAGTGAACACTTGGAACTCCAAAAGTAATGCATCAATGGAGCTGTCGCACAAAATCCTCTTGTGCACCAAATATGTTGATTACCAAAAATGCTGAGAACAACAAATCATTGACTAAGCTATGATTGTACCTTAACATAGAAATTTGTAACTAAGCTCTGATCAGCTTTGTTACCGCTGTGGAAGAAAAGACGATTTGCATACTGAATACGGAGATGATTAATATCATTAGAGCTGAATTCCTTAAGCAAGCTCTTGGTAGGATCAAAAACTTCCAGAGACTTCATTTGAAAGACACCACAATCATGACTGCTCAAGAAAAAAGTGTAGGACACATAGAAAAAGAAAATTTATATTACAAAAAGGCTATAAAAATGTATAAAATCATGTCACACTTGAAAACACAAAAAGGACAACTCAGGTTACAAATTGAAAAAACAAAAAGGACAACTTACGCATTTTTCTGGCGAGGCATGTTAGGTGTCATAACTGTGAAACTCTTGAAATTAGGAACATCAGTGTAAAAAATCTTATTCCATAGAATAATGAAATTATCAATCTATGTCAAAAACATAAACAAAAAAGAGAATTAATGATTAATAAAAACATATACACAAGAGATCATGTATATAAAAAAAGGAATAGGACACATACTAAGGGGCCACGGACAGCACACTGATATTCAGATTTTGGACCATAGAAAGAGTCAAGAAAAGCAAACAGCTTCCACTTGAAGTCAACCACAAAAGAAAACCAATGATCCTCATGACATATAGGAAAAATAACTGCATGATCAACATTGAGAAACAAATTAAAAAACAAAAAAGAAAAATTGATTAAAATCAGGTTACTCGAGAAAAGTACATGCATAGTCAGTCATACCCTATCAGAGAAATCTAGCCTTTTCCCCTTGCTTGCACTAGCAGCACCAAGAAATGAGGTCCGAACAAGGCTCTCGTGCATTTGATTAGACAACTGAAGAATACTTTCCTGAAAAATAAGAAAATGTAAACTACTGAATAGTTTCATACAAAAAAGGAGAGAACAAGAAAAAGCTAATTAGCTATTAATGGTACATAGTTATACATACACCAATGTATGAAAAGAAGTAATGCCTTCCAGACTTTGAAGGATGATTATCTTCAAACAGTTTACGGCAGAAGCAAGGGATTATGAAGTTATCTATGTGACCATCAGGCATAAGAGTTTGACCAAGAGAAATATAGCTGCAATGAACACCATGATACACAAGAGCATAGTTCCTATAATGAAAACAACACACAATAATTATAAAAAAGTATACTATAAGAAAATAATAATGAAAAAAAGAATAAGTAATGAACTAGAAAATAACAATTAACAGGACGTACTTCTGAATTCGGTTGGTGTATGCCAATTCAACAATTGCACTGAAATGCATAATGTCATCATCTGATACAGGAAAGCGTGGATTGTGTGCTAAAGGAAAAACAAGGGTGTTCTTAGGCTGCAGGATAATAAACCGACTGTCTGCACTTTTCTGTTCCTTAATGACACTATCAACATTCTCTAAATCAACAACTTCTGGCTGAGCTTTAAATGTTGCTCCTGGCATTTCTTTTGATTTACAAAAAGTGCTAGATTTCTGATGTACTGTCCTATCGTAAACTGAATCAACATCCACAGCAAGTTTCTTTTGATGGTATTTGAAGGAGAATGATTTAGTGATAGTAACTTCGGGAAAGTCCTCAATCTACAAAAAATAAATTAAAATACAAACTACTTTAGAAAATGAAGACTACATGAAAAGAAAATGAAAACATGGTGAAAAATTAATATAAACATGGAAAGGGAAAAGGGTAGAATACCAAAGTAGCCTTTGGAGTTGTGTCACCAATAGTAATTGGAGCTTTCTTGCTTCCTTTCAAAGTTTTTGGTAAGACATTATCACCAATAGGTACCTCTGCTACATTGGTTCCTTCCTTTATGAACAAAATGCAATTTCAAAAAAAGGTGACAATAGCCACGAAATCAGAACAGTGAAGAAAAAAAAGATCAATGGAAGATAACAAAAAAATGATAAGTTGAAAAGAGCTTTGCAACTAACCTTGCCAACACAAGAAGGCGACAAACTCATACGACCAATAGGAGATATAAGGTCAGTTTGACAGAATCCGGGTGAACCGTTTTCAGGCAAGTGAAGGGCCAGTCGACTTGACCTTAGCTAGAGGCTGCATGACTGGGGCTGTTTTTAAAAGAAAAACAAAGATTCACAAAAAAAACCATGTCAGAGCAACTCACAGAAAAGAATAAAAAAGGAGGGCAAGGATACCAAAATGAATGAGCTACTACCTGTGATGTCCCGATTTTTAGCAAAAGCATTGGATACAAAAGCAACAGGGGTATCTACGCACAAGAAAAATAGGAAGTAATGATATAGTAAAACAGAAAAGCACATGAAAAAGACATAGAAACAGTACACCAATACCTGTCGGAACGGTATTGCTGCTGATGTACCAAGGACGTGAGTTTGACAAAAAAAGAAGAACACTATGAGCTACTCTCTGCAACAAGTTGTTGTTGCCCAATTGAGAAGAATTCAGAGACTGAGCAATATCAATGATGCCATCTGTAGTCTGGTACAGAAACAAGTACAAAAAATCAAAAAAAGATATATATGAAAAGGCATTTATCAGTACATGAAAAACAAACAGTAAAAAGATAACAAGAAGGGAGTAAATAAGGAAGTAATGATATTGTGGTACCTTCCCAGACAATTTAAAGCCAAACTCTTCATGTAAGGCCTGCTTTTGTTCCTCAGATATTGCATCAAAGTGGGTACCACAATGCAATGTGTTTTTGTTACTCACGTTTGGTTTCTGAAAAAAATCAATGAAATCATAGTTAACTAAACCGTGAAAAAAAGCAACAAACATCAAAAGACTAAATAAAAATGAGAAGGACAAGTCATTATACGTTTAAGTAGCATGTTGGAAGATCTTGTCTCCGCCGCCGCCTACCAAACAATGTACGGCTTTTACGATCCAATTTAGAGAATTCAATTATCATGTCGCCCCGCCACGAAACAGCTCTTGGAACTCCACTGCCAGCAATGTGAACACCAAAATCAAAGGCATCTAGATAATACACCTTGAAAAAACAAAAAATAAAATAACAAAAGTCAAAATATTAAAAAATAAAATAAAATGATTTAAAAATAAAAGGAACCACATATTTTAAGAGATAGTGCTTACTGCAAGTCCATACGAACAGAACTCAAATGCCTTAGGTTTTCTCCCATTTGATTTAGCAAACTTCAAAGTTTTTGTAATTCCATGAATAAGATGCTTCTAAACTACATGACAAACATCAAAATTCCTTGCTTGTTCACAATCACCCAGCTGCCTTATGTATCTGGTGTCTAAACAATCACTGGCAGATGGGCAAAGGAAGCAAGAGATAGCAATTTGCATGAAACAAACAAAAATCTCTTGATCAGATAGCGGTTCGCTAGATCTTAGCCTGTCACCAAAGAACGTAATGTGCGGGGCATCTGATAGATTGAATAAAGACAAAATGAAGTCCAATCCACCATCACTGTCATCGACCAACTCAGCTCCAGAATTTGGCAAACCAAGAACAAAATGAAAAGAATCTTTTGAAACATTTAATATCTTGTCATCAACAATGATTTGCGAAGAGAGAGCATCGACACATGAAGAGAGCCACCGGATAAAAGGTGATGGAATGCCAGTCTTCCCAAAAACAAGTAAACAATGGAAACCAAACTTCTCAATAACAGACTTCTGAGCATCAGTAAGGCGGCGCAACACTTCGAAAAAATACTTGGTTGAATAAACAGTGAAGCATGACTTGTCAATCCCAGATTTCTTTACTCTTTTATTCTGGAAAACACATAAGAAAAATAAACAAGGATACAAATATTATTAAAAAAAGGCACCAAAAAGAATGTAAAAGCGAGTCTAAAGAAAAGACACACAGATGCACATGAATAAACACACCTCTTTCCATACATTGGAAGACCTACAGAACTTTGAGAAATCTCTTTTAACAGATTTAATAGCCTGTCACAGTAATAAAAAAAGGCAGAATAAAAATAAATTCAAAGAACATAACAAAGAAAAGAGAAGATAGAAAGGATTTTCT
Organism: Lolium perenne; assembly: GCF_019359855.2. Lineage (NCBI taxonomy): Eukaryota > Viridiplantae > Streptophyta > Magnoliopsida > Poales > Poaceae > Lolium > Lolium perenne. Next base: position 123,343,097 of record NC_067245.2, on the reverse strand, counting down.
GCAATGCAAAAAGAGGAAAATAAACAACAACTAAGATGCATATAACTCAAACCCCAGTACCTCCTTGCTGAAAAACTCAAAAGGTGCATCATCTAAAATTCTCTTCCTCCTTGGGTGGACAAAAACCTATAGAATACAAAGGGAATACAACCTTGAATATAAGATAGAATTCAAAAAAACCAATAGAATAAAAAAGCAGTGTCAGAAAAGGAGAATAATTGAAAAATAAAGCAAAGAGTAACAACTTCTGTATCATCACTTGATGAACTGAATTCATTGTGGCAATCAAAATCTGAAGACCCACAATCAGATCCATCACGCCAATGAACATAAGCTCGATGCCTACATGAATAAATGATAAAGATAAATTGAGAAAATATATATTAAAACATATATTCAGATGATAGCACACATCAGAAAATGGGACACAAAATTTAGAACTTGGGCACTCGGTGAACATTAAAATAAAAACAACGACTAATAAGTTTTTCATATAGCGCATGTATGCAGGTATGTGCGTTCCCAGTTCAAAACTTAAATACAAAAACATGCAACTTGAACATTAAAATAAAAACAATGATAGCACCATCATCAGAAATGGGACCATTTCATATATTAATAAAATCAAAAGCGGACCTTATCATGCAATGATAAAAAAGGAAAAATGTTATACACACTGCCATAATCCTAATTAATCTGACTAACCAATCAAAAAGTATTGGTATCAGACAGAATATGTAGGGATCATACAAAATGAACTGACAAAAATGTAGATATACACCTGTTGCTCCAAGCACAAGTATGTTACTAAAAACCCTAAAACAATGGGGTGTATATAATACTAAAACAAATATGAAAACAAAACAGATACACTCAAGGAGCTGCAGTCAGATGAGCAAAACCAGAACTACATACACTCAAGGAGGAACCAGATACAAAAATGCTTGTATATATCCATGCAACACAGTCAGAAAAGATAATACTCCATATCAGCTAGCTACTCTTCTCTACATAGTTAAAGCATGAGGAACCAGATACAAAAACACCTGCACAAACCACCCATGCTATCAGCAAAAAAAAAATTGCTTCCACCACCAGATCCAGACGAGGAACACACAAAATCAAAGGGTGTACAAGGAAACACATGCTGTGTGTTGTAAACGAACTACCTAGCTATACAATACGGTAGACACAATCACAAGGACCCATGATATCGGCCACCAAAATCCTGGAACAGAGTTACCACACCAGATCCAAAATCGAGCAACCAAGCGACACTAGATGAGGAAAAACTACAGAGGGGAGGGGATAAACGACGAACCCATCCTGCTGCCGACGACCCCTCTTACGACCTCGTCGAATCACTGGTCGCTCCATGGAAGCATCGCCATGGAGCAACCCACGTCGTCCGTGTCGACGACCAGGCATGGAGCAGATCTCCGGTACCCCCTCCCGCCCCACCGCCGCCCGCTCCTTCCGGCAGCCCTCCCGCTCGCCGCCGCAGCCGCTCGCCGCCGCTGAATGGCTCCGCTCCGCTCCGCTCCGCTCCGCCCCTATCCTCTTCTCCCCAACAAATGAAAAAGACAGAGGAGAGACAACGTCGCTATGGACAAGATAACACGAACCCCGAAATTCAAAACAGTAGAAAAAACCGGAAAAAACCAGAGCTAACTGAAAAAACCGAACTAAAAGAAAACCGGCGGGACTCTGAAGCAAGATATCAAGATTCGCGCTGTCTCCACAAATGAACGGTTACAGATATGACTTGAAGCGAATTCTGTTTTCAGCTAGCTGAAAATTAGGAACGGTGAAAATTATACTAGTATTTTCCCTCCACTAAAAATGCGGCGTCCTCACGTTGTAGGTCAGTTGCAAAATTTCCATCCATCCACTACTAATCCGGCGTGGAGCCACTCTTCTCCCCAATTCTCGCCTATTTTCCCTCCACTAAAAATGCGGCGTCCTCACGTTGTAGGTCAGTTGCAAAATTTCCATCCATCCACTACTAATCCGGCGTGGAGCCACTCTTCTCCCCAATTCTCGCCACGGCCCAGATCGGAGGCATCCGATCCACCCTCCCCAGAAACAGCCCCGCCCTCCTCATCTACAGGATCATAGCCGCCGACCTCACTTGAGAATCCGCCACGCCCCAGGCAAATCGAACGCCGCTGCCTTCTCACCGCGGGATCGGAGGCGCTTGCCTCATCCATGACGTCCTCCTCGATGCCCCGAGTGTTCTCCGTCCACACCCAGGCGAACACAGCCGCCTGCACTCGTGAGAATGCCGCCGCCCATACCAGCTCGCACACGACCACCTGCACCCGTGAGAACGCCACCGCCCGCACCCGCGCGAATGCTGCCACACTCATCAAGGTAACCTCATCTAGAAACTTTCGTATTCGTGGGAACTGCAGGTACTTCGTGTATTTGTTATTCCGTGCCACCATCTTGTTTACGGACTGTGTGCTGTGATGTTTCTTGTCCCTTTCGTAGTAGCTTGTTGTTGATATTTGAGATGATAATATCCATCCCGTAATCAACCTGTGTGTCTCACGAGTACTGAGTTTTATGTTCTGATAAAGTAATTAACTGATTAGTTATCACACACCAAATACATATGTAAGCTTTCTTATTGACTTATTCATTCACCGGTCAAGAAATAGAGATGTCACTCCAGTCTTGAAGGCTCAAACTATTCAGAGTAAAAATGAACAGTTTTGATTTACCTTGGGTGTGCTGATTTCGTAAAGTTAAGCAGTCAGCAGTCAAGTATATATTCAGTGTCTTGTTTTGGTCTCTACTTTAATCCTTTGCTTGCTTGCCATGTCTAAATTGAAGATCCTTCTTCATGTTGTGCGATGCATGCTAGGCGGAACCGTTATAGCAGTTTTGTGGGTGCATAAACAAGTTTCATTTAAATAAACATGTTTAGTTTGAGATGTTTATCATAATCACTAGCTCGCAAATATATATTGAGTTTTCGGTTTTAATTTTGTTAACCAGTACTTTCTCATATGAGCTATGTTTGGTGTGCAAGATGTTCATTTTTTGAACTTAGTGAAACATATTCCAGGCTTTCATTTTTCTTTGTCTATGGACCTAATTCTTTGTAATTTGCCCTGCAGCAGCACATGGATGATAAAACGTGGCAGATTTATTGAAGTCATTAGAGTTTTACTTTGCATTTGTTTGTGCTGCTTTTCCTGCTTGCTAGAATGATATTCATATACTCATGTTGAGAAGATTCTGAAAGAGGAAAACTGAACACTCCACTCTGCAGTATGTGAGGAACAGTTATCCCGTAAGCCACCCAAAGTGACTCAACAAAATTTGGAAGCTCTTGTCAACAAATGGTTGGATGAAAGAAACCAGGTTTGTATCAAAATAGGCCACCGACAATACCTATGAATATTAAGTTGCACACAACTTTATTTTAGTTTGTTACTACTTTTTTTACATTCCCTACGATATTAATCTTTATGTTCATTGGTAGTAAAAGGAGGTAGTAGATAGATCTTTTATGGTTCATAAAATGTTCATTTTTTTGTTGACCAGTCAATTTAATCTACTGCAACCTCTTTGCTTCAAGTATTCTCCATGTTTAAAGCTTGTGCATGCTGACGACCTAGCAGGTAGCAACCTGCTTTTAGTCCATACATGTTTAAAGTTTGGGTTCATAGGTCCATTTTGTAGATTACTAGTAAGTTTAGGCGCGGCGGCACGCCGCGCCCGTGTTGCTAATTTTCTAGCAGAAGTAGAAGAATTGCACATTTGAGACGAAGGATCTCAAGTGGTGTCAGTGCAGAAAATAGAAAATAGGACGTTTTGAAGAAGAAAGATTGAAAGTTGAAGCCCTGAGGGTAAAATGGTGTCGAACGTTAGAAGGGGTCAATCCTGGGTGTAATTTGGTGGCTTCTCCTTATGTTGCTAGCTAAGAAGATGCTTGTTTGGTTGCATTTTTTGAGGGGGCCAGCCAGTTTGAAGAGATTGCTGAGAAGTATTAGTTTCTAATGCAGTAGTGTTAGTATAGGTGTAACTTAGATAACCTTTGCTGTGACGTCGAGAAGCTTGTTGGAGTGATGTGGTCTTCGAGGACCTCTTCTGTTTGAAGGGATCTTCGGATCGCCATGGAGCTTCATCGGCGGCGCACCGTCGACGAAAACGAAGAGCATTTAAGGATTTTGTTGTAATTTTTTTAAGGTGTTTTGTACTGTTTAATGTTTTCTTTTAATCCCAGATCTTTTTGCAAAAAAAAAAAGTAAGAGCTGTTGTACTGTTTGCAGTAGGCTAGATCCTCACGGAGTTTGTACGTGTAATTATCTTTTCTGATCCGTACTGAACTTCAAATGAAATGCATATGGATGTAGTATTAAGTGCTGTCTGAATTGATCTACACGCTTTTCAGTCTAGATAGTTGACGGATACAATTTTTAGTTGAACCTGGCATATCCAATAGTTTTTTTTTCTTAATTATTATGTTTTCATGCAGTGCTCGGCTGTGTCTTTTTTTCCTGCTTGAAGCTACAGTAACTGAAATAACAAAACGAATAGAGAGGAGGCTCGTTCCTTCTAGTAAAGTGGTAAACTGACCAGTAGCTTATAGAGAGAAAAATAAGAGCAATAGATCTGCTGGAGCTCGAGATCAAGCATGGCGGAAGGAGAATCGCTGGCGCCTACTTCCTATTCTTTTCCCCACAAGATGTCGATCCGGCGTAGAGCTGGTGCCTGGGACTATGGCGCCGGCGTGCGTAGGCTGTAGCTGGCGGCCACGCTTGGAGGTGGCTTGTTCACTACCATCGACGACGGCGGGGGAGAAAGAAGCAGAGCCGGTGGGGAGGGTGGGGATCCGAAGCGCTCCGCTGACATCGCGGTGCCGGTGGTGGCGGGTGTCTTGGGGAGGCGCTCTGTTGTTGCAGCGCTCGTTCGAATCGGATCTCCAAGGAATGGATGGAGGGCCTGGTACGCTACTTCTTGCTGGTATACTGTAAAGCTTTTTCGTGTTCCATTCCTCTCTGTAGGTGAAATGAATTATTGAAAGAAGAGAAGATAAACTTTTTTGCTGTTGTGTCAAGAATTTGACTGTTCTATGTTGATGTTTACTTGTACCAACCAATTCCATATATTTAGTTAATGTACTGGTGATGAAGGAATTTCCTGTTTCCGTCCTACAAAATGTATGATCAAGTGGCTGCCAAACCACATAATCTTTTAGGAAAATCCAGAAATATCATTCCTATCTGGCACACACACCTTCTGTACTATTTCATAGCTAAACTCTGAAACATGCTGCAGTACTTCAAACCCAAAAGTCTGTTCCACTGGTAGCTTGCTTTAGCATGTGCTCCGTTGGTTTCATCAGGAGGCAATGCAATTTAGATGTTGATCAACCTGTTCTTTCCACTGAGACTGGGGGTCTATAACCGTACAATGATTCTAGATGCCGATTTTGCAACCATCCAATTCCAACAACCAGCGAGTATCTCACTTAAAACAGGACAGCAAGCACAAGTCCTCAAGCAAAAATTAGTTCAGATTCATGTACAAAAAAGGTTCAGATTATGTTCATCGGATAGGAATTATACTGCCTCTGGTCGTACCGCTTTTCAGTGCTTTTCTCCGTAAGGCAAATAATTCCCACCAGATCAATATATAAACAAAATACCGGAGAGGCAAGAAAAGATGCCATTATACAGATGCTGAGTAAAGTGACAGAACTTAAACCAGGCAATCTATAGATGTTTTGTATTAATTAGTAGACTAATTGGTCACATTTTTTAACAACAACGTGAGATGCAAAATTTGGGACTCCAATTATGCCTTGACTTGATGTGCATCACTAATAAGAAATGCATGTAACACATTCTAGGCATTGTCTAAACTTATCACATTGTGCTTGCAAGTAGGAACTGATCACATTGTGTCTCCAAGTAGACATGCCGTGACAAATTGGAGGCATTCCGTGAGTAGTTTTAGTACTGAATAACTGCAGGCGGTAGTGGATAGAAGGTTGGATAGGCTGCATAAACATGGTCTTGTTCCTGCAAAAGATTCCAGATGATTAGCCCCTATAATGGATATATCAATGGAAATTTTGAGACTGAATAATGTGCAGGAACTTACCACAGTAGCATTTAGATGGATTCATTTTTTCTAAATAGCATAAAAAAACATGAGCACATGGATAGGTCGGTATAGTACAGACAACTAAAATCTGAGAATCTTGACTGCAGGCGGTAGTGGATAGAAGGTTGGATAGGCTGCATAAACATAGTCTTATTTGTGCAAAAGATTCCAGATGATTAGCCCTTATAATGGATATATCAATGGAAATTTTGAGACTGAATAATGTTCAGGAACTTACCACAGTAGCATTTAGATGGATTCATTTTTTCTAAATAACATAAAAAAAACATGAGCACATGAATAGGTCGGTACGACAACTAAAATCTGAGAATCTGAACAGAGTATTTTCTTCTCTCAAAGCTTTGAAGATAACACAGTCTGCATTGTAATAGAAGGAATTTATGCACTGAGCATCAGATACCAATCCTTCTATGCATTTTTTTAAAAAAAAATACCTTGGATTTGCTGCCACATTTGGGAACCGACGGCTAGGACTCTATTGTATCTATCGCCACAGAGCTAAGTTTTCTTCCAACATCTTTTTCTTGATAGGATTAGGTACAGTCGGCTGTCGCTGAACACGCAATAAGCTCCCTTAGTATGAACTAAAGTATCCAACACACTGATCAAATGGCAAGTCATCTGCAACTATGTGGACATAACAGAAGCTCACATTAATATCATAAGGCATGTCCGACAAAGTAACAAAAAGGATGACTCGTAATGCGCAATAAAATTACCAAAAAATACTTGGAAAAAGAATGCTAGTACCAATATTTGTCTTCAAAGCAAAGCAGAGAAGTGAGAACATGTGAGAAAAAGTGAACATCCCCAAATGTATAAGTTGTTCTTTCCTTCAGTTGTTCTCTTTGTTGGTGAAAGCTCTTGGTTGGGACATATTCCTTCATTGTGTTTCCCTGTAATATCTGTCAAAGATAAATCTTTATTTCATGGATAAGATGCAATTTTCTGATCTGAACATACAAAATTCTGAAGTGGATATATGTGAATACAGCATACTAACCTTATAAAAGAACTTCCTGTCTACTGCTTTCTGTTTTATTTTTGCACAGTTACTGATATTGGCATTTGATATATAGTAATGTTGCAAGATTATCTTTTCCTCTGATGCTAGGAGAGTGGATCAAATAAGAGCTACTTTGACTGTGTTTGTCAGGTAGCAGAATTAGGCATCTATAATGGAACAACATAATTAGCACACAAAATACAGGCTATCATGTACGGAGCTGAATTGCAGTGATCTTGGGAAGAAAAGGATATAATTTTTCCACGATCTGGATTCCTATTGAAAAAACAGTTATTAAATTGGGTTAGCTTCACATCTGCTTCCATGTAGGGGTAATCAAATATTGGATAGTAGGGTGTGTCTTCAGCACCGATGGCCTGTAAAGATGACCTGCACTCATCGGATACCCAGCTTGATGGCAGAGCGCTATGGCGCTGGACTAACAATAGCTAGGTGCCGCTGAGAAACACCAATGGCCTACATCACAAAGTAAAATCTTCTTTAGGGAGCAGAAAGCAACAAACTGATAAACCCGTAGAGAAAAGTAAGGAACAAATGAAGAAAACAATCCAGAAGAGGATGGCACAGATGATACACCACCGCAGAAAGCATCTTGATCCCGCCAGCTCCGCCTATCCTCCTCTCGAACCGATGATAGTGCACCGACGGCCGATGAAGTGTACCTGGCTGACGATGGTGATGGCGGAGCCATGCCACCTCAACCTGTGGGTGTTCCTCGGCTCGAAGGAGCAGGATGAACCAGTGCACCGTGTGTGACTCTTGGTACAAGATGCGTCGACGGCGATGGCGCCCGAGGAGTGGGGGAAGAAGGTTGTGTTGCTACGTGCCGAGCAGCATAGATCGGACGAACCGGCGAGGTCGTGGGGAGCTGCACTGCCTAGACACAAAGCAGGCCAAGGCACATAGGAGCTCGTCTGGGGATGTTCAACCTTGATACGCTGCATGCAGACACGGCAGCCATGGAGGGAGATGGGACGCCGCCCCACCGGTGGAGCACTCGAGTGGCGACGATGGGATTTTTTGGAACTTGAGCGATGAGAATTGGGGAGGAAGAGAGCAGCGGGGATTGGCAAGGAAGAGGACCTGGATTGTTCTCGGAGATGGCAACACCGCTTGACCAATCCATCGTGGGAAATAAACCGATTGACCCAGAATCGAAGGTGAACAAAAGGAGGAGAGAGAGCGACACGGAAGCTATAAAGTGGGAATACCGGGAAGGAGCCGGTCATCACGGATTTCTCACGCGGAAAAAAAGGAGAAACAAATCCCGAGATAAATGATCTACAAGCACGGTCTCCATCTACAGTAAAAATCTCTATCGTGGCACGGTTTGATTGGATAAAATAGCTACGTGAACATGACCAAAAACGCTCTCCTTGGAGCAAAAGGGGTTAACTTTTATATAGGTATAAATTCAAAGAACATAACAAAGAAAAGAGAAGATAGAAAGGATTTTCTGCAATGCAAAAAGAGGAAAATAAACAACAACTAAGATGCATATAACTCAAACCCCAGTACCTCCTTGCTGAAAAACTCAAAAGGTGCATCATCTAAAATTCTCTTCCTCCTTGGGTGGACAAAAACCTATAGAATACAAAGGGAATACAACCTTGAATATAAGATAGAATTCAAAAAAACCAATAGAATAAAAAAGCAGTGTCAGAAAAGGAGAATAATTGAAAAATAAAGCAAAGAGTAACAACTTCTGTATCATCACTTGATGAACTGAATTCATTGTGGCAATCAAAATCTGAAGACCCACAATCAGATCCATCACGCCAATGAACATAAGCTCGATGCCTACATGAATAAATGATAAAGATAAATTGAGAAAATATATATTAAAACATATATTCAGATGATAGCACACATCAGAAAATGGGACACGAAATTTAGAACTTGGGCACTCGGTGAACATTAAAATAAAAACAACGACTAATAAGTTTTTCATATAGCGCATGTATGCAGGTATGTGCGTTCCCAGTTCAAAACTTAAATACAAAAACATGCAACTTGAACATTAAAATAAAAACAACGATAGCACCATCATCAGAAATGGGACCATTTCATATATTAATAAAATCAAAAGCGGACCTTATCATGCAATGATAAAAAAGGAAAAATGTTATACACACTGCCATAATCCTAATTAATCTGACTAACCAATCAAAAAGTATTGGTATCAGACAGAATATGTAGGGATCATACAAAATGAACTGACAAAAATGTAGATATACACCTGTTGCTCCAAGCACAAGTATGTTACTAAAAACCCTAAAACAATGGGTTGTATATAATACTAAAACAAATATGAAAACAAAACAGATACACTCAAGGAGTCAGAATGATGAGCAAAACCGTAACTACATACACTCAAGGAGGAACCAGATACAAAAATGCTTGTATATATCCATGCAACACAAATTTAAAAGATAATACTCCATATCAGCTAGCTACTCTTCTCTACATAGTTAAAGCATGAGGAACCAGATACAAAAACACCGCACAAACCACCCATGCTATCAAGAAAAATTGCTTCCACCACCAGATCCAGACGAGGAACACACAAAATCAAAGGGTGTACAAGGAAACACATGCTGTGTGTTGTAAACGAACTACCTAGCTATACAATACGGTAGACACAATAACAAGGACCCATGATATCGGCCACCAAAATCCTGGAACAGAGTTACCACACCAGATCCAAAATCGAGCAACCAAGCGACACTAGATGAGGAAAAACTACAGAGGGGAGGGGATAAACGACGAACCCATCTCGTCGCCGACGACCCCTCTTACGACCTGCCGAATCACCGGTCGCTCCATGGAAGCATCGCCATGGAGCAACCCACGTCGTCCGTGTCGACGACTGTGCATGGAGCGGATCTCCTGCACCTCCCGCCCCACCGCCGCCCGCTCCTTCCGGCAGCCCTCCCGCCGTCGCCGCAGCTGGCCGCTGGCCGAATGGCTCCGTCCGCTCCGCTCCGCTCCGCCCCTATCCTCTTCTCCCCAACAAATGAAAAAGACAGAGGAGAGACAACGTCGCTATGGACAAGGTAACACGAACCCCGAAATTCAAAACAGTAGAAAAAAACCGGAAAAAACCAGAGCTAACTGAAAAAACCGAACTAAAAGAAAACCGACGGGACTCTGAAGCAAGATATCAAGATTCGCGCTGTCTCCATGATACGTCCCCGACGTATCCATAATTTCTGTCGTTCCATGCTTGTTTTATGACAATACTTACATGTTTTGCTTGCACTTTATGATGATTTCATGCATTTTCCGGAACTAACCTATTAACGAGATGCCATGCAGCCTCGTTTTCTGCTTTTTGGTTCCGTAAAGGTCGTTCGGGCAATATTCTCGAATTGGACGAAATCAACGCCAAACCTCCTATTTTTCCCTAAGGCTCCAACACCGAAGAAGAGCCTGAGAGGGGCCGAGGGCCACTGACCATAGGGCGGCGCGGCCCGGCTCGGCCCGCGCCACCCTATGGTGTGGAGCCCTGTGTGCCCCCTGCGCCGCCTCTTCGCCTATAAAATCCCTTTCGACCTAAAAACACCGTACCAATTGACGAAACTCCGTAAAGACTCCAGGGCGCCGCCGCCATCGCGAAACTCCAATTCGGGGACAACTCGTTCGGCACCTTCGCCGAACGGGAAGTGCCCCTAAGCCATCTCCATCAACGCCACCGCTCCGCCATGCTCCGTGAGTAGTTCCCCCATGGACTACGGGTTCTAGCAAGAGCTATGTCGTGATACTCTCCCCATGTACCTCAATACAATGGTCTCATGAGTCGCCTTACATGATTGAGATTCATCTGATGTAATCGTTGTTGTGATTGTTGGTATCCGATGGATGATACATTATGATTAGTCGATCTATAAAGTTTGTGAAGTTATTGTTGCTGCAATCTTGTTATGCTTAATGCTTGTCACTAGGGCCCGAGTGGCATGATCTTAGATTTGAGCTCTATACTTATTGCTTAGATTGTATCTACAAGTTGTATGCACATGTCACCGTCCTAACCAAAGGCCCCGAAGTGACAGTAAATCGGGACAACCGAGGATGGTAGTGATGTGAGGATCACATGTTTTCACGGTGTGTTAATGCTTTGCTCCGCACTCTATTAAAAGGAGTACCTTAATATCCAGTAGTTTCCTTGAGGCCCTGGCCGCCAACCTGCTAGTAGGACAAAAGATGTTGTGCAAGTTTCTCATTGCGAGCACGTACGACTATATACGGAAAACATGCCTACATAATTAATAAGCCCGATGTTCTATCTTAATGCTTTGATTCCTATCAATTGCCCAACTCGTAATTTGTTCACCCAACACTTGTCACTTATTGGAGAGTTACCACTAGTGTAGATCGCTGGAACCCCTCCCATATTTCATCATCAAATACTTGTTCTACATGTCATCATATTACCTCCGTGTTACTATTATCGCCGCTGTGTTACTATTACTATCGCTCTCATATTATCGCTACTTTCACATCACCCCCGTTACTAGTGCTTTTCCAGTGCAAATTGAATTGACAACTCATTGTTAAGGCTTATAAGTATTCTTTACCTCCCCTTGTGTCGAATCAATAAATTTGGGTTATACTACCCTCGAAGACTATCGCGATCCCCTATACTTGTGGGTTATCAAGACTGTTTCTCGGCGCTGTCGGGAGGCATAGCTCTACTCATAAGTTCACCCGGGAGTACACTCTACCTCTCTCTCTGTTTTATTTTATTTTGTTTTGCTTAGTTTACTTTTGCCTAGTTTATTTGTGCTTAGTTTATTTCTCGTCTAGTATTAGTTTGCGTAGTTTACTTTTGCTTAGTTTATTTTTGTCTTGTTTTATTTGTCTCATATACCCAAAAATCCATAAAAATTTGAAAAACCAAAAAATTAAAAACTCATTATGGGAGAACCAACAACCTACTTGGAGCTCATAGAATGTTATAATAATTATAGGAAATCAAGAGCTGGTGAAGTAATGAGTGCTATGATAGAAAAAGTGAATACAATTGCTAAAATCTTGCTTAAACGCCATGATATAAACTGTTGCTCTCAACAAGATACTAAACATCTTAAATTTCAATGTGGCTTTAGTGAGGAATTTTTAATTAAGAACTATAATCGGAATTGCTATATTCATTATGGGTTCGAAGAGGTAGAACAATTTGTCGTGTTTATGGGAGCCTCTGAGATCGAATCCTTCATGGTTGAGAATTATGAAACTTGTGTTGTTTGTAAGGACCTTAAAGATTATGTCTCTTCTATCCTTAATTGTTGCATAGAATGCTTCGGTAATAATCCTTATATCATTGATTATAAAGAGAGACACATTAATGCACAAGAATGCACTCACAATTTGGCAGAACCGGTGGAAGAAGAAATTGATGAACCTGAAAGCTCATTGGATGAAAAAGAGGAGGAAATTGATGAACCTGAAAGCTCATTGGATGAAAAAGAAGAGGAGAGCGACGAACAAAAGGAGGAAGAATGGATTAGCTACCCATGCCAACCTTCTAATGAGAGTAACTCTTTATCTCTTACACTATTTGATTGTCCTCCATGCTTACCGAAAGAGGTTGAATGTTATGTTCCTGTGGATTCTCTTGAAATAGTACCTATGAGTAATACTTGTGAGAATAATTATGCTACTGTTATATATGATAATCCATGCTACTTTGATAAATCTTATGATAATGCTTTGTTTGTGTCTGATGTCGAAATGCATGGTACTAAAGAATTTTGCTTGGCAAATGTTTATGATAAATCTCTAGATGATGGTCCTATGTTACTTGATAATATTAATTGTGCTACTAATGAAAATGGGATTGGAGAGTTCTTGACTTATTCTATGAGTCCCATATCTCTTGAGAATGATCAACTACCTTGTTATATTATTAATAAAAGTAAGTTTGAAAGCATTAAATCCACTATTCTTGAACTTGATAAAAATTATATGTTTGTGGATCATGAAAAGCATGCTGCATGTGATAGCTATATTGTTGAGTTTGTTCATGAAGCTACTGAAAATTATTATGAGAGAGGAAAACATGGTTGTAGAAATTTGCATAGTACTAATACGCCTCTCTATATGCTTAAAATTTTGAAGTTATACTTATTCTATCTTCCTATGCTTGTTACTTTGCTTTTCATGAACTTGTTTATTTACAAGATTCCTTTGCATAGGAAGCATGTTAGACTTAAATGTGTTATGGATTTGCTTCTTGATGCTCTCTTTTGCTTCAAATACTATTTCTTGCGAGTGCATCATTAAAACTGCTGAGCCCATCTTAATGGCTTTAAAGAAAAACGCTTATGGGAGACAACCCATGTTTTTACCTACAGTACTTTGTTTTTATTTTGTGTCTTGGAAGTTGTTTACTACTGTCTTGTTTACGGACTGTGTGCTGTGATGTTTCTTGTCCCTTTCGTAGTAGCTTGTTGTTGATATTTGAGATGATAATATCCATCCCGTAATCAACCTGTGTGTCTCACGAGTACTGAGTTTTATGTTCTGATAAAGTAATTAACTGATTAGTTATCACACACCAAATACATATGTAAGCTTCTTGAAGGCTCAAACTATTCAGAGTAAAAATGAACAGTTTTGATTTACCTTGGGTGTGCTGATTTCGTAAAGTTAAGCAGTCAGCAGTCAAGTATATATTCAGTGTCTTGTTTTGGTCTCTACTTTAATCCTTTGCTTGCTTGCCATGTCTAAATTGAAGATCCTTCTTCATGTTGTGCGATGCATGCTAGGCGGAACCGTTATAGCAGTTTTGTGGGTGCATAAACAAGTTTCATTTAAATAAACATGTTTAGTTTGAGATGTTTATCATATTCACTAGCTCGCAAATATATATTGAGTTTTCGGTTTTAATTTTGTTAACCAGTACTTTCTCATATGAGCTATGTTTGGTGTGCAAGAAGTTCATTTTTTGAACTTAGTGAAACATATTCCAGGCTTTCATTTTTCTTTGTCTATGGACCTAATTCTTTGTAATTTGCCCTGCAGCAGCACATGGATGATAAAACGTGGCAGATTTATTGAAGTCATTAGAGTTTTACTTTGCATTTGTTTGTGCTGCTTTTCCTGCTTGCTAGAATGATATTCATATACTCATGTTGAGAAGATTCTGAAAGAGGAAAACTGAACACTCCACTCTGCAGTATGTGAGGAACAGTTATCCCGTAAGCCACCCAAAGTGACTCAACAAAATTTGGAAGCTCTTGTCAACAAATGGTTGGATGAAAGAAACCAGGTTTGTATCAAAATAGGCCACCGACAATACCTATGAATATTAAGTTGCACACAACTTTATTTTAGTTTGTTACTACTTTTTTTACATTCCCTACGATATTAATCTTTATGTTCATTGGTAGTAAAAGGAGGTAGTAGATAGATCTTTTATGGTTCATAAAATGTTCATTTTTTTGTTGACCAGTCAATTTAATCTACTGCAACCTCTTTGCTTCAAGTATTCTCCATGTTTAAAGCTTGTGCATGCTGACGATCTAGCAGGTAGCAACCTGCTTTTAGTCCATACATGTTTAAAGTTTGGGTTCATAGGTCCATTTTGTAGATTACTAGTAAGTTTAGGCGCGGCGGCACGCCGCGCCCGTGTTGCTAATTTTCTAGCAGAAGTAGAAGAATTGCACATTTGAGACGAAGGATCTCAAGTGGTGTCAGTGCAGAAAATAGAAAATAGGACGTTTTGAAGAAGAAAGATTGAAAGTTGAAGCCCTGAGGGTAAAATGGTGTCGAACGTTAGAAGGGGTCAATCCTGGGTGTAATTTGGTGGCTTCTCCTTATGTTGCTAGCTAAGAAGATGCTTGTTTGGTTGCATTTTTTGAGGGGGCCAGCCAGTTTGAAGAGATTGCTGAGAAGTATTAGTTTCTAATGCAGTAGTGTTAGTATAGGTGTAACTTAGATAACCTTTGCTGTGACGTCGAGAAGCTTGTTGGAGTGATGTGGTCTTCGAGGACCTCTTCTGTTTGAAGGGATCTTCGGATCGCCGCTTCATCGGCGGCGCACCGTCGACGAAAACGAAGAGCATTTAAGGATTTTGTTGTAATTTTTTTAAGGTGTTTTGTACTGTTTAATGTTTTCTTTTAATCCCAGATCTTTTTGCAAAAAAAAAAAGTAAGAGCTGTTGTACTGTTTGCAGTAGGCTAGATCCTCACGGAGTTTGTACGTGTAATTATCTTTTCTGATCCGTACTGAACTTCAAATGAAATGCATCTGGATGTAGTATTAAGTGCTGTCTGAATTGATCTACACGCTTTTCAGTCTAGATAGTTGACGGATACAATTTTTAGTTGAACCTGGCATATCCAATAGTTTTTTTTTCTTAATTATTATGTTTTCATGCAGTGCTCGGCTGTGTCTTTTTTTCCTGCTTGAAGCTACAGTAACTGAAATAACAAAACGAATAGAGAGGAGGCTCGTTCCTTCTAGTAAAGTGGTAAACTGACCAGTAGCTTATAGAGAGAAAAATAAGAGCAATAGATCTGCTGGAGCTCGAGATCAAGCATGGCGGAAGGAGAATCGCTGGCGCCTACTTCCTATTCTTTTCCCCACAAGATGTCGATCCGGCGTAGAGCTGGTGCCTGGGACTATGGCGCCGGCGTGCGTAGGCTGTAGCTGGCGGCCACGCTTGGAGGTGGCTTGTTCACTACCATCGACGACGGCGGGGGAGAAAGAAGCAGAGCCGGTGGGGAGGGTGGGGATCCGAAGCGCTCCGCTGACATCGCGGTGCCGGTGGTGGCGGGTGTCTTGGGGAGGCGCTCTGTTGTTGCAGCGCTCGTTCGAATCGGATCTCCAAGGAATGGATGGAGGGCCTGGTACGCTACTTCTTGCTGGTATACTGTAAAGCGTTTTCGTGTTCCATTCCTCTCTGTAGGTGAAATGAATTATTGAAAGAAGAGAAGATAAACTTTTTTGCTGTTGTGTCAAGAATTTGACTGTTCTATGTTGATGTTTACTTGTACCAACCAATTCCATATATTTAGTTAATGTACAGGTGATGAAGGAATTTCCTGTTTCCGTCCTACAAAATGTATGATCAAGTGGCTGCCAAACCACATAATCTTTTAGGAAAATCCAGAAATATCATTCCTATCTGGCACACACACCTTCTGTACTATTTCATAGCTAAACTCTGAAACATGCTGCAGTACTTCAAACCCAAAAGTCTGTTCCACTGGTAGCTTGCTTTAGCATGTGCTCCGTTGGTTTCATCAGGAGGCAATGCAATTTAGATGTTGATCAACCTGTTCTTTCCACTGAGACTGGGGGGTCTATAACCGTACAATGATTCTAGATGCCGATTTTGCAACCATCCAATTCCAACAACCAGCGAGTATCTCACTTAAAACAGGACAGCAAGCACAAGTCCTCAAGCAAAAATTAGTTCAGATTCATGTACAAAAAAGGTTCAGATTATGTTCATCGGATAGGAATTATACTGCCTCTGGTCGTACCGCTTTTCAGTGCTTTTCTCCGTAAGGCAAATAATTCCCACCAGATCAATATATAAACAAAATACCGGAGAGGCAAGAAAAGATGCCATTATACAGATGCTGAGTAAAGTGACAGAACTTAAACCAGGCAATCTATAGATGTTTTGTATTAATTAGTAGACTAATTGGTCACATTTTTTAACAACAACGTGAGATGCAAAATTTGGGACTCCAATTATGCCTTGACTTGATGTGCATCACTAATAAGAAATGCATGTAACACATTCTAGGCATTGTCTAAACTTATCACATTGTGCTTGCAAGTAGGAACTGATCACATTGTGTCTCCAAGTAGACATGCCTTGACAAATTGGAGGCATTCCGTGAGTAGTTTTAGTACTGAATAACTGCAGGCGGTAGTGGATAGAAGGTTGGATAGGCTGCATAAACATGGTCTTGTTCCTGCAAAAGATTCCAGATGATTAGCCCCTATAATGGATATATCAATGGAAATTTTGAGACTGAATAATGTGCAGGAACTTACCACAGTAGCATTTAGATGGATTCATTTTTTCTAAATAGCATAAAAAAACATGAGCACATGGATAGGTCGGTATAGTACAGACAACTAAAATCTGAGAATCTTGACTGCAGGCGGTAGTGGATAGAAGGTTGGATAGGCTGCATAAACATAGTCTTATTTGTGCAAAAGATTCCAGATGATTAGCCCCTATAATGGATATATCAATGGAAATTTTGAGACTGAATAATGTTCAGGAACTTACCACAGTAGCATTTAGATGGATTCATTTTTTCTAAATAACATAAAAAAAACATGAGCACATGAATAGGTCGGTACGACAACTAAAATCTGAGAATCTGAACAGAGTATTTTCTTCTCTCAAAGCTTTGAAGATAACACAGTCTGCATTGTAATAGAAGGAATTTATGCACTGAGCATCAGATACCAATCCTTCTATGCATTTTTTTTTAAAAAAATACCTTGGATTTGCTGCCACATTTGGGAACCGACGGCTAGGACTCTATTGTATCTATCGCCACAGAGCTAAGTTTTCTTCCAACATCTTTTTCTTGATAGGATTAGGTACAGTCGGCTGTCGCTGAACACGCAATAAGCTCCCTTAGTATGAACTAAAGTATCCAACACACTGATCAAATGGCAAGTCATCTGCAACTATGTGGACATAACAGAAGCTCACATTAATATCATAAGGCATGTCCGACAAAGTAACAAAAAGGATGACTCGTAATGCGCAATAAAATTACCAAAAAATACTTGGAAAAAGAATGCTAGTACCAATATTTGTCTTCAAAGCAAAGCAGAGAAGTGAGAACATGTGAGAAAAAGTGAACATCCCCAAATGTATAAGTTGTTCTTTCCTTCAGTTGTTCTCTTTGTTGGTGAAAGCTCTTGGTTGGGACATATTCCTTCATTGTGTTTCCCTGTAATATCTGTCAAAGATAAATCTTTATTTCATGGATAAGATGCAATTTTCTGATCTGAACATACAAAATTCTGAAGTGGATATATGTGAATACAGCATACTAACCTTATAAAAGAACTTCCTGTCTACTGCTTTCTGTTTTATTTTTGCACAGTTACTGATATTGGCATTTGATATATAGTAATGTTGCAAGATTATCTTTTCCTCTGATGCTAGGAGAGTGGATCAAATAAGAGCTACTTTGACTGTGTTTGTCAGGTAGCAGAATTAGGCATCTATAATGGAACAACATAATTAGCACACAAAATACAGGCTATCATGTACGGAGCTGAATTGCAGTGATCTTGGGAAGAAAAGGATATAATTTTTCCACGATCTGGATTCCTATTGAAAAAACAGTTATTAAATTGGGTTAGCTTCACATCTGCTTCCATGTAGGGGTAATCAAATATTGGATAGTAGGGTGTGTCTTCAGCACTGATGGCCTGTAAAGATGACCTGCACTCATCGGATACCCAGCTTGATGGCAGAGCGCTATGGCGCTGGACTAACAATAGCTAGGTGCCGCTGAGAAACACCAATGGCCTACATCACAAAGTAAAATCTTCTTTAGGGAGCAGAAAGCAACAAACTGATAAACCCGTAGAGAAAAGTAAGGAACAAATGAAGAAAACAATCCAGAAGAGGATGGCACAGATGATACACCACCGCAGAAAGCATCTTGATCCTGCCAGGCTCCGCCTATCCTCCTCTGAACCGATGATAGTGCACCGACGGCCGATGAAGTGTACCTGGCTGACGATGGTGATGGCGGAGCCATGCCACCTCAACCTGTGGGTGTTCCCCAGCTCGAAGGAGCGGGATGAACCCAGCGCACCCTGTGTGACTCTTGGTACAGTATGCGTCGACGGCGATGGCGCCCGAGGAGTGGGGGAAGAAGGTTGTGTTGCTACATGCCGAGCAGGCATAGATCGGACGAACCGGCGAGGTCGTGGGGAGCTGCAGCTGTCTAGACACAGCAGGGCCAAGGCACATAGGAGCTCGTCCTGGGGATGTTCAACCTTGATACGTCGGTACAGACACGGCAGCCATGGAGGGAGATGGGACGCCGCCCCACCGGGTGGAGCACTCGAGTGGCAGCGATGGGATTTTTTTTTTGGAACTTGAGCGATGAGAATTGGGGAGGAAGAGAGCAGCGGTGGGGATTGGCAAGGAAGAGGACCTGGATTGTTCTGGAGATGGCAACACCGCTTTGACCAATCCATCGTGGGAAATAAACCGGTTGACCGGTAACTGAAGGTGAACAAAAGGAGGAGAGAGAGCGATTACCGGAAGCTATAAAGTGGGAATACCGGGAAGGAGCCGGTCATCACGGATTTCTCACGCGGAAAAAAAGGAGAAACAAATCCCAGAGATAAATGATCTACAGTTACCGGTCTCCATCTACAGTAAAAATCTCTATCGTGGCACGGTTTGATTGGATAAAATAGCTACGTGAACATGACCAAAAACGCTCTCCTTGGAGCAAAAGGGGTTAACTTTTATATAGGTATAAATAAATAAATGGATGCGATGCTATATTATGTCTCCATAGTCCAATCTTTGACTATAGAAGTACACCCTTGTTATCAGAAACGCTTCAGCCGAGTCCTCTCCAATTTGTTGTAATTTATAGTCTCCAACACAACCTGATTTAATCTAGAGATGTAAGTGAGTCGGTGAACAATTACACAAAGAAATATTTGCACTGGATACTTCTATATTGAGCTAGGTTATAGTAGATTGAACTTATCACGTTAAGAATTATACTATCGTTGCATTTAATGAGTTTTCATGATTTTTATGTGAAGTGCACAACCAGCTTTGGAAGACTCAGCTAGATAAACATCAAATGATTTGCAATCTGGCAACGTTGAACCTATCACTGTCCTCTAACATGAGCAACGGTGATTTTCTTCTACAGACCGCTACGAAAATAATACAAGTTGTAGTTTTTCTTCTACAGACTGCCATGGAAAACAATACCACTTGCAAGATGAACAGCCGGTGCCTGACAGATTGTGGATGAAGTTCTAAAGGAGCACAACTCCTCAAGCACTTTGTATCATGGGGTACCAATCAAGATCTGGGAGGGCGATGTCCGAGAGTTAGAAGAATATTACTATATGACGATGCTTTCAAATATGAATCTAGTTTGCTTGTGTTTATATACGATGATATTTGGTTATTGTGATTTCTCACAACTGAGTGTATCTGTTTATATGTATTCAAATTTAATATTAATTTACAATCTAATATATATTGAATTCAGAAATTATTACCTGCAATAATTGAAAATAAAATCAGATAAAAAGTAACTAATATTACATGCGAAATAATCCAGAAAATAGTACCAGAAATGGGTAAATAATTCTATTTAGCGGAAATAATAAAAAAATAATGTATATTTTTGGGAAAAATCGAAAAATTGAAAACAAATGTGAAATAGGTCAAAAAAATTAATCAGATGACATCACCTATGACATCATCAACATCTGTGACGCTAATCCATGACGTTTTCAAGCTGTGGGATGGTCTCCTAGGTGCTGACATCACACATGATGTCATTATATACTTTGTGACGTTTTCTCGCGCGCCGTGTCACTAGGGACTAATCTGTGACGGGGATTCCGTTACGATGCTCATGACGCTCAAACTACGTCACAGAGGGGTCTTCCGTGACGTTTATTGCTATTGCATGACGTCTTGAGCTCGTCACAATATACCAGATCTCTTGTAGTGAATATAGATACGTTTGCAACGTATCAGCATCCCCAAGCTTAACTCCAGCTCGTCCTCGAGTAGGTAAGTGATAACAAAAATAAGTTTTGATGTGACATGAAGCCAACACAATCTTGATCAAGTTATTATAAAAGCATTGTGAGATGGGATCAAAGTACTCTAAATATAGGCATGATAGATATAGTTCTAACAATAGAACTTAGCAACTATGTTACATCATGAAAAGTAACTCAAACAAAAGATCATGAATAATAGTGCATTGAAAGCAACTGTTTGTTTTTGAGCATAGAGAAAACATAGCAAAGTGGTACTCAGCTTGTCCTTTATGAAGTAGCAAAATATAAATGCTAGGACACCTTTAAAGTTCAAAGGGTGACTAGATACAATAATTTGAGAATAAGCAATATCATAATCATGAATCAATCAATAATAAATTTTGGGACTATGCACATTATACTCAGAATGACAACTATGCATAAAGTAAGAAGATGAAGACTCAACATAAAAGTAAAAGAAAGACCCTGCGCAGAGGGAAACAAAATTACTCATGTGCTAGAGCTTTTTATTTTGAATGCAATAGAGGTGTTGAAAATATATTTTGAGAGGTATGTATGTCTATGTCAACGAATGACATCAAATGATCTATCATCCTTTCATGTTTAATGGCTTCAAGAGCGGCTCCCATAGAGAGAACAATAAATTTTCTCTTCTCCTTTGTTTAAACAAGCTAGTTCATGATTTTTCAAGTACATAGTGTTAGGAGATTTAGATTAATGGCTCAATTTATATTTAGTTGGTGGGCACCCGCGCCTGCTCTTTTGCAAAATTAAGAACTAGCACATGATCCATGCTAGTCAAGGTGTTAAGCCATAATAAACATGAAAGAGATGATAAAGCATTCAACACTTCCTCATGAGCTAAAACAAAACACAAAATAGGTAATAGTTTTTGAAGATTTAAATTAGGTAGCACACAAGCAATTTACTTTGGAGTGGCGGTGAAATACCACATATAGGTAGGTATGGTGGACACAATTGGAAAACTTTGGTTTTTAGGAGTTGGATGCACGAGTAGAGCTCATACTCAGTACATGTGAAGGCTAGGAAAAGACTGGGAGCGACCAACTAAGAGAGCAATAATGGCCATAATCATGCATAGCGACAAAACATTATCAATCAAAGCATAAAGTGATATTACAAGTCAAAAACTAAATGATCATATAGGCTTTAGTTGACTGGTTTGTAGTCATAACATGATGTAAACATGTGCCAAGTCAACCCAATAAAGCATCAAAGGAGAGTACCCCAATATTATGCTTTTTATGATGGAAACCACACATCATTCTTTCAATGGCACATTAAGCACTCTCAGCTATTTGAGACAAGTCATGCTACAATAATAAATACTAAGCATATGATTAAAATAACATCCAACATGACATGCCAAAGTTTAAACAAGCTTCCTTTTGCATCACTATAAACATGAAACATTTTACTCGTTTCCAACACCAATCAACTTATTTGAAACAACTCTTATAGATAATAATAAATAAAGACCAGAGAGCTAATCATACCTAATTAAATAAAACTAACAAGCTCTGAACAAAATACGAGTGGAAAACCAGAGCTAAACGCAATACTAGCAAAAGAGAACACTTGCAGAACAATAGGAGCGAAAACTAGTGTGTTCTATGCAATTAAAACAGAGTGTGTCATTCTCCAAAACAAATATGCTGGAATCCAAACATATGCTACAGCAAAAAAACAAAAGAAACTTAAAAAAATAAAGACGCTCCAAGAACAACACATAGCATATGAAGCAATAAAAATATAGCCTCTAGAAAGATGACCTGATGCTTTGTTGATGAAGAGGGGATGCCTTGCGCATCCCCAAGCTTTGACGCTTGTACCTCTTGGATATTTCTTGTGGTGACATGGGCATCCCAAGCTTGAGATTTTTTCCATACTTCATCTCATTACATCATTCTTCTCTCCCTACACTTGAAAACTTCCTTCATACAAAACTTCACACAATTCTCATTAGCAGCATTAGTGCAATCAAAATAAAAAATCCACTTGGGTTCAATTCTAACATATATAAAACTTCCATTAAAACATTATCTACTGTAGAAACCTCTTCAATCTCTAAAAAAAACTCAAAAAGAAAGATATTAAGAGGCAAATGCAAATATTGGCAGAAACCTGTCAAAACAGAACAACAGGTACAGATCGATTTTTTCGAAAATCTTCTGTTGCTCAAATTGAAAAGTGCTAAACTAATGAAAGTTAGATAATAATTTGGGTCATATGCTCAAAAATTGAAAGCTCAAAATTACGTTCTGTCTGGGAAAACGATTTTTTTTGTGGCAGCACAAAATCTGTTTCAGGACAGCAACTTCCCAAAATCTTACTTTCTTCCTATTAGACGCTATTCTTGGCACAAAAACGAAATAAAAATGATAAAAGAGGTTATTAGAGAAGTAATAACTTCCAAGACCCAAAAAAAAGAAAAATTACAGAAATAAAACATGGGTTATCTTCCAAGAGTGCTTTTCTTTAACGCCTTTCAGCTAGGCGCAGAAAAAGAGCTCGCATCAAGTATTTTCAAGTGAAGCATCAACATCATAACTTGTCCTAATAATAGAATCAAAAGATGACTTCTTTTCTTTTTCTAGGGAAGTGTTCCATACTTTTCTTGAGCGGTAATTGATATTTAATAATCCCATCTCTCATATCAATAACAGCACCAACAGTTCTAAGAAAAGGTCTTCCCAAAATAATAGGACAAGAAGCATTGCATTCAATATCCAAAACAACAAAATAAACGGGGAAAAATTTATTATTAACCATAATAAGAACATTATTAACTCTCCCAAAAGGTTCTTCTTAGCAGTATCAGAAAGATGAACATCCAAATAACATTGTTCCAACGGTGGCAAATTGAGCATATCATAAATTTTTCTAAGCATAACATAAATTGTCGCACCAAGATCACATAAAGCATTCAAATTCATCTACTCTCATCTTAATGATGGGCTCCCAACCATCTTCTATCTTCCTAGGAATATAAGCTTCTCGTTTTAATTTCTCTTCTCTAATTTGCATGAGAGCATTTGTAATATATTTTGTAAAAGCCATATTCATAGCACTATCATTAAGACTTCTAGCAAGATTTTGTAAGAGCTTAATTACTTCAGAGATATTGGAATCATCAAAATCAAAGTCATTATTATCAAAGGTAAAAGGACTATTGTCTCTCATACTTCGAAAAATTTCAGCACTCTTATCAGAAACATTTTCAGTGGTTCTAGGAAATTTTGTAGAAGGAGTGGGGACTTTTCCTACACCAATTATTTTACCATTAATATTAAAAGGTTTGCTAGCATTTGAGACTTTAACACTACTGGTGGTGGTAATGGTACAAACTTTAGTCATATTATAATTTCTTGCAATTCCATCTTCTCTTTCCCACCTAGCATGCAATTCAGCCAACATGCTAACATTGTTATTAATTCTAACTTGAATGGCATTCAAAATTTTGCTTTCTTTAACATCATGAGGCATAACTTTTAGTTTAAGAAGTTCAACATCAAGAGCAAGGCTATCAACTTGTTATCACCAGAATTTAACCGAGTCAGAGGTGGGCCGCAATCAAGATGGGCTTGAAGAATATACATGGAAGAATTCACGTGAATCGGCCTTATACGCAAAGTTTGGGCTAGTTTGCCCGTGTATCTGTAACATAGTAGGATACGTGTCGGTTAGTTAGAGTTTGTCTCGTGCACGGTGGGGATTATCCCCACGTTAGAAAGTCTACGGACTATAAATATGTATCTAGGGTTTATGGAATAAACAACAATCACGTTCACCACAAATCAATCTAGGCGCATTGCCAACTCCTTCGTCTCGAAGGTTTCTTCCGGGTAAGCATCATGCTGCCTAGATCGCATCTTGCGATCTAGGTAGTACAAGTTTATTCGTTGTTCATGCGTTGCTCGTACTGAAGCCTTTTTGATGGCGAGCAACGTAGTTATCTTAGATGTTTTAGGGTTAGCATTGTTCTTCGTATCATATGCTGTTGTAGTGCAACCCTTAGACATCTAGCCGCCCTTACACCTATCTTAGGTGTAGGGGCGGCACCCCGCTTGATCATTATTTAGTAGATCCGATCCGTTATGATTGCTCATTGTTCTTCAAGGATTAGTTTAATATCTGCATAGTTAGGCCTTACAAAGGGTTGGAGGATCCAGCGACGCGTAGGGTGTAGTTTGCTGGCCCTAGACAGGATGTTCCGGGGATCAACCTCGTGTTGGTTTTTAGGCCCTATCTAGGATCGGCTTACGATCACCGTGCGCGACCGCGAGGCCCAATCGTGAGTAGGACGTTCCGATTATGCGGTGAAAACCCTAAATCGTCGTAGATCGTTTTAGCTTTATTTTGATCAAGCAGGACCACCATATATTCGTGCACCTCGTACGAATCATGGGTGGATCGGCTCCTTGAGCCGATTCACAGGACAACCTGAGAGCCGATCGAGGCTCGTATTTAATGTTTACGTGTATGCCATGCAGGAAACTAAGCGAGGCATCTCCATCACCTTCCTGACCAGGTATAGGTCAGGTGGCACGCCCTTGCACCAGCATCGGACGTGCGTGCCGGAGTCTTTGCGGGCCGTCGCTCGGAGGGACCAGGGCCAGCCGCAGCCCTAAGTTGCTCCCGGCTCTCCTGTGTTGCCCGTCGCTGCTCGCCGGTGGGTTTCTGACCGCAACACATTCTGGCACGCCCGGTGGGACAATCTTCGACATCAACCACATCGCCATCTACATCTGAGATGGCGGACGACACTCCAGTCACGTACGAGGATCTGACCGAGGAGCTCAAGAAGAAGTATGACGAGGTCAAAGCGATCCTCGAAGCCGACCTCATCGGCTCTTTTCACAGAACCCGTTCACATGGCATCAGGTGGAAAGGGTTCTCGCCGGAAGGTGCGCTCGATGGGATAGACCTGTCCGCCCCGTCAGAAGAACGCACCAGGTCCCTACGTCAGGAGATTAACTACCTGGTGGCTCACTCGCTGCACCGCCACTCTGAGAACCTGGTGAACACTTTGGAGCGTGTAGCTCTTCGGGTGATCCAGGAAATCATGAGGCACCAGTACTCTCCGTCAGGACCAGCTCTCGGGACATACCAAGGAGAGATGCCACTCCAGTCCTGTGGTGACCCTGCATACCACTGCATGTTGTAGTATGCCAGTCGTTGATATAACATTCACGAAGTACCATTCCGCAAATGTTACATCCCTCAGAGTAGTACAACAGAACATAGCGAGGTCCATAACTCATTCACTTATTATTACAATTATCATACACATGTCCTCTTGGAGCTCCTCTTGGGTCCTAAGAGGAATACTCCTGGGTTCGAGGCGAACCCAACTTAACTTACAATATAAGTGTCTCATTAAGCTAAACATTTATTTCATCGAGCAGCTAAATATTAAGAGTTCGTGCTGCTCGGCTATTACTACTCTCGGATATCTCTAGGCTTGATCTCCTCCGGAAGCCTCCCCGGATCCGTAGACTATGAGATAGTCTACGCCTTCAACTCCTCCTGAGAGGTCTGGTTCCTCGTAGCCGATGATCTCGGCTCCTTCATTGCTGTCGTAGTCCTCCTCCAGACGATTCAGACAATCTAAGCATGGGATTTAAGAGTGGTATGAGTACGAGCGTACTCAACAAGTTCATTATAGATAAGAGGTGTTTAATGCACTAGCTACGATATTAGACCAGAAAGTCTAATACCAATGCAAGTTTTGATCAACATTTCTTCAAGAGATTGCTTTTATTTCAAAGAGCTATGTCCGTCAGCCTTCACCGGTTTACTAGAACTTCATGGAGCTCCTTTCCGGCCGCGTTCGCAGTTCCTCATCCCGGAACAGGGAGTGACAGGTCATAGTTCTTCACACTCTGCAGAGGTGTGTTGCTTTACCCATAAGAGATCTTAACCTTGGTGCCAACCGGGCAGCTTTCCCATCCACACTTCCTTTGGTGTGAGGCCCGGTATAAGGTCTAGCCAATCATGTTCCTCCGCTACCTCGAACACCCACCCTTTGTTGCATGCCCCGACCCTGGGTCCTCGCCGGTCCCATTATTCCCACTCACGGGTGGACCCCGACCACGACGACAGTTTGGGATCGAACCAAACTCCTTCGCCGGTAGCTGCAACCCATCATAGACCGCAATACCGTGGGGACTTAAGGCTTCCCCAGCCAACCGCTTGCACTTCGAGCGACAAGTGTCTACGGACTATGCCGTGGGGACTTAAGGCTTCCCCAGCCAACCGCTTGCCCTGACAGATACAAGTGTCTACGGTAAAGCGCATCCGTTGATGAACGAGAGGTGGAAACACTTTTGACTACTCCGTCCCACTCCGGATCTTATGGTTAACACGGGTATTACGGCACAAGAATCATCACGACATTTGTTGTTTAATCCTAGATGGATATAAACCCGTGCAATGGAACCTCCACCATATCAACACAATCCATGGTTCCATTGCCCACCACTTAGTCATATTCATAGTTATGAAAGTAGTGGTTTTGATTTTTGTGCAATAGTGATAACCATAATACTTTGCAAGTAATTTGATAAAAATACTCAAATGACATGAGCAAGTGATGAACTTGCCTGAACACTGCAAAGTTTTGCAGTTGGAAGGTGTGGACTGACCCTTGTCCTCTGTCTCTGAAAAATAGCATCATTGTCCGATAAGGGCAATGGTTAAAGAAGCAATTATGCATGATTCCATTTTTAGGGTTTGTTCCCCCCTTCCGATGTCGTTATTATTTCATGTAAGAGGTTAATACTAAGAATAATTTGAGGATACTTGATTTAAAGTAAAATACAACCTTGAAATATTGTCAAGGTGTTTTAAAGTCCAATTGCATTGATGGACTTATTTTCATTAATGAAAATAATATGTGTGATTTAAATCATTATTTAAATCCTTAACATAGGACTTATTCTTAATTGTCTTCAAAAATTCTCTTTGATATTTTATTTAAATAGAGAATTTTATGCTGATCCTTTTTCATATTTTTAATTTATTTTTAAGAGCTTTAAATAATTTTCTATTGAATTTCAAAGTTTCATGTTTTTATTGAATTGTGAAAAGTCCTTTTTGCCCACGGGGGCCCACAGTCCGATGGAGCCCAAAGGTTGGGCTAGACCTGCGCGGGGCCAACCGACCCGTGCGGTCGGGCGCTCTCTCCCGCACCTCGCGCCGCTCGTCCTAACCCTAATCCCTCCGCTCTCATCGGCGACCATGCCGCCCGCACCGTCGCCGGCCGATTCCGGCGGTCTCCGGCCGCCATGGCCTATGCCATGGGGTGCAATCGAACCGCCAGACGACGGCGATTCGTTCTCTCCGCGTCGATTTGGAGCTGACGCCGTCCCTCGCTCGCCATCGACCCTCGCCGCCATGCCTAGGGTTCGGGATCCGCTTGATCCCGTGGTTCCCCAAGCTCCGGGCGAGATGGTGCTGTGGCCGCCACGATGGGGTGGTGCTGTGGCGCCGCCATGGCCTGGCTTGGCCTGGCGCCGCCGCGCCCTAGCGTGTGCCGCCGTGGCCGCCATGGTGGTTGGCCTGCTCGACCCTGGTACGTCCTCCACCTCTTCTTCTCCCATGTGTGCCTGTTCTTCTTCCTCTCTCAGTAGCTCTAGCAAATGCTTTCCTCCCAATGGAGGGCCTGCCGTGCTGTTGCTGCTGCTCTGTTGCGCCTAGCTTGCTGTGTGGCGTGTGCTGCTGCTGCTAGAGCTACTGCCATGAATCCTAGCTACGGTGCTGCCCTATTCTGCCTATTAGCTGGGCTTAATTCTTGCTATCTTGATTATGCACAGTTCTGTGCATGTTCCAGAGCCACATGCTTGTTGAATCTTGCATATCTGGCTTGGAACCTTCCCTGTGCCTCTGTTCTATTTACTATTCTTGCCAGACATTCATGTGTATTCAATTTGGCTGCCCTGACTTGATTACCATGTGTAATCCTTGCAATTTGCAAGTTCCAGGGCACTGATATGCTGTCCCTTGTGCGCAATTTCATGTGTAAGCTTGGTTGAGCATTACTGCTGGTTAACTGCATGATTCAGTGATGAGCACCAAGTGCTTTACTTATTTATCTTAATCTAGGGGTTCATCCTGCCTTGGGTGTGCTTCTGGATACAATCATTTAATTATCTATTTGGTTGCCTGTGAAACACTTGTTGATTATCTGTGGCCAATTAAATACTTGGTCCATGTTCTGTTGCTTAGTGATGCTCTAGCATGCCATGGCAAGCTCTGATGATCATGTGATCATCAACAGCTGATAATTGGTTTGCTTACCTGTGCCTGTGCATTGCTGTTACCTATTTATGTGTATGTGTGTGGCACAGATCAGTGCTGGTGCTTGCTCAAGCATCAGCTGATGCTTGCAGTGATCCTCTGGATCATTAGCAATTATTTATTCCAAGGTTTGCTTGTTAACATCAATTATCTGTGTTGCCTTAATTGATGGAGTGGATAATTGATGTGAACTGTGATACAGTGATGATCATCACACTTGATTGGCTTAGGCTAGATGGATGCCCACAAAGGGTTGGGAACCCTAGCCCTTCTTTGAACCCAACCAGGGTGATGATATTTGTATCTGGCTTGTTAGTTTGGCTGTTCTAGGGTTTGAGGTGACCCTGGCAGTATTCATATGCTGCCCTAGGGTAGCTCCCCTATTTGGTGGCTTTCTGTGATGGATAGATGCTCACTGGCTAGTCACTTAGTGAACTTCCAGTAGCCTTGATGTTGATAAACAGGATAGACATATGTTGCTTGTCAAACTGATGGTTTAGCTAGGCTAATAGGTGCTTTGCAATTTGGATGGTTACAAGGGTAATCCATGCTGGATTTCTCTGGTTTTGATACTGTGTTGTCACAACCAGTGTTCCCTGGTTTAGTTTCCTTCTAACCCTGATTATACTTGCTGGCACCAATTGGTTTAGTAACCAAATGATGATACATCCAGGGTTTTCCTACCCTTCAGTGCTCATGTGATGCAAGCATGCTTAAGTATGAGCAAGGTATGATCTTGCTCAGGCTCTTGTGTGGTATACCTCACTCCAGCTCCTAGATTAAAGTGTTGTTGTAGAGGATTTGCTTCTGTGTTGATCTTTTGCTTGCCCTGCTCCTCCTGGTGATCTTGTGGGGCTTGATTCAAAGATCTTGTGGTGAGTTAGCAGATTGAACAGCAGTGGCTGTTCTTGTGTTCTTGTGTTCTTGTGATCTTATGTTCTTACCAGTGAAGCCTGTCGATGGATATGGCTTAGGGTTTGCTTCTGAAAAGCTTATATGTGGTGCTCCCTTGCTCTCCCTGGTCGACAGCTCTTGCTTGTCACTTTGGTGACTCACTGTGTGTGTGTGCTGCATGCACACAGCCCTGTGAGCAGGCTGTGTGTGTGTGTAGGCATGTGCTGTGCACCTGGACCTGGAACATGACTATGGCATGGATCAGCTCGGCCACTTTGGTCCTATCTGCTCATTTCCTATTTTCATTTGATTTCTAACCTGCCACACAATATTGTCTTTACAATAACTTCTTTTTGTTGTGATTTTGTGCGGGGATCAACAATTGATCAAAATGGACATGGAGGTCATCAAATCCAAGATCAAGTGAAGATGATCTTGTAGTATTTAGACTAGGATACATCCTTGTACTTTTCTTTTTATTTTCTTTTATTTTTCAATTTCACCAATTCTTGTAATGTGTTGTAATATGCATTTATTTCCATTATGAATATTGTAAAGACAATGTATCTTGTGTGTTAATCAATAAAGCTCAAAGTTTTCCCTAATGAGCTTTACTTTATTATAATTTTTCATTTTGTTTATTATTGATTATTTACTTAATGAATTTCCTCACAATTAAATTATTTAGGGTAATTATTTAATGTTTGAATTTGAACTTCAAATTCATCATTGGTTTGAATTCAACCATGTCACTTCATTTAGAATTCAATCATGCAAACTCTCCCCTCTCTTCTCAAAACCCTAACTAGTGAAGTGAGATGCAAGTTTGTCGCACTCTCGAAACCCTAACCCTGTAAGGTGTCGAGAGAGAAACTTGTCCCCCTTCGATGCAGTTTTTGTTTAAAAGCGCGAAATTTCCCCAGAATGTACTATGCAATGCACATCCCTTTCTAAAATCTACCCCTCGATCGTCTCTAAACCTGGGACATTACAGCCTTTCCCCCTTAAAGAAAAACTTCGTCCCGAAGTTGTGGTTGTAATACCTGAACAGCTCGGGGTATGTTTTCCTCAGGTCTTCTTCTTTTTCCCAGGTGGCTTCCCTCTCGGGGTGATGCTTCCATTGTATCTTGCAGTACTTGATAGCTTTATTTCGGAGTTGTTTCCAGCTCTCCTCGAGAATCTTGGCTGGCTTCTCGATGTATGTCAAGTCTGGTTGTAACTCGATCTCATCATGTGATATTGGTTCATCTGGGGTCTTCAAACATTTCCGGAGTTGTGACACATGGAAAACATTGTGAACTTGAGCTAACCTTCCCGGTAGATCAAATTCAAAGGCTAAACCTCGGTTCTGACTCAGTATCTTGAAAGGTCCTATGTATCTAGGACTCAACTTTCCTTTTACTCCGAATCTCTGAAGTCCTTTCATCGGGCTTACCTTAAGATAGACCATGTCTCCAACTTGTGGTTCCCATGTCCTCCTCTTCTGATCGGCATAACTCTTTTGCCGACTTTGCGCTATCTTAAGCCTGTCTCTGATGATGTCAATGATTTGTTGTTTTTCCTTGACATAATCAGGGTTGAACTCTTTGCTTGCTCCGGCTTCATACCAACATATCGGTGATCTACACTTCCTTCCATACAGAGCTTCAAATGGTGCCATCTTGATGCTGCTTTGATAACTATTGTTATAGGAAAACTCTGCTAGTGGTAAGTGCTCCTCCCATGATCCTCCGAAGTCTAGGGCACAAGCCCTAAGCATATCCTCTAGGATTTGATTGGTTCTCTCCGTTTGTCCACCTGTCTGGGGATGATAAGCGGTACTATAATCCAACTTGGATCCTAAAGCTTCGTGAAGTTGCTTCCAGAATGCTGATGTGAACACGGATCCTCGATCCGACACGATCTTCTTAGGCACTCCATGCTTACTCACGATCTCTTTGATGTAGAGATCGATGAGTTTTTCTCCTTTATCCTGCTGATTTACCGCTAAGAAGTGTGCACTTTTCGTCAATCGGTCCACGATTACCCATATCATGTCCTTCTTTTTATTAGTCATGGGTAGTCCGGTGATGAAATCCATCCCTATTTCCTCCCATTTCCACTCTGGAATAGGTAAAGGTTGTAACTTCCCTGCCGGACTCTGGTGTTCAGCCTTCACTCTCTAGCAGGTATGGCATTCCGCCACATATTGTGCTATCTCCCTCTTCATGTTATTCCACCAGAATAGTTCCTTTAAGTCCATGTACATCTTTGTACTTCCCGGATGTATGGAATATGGTGTTTGATGAGCTTCCCGGAGTATTACTTCCTTAATTTCAGCAATATCCGGAACGCAAATCCTTTTCTGGAACCATAATGATCCAGATTCTCCGCGGTGAAATTCTGATGTTCTTCCCTCATCTATTCTTCTCATCTCCTCCACGATGAATGGATCGTCCAGCTGACCCATCATTATCTCATTCTTCAGGTTAACATTTAGCTCATCCGCTACTTGCAACGCCGATAATCCTTCATGGGCTTCCTTCTCCCAAAGTTGTATTTGGGCTTGACTTATTTCCTTCCTCAACTCCGGTGATATTTCTTGTTCCACTCCTCCGGTACTCTTCCTACTCAGGGCGTCTGCTACAACATTAGCCTTCCCTGGTGTGTAATTGATTGTCAGGTCATAATCCTTGATCAATTCTAGCCATCTTTTCTGTCTCATGTTGAGTTCCTTCTGAGTGAAGAAATATTTGAGGCTTTTATGATCTGTATAGAGCTCACACTTAGCTCCATAGAGAAAATGTCTCCAAGTTTTGAGTGCAAATATGACTGCTGCTAATTCCAAGTCATGTGTTGGATAATTCACTTCATGAGGTCTAAGTTGCCTCGATCCATAAGATATCACTTTCTGATCTTGCATGAGTACGCTACCCAATCCATGTTTGGATGCGTCACAGTACACGGTGTAATCCTTGCCAACTTCCGGAACTGCTAACACCGGTGCCGTGGTGAGTTTCTCCTTCAGAGTTTGAAAACTCTTCTCACACTCCTCTGACCACACGAATGGTGTGTTCTTCCTTAACAGCTTTGTCATAGGTCCTGCTATCTTAGAGAATCCTTCGATGAATCTCCGATAATATCCTGCCATTCCTAGGAATCCTCGGATTTCCTTGACAGTCTTGGGTGCTTCCCATTCTAGAACTGCTGCTACCTTACTCGGGTTGACAGCGATTCCATCTTTGCTAATGACATGACCAAGAAATTCCACTTGATCTAGCCAAAATTCACACTTGCTGAATTTGGCATAAAGTTGGTGTTCCCTTAGTGTTTGCAACACCAACCTCAAATGTTCAGCATGTTCGGACTTGTTCTTGGAATATATCAAGATATCATCGATAAATACGATGACAAACTTGTCTAGATATGGCATGAATATCTTATTCATGAGATTCATGAATATTGCTGGGGCATTGGTCAATCCAAAAGGTACTACAAGGTATTCATGGTGTCCATACCTTGAGACAAAGGCGCTTTAACGTCTTCCTTCTTGATCTTTATCTGGTGATAACCGGATCTTAGATCAATCTTGGAAAAGACTCCCGCGCCTCTAACTTGATCAAATAGATCTTGTATTCTTGGAAGTGGATACTTGTTCTTGATTGTGACGTTGTTCAAATTCCTGTAGTCTCCGCACATCCTTCTTCCTCCATCTCTTTTATCCACGAAAATCACAGGTGATCCCCATGGTGAAACACTCTCTTGAATGAATCCCTTTTGTTCTAAGTCATCCAGTTGCTCCTTAAGCTCTTTCAACTCCTTGGGCCCCATCTTGTATGGTGCCTTAGCAATCGGAGCTGTTCCTGGAATTAGGTCGATAGTGAATTCTATCTCCCTATCTGGTGGCATACCAGGTAATTCCGCAGGAAACACATCCTGGAATTCATTTACTACAGGTATATCTTCTAACTTCACCTCCTTCATGCTATTCAGCTGTAGCTCAACTTCAATCTGTGTATGTTTGTCGCCTTGGTAGATCATTCTACTTCCATCGGGGCTTTTCAATGATACCGTCTTGTTTACACAATTGATCAACGCTCCATTAGCTTCTAACCAGTTCATACCAAGAATGACATCAATGTCCTTCATTGGTAAAATGAACAGGTCCGCATCAAACGCGCACTTATTGATCATAATGACTTGTTTTTGTTTGGCATGGGTCACTACTATCATTCCCCCCGCAGAAAGTATGGTTATGGGTGTATCTAACTTAGTGCAACTAATCCCATGTTTGGTGATGAATTGTTGAGAAATGAATGATGTAGTTGCACCAGTATCAAAAAGTACTTTGCCAGGATGAGTGAGTATCTGGAGCGTACCTATCACCGCCCGGTCGAGTTGACCACCTCCTCTAGACTGGTACAGTTCAGCTTGCCGAAGGGCTTTTTATTCTTCCAGTTGCCTCCAGTGTTTCCTCCTCGACCTCCTCCTCCTCCTGACTGACCTCCTCCACTATTTTTCTTGGGGCAGTCCTTCAGCATGTGCCCCTCCTGGCGACAACCAAAGCATATTACCCTTGGCTTTCTACAGTCCTTGGCAAAATGCTCTGGAAGTCCACAGATTCGACAGACCATTGGATTGGCGGTCTGGAAAGCTTGATTCCTCCTACTACCGTAGTAGTTACTGTTGTTGTTGTTGTTGTTGTTGTTGTTGTTGTTGTTGTATCTGGGCTTGAAACTCAAGCTGGTATTAGGCTTGTTA
Source organism: Lolium perenne (assembly GCF_019359855.2). Classification (NCBI taxonomy): domain Eukaryota; kingdom Viridiplantae; phylum Streptophyta; class Magnoliopsida; order Poales; family Poaceae; genus Lolium; species Lolium perenne. The sequence continues at coordinate 123,308,194 of NC_067245.2, read as the reverse complement.
CTAACAAACCTCTTAGGCTCAAACTTGGCCTTTTTCCTCTTCTCCTCATGTAATTGCTTGAAATCATCTTCTAGAGTGATGGCTGCATCCACCAACTCTTGAAACTCCGTCGCTCTCATCATACGGAGCTGAACTTTGAACTGGGGACTTAACCCCCTCAGAAACCTCTTCTTCTTCTTGTCCTCGGTGTTGACTTCTTCAACAGCATACCGGGATAGCTTTGAGAATTCCCTGACATAAGTCAGGATTGCCTTGTCCTTCTGCTCGAGACTTTCAAACTCTCGACGCTTCAACTCCACAATACTTTCAGGGACATTGGATTCCCTGAACTTCCTTGCGAATTCCTCCCAGGTGAATACCTTTCCAGCCGGATAAACGGCTACAATATTGTCCCACCATGATGCGGCAGGTCCACACAGCAGATGGGTAGCATAACGAACCTTCTCTTGGTCGTTACATCCCACGGTGTTGAGCTTTCGCTCAGTATCCATCAGCCAATCTTCCGCGTCCATTGGCTCGGGCGCGTATGCGAAAGATATAGGCTTAGTGTTTTGGAAGTCTGCTAATGTGACTCCTGGGTTCTCAGGTCTCTCCACCCTGTGTTGCTGCAACAAATCCTGAAAGAATTTGTTCTGCTGCTCCAGTGTTACACGCTGTCGCTCCTCTACCAGCTGCATGTACTGGATGAAATTTTGCTGCGTCATGGGTGGTGGTGGTGGTGGAAACTGATCTCTGGCTGCACCCTCAGCTTCTTCCTTTTGTTTTGCTTCGCGCTCCATGCGCTGCGCTTCAGTCTCATCTCCTAGCGTTCCCGACATAACCCCCTAGTTCTGCAACACAAGATGATACTCATAATTACTCCATGCGCAAGTTTTCTGAGCTCAACTTTGTGCACAGAACTAGTCACGCAATGGAAATCAGGAAGCAAATCCAAATCTTACAAAACATATACCCTGTATATACATACTTAAGTGGTCTTATTACAATACTCAAGTCGATGTGAGTATGCAAACTCACTTATTAAAGTATATGTACAAATTTATACAAATATTACAAACTATAATACACGTGGTACTTGTGTATTATAGCCTCGCCTCCTTTGGTGGACTCTAGTCGGTCTTCACTCCCGGTACATCCCAGGCTTCCATCCGATCGAACGTGTCGTCCTCCTGATAGACCCTGGAACATAAGGTCTCCCCGTTGGCTTGCAATCCGAATCAGATGATGATCCTAAAGAGAAATCAGTGTTCACAAACTGATCGTTGAGTGCATCATAGTCCACCCATCGGGTGTACTCCCCTGTAGCCCCACCATAAGGGTTACCAAAACTCATACCCGACTCAACCTGTGTCGGATACCCTCCATCAACTCCTTCATTACTGGGATAACTCGTTCCGGGGTTGTTGCATCATCATTCATATCCCCATCATAATACACAGAAGTACTATGAGTTCCAGTATCCGATCCCCAACGCCAACCCCTGGAATTCTCGATAGGAGTCTCGGAACGCTGGTTGTTTCCGGATTCCTCTCCGCCCTCGTATCCCCCATAGGAACTACCCAGATAGTTCCCAGGTGTAACAGGTGTAGGTTCACGCTCAAGTGGATCAATACTGATGTAGTCACCAGCTGAATAAACTGGTGTGTGCACCACATTCTCCATAGGTTCTTTCCCCCTACTCTCCTCCTTGGGTTCCGTAAATTCCTCTAGCATCGTATCAATTGCTCCTATCAGATGATGGTTCAACTGAAAGAGTAATGATATGAAGTTGCGGCTATTATCCATATATTTTGCCGCTGCTATAGGTTTGCGTTTGGCATATTTGTAGTGGTTGAGCATGGGATCTTCTTCCTCCTGATTATGAGGAATATGGGAGAACTCGGAATCCATAAGCTCTTTTGTCTTATGTTCCCGTATGTCGGTTATGGCTCTCATAACAGCTATATGGTAGGCTGTATTGGTTGTCCTAGCTTCCCCAGCTGGCATGACTACGCTCATTCCCAAAGATTCGGGAAGTCGCAGTCCTACCCTGCACTTGGCCAATACAGGACCATCATAGAACATGTACTTCTTTACTGGAATTTGGGGATCGCACCCAAATTCCAGTAACATGGCTCGTAAGATATCTGCAAGTCCTCCTTGGTATTCGTTCAGTGTAGAATCCATAACTTTCACGTTTCTTCCCGGTCGTGAACTTGCCATGTTGGCTGTAGAAATAGAAAGATTTTAAGATTAGTAATAATGCATCATAATAGAGATAATAAAGAATTATCGCACTAAAAGATATGATTGTTGTATCCTCAATTGAATATACACCATATTTTTAGAGAATTCTTTACTAATCCTATTTGACTCCTAACGTTTGGTCCCATTTACTAGGTTCCAACCTAAGGTCAAAGCTTTTGCTCTGATACCAACTGTGGTGACCCTGCATACCACTGCATGTTGTAGTATGCCAGTCGTTGATATAACATTCACGAAGTACCATTCCGCAAATGTTACATCCCTCAGAGTAGTACAACAGAACATAGCGAGGTCCATAACTCATTCACTTATTATTACAATTATCATACACATGTCATCTTGGAGCTCCTCTTGGGTCCTAAGAGGAATACTCCTGGGTTCGAGGCGAACCCAACTTAACTTACAATATAAGTGTCTCATTAAGCTAAACATTTATTTCATCGAGCAGCTAAATATTAAGAGTTTGTGCTGCTCGGCTATTACTACTCTCGGATATCTCTAGGCTTGATCTCCTCCGGAAGCCTCCCCGGATCCGTAGACTATGAGATAGTCTACGCCTTCAACTCCTCCTGAGAGGTCTGGTTCCTCGTAGCCGATGATCTCGGCTCCTTCATTGCTGTCGTAGTCCTCCTCCAGACGATTTATCTGACAATCTAAGCATGGGATTTAAGAGTGGTATGAGTACGAGCGTACTCAACAAGTTCATTATAGATAAGAGGTGTTTAATGCACTAGCTACGATATTAGACCAGAAAGTCTAATACCAATGAAAGTTTTGATCAACATTTCTTCAAGAGATTGCTTTTATTTCAAAGAGCTATGTCCGTCAGCCTTCACCGGTTTACTAGAACTTCATGGAGCTCCTTTCCGGCCACGTTCGCAGTTCCTCATCCCGGAACAGGGAGTGACAGGTCACAGTTCTTTACACTCTGCAGAGGTGTGTTGCTTTACCCATAAGAGATCTTAACCTTGGTGCCAACCGGGCAGCTTTCCCGTCCACACTTCCTTTGGTGTGAGGCCCGGTATAAGGTCTAGCCAATCATGTTCCTCCGCTACCTCGAACACCCACCCTTTGTTGCATGCCCCGACCCTGGGTCCTCGCCGGTCCCATTATTCCCACTCACGGGTGGACCCCGACCACGACGACAGTTTGGGATCGAACCAAACTCCTTCGCCGGTAGCTGCAACCCATCATAGACCGCAATACCGTGGGGACTTAAGGCTTCCCCAGCCAACCGCTTGCACTTCGAGCGACAAGTGTCTACGGACTATGCCGTGGGGACTTAAGGCTTCCCCAGCCAACCGCTTGCCCTGACAGATACAAGTGTCTACGGTAAAGCGCATCCGTTGATGAACGAGAGGTGGAAACACTTTTGACTACTCCGTCCCACTCCGGATCTTATGGTTAACACGGGTATTACGGCACAAGAATCATCAAGACATTTGTTGTTTAATCCTAGATGGATATAAACCCGTGTAATGGAACCTCCACCATATCAACACAATCCATGGTTCCATTGCCCACCACTTAGTCATATTCATAGTTATGAAAGTAGTGGTTTTGATTTTTGTGCAATAGTGATAACCATAATACTTTGCAAGTAATTTGATAAAAATACTCAAATGACATGAGCAAGTGATGAACTTGCCTGAACACTGCAAAGTTTTGCAGTTGGAAGGTGTGGACTGACCCTTGTCCTCTGTCTCTGAAAAATAGCATCATTGTCCGATAAGGGCAATGGTTAAAGAAGCAATTATGCATGATTCCATTTTTAGGGTTTGTTCCCCCCTTCCGATGTCGTTATTATTTCATGTAAGAGGTTAATACTAAGAATAATTTGAGGATACTTGATTTAAAGTAAAATACAACCTTGAAATGTTGTCAAGGTGTTTTAAAGTCCAATTGCATTGATGGACTTATTTTCAGTAATGAAAATAATATGTGTGATTTAAATCATTATTTAAATCCTTAACATAGGACTTATTCTTAATTGTCTTCAAAAATTCTCTTTGATATTTTATTTAAATAGAGAATTTTATGCTGATCCTTTTTCATATTTTTAATTTATTTTTAAGAGCTTTAAATAATTTTCTATTGAATTTCAAAGTTTCATGTTTTTATTGAATTGTGAAAAGTCCTTTGCCCCCGGGCCCACTGTCGCTGGAGCCCAAAGGTTGGGCTAGACCAGCTCGGGTCCAACCGACCCGAGTGGTCGGTCGCTCACTCCCGCACCTCGCGCCGCTCGTCCTAACCCTAATCCTCCGCTCTCACTGGCGACCTGCGTCGCCCGCACCGTCGCCGGCCGATTCCGGCGGTCTCCGGCCGCCATGGCCTACGCCATGGGGCGCAATCGAACCGCCAGACGACGGCGATTCGTTCTCTCCGCGTTGATTTGGAGCTGACGTCGTCCCTCGCTCGCCATCGACCCTCGCCGCCATGCCTAGGGTTCGGGATCCGCTTGATCCCGTGGTTCCCCAAGCTCCGGGCGAGATGGTGCTGTGGCCGCCACGATGGGGTGGTGCTGTGGCGCCGCCATGGCCTGGCTTGGCCTGGCGCCGCCGCGCCCTGGCGTGTGCCGCCGTGGCCGCCATGGTGGTTGGCCTGCTCGACCCTGGTACGTCCTCCACCTCTTCTTCTCCCATGTGTGCCTGTTCTTCTTCCTCTCTCAGTAGCTCTAGCAAATGCTTTCCTCCCAATGGAGGGCCTGCCGTCTTTATTCTTTAGCTGCTCTGTTGCGCCTAGCTTGCTGTGTGGCGTGTGCTGCTGCTGCTAGAGCTACTGCCATGAATCCTAGCTACGGTGCAGCCCTATTCTGCCTATTAGCTGGGCTTAATTCTTGCTATCTTGATTATGCACAGTTCTGTGCATGTTCCAGAGCCACATGCTTGTTGAATCTTGCATATCTGGCTTGGAACCTTCCCTGTGCCTCTGTTCTATTTACTATTCTTGCCAGACATTCATGTGTATTCAATTTGGCTGCCCTGACTTGATTACCATGTGTAATCCTTGCAATTTGCAAGTTCCAGGGCACTGATATGCTGTCCCTTGTGCGCAATTTCATGTGTAAGCTTGGTTGAGCATTACTGCTGGTTAACTGCATGATTCAGTGATGAGCACCAAGTGCTTTACTTATTTATCTTAATCTAGGGGTTCATCCTGCCTTGGGTGTGCTTCTGGATACAATCATTTAATTATCTATTTGGTTGCCTGTGAAACACTTGTTGATTATCTGTGGCCAATTAAATACTTGGTCCATGTTCTGTTGCTTAGTGATGCTCTAGCATGCTCTAGCATGCCATGGCAAGCTCTGATGATCATGTGATCATCAACAGCTGATAATTGGTTTGCTTACCTGTGCCTGTGCATTGCTGTTACCTATTTATGTGTATGTGTGTGGCACAGATCAGTGCTGGTGCTTGCTCAAGCATCAGCTGATGCTTGCAGTGATCCTCTGGATCATTAGCAATTATTTATTCCAAGGTTTGCTTGTTAACATCAATTATCTGTGTTGCCTTAATTGATGGAGTGGATAATTGATGTGAACTGTGATACAGTGATGATCATCACACTTGATTGGCTTAGGCTAGATGGATGCCCACAGTGGTTGGGAACCCTAGCCCTTCTTTGAATCCAACCAGGGTGATGATATTTGTATCTAGCTTGTTAGTTTGGCTGTTCTAGGGTTTGAGGTGACCCTGGCAGTATTCATATGCTGCCCTAGGGTAGCTCCCCTATTTGGTGGCTTTCTGTGATGGATAGATGCTCACTGGCTAGTCACTTAGTGAACTTCCAGTAGCCTTGATGTTGATAAACAGGATAGACACATGTTGCTTGTCAAACTGATGGTTTAGCTAGGCTAATAGGTGCTTTGCAATTTGGATGGTTACAAGGGTAATCCATGCTGGATTTCTCTGGTTTTGACACTGTGTTGTCACAACCAGTGTTCCCTGGTTTAGTTTCCTTCTAACCCTGATTATACTTGCTGGCACCAATTGGTTTAGTAACCAAATGATGATACATCCAGGGTTTTCCTACCCTTCAGTGCTCATGTGATGCAAGCATGCTTAAGTATGAGCAAGGTATGATCTTGCTCAGGCTCTTGTGTGGTATACCTCACTCCAGCTCCTAGATTAAAGTGTTGTTGTAGAGGATTTGCTTCTGTGTTGATCTTTTGCTTGCCCTGCTCCTCCTGGTGATCTTGTGGGGCTTGATTCAGTGCTGTGGTGAGTTAGCAGATTGAACAGCAGTGGCTGTTCTTGTGTTCTTGTGATCTTATGTTCTTACCAGTGAAGCCTGTCGATGGATATGGCTTAGGGTTTGCTTCTGAAAAGCTTATATGTGGTGCTCCCTTGCTCTCCCTGGTCGACAGCTCTTGCTTGTCACTTTGGTGACTCACTGTGTGTGTGTCTTGCATGCACACACTGTGAGCAGGCTGTGTGTGTGTGTAGGCATGTGCTTTGCACTGGACTCGGAACATGACTATGGCATGGATCAGCTCGGCCACTTTGGTCCTATCTGCTCATTTCCTATTTTCATTTGATTTCTAACCTGCCAAGTGGCTATGCCACTTGGCATAACTTCTTTTTGTTGTGATTTTGTGCAGGGATCAACAATTGATCAAAATGGACATGGAGGTCATCAAATCCAAGATCAAGTGAAGATGATCTTGTAGTATTTAGACTAGGATACATCCTTGTACTTTTCTTTTTATTTTCTTTTATTTTTCAATTTCACCAATTCTTGTAATGTGTTGTAATATGCATTTATTTCCATTATGAATATTGTAAAGACAATGTATCTTGTGTGTTAATCAATAAAGCTCAAAGTTTTCCCTAATGAGCTTTACTTTATTATAATTTTTCATTTTGTTTATTATTGATTATTTACTTAATGAATTTCCTCACAATTGAATTATTTAGGGTAATTATTTAATGTTTGAATTTGAACTTCAAATTCATCATTGGTTTGAATTCAACCATGTCACTTCATTTAGAATTCAATCATGCAAACTCTCCCCTCTCTTCTCAAAACCCTAACTAGTGAAGTGAGATGCAAGTTTGTCGCACTCTCGAAACCCTAACCCTGTAAGGTGTCGAGAGAGAAACTTGTCCCCCTTCGATGTAGTTTTTGTTTAAAAGCGCGAAATTTCCCCAGAATTTACTATGCAATGCACATCCCTTTCTAAAATCTACCCCTCGATCGTCTCTAAACCTGGGACATTACAAGTCCCGTCCACCGCTGCCATTTGCGTTGGCAGCACTGGAAGTGCCGAATTCACCGGCATTCGTCGTCTACAAGATCGGTGGTGACCCCAGTGACTGCCAGTTCTTGCATGAGGCGCCTAAGGAGATCCCTCACGGGTACATGTGCACATACGTGCCGCATCGCGGTAATCGGGCGCTCACAAACCAGGCCGCAACAGCAGGGACTTCGGAACAACAGGAGGAACTTCGGGAACAGATCTTGAGAAGCGTACGTGGCTAGCTAAGTATGCCACTCCGACAAACCTCCAGAGCTCAGCTCCTGCAGCTTGGCTCGTAGTTGGAAAAACAAGCATGGCTGGCTAAGTATGCCACTCCGGCGAATCTTCGTAGTTCGACTCTGCAGCCAGCACCGCGGATCAAATCAGTACGATCCTGAGAGACCAGTTCGGCATGGTGCCGAAAAGGAGGACAATCGGCTATTCCAAGCCGTACCCCAACGAGTACGAGTTGGTCCCGCTACCGCCCAAATATCGGCTCCCTGATTTCTCCAAATTCAATGGATCAGATGGTTCTAGCTCCATCGAGCATGTGAGACGATATTTGGCGCAGCTAGGAACAGCCTCAGCGTCGGATCCACTACGCGTGAGGTTCTTCGCACAGTCCCTCACGGGATCGGCTTTCGGATGGTACACTTCGTTGCCACCGGACTCGATCCGGACTTGGAAGCAGTTGGAAGAACAGTTCCACATGCAGTATCACTCCGAGGCTTCCGAGTCTGGCCTTGCCGATCTAGCACAGATACGTCAGAAGCGTGGAGAAACTGTGGCAGAATACGTCCAGCGCTTCAGAAACCTAAGGAACCGATGTTATTCGGCTCGTGTGACTGAAAAGGAAGCAGTCGAGTTGGCAGTGATGGGCCTTGCGTCACCAATCAAGGACATGGCCTCCCAAGCAGACTACCCTTCACTGGCGCACATGGTTCAGAAACTGTCGGCATATGAACAGCGCCACCCGGACTTGTACCAGGAAAAATTCAAGCGTGCAGTAGTCCTGGTTGAGGCAGATGAAGACGAAGGTTCTGCGGGAGATCAAGAGGTAGCAGTGGCTGAATGGACTCGGGGGGCAACCCCCGTGTCCTGCAAATGGGTGAAGCCACCGGGTCCGCCCAGAGGGTTTGATTTTGACGTGACTAAAACTGAGCAAATCTTCGACCTCCTACGCAAGGAGAAGCAGTTGAAGTTACCCGAAGGCCTCAAAATCCCCACGGTACAGGAGCTGAACGGAAAGCCATACTGCAAATGGCATAACTCGTTCTCCCATGCCACCAACGACTGCAGGGTGTGGCGTCAGTAGATCCAAATGGCGATAGAACAAGGACGTCTGATTTTTAACCAGTACGCCATGAAGGTCGACACCCACCCCTTTCCCGCCGTTAACATGGTGGAGTGCACTTACCCTGAAGGTTGCCAGCCAGGATTCTCGTTCAGCATCAACATGGTAGGACCTGGACACCACTCTGGCAAGGATGGAGACGAGGGCAGCTGCTCTCGTAGCAAGGACACAGAGGAGGCCGCTCCACGCGATCGGCTCCGTCACGATGGCAAGCGCTACATCACCGAGGGAGAAGTGAAGAATGTAAGATATCAGCGACCTCTCTCCGATCACCTCCTCAACAAGTACGTGAGTCAATATAGCCAACGCCGATGATACAGCGACGATGATGATAGAGACCGTCTGGCTAGGGACGCCAGGAGACATCGTCGGCATGATCGCGATGAGGAGGAGTACGAGCGCCGTGCCAAGGAAAAGTCGAGGGAGCAAGACGACGAGGATAGGCACTAGGACTGCCCCTTCTTCAGACACTGCTGGGATTCAGGAATGAGCCGATTGCCTACAATCGGCAACTGCCCGGAATGTAGACAGAAGAGGAAGGATGCAGCTAACGTGTCCGTGTTCAAACGTCTAGGGCCTCTCTCACCTCGAAGCAAGCACGCTGAGTCCCCTCGGGTGGAAGATCTCGAGGATTTGGAAGACGATGAAGAAGAAGAAGAAGACAGGTACCACCGGCCAAGGTGGTGCCCTGATGGACTCAGCCGTTCCCAAAAGCGTAGGGTTCAGCGGCTGCGCGGCTTGGAAGAAGCCGAAAGGTTATACCTGCACATGCTAAGGAAGGCGCGGCCTGATCTGGCCGCGAAAATTTAGTGAACCCTGGATGAAGAGGGTCGACCACAAAAAATGGTGTGGCGCCCCAAGCAAAGGAAAGCCGATGATGAGACATCGGCTGGCACAAACATGGTGCTCATCCTTCCAACGGAGTTTAGTGCTCCAGGATTAAATGATGCACTCAATTTGGACGACGGCGAGCGCATCGACGTGACGAAGGATAGGGTTAAGCTGGTCTTATCCACCGGCGATTAGCAAGAACAAACCGATGAGCAAACGTGGCGAGGCCGATCCTTGGGATCGGCCCCAAAGATATATGGAAGCCGATTCCAGCAATCGATCAATATGGAAGCCGATTCCAGCAATCGGCCAAAATTTATCCTCACCACATGTTCTGCTGGTGTTCAACATCGATCTACTGGGCAGCGGTTTTACGTCGGCTGATGAGTTAGGAAGAATCAACATTGGTCCTACCAGAGCCGACGTGCAAATACATGTGCCTTGGTTAACTACAGAGCCGATATCTGCAGTTCCCTGACAGATTCGGCTCGGGGGGCACCTAATCAGATGAACATGTGCAGATGAACATGTGTATAGTGATATATTGGGGGCCGATAGGAAAATCGGCCAGTAAAAAAAAAAGGTCAGCATCACGATATACAGCCGATGCAAGGACATCGACTTTAGAACTACGAAACAAAGCCGATGCACAGCCATCGACTCTAGTACATTTATGCAAGATCTACCGGCTGCGTGTTCAAGACGCGGATTTTCACCAAGTCCAGTTCAAATCTGTGAGACCCTGTGAGGCCCTCTACTTCCTCGAGGGGGCAAACGGTGAGAGCTTCCTCAGCTGCAATGAGCCGATTGCAGCAGGACTGTCAGAAGTCAGTTTTGGCGTGCAAGGCGGCCTTTTGCTCGTTAAGCCGTTGGTGTTTCGTCTGCAATATCGGCTTTCAACGGAGGAGGAGGCAATCGATGGGGTCAAGAGCGGCTGAATCGGTAGGATGGCTGTCTCAGAATTACCTGAGTTCAAAGCTTTTTGTCTGATCTGTGCATCCTCACCCGTATTCTCGCCTTGGCTGAGGCTCGGGGGGCAGCTGGCCCGGTAGATGCTCTGTTTTAGAAGCCGATTGAGGCGTCATCGGCTGATCCTTCATTGCAACCTTCTTCAAAAATTGATCTCAAGGTCATCAGTTGAAGAATTGAAGGATGGATTGTAAAGGACCGATGCGTTGCTATCGGCTCGTTAAGCATTGGCTAAGGGGACAAATCAGCAAAATCAGTATGAGGGGAAATCGGCTAAATTAAGCTCAAGGGAAATCGGCAAAATCAGATTGGGAGAAGTTCTTCAATGATAAGCAAGATTTCTTACATAAAGAGCTGATTGCTCTCAAAAGGAAGTACTACGGGATACATTGCCCCATCTACTACTACTGATCCTATGCTAAAGGTCCTATCTATGGGCCGTCGCTGCCCTCATCGTCGCCGTCGTCGCCGCTGTCGGCGCTACTCCCGGCGGGCTCGTCGTCGCTGCTCCAGCGGCCGCCGGCCGGGCCCTCATTGTCCTCATCCTCCTCGTCGCCGCTGCTGCCGTCGCCGTCGGGTCGCTGAGGTTCCCCGGCCAGGGGCAGAACCGTTTGGTCGGCGGCTCGTCGGAGGAGGTGTCGTCCTCCTCCTCTTCCTCCTCCTTCTCCTCCTCCTCCTCCTCCTCGGGAGAGGTGAAGTCGTCGCAGGAGAAGCGATCGTCATCGCTCTCCTCCTCCGTTTCCCCGTCTACGAGGAAGCGGAGGTCACTTTCCCCGTCGGTCAAGGACTTGTTGTCCTCTAACCAGACGGAGAAATCATGGCTGGATTCCTCCCCGGCCTCGATGGCACGGCGAGTGTTGGCCGCATGGACCTCCGCCGGGTTCGGCTCCGGCGTCGGCTCGCGGGAAGAGGAAGACTGGGTGGAAAGATCCGATGAAGCAGAGGAGGAAGAAGACATGGTGGCGCAGGAGGGCTTTTGGAGTGCTAATGCGAAGGGGATGCGGAAGCAAACTGTTTAGAGCGGTTAAATAAAAGGGGATATAGTGGAAATTCAATGCCACAGCAGTTTCCGAGGAAGTGGTGCCTAAAAAAAAAACTGCCAGGTCACGCGGAGAAGTTGAGAAGGCAAGGCATCATGATGAAGGATACTGCGACGATTCTGCCACGACATGACCCGACGAAGAAAAAGCAGAGTGATTTTGGAATTATCAATTCCAAAACCAGGGGGGCATGTGTTATCACCAGAATTTAACCGAGTCAGAGGTGGGCCGCGATCAAGATGGGCTTGAAGAATATACATGGAAGAATTCACGTGAATCGGCCTTATACGCAAAGTTTGGGCTCGTTTGCCCGTGTATCTGTAACATAGTAGGATACGTGTCGGTTAGTTAGAGTTTGTCTCGTGCACGGTGGGGATTATCCCCACGTTAGAAAGTCTACGGACTATAAATATGTATCTAGGGTTTATGGAATAAACAACAATCACGTTCACCACAAATCAATCTAGGCGCATCGCCAACTCCTTCGTCTCGAAGGTTTCTTCCGGGTAAGCATCATGCTGCCTAGATCGCATCTTGCGACCTAGGCAGTACAAGTTTATTCGTTGTTCATGCGTTGCTCGTACTGAAGCCTTTTTGATGGCGAGCAACGTAGTTATCTTAGATGTTTTAGGGTTAGCATTGTTCTTCGTATCATATGCTATTGTAGTGCAACCCTTAGACATCTAGCCGCCCTTACACCTATCTTAGGTGTAGGGGCGGCACCCCGCTTGATCATTATTTAGTAGATCCGATCCATTATGATTGCTCCTTGTTCTTCAAGGATTAGTTTAATATCTGCATAGTTAGGCCTTACAAAGGGTTGGAGGATCCAGCGACGTGTAGGGTGTAGTTTGCTAGCCCTAGACAGGATGTTCCGGGGATCAACCTCGTGTTGGTTTTTAGGCCCTATCTAGGATCAGCTTACGATCACCGTGCGCGAACGCGAGGCCCAATCATGAGTAGGACGTTCCGATTATGCGGTGAAAACCCTAAATCGTCGTAGATTGTTTTAGCTTTATTTTGATCAAGCAGGACCACCATATATTCGTGCACCTCGTACGAATCATGGGTGGATCGGCTCCTTGAGCCGATTCACAGGACAACCTGAGAGCCGATCGAGGCTCGTATTTAATGTTTACGTATATGCCATGCAGGAAACTAAGCGAGGCATCTCCATCACCTTCCTGACCAGGTATAGGTCAGGTGGCACGCCCTTGCACCAGCATCGGACGTGCGTGCCGGAGTCTTTGCGGGCCGTCGCTCGGAGGGACCAGGGCCAGCCGCAGCCCTAAGTTGCTCCCGGCTCTCCTGTGTTGCCCGTCGCTGCTCGCCGGTGGGTTTCTGACCGCAACACAACTTTAGAAACAAGAACATCAATTTTACCAAACTTTTTCTCAATGGATTTATTAAAAGTAGTTTGTTTACTAATAAAGTTCTTAAGCATGACTTCAAGATCAGAGGGTGCACTTTTATTGTTGTTGTATGTATTGCCATAAGAATTGCCATAAGCATTTCCATTATTAGAAGGATATGGCCTATAATTGTTACTAGCAAAGTTATTCCTATAAGCATTTGATAGGGCAAAGGTGGCCGATCTTTCGATGAGACGTGGATAGATCGATTTGTTGGTAGAGTTCGTGCTTGACGATCCGACTACACGTGCAAAGCTCGTGCGCCAATGCAATCGCTAGGACAATCTCCGGGAGTTACTGATCTTGCGGTTGCATGATCAGCCTGACCAGCGAGGGTCTTAATTCCTACCTGAAATCGAGAACAAGTAAGAACTAATATTGCAATCAGAATATTGCGGATATAGATGAAAGCTTTATTGAAAAGGTGGGATTCCGAATAGTCGGTCTTGTTCTGGGCGTTGGCCTCAAAAGAAGTACACGAGAGTTGCAGCAATGGCTAACTTTTAGTCTAATCAAAATCCGAGTCTAAACGTGACGGCTATGGGGGTATTTAAAGGAGGAAAAGGTGGGGTTTCGGCCAGCCATACATGTGGTGGCCGAACCAAACCCTAGAAGGCCTTTTCCCCTTCAATACGGACTCTAAAAAGCGGCTGACTTAATTCCAGCGAAAATGACATGGGCCTGGCCCAAAACTAAAGGTGACGCAGCACCATATTATGCTATGGACGAAATTATGAAGTGGAGAACTCTATATTTCGTCCATGTCTTCATCTCTTCTTATGGTGGCTTCAAAGTCCTGAAATCTCCACTTGTGGCGTCATCTTTAATCCTTAAGCGCTTGCTGCCATCTCCTCCATGTGTGATCATGCTCCAATGCTTGTCCTCCTCATCCATGCTAGGTCCATCATTCCTAAGAGTAACAAACATATCTGATTTAGGCAGCATCATATTCTCATGTATATGAGGAATAGTTCCAAGAAACGAAAGTACCTGATAGTTAAGTTGTTTGGCACGAGCTCGAGTGATTGGTCCTTGTATTTGTGTGGCTGTAGGTACAGCGGTTGTATCAATAGATGAGATGTCCTCATCATGCCCCCCTTCTTGAATTGAAGTCGCCCCTCATTTAAAGCTCATGTTCTTCACCAAAGTAAGGCTTCAAATCTGCAATGTTAAATGTAGGACTAACCGGACCCAATTCTGCAGGAAGCTCAAGTTTATATGCATTATCATTTATTTTCTCTAACACCTTAAAAGGACCAGCGGCACGTGGCATTAGCTTAGACTTGCGCAATGCAGGAAAACGATCTTTGCGCAAATGCAACCAAACAAGATCACCAACATCAAACACAACATGCTTTCTTCCTCTATCCCCAACAATTTTATACTTAGCATTCATGCGTTCTATGTTGTCTTTAGTAGTCTCATGCATTTTTAATATCAATTCAGCACGTTGTGTAGCATCCAAATCATTTTGCACCGAAGATGGTAAAGGCAACAAATCAATAGGTGCACGTGGTACAAAACCATACACAATCTCAAAAGGGCACATCTTAGTGGTAGAATGCAGCGAACGATTGTAAGCAAATTCAATATGAGGTAAACATTCTTCCCACAATTTTAAGTTCTTCTTCAAAACAGCCCGCAGCATAGTAGACAATGTTCTATTTACTACTTTAGTTTGTCCATCAGTTTGGGGATGACATGTAGTACTAAACAGCAATTTAGTCCCCAACTTAGCCCATAAACATCTCCAAAAGTGGCTAAGAAATTTAGTATCACGATCAGAAACAATAGTATTAGGCACACCATGTAAACGCACAATTTCGCGAAAGAACAAATCAGCAACATGTGTAGCATCATCAGTTTTGTGACATGGAATAAAGTGTGCCATCTTAGAAAACCTATCCACAACAACAAATATACTATCCCTCTCCTTCTGTGTACGAGGCAAACCCAAAACGAAATCCATAGAAATATCCTCCCAAGGTACACTAGGAACAGGAAGAGGCATATATAAACCATGTGGATTAAGTCGAGGAGAGTGGATTTGGTGACCAGGGGGATACGTGAGCACCCCCTAGCTGCCGTTGGATCAACACTGAGATTCATTTTCTGGCTCACGTGTCAAACGACGTTTATTGTCCGTCAAGGTCTGGAATCGATTAGCACCTCTCATGTCCCCAACCTACCCAGCTCGTACCCACCATGTGCCTGCCTCAGTCGGAGCGCCCTGGTTCCCCTGCCGCCAGCTCCCGCAGGCCGCCCTGGTTCCCCTGCCGCCGGCTCCCGCAGGCCGCCCTTGCCGGCAACGCCCCGCGCGCCCTTCACTGGCTCCGCCGCGCGCGCCCTCTGGCTCGCCGGCGCCCGCTATCGTCAACGGGAACTAAGGACGGTGTTGGTGGCTACGGTTCGTGGGTGCGGCGGCGACGACGGCTCACGGGACGACGGCTCACGGGCGCGGTGGCTACAGCTCGCACCACTTGCGCCGCTTGGCCGCTCCTTCTCGAGCGCGCGCCAACTCGAACAACGAGCTCCAGGTCCGGCTCGCAGGAGCGGCAATTCGCAGGGCTGCGCGACGGCGAAGGCTTGCAGGCGGGATGGCTTGCAGGCTGGCGCGGCGGCGGGACTCAGGCGGCTGGACTTAGACAGCGCGGCAGCGGGAATCAGTCGGCGGGAATCAACCCCGTTTTTCCTCCCTGGCTACGCACGAGTAATTAGCGGTGGTAGTTAGTCGAGTTGAGACGAAGGGCAGCTCACGAAGCCTGGTGTGGCGACGGGGAATTCAGAGCCGTTGTCGTCAATCGTCTGCGTTTTTTCTCTGCAGCGGCGCCGTAGTGTCCATATTTATCACAACCGCTTCAAGCTGGTTCTGGGTCAAGTCAACAGATTCATGTCTAAAACGTGAGATCCAGCAATGGAGAAACGAGAAATAGGAGCTCAGATACTCCACCGGCGCCGCGTAAGGCCCGGATCCAACGAGTTGGTCGGCGGGTGGAAAAGAGGATCCACGGGGAGCTTGCTCGGACGGGGGTCGGGCGGCCTGAGGAACTCAGGCATTGGACTGCTCCATGTCTGTAGTTCGGGCGGTGGCGTTCTGGTCGCCATTGCCGGCGACAATGGTTGGGCGGCGCATCTGGAGGCCCAGCGGCCCGCGGGCCAGGGCGGCGGCGCTCTGAAGCTTGGCCGGCCGGGAGTAGGCCGCGGTGACCAGAGGCTCGACGCGATGGGGCTCCAAGCCGGTCCAGCGTGTCGGGCAGGGGAGTAGAGGCGCTCGATTTGGGGCTCGCTGTGGAGGGATACGTGAGCCGAACTCTACTGTGGGGCTCGATTTGCGGCAGCGCGACAACAACAAAGGTTGTTAACGGATGAATAGATGACGTTAGACACGTGTTGATCATCTAGGGGGTGCTCACGTATCCCCCTGGTCACCGGGCTTCATTCGTTAAGTCGAGACTTAGCTTTTTGACATGTAGTGCAGCGTGCCACAAATCTCTCAACATCTCGACGCATACGTGGCCAAAAGAAGTGTGCAGCAAGTACATCCTCCGTCTTCTTGACACCAAAGTGACCCATCAATCCTCCTCCATGCGCCTCCTGCAACAACAAAAGACGAACGGAACTATCTGGGATGCATAGTTTGTTAGCACGGAACACAAATCCATCATTGAGGACGAATTTGTTCCATGTTCTACCATCTCTACAGTTCAGCAACACATCTTTGAAATCAGCATCATGCAAGTATTGTTCCTTTATAGTTTCTAATCCAAAAATCTTGAAGTCAAGTTGAGATAGCATAGTATAACGGCGCGACAAAGCATCAGCAATAACATTATCTTTACCTTTTTTGTGTTTGATAACATAAGGAAAAGACTCAATAAATTCAACCCACTTTGCATGGCGACGATTCAACTTAGCTTGACTACGAATATGCTTCAAAGATTCATGATCAGAATGTATAACAAATTCTTTAGGCCATAAATAATGTTGCCAAGTTTCTAATGTCCGAACCAGCGCATATAATTCTTTATCATAAGTAGAATAGTTCAGACTAGGCCCATTCAATTTTTCACTAAAATATGCAACAGGTTTGCCCTCTTGTAATAACACACCTCCCAAACCAATTCCACTAGCATCACATTCAAGCTCAAAAGTCTTATTGAAATCAGGAAGTTGGAGTAATGGAGCATGTGTTAACTTATCTTTCAGAATCATGAAAGCTTCTTGTTGTGCATCGCCCCACACAAAGGGCACATCCTTCTTTGTAAGCTCATTCAGCGGCGCAGCAATGGATCCAAAATCTTTCACAAAGCGCCTATAGAAACTAGCGAGGCCAAGAAAACTCCTCACTTGTGTGACCGTCTTAGGCTGCGGCCAACTCTCAATTGCCTCAATCTTGGCTGGATCAACTTCAATTCCCTGCGCAGTAACAACATAGCCAAGAAACGCAACGCGATTGGTGCAAAAGGTGCACTTCTCAAGATTACCATACAAACGTGCATCACGTAAAGCATTGAAAACAGCACGTAAATGATCCAAATGTTCCTCCAAAGATTTGCTATAAATCAGAATATCATCGAAGTATACCACCACAAAACGTCCAATAAAAGCACGTAAAACTTCGTTCATCAGTCTCATGAAAGTACTAGGTGCATTAGTTAAACCAAAAGGCATTACTAACCACTCGTATAAACCGAACTTAGTTTTAAACGCTGTTTTCCATTCATCTCCTAATTGCATACGAATCTGGTGGTAACCACTACGCAAAACAACTTTAGAGAACATAATAGAACCACTCAACTCATCAAGCATATCATCCAAACGTGGTATAGGGTGACGGTATCGAATGGTAATATTATTAATAGCTCTATAATCAGTACACATACGCGAAGAACCATCTTTCTTAGGTACCAAAATAATAGGAACAGCACATGGACTAAGAGACTCACGAATGTAACCTTTATCTTGGAGAACCTAAATTTGTCGCTGAATCTCTTTCGTCTCTTCAGGATTGGTACGATATGGCGCACGGTTGGGCAGCGAAGCACCTGGAATCAAGTCAATCTGGTGTTCTATCCCACGGATAGGTGGTAGTCCAGGTGGTACATCTTGTGGAAACACATCAATGAATTCCTGCAAAAGGTTAGCAACCGCAGGTGGCAAAGAAGGAGGCATATCCTCAAATGAAAACATAACTTCTTTGCAAATAATAGCATAGCATTGAGTAGTGTTCACATCAAGTTCAGCAATATCAGATTTGCTAGCAAGCAAACAAGGATTTTTCAAACGAATTTCAGTAGCATGGTTTGAATCAGATTTAGTATTAGTCTTATGTGGCACAAAATCTGCAGCAACAATCTGATTCTCACTCTTATGTTTCTCCTCGTTTTTTACTCTACTAGCTCTAGCAAGATCATCTTTTACTATTTGTTCAGGAGTCATAGGTTTGAGACCAATTTTCTTTCCATCATGCATAAGAGAATACTGATTAGTTCTACCATTATGAACAGATTCTCTATCAAATTGCCAAGGTCTACCAAGTAACAAAGAACAAGCTTGCATAGGTACAACATCACAATCAACAAAATCAGAATATGTACCAATAGTAAAATGCACACATGTAGTTCTTGTTACCTTGAGCTTCCGAGAGCTCTCAAACCATTGAATGTAGTATGGATGTGTGCGCTGTCTTGTAGGAAGAGAAAGCTTCTCCACCATATCAACGCTAGCCAGATTATTGCAGCTCCCTCCATCAATGATGATCCTAATAGCTCGCTCTTTTACAACGCCTCTTGTTTGGAACAGATTGTGGCGTTGATCATGCTCAGCTTTGCTCAATTGCACGCTCAACACACGCTGTGCAACTAAGCTCCTGTACTGATCAGCAGTGTCAGCTTCCATTACCTCCATCTCTCTCTCAGAATCAGAATTGGCACCATCACGTGCAGCAATAAGGGCCAATATATCTTCATCAAAGTCACTTACAGAATCATATTCGCCATCTTCACGCACCAACATCACACGCTTGGTTCTGCATTCTCTCTCTATGTGTCCAAATCCCAAGCATTTGCGACATTTTATGTCGCGCGTCTTCCCCGTGGAGGCCATCGAAGATGAACTCCGAGGAGGACCAGCAGATGGTGGTGGAGTAGCAGCCGATGGTGCTCGTGATGCAGGCGCGGTGTACTTGGAGGTAGTAGGTGCTGGTGCAGTCCCACGAGATGGTGGCGCTGATTGTCGCGGAGACCATGACGATGTATGACCTGCAGAAACATTAGCTTTTCTCCATGGTGGTTGACGATCCTGCACTTCACGTTCAGCTTTGCAAGCAAGATGAAACAAGCGAGTAATAGTGTTGTACTCCTTATAATCTAAAATATGCTGAATCTCTTTATTCAAACCACCAAATAAACGTGCAAGCATAGCCTCATTATCCTCTACAATACCACAGCGAATCATGCCAGTTTGCAATTCTTGATAATAGTCTTCTACAGATTTTTTTCCTTGTTCTAAGCGAGACAATTTTTTCAGCAAATCACGTTGATAATGTGGAGGAACAAAACGAGTACGCATAGCAAGTTTTAAACCAATCCAGGTAGTAGGAATATTAGCATGATGTACTCTACAATGCTCAGACCACCAAATAGATGCAAAATCTGTGAACTCACAAGTAGCAGCACTAACACGCAAGTGATCAGGGTATTTTAAACATGCAAAGCGTTGTTCTACTTCCAATTCCCATGTAAGATATGCATCAGGATTATATCTACCCTCAAATGGCGGAATATTCAGTTTTAGTTTAGCAAAATGATCATCATCATTACGTACCAGCCATGGAGGTGGGCGAGCGTTGCGGTTAAGTTGTCGTGGACGACCAGGTGCAGGTTGTTCGACTTCCTCGTCGTCCAGCACGTTCTCCTCGACCTGCTCGTCCGCGTCCCCTTCATAATCTTCGTAGCCTTCATCAGAAGGCGCGTCATGTGCGGCTGCTGCAGCAGGAGCGGTACCCGCAGGAACGTCCGTACGAGGAACGCGGCGTGCGCGGCGTTGCACGTTGGCGCGAGGCGGTGGTAACCGAGTCAACAACTCCTGGAACTTGGCGTCGAGCTTGGAGTTGAAAGCTGCCTCGAGGCCATCCAGCTTGTCCAGCGCGTCGGTGAGTTTGGCATCCACGTCACCAATGCGCGCCTCGGTGTCGCGTGCATGCCCGCCCAAAAGGTGGGTGAAGTGAGCATGCAACTCCTCACTCGTCATCGTGGCCGGGTCAACAGCGGCCGGTGTAGGTCCTGACATGGTTAGTACTCAAAAAGCACAAATGTATATGCCTAGAAACTACGGAATATGGTGGTTCACGCACAGTTGGTTAAGCAAAATACAAAGCTCTTACAAGTTCTTACCAAACAGGAGGAAGGTGATACGGCAACCAATAAGGATCAGCGTCTCCAAAGATTGCCAAAGCGATTACCTGGGGTCGACACAGTGCACGTGGAGACAATATGTGGAGCTGTAGGATGGCTTATATATGGTAGCAAAAACAGCAATTGTCAAAACAGCGATGCAGTATTGAAAGTATGCTCAACAATGGTACTGTGCTGGTCCTAGGCTAGTCCGTACTAGAGACGCGAGCCTAGAACACTAACGAGGTCACGGCGCGGCACACAAGCAACTAGCAGCGATGAGGTGGCGATGATGTGGCAACGCGAGGTGCGAAAAATCACTATGATGGCAAGTGTCTCAAACTGATCCCCAAGGTCTAAAAACAGTATAGCCTCAGAAATTTTTTTTGTCGAAATTTCTGGAAAGTGCTCTGAAAAGCGCGCAGGCGCCAAAAAAATGTCGCTATAACGACCAGTGGCGAAAAGTGATCGCCAAGGTGGAAAACCAATGTAGCCAGAAATTTTTTTCGGAGGCGGTTCCAGACTTTTTTTTTTGCTCTCCTTCCAATTCTTTACTGGCGGCCGAAACTTATCTCACGGAAAATTTTTCTACAGCACAGGATGAAGTTAGAAGGCAACAGCTATTAAGGAAAAACAGAAAAACCGTAGTCTACACGGACTCTGTCGCGGCAGAGGAACAGCACAAATCCGTGTCGTGGTAGGAACCGGGGTATATGGCAGGTGTATATGGCGATGGCGGAAGTATATGGCAGGATGTATATGGCAGGTGTATATGGCAGGTGTATATGGCGATGGCGGAAGTATATGGCAGTATGTATACGGCAGTTGTATATGGTGATGGCGGAAGTATATGGCAGGATGTATATGGCAGGTGTATATGGCAGGTGTATATGGCGATGGCGGAAGTATATGGCAGTATGTATACGACAGGTGTATCTGGCGATGGCGGAAGTATATGGTGGGTGATGATCTGCGAGCGATGCGAGTATGCGGCGGCGGCGTAACTACTATGACCAGAACTCGAAACTCTAAAGGAACTAGACGCTAAGACCAACAACTCGACACGAAGATGCAGACACAAATTCAACTATGCAAAACTGAAAAGACAATGCAAGGCGTGGCAGGGGGGTTTATGGGACGAGATGATCTAAACCCTAACTGTATTTTTGGCTTTTTCGTGGTTTATGGGTATGATGGAAGATGCAATCTACACTAGGAAAACAGTAAAATCTCACCGAGCAACCTGAAATCTGATACCACTTGATAGGGCAAAGGTGGCCGATCTTTCGATGAGACGTGGATTGATCGATTTGTTGGTAGAGTTCGTGCTTGACGATCCGACTACACGTGCAAAGCTCGTGCGCCAATGCAATCGCTAGGACAATCTCCAGGAGTTACTGATCTTGTGGTTGCACGATCAGCCTGACCAGCGAGGGTCTTAATTCCTACCTGAAATCGATAACAAGTAAGAACTAATATTGCAATCAGAATATTGCGGATATAGATGAAAGCTTTATTGAAAAGGTGGGATTCCGAATAGTCGGTCTTGTTCTGGGCGTTGGCCTCAAAAGAAGTACACGAGAGTTGCAGCAATGGCTAACTTTTAGTCTAATCAAAATCCGAGTCTAAACGTGACGGCTATGGGGGTATTTAAAGGAGGAAAAGGTGGGGTTTCGGCCAGCCATACATGTGGTGGCCGAACCAAACCCTAGAAGGCCTTTTCCCCTTCAATACGGACTCTAAAAAGTGGCTGACTTAATTCCAGCGAAAATGACATGGGCCTGGCCCAAAACTAAAGGTGACGCAGCACCATATTATGCTATGGACGAAATTATGAAGTGGAGAAATCTATATTTCGTCCATGTCTTCATCTCTTCTTATGGTGGCTTCAAAGTCCTGAAATCTCCACTTGTGGCGTCATCTTTAATCCTTAAGCGCTTGCTGCCATCTCCTCCATGTGTGATCATGCTCCAATGCTTGTCCTCCTCATCCATGCTAGGTCCATCATTCCTAAGAGTAACAAACATATCTGATTTAGGCAGCATCATATTCTCATGTATATGAGGAATAGTTCCAAGAAACGAAAATACCTGATAGTTAAGTTGTTTGGCACGAGCTCGAGTGATTGGTCCTTGTATTTGTGTGGCTGTAGGTACAGCGGTTGTATCAATAGATGGGATGTCCTCATCAGCATTGTTGTTAAAATTATTGCTTTTAATGAAGTTCACATCAACATGCTCTTCTTGAGCAACCAAAGAAGCTAAAGGAACATTATTTGGATCAACACGAGTTTTAGCATTTACCTTCTTAAATAGACATAATGGTATCAATCTTATCACTCAAGAAGGAGGTTTCTTCAATAGAATTTACCTTCTTACCTTGTGGAGCCCTCTCGGTGTGCCATTAAGAATAATTTTTTCATCATATCATCAAGGAGTTTTGTTGCAGCCCCCAAAGTAATGGACATAAAGGTACCTCCAGCAGCTGAATCCAGAAGGTTTCTTGAAGAAAATTTTAGTCCTGCATAAAAAGTTTAGATGATCATCCAAGTAGTCAGTCCATGAGTGGGACAATTCTTTACCAAAGATTTCATTCTTTCCGAAGCTTGAGCAACATATTCATTATCAAATTGTCTAAATTTCATTATGTCACTTCTCAAGGATATATCTTAGCAGGAGGATAATATTTTCCAATGAAAGCATCTTTGAATTTTACCAAAGAATCAATACTATTTCTAGGCAAAGATAGTAACTAATGTTTAGCTCTCACTCTCAAAGGGAAAGGAAACAATTTCAGTTTAATAATGTCACCATCTACATCCTTATACTTTTGCATCTCACAAAGTTCAACAAAATTATTAAGGTGAGAAGCAACATCATCAGTACTAACACCATAAAATTGTTCTTTCATAACAAGATTTAACAAAGCAGGTTTAATTTCACAAAAAGCTGCTTTAGGAACAAGTGGAGCAAGGTGTACAAATAAAATCATTGTTGTTTGTGCTAGTAAAGACACACAACTTAGTATTTTTAGGAGTACCCATTTTAGGAAAATTAAAACATAGCAAAATAAATAAAAGCTATAATAGAAACTAATTTTTTTTGTGTTTTTGATATAATGAAGCAAACAATACAAAGTAAAATAAACTAAGCATAACAATAACAAAGTAAAGAGATTGGAGATGAGAGACTCCCCTTGCAGAAATCCTCTTTCTCCTCGACAACGGCGCCAGAAAAGTAGCTTGATGAGTGCAGAGCACACCGTTGGGAAACCCCAAGAGGAAGTATGATGAGCACAGTAGCAAGTTTTCCCTTAGTAAGAAACCAAGGTTTAAACGACCAGTAGGAGAAAGGAGTGACTTCTAAAGGTGTTGCTAGCTGACTTTTGGCAGGGCGCACTACCGGCGTCAGCAACAACGTGGAACCCGCACACAACACAACCAAATTTTTTTGCCCCAACTTACAGTGAGGTTGTCAATCTCACCGGTTTTGCTGAAAATAAAGGATTAACCGTATAGTGTAGAAAGAGATGTCTGTTTGCAGTGGAATTGAAGAGAACAGTGCTTGCACTAAGTAAACATAACAAGTGTTTGCAGTAGATGCTTTTATCAGTGTAAAAGAAAGGACCGGGGTCCACAGTTCACTACAGGTGTCTCTCCATAAAGATAAATAACATGCTGGGTGAATAAATTACAGCTGGGCAATTGCCAGAATAAAGACCATACATGACAAGATTCATTTGGGCATTACAACATAATACATAGACAGTAATCCAACTGCGTCTATGACTAATAATCCACCTTGCGGTTAGCGTCCGCACCCCTTTCAGTGTTAAGTTGCAAGCAACAGATTATCGCATTAAGAAATTTGTGTAAAGTAAACAATAGAATTATCTTTAGACAAAACATTGTTGTTTTGTCCCTATTAGCAACAAAACATCTACAACCTTAGAAATAATTGTCACTCTTCCAGATTACTAGAGGCATGAACCCACTATCGACCATAAATACTCCCTCTTGGAGTCACAAGCATATACTTGGCCAGAGCATCTACTAGCAACGGAGAGCATGCAAGATCACAAATAACATATGCCAAGTATATAATCGATCTCAACCATAGTATTCAATATTAATCGGATCTCAGCAAACACAATATGTAGCATTACATAAAGATGATCTTGATCATGATAGGAGCTCACAAGATCTAAAAATGAAGCATAAATTGGAGAAGACAACCATCTAGCTCCTGCTATGGACCCGTAGTCCAGAGATGAACTACTCACGCATCACTTCGGAGGCGGGCATGGCGATATAGAGGCCTCCGGTGATGATTTCCCTCTCCGACAGGGTGCCGTGGAGAGTTTCAGAACCCTCCCGAGCTAGGGTCGACGATGGCGGCCGCGACGGAACTTTTCGTGGATGGAGGCTCGGGTGTTTAGGTTTTTCCCGAACAGGTGAATAAATAGGCGGAAGGGCGAGGTCGGTGGGTGCCCGAGGGTCCCACACCACCCCTAGGCGCGACCAGGGCATGGGCCGCGCCAAGGGCTGGTGTGGCCGCCTCGTGGTGCCCCTTCATCTCTCCTCTGGACTCCGTCTTCGCTACAGTAAAATAGGAACTTCGACTTTTGTTTCATACAATTCCGAGTATATTTCCTATACAACTTTTCTGAAATACAAAACAGCAGAAAACAGGGAACTGGTACTGTGATATCTTGTCAATAGGTTAGTTCCGGAAAATGTATAAAAGTGCAACGAAGTGTAAACAAAACATATAGATATTGGTGTAAAACAAACATGTAGCATAAAAATTTATAGATACGTTTGCAACGTATCATCGGCAAGTGAAAATAAAATTAAAGACCAAATCCTTATGAAATTGCACCCAATTCATTTTAATTCAGTGTCAGTAATAGACCATCATATGAACTTGCACCCATTTCATTATAAACTTGCACCCAATTACTTATGAACTCCTAAGTTGAGCACCCACCTCGTGTAACTAGCAAGCATAATAAGAAACATAGCTGCTCTCACTGAAACATTTAGTAGCAAAATCACTGTTGGCAAACATCATAAACCATGAGGCAAACATATGAAATTCATGTCATTTGAATCTCTTGCTAGGAATAATAGAACAATTTCTACTGAATTAAAACTCAAAAAGAAGAGGAGCCCTGAATTTACTTCAGAACTTGTCCACTACAAAATGCCAATGGCAGCTTCTTTACAACACAATAATATGTAAGATTGTCTGATGTCCAGGAATAACTTGTATACCAACGGATGCTCATACAAGTAACACAATCCAAAAAGAAATAATGCAAGAACTAGATTCGGTATTTCGTGGGCATTTCAGTGCAGTTCCTAAGCCACCTTTCAAAGCACAATTCCAAACACAACAGGTACAACGCCGGTGTACGAGACGAAGTAATCAAACAAAACCAAATGCTAGTAACAGGGTCGATCTGATTTATCTGACTACAAGCTAGATGTGGGTAACAAAACAAGCGAGATCTTCTACCATGAAATAATTACTTTGGATAGCTAACCGTGAGCTTAGTTCAGTAATCAGCAACGCATACAGCTACCCTACTGAGCTAGAATACAAGGTATCAAGGAAAGCAACTGCAGTGCCGAAGGCAGCAGCGATTTACCAGTGATGAGGAGCAGGCCAGACTTGAGCGGCTTGAGGAACACCACGCGCTTCCCCATGTACCTCCTAGCGAGCAGGATCAGCACCGTCCCGGGCGTGATGGTAGACCTGCGAGCGAGCGACAAACCAAATCGATATCAGCGTAAAGCTTCCGCACGGGATCGAGAGAGACAGGCGGCATGACACACCTGAGCTTGGTGGGCTTCGGCTTGCGGGTGCTGACGGTGCGCAGCTTGACATCATCGGCGGGGTAGAACTTGGGCTCAGCGGCGGTGGCAGGCTTCGCGGCCTTGGGGAAGGCTCCGCCATTCTTGGCCTTGATGGCAAAGAGGCCGCGGCGGTGGTAGGAGCTCCTCCTGGTCACCGTTGTCGTCGTCCGCGCAGGGAGGGGAGGAGGGCGGCTGCGGAAGGGAGGAGGGAGGGGGCCGGATGGGGGTGCGGAAGGGGAGGAGGGCGACTGCCTACGGGCAGATATACAGACCGAGCAATAATTGGGTCTATTTCTATGGTGCACCGAGCTAGGTTATGTGGCACACGTGGTCCTGTGCGTCACAGAAATAGTGAAATCAATTATTGGGGCTGGCCGAGAGTGGGGCCCACCATATTTTTGTGGCGCATGTGTGCCTGGTGCGCCACAAAAACATGTTATTTCAGTGGCGCACCTAATTTATGTGGCGCACGCAAAAATGGTGCGCCACTAAATAGCCTCACACCTATAGCTAGTTTCCTACTAGGGCAAGTTCAAGTGTTTAAAAATAATTTACCAGTCAATACAACGCGTAGATGGCTTCCGTGTTGAGAGAGGAGTTGAAATGGTATCAACGATCTAACGTACAGTTCATCTTGGAAGTGATTCGAATACAAGATACTTCCACTCAGTCGCTAATGGCAGATATAGGAAGAAACATATTCATTCCCTTGTTCAAGATGAGGGTATGATTGTTAGCCATGAACAACACAAATCTTACATTACTAGTTATTATAAAAATATCTTTGGGAAACCTGAGGAAGGGAATTTTTCTATTAATGAATCCATGATTCATGATATTCCCCAAGTTTCTGCGGAGTAAAATGCCTTCCTTACAACACCTTATACCGAGGATGAGGTAAGAAAGACAGTTTTCCAAATGAAACATACCAAAGCCCCTGGACTGGATGGTTTTCGAGCAGAGTTTTATCAAAACTTCTGGGACATAATCCAATCGGACCTTATGGCATTGTTCAGTGCGTTGCATGAAGGTCAACTACAGCTTTTTCGCCTTAATTTCGGTGAGATAATCTTACTGTCAAAAGTTAATGAAGCAGAAAGGATCAAACAATATCGTCCTATATGTCTTCTTAATGTGAGCTTTAAGATATTTACAAAAACTGCAACTATTAGGCTTAACTCTGTTGCTGATCATGTAGTGCGACCGTCTTAGAAGGCGTTCATTCAAGGCAGGAATTTCCTTGATGTGGTAGTAACCTTACATGAGACAATGCATGAGCTCCATAGGAAAAAGTTTAATGGTGTTATTTTAAAAATTGACTTTGGAAAAGCTTATGATAAATTCAAATGGTCTTTCCTTCAACAAATACTCAGAATGAAAGGTTTTTCTGATGAGTGGTGTGCTCTGATTCATAACTTTGTTTTCGGTGAAAGTGTCGCCACTAAAGTCAATGATGACGTGGGAAGATACTTCCAAACGGAAAAAGATTTAAGTAAGGAGATCCATTATCACCGGTATTATTTAATATCGTGGTGGATATGCTTTCCATAATCATCGAGCGTGCAAAGGTTGGCGGTCAAGTTGAGGGTAGTGCCGCATCTGGTAGATGGTGGTTTATCAGTCCTTCAATATGCCAATGACACGGTTCTTTTTATGGAACATGACCTTGAGAAAGTAAGAAATCTTAAGTTGATCTTATCGGCATTTGAAAAACTTTCAGGTCTTAACACTACAAACAACGCAAGTTCATAACAATTTTAGTTCGTCGGTGAATGTCAAAAATCCTTCACGGACACGTGATGCTGACGGTTTGGAATACCGTGGCGAACCACACGTCACAGATGGACCAGCTGACGGTTAGAAAAATGCGTCATGGATCCATGACGGCTAGGTCCAAGCCCAAATCTCAGCTGGCCCGGTGCATTGTGACGGGAATAACCGTACGCGGCAGGAGGTCACACATGTCAGAGAACGTGTGGCCCTATAGGCTCTGCCGTGTCGCGTCACGTGATCATTTGTCATCTAGTATGACATCATCCGACAACGTTGCTTCCAACAAAGTTCGTGTATAATACACGTGGTGCATCCTGATTAGCACAACTTGCTCCATAGTTTGGACACGTGCCGAACTTGTAGATAAACAAAAATCTTCAGCCAACCAATTGTGACTGGACACGTCGCACAACATGTGGACCCAACCGCCCATGTGGCGCTCGCACAGCTCGTGAGAATGACATTTCTGGGCCAACTACTAGCTGACACCTGTCGATGTATGGATAGCCCATTATGACGTACGGACTGCAACCCAAAAAAATGTAGCCCACAACGTACAGAGCCAACTATGATCAGGCGTAGACGGTCCAACTATGACTGGGCCACTTTATGGAGTGGCCCATAAAAAACCCTTCCAGCCCATTGACTGGTAAATATTGGGCTGATTATACGCAAGCCCAACAGTGAAAATTCGGAAAATAGAGGAGGCCTACTGAGCAGTGTGTCTCCCTGAAAAGATCCAGACGAGTCAGTTCTTTATCATTGTATTTAGGTCCCTAGAAAGAAACACATACATTCAACCAACGTATATGTTTGATGGGTCTCTATGAAGATAGAGTTCACATGATTGACATATGTTTGCTGCAGAAAGGATCAGCTACTACCGAAATAGGAATTTAGCATTCAAACAGCTACTACCAAAACAGTAATTTAGCTTAATGTGCATGCAACTTTCGATAACGGAATTAATTCATTCCCCAATATGGAAGAGTCAGCAATCTGTTTTGATACAAGGAATTGGATACACTAAGGTGATATTATGAGATACAAACAAATGTTACAAAAACAGACACAGGCAGAACATGGATCGAGCAAAGAATAAACTGAATAACTCCAGACAACAAACACCCATTGCACTATTCTATTGAGCTAGGGACATGTCTTGACTTACCAGATTTTCCAAGTGTGATGAGTAGCTGCATGGCCCAGTTGTTTGCTGGAACTGAACCATTAAACGGTTCATGGTGTTAATAGTGGAATTAGAAATATGTGAATACACATATACAACACAACAAATCTGATTTCAGGGAAAACTAACCATGCTCTTCGGCTCCGAACAATATGTCACAAGTCTGGTCCACTCAGCGTTAGTCATCGATGTGATGGTGCTTTCTTTTGAAACATCATTGAGAGCATGGATATCAAAGTACGTTTTTTTCAGGAGGTGTCATTGTTGGCGAACTCCTTTCTGCACATGCTTTTTACAGGAAGCTTTTACTGGTGAAACTTTTGTGTCCATATCAAAGTTTTCCCAGTGACATGAAAGAACATAAATAAGAATAACAATCTCTAAAAATTAAAGGCTTGACAAACAACGCGGAAAGGAATGCAGTATGTACTAACAACAACTTTCCCAATAAAGTCACAGAGAAGCCTAGTGTCTTCCCTATAGTCCTTCCAATGCGTGCGCACATGCACGTGGATCCTGATTGCAATGTTGCATTCAGTTGCAAACTTGGCAGTAATGAGAGCTGACTCCAGGCTTGTCCTCCCTCTTGAAATGACAATTGACAGTTTGCCACCCGTGATCGGGGCAACCTGATGAGTCTTTTTTCCTTTGTTAGTAGGATGGAGCAGGTCTTGTTCTGTAGCATCAATATATGAAAAATATAAACAAACAGGGGAGGCAAAAAGCATATGGTCATCATGCAACAAGAGCTAACCTAAATGAATGTTAGCACTTTATAGTACAATAGTCTAAGTGTAGTAAGCACCATGTACTATAACTTTCCTTCAGTAAGTGGACGATTCTGATGGCATGATATGTTTGGCTCAAGGCTAGGTTTTGTTATACAACATTTCCTTGCAGGCATAGTTCTTGTAGGTACTCATCTACATCATCGAGTGATTCCCGCAACATTCTGTAGCTTGACCTGTTAGGTCTAGAAGTTTGGAGGTCTGGCAATGACTTTTTTGTGCCCGAGAAGTTTATGGCTCCATCCATAGGCCCTCGTTAAGCCTCTTAGTTTATCCTGTTAAAAGCGAAACATGGTCATTTAGGAAACCATGTCGCGAGCAGCTCGCTAGCATTGCCTCCACGGGCAACGAATATAGTGCCAGCACTACCAGTAAATATGCTCCCACTGTCTCACGAAAGAAGTCGCAAAATATGTCCAGATAAATACAAATTTTGACAAAATTAAGATGTCATTTAAGGAACAAAGAGAATACAAAAATTAAGGTGCAAAATTCGAACAGTAAATTCATAAAGTGAAAAGCACGTGAAACTGGCTCAAATATATGATAAGGCGCAGCGATATGGAGGAACTAGGACCTTAGATGTTAATATATCTGGTGAGGGCTGAAGCTTCTCGTCATATGAGGGATCCAGAACATCATCTTCGTCATGGGGCACATATGCCGATATCCTTTTGCGGCCCAGCGGAATGTTGGTGCCACATGTTGGTGTGCTTTCAAACCTCGAACCCTTCAAAGAAACACACCAATGCATTGGTCAAGCAAGCTAGCTTTATAAAAACTAGATGGGTGGCCCGCGCAAATTGCGCGGCTAGCAATGAGATTTTTTTAATCTTCATGTCTAATGTATTTATGTTCTTCTTGATACTATTTTTGGAGCATTTTTACAAAAGTAGCAAGTGAAAATTAATTAAATAATTTATTTTAATCAATTATAGAGTGTCCCAACTACTCACTCTTTTCATTGTGGGTGATTTGTTGATTGAGCAAGCAGAAAAAAAGCCAAGAAGTAAAAACTACCTGACATGTGCCCAAATGATTTTACTGGAATTCAATTGCCTCTTATTCAAGAAATGAGAACCCATCTAATAAGTCTACGCTTAGCATCCATTATGTAATACCATCCGAAACCTGCAAAATGAAGAATATATGAAATAGTATAAACAAACAATGTAGTGTTTTAGGTGAACCGAGGCAGTGAACTGCTTTAATTGTTGTTTTAAGCATCGATGGCACGGAGTAGCAGATATTTGCTGCCCTGCGAAAAAGATCAGTGATAGTTTCTACTCATCCGTCTTAAGATATTTGCAAGCAAGCGATTTTAACGTGCAACATGCTAATCAAAAAAAGATTATTTGAAAATTTATGGCCTTATCACATCTGAAAATAAAATAATATTTAATGCGTACGCTAAGAACCTTCAGATTACACTTCATTGTGAATTTGTTTACCTTCTACTATATGTTACGAAGAGCTCTTTTACGGTGATAGGCACGGAACTTTGGTTCCGTCTAATCAAATTGTGGTTCCATCTAATCTAATTTTTTATGACCGTTGATTAAATCTGTAATAATTTTCCTGTAACTTCTATAATGCTACGATAATTGTCAACGGACGTTTTAGACTCCAACTCATTAAATCAGTATAATCCAAAAGCTGATAGAAACGAAAAGCGGGCCAAATCAGAGTTCTTCCCACGAGCGACTGCCACC
The DNA here is from genome assembly GCF_019359855.2 of Lolium perenne. Lineage (NCBI taxonomy): Eukaryota > Viridiplantae > Streptophyta > Magnoliopsida > Poales > Poaceae > Lolium > Lolium perenne. The sequence continues at coordinate 123,276,386 of NC_067245.2, read as the reverse complement.
GCCACCTCGCAGCCGTCGCCGTCCCGCAGCCGCCGCCGCCCCCGCCGCCCCGCAGCCTCCGCCGCCACCGCTCGCCCGACGCGTGGACTGACAGCCCGGCCTCTCTGTCGCATCCGCGAGGCGCCACCGCGAGCCGCCGCCCCTCCCCGCGTCGCGGGACTCACATCCCCGGCCTCTCCGTCGACAACCCCTCTCCTCCGCCGCGAGCCGCCACCCCCTGCTCCCGTCGCGGGGCCCCATCTTGTCCGCCGCAGCCGCCGCCACTTCCTCTATCGCGGGGATCGCCTAGCGGGAATCGCCGGGAGCATCCAACTATCAATCGCTTGACGTCGGTAAGCTCCGATTCATAAAAAATAATACTACATTAGTACCAGCACATTGTTTGTTCTTCACTGTGGAACCACAGTATTAAGTACAACACTAAGATTTGCACACAAAGTATCATCATATTTATTTTTCTTTTCGTTGCATGGAGATTCAGTTAGAAAGTAAACAATATGAAATTGCACACAGATGATGAGCAATATGGATCTCATGGTTTAAGAATCTGATACAGCCTTAGGACTTCAGTATCGAATGCTTCTTTTCAAACAGTTGGTCTATTTTATACAAGTATAATGGGTTAGCCAACCTCACTTGGAGTTTAATATGCACAGCTAAGAACAACAACACTGCTGAATTACTGAAACCATCACCAAGCTTCTGCTCTTTGAGCTGATCCTGTGATGATTGTCAAAGGGAAATGAGAACAGAAAAACAGAACAGAGTCAACTAGAGATTGTACAACTTCTTTATTGCTATGGCAAACCGTAAAAAAAATCAGATCTAAGGTACTAGCAAACCGAAACACTAACTTTTGTTTCCACAATCTGTACAACAATTATTCTGTACACCAGTCAATGCTACAATAGCTCCAGCTGGTCACCATCGTCGTCCTCCCCTGCAAGCTTCTCAATCAACAGCTCCATGGTCTTGATATACTTAGGCATGTAATGTTCCCCTACCATGGATTTCCCCAGCCGAATCTTGCTGTAGAGATGTCGAGGTGTCTCATATAGGGTGACAACTTCCTCCTGGCCACCTTGCTGACTTGTGGTTGGCTCTGCAGCTGGTAATGCAACCAGTGCAGTATTCGTCCTGGAGGATATAGCTGGAGGGGATCTTCAGAAGGTCCTGACGGTGGCGTTTCATGCTGCTTGCTGGTCAAGGATTCTTGAAATTCCATGGCCTGTCCTTTGTCAGTTCCTATCGGAGGTGATTTATTGTCCTCTCTGTTAGTGTCCTCATCGTCTGACGCTCCAAGAGAAACTGAGGCTAGCTTCTGAGCTGCTGCTTCAGTGTAACTTTTTTCAGTTCTGTCATCAACATCAGTTTCATTTGTCATGTCCTGAGTACCACATGACCAGCAAACTAGCGAAGGGCGTTTCTTCACATCACAATAGATATCTTCTGAAGGCTTAATCTCAGCCTGGCAAATCATATGGCATTATGTAACAACAACATCCATCTGTCTCGACTACAAGATCCATCGGCGGACCCTGCGAGACGGGGCCGCCGAGAGCAATGAATCTCCTAAGCCTAAACTGTCGCGGACTGGGGTTGGACGCGGCGGTAGGCGAGCTACGGGACCTGGTTAGGATCTACAACCCAGCGGTGGTTTTCTTAAGTGAAACAAAGAAGACAAAGGGAGCCATGGATCGGCTAAAGTGGAGTTTGGGTTTACGACATGGTGTCTCGGTTGAATGCAGAGGAAAGAGTGGTGGTCTAGCGCTGCTTTGGAGGGATGGGATTGATGTCTCGGTTCGCCCTTGGTGTCAATATTATATTGATGCGGCGATCAAGATGGGAGACTCTGAGGTTAGATTCACTGGAATCTACGGCGAACCGCGGACTGAGCTAAGACAGAAGACGTGGGATGCTCTGCGCTATCTCCGTCGACAAGACAACCTTCCTTGGCTCTGTGCAGGCGATTTCAATGAAATTGTTCGACAGGAGGAGCAAATGGGAGGAAATAGGAGGGGTGCTGCGCAGATGGAGCGGTTTAGGGATTGCCTGTCCGACTGTGGGTTGGCTGATCTGGGCTTTTCGGGGTACGCCTTTATATGGAATAACCGGCGGGATGGAGGGGAAAATGTGCAGGCAAGATTGGACCGGGCTACTTGCACAAACAGCTTTGCTCATCTTTTCCCTGCAACCTCGGTGGAGCATGTGATAACTGAAGAATCGGATCATTTAGCGCTGCTCATTAAAGTGATGGACACAGTCCCTGCCCGACGACCACCAAACCCACTGGGGTTTAGGTTTGAAGAAATGTGGACACGTCATGAGGGATATACATCCATGGTGGAACGGGCGTGGGAGGAGGAGGATTGGGGGGACAGAGGGTTGGGAGGCTGCTGGAACAGACTAAAGCGTGTCTCAGGTAGCATAAAATCTTGGAGCCGAAATGTCTTTGGGTCGGTTCAGAGAGAGATTAAGAGACTCAAGGAGAGGCTGGCTGAGGTAAAAGAAAGCTCCCTGATTTCTGGGGACTCACAGGGGGTCCGAGCGATTGAGCGAGAACTACATGAACACTTTGAAAGGGAAGAAATCATGTTTAGACAGCGGTCTCGAGTTAACTGGCTACACACGGGTGACAGAAACACTCGGTATTTTCAGAATCGGGCCTCTCATAGGAGAAGGAAGAACACTATCAAGGACTTGAGAGATCCAAATGGGAGACGCTTAACTACGGATGAGGAAATGCGAGCACTGGCCCGTACTTTCTACTCAAATCTGTATCGATCAGAGGGAGCTAATAATATGCACGTCATCCTTGATCAAGTACAGGCTTCGGTTAGTGAGGAGATGAACTTGAAGCTTTTGGCGCCTTTTTCAAATGAGGAGATTGAGAGGGCACTATTTCAGATGGGCCCAACGAAATCGCCAGGGCCCGATGGTCTGCCGGCCCTGTTCTATCAACGACACTGGCCGATTTTAAAAGAAGAGGTTTGTGGGGCTGTTAAGGAGTTCCTGAATGGAGGCGCCATTCCGGAGGATTTTAATGATACAGTGATTGTCCTTATTCCTAAGGTTAATCTCCGGAGCTGCTTTCTCAATTTCGCCCCATAAGTCTTTGTAATGTGCTGTACAAGATCGCCTCAAAGGTCATGACCAATAGGTTAAAGATTATTCTTCCTTTCATGATTGCCGAGGAGCAAAGTGCCTTTGTTCCAGGGAGGCTTATTACAGATAATGTTTTCATAGCCTATGAGTGTGTTCACTCCATCAGAACAAGGAGGAAGAAGAAACCGTTATGTGCGGTGAAGCTTGATATGATGAAGGCGTATGATAGGGTGGAATGGATTTTTCTTGAGCACATTCTTCTTAAGATGGGGTTTGCACGTGCCTGGGTGGATATGGTATTGAGATGTTTAAGTTCTGTTAGATTCTCTGTCCGGATGAATGGGGCTTTGTCTGAGCCTTTTATTCCATCGAGGGGTCTAAGACAGGGAGATCCTCTCTCTCCATATCTGTTTCTTTTCTGTGTGGAGGGTTTTTCTACGTTGCTCAAGAAGGCACAGGAGGATAATATGCTGAAGGGCGTTCAATTTGGTACGGATGGTCCTCACATTACCCATCTTCTTTTCGCTGATGACAGCATTGTTTTTCTTGAAGCGTCGTTGGAAAGCTTGCCTGCATTGAAGAGAGTCCTAGAGGACTATGAGTCGGCCTCAGGCCAAAAGGTTAATCTTCAAAAATCGTCAATATTCTTTGGAGATGGGTGTGATCCTGACACAAAGGATATGGCAAAACAAGTCCTGACAGTTGATACGGAAGCTCTCAGTGAGAGGTATTTGGGGCTCCCAACAGTAGTAGGACGGTCAAAAGAGGGCTGTTTTCAGTATATCAATGAGAGGTCAGGGATGAAGGTCTCTGGATGGAAGGGGCAAGGTCTGTCAAAGAAAGGCAAGGAGATTTTGGTGAAGTCGGTCCTACAAGCTACTCCAGCCTACCCCATGAGCTGTTTCAAATTCAATAAAACTCAGTGTACAAAGTTGGGCTCTATTTCATCCAACTTCTGGTGGGGAGACGCAGATGGATCACGCAAGGTGCATTGGATCTCGTGGGACAAAATGTGTCAGCCAAAATGCGTGGGCGGCATGGGTTTTAGAAATTTTGAAGCTTTCAATTTGGCGCTGCTTGCGAAACAGGCGTGGAGGATTCTCACAGTCCCAACGTCGCTGTGTGCGCAGGTCCTCAAGGCTCGATATTTCAAACATTCGGATCTCCTTCATGCAGGCTGTCCTGGGCGAGGTTCTTTCACGTGGCGTAGTATCCTGCACGGCCGGGATCTGCTCAAGAGGGGATTAATCTGGCGCATAGGTGACGGCTCACAGGTGGATGTATGGCAAAGCAATTGGATTCCAAGAGCTGGGTCGCAGCGGCCACTGGGTCGTAGACCGGACAGCTCAGCGAATATGGTGAGGAAAGTGATGGATCTGCTGAACCTGGAGGGTACTGGGTGGGATGAAGCAAGGCTGAACCAGGTCTTTTTTGAGTTTGACGTGGCCGATATCAAAAATACTATTATTGGCGGCCCAATGAAACAAGACGTGCCTGCGTGGAACTTCACCAAAAACGGGTTGTTCTCGGTTAAGTCTGCCTATCCTTTGCAGATGCAGATCATGGGAGAGAAAAAGGGGCGAATTGAGAGCTCATCGACAGTCGAAGCTCATAGAGGATGGCTCAAGCTATGGGGCGCCAACATCCCTGGTAAAGTGAAGGTGCATGTTTGGAGGCTGATGAAGAATGGGCTGGCGTTGGGGGCGGAGTTGCAAAGAAGACGGATAAAAGGAGGAATATTATGTGTGGCATGTGGGCGGGAAGAGACAGCTCTTCACCGCTTCTGTCATTGCAACCATACGCAACAAATCTGGCTTCATACTCGGCTTCTTGCTGGTGCCATGGATGCCTCCCCTCCAAAAGATGTCCATAACCATCGTGATCTCATGCATTGGATGCTGGAGTGGTTAGCGTCGGTGAAGGATTCAGAGATGGATATTACGCTTATGATCCTGTACCATGCATGGCTGGCTAGGAATCAAGCTCGTGATGGTAAGAGAATTGATGATCCGGAGATCATTGTGAAACGGGCGATATACCTGTTGGAGGAATGGCATAATGTGCAGGTGCCAAAGCCCATAAAGGTCACGGTGCCTAAGGAGCGCTGGTTTCCACCAGAGTCTGGGTGGATAAAGGTCAATTCAGATGGAGCTTGGAACAAAGCATCAGAGAAGGGCGGTGGAGGTGTGGTTGTTCGCGACCACGATGGACGCTTCTTGGCGGGAGAATGCCATTTTTTCCCCTCCTTGCCTGACCCTGAAGCGGCGGAGATCCAAGCTTGCAAGAGAGCATGGTGTTGGTCAAGCGACTGAAGCTGAAGAAAGTGGTGCTGGAGTTGGACTGCGTGAACGTGGTTCGGAAGCTCAATGAGCCGGGGATGGACAGATCAGTGCAAAGCTTTGCTCTTGAAGAGTTAAAGCAGGAGCTCATGGCGTTGGATGGCCATGTGGTCAAATGGGTGCGGCGTTCAGCCAATTCGGTTGCCCACAAACTAGCGAAGGAAGGCTGCGATTTAGAATTATGTAAAACTTGGTTTTTGTTTTCTCCAGATTGTATTGTGGATGTGTCAACACCCGGATTTTTAAGTCCAGATGCCTATTATGTCATTCATCGCAATCCCAGGATAATGTTGTTGCGAGGCATAATAGTCGAATATCACAGTCATTATTTATTACAAGCCATAATGTCATACAATCTTGAATCACATGATTCATCTTACATAAATAGTTGATCTTTCAATCAACATACATACACAAGTTCATACATAGCGGAAGCGTAACTATAGATGGACTCTCTAGTCCACAGGCCAACATCTGACGTCAGAAACCCCTAGTTGTCGTAGGCGTCCTGCTGGTCATCCTCGTGATAATTCTGTTCATCATCGTACTCTGGCCATTTGAATAGCCAGGGACAAAGCCGTAAGTACTTTAAGTACTTGCAAACTAATACTAGTGTAAAAATACTCACTAAAGGTATTCAAGCTCTAGTTTAACTTGCATAAGCCAAATTTTAGTTCACAAGCTTGAATCATGTGCTAACTAACTCAAATGGGAACATTAGTGTCATTCCCACATCATTAGTAATATTTCAACAAGTCACCACATCACCATTCACCAAGGTTTTCAAAATATCTAACACTGGAAACTGTATGGCCCTTCCAACCGTCTGTAACCGTGGACACGGCTATTCGAATAGATTTTCACTCTGCAGAGGTTGCACACTTGTGCCACAACATTTGATTCCATCCGTCGGAATAACTCCGAGTCACCGTAACACAGTACGCGGATCATCAACCATAACCTTTCACTTACACATCCTAGTATGAGCACCTCTCCCCATGAGCTTGGCCTCCCAGTGAAAACCAACTATTAACCTGGGAACTGCACAGGGCTTGGCCATACAATTTCACCTCAATTCACATCATATCTTAACAATGGAGGCAGCCTCGGCATAACCCCTATGACGTGTGTTCAGAGGGAACTCATACTAAAATCTATAAACTTCCAGTTAAGCCCTACCCATAATCAGGTATTGTGGGGGTACTCAAAAATTGGAAAGGTATCGCATTCAAACCAATATCAGGGTTTTATCAAAAATCACTATCTTCTCTTGTTCACCTTCAACTTCACATCCTTCAATGGAATGCTTCACCATTCCAAGGTTTCAAATTCAACAAGTCATATGTTCCCATCTAGAGTAGTCAAGTTTTAGTATTTTAGCACTAGCACTAATCATGAGGGGTGCTACATTGCTTTGCTAACTTTGCTACTCTAGTAGTTGTATTCACTATACCATTTGATATCAACTCTTTGAAAACACAACAAGTAAAACTTGTATGGTATAAATGTAGGATAGGATGGTATGAAGAAAGATAAGAATCATGGTGTCTTGCCCAAGGAGGGCTTTGCACTTTGCAAGAGTATTAGCTTGCATTGGTAGTTCTCTAGGTTTTCTTCTTCCTCTTCTGGGTAGAATTCTCCTTCCTCTTGGTAATCTCCGGTGCTAGCGTCTAAATTTGAATACGAGGTATAATCACTAAACAAGCTCAGAGACTATGCTAAGCACATCATTATCTCACACAATCTAGGCTAAGCACACACATAAAATAATTTGGTGCATTGGTTTTCTTTATTAAAGAAAAGTGATTTCCTCTCATAGCATATGTAGTTAATAAATTTCCATTTAGTTCTTGAGGAAACTAATTTCCTCTCATTGAAATCTTCTTAAGATTTAACTTCTCAAATAACCATACTTGAATTCATATTGACCAAAGTCAACATTCATTATTAGTATTTGAGAAAATGATTTAAATGAGGTATGTCACCTCATACCATTTTATAATTCTATAAATGATTTAAATCTCCAAATATTCATATAGGAGTGTTTGGACCAGGGGTACAAACATCACATGAATTCATTTGGGACAAGATTTAATTGAAGTAAAATACTTCATATGCTTTACATAATAGTTTTGGACAATATCACATAGCTAAACTAGCCATATAGTCCATTAATTAATCTAGGGCATGATCATGCAAAGTGACCACACCATTTTCTTGCAGAAACAATTAGTGTAAGTCAAATGTGAGCTATTGGAGTTGGAATTAATTAGATATCTATTTTGGTTGATTTTTAATAATTATTTGAATATGAAAAAGTCCCTGCCTTCTTCTTTTTATCATTTTATTTCCACAACAGATCTCGAGGTGAGACCAGTGGCATAGTGTAGATCTTTTTACTAGCTTTCCAAATATATAAAGTTTGTTAAATTTGGCCAAGCCAAACAGATTCTATGAATTTTCAAAGTTGGGTTCTGTATTGAATTTAAACTAAATTTATTAAACGAAGTTTGAATTAAAAAAGGCCGGCGGGAAAACTAACTGGGCCCAAACGTTTAAAACAGCCCAAGGCTAGCCCACCACGCATCTGTGCACGCGCGGGCCGCCTGACAGTGGGCTCCACTCATCAGAGACTCATAACGCCCGAAGCGGTATGGATCAACGAGGCGCGTTGGATTAGAATAGGATCTAACGGCGCACAGACATCATCGTCGACGGCGAGAGAGGGGCTCGCCGGCGGCGCAGGTAGGGGGTCGGAGGCTCACCGTGGCTCCAGCTAGGGTCAGGCAATGTGCGCGGTGAAGTTGTGGACGACGGCGAAGCTCCTGGTACTGGTGGCAGCTCCAGGGGCGGCGTCCTTCTCCGGCGATCGTCGGCTACTGTGGGCGGCGGCGATCTTGCAATTGGGAGCTTCTGGTGGCTAATCGAGCATGGTGAGGTGCTGAGGCGGTCGAGGAAGGAGAGGGGAGTGTGCTGGTGTGAAGAGATGGTCGAGGCGAGGCCTCCTTTTATAGGCGCGATGGTGGCTGTGGTGCTGCGGCGAGGTCGACAAGGGCGCGGCTTCTCCGGGGGTCTAGGGAGCTAGGCGGCGATGCGGTCGTGTTCACGACGTCACCGCGGTCCTCGGAGCGTCAACGGCGTAGTAAATGGTGGCGTACGGTGGTCGGGCGGGCGCGTGTACTGTCGCGGCCGTGGCGGGCGCGTTCGTCCTCTCCGGCGGCCGTGGTCGCCAAGGCATGATGTCGGCGTGTCCGGCGAGCTCCGCGTGGCGAGAAGGGTACCACGGCGCGCGGATATGGTCGGGGTACGGCAAGATTTGGCGGGCGCCGCGTGGCCGGGTCGCGCGCGTCCGTGCGCCAGTGACGTCACCCATGCCGCTCGCGGCGTACCTGGGCGTACCTGGGCGCGCGTTGTCCGGGGCTTGTCGGCGTCCTCGCGATCGATGGCGAGTACGGGCGATCTCAGCAGGGCGTGGGCTACGTGTTGGACATGGTGGCCGTGGCGATGGTGAAGAGAAAAAGGGGGAGGCGTGTCGAGGGCGACGTGGCCGGCATGGCCATGGCTGGCCATGATCTGGTCGTGTCCATGGCGTGCTCTGGCATGGGCTAGGTAGAGGGATGTCCAGGGGACTTGGTTGAGCCAAGAAATGGTCAAGGGGCAGCAAGGTTTGATCAAAATTTGGAAATTGAGATTGTTGAATCTGTTTCAATGTCTCATCTTGGCATGCTTATATCTTGTGATTAAAAATGAATTTGGTATCATGATCTTTACAACAGTTGTGCATCTTGTTGTGTACTTGGATGACATGCCCAGAGTTGGATTTGTTTAGTTTAAAATTTTTGAAATAGAGAGGCTCAAAGTGGTGACCAGACTATAAAAGTCAGAAATGACCATTATCCTATGTGATCATATTTTCAAATTTGAATTTGGTTAAATTGGTATATCTTTGATTCTCAAAGTTGTAATCACTCTTTAATATCATATTACAACTATTGGTGAAGATCAAATGGGTCTAGGGTCAAATTTACAAAAATGACATAGACCATATGTTAGGGTTTTTAGGGTTTTTATAATACTAGCAGAATACCCGTGCGTTGCTACGGGTAGAGCAAACGTTAAGATAATATTTTTAATTTTTTTTTATTCAATGCAAATGATCAATGAAACACCTTTTTTGTACTTCCAAATTAAAACATGCTCACTTGAAATTACTTCATCGATCTCTATCACTTCATGTATTACTAATTTTTAATACATAATACATAATAATACGAACTTAGAATTTATAATTGTGGTAATTATACTACATAGCCTACATCATTTGCGATGTTAATACCTAGAAAGGGGCCATTAATAGAGTAATAATACCTCGAGTAAATCGCTTTTGTAGCACTTTCTTTGGTAGAGATATGCCTGGAAATCTGATGTTCGTATGTATCACATATAAAGCATTTTCTTATCTGCATATGGACTTTTCATGTTTAAACTCGACGTAGTAACACTGTGTGGTTCTCCTATGTACTTGTCGCTGATGAAGATGGCGATCTTACCATGGCCGCCCATGAGGGCGGCCAAATGTGATGGAGTTGCAGTTGTTGACGCCGGAGGGAAATTAGAAAAAGCTGCCGACTGGTCCTTGACCTGGAAATAGTACGTCATAGGAGCCGAACAACAGACCAAGAACTCTTCAGCTAGCTAGCACTCATTGCCATATGCAATGATCCAGGACTCTAGGTATCATTATAATACATACTTGATTAAACACAACGTGTATCAAGTCCAAGTGCACGTATATAGTCGTGTCATGCAAAGCAGTATTCGTAAACGACGACATGATTCACTGTTACCTCCTGAAGAATGGCCTTGGCGGCGTCGTCCTTGGTCCTTTCTAGCGCCGGACGATTGTGCTCGCGCAGCCTGGCAGGTCCTTGCGCCGCTTCTGGGCACACCATAGCTCTGGCGTGGCAAGCTTCCGTGCCTCCTCCAGCGACCACTCCCTGTCTGTCACGTCCACCATCTCCCCGAAGTAGGCACCGTCGCCACCTCCTTCGAGCCCTGTCTCCACGGCGTGGGCGAGCCCTGCAGGGAGACGTCCTCCCCATCAGCAGCTGTAGGCCTGCAGCACCACTGCGTTGAGCGCGTAAACGTTGGCCTTTGCCGGCGCCTGTCCGCTGGTACTCCAAGTCGATGTCGCAGGTAGTGGATGATACGGTCCAGCCTGGCGCTGCCTAGGAACGTCGCGGCCACCTCCATGCCATGCGGATGCGGTAAGCACTAAGGAACGGTCTGCCACTGTGCCCAATTAGATCCGATACGGCAGGATGTCGTGTACATGCGGTTTCTTTACGCTCAGAAGGTCGATCGCCATTTTTGCGACATAACAGACACATCAGCGGACACCTAGAGGGCCTGAATAGGCAAGGTCCTTGGGTTGGCAAGCATCAAATATTCTGACGACGGCCAGCAAGCCCCCTTTGGATGCAAGCATCAAATATTCCGATGACGGCCTTCTTGGCGATGAGGACGTGCACGGGCAAACAGTTCAGGACGCCCTAGATGCCGTCATCCACTCATCCTCATTAACACGAATCAAATTGTGAGAGATCGGAACTGATAGGCGGCCAGAAGGAGCTCGATCCTCTGGCCAGCTTCCGACGATGATCGATCCACACTGAAAACGCGATGGAGATTTTAATCCAGTTACTTACATTGATCGATCGAGGAGAGCGTGTGTGTGTGTGTGTATATATAAGTGGACCGGGGTTCAGACTCCAGCAACACCTGAGGCTAAGTCTGGCAGGGATTGGGCGTAGCTGCTGTTGCCGTATCCCTAAGCTCGAGTTGGAGTGTGGCACGAGAATCCCGAGCCAGCTGATTGGATGGGCTTTTTCACAGGCCTGAGGAAAGGCTACAACAGGTCCACTTCGGCAGGACGCAAGAATTAGCGACGAAGAAACAATGCAGAGTTTTAGTACCACCTCGTCCAACGTTGGTTTTTTTTCCGTCACTGAGGAAATCTAAGTCACGGTTTTTGCCAATCGCTCTGGTTTTTATGACGTACCAAACGTCTTTTTTACGTACTCACCGCGTTTAATAGTAAAGATTTGATTTCTTTCTCTTTTTAATGGATTTGATTTATGATGATCACTTGATCACTCTAGGGTTTTGGAGTTCATCACATAAACAAAATAACAATCATCATGGCATATCACTCAAAATGCACAAGTCCTATGCAGGGTACTATATGCAAAGTAAAAGTTTTTGTTGGTTCTGATTTTTGGATATTTGGATTTGTTCTTCTTCCTTTATTTGAAATTTGTGATGTTACAAACCCTTCCCCCTTACAAAAGATCTCGTCCCGAGATCTTAAAGAAAAATTTAGGTACTAAAGAGATCTGGATATTCCTTCTTCATGTCTTCCTCTCGCTCCCAAGTGGCTTCATCTTCGGTATGGTTACTCCACTGTATCTTCAGGAACTTGATGCTTCTGGTGCGAGTGGTTCTGTATGCCTCTTCTAAGATGCGAATCGGCACTTCGCGGTATGTCAGATCTTGGTTGATATCCATTGAACGGTGATCGATGTTCTTGAACACTTCAGTCTTCTCCGGAACTTCAAGGCACTTCCTAAGGAGTGAGATGTGAAACATGTCGTGTACAGCCGACATTTCTTTGGGCAACTCCTGTTGATAGGATACTTCTCCTCGGCGACTCAGAACTTTGAAGGGTCCAATATATCGGGGTGCGAGCTTTCCTTTCAGCTGAAATCTCTGCATTCCTTTCAGGGGGGATACTTTAAGGTAGACGAAATCTCCGATTTCAAAGGTCATCTCTCGGCGTCTCTTGTCAGCGTAACTCTTCTGCCTGGATTGCGCCGTCTTGAGGTACTCTCGAATCTTGTGCACCTTCCCTTCGGCTTCACGAAGTACATCAGGTCCAAAGACTTGACTTTCTCCGACTTCCGACCAGTTCAGGGGGGTACGACACTTTCTTCCGTACAGAGCTTCAAAGGGGGCCATCTGTAAACTGGCTTGGTAACTGTTGTTGTACGAGAACTCTGCGTACGGCAAACAGTCTTCCCACCTAGATCCATATTCCAGTACACATGCTCTCAGCATGTCCTCCAAGATTTGGTTGACTCTCTCAGTCTGTCCATCGGTCTGAGGGTGATAGGCGGTGCTAAAATTTAGCCGGGTTCCGAGTCCTTCGTGCACCTTCTGCCAGAATCTTGAGGTGAATTGTGATCCTCTATCTGACACTATCGACTTCGGGGTTCCGTGTAGGGCGATAATTCTGGAGATGTACAGCTCAGCTAACTTTGGGCCCTGGTAGGTGGTCTTGACAGCTATGAAATGGGCTACCTTGGTCAATCTATCGACAACTACCCATATGGAGTCATTTCCTTTGCTGGATTTGGGCAAACCGGTGATAAAGTCCATTCCTACAGAGTCCCACTTCCATTCTGGAATCTGTAGTGGTTGCAGCAGTCCTGCGGGTCGCTGATGTTCTGCCTTGACTCGCTGACAGATATCACACTTGGCGATGCAGCTTCCGATTTCCCTCTTCATTCCATGCCACCAGAACTATTCCTTCAAGTCCTGATACAGCTTGGTACCTCCGGGGTGAATAGAGTATAAGGTGTCATGGACTTCCTTCAGAATAACTTGCTTCAACTCTGAGTCTGACGGTACACACAGGCGTCCGTTGTACCAAAGGACTCCTTCTTCCTCTATGGTGAATCCCGGTGCTTTTCCGGCGGCTATCTGGGTCTTGATTCCCTCAATGCTGGCATTTCCCTTTTGAGCTTCCTTGATTTGACCAATCAAGGTGGGTTGCAGCTCCATGCTGGCTAGGAATCCTTCACTGACTAACTCCATTCTAAACTGCTCAAACTCCTGGTATAAGCTGGGTTGTTCTTCTGCTATCATTGAGTTTAACTGACACGGCAGTCTACTCAACGCATCCGCTACCACATTGGCCTTGCCGGGGTGGTAGTGGATCTCCATATCATAATCTTTGATTAATTCTAACCATCTTCTTTGTCTCATGTTCAGCTCCTTCTGGGTAAAGATATACTTCAGGCTCTTGTGATCCGAATAGATCTCGCAGCGATTACCCATGAGGTAATGACGCCACACCTTCAGTGCTAAGACTACGGCTGCAAGTTCGAGGTCATGGGTTGGGTAGTTCTGCTCATGCTGCTTCAATTGCCGGGACAGATAAGATATCACTTTGCCTTCTTGCATAAGCACACATCCGAAACCAATCTTGGATGCATCGCAGTAAACGTCAAAGGGCTTGGTGATGTCCGGCATGATCAGAATTGGGGCTGTGGTCAGTCTAAGCTTGAGTTGTTGGAAACTCTCCTCACATTTGTCAGTCCATTCGAACTTCTTGTCCTTCTTCAGCAGTTGGGTCATTGGTCGAGCGATACTCGAAAAGCCTTCTACAAATCTGCGGTAATATCCGGCTAGTCCAAGAAAAGCGCGGACCTCGGTCTGGGTGGTTGGGGCTTTCCATTCTGCAACAGTTTTGATCTTGGCGGGATCTACGGCAATTCCTCCTGCAGACAAAATATGTCCCAGGAATCCTACTTCCTTCAGCCAAAACTCACATTTGCTGAACTTAGCATACATCTTATGCTCTCTAAGGGTCTCCAGGACAGCTTCTAGGTGTTGCTCATGTTCCTCCTCAGACTTGGAGCAGATGAGGATGTCATCGATGAAAACGACAACAAACTTATCCAGAAAGTTCATGAAGATCTTATTCATGAGATTCATGAAATAAGTGGGAGCATTGGTCAATACAAATGACATGACATTGTACTCATACAATCCATATCTGGTGGTAAAGGCAGTTTTGGGAATGTCTGATGCCCGAATCTGCAGCTGGTGGTATCCAGTCCTGAGGTCAATCTTTGAGAAAACTACGGCACCGGTCAACTGATCAAACAGGTCTTCTATCTTTGGCAAGGGGTATTTGTTCTTGATGGTGACATCGTTAAGCTTACGATAGTCCGTACATAAACGACTGGCACCATCCTTCTTGTCCACAAACAAAACTGGGGATCTCCAAGGTGACGCACTTGGTCGAATCAGACCTTTGGCTAACAGTTCATCCAGTTGCTTCTTCAGCTCCACTAGCTCTGCTGGGTTCATGCTATAGGCTCTCTGGGCGATAGGTCCAGTTCCAGGGATTAACTCGATAATGAACTCGATATCCCGATCTGGGGGCATACCGGGTAAACCATCAGGAAACACATCAGGATATCGACAAACGACCCTGATTTGATCCAAGGTTGGTTTGGCTACACTCTGGTTGCAGGTAAATTTTCTGGGTAGCAGTTCAGAGACATGTTCTACTATGATACCGGTGCTACTGGTCATGGTGATGGCTTTCTTGGCACAGTCAATCATTCCATGGTGTTTGGCCATCCAATCCATTCCCAGCACTATTTCCAAACCTTTGGTTCCCAGAATTATTAGATTGGCATAGAAATCTATTTCATGTATTCTGATGGGTACATTTTTACAAAATTTTCTGGCTTTAGTGGTTGATCCGGGAATTTGAACTATCATGACATGTTTCAAACTGAGAGGTTGAATTTTACTGGTTGATGCAAAGTCTTCGGTGACAAAAGAATGAGATGCTCCGGAATCAAACAACACTCTAGAAGGTACTGAGTTGACAAGAAACATACCCAGTACAACATCTGGTGCTTCATGGGCCTCTTCGGCATTCATGTGGAAGAGACGGCCGTTGCGGTTATTGGGATTGTTGGGGGCGAACTTCTTTCCGGTGGAGACGCGGCGTTGCTGTTGAACAGGTGCAGCAGTGTTGCCGGCGAGCTTGGCGAGTCTCTTGGGGCACTCGTTGGAGTAGTGTCCCACTACACCGCACTCATAGCAGGTGATGGTGGACTTGTCCTTGGTAGCGACAGGAATGGCGTTACTCCCAGTCCTTGGAGCGGTGTTGGTGTTGTTGTTGTTGGGGTTGGGGGCTCTCATTGGGGCACGGTTGAAGTTGTTGGTGTTGTTCTGGTAGTTGTGATTGTGGTTGGGATGGCCTCCTGGCCTGGAGTTTCCTCCACTCCGGTTCTGGAAACCGGGGCGTGAAGTCTGCATCTGAGGTTTGTTGTTTCTGGGGGCAAAACCTCCGCTTGAGCTGGGGCGATACTTGGGAGTATTGCTGGGCCCACTCTGGTGCATCATACGGCGTTTGCGGTTCTCATTGGCTTGGTTCAACTTGCCCTCCATCTGAATGGCGGAGTCAACAAGGGCTTCAAGGTCGGCAAAGGGGATGTTGACTAGGACAGTTTGCATCTCATCATGCAGTCCGTTCAGGAATCTCTCCTGCCTCTTCTCTGTGGTGTCAGTCTCATCGGGGGCGTACCTTGACAGTGTAAGGAACCTATCGCGGTATTCTACCACCGTCATCCGTCCTTGCTTCAGTTCGCGGAATTCATCCCGCATCTTCTTGATGAGACCCGGGGGCACATGGTACTTGCCGAACTTGAGCTTGAAATCTGCCCAAGTCATGACTTGACCTCCGTTCATGGCACGGGTGCTGGTCCACCAGGCTCGGGTTGGTCCGGCAAGGTAGTGGGTTGCAAACAGGACCTTCTCATTGGCTTCAACTCCGGCGACCTCCAAGTTGTTCTCCATAGTCTGGAGCCAGTCGTCGGCGTCGAGGGGTTCTTCAGTCTTGCTGAACACCGGAGGGTTGGTATTCTGGAAGTTCTTGAGTTTGGATCCGGGATGATCATGATTCCCATGGCCTTGGTTAGCAAGGTTTTGCAGGGCTGTTATGTTGGCTTGACGTTCAGCCCTTTCAGTCTCCCTGTCTTGAAGCAGGGTTTGCAGCAGTTGCATCATGGCATCGTTGTTGTTGCGATTGGGAGGGGCCATCTGAATATACAGGAGATTATAAGATAAGAGGGAAATTCTATGGTTTATTTTGAATTGAGTTCAAAAACTTGTAAAAACTTGAATGCTTTGGATGACACACACAAACATTCATTCATTCATTCCACATCACATATTACAAACTAGTAGTTCAATACTCCAATGGTTTTAAGAACCATGCTACGATACAACCGACGGGATATAACTCATGCCTACATCAGTGCTTAGGTGTGGCTGCCCTCATCCTCGATGTCGATGTGAACGACATCATCAGGTCCAGGCTCCAGGAATGCGTAATCCTCCTCCTCAGTGAACTCGTCATCCTCGAAGTCGTCATCGTCACTCAGGAAGGCACCTCCTCCCTGAATATCGATACCGGCTTCGTCTTCCTCCATCTCCTGCAACTGCTCTTCCTGGGCCTTCACCGTGGTCTCAAGTGACGCTATCTGAGCGCGAAGGCACGTGATAGTGACATCCTTCTTCGCACACCGCAGGCAAAGCTTGTTGCGGTCCCGAGACAGCATCTTGATAGCGTCGCCATGGGTGGCCAGGGCGAGGTGAGTCTGGTTCGCGTACATCCTGGCGTTATCCAGATCCTGCTGAGTATGGTACATCATGAAGTCTAGATGCTCGGCGTGATGCCTCAGCTCAGGGTGAGACTGCAGAGCCATGGGTACTCCTGCGGCATCACGTTTCACTAGGTGAGTGAAACGGGACGCAAGCAGGCGCACCGCGTTCTGTCCGCAGAGGCGTGCCAGTGCCTCCTACAGGCCGCGTGCAAGGCCATCGAGCCAGTTGCTCTCACGGAAAGAGAACAGGATTCTCTCCGCGGTAGGAGACTCCATGTTCCCCCTCAGATCTGCAGTAATCATCCATTGCATCTCGCCGCCAGGCTGATCGTTCACTTGGATCCCATGGAACTCGGGCTGGAGGCGCCCCAGAAAGTTCGAGACCGCAGTGAGATCATGCTCGAAAATCAAGCTGCCTCCATTACCAAGTTGGTAAAACTTGGTGTTGACGGGTGCGTTGGGCTCCATCTGAAAGTGAATTGGGAGAGTAAGTTAGAGATTTGAACAAGTGTGGCAAAATTTTAAGTAGACATAGTAAGAAAGAGCATGATTTAACCACTTTCGAAAAATCCTCCAAGACAAGAGTACGAATAAGTTTTTCATAAATATTCTTTTCATTTTGATTTCAAAGTTAGGTTTTTATGAACGCCCATTCTAACTAAGGTTTTCTAAGGTCAAATAATGGCTCTGATACCAACTTGTCAACACCCGGATTTTTAAGTCCAGATGCCTATTATGTCATTCATCGCAATCCCAGGATAATGTTGTTGCGAGGCATAATAGTCGAATATCACAGTCATTATTTATTACAAGCCATAATGTCATACAATCTTGAATCACATGATTCATCTTACATAAATAGTTGATCTTTCAATCAACATACATACACAAGTTCATACATAGCGGAAGCGTAACTATGGATGGACTCTCTAGTCCACAGGCCAACATCTGACGTCAGAAACTCCTAGTTGTCGTAGGCGTCCTGCTGGTCATCCTCGTGATAATTCTGTTCATCATCGTACTCTGGCCATTTGAATAGCCAGGGACAAAGCCGTAAGTACTTTAAGTACTTGCAAACTAATACTAGTGTAAAAATACTCACTAAAGGTATTCAAGCTCTAGTTTAACTTGCATAAGCCAAATTTTAGTTCACAAGCTTGAATCATGTGCTAACTAACTCAAATGGGAACATTAGTGTCATTCCCACATCATTAGTAATATTTCAACAAGTCACCACATCACCATTCACTAAGGTTTTCAAAATATCTAACACTGGAAACTGTATGGCCCTTCCAACCGTCCGTATCCGTGGACACGGCTATTCGAATAGATTTACACTCTGCAGAGGTTGCACACTTGTGCCACAACATTTGATTCCATCCGTCGGAATAACTCCGAGTCACCGTAACACAGTACGCGGATCATCAACCATAACCTTTCACTTACACATCCTAGTATGAGCACCTCTCCCCATGAGCTTGGCCTCCCAGTGAAAACCAACTATTAACCTGGGAACTGCACAGGGCTTGGTCGTACAATTTCACCTCAATTCACATCATATCTTAACAACGGAGGCAGCCTCGGCATAACCCCTATGACGTGTGTTCAGAGGGAACTCATACTAAAATCTATAAACTTCCAGTTAAGCCCTACCCATAATCAGGTATTGTGGGGGTACTCAAAAATTGGAAAGGTATCGCATTCAAACCAATATCAGGGTCTAATCAAAAATCACTATCTTCTCTTGTTCACCTTCAACTTCACATCCTTTAATGGAATGCTTCACCATTCCAAGGTTTCAAATTCAACAAGTCATATGTTCCCATCTAGAGTAGTCAAGTTTTAGTATTTTAGCACTAGCACTAATCATGAGGGGTGCTACATTGCTTTGCTAACTTTGCTACTCTAGTAGTTGTATTCACTATACCATTTGATATCAACTCTTTGAAAACACAACAAGTAAAACTTGTATGGTATAAATGTAGGATAGGATGGTATGAAGAAAGATAAGAATCATGGTGTCTTGCCCAAGGAGGGCTTTGCACTTTGCAAGAGTATTAGCTTGCCTTGGTAGTTCTCTAGGTTTTCTTCTTCCTCTTCTGGGTAGAATTCTCCTTCCTCTTGGTAATCTCTGGTGCTAGCGTCTAAATTTGAATACGAGGTATAATCACTAAACAAGCTCAGAGACTATGCTAAGCACATCATTATCTCACACAATCTAGGCTAAGCACACACATAAAATAATTTGGTGCATTGGTTTTCTTTATTAAAGAAAAGTGATTTCCTCTCATAGCATATGTAGTTAATAAATTTCCATTTAGTTCTTGAGGAAACTAATTTCCTCTCATTGAAATCTTCTTAAGATTTAACTTCTCAAATAACCATACTTGAATTCATATTGACCAAAGTCAACATTCATTATTAGTATTTGAGAAAATGATTTAAATGAGGTATGTCACCTCATACCATTTTATAATTCTATAAATGATTTAAATCTCCAAATATTCATATAGGAGTGTTTGGACCAGGGGTACAAACATCACATGAATTCATTTGGGACAAGATTTAATTGAAGTAAAATACTTCATATGCTTTACATAATAGTTTTGGACAATATCACATAGCTAAACTAGCCATATAGTCCATTAATTAATCTAGGGCATGATCATGCAAAGTGACCACACCATTTTCTTGCAGAAACAATTAGTGTAAGTCAAATGTGAGCTATTGGAGTTGGAATTAATTAGATATCTATTTTGGTTGATTTTTAATAATTATTTGAATATGAAAAAGTCCCTGCCTTCTTCTTTTTATCATTTTATTTCCACAACATATCTCGAGGTGAGATCAGTGGCATAGTGTAGATATTTTTACTAGCTTTCCAAATATATAAAGTTTGTTAAGTTTGGCCAAGCCAAACAGATTCTATGAATTTTCAAAGTTGGGTTCTGTATTGAATTTAAACTAAATTTATTAAACGAAGTTTGAATTAAAAAAGGCCGGCGGGAAAACTAACTGGGCCCAAACGTTTAAAACGGCCCAAGTCCAGCCCACCACGCATCTGTGCACGCGCGGGCCGCCTGACAGTGGGCTCCACTCATCAGAGACTCATAACGCCCGAAGCGGTATGGATCAACGAGGCGTGTTGGATTAGAATAGGATCTAACGGCGCACAGACATCGTCGTCGACGGCGAGAGAGGGGCTCGCCGGCGGCGCAGGTAGGGTGTCGGAGGCTCACCGTGGCTCTACCTAGGGTCAGGCAATGTGCGCGGTGAAGTTGTGGACGACGGCGAAGCTCCTGGTACTGGTGGCAGCTCCAGGGGCGGCGTCCTTTGATGTTAAGCCCCCTCCTTTTCCTGTAGACAGTGTTGGGCCTCCAAGAGCAGAGGTTTGTAGAACAGCAACAAGTTTTCCCTTAAGTGGATCACCCAAGGTTTATCGAACTCAGTGAGGAAGAGGTCAAAGATATCCCTCGCATGCAACCCTGCAACCACAAAGCAAGAAGTCTCTTGTGTCCCCAACACACCTAATAGGTGCACTAGTTCGGCGAAGAGATAGTGAAATACAGGTGGTATAAATAAGTAGTAGCAACGGCACCAGAAAAGTGCTTTGCCCAGGACAAGATAAACAAGCGTAGTAACGCAAAGTAGTAACGCAAAGAAAACGTAAACAAGCAGCGATAGCAGTATTTAGGAACAAGGCCTAGGGATCATACTTTCACTAGTGGACACTCTCAACTTTGATCACATAACAGAATAGATAAATGCATACTCTACACTCTCTTGTTGAATGATGAACACCAGTGCGTAGGATTACACGAACCCTCAATGCCGGAGTTAACAAGCTCCACAATTCAATGTTCATATTTAAATAACCTTAGAGTGCAAGATAGATCAACACAACCAAACCAAGTACTAACATAGCATGCACACCGTAACCTTCACACTATGAAAGGAGGAATAAATCGCATCAATACCATCATAGTAATAGTTAACTTCATAATCTACAAGAGATCACAATCATAGCATAAACCAAGTACTTCATGATGCACACACTGCCAACATTACATCATGGAGGAGGAATAGACTACTTTAATAACATCACTAGAGTAGCACATAGATGAATTGTGATACAAAACTCATATGAATCTCAATCATGTAAGGCAGCTCATGAGATCATTGTATTGAAGTACATAGGAGAGAGATTAACCACATAGCTACCGGTACAGCCCGGAGCCTCGATGGAGAACTACTCCCTCCTCATGGGAGACAGCAGCGGTGATGAAGATGGCGGTGGAGATGGCAGCGGTGTCGATGGAGAAGCCTTCCGGGGGCACTTCCCCGTCCCGGCGGCGTGCCGGAACAGAGACTCCTGTCCCCCAGATCTTGGCTTCGCGATGGCGGCGGCTCTGGATGGTTTCTCGTACCGTGGCTTTTTCGTCTCGAGGTTTTAGGTCCAGGGGCTTTATATAGGCGAAGAGGCGGCGTCAGGAGGTCGAAGGGGTGACCACACTATAGGGGGGCGCGGGCCCCCCCTTGGCCGCGCCGGCCTAGGGTTTGGTGGGCCTATGCCCCCTCTCTGGCGGCTCTCGTGTGTTCTGGATGCTTCCGGGCAAAATAGGAACCTGGGCGTTGATTTCGTCCGATTCCAAGAATATTTCTTTACTAGGATTTCTGAAACCAAAAATAGCAGAAAACAGGAACTGGCACTTCGGCATCTTGTTAATAGGTTAGTTCCAGAAAACGCATAAATATGACATAAAATGTGCATAAAACATGTAGAAATCATCAATAATGTGGCATGGAACATAAGAAATTATCTATACGTCGGAGACGTATCAGCATCCCCAAGCTTAGTTTCTGCTCGTCCCGAGCAGGTAAACGATAACAAAGATAATTTCTGGAGTGACATGCCATCATAACCTTGATCATACTATTGTAAGCATATGTAATTAATGCAGCGATCAAAACAATGTAAATGACATGAGTAAACAAATGAATCATATAGCAAAGACTTTTCATGAATAGTACTTCAAGTCAAGCATCAATAAGCCTTGCATAAGAGTTAACTCATAAAGCAATAATTCATAGTAGAGGTATTGAAGCAACACAATGGAAGATTAAGTTTCAGCGGTTGCTTTCAACTTGTAACATGTATATCTCATGGATAGTTGTCAATGCAAAGCAATATAACAAATGCAATATGCAAGTATGTAGGAATCAATGCACAGTTCACACAAATGTTTGCTTCTTGAGGTGGAGAGAGATAGGTGAACTGACTCAACAATAAAAGTAAAAGAATGGTCCTTCAAAGAGGAAAACATCGATTGCTATATTTGTGCTAGAGCTTTGATTTTGAAAACAAGAAACAATTTTGTCAACGGTAGTAATAAAGCATATATATCATGTAAATTATATCTTACAAGTTGCAAGCCTCATGCATAGTATACTAATAGTGCCCGCACCTTGTCCTAATTAGCTTGGACTACCGGGATCATCGCAATGCACATGTTTTAACCAAGTGTCACAAAGGGGTACCTCTATGCCGCCTGTACAAAGGTCTAAGGAGAAAGCTCGCATTGGATTTCTCGCTATTGATTATTCTCAACTTAGACATCCATACCGGGACAACATAGACAATAGATAATGGACTCCTCTTATATGCATAAGCATGTAGCAACAATTAATTTTCTCATATGAGATTGAGGATATTGTCCAAAACTGAAACTTCCACCATGGATCATGGCTTTAGTTAGCGGCCCAATGTTCTTCTCTAACAATATGCATGCTCTAACCATAAGGTGGTAGATCTCCCTTACTTCAGACAAGACGAACATGCATAGCAACTCACATGATATTCAACAAAGAGTAGTTGATGGCGTCCCCAGTGAACATGGTTATCGCACAACAAGCAACTTAATAAGAGATAAAGTGCATAAGTACATATTCAATACCACAATAGTTTTTAAGCTATTTGTCCCATGAGCTATATATTGTAAAGGTGGAGAATGGAAATTTAAAGGTAGCACTCAAGCAATTTACTTTGGAATGGAGGAGAAATACCATGTAGTAGGTAGGTATGGTGGACACAAATGGCATAGTGGTTGGCTCAAGTATTTGGATGCATGAGAAGTATTCCTTCTCGATACAAGGTTTAGGCTAGCAAGGCTATTTGAAACAAACACAAGGATGAAGCGGTGCAGCAAAACTCACATAAAAGACATATTGAAAACATTATAAGACTCTACACCGTCTTCCTTGTTGTTCAAACTCAATACTAGAAATTATCTAGACCTTAGAGAGACCAAATATGCAAACCAAATTTTAGCATGCTCTATGTATTTCTTCATTAATAGGTACAAAGTATATGATGCAAGAGCTTAAACATGAGCACAACAATTGCCAAGTATCACATTATCCAAGACATTTTAGCAATTACTACATGTATCATTTTCCAATTCCAACCATATAACAATTTAACGAAGAAGAAACTTCGCCATGAATATTATGAGTAGAGCCTAAGGACATACTTGTCCATATGCTACAGCGGAGCGTGTCTCTCTCCCACACAAAGAATGCTAGGATCCATTTTATTCAAACAAAACAAAAACAAAAACAAACCGACGCTCCAAGTAAAGTACATAAGATGTGACCGAATAAAAATATAGTTTCAAGAGAAGGAACCTGATAATTTGTCGATGAAGAAGGGGATGCCTTGGGCATCCCCAAGCTTAGACGCTTGAGTCTTCTTGAAATATGCAGGGGTGAACCACCAGGGCATCCCCAAGCTTAGAGCTTTCACTCTTCTTGATCATATTGTATCATCCTCCTCTCTTGACCCTTGAAAACTTCCTCCACACCAAACTCAAAACAACTCATTAGAGGGTTAGTGCATAATAAAAATTCACATGTTCAGAGGTGACACAATCATTCTTAACACTTCTGGACATTGCTCAAAGCTACTGGAAGTTAATGGAACAAAGAAATCTATCCCACATAGCAAAAGAGGCAATGCGAAATAAAAGGCAGAATCTGTCAAAACAGAACAGTCTGTAAAGACGAATTTTATTGAGGCACCAGACTTGCTCAAATGAAAATTCTCAAATTGAATGAAAGTTGCGTACATATCTGAGGATCACTCACGTAAATTGGCATAATTTTCTGAGTTACCTACAGAGAATTTTGCCCAGATTCGTGACAGCAAAGAAATCTGTTTCTGCGCAGTAATCCAAATCTAGTATCAACCTTTCTATCAAAGACTTAACTTGGCACAACAAAACACCAAACTAAGATAAGGAGAGGTTGCTACAGTAGTAAACAACTTCCAAGACTCAAATATAAAACAAAGTACTGTAGCAAAATAACACATGGGTTATCTCCCAAGAAGTTCTTTCTTTATAGCCATTAAGATGGGCTCAGCAGTTTTAATGATGCACTCGCAAGAAATAGTATTTGAAGCAAAAGAGAGCATCAAGAGGCAAATTCAAAACACATTTAAGTATAACATGCTTTCTATGAAAAGGAATCTTGTAAATAAACAAGTTCATGAAGAGCAAAGTAACAAGCATAGGAAGATAGAACAAGTTTAGCTTCAAAAAATTTAGCACATAGAGAGGTGTTTTAGTAACATGAAAATTTCTACAACCATATGTTCCTCTCTCATAATAATGTCTAGTAGCATCATGAGCACACTCAACAATATAACTATCACATAAAGCATTCTTATCATGAGTTTCATGCATAAAATTATTACTCTCCACATAAGCATAGTCAATTTTAGTAGTTGTAGTGGGAGCAAATTCAACAAAGTAGCTATCATCAAATATAGGAGGCATATTGTATTCATAATCAAATTTACTCTCCATAGTAGGTGGTAACAAAAGACTACTATCATTATAATCATGATAAATACGAGGCAAAGTATCATCAAAGAAAATTTCCTCCTCAATGCTTGGGGGACTAAAAAGATCATGCTCATCAAAACCAGCTTCCCCAAGCTTAGAATTTTCCATAGCATTAGCAACAATAGTGTTCAAAGCATTCATATTAATAACATTCCCATTAGCATGCATATAAAGTTCCATGGGTTTTTTAATTCTCTCTTCAAACACATCATGTCCTAATTCAAGATAAAGTTCATAAAGCTCTCTCATATTTTTGTTGTTTTCCATTATGCCTAACTAGTGTAAACAAGAAACTAAAAGATGCAATTGCAGGATCTAAAGGAAATAGCTTCGAGCACAAACACAATGGCGCCAGAAAAGTACTATTACCTGGAACCGGAGTATGAGTGCCTTTTACCTTTCCTCCCCGGCAACGGCGCCAGAAAATAGCTTGATGTCTACGCCCCCCCCCTTTTCCTGTAGACAGTGTTGGGCCTCCAAGAGCAGAGGTTTGTAGAACAGCAGCAAGTTTTCCCTTAAGTGGATCACCCAAGGTTTATCGAACTCAGGGAGGAAGAGGTCAAAGATATCCCTCTCATGCAACCCTGCAACCACAAAGCAAGAAGTCTCTTGTGTCCCCAACACACCTAATAGGTGCACTAGTTCGGCGAAGAGATAGTGAAATACATGTGGTATAAATAAGTAGTAGCAACGGCACCAGAAAAGTGCTTTGCCCAGGACAGTAAACAAGCAGTAGTAACGCAGCAGTAGTAACGCAGTAAAACAGTAAACAAGCAGCGATAGCAGTATTTAGGAACAAGGCCTAGGGATCATACTTTCACTAGTGGACACTCTCAACTTTGATCACATAACAGAATAGATAAATGCATACTCTACACTCTCTTGTTGGATGATGAACACCATTGCGTAGGATTACACGAACCCTCAATGCCGGAGTTAACAAGCTCCACAATTCAATGTTCATATTTAAATAACCTTAGAGTGCAAGATAGATCAACACAACCAAACCAAGTACTAACATAGCATGCACACCGTAACCTTCACACTATGAAAGGAGGAATAAATCGCATCAATACCATCATAGTAATAGTTAACTTCATAATCTACAAGAGATCACAATCATAGCATAAACCAAGTACTTCATGATGCACACACTGCCAACATTACATCTTGGAGGAGGAATAGACTACTTTAATAACATCACTAGAGTAGCACATAGATGAATTGTGATACAAAACTCATATGAATCTCAATCATGTAAGGCAGCTCATGAGATCATTGTATTGAAGTACATAGGAGAGAGATTAACCACATAGCTACCGGTACAGCCCCGAGCCTTGATGGAGAACTACTCCCTCCTCATGGGAGACAGCAGCGGTGATGAAGATGGCGGTGGAGATGGCAGCGGTGTCGATGGAGAAGCCTTCCGGGGGCACTTCCCCGTCCCGGCGGCGTGCCGGAACAGAGACTCCTGTCCCCCAGATCTTGGCTTCGCGATGGCGGCGGCTCTGGATGGTTTCTCGTACCGTGGCTTTTTCTTCTTGAGGTTTTAGGTCCAGGGGCTTTATATAGGCGAAGAGGCGGCGTCAGGAGGTCGAAGGGGCGACCACACTATAGGGGGGCGCGGGCCCCCCTTGGCCGCGCCGGCCTAGGGTTTGGTGGGCCTATGCCCCCTCTCTGGCGGCTCTCGTGTGTTCTGGATGCTTCCGAGCAAAATAGGAACCTGGGCGTTGATTTTGTCTGATTCCGAGAATATTTCTTTACTAGGATTTCTGAAACCAAAAACAGCAGAAAACAGGAACTGGCACTTCGGCATCTTGTTAATAGGTTAGTTCCAGAAAACGCATAAATATGACATAAAATGTGCATAAAACATGTAGAAATCATCAATAATGTGGCATGGAACATAAGAAATTATCGATACGTCGGAGACGTATCATCCTTCTCCAACGATCGTCGGCTACTGTGGGCGTCGGCGATCTTGCAATTGGGAGCTTCTGGTGGCTAATCGAGCATGGTGAGGTGCTGAGGCGGTCGAGGAAGGAGAGGGGAGTGTGCTGGTGTGAAGAGATGGTCGAGGCGAGGCCTCCTTTTATAGGCGCGATGGTGGCTGTGGTGCTGCGGCGAGGTCGACAAGGGCGCGGCTTCTCCGGGGGTCTAGGGAGCTAGGCAGCGACGCGGTCGTGTTCACGACGTCACCGCGGTCCTCGGAGCGTCAACGGCGCAGTAAATGGTGGCGTACGGTGGTCGGGCGGGCGCGTGTACTGTCGCGGCCGTGGCGGGCGCGTTCGTCCTCTCCAGCGGCCGTGGTCGCCAAGGCATGACGTCGGCGTGTCCGGCGAGCTCCGCGTGGCGAGAAGGGTACCACGGCGCGCGGATATGGTCGGGGTACGGCGAGATTTGGCGGGCGCCGCGTGGCCGGGTCGCGCGCGTCCGTGCGCCAGTGACGTTGCCCATGCCGCTCGCGGCGTACCTGGGCGTACCTGGGCGCGCGTTGTCCGGGGCTTGTTGGCGTCCTCGCGATCGATGGCGAGTACGGGCGATCTCAGCAGGGCGTGGGCTACGTGTTGGACATGGTGGCCGTGGTGATGGTGAAGAGAAAAAGGGGGAGGCGTGTCGAGGGCGACGTGGCCGGCATGGCCATGGCTGGCCATGATCTGGTCGTGTCCATGGCGTGCTCTAGCATGGGCTAGGTAGAGGGATGTCCAGGGGACTTGGTTGAGCCAAGAAATGGTCAAGGGGCAACAAGGTTTGATCAAAATTTGGAAATTGAGATTGTTGAATCTGTTTCAATGTCTCATCTTGGCATGCTTATATCTTGTGATTAAAAATGAATTTGGTATCATGATCTTTACAACAGTTGTTCATCTTGTTGTGTACTTGGAATGACATGCCCAGAGTTGGATTTGTTTAGTTTAATTTTTTTGAAATAGAGAGACTCAAAGTGGTGACCAGACTATAAAAGTCAGAAATGACCATTATCCTATGTGATCATATTTTCAAATTTGAATTTGGTTAAATTGGTATATCTTTGATTCTCAAAGTTGTAATCACTCTTTTCATATTACAACTATTGGTGAAGATCAAATGGGTCTAGGGTCAAATTTACAAAAATGACATAGACCATATGTTAGGGTTTTTAGGGTTTTTATAATATTTGATTTCTTTCTCTTTTTAATGGATTTGATTTATGATGATCACTTGATCACTCTAGGGTTTTGGAGTTCATCACATAAACAAAATAACAATCATCATGGCATATCACTCAAAATGCACAAGTCCTATGCAGGGTACTATATGCAAAGTAAAAGTTTTTGTTGGTTCTGATTTTTGGATATTTGGATTTGTTCTTCTTCCTTTATTTGAAATTTGGGATGTTACAGGATGTTTTAGCTTAGGACATGCCTGGGGTTTAATAATAAACGCAGCTTTCTCCTCAAAAAAAAAACATCCATCTGTCTCAAGAAATAGTGCTTTCAAAATGTGGTTGCTTCTTCTTGCTGGAGTCTGAGACCGTTGTTGCTTCTTCTTGCTACGCAATGGTTGTCTATTTTTTTTTGTATATTGCTTAGCTCGTGATGTCTAATGATACTCTGTGAGTTCATGTCAAGGCTCAAATAAAACATTTTAGTACCCATGACGTTTACTTTTTCACATCTCTATATTTATGGCAAGTGTATGGCCTCGGATGCTTTGTTTGACTGGTACCATTATAGCTATGAACTTAACCATTCTATATCGTAGTATATAATCAGGTAAGGACTAGTTGTACATACAATCTTTTTTAAATCGTTAATGATTCACGTATAATATTGTCCTCGGTCTTTTCTGCTTTATACTTGTACCGTGATTAAAAATATGAATTGTTAGTTTGTATGTGATATGCAGGAAGATATGGCTGATATGATCGGGGATTGTAAAGAGTAACATGAGATCGTTATCAAGACGTTTGTTAGCGAGGAAGACGGATTCAATTTCTACAACAGTTATGCTCTTGAGAAAAGATTTAGCGTGCGGAGAAGCTACGTTGAGTGGGATGAAGGCAACAAGGAGATAATTTTGAGGAAATTTGTGTGTAGTCGTGAAGGTTGTCGTGAAGAGAAGCACATGAAGAGGAAGAGAGCAGATATGAAGAGGAGGCCACGGAATATCACTCGTGTTGGGTGTAAAGCTAAACTGGTCATTGCAAGAGCCGAGGAAACATGGCAGTGGTTTGTGAAGGATTTTATCGATGTACACACCCATAAACTGGCCCAGGGGATATTGCTTGCCTGCTACGTTCACACAGAAGAATCAACGCCGAGCAGAAAGCGGACATTATAGAGATGGAAACTGCTGGGATCGGCAAACACGAAATCATGGATGTATTGCGCATGCAATGCGGTGGTTTCGATAAGGTTGAATGCACGACAAGGGACATTTATAATTTCTGCCATCAGTACAAGCAGGAAGCAGTTGCTGACGGTGATGCTCAAACTGTGATCCGTCACATGATGGCGCGGGAAGATAGAGATCCAGGTTTTTTCTTCAGATACCTGGTTGATAAAGATGATCATCTGAAGGGACTGTTCTGGTGTGACAGTCAATCCCGGCTTGACTACAAGGCTTTCGGCGATGTTGTAGTTTTCGATAGCACCTACTGGACCAATAAGTACAATCTGCCATTTGTGCCGTTTGTTGGGTTGAATCACCACCGCAGCACTGTTATTTTTGGATGTGGTATTATTTCCAATGAGACGACGGAGGCGTACGAGTGGATGCTGGACGTCTTCAGTGAAGCCATGTCCCAGAAGCACCCAATATCTGTGATCACCGACGGGGACCTTGCAATGCAGAGAGCAATCAGGGTGATCTGGCCTGACTCGAACCATAAGCTTTGTGTATGGCACATTCAGCAGAACATTGTACGTCATCTTAGTGATGACAAGGTTAAGGAGGAATTCAGATCTTTCATATATGATTCCTCTTCCATTGCCGAGCATGAGAGCAAATGGCTAGATTTCTTGGAAAGGAATAAAGTAACAAGTGAGGAGTCGTGGCTGCATCAGATGTATCAGATGAGGAAGCTGTGGTGTGCCCCATATCTGGCGGGCCGTTGTTTCTTAGGATTGAGCAGTAATCAGCGAAGCGAGAGCTTAAACTCTGTCCTTCATACGCATCTTAGTTCGCAGATGACATTATTTAAAATGCTAGAGCATTATGAGTGTTGTCTTTCGACACGACGCTTGAATGAGATGGTCCTAAACATCGTGTCCTTGCAGTCCGTTCCATATACAGAGCCGGATGCTTCAAGTCTTGAGGTACACGCTGCAATGGTTTTCACATCTAGTGTGTTTAAGTTGGTCAGATATAGCTTAGATGCTATCAGCAAATGTTTTATGAGCAATATACTAGATGGAAGTGACCTAGATTGATCCGACTTGGTTACATTTGTTGTGGCTAAGAAGGATAGAAGAGAGAAGAAGTTTGAAGTGCGTTGTGTTGAGAAACAAGGCTCTCTGTACAGGATCAGTTGCTCTTGCCGTAAGCTGGAATGCCTAGGCACACCATGCTCCCACATACTGTACGTATTAGGAAAAATTAAAGAAAAAGAACTTCCTAGGTGTTGTGTTCCCACCAGGTGGACGATGAGTGCAAGGTCTGCATACCCTCTTCCGAGCAGAAATAGTGGCATGTATGGCTATTCGAAAAGCCTAATGAGGTACCATGAGTTGCGGAAATTGAGTCACGCGGCATGTTTCAGGGAATGTCACTCGGACGAGGCGTACCATCGTCTTAAGATGGTTCTGAAAGCACCAGACGACAGCATGGAATCAACCAGTGGTCAGAATGAATCTATTAGGTTTGGCATCAGCATCAAAGGATACATACGTCCAGGTGATAATCACGACTAAACACATTGATAAAATAAACAAATTCTTGACCAATGATCAACTTTTGCTTGTAGGAGCAAGTCAATCGAGAAGAATATGACTTGCGACCAGATCCTCGGGCTCAAGCATCAACGACAGTGTTTGGTGATAATACTGCTAGAACACCAAGCGCAAAGCACGTCGTGCCAAACAAGGAGTGTGATAAACGCAAACAGCCGCGGAAGCCTATATTCGACGACGATTACAACATTACAGATGAAGACACGGAAGTGGCACTTTTCATCCACGAGAGTTACGATTTTGCTGAAGTAGTCGACATTGGAGAATGTGTCCTAAAAGTTTACCAGCTGAAGGCATGCGTGAACAAAGGATTCTTTTACGACCAGGTGAGCCCCTTATGCCGCAACCTCTGTGAACTATTCCAACTTGTGGCGTATGTTACATAAATGCAACTTTTGCAGGTTATTGATGCATATGCATGATACGTCTCCGACGTATCGATAATTTCTTATGTTCCATGCCACATTATTGATGATATCTACATGTTTTATACACATTATATGTCGTATTTATGTATTTTCCGGCACTAACCTATTAACGAGATGCCGAAGAGCCAGTTGCTGTTTTCTGCTGTTTTTGGTTTCAGAAATCCTACAAAGGAAATATTCTCGGAATTGGACGAAATCAACGCCCAGGGTCCTATTTTGCCACGAAGCTTCCAGAAGACCGAAGAGAAGACGAAGTGGGGCCACGGGGCGCCGCCACACTAGGGCGGCGCGGCCCAGGGGGCCCGCGCGGCCCTAGCGTGGGGGGCCCTCGTGTGGCCCCCCGCGTTGCCCTTCCGCCTACTTAAAGTCTTCGTCGCGAAACCCCCAGTACCGAGAGCCACGATATGGAAAACCTTACTGAGACGCCGCCGCCGCCAATCCCATCTCGGGGGATTCTGGAGATCGCCTCCGGCACCCTGCCGGAGAGGGGAATCATCTCCCGGAGGACTCTTCACCGCCATGGTCGCCTCCGGAGTGATGAGTGAGTAGTTCACCCCTGGACTATGGGTCCATAGCAGTAGCTAGATGGTCGTCTTCTCCTTATGTGCTTCATTGTCGGATCTTGTGAGCTGCCTAACATGATCAACATCATCTATCTGTAATGCTATATGTTGTGTTTGTCGGGATCCGATGGATAGAGAATACTATGTTATGTTAATTATCAATCTATTACCTATGTGTTATTTATGATCTTGCATGCTCTCCGTTATTAGTAGAGGCTCTGGCCAAGTTTTTGCTCTTAACTCCAAGAGGGAGTATTTATGCTCGATAGTGGGTTCATGCCTCCATTAAATCTGGGACAGTGACAGAAAGTTCTAAGGTTGTGGATGTGCTGTTGCCACTAGGGATAAAACATCGATGCTTTGTCTAGGATATTTGTGTTGATTACATTACGCACCATACTTAATGCAATTGTCTGTTGTTTACAACTTAATACTGGAGGGGGTTCGGATGATAATCTGAAGGTGGACTTTTTAGGCATAGATGCATGCTGGATAGCGGTCTATGTACTTTGTCGTAATGCCCAATTAAATCTCACTATATTTATCATATCATGTATGTGCATTGTCATGCCCTCTCTATTTGTCAATTGCCCGACTGTAATTTGTTCACCCAACATGCTATTTATCTTATGGGAGAGACACCTCTAGTGAACTGTGGACCCCGATCCTATTCTTTACATCGCATACAATCTACTGCAATTGTTCTTTACTGTTTTCTGCAAACAATCATCTTCCACACAATACGATTAATCCTTTGTTACAGCAAGCCGGTGAGATTGACAACCTCACTGTTTCGTTGGGGCAAAGTACTTTGGTTGTGTTGTGCAGGTTCCATGTTGGCGCCGGAATCCCTGGTGTTGCGCCGCACTACATCCCTCCGCCATCAACCTTCAACGTGCTTCTTGGCTCCTCCTGGTTCGATAAACCTTGGTTTCTTTCTGAGGGAAAACTTGCTACTGTCTGCATCACACCTTCCTCTTGGGGTTCCCAACGGACGTGTGTCAACTGCACGCATCAAGCTCTTTTTCTGGCGCCGTTGCCGGGGAGATCAAGACACGCTGCCAGGGGAGTCTCCACGATCCAATCTCTTTACTTTGTTTTTGTCTTGCTTTATTTAATTACTACTTTGTTTGCTACACTTAAACAAAACACAAAAAATTAGTTGCTAGCTTTATTTATTTATTGTCTTGCATTCTATATCAAAAATACAAAAAAATTAGTTACTTGCATTTACTTTATCTAGTTTGTCTTATTTACTACTGCTAAAATGAGTAATCCTAAAGTTGAAGTTCGTTCGTTTAAACAACAAGGTGGAGAAAGTTTTAAAGATGCTTGGTATAGAATTAGTGATGCTCATCATAGGTGCACTAAGAAACACTCCACTATTATTCTACTTAGGAATTTTTAAGTTGGTATATCTAGTTGGAATAGGTATGTTCTTGATACTCTTTCGGGGGGTAATTTCCTAGGTACTCCTGCTTTAGAAGCTAGTTGCATCATTGAGAGTCTAGTTGGAATACCACCTGTTAATGAAACTAAAATTGAAATCTCTCTTGAGGACGTCATGAAAAAGTTGGAAGCCATAGAGAAAAATTTTCCAACTATTGAAACTAAATTGGAAATGTTACTTGATAAAACTGATGAACTTGGTAAATCCTTAGGAGGAATTGATGAAAGAATTAGTGTCTTAGGAACTTGTGTTGACAATGATAATCAAATCAATAGGATTGGCGAACTTGAAAAAAGCTATGGGAACCTTGGGTTCAACTTTTTCTTCTCTTAAATATAAGGAGAAAGCTTATGTGGGTAAAGAGCAAAGATTCATGCATGTGCCTAAACCAAAGAAGTATTATAGGCCTAAAATTGATAAAACTCCCAACACCCCTGGTAAGAATGTCGATGCTTCATCTCTTGATAACACTTGATTTACACTTTCTGCGCCTAGCTGAAAGGCGTTAAAGAAAAGCGCTTATGGGAGACAACCCATGTTTTTACTACAGTACTTTGTTTTATATTTGAGTCTTGGAAGTTGTTTACTACTGTAGCAACCTCTCCTTATCATGTTTTTGTGCTAAGTAAAGTCTCTATGGTAAAGTTGATGCTAGATTTGGATTGCTGCACAGAAACAGCATTGCTGTCTGTCACGAATTCGCCCATAAGTCTCTGTAAAAAAATCAAAAAAATCTGCAAATTTACGTGCGTGATCCTGAGATATGTACGCAACTTTCATTAGTTTTGAGTTTTTCCGTTTGAGCAAGCTAAGTGCCCCTTCCAGGTTCGTCTTTACGGACTGTTCTGTTTTTGACAGATTCTGCCTTTTATTTCACATTGCCTCTTTTGCTATGTTGGATGAATTTCTTTGATCCATTAATGTCCAGTAGCTTTGTGCAATGTCCAGAAGTGTTAAGAATGATTGTTTCACCTCTGAACATGTGAATTTTTGATTGTGCACTAACCCTCTAATGAGTTTGCTTGAAGTTTGGTGTGAAGGAAGTTTTCAAGGGTCAAGAGAGGAGTATGATATACTAAGATCAAGAGGAGTGAAAGCTCTAAGCTTGGGGATGCCCCGGTGGTTCACCCCTGCATATTTTAAGAAGACTCAAGCGTCTAAGCTTGGGGATGCCCAAGGCATCCCCTTCTTCATCGACAACATCATCAGGTTCCTCCCCTGAAACTATATTTTTATTCAGTCACATCTTATGTACTTTGCTTGGAGCGTCTTTTTGTTTTCGTTTTTGTTTTTTGTTTGAATAAAATGGATCCTAGCATTCATTGTGTGGGAGAGAGACACGCTCCGCTGTTGCATATGGACAAATATGTCCTTAGGCTTTACTCATAGTATTCATGGCGAAGGTTGAATCTTCTTCGTTAAATTGTTATATGGTTGGAATTGGGAAATGCTACATGTAGTAATTCTAAAATGTCTTGAATAATTTGATACTTGGCAATTGTTGTGCTCATGTTTAAGCTCTTGCATCATATACTTTTCACCCATTAATGAAGAAATACATAGAGCTTGCTAAAATTTGGTTTGCATATTTGGTCTCTCTAAAGTCTAGATAATTTCTAGTATTGAGTTTTGAACAACAAGGAAGACGGTGTAGAGTCTTATAATGTTTACAATATGTCTTTTATGTGAGTTTTGCTGCACCGGTTCATCCTTGTGTTTGTTTCAAATAAACCTTGCTAGCCTAAACCTTGTATCGAGAGGGAATACTTCTCATGCATCCAAAATCCTTGAGCCAACCACTATGCCATTTGTGTCCACCATACCTACCTACTACATGGTATTTCTCCGCCATTCCAAAGTAAATTGCTTGAGTGCTACCTTTAAATTTCCATCATTCGCATTTGCAATATATAGCTCATGGGACAAAATAGCCTTAAAAACTATTGTGGTATTGAATATGTACTTATGCAGTTTATCTCTTATTAAGTTGCTTGTTGTGCGATAACCATGTTCCTGGGGACGCCATCAACTCTTTGTTGAATATCATGTGAGTTGCTATGCATGTCCGTCTTGTCTGAAGTAAGGGAGATCTACCACTTAATGGTTAGAGCATGCATATTGTTAGAGAAGAACATTGGGCCGCTAACTAAAGCCATGAATCATGGTGGAAGTTTCAGTTTTGGACATATATCCTCAATCTCATATGAGAACACTAATTGTTGCTACATGCTTATGCATTAAAGAGGAGTCCATTATCTGTTGTCCATGTTGTCCCGGTATGGATGTCTAAGTTGAGAATAATCAAAAGCGAGAAATCCAAAATGCGAGCTTTCTCCTTAGACCTTTGTACAGGCGGCATGGAGGTACCCCTTTGTACACTTGGTTAAAACATGTGTATTGCGATGATCCCGGTAGTCCAAGTTAATTAGGACAAGGTGCGGGCACTATTAGTATACTATGCATGAGGCTTGCAACTTGTAAGATATAATTTACATGATACATATGCTTTATTACTACCGTTGACAAAATTGTTTCATGTTTTCAAAATAAAAGCTCTAGCACAAATATAGCAATCGATGCTTTCCTCTTTGAAGGACCTTTCTTTTACTTTTATGTTGAGTCAGTTCACCTATTTCTCTCCACCTCAAGAAGCAAACACTTGTGTGAACCGTGCATTGATTCCTACATACTTGCATATTGCACTTGTTATATTACTTTACATTGACAATATCCATGAGATATACATGTTATAAGTTGAAAGCAACCGCTGAAACTTAATCTTCCTTTGTGTTGCTTCAATACCTTTACTTTGATTTATTGCTTTATGAGTTAACTTTTATGCAAGACTTATTGATGCTTGTCTTGAAGTACTATTCATGAAAAGTCTTTGCTTTATGATTCATTTGTTTACTCATGTCATTACCATTGTTTTGATCGCTGCATTCATTACATATGCTTACAATATTATGATCAAGGTTATGATGGCATGTCACTCCAGAAATTATCTTTGTTATCGTTTACTCGCTGGACGAGCAGGAACTAAGCTTGGGGATGCTGATACGTCTCCGACATATCGATAATTTCTTATGTTCCATGCCACATTATTGATGATATCTACATGTTTTATACACATTATATGTCGTATTTATGCATTTTCCGGCACTAACCTATTAACGAGATGCCGAAGAGCCAGTTGCTGTTTTCTGCTGTTTTTGGTTTCAGAAATCCTGCAAAGGAAATATTCTCGGAATTGGACGAAATCAACGCCCAGGGTCCTATTTTGCCACGAAGCTTCCAGAAGACCGAAGAGAAGACGAAGTGGGGCCACGGGGCGCCGCCACACTAGGGCGGCGCGGCCCAGGGGGGGCCCGCGCGGCCCTAGCGTGTGGGGCCCTCGTGTGGCCCCCCGCGTTGCCCTTCCGCCTACTTAAAGTCTTCGTCGCGAAACCCCCAGTACCGAGAGCCACGATACGGAAAACCTTACTGAGACGCCGCCGCCGCCAATCCCATCTCGGGGGATTCTGGAGATCGCCTCTGGCACCCTGCTGGAGAGGGGAATCATCTCCCGGAGGACTCTTCACCGCCATGGTCGCCTCCGGAGTGATGAGTGAGTAGTTCACCCCTGGACTATGGGTCCATATCAGTAGCTAGATGGTCGTCTTCTCCTTATGTGCTTCATTGTCGGATCTTGTGAGCTGCCTAACATGATCAACATCATCTATCTGTAATGCTATATGTTGTGTTTGTCGGGATCCGATGGATAGAGAATACTATGTTATGTTAATTATCAATCTATTACCTATGTGTTGTTTATGATCTTCCATGCTCTCCGTTATTAGTAGAGGCTCTGGCCAAGTTTTTGCTCTTAACTCCAAGAGGGAGTATTTATGCACGATAGTGGGTTCATGCCTCCATTAAATCTGGGACAGTGACAGAAAGTTCTAAGATTGTGGATGTGCTGTTGCCACTAGGGATAAAACATCGATGCTTTGTCTAAGGATATTTGTGTTGATTAAATTACGCACCATACTTAATGCAATTGTCTGTTGTTTACAACTTAATACTGGAGGGGGTTCGGATGATAACCTGAAGGTGGACTTTTTAGGCATAGATGCATGCTGGATAGCGGTCTATGTACTTTGTCGTAATGCCCAATTAAATCTCACTATATTTATCATATCATGTATGTGCATTGTCATGCCCTCTCTATTTGTCAATTGCCCGACTGTAATTTGTTCACCCAACATGCTATTTATCTTATGGGAGAGACACCTCTAGTGAACTGTGGACCCCGATCCTATTCTTTACATCGCATACAATCTACTGCAATTGTTCTTTACTGTTTTCTGCAAACAATCATCTTCCACACAATACGGTTAATCCTTTGTTACAGCAAGCCGGTGAGATTCACAACCTCACTGTTTCGTTGGGGCAAAGTACTTTGGTTGTGTTGTGCAGGTTCCACGTTGGTGCCGGAATCCCTGGTGTTGCCCCGCACTACATCCCTCCGCCATCAACCTTCAACGTGCTTCTTGGCTCCTCCTGGTTCGATAAACCTTGGTTTCTTTCTGAGGGAAAACTTGCTACTGTCTGCATCACACCTTCCTCTTGGGGTTCCCAACGGACGTGTGTCAACTGCACGCATCAATGCACACCTAAGCAATGTTGAGACTGCTACGGCATCAGTCTTAACAACATCAGAAAGCAGGAATCTGTTACATGAATGTCGGGGTTTAACTCCCAAAAGACCCAGAAGCTGGGTTGAACGTATAGCGAAGAAATTTGTAGGGTGCCGAATGGTACATACATGTCCTGGATTTTTTATTTCATAAACACAAACAAGATGAAACATTTCATCTCCTCGGTCCTATCAACCTGGATTCTAATGGCCCTTACCGAGTCTGCATTTATTTTTCGGCAGGTGCGTGTCTGATACGTCCAAAACGTATCTACTTTCCCGAACACTTTTACTATTGTTTTGCCTCTAATTTGTGTATTTTGGATACAACTAACACGGACTACGCTGTTTTCAGCAGAATTGCCCTGGTGTCTTATTTTTGTGCAGAAAATCAACTTTCAGGAAAATCCCCAGAAATAATTGCAAAGGGCCTATTTTTACAGAAGACACACGGAGCCAGAAGGGCAATCCTGGGGGAGGCCCACGACCCCCACACCATAGGCCGGCACGGCCAGGAGAAGGGGCGCGTCGACCGCCCCCCGACGCTCCCCTCTGGACTACTTAAGGCTTTCGACCTAAAAACGCGAGGGGGTTTGACCACTTTTCCAGAAGACATCCAGAGCTCCGCCGCCATCGCGAAACTCCGTCTCGGGATCAGAAACTCCGTTCTGGCACCCTGCCGGGACGGGGAATTGGAGGAGATCATCGCCATCAGCGCCACCGACGCCTCTTCATCGACCATCCATGTTTCCCACATCCATGTGTGAGTAATTCCCCCGCTGTAGGCTGAAGGGGATGGTAGGGATTGGATGAGATTGATCATGTAATAGTCATAAGATTGTTAGGGCATAGTGCCTAGTAT
Organism: Lolium perenne; assembly: GCF_019359855.2. Lineage (NCBI taxonomy): Eukaryota > Viridiplantae > Streptophyta > Magnoliopsida > Poales > Poaceae > Lolium > Lolium perenne. The sequence continues at coordinate 123,237,653 of NC_067245.2, read as the reverse complement.
CCGTTGTTGGTACTTTTATGATATTGTTGCAACTTGTTATGCTTAATGCTTGTCACTAGGGCCCGAGTGCCATGATTTCAGATCTGAACATGTTATTGATTCATGATGATATTCATTGTTTTATGATCTGACCTGCAAGTTGTATACACATATTGCTGTCCGGAACCCGAGGCCCCAAAGTGACAGAAATTGGGACAACCGGAGGGGAAGGCTGTGATGAGAGGGTCACATGTGTTCACGGAGTGTTAATGCTTTGCTCCGGTACTCTATTAAAAGGAGTACCTTAATTACCAGTAGTTTTCCTAGAGGCCCGGCTGCCACCGGCTGGTAGGACAAAAGATGTTGTGCAAGTTTCTCATTGCGAGCACGCACGACTATATACGGAACACATGCCTATGGTTGTTTAGTACTTGGATACTATTTTATTACTATCTGCAAATGCCCTGCCTTGATTGTTACATGAGTTCTCTTATCCATGCAGCGCCCGTTCATCCATCCCTGTGCCTACAATATTTTAATCCTGCGGTTTACTATAATCACTATTGCTGTCTTTGTTACACTGCTGCTTATATTTCACTACTGCTACTGCTATAAAACTATTGCTACTGATAAACTCTTGCGAGCAAGTCTGTTTCCAGGTGCAGCTGAATTGACAACTCTGCTGTTAAGGCTTACAAATATTCTTTGGCTCCCCTTGTGTCGAATAAATAAATTGGGTTTTACTTCCCTCGAAGACTGTTGCGATCCCCTATACTTGTGGGTCATCAAGACTATTTTCTGGCGCCGTTGCCAGGGAGCATAGCTTTATTTGCAAGTTCACCTAAATTGAAATTGTTCGCTGCAAATCCTCCATCATGGGTAAACCTCGCGATACTAAAGTCGCCATATTTCCATCCACTTCAAGAAAAGGTACAACTCTGAGTACCTCTGCTGCTCTTGATTCACCATCTGTGATAAGTCAACTTGTTTCACCACCACAAGCTTCACGTGTTGGTACTTCTGCTGAATCTGAAAATTCCTCTGATAATTTTTATGATGCTTCTACTGTGCTTGATGATAATGGTTCATTAGGTCCTTTTCTAGATGCTACAATTGCTAGGTCTAGACAAATTGAAAATACTGAAATTCCTAATGAAAATACTGTTACACCTGTTAATTCACCTGAGTCTGTTGAACACTCTAGTGATGATCTTGATGAAGATTATGTGGAACTTGATGATGATTTTATTGATAAATGTAATGCTACTACTGATGCAAATAACATTAAAAAGCTTCTTGCACAACGTGCTGTTAGATATAAACTGTCTCCTGATCCTAAATTTGCCACATCTCCTATAAACATTAAGGATAAATATTATGATTTTTCTCTTGATTTATCTCATATATCTATTGTTGAGAAAACACCTTTTTGTGGTACTGAAAAAGAAAGTGCTGTAGAACACATGAATGAGCTTTCTACTTTGAGTAGCTTGTTTTCTGATGATATTAAGATGCGTACTTATTTTGTTACTAAATTTTTTCCTTTCTCATTAAAAGATGATGCTAAGATTTGGTATAATAGTTTGTCTCCTGATTCTATTGATAGTCCCAGTTGTTTGCTTGATGTTTTCTTTCGAAAATATTTTCCTGCTAGTGCTCAACATATTGCTCTGCAGAAAATTTATAGTTTTGACCAGGAAGATGGGGAGAAATTGCCTGAAGCTTGGGCAAGGTTTTTCTCTCTTATTAGAGCTCGGCCTGGACATGATTTGGAAAAGCATGACTTACATGATATATTTTATAGTGGACTAACCATTGAGTCTAGGGCATACCTGGATAGTTGTGCTAGTTGTGTTTTCAGGAAAAGAACTCCAGACGAAGCTGAGGAATTGTTTGCTAGAATAAGCCAAAATCATGATGATTGGACTACACCTGAACCAACCCCAACACCAATATTGAAGAAGAGGGGTATGATTGAATTAAATGATGAAGATATGAGGGAAGCCAAGAAATCTCTTATGGAGAAAGGTATTAAATATGAAGATGTGAAGAATTTACCTCCCATAGAGGATTTATGTAAGATAACTCCCCCTTCATCCACAATTGAGGTACATTCTCTTCAACGCTTTGATAAAGGAGATATTCCTTATTCAAAACATCCTGATCAATGTTTAGATGAATTTGATAATTACTTTGTTAAGCAAAATAACTTTAATATGAGAGTAGAGAATCATCTAATGGAAAACTCTCAAGCTATTAGTAAATTGCATGATATTGTGGAGAGAACCTCCAATGATGTTAAGATGCTTGTTAAACATTTTCATATGGTCCAAACTCAAATTGATCAACTTACTAAAGTGCAAAATGACTTGTTAAAAAATACTCATAAAGAAAAACATGCTTATGAAGTAACAACTAGAGGTGGTGTTTCTACTCAGGATCCTTTATATCCCGAGGGGCATCCCAAAAGAGTTGAACAAGATTCTCAACGAACTAAGAAAAAGAAGAAGAAACATAAAACTTTTGTAGAATCTTCTGAACCTGTTAATGATCCTAATAGTATTTCTATTTCTGATGCTGAAACTGAAAGTGGTAATGAACATGATAAAGATGATAAGAATGATGTTTCTGATAAAGAAGAGATCGAAAATGAACATGAAAAGCATGCTAAAAATAAAAAGTACACTAAAGAAGATTTTATTGCTAAGAAACATGGTAATGAAAGAGAACCTTGGGTTCAAAAGCAAATGCCTTTTCCTGCTAAGAAACTAAAATCAAAAGAGGAAGAACACTATAATAAATTTTGTGATTGGATGAAACCTTTGTTTTTGCAAATCCCTTTGACTGATGCTATTAAATTGCCTCCTTATTCAAAGTATATGAAAGATATTGTCTCTAACAAAAGGAAAATTCCTAATGAGGAGATTTCCACTATGCTTGCTAATTACTCTTTCAATGGCAAGGTTCCAAAGAAGCTGGGAGACCCAGGTATACCAACTATCCCTTGTTCCATCAAGAATAATTATGTTAGAACTGCTCTATGTGATTTGGGAGCAGGAGTTAGTGTGATGCCTTTTTCCCTTTACAAGAGACTTGATTTAGATAAGTTGATACCAACTGATATATCTTTGCAAATGGCTGATAAATCTACTGCTGTTCCTGTTGGTATATGTGAAGATGTTCCTGTTCAAGTTACTCAAAATTGCTTAATATTAACTGATTTTGTTGTGTTGGAAATGCCCGAAGATGATAATATGTCTATTATTCTTGGAAGACCTTTTCTTAACACTGCAAGGGATGTTATTGATTGCAATAAAGGAAAATTCACGTTTAATGTTGATGACAAGGAACATACTGTTTATTTTCCCAACAGGATTGATAAAGTATATGGAGTTAATACAATTTCCAATTCAAAAACTATCAAAGTGGGAGTTATTGATTGTCCTATATATGAGCCTAAATAAGGATATCAAACTATTGTGATTGGATCCGTATCAATACAATATAAGGTAACATGATTGATTTGAGGTTTATTTCTTCTTATGTCATGAAAAATTTATTTGGTAGCAAGACTTGATCAACCTTGTTAACAAGTATATTTTAAATGCATGGAAGAGCTAAACAACATTTCTTTTCTTTCTCCACTTGTTTTAATTGCTGTAGTACTATTTGTTTTGCAAGATGCTTTAGTTGCTTAGAATTTTGGAAATCTTGTTCTGCCCTGAAACAGTTATTTTAATACCCAGAAATGTGCATTTTTCGAAATTTTCAAAAATTTACAAAAAATATATCACTGGTCCTATTTTTCAAAATGCAACCTGGGAGTGCCTGGGGCTGACCAGTGTGGCACCCCAGGGCTGCACCCCATGTGCCGGCGCGGCCAAGGAGGGGGGCGCGCCACCCTATGGTGAGGGCCCCACCTGGCCCCACTCAGTCATCCCTTCCACTCATTCCGCTCTCTCTCCCGAAAAAACTCGTACCAGTTCGTTCTCACTCGCGTTTTCGCCCGAGAGCTCAGGATTTTTCGATCTCCTTGCTCAGCCCATCTTTGCTGCTGAGATTTGGAGCATTTGATCTCCGGTATGTGACTCCTCCGATTATCCAAATAGAATCTTGTATAGTTGAGTATATCTTGAGTAATTTGCTGATGTAGGTGACATGTTAAGTGAGTTTGCATGCTTGATTCAAGTTGTATAAATGAGTTTTGATGCATGTTTAGTACTTTATCAAGTTCCTATAGTAGTCTCCCTCATGTATATGTCTCAAAATGAACTTTTATAATGATTGTTGAAAAATTTCAGAAAATCAAGTGGAATAGACATCAACTCAATCAACATGAATTGGAGGTGCATGAAGTTATGAGAGTCCACCGTGAAGAGGGGGTATTCCCCTCCTACTACCCGTGCACCGATTTCATGAAGAGTGCAGGGATTTTTCAGGATGTTCAAAATCTAATTTCTAATGCATGGTTAGAAGATTTTGTTGTTGGTGAACCTTACCAATATGCAAAACTAACCATGTCAGTGGTGCAGGATTTTGAATACCATTGGTCCCAACCTAACCCTATGGTTCAATATAAAATCTACAATAAAACTATCAACTTGCCCCTTGATGACTTTTGTGCAGCTATCAAAGTGGCACAGTGGGGATCACGTGAGAAGATTAGGGGGCTGCCACCGCAACTCTTGAAACTTTACGGGATGATCTGTCAAGGGAGAAGCTTCTCGGATGAGAGTGGTAAAATTCGTAGTATTCAACTCCCATCTATTCGCTACTTTGCTTACTTTATCACCAAGTGCGTCCTTGCTAGAAAGAATGCAAATAAGTTATCCATCCATGATTTGGTTTTCTTAGCTACTGAATTGCAATGTGATAGAACTTATAATTTGGGTGCTTTGATAGCTTTTAGGCTTGCTACTAACCGTGATAAAGGAGGAATTTGTGGGGGTCTCATTGCCTCTCGTTTGCTAGCTATGCATGGTGTAGAACCTCACCCTCTTGATGTTCAGCTCTCTGTAGAGAAACTTGATATTGTTTCCATGATAAAACATGACTTTGTTTCTAATTGGTCTAACTCTAATAACCTATGAGATAACCTTTTTCAAGAAGAAGTGGAGAGTAATTAAAACTGAAAGACTAGTTGGACTGCCTGCACCTGCTTTGTTTAACCTTGATTCCAGGGAAGGTTGGTCGGTCACAGAAGATGAACTTGATGCATACATAGAGAGGTGCAGCCATCAAGCAGGGGATGGCGTGGAGGAGGCCGAGGACCCCCTCGACTTGCCGTCCGACGCAGCAAGTTCTTCACATCAGTATTCTGAGCATGTGGAACCTTCATCCTTCTCTTCTGCACAGGGATCTTATTATGACCACGCCATGTATGATCCACCGGCATGGAACCATGACCCTCGCTGGGGTTGACCTCCACTTAGGCCAAAAGCCTAAGCTTGGGGGGAGGTACGCCGGCATCACTCATTCATTGCATATTACAATTGCCGGTCATTTGTATATACTTGTTTTGCTTCTTTTGATTGTTTCTCTTTCGGTTATTTTTATTTTAGTAGGTTCTTATATTAGTTTTTGAAGGTTGTTACTACTGTAGTAATCTTTACTTTTACTTTTTATTTCATTTGTGTGCCGATGGTTGCCTCTAATATGAGGAAGATGATATTTGGGGAAGTGCTGTCTAAAAACAGATTCTGGACTGATACTAAAAAAATTCCTGTGCGTAGCCAGAAAGTTATTTTGAGCTGCCAATTTTTGTGCATGTTCCCCAGGTTATTATCTAACTTTCATTAGTTGAGCACTTTTCGAGTTGAGCAGCGGATGATTTTCGTAAAAAATGATTACTGTGCTGCTGTTACGTTTTGGCAGATTTCTGCCACTTTGCTTTTCTGTGATTCTTTTAGTTTTCATTCTTTTGTTTTTGCTTTGTTTCTTTTCTAAAACACAAAAATACCAAAAATATTTCTGTTGTTTCTCTTTATCATTTGTTTATTTGGTTTCTTGTTCCTATTTTGCTTTATTTACTATCGTTGGTTTGATATGAGAAAATCCAAAAAGATTTTACCTTCGCTCTTGTTTCCAATTCGAAAACGCCAAAAATATTTGTTGTTCTTCTTTGGTTTTGCAAAGTTTATTAGGGAGTTCAGCGGTCTCCGGTGGTTGGAGCTTGGTTTTCATTCCATATTATTCAAGCCACACAAGTGAAAGGCAATAATGACGATCTACGACAACTCGACTGTGGTGAGAGGCTGGTATGAACTCTATTTGTTTTCATTTTTGTACATATACTCATTCATGTGAGCATGCTTAGTTGGTTCATGTGAGGTATATGTCATTTAATGAAAGTCTATTAGTTCATGCTCTCTCATGTTTAGCTCCAATTTATTAATATGAGTAGCATGTCATAAATATTTGCTTGCATTGTTTTATTCATAGATAGGTATGACATTGTGGTATCCTCCTCTGAATAACTCCTTTGAATTGACTTGGCACATGCTCACGCATGCATATGACTAAACAAAAAGTCAATCAAGCCTCGATGATTTACTTTGCTTCAGAGTTCTTGTATCACTTTTATGCCTCCGTTAATTTTATTCTGTCGCAAGCATGATTATGACAGTTATTGCTCTCTTGATTGTCGCTTCCCAGTCTATTGCTAGCCTTCACTTGTACTGAGCGGGAATGCTGCTCGTGCTTCCAAATCCCTGAAAACCAAGTTATTACAAAGTGTACACCATAAATACCTATGCATGGCATTTCAAACCATTCCAAGTAAATTTTCATGTGCTACCTTTAAAACCTTCAAAGTATTTCTCAATTTATGTCAATGTTTTATAGCTCATGAGGAAGTATGTGGTGTTTTACTTCTGTTTCAAAAATGAAAAGCTCTAGAAACTTTACTTAGAAAATGAAAATTGATTTTCTTTATACCAAGAAGTAGAAATTTTTAATTAGCAACATTGTTGGGAATGGCAAGATGCACCACCATGTGCAATTTGGGTACATTATAACAAACTATGCCACAAATATGGCCATAACAATGTCATTTGACTTGAAAGCTGTGAATATTCGTACACGATAGTCCGTTTTGTGAATAAATTTTGTTTTTATTATCCTATTATAGGTTTCTTGTTTTCCCTATCAACTAGTACACATATTAGCACTCCATGCGAAAGAGTTTCTTTTTTGATATTTTATTCATTTTCTTTTATTTCTTTCAAAACCGGGTCAAAACGGTCGACATGATTATTCATACAAAGTGGTTGAATATTTCAGTGCTTTCATCGATTTCACTATGTAATAAGCAATATGTATCCAAATATGATTTTTGGGCACTTGTAGGACCAAAATTTATAACACACCTACAGTTCAAATTTGAATCACTTTCAATAAATTGACCTAAAGTTATTTAAATGTGCGAAATTAGCTACAAAGCATTAAAATTCGTAATAGTTGGCAATTGAAACTGAAATGTGGCCTACTTTACCTAAAAAATGTAGAGGTACCAGTTGGAACCGTATTTTTTGTATCTCATTCGCAAAATAAACCTATTTCGTCATTTAGAAAATGAAAATGATTTTTTTATATCAAAAAGTAGAAATTTTTAATTAGCAAGATTGTTGGGAATGGCAAGATGCACCACCATGCGCAATTTAGGCACATTATAACAAATTATGCCACAAATATGGTCATAACTAGATCATTTGGCTTGAAAGCTATTTATCTTTGTACCCGATAGTCCGTTTTGTGAATAAATTTTGTTTTTTATTACCCTATTATAGGTGTCTTATTTTCCCTATCAACTAGTACACACATTAGCACTCCATGCGAAAGGATTTAATTTTTTGAGGTTTTCTTCATTTTCTTTTATTTATTTGAAAACCAGGTCAAAATGTTCGACAAGATTATTCATAAAAAGGGGTTGAATATTTCAGTTCTATCATCGGTTTCACTCTGTAATAAGTAATATGTATCTAAATATAATTTTTGGGGACTTGTAGGACCAAGTTATAACACACCTACAGTTCAAATTTGAATTACTTTCAATAAATCGGTATAAATTCATTTAAATGTGCGAAACTAGATACAAAGCATTAAAATTCTTAATAGTTGGCAATTGCCACTGAAATGTGGCCCACTTTACCTAAAAAATGTAGAGGTACCATTTTGAACCGTCTTTTTGTATCTCATTCACAAAATAAACCTATGTCGTCATTTAGAAAATGGAAAATGATTTTTGTTATACCAAAAATTTGAATATTCTAGTTAGCAAAATTGTTGGGAATGGCAAGATGCACCACCATGCGCAATTTGGGAAAATTATAACAAACTATGCCACAAATATGGCCATAACTATGTCATTTGACTTGAAAGCTATGAATCTTCCTACCGATAGTCTGTTTTGTGCATAAATTTTGTTTTTATTATCCTATTACAGGTTTCTTATTTTCCCTATCAACTGGTACACATATTAGCACTTCATGCGAAAGGGTTTTATTTTTTGAGGTTTTCATCATTTTCTTTTAATTATTTCTAAACCAGGTCAAAATGGTTGACATGATTATTCATACAAAGGTGTTGAATATTTCAGTACTATCATCGGTTTCACTGTGTATTAAGTAATATGCATCTAAACATTATTTTCGGGGACTTGTAGGACCAAGTTATAAGACACCTACAGTTCAAATTTGAATTACTTTCAATAAATTGGCATAAATTCATTTAAATGAGCGAAACTAGCTACAAAATATTAAAATTCATAATAGTTGACAATTGCCACTGAAATATGGCTTACTTTACCTAAAAAATGTAGAGGTACCATTTGGAACCGTATTTTGTGAATCTCATTCACAAAATAAACCTATTTTGTCATTTAGAAAATGAAAAATGATTTTCTCTATATCAAAAAGTTGAAAATTCTAGTTACCAACATTGTTTAGAATGGCAAGATGCACCACCAAGCGCAATTTGGGCACATTATAATAAACTATGCCACAAATATGGTCATAACTATGCCATTTGGCTTGAAAGCTATGAATCTTTGTACACGATAGTCCGTTTTGTGAATAAATTTTATTTTTATTACCCTATTACATGTTTATTATTTTCCCTATCAACTAGTACACATATTAGCACTCCATGCGAAAGGATGTTATTTTTTGATTTTTTCTTAATTTTCTTTTATTTACTTTAAACCGGGTCAAAATGGTCGACATGATTATTCATAGAAAGGGGTTGAATATTTCAGTACTATCATCGGCTTCACTGTGTAATAAGTAATATGTATCTAAATTTAATTTTTGGGGACTTGTAGGACCAAGTTATAACACACCTACAGTTCAAATTTGAATTACTTTCAATAAATCGGCATAAATTCATTTAAATGTGCGAAACTTGCTACAAAACATTAAAATTCCTAATAGGTGGCAATTGCCACTGAAATGTGGCCTACTTTACCTAAAAAATGTAGAGGTACCATTTGTAACCGTATTTTTTGTATCTCATTCTCAAAATAAACCTATTTCGTCATTAGAAAATGAAAAATGATTTTCGTTATACCAAAAAGTTGAAAATTCTAGTTAGCAACATTATTGCACTACTAGGAAAACGCCTATAGATGGAAAAGACGCTGCCGGCGCACTAAAATTTGCATGCGCCGGTTACAAATATGGCCAGTGCGCCAGTGTCTCGCCGTGCCCGTGGAGCTGCCTTTCTGCCGGCGCACCATCTAATATGATGAGCCGGCGCTAAAATGTGGCCGTGGCTCGCCTGATCCGGGCCAGGCCTTGAAATTACTCCCGGCGCACCAGGCCATGGGCGCGCCGGCGGTAATTCGCTATTGTCGGCGCGCCCTTGGCCTGGTGCGCCGACAGTAATTTCTGGGCCTGGCCCGCACCAAATACAGCTGGGTGGGCTAAATACTACCGGCGCACCCTCACCCTGGTGCGCCGACAGTAACCTGGGCACTTATTTCTGCTGCCAATCGGCCACTCACCCCACTACTCCTTCACACAACTCCTCCCACACTACCCGACCCTTCTCCCAACCCTTCCCCTTTCTACCCCAAATTTAGCCAATTTGACCAAAGAAATTAATATTTTTTGAGAAAATCTTTCCTTCCTACATGCTTATCCCACACCCCTATGTAGATCCAGATCTATCTATCTCGCATTGACCGCTCAATCTAGATCTAGATCTAGAAAGTCGGAATACATACGTCGTGGTCGCGGCGTGACGTCTCGATCTCGTCTACTAATATATCAACCAAATATGTGATGAATGAAAAAATTGAGGAATGAAATCCTTGTATATTGGAAATTTGAAGCAAAGCGCGTTTGTGGCATATATATGTTGTGCTTGTGCTCGTGTCGGCATTGAAAATGAGTTGCCAACATGAAATGTTGATTTGTTAAGTTTCCGTTTTGACACATTTCTGGCGCTCCTAGGTCCTATTGTGTAGGAAGGTCATGCCGAAATTTTCCGTGAAAACTACCGACGGATGCATGGTTCTAATAAATTATATATCTTGTCGTGCAGGCGATAATGGTCATCAGGATGAGGGAAAGCATCGTGGTGAGATATCTCAAACACGCGATCGCCGACATGGATGAAAATAACCTCACAGAGGTATTGTGTCTGTGCCGAAAATGCAAACTAGGGAAATGGTTTGACCCCTATTCAGGCAAACTGCAAGGGCACATGCTCACTAATGGTTTCATGCATGGACACACTCAATGGATGAGTGATGATAGCGGAGGTCAATGGGTGACGACAGCAGGTGGTAATGGCTGTCAAGAAGGAGGGCATCATGATATCGATGACGATGAAGATTTTGTCGCACAGGATGATGCAGATCAGTATCATGATGAACAAAATGTTGAAGACGCGGACAATAACCTTGACGATGACGAAGAGGTGCCGCTAGCTTCAGTCGTACGGGACCCTCATCTTCAAGATCTGCTTCTCGAAAAGACTAAAGGCGCTAGGCGGAAATCAAAGCTTGAGCAACTGGAGATAGACCCGAGTACTCTATTGTATGACTCAGGTCGCGGGTTGGAGGAGTCCCGCTTAAGAGTAGCACTCGATGTGCTGCAGATGAAGGCGAAACACGGATGGACGGACACAAGCATCGACGACATTCTGGAATACTTGAAAGACCTGCTTCCTACCGGGAACACGTGTCCTGGTAGTCTAGCCGAGGCCAAGAGAATCACGTGCCCTCTCGACTTACCCCATGAAAAGTATCACGCCTGCATCAATGACTGTATCATTTATCGCAAGGAGCACGTGGACAAGACCTCCGTTGTGTGATGCTGAACGGTACAAGACACTAGTAAAATATGGGTCTTCTATAACAATTTTAGTTCGTCAGCGAATGTGCAAAATCCGTCACGGAGGCCTCATACTGACGGTTTGTAGGAACGTGGCGGATATCGCATCACAAATGGCTAGACTGACGGTTAGATTTGTAGGACAACGTTGCATAGAAAACAAAAAATTTCCTACCGCGAACACGCAATCCAAGCCAAGATGCAATCTAGAAGACGGTAGCAACGAGGGGGTATCGAGTCTCACCCTTGAAGAGATTCCAAAGCCTACAAGATGAGGCTCTTGTTGCTGCGGTAGACGTTCACTTGCCGCTTGCAAAAGCGCGTAGAAGATCTTGATCACGATCGGTTCCGGCGCCACGAACGGGCAGCACCTCCGTACTCGGTCACACGTTCGGTTGTTGATGAAGACGACGTCCACCTCCTCGTTCCAGCGGGCAGCGGAAGTAGTAGCTCCTCTTGAATCCGACAGCACGACAGCGTGGTGTCGGTGGCAGTGAAGAAGTCCAGTGGAGCTTCGCTAAGCGTGCGGGACGTGGTGGAGGAGAGAGGCCGCTAGGGTTTGGGGAGAGGGGGCGCCGGCCACTAAGGGGTGCGGCCACCTTGGTGGTTCTTGGGTGGCCGGCCCCCTCCCCTTGGCCCCTCATTATATAGGTGGAACCCCAAGTGTTGGTCTCCAAGTCTTCGAATAAGACCCGAACCAAAAACCTTCCATATGGTGTGGAAACCTACCCAAGTTAGGACTCCCACTAGAGGTGGGGTTTCCACCTCCCATATGGGGGGGTGGCCGGCCCCCTAAGGGGGAGTCCACTTGGGACTCCTCCCCCACTAGGGTTGGCCGGCCATGGAGGTGGAGTCCCATGTGGACTCCACCTTCCTTGGTGGTTTCTTCCGGGCTTTTCTAGAACCTTCTAGAACCTTCCATAGAACCTTCCGCGACATTTTAATTCACATAAAATGACATCCTATATATGAATATTATTCTCCGGACCATTCCGAAACTCCTCGTGATGTCCGGGATCTCATCCGGGACTCCGAACAAATATTCGAACTCCATTCCATATTCAAGTTCTACCATTTCAACATCCAACTTTAAGTGTGTCACCCTACGGTTCGTGAACTATGCGGACATGGTTGAGTACTCACTCCGACCAATAACCAATAGCGGGATCTGGAGATCCATAATGGCTCCCACATATTCAACGATGACTTTAGTGATCGAATGAACCATTCACATACAATACCAATTCCCTTTGTCACGCGATATTTTACTTGTCCGAGGTTTGATCTTCGGTATCACTCTATACCTTGTTCAACCTCGTCTCCTGACAAGTACTCTTTACTCGTACCGTGGTATGTGGTCTCTTATGAACTCATTCATATGCTTGCAAGACATTAGACGACATTCCACCGAGAGGGCCCAGAGTATATCTATCCGTCATCGGGATGGACAAATCCCACTGTTGATCCATATGCCTCAACTCATACTTTCCAGATACTTAATCCCACCTTTATAGCCACCCATTTACGCAGTGGTGTTTGGTGTAATCAAAGTACCTTTCCAGTATAAGTGATTTATATGATCTCATGGTCATAAGGACTAGGTAACTATGTATCGAAAGCTTATAGCAAATAACTTAATGACGAGATCTTATGCTACGCTTAATTGGGTGTGTCCATTACATCATTCATATAATGATATAACCTTGTTATTAATAACATCCAATGTTCATGATTATGAAACTAATCATCCATTAATCAACAAGCTAGTTTAAGAGGCATACTAGGGACTTCTTGTTTGTCTACATATCACACATGTACTAATGTTTTGGTTAATACAATTATAGCATGATATATAAACATTTATCATAAACATAAAGATATATATAATAACTACTTTTATTATTGCCTCTTGGGCATATCTCCAACAGTCTCCCACTTGCACTAGAGTCAATAATCTAGATTACATTGTAAGGTACCTAACACCCATGGCATTCTGGTGTTGGTCATGCTTTGCCCTAGGGAGAGCTTTAGTCAACGGATCTGCTACATTCAGATCAGTGTGTACTTTGCAAATCTTTACTTCTCCATCTTCGATGTACTCGCGAATCGAATGATAACGCAGCTTGATATGCTTCAGCCTTTTGTGTGACCTTGGTTCTTGTGCATTGGCGATGGCACCCATGTTGTCACAATAGATGACTAGTGGGTCCAATGCACTAGGAACCACACCGAGCTCTACAATGAACCTCTTCATCCATACCGCTTCTGATGAAGCCTCTAAAGCCGCTATGTACTCCGATTTTGTTGAGGATTTCGCCACCGTGCACTGCTTCGAGCTTGCCCAGCTTACTGCAGCACCATTCAATATAAACACGTACCCAGATTGTGACTTAGAGTCATCAGGATCAGTGTTCCAACTTGCATCGGTGTAACTTGTTACAACAAGCTCTTGGTCACCTCCATAACAAAGAAACATATCCTTAGTTCTTTTCAAGTACTTCAGGATATTCTTGACCGCTGTCCAGTGTTCCATTCCTGGATCACTTTGATATCTGCTAGTCAAACTAACAGCATGTGCTATATCCGGTCTTGTACATAGCATGGCATACATGATAGAGCCTACTGCCGAGGCATAGGGGATCTGACTCATCCTTTCTCTTTCTTCTGCCGTAGCCGGACCTTGAGTCTTACTCAAGATCTTGCCTGGTAACATAGGTAAAAACCCTTTCTTACTTTCGTCCATTCTAAACTTCTTTAGAATCTTGTCCAGGTATGTACTCTGTGATAGCCCTATTAGGCATCTTGATCTATCTCTATAAATCTTGATGCCTAATATATACGATGCTTCACCAAGGTCTTTCATTGAAAAACTGTTATTCAAATAACCTTTTACACTGCTTAATAGTTCTATATCATTCCCAATCAATAATATGTCATCTACATATAATATTAGGAATGCTACAGAGCTCCCACTCACTTTCTTGTAAATACAGGCCTCTCCATGACACTGTATAAACCCGAAGTCTTTGATCACCTTATCAAAGCGTCGGTTCCAACTTCTTGATGCTTGCTTCAGTCCATAAATTGAACGCTGAAGTTTGCATACTTTGTCAGCATTTTTAGGATCGACAAAACCTTTGGGTTGTACCATATACAACTCTTCCTCAATGTCTCCATTAAGGAACGCCGTTTTGACATCCATCTGCCAAATCTCATAATCGAAAAATGCAGCTATTGCTAACAAAATCCTTACAGATTTTAGCTGCGCTACAGGTGAGAAAGTCTCATCGTAGTCAACTCCTTGAATTTGTCGGAAACCCTTTGCGACAAGTCGAGCTTTATAGACAGTAATATTACCATCAGCATCTGTTTTTCTCTTGAAGATCCATTTATTCTCGATAGCCTTGCGGCTATCAGGTAAGTCTACCAAAGTCCATACTTTGTTATCATACATGGATCCCATTTCGGATTTCATGGCTTCTTGCCATTTGTTGGAATCTGGGCTCATCATCGCTTCTTCATATGTCGCAGGGTCTTCATCATTGTTGTCCACAATCATGACATTTAGACAAGGATCATACCAGTCTGGAGTGGCACGTTCCCTTGTCGATCTACGAGGTTCAGTAGCTATCTCGTTTGAAGTTTCATGATCATTATCATTAGCTTCCTCTGTTGCCGGTGTAGGCGGCACAAGAACATCTTCCGGTACTGCGCTACTCTAATCAACGAGCAGAGATTCTTCAATCTCATCGAGTTCTACTTTTCTTCCAGTCACTTCTTTAGTGAGAAATTCTTTCTCAAGAAAGGTTCCGTTCTTAGCAACAAAGATCTTGCCTTCGGATCTGTGATAGAAGGTGTACCCTATAGTTTCCTTAGGGTATCCTATGAAGACGCATTTCTCCGCTTTGGGTTCTAGCTTGTCCGGTTGTAACTTTTTTACATAGGCTTCTGATACGTCTCCGACGTATCGATAATTTCTTATGTTCCATGCCACATTATTGATGTTATCTACATGTTTTATGCACACTTTATGTCATATTCGTGCATTTTCTGGAACTAACCTATTAACAAGATGCCGAAGTGCCGATTCTTGTTTTCTGCTATTTTTGGTTTCAGAAATCCTAGTAAGGAAATATTCTCGGAATTGACGAAATCAAAGCCTGGGGGCCTATTTTCTCACGAAGCTTCCGTAAGTCCGAAGGAGAGACGAAGAGGGGCCACGGAGGGGCCACACTATAGGGCGGCGCGGCCCCCTTGGCCGCGCGGCCCTGTGGTGTGGGGCCCCGTGCCGCCTCTTGACCTGCCCTTCCGCCTATAAAAAGTCTCCGTGACGAAACCCCCGTGCATCGAGAGCCACGATACGGAAAACCTTCCAGAGACGCCGCCGCCGCCGATCCCATCTCGGGGGATCCAGGAGATCGCCTCCGGCACCCTGCCGGAGAGGGGAATCATCTCCCGGAGGACTCTACGCCGCCATGGTCGCCTCCGGTGTGATGTGTGAGTAGTCTACCCCTGGACTATGGGTCCATAGCAGTAGCTAGATGGTTGTCTTCTCCCCATTGTGCTATCATTGTCGGATCTTGTGAGCTGCCTAACATGATCAAGATCATCTATCTGTAATTCTATATGTTGCGTTTGTTGGGATCCGATGAATAGAGAATACTTGTTATGTTGATTATCAAAGTTATGCTATGTGTTGTTTATGATCTTGCATGCTCTCCGTTACTAGTAGATGCTCTGGCCAAGTAGATGCTTGTAACTCCAAGAGGGAGTACTTATGCTCGATAGTGGGTTCATGCTCGCATTGACACTGGGACAAGGATGAAAGTTCTAAGGTTGTGTTGTGCTGTTGCCACTAGGGATAAAACATTAGTGCTATGTTCAAGGATGTAGTCACTAGTTACATTACGCACCATACTTAATGCAATTGTCTGTTGTTTGCAACTTAATACTGGAGGGGGTTCGGATGATAACCTGAAGGTGGACTTTTTAGGCATAGATGCAGTTGGATGACGGTCTATGTACTTTGTCGTAATGCCCAATTAAATCTCACTATACTCATCATGATATGTATGTGCATGGTCATGCTCTCTTTATTTGTCAATTGCCCAACTGTAATTTGTTCACCCAACATGCTGTTCGTCTTATGGGAGAGACACCTCTAGTGAACTGTGGACCCCGGTCCAATTCTCTTTACTGAAATACAATCTACTGCAATACTTGTTCTACTGTTTTCTGCAAACAATCATCTTCCACACAATACGGTTAACTCTTTGTTACAGCAAGCCGGTGAGATTGACAACCTCACTGTTTCGTTGGGGCAAAGTACTTTGGTTGTGTTGTGCAGGTTCCACGTTGGCGCTGGAATCACTGGTGTTGCGCCGCACTACATCTCGCCGCCATCAACCTTCAACGTGCTTCTTGACTCCTACTGGTCCGATTAAACCTTGGTTTCTTACTGAGGGAAACTGCCGCTGTGCGCATCACACCTTCCTCTTGGGGTTCCCAACGGACGTGCCAACCACACGCATCAAGCAAATTTCTGGCGCCGTTGCCGGGGAGATCAAGACACGCTGCAAGGGGAGTCTCCACTTCTCAATCTCTTTACTTTGTTTTTGTCTTGCTTAGTTTTATTTACTACTTTGTTTAATGCACTAAATCAAAATACAAAAAAATTAGTTGCTAGTTTTACTTTATTTGCTATCTTGTTTGCTATATCAAAAACACAAAAAAATTAGTTACTTGTTTCACTTTACTTAATATCATGCATGTTTTTATTTCACTAGTTAAGTATAATGGAAAACAACAAAAATATGAGAGATCTTTATGAACTTTATCTTGAATTAGGACATGATGTGTTTGAAGAGAGAATTAAAAAACCCATGGAACTTTATATGCATGCTAATGGGAATGTTATTACTATAAATGCTTTGAACATCATTGTTGCTAATGCTATGGAAAATTCTAAGCTTGGGGAAGCTGGCTTTGATGAGCATGATCTTTTTAGTCCCCCAAGCATTGAGGAGAAAATTTTCTTTTATGATTACAATATGCCTCCTATATATGATGATAGCCACTTTGTTGAATTTTCTCCCACTACAACTAATAAAATTGATTATGCTTATGTGGAGAGTAATAATTTTATGCATGAGACTCATGATAAGAATGCTTTATGTGATAGTTATATTGTTGAGTTTGCTCATGATGCTACTGAAAGTTATTATGAGAGAGGAAAATATGGTTGTAGAAATTTTCATGTTACTAAAACACCTCTCTATGTGCTGAAATTTTTGAAGCTACACTTGTTTTATCTTTCTACGCTTGTTGCATTATGCTTCTTGAACTTGTTTATTTACAAGATTCCTCTTCATAGGAAGCATGTTAGACTTAAATGTGTTTTGAATTTGCCTCTTGAAGCTCTCTTTTGCTTCAAATACTATTTCTTGCGAGTGCATCATCAAAACTGCTGAGCCCATCTTAATGGCTATAAAGAAAGAACTTCTTGGGAGATAACCCATGTGTTATTTTACTACAGTACTTTATTTTTATTTTGTGTCTTGGAAGTTGTTTACTACTGTAGCAACCTCTCCTTATCTTAGCTTTGTGTTTTGTTGTGCCAAGTTAAGCCGTTGATAGAAAAGTAAGTACTAGATTTGGATTACTGCACAGTTCCAGATTTCTTTGCTGTCACGAATCTGGGTCCACCTCCCTGTAGGTAGCTCAGAAAATTAAGCCAATTTACGTGCATGATCCTCAGATATGTACGCAACTTTCATTCAATTTGAGCATTTTCATTTGAGCAAGTCTGGTGCCATTTTAAAATTCGTCAATACGAACTGTTCTGTTTTGACAGATTCTGCCTTTTATTTCGCATTGCCTCTTTCGCTATGTTGGATGAATTTCTTTGATCCATTAATGTCCAGTAGCATTATGCAATGTCCAGAAGTGTTAAGAATGATTGTGTCACCTCTGAATATGTCAATTTATATTGTGCACTAACCCTCTAATGAGTTGTTTCGAGTTTGGTGTGGAGGAAGTTTTCAAGGATCAAGAGAGGAGTATGATGCAACATGATCAAGGAGAGTGAAAGCTCTAAGCTTGGGGATGCACCCGGTGGTTCACCCCTGCATATATCAAGAAGACTCAAGCGTCTAAGCTTGGGGATGCCCAAGGCATCCCCTTCTTCATCGACAACATTATCAGGTTCCTCCCCTGAAACTATATTTTTATTCCATCACATCTTATGTGCTTTTTCTTGGAGCGTCTGTATGCTTTTGTTTTTGTTTTTTGTTTTGTTTGAATAAAATGGATCCTAGCATTCACTTTATGGGAGAGAGACACGCTCCGCTGTAGCATATGGACAAGTATGTCCTTGGTTTCTACTCATAGTATTCATGGCGAAGTTTCTCCTTCGTTAAATTGTTATATGGTTGGAATTGGAAAATGATACATGTAGTAATTGCTATAAATGTCTTGGGTAATGTGATACTTGGCAATTGTTGTGCTCATGATTAAGCTCTTGCATCATATGCTTTGCACCCATTAATGAAGAAATACATAGAGCATGCTAAAATTTGGTTTGCATATTTGGTTTCTCTAAGGTCTAGATAATTTCTAGTTTTGAGTTTGAACAACAAGGAAGACGGTGTAGAGTCTTATAATGTTTTCAATATGTCTTTTATGTGAGTTTTGCTGCACCGGTTCATCCTTGTGTTTGTTTCAAATAAGCCTTGCTAGCCTAAACCTTGTATCGAGAGGGAATACTTCTCATGCATCCAAAATACTTGAGCCAACCACTATGCCATTTGTGTCCACCATACCTACCTACTACATGGTATTTTCCGCCATTCCAAAGTAAATTGCTTGAGTGCTACCTTTAAAATTCCATCATTCACCTTTGCAATATATAGCTCATGGGACAAATAGCTTAAAAACTATTGTGGTATTGAATATGTAATTATGCACTTTATCTCTTATTAAGTTGCTTGTTGTGCGATAACCATGTTCACTGGGGACGCCATCAACTTTTCATTGTTGAATTTCATGTGAGTTGCTATGCATGTCCGTCTTGTCTGAAGTAAGAGAGATCTACCACCATATGGTTAAGCATGCATATGTTAGAGAAGAACATTGGGCCGCTAACTAAAGCCATGCTCCATGGTGGAAGTTTCAGTTTTGGACAACAATCCTCAAATCTCAAATGAGAAAATTATTAATTGTTGGTATATGCTTATGCATAAAAGAGGAGTCCATTATCTGTTGTCTATGTTGTCCCGGTATGGATGTCTAAGTTGAAGAATAATCCTTAGACCTTTGTACAGGCGGCATAGAGGTACCCCTTTGTGACACTTGGTAAAAACAATGCATTGTGATGATCCGGTAGTCCAAGCTAATTAGGACAAGGTGCGGGCACTATTAGTACACTATGCATGAGGCTTGCAACTTATAAGATATAATTTACATGATGCATATGCTTTATTACTACCGTTGACAAAATTGTTTCATGTTTTCAAAATCAAAGCTCTAGCACAAATATAGCAATCGATGCTTTTCCTCTATGGAGGACCATTCTTTTACTTTCAATGTTGAGTCAGTTCACCTATTTCTCTCCACCTCAAGAAGCAAACACTTGTGTGAACTGTGCATTGATTCCTACATACTTGCTTATTGCACTTATTATATTACTCTATGTTGACAATATCTATGAGATATACATGTTACAAGTTGAAAGCAACCGCTGAAACTTAATCTTCTTTTGTGTTGCTTCAATATCTTTACTTTGAATTATTGCTTTATGAGTTAACTCTTATGCAAGACTTATTGATGCTTGTCTTGAAGTGCTATTCATGAAAAGTCTTTGCTATATGGTTCACTTGTTTACTCATGTCATATACATTGTTTCGATCGCTGCATTCACTACATATGCTTTACAAATAGTATGATCAAGATTATGATGGCATGTCACTCCAGAAATTATCTGTGTTATCGTTTTACCTGCTCGGGACGAGCAGAACTAAGCTTGGGGATGCTGATACGTCTCCGACGTATCGATAATTTCTTATGTTCCATGCCATATTATTGATGTTATCTACATGTTTTATGCACACTTTATGTCATATTCGTGCATTTTCTGGAACTAACCTATTAACAAGATGCCGAAGTGCCAGTTGCTGTTTTCTGCTGTTTTTGGTTTCAGAAATCCTAGTAAGGAAATATTCTCGGAATTGGACGAAATCAAAGCCCAGGGGCCTATTTTCTCACGAAGCTTCCAGAAGTCCGAAGGAGAGACGAAGAGGGGCCACGGAGGGGCCACACTATAGGGCGGCGCGACCCCCCCCCTTGGCCGCGCGGCCCTGTGGTGTGGGGCCCCCGTGCCGCCTCTTGACCTGCCCTTCCGCCTATAAAAAGTCTCCGTGACGAAACCCCCAGTACCGAGAGCCACGATACGGAAAACCTTCCAGAGACGCCGCCGCCGATCCCATCTCGGGGGATCCAGGAGATCGCCTCCGGCACCCTGCCGGAGAGGGGAATCATCTCCCGGAGGACTCTACGCCGCCATGGTCGCCTCCGGTGTGATGTGTGAGTAGTCTACCCCTGGACTATGGGTCCATAGCAGTAGCTAGATGGTTGTCTTCTCCCCATTGTGCTATCATTGTCGGATCTTGTGAGCTGCCTAACATGATCAAGATCATCTATCTGTAATTCTATATGTTGCGTTTGTTGGGATCCGATGAATAGAGAATACTTGTTATGTTGATTATCAAAGTTATGCTATGTGTTGTTTATGATCTTGCATGCTCTCCGTTACTAGTAGATGCTCTGGCCAAGTAGATGCTTGTAACTCCAAGAGGGAGTACTTATGCTCGATAGTGGGTTCATGCACATTGACACAGGACAGTGACAGAAAGTTCTAAGGTTGTGTTGTGCTTGTTGCCACTAGGGATAAAACATTAGTGCTATGTTCAAGGATGTAGTCACTAGTTACATTACGCACCATACTTAATGCAATTGTCTGTTGTTTGCAACTTAATACTGGAGGGGGTTCGGATGATAACCTGAAGGTGGACTTTTTAGGCATAGATGCAGTTGGATGACGGTCTATGTACTTTGTCGTAATGCCCAATTAAATCTCACTATACTCATCATGATATGTATGTGCATGGTCATGCTCTCTTTATTTGTCAATTGCCCAACTGTAATTTGTTCACCCAACATGCTGTTCGTCTTATGGGAGAGACACCTCTAGTGAACTGTGGACCCCGGTCCAATTCTCTTTACTGAAATACAATCTACTGCAATACTTGTTCTACTGTTTTCTGCAAACAATCATCTTCCACACAATACGGTTAACTCTTTGTTACAGCAAGCTGGTGAGATTGACAACCTCACTGTTTCGTTGGGGCAAAGTACTTTGGTTGTGTTGTGCAGGTTCCACGTTGGCGCCGGAATCACTGGTGTTGCGCCGCACTACATCTCGCCGCCATCAACCTTCAACGTGCTTCTTGACTCCTACTGGTCCGATTAAACCTTGGTTTCTTACTGAGGGAAACTTGCCGCTGTGCGCATCACACCTTCCTCTTGGGGTTCCCAACGGACGTGCCAACCACACGCATCAGCTTCGCAACCCCAAACTTTCAGGAACGACAGCTTAGGTTTCTTATTAAACCATAATTCATACGGCGTCGTTTCAACGGATTTTGATGGTGCTCTATTTAAAGTGAATGCGGCTGTCTCTAATGCATAACTCCAAAATGATAACGGCAAATCAGTAAGAGACATCATAGAACGAACCATATCTAAGAGAGTTCGATTACGACGTTCGGACACACCGTTTCGTTGTGGTGTTCCTGGCGGTGTCAATTGTGAAAGTATTCCGCATTTCTTTAAATGCATGCCAAACTCATAACTCAGATATTCACCTCCGCGATCAGATCATAGAAATTTAATCTTCTTGTTACGTTGATTTTCTACTTCACTTTGGAATTCCTTAAACTTCTCAAAAGTCTCGGATTTATGTTTCATGAAATAGATATACCCATATCTACTCAGATCATCTGTGAAGGTTAGAACATAACGATAACCACCGCGTGATGCTACACTCATTGGTCCGCACACATCGGTATGTATGATTTCCAATAAGTTAGTAGCTCGCTCCATAATACCAGAGAATGGAGTCTTAGTCATTTTTCCCATTAGACATGCTTCGCATCTATCAAGTGACTCAAAGTCAAGTGATTCAAGTAATCCATCGGTATGGAGTTTCTTCATGCGTTTCACTCCAATATGACCATAACGATAGTGCCACATATAAGTAGAATTATCATTCAATTTAATTCGCTTAGCATCAATGTTATGTATATGTGTATCTCTACTATCGAGATCTAACAGAAATAAGCCATTCTTTTCAGGTGCTCGACCATAAAAGATATTATTCATAAAAATAGAACAACCATTATTCTCAGACTTGAATGAATAACCGTCTTGCATTAAACAAGATCCAGATATAATGTTCATGCTCAACGCGGGTACAAAATAACAATTATTGAGGCTTAAAACTAATCCCGAAGGTAGATGTAGAGGAAGTGTGCCGACAGCGATCACATCGACTTTGGATCCATTTCCAACGCGCATGGTCACTTCATCTTTTAGTAGTCTTCGTTTATTCTTTAGTTCCTGTTTCGAGTTACAAATATGAGCAACCGAACCAGTATCAAATACCCAGGTACTAGTACGAGAACCAGTAAGATAAACATCTATAACATGTATATCAAATATACCTTCTTTCTTCTTCTTGACAAGGCCGCTCTTCAGATCCACCAAATACTTGGAGCAATTACTCTTCCAGTGTCCCTTCTCCTTGCAGTAATAGCACTCAGCATCAGGCTTAGGGCCAGTCTTAGGTTTCACAGGAGGCGTGGCAGCTTTCTTGCCACTCTTCTTTTTCTTGCCTTTAGACTTGCCCTGTTTCTTGAAGCTGGTGGTCTTGTTGACCATCAACACTTGGTGCTCTTTCTTGATCTCAATCTCAGCAGATTTCAGCATGGAGAAGAGTTCAGGTAACTCTTTGTTCATGTTCTGCATATTGTAGTTCATCACAAAGTTCTTGTAACTAGGTGGCAGTGATTGAAGGACACGATTAATCCCCAGTCTATTAGGAATCACTATTCCCAAGTCACTGAGTTTCTTCGCATGCCCGGTCATGGCGAGCATGTGCTCACTAACGGAGCTGCCTTCTTCCATCATGCAGCTGAAAAAGTGTTTCGATGCTTCATAGCATTCCACGGCCGCATGAGTCTCAAATATAGTCTTCAACTCATTGATTAACTCATGTGGATCGTGGTGCTCAAAACGTTTTTGAAGATCGGCTTCCAGACTGCATAAGATGGCACACTGAACTTGAGAGTACCGAGTTTTCCGAGATGCGTAAACAGCTTTTAGTTCATCGGTTTCAGTTTCTGCAGGAGGGTCACCTAGCGGTGCATCAAGCACATATTGCAGATTTCCGCCATTGAGGAAAATCCTCACATGACGGAACCAGTCGGTGAAGTTGCTACCGTTGCTCTTAAGCTTTTCTTTCTCTAGGAACTGGTTAAAATTGATTGAGGACGCCATATCTACAACATATTTGCAATAGTTTAGACTAATGTTTATGACAAATTGAGTTCAAATTTTAATTCAATATAATTAAAAACTTGGTGAACTCCCACTCAAAACAATATCCCTCGCATTGTCTTAGTGATCACACGAACCAAATCCACTACACCAAGTCCGATCATCACGAGACAAGATGTAACTTCAATGGCGAACATTCAAAGTGTTCATCATATCAATCATATGATTCATGCTCTACCTTTCGGTATCACGTGTTCCGAGACCATGTCTGTACATGCTAGGCTCGTCAAGGCCACCTTAGTATCCGCATGTGCAAAACTGGCTTGCACCCGTTGTATGCACTTGTTGATTCTATCACACCCGATCATCACGAGATGCTTCGAAACGACAAGTCTTGGCAACGGTGCTACTAAGGATGAACACTTTATTATCTTGAGATTTTAGTGAGAGGGATCATCTTATAATGCTACCGTCGCGATCTAAGCAAAATAAGATGCATAAAAGGATTAACATCACATGCAGTTCATATGTGATATGATATGGCCCTTTTGTCTTTGCGCCTTTGATCTTCATCTCCAAAGCACGGACATGATCTCCATCACAAACGGGCATGATCTCCATCATCGTCGGCGAAGCACCAAGGTCAATGGCGCCGTCTTCATGATTGTCCTCCATGTAGCAACTATTACAACTACTTTGAAATACTACTCAACATGAAATTTAAAGACAACCATAAGGCTCCTGCCGGTTGCCACAATACAATAATGATCATCTCATACATAGTCATCATCACATTATGGCCATATCACATCACCAAACCCTGCAAAAACAAGTTAGACGTTCTCTAATTTGGTTTGCATATTTTACGTGGTTTAGGGTTTTCGAGTAAGATCCAATCTACCTACGAACATGAACCACAACGGTGATACTAGTGTTGTCAATAGAAGAGTAAATTGAATCTTCACTATAGTAGGAGAGACAGACACCCGCAAAGCCACTTATGCAATACAAGTTGCATGTCGAGCGTGGAGCAAATCTCATGAACGCGGTCATGTAAAGTTAGCCCGAGCCGCTTCATCCCACTATGCCACAAAGATGCAAAGTACTCAACTAAAGATAACAAAAGCATCAACGCCCACAAACCATTGTGTTCTACTCGTGCAACCATCTATGCATAGACACGGCTCTGATACCACTGTAGGACAACGTTGCATAGAAAACAAAAATTTTCCTACCGCGAACACGCAATCCAAGCCAAGATGCAATCTAGAAGACGGTAGCAATGAGGGGGTATCGAGTCTCACCCTTGAAGAGATTCCAAAGCCTACAAGATGAGGCTCTTGTTGCTGCGGTAGACGTTCACTTGCCGCTTGCAAAAGCGCGTAGAAGATCTTGATCACGATCGGTTCCGGCGCCACGAACGGGCAGCACCTCCGTACTCGGTCACACGTTCGGTTGTTGATGAAGACGACGTCCACCTCCCCGTTCCAGCGGGCAGCGGAAGTAGTAGCTCCTCTTGAATCCGATAGCACGACGGCGTGGTGTCGGTGGCGGTGAAGAAGTCCGGCGGAGCTTCGCTAAGCGTGCGGGACGTGGTGGAGGAGAGAGGCCGCTAGGGTTTGGGGAGAGGGGGCGCTGGCCACTAAGGGGTGCGGCCACCTTGGTGGTTCTTGGGTGGCCGGCCCCCTCCCCTTGGCCCCTCATTATATAGGTGGAACCCCAAGTGTTGGTCTCCAAGTCTTCGAATAAGACCCGAACCAAAAACCTTCCATATGGTGTGGAAACCTACCCAAGTTAGGACTCCCAGTAGAGGTGGGGTTTCCACCTCCCATATGGCGGGGTGGCCGGCCCCCTAAGGGGGAGTCCACTTGGGACTCCTCCCCCACTAGGGTTGGCCGGCCATGGAGGTGGAGTCCCATGTGGACTCCACCTTCCTTGGTGGTTTCTTCCGGACTTTTCTAGAACCTTCTAGAACCTTCCATAGAACCTTCCGCGACATTTTAATTCACATAAAATGACATCCTATATATGAATCTTATTCTCCGGACCATTCCGGAACTCCTCGTGATGTCCGGGATCTCATCTGGGACTCCGAACAAATATTCGAACTCCATTCCATATTCAAGTTCTACCATTTCAACATCCAACTTTAAGTGTGTCACCCTACGGTTCGTGAACTATGCGGACATGGTTGAGTACTCACTCCGACCAATAACCAATAGCGGGATCTGGAGATCCATAATGGCTCCCACATATTCAACGATGACTTTAGTGATCGAATGAACCATTCACATACAATACCAATTCCCTTTGTCACGCGATATTTTACTTGTCCGAGGTTTGATCTTCGGTATCACTCTATACCTTGTTCAACCTCGTCTCCTGACAAGTACTCTTTACTCGTACCGTGGTATGTGGTCTCTTATGAACTCATTCATATGCTTGCAAGACATTAGACGACATTCCACCGAGAGGGCCCAGAGTATATCTATCCGTCATCGGGATGGACAAATCCCACTGTTGATCCATATGCCTCAACTCATACTTTCCGGATACTTAATCCCACCTTTATAGCCACCCATTTACGCAGTGGTGTTTGGTGTAATCAAAGTACCTTTCCGGTATAAGTGATTTATATGATCTCATGGTCATAAGGACTAGGTAACTATGTATCGAAAGCTTATAGCAAATAACTTAATGACGAGATCTTATGCTACGCTTAATTGGGTGTGTCCATTACATCATTCATATAATGATATAACCTTGTTATTAATAACATCCAATGTTCATGATTATGAAACTAATCATCCATTAATCAACAAGCTAGTTTAAGAGGCATACTAGGGACTTCTTGTTTGTCTACATATCACACATGTACTAATGTTTCGGTTAATACAATTATAGCATGATATATAAACATTTATCATAAACATAAAGATATATATAATAACTACTTTTATTATTGCCTCTTGGGCATATCTCCAACAAGATTGTCCCGTCATGGATCCGTGACGACCTAGCCCACAACCAAAGCCCACCCGGCCCGGTACGTTGTGACGGGCATAACCGTCATGAGGCTGCCTCCCCGACCGAGACCATCATGTCAGACCAATCATTGTGCTGTCGGTCCAATGATTGGTCTCGCAGGACAATGATTAAGCCGTCAGACCAATCATTAAGCTATCAGTCCGGTCGGGTGACACCAGCGTCCACGTGGATCGCCACGAGGCCCATTCCGGTGCTGACACCTGGCACACATTTTTCAAAATATTTACCCATAAATCACGGACACTTGGTCCAATCATACAAGGACGCGTGTCAGCGCGGAATGTGTCAGCCAAGGGCACGTGTCGGCTTTTCGAGCACGCCTCGTGGACCAGTAGAAGTTGGACACGTCGCTTGTTCATTCCCGACACTGCGGCGAATAAAGGTTGGACACGTTGACAAATAAAAGCGGGCCGCGTGGACGATTAAACGTCCGCCACGTTGACAAATAAAAGCTGGCCGCGTGGACGAATAGACGTCCGCCACGTGGTTTACGTTTAGGGTTAGGATTTAGCTTTAGGGTTAGGGTTTAGATTTAGGTTTAGGGTTTAGTGTTAGGGTTAGGATTAGGATTTAGCGTGGGCTCACATAATTGGGGACTGCATACCAATTGGGCTGGACGGCCCGGGATAGGATTAGGATTTAGCGTGGGCTCACATAATTGGGGCCTGCATACCAATTGGGCTGGATGGCCCGATTCGCCATCGATAGAGCGCTAGTACGATCAATGGCCCAATAAAAGCCCTTTTTGTTTTGGCCCAACACAAATGATATGGCCCATGAGAGCTATGAAACAACCGAAAGGGATATATAATTAAATACAGGCATACTTACTGGATTACAGGCATCGTTACTGGGTTACAGGCATACTTAATGGATTACAGGCAACGTTACTGGGTTACAGGCATACAGTAACGTAAGATACGATTCAGCATGGACAGAAGCACTAACATAACAGTTCAAAGTCGTCACATTAGTCCCCCATGGACAAACGCAACATCAAAATAACAGTTCAAGCGTCGAACATTGATGGGATTCGTAGCATAGAAAACAAAAAATTCCTACCGCAAGAACGAATAACAAGCCAAGATCTAATCTAGTAGATGGTAGCAACGAGAAGATCATGAGACTAACCCTTGAAGATTTCCAAAGCTTGCAAAAGCGCGTAGAAGATCTTGACGGTGCCACAGTCGGGCAGCACCTCCGTACTCGGTCACACGTTCGGTGTTGATGACGACGTCCTTCTCCCCGTTCCAGTGGGCAGCGGAAGTAGTAGATCCTCCTCGGAATCCCGCCAGCACGACGGCATGGTGACGGTGGTGGTGGAGATCTCCGGCAGGGCTTCGCCATAAGCGTTGTGGGAGAAGATGGAGGAGGAGAGAGGCTAGGGTTTGGGAGAGAGGGGGTGGCTGGAGCGCCGGCCAGGGAGCCCCCTTTGATGGTGCGGCCAAGAGTGGCCTGCCCCCTCCCTCTCCTCCTCTTTATATAGGTGGAATCCCTAGGGTTTGCCCAAACTCTTCAAATAAGACCCCAATTCAAAAACTGCCATATGGACGAAACCTAGAGGGACAGGGACTCTCCCCTTCCCCCTTTGCTTGGCCGGCCAAGGAGGTGGATGTGACATCCCAAATTTTAAAACAAAGAGAAAATGAATTTCCCTTTTTCCAAAAATGAGAACCAACAAAAACTTTTCTGAATGAGGTGCTATGCATAATACTTGTGCTTGATAATTGTGTTATTACCATGATGCTTATGTGAACTACCTTGAAATATTCCAAAACTCTAAACCTCACCTTTTTCCCCATCCAATATAAAATAAATAAAAAGAATTTAAATTAAAAAGAAAAGGCTTATGTAAGCCTATGGCTATAATTACAAATAATCAACCATACTATGTTCTAATCTTATTAGAAGGTTTGCAACACCTCCACAAAACTAATCTAGGGTTTGTCAACCAAAATCCCATGTGAAACAAAAATAAAATCAACCTATGCATAGAGGCATATGTGACACACAGCCATATTACCCAATTTTGACCTATGCCCTCCTACCTTACCCTAATGGTTTGAAACCTTTACCAAACTCAATATAATACTAAGTAAACTCTAAACCCTGCCTAAGTGAAGCAAAGAAAAAGAAAATAAGAAACTAAGAAAAATGCACTTCATCACATATGTGGCTATGGCCAATTTTGCAAATCTTTATCCTAGACCTTTGGGCTTGCCCCATTGGTTGGAAATGGTTACCAAACACTTATTAACACATTTGGAATCAAAGAAACTCAAATCAAATCAATTATGAAATCAAAATTAGCTTACATACACTAATGGTCAAAATTGACAATTTTAATATCATACCCACTTTGAGCCCTTGTATTAAGAGATTCTTAAACCAAACCCTAACTACTCTTTGCACCTCATCCAAGACCTCATCAAGAGGAACAATTTTGGTGTTGACCACTTTGACCAGATCATTGACCATTGCTCAAAATAGTCAACCCAAGATGCTACATTGAAACAAATTCTAGATTCCCTCAAAATTTAGAAATTTCACAAATCCATTCCAAATCTCAAACCAATGCTACACATTGCTGCCCAACCTCATTTAGAACACATCCATCACAAAAATTGATCAAAATGCATCACACATGAGCCCTTAGCAAATAATCAAAATAAGTACATAGAGGTACAACCACTATTCCAACCACTATTGCCCACCTCACTTCTCTCCCCCCTGTGCTCATCCACAATACCTGGTGCCCAAAACCACCTAACATGACCTCACCTAGTGTGCATGGTCACCTCCCATCACCACCATGCCCAAAATCATGTCATATGTCACATACAATATGGGCTTGGATCAAATGTGCATGCTCTAGACCCCTCTCCACTTGCTAACCTTGTCAAATCATCTGGACTCACCCCACTTGACCAAGCCATGGACCCAGGGACAAAGATAGTGCACAAGAAATGCCAAGACATGACCATGCCGGCCCTCATGCTCACCACCATGCCATCCCTCTCTCCCTTCACCTCAGACCTGCTCAACCATGTCCTGGCTCTTTGATGTCTACGCACGCTTCTATTCCTGTAGACAGTGTTGGGCCTCCAAGAGCAGAGGTTTGTAGAACAGAAGCAAGTTTCCCTTAAGTGAATCACCCAAGGTTTATCGAACTCAGGGAGGTAGAGGTCAAAGATATTCCTCTCAAGCAACCCTGCAATTAGATACAAGAAGTCTCTTGTGTCCCCAACACACCTAATACACTTGTCAGATGTATAGGTGCACTAGTTCGGCGAAGAGATAGTGAAATACAAATAATATGGATGATTGCAAGTAACAATTGCAATCTGAAATAAAGATGGAAGCAAGCAAACATGTAACAGAACTTGTTGGAAACGGTGTTTCAATGCTTAGAAACAAGGCCTAGGGATCCTACTTTCACTAGTGGACACTCTCAACATTGCAATCATAATTGAATATAAATAAGCACTTCATCATACTACTCTCCTGTTGAATAAAGAACTCAAATTCATTGGGCAAGTGTGCAAAAGCACACCTCAAAGGCGTATTCCCAAGTACTAATAAACACCCCACACCGTCACCATGAGCATTCATAGGAGGTACTAACACACCACAATTCATAAGGGAGTTACACACGGCGCACACACTGTCACCATTACATCGAGGTCACAGTAACTCCAAAGTTCACATAATAAAACACTTGAATAGCATATGACATCTAGATTTCAAAGCCTATGATCACATAGATGAACAAATAAGTACTACTCTCAAACACTCTCTTGTTGGATAACAAACACCATTCATTGTGTAGGGCTACAAGAGCTCCCTCAAGCCGGAGTAAACAAGCTCCACAACTTCATAAAGGAAACACACACGGTGCACACACTGTCACCATTACACCGTGGAGTGAATCCGGAGTTCATATTAAAGTAACCTCTAGAGTGCATAATAGACAAGAGTAACATCTACATATTAATAAAGATCACACCATGGGAGAGAGAGATGAACCACATAGCTACCGGTAGAGCCCTCAGCCTCGGGGGAGAACTACTCCCTCCTCATCATGGGAGACAGCAGCGGCGATGAAGATGGCGGTGGTGTCGATGGAGATGGATTCCGGGGGCACTTCCCCGTCCCGGCGGCGTGCCGGAACAGAGACTTCTGTCCCCTGAACTTGACTTCGCGATGGCGGCGGCTGCGTAACTTTTCTCGTCCCATGGCTTATGTTTTTAGGGTTTTCGAGGCGGAGAGACTTTATAGGCGGAAGGGCAGCCTCGGAGGAGCCAGGGGGTGGCCCCCGCCATAGGCTGGCGCCCCCCCTTGGCCGCGCCGCCATGTGGGGTGGGGCCCCCAGGGCTCCCCTCTGGTCCCTCTCTGGCTCTCTGGAAGCTTCCGTGGAATATAAGGTCTTGGGCTTTTGTTTCGTCCAATTTCGAGAATATTTCCTGTGTAGGATTTCTGGAACCAAAAATAGCAGAAAACAGGAACTAGCACTCCGGCATCTTGTTAATAGGTTAGTTCCGGAAAATGCATAAAAATATCATAAAGTATGAACAAAACATGTAGGTATTGTCATAAAACTAGCATGGAACATCAGAAATTATAGATACGTTGGAGACGTATCAAGCATCCCCAAGCTTAGTTCCTACTCGCCCTCGAGTAGGTAAACGATAACAAGAATAATTTCTGAAGTGACATGCTACCAACATAATCTTGATCAACAATATTGTAAAGCATATGAGATGAATGAAGTGATTCAAAGCAATGGTAAAGATGATGATTAAACAATTGAATCATATAGCAAAGAATTTTCATGAATAGTACTTTCAAGACAAGCATCAACAAGTCTTGCATAAGAGTTAACTCATAAAGCAATAGATTCAAAGTAAAAGGCATTGAAGCAACACAAAGGATGATTAAGTTTCAGCAATTGCTTTCAACTTATAACATGTATATCTCATGGATAGTTCTCAACATAAAGCAATATAACAAGTGCAATAGGTAAACATGTAAGAATTAGTGCACACAGTTGACACAAGTGTTTGCTTCTAAGATAGAAAGAAGTAGGTAAACTGACTCAACATAAAGTAAAAGAAAGGCCCTTCGCAGAGGGAAGCATGGATTACTATTTTTGTGCTAGAGCTTTTATTTTGAAAACATAGAAACAATTTTGTCAACGGTAGTAATAATTCATATGTGTTATGCATAAGACATCCTATAAGTTGCAAGCCTCATGCATAGATTACCAATAGTGCCCGCACCTTGTCCTAATTAGCTTGGATTTACATGGATTGTCATTGCATAACATATGTTTCAACCAAGTGTCACAAAGGGGTACCTCTATGCCGCCTGTACAAAGGTCCAAGGAGATAAATCGCATTTGATTTCTTGTTTTTGATAGATCTCAACTTAGGACATCCATACCGGGACAACATAGAAAACAGATAATGGACTCCTCTTTAATGCGCAAGCATTCAACGATAGATTATATTCTCATAAGAGATTGAGGATTTGTGTCCAAACTGAAACTTCCACCATGATTCATGGCTTTAGTTAGCGGCCCAATGTTCTTCTCTAACAATATGCATACTCAAACCATTTGATCATGATAAATCACCCTTACTTCAGACAAGACGAACATGCATAGCAACTCACATGATATTCAACAAAGGTGTAATAGTTGATGGCGTCCCCAGAAATATGGTTACCGCTCAACAAGCAACTTATAAGAAATAAGATACATAAGCTACATATTCAATACCACAATAGTTTTTAAGCTATTTTCCCATGAGCTATATATTGCAAAGACAAGGAATGGAATTTTAAAGGTAGCACTCAAGTAATTTACTTTGGAATGGCAGAGAAATACCACATAGTAGGTAGGTATGGTGGACACAAATGGCATAGGTTTTGGCTCAAGGATTTGGATGCACGAGAAGTAATCCCTCTCAGTACAAGGTTTTGGCTAGCAAGGTTGTTTGAAGCAAACACAAGTATGAACCGGTACAGCAAAACTTACATAAGAACATATTGCAAGCATTATAAGACTCTACACTGTCTTCCTTGTTGTTCAAACACTTCACCCGAAAATATCTAGACTTTTAGAGAGACCAATCATGCAAACCAAATTTCAACAAGCTCTACGGTAGTTCTCCACTAATAGATTTAAACTACATGATGCAAGAGTTTAAACATGATCTATGAGAGCTCAAAACAATTGCCAAGTATCAAATTATTCAAGACAATATACCAACTACCACATGAAGCATTTTCTTTTTCCAACCAAATAGCAATAAGTAAAGCGATCAACTTTCGCCATTGAACATTAAAAGTAAAACGAAGAACACTAGTGTTCATATGAAAAAGCGAGCGTGTCTCTCTCCCACACATGGATTGTTAGGATCCGAATTTATTCAAACATAAACAAAAATAAAAGCAAACAGACGCTCCAAGTAAAGTACATAAGATGTGACGGAATAAAAATATAGTTTCACTAGAAGTGACCTGATAAGTTGTCGATGAAGAAGGGGATGCCTTGGGCATCCCCAAGCTTAGATGCTTGAGTCTTCTTGAAATATGCAGGGATGAACCACGGGGGCATCCCCAAGCTTATACTTTTCACTCTTCTTGATCATATTATATCATCCTCTTCTCTTGACCCTTGAAAACTTCCTCCACACCAAACTTAAAGCAAACTCATTAGAGGGTTAGTGCATAATAAAAATTCACATGTTCAGAGAGGACACAATCATTCTTAACACTTCTGGACATTACCCAAAGCTACTGAAAGTTAATGGAATAAAGAAATCCATTCAACATAGCAAAAGAGGCAACGCGAAATAAAAGGCAGAATCTGTCAAAACAGAACAGTCCGTAAAGACGAATTTTTCTGAGGCACTTAACATGCTCAGATGAAAAAGCTCAAAACTAATGAAAGTTGCGTACATATCTGAGGATCACGCACGTAAATTGGCAGATTTTTTGGTTTCTTCTACACAGAGATCTACGTAAATTCGTGACAGGTAGAAATCTTTTTCTGCGCAGCAATCCAAATCTAGTATCAACTTTACTATTAGAGACTTTACTTGGCACAACAATGCAATAAAGTAAAGATAAGGAGAGGTTGCTACTGTAGTAACAACTTCCAAGACTCAACAAAACAGTAGCAAAATAAAAACATGGGTTATCTCCCAAGAAGTGCTTTCTTTATAGCCATTAAGATGGGCTCAATAATTTTAACGATG
This sequence comes from Lolium perenne, assembly GCF_019359855.2. Lineage (NCBI taxonomy): Eukaryota > Viridiplantae > Streptophyta > Magnoliopsida > Poales > Poaceae > Lolium > Lolium perenne. Next base: position 123,203,416 of record NC_067245.2, on the reverse strand, counting down.
CTCACATAAGGATGAGAGTTGAAGCAAAGAGAGCATCAAAAAGCAAGTTCAAAACACATTTAAGTCTAACCCACTTCCTATGAAAAGGAATCTTGTACACAAATAAATTCATGAAGAACAAAGTGACAAGCATAGGAAGATAACACAAGCGCAACTTCAATATTCTCAACATAAAGAGGGGAAACTTAATATTATTAAGATGCATATAACCATGTTTCTCTCTCTCATAATAACTTTCAGTAGCATCATGAACAAACTCAACAATATAACTATCACATGAAACATTCTTATCATGAGCTGCATGCATAAAATTATTACTCTCCACATAAGCATAGTTATTACTATTAATTGTAGTGGGAGCAAATTTCATAAGATAGCCATCATTATTATTCTCATCACCATAATCATCATATATAGGAGGCATATTTTAATCATAACTAATTTTCTCCTCAATAGTAGGTGGACTGAAAATATCATATTCATCATTGTAATCATCATAAATTGCAGGCATGGTATAATCATAATAAACTTTATCCTCCATAGTAGGTGGCACCAAAATACCACTATCATTATAATCATCATAAATGGGAGGCAAAGTATCATCAAAGAAAATTTTCTACTCAAAACTTGGGGGACTAAAAATATCATCTTCATCAAAACCGACCTCCCCAAGCTTAAATTCTTCCATAGCATTAGCAATAATAGTGTTCAAAGAGTTCATGCTAATAACATTGCTACAACTATTTTGCAAACAAAGTTCCATGGGTTTTTTAATTCTCTCTTCAAACACATCATGTCCTAATACAAGATAAAGTTCATAAAGATCTCTAATTTTTTTGTTGTTTTCCATTAAGCCTAACTAGTGAAAATAAAAACAAGAAACAAAAAGATATAATTACAGAATCTAAAGGAGATACCTTCGAGCACTCACACACCGGCAACAGTGCTAGGAAATAGCTTAGTAGTCGGAGGATGTGAATACCTTTTACCTTACCTCCCCGACAACGGCGCCAGAAAATAGCTTGATGTCTACGCACGCTTCTATTCCTGTAGACAGTGTTGGGCCTCCAAGAGCAGAGGTTTGTAGAACAGCAGCAAGTTTTCCTTAAGTGAATCACCCAAGGTTTATCGAACTCAGGGAGGTAGAGGTCAAAGATATTCCTCTCAAGGAACCCTGCAATTAAGATACAAGAAGTCTCTTGTGTCCCCAACACACCTAATACACTTGTTAGATGTATAGGTGCACTAGTTCGGCAAAGAGATAGTGAAATACAAGTAATATGGATGATTGCAAGTAACAATTGCAATCTGAAATAAAGACGGCAGCAAGCAAACATGTAACAGTACTTGTTGGAAATGGTGTTTCAATGCTTAGAAACAAGGCCTAGGGATCCTACTTTCACTAGTGGACACTCTCAACATTGCAATCATAATTGAATATAAATAAGCACTTCATCATACTACTCTCCTGTTGAATAAAGAACTCAAATTCATTGGGCAAGTGTGCAAAAGCACACCTCAAAGGCGTATTCCCAAGTACTAATAAACACCCCACACCGTCACCGTGAGCATTCATAGGAGGTACTAACACACCACAATTCATAAGGGAGTTACACACGGCGCACACACTGTCACCATTACACCGAGGTCACAGTAACTCCAAAGTTCACATAATAAAACACTTGAATAGCATATGACATCTAGATTGCAAAGCCTATGATCACATAGATGAACAAATAAGTACTACTCTCAAACACTCTCTTGTTGGATAACAAACACCATTCATTGTGTAGGGCTACAAGAGCTCCCTCAAGCCGGAGTAAACAAGCTCCACAACTTCATAAAGGAAACACACACGGTGCACACACTGTCACCATTACACCGTGGAGTGAATCCGGAGTTCATATTAAAGTAACCTCTAGAGTGCATAATAGACAAGAGTAACATCTACATATTCATAAAGATCACACCATGGGAGAGAGAGATGAACCACATAGCTACCGGTAGAGCCCTCAGCCTCGGGGGAGAACTACTCCCTCCTCATCATGGGAGACAGCAGCGGCGATGAAGATGGTGGTGGTGTCGATGGAGATGGATTCCGGGGGCACTTCCCCGTCCCGGCGGCGTGCCGGAACAGAGACTTCTGTCCCCCAAACTTGACTTCGCGATGGCGGCGGCTGTGTAACTTTTCTCGTCACGTGGCTTATGTTTTTAGGGTTTTCGAGGCGGAGAGACTTTATAGGCGGAAGGGCAGCCTCGGAGGAGCCAGGGGGTGCCCCCCCCCATAGGCTGGCGCGCCCCCCCTTGGCCGCGCCGCCATGTGGGGTGGGGCCCCCAGGGCTCCCCTCTGGTCCCTCTCTGGCTCTCTGGAAGCTTCCGTGGAATGTAAGGTCTTGGGCTTTTGTTTCGTTCAATTCCGAGAATATTTCCTGTGTAGGATTTCTGGAACCAAAAACAGCAGAAAACAGGAACTGACACTTCGGCATCTTGTTAATAGGTTATTTTCAGAAAATGCATAAAAACATCATAAAGTATGAACAAAACATGTAGGCATTGTCATAAAACTAGCATGGAACATCAGAAATTATAGATACGTTGGAGACGTATCACTCTTCCCCTTGACCTCCTGGACGTGCTAGACATGCTCCTCGACGCACTGGGGCACGACACACGCCAGGCATGACGTGATCACCCTGGCCAGACGCGCCAGCACGCGCACCAGGCATGACCACGGGCACGCCAGTGCACCTGCTCGCCTCGTCGCATCAGACCATCACACGCCCTCTCCTTTCACCCACTTGCTCACCAGGACCCCAGCTACCCCCTGGACATCGCCATTGGCTCGCCGGAGCACTGTCGCCATCGTCACGGACGACGACCGCCCGTCACGGTCCGCCAGTACACGATGACGTTGCCGACTGCTCCCGACCACCCCTGTCCTCGCCTGGATGCGCGTTGTGACCACCATGACACCAGGAACAGAGCCACACCCTCGCCAACGTCACTGAGACGCGGTAGCCTCACCGTCGATGTCGACCTTCCCCGCACCCTCGGCCAAACCTCGCCCCTATAAATACCGGCTCCCCCTGGACGAGTTCGGCACATCAGTAGCCTCCCCTCCTTCTCCTCGATCTCCTCGACCCTTTCTCCACCTCAATTAAGCTCACCGTCGTCGCAATTTCGCCGGAGCATCCGCGGCAGCAGCAAGACGGCGCCGTCGATTGGCGCCATGATGCATGTGGTTGGCACGTCCGTTGGGAACCCCAAGAGGAAGGTGTGATGCGCACAGCGGCAAGTTTCCCTCAGTAAGAAACCAAGGTTTAATCGGACCAGTAGGAGTCAAGAAGCACGTTGAAGGTTGATGGCGGCGAGATGTAGTGCGGCGCAACACCAGTGATTCCGGCGCCAACGTGGAACCTGCACAACACAACCAAAGTACTTTGCCCCAACGAAACAGTGAGGTTGTCAATCTCACCGGCTTGCTGTAACAAAGAGTTAACCGTATTGTGTGGAAGATGATTGTTTGCAGAAAATAGCAGAACAAGTATTGCAGTAGATTGTATTTCAGTAAAGAGAATTGGACCGGGGTCCACAGTTCACTAGAGGTGTCTCTCCCATAAGACGAACAGCATGTTGGGTGAACAAATTACAGTTGGGCAATTGACAAATAAAGAGAGCATGACCATGCACATACATATCATGATGAGTATAGTGAGATTTAATTGGGCATTACGACAAAGTACATAGACCGTCATCCAACTGCATCTATGCCTAAAAAGTCCACCTTCAAAGTTATCATCCGAACCCTCCGGTATTAAGTTGCTAACAACAGACAATTGCATTAAGTATTGCGCGTAATGTAACTAGTGACTACATCCTTGAACATAGCACTAATGTTTTATCCCTAGTGGCAACAGCACATCCATAACCTTAGAGGTTCTTGTCACCCCTCCAGATTCACGGAGACATGAACCCACTATCGAGCATAAATACTCCCTCTTGGAGTTACTAGCATCAACTTGGCCAGAGCATCTACTAATAACGGAGAGCATGCAAGATCATAAACAACACATAGATATAACTTTGATAATCAACATAACAAGTATTCTCTATTCATCGGATCCCAACAAACGCAACATATAGAATTACAGATAGATGATCTTGATCATGTTAGGCAGCTCACAAGATCCGACAATGATAGCACAATGGGGAGAAGACAACCATCTAGCTACTGCTATGGACCCATAGTCCAGGGGTAGACTACTCACACATCACACCAGAGGCGACCATGGCGGCGTAGAGTCCTCCGGGAGATGATTCCCCTCTCCGGCAGGGTGCCGGAGGCGATCTCCTGGATCCCCCGAGATGGGATCGGCGTTGGCGGCGTCTCTAGAAGGTTTTCCGTATCGTGGCTCTCGGTACTGGGGGTTTCGTCACGGAGACTTTTTATAGGCGGAAGGGCAGGTCAAGAGGCGGCACGGGGGCCCCACACTACAGGCCGGCGCGGCCAAGGGGGGGCCGCGCCGCCCTATGGTGTGGCCCCTCCGTGGCCCCTCTTTGTCTCTCCTTCGGACTTCTGGAAGCTTCGTGAGAAAATAGGCCCCTGGGCTTTGATTTCGTCCAATTCCGAGAATATTTCCTTACTAGGATTTCGAAACCAAAAACAGCAGAAACAAAGAATCGGCACTTCGGCATCTTGTTAATAGGTTAGTTCCAGAAAATGCACGAATATGACATAAAGTGTGCATAAAACATGTAGATAACATCAATAATGTGGCATGGAACATAAGAAATTATCGATACGTCGGAGACGTATCAGCATCCCCAAGCTTAGTTCTGCTCGTCCCGAGCAGGTAGAACGATAACACAGATAATTTCTGGAGTGACATGCCATCATAATCTTGATCATACTATTTGTAAAGCATATGTAGTGAATGCAGCGATCGAAACAATGTATATGACATGAGTAAACAAGTGAATCATATAGCAAAGACTTTTCATGAATAGCACTTCAAGACAAGCATCAATAAGTCTTGCATAAGAGTTAACTCATAAAGCAATAATTCAAAGTAGAGATATTGAAGCAACACAAAAGAAGATTAAGTTTCAGCGGTTGCTTTCAACTTGTAACATGTATATCTCATGGATATTGTCAACATAGAGTAATATAATAAGTGCAATAAGCAAATATGTAGGAATCAATGCACAGTTCACACAAGTGTTTGCTTCTTGAGGTGGAGAGAGATAGGTGAACTGACTCAACATTGAAAGTAAAAGAATAGTCCTCCATAGAGGAAAAGCATCGATTGCTATATTTGTGCTAGAGCTTTGATTTTGAAAACATGAAACAATTTTGTCAACGGTAGTAATAAAGCATATGCATCATGTAAATTATATCTTATAAGTTGCAAGCCTCATGCATAGCGTACTAATAGTGCCCGCACCTTGTCCTAATTAGCTTGGACTACCGGGTCATCACAATGCATTGTTTTTACCAAGTGTCACAAAGGGGTACCTCTATGCCGCTGTACAAAGGTCTAAGGAGAAAGCTCGCATTGGATTTCTCGCTATTGATTATTCTTCAACTTAGACATCCATACCGGGACAACATAGACAACAGATAATGGACTCCTCTTTTATGCATAAGCATATACCAACAATTAATAATTTTCTCATTTGAGATTTGAGGATTGTTGTCCAAAACTGAAACTTCCACCATGGAGCATGGCTTTAGTTAGCGGCCCGATGTTCTTCTCTAACATATGCATGCTTAACCATATGGTGGTAGATCTCTCTTGCTTCAGACAAGACGAACTTGCATAGCAACTCACATGAAATTCAACAATGAAAAGTTGATGGCGTCCCCAGTGAACATGGTTATCGCACAACAAGCAACTTAATAAGAGATAAAGTGCATAATTACATATTCAATACCACAATAGTTTTTAAGCTATTTGTCCCATGAGCTATATATTGCAAAGGTGAATGATGGAATTTTAAAGGTAGCACTCAAGCAATTTACTTTGGAATGGCGGAAAAATACCATGTAGTATAGGTAGGTATGGTGGACACAAATGGCATAGTGGTTGGCTCAAGTATTTTGGATGCATGAGAAGTATTCCCTCTCGATACAAGGTTTAGGCTAGCAAGGCTTATTTGAAACAAACACAAGGATGAACCGGTGCAGCAAAACTCACATAAAAGACATATTGAAAACATTGTAAGACTCTACACCGTCTTCCTTGTTGTTCAAACTCAAAACTAGAAATTATCTAGACCTTAGAGAAACCAAATATGCAAACCAAATTTTAGCATGCTCTATGTATTTCTTCATTAATGGGTGCAAAGCATATGATGCAAGAGCTTAATCATGAGCACAACAATTGCCAAGTATCACATTACCCAAGACATTTATAGCAATTACTACATGTATCATTTTCCAATTCCAACCATATAACAATTTAACGAAGGAGAAACTTCGCCATGAATACTATGAGTAGAAACCAAGGACATACTTGTCCATATGCTACAGCGGAGCGTGTCTCTCTCCCATAAAGTGAATGCTAGGATCCATTTTATTCAAACAAAACAAAAAACAAAAACAAACCGACGCTCCAAGAAAAAGCACATAAGATGTGATGGAATAAAAATATAGTTTCAGGGGAGGAACCTGATAATGTTGTCGATGAAGAAGGGGATGCCTTGGGCATCCCCAAGCTTAGACGCTTGAGTCTTCTTGATATATGCAGGGGTGAACCACCGGGTGCATCCCCAAGCTTAGAGCTTTCACTCTCCTTGATCATGTTGCATCATACTCCTCGCTTGATCCTTGAAAACTTCCTCCACACCAAACTCGAAACAACTCATTAGAGGGTTAGTGCACAATATAAATTGACATATTCAGAGGTGACACAATCATTCTTAACACTTCTGGACATTGCATAATGCTACTGGACATTAATGGATCAAAGAAATTCATCCAACATAGCGAAAGAGGCAATGCGAAATAAAAGGCAGAATCTGTCAAAACAGAACAGTTCGTATTGACGAATTTTAAAATGGCACCAGACTTGCTCAAATGAAAATGCTCAAATTGAATGAAAGTTGCGTACATATCTGAGGATCATGCACGTAAATTGTCTTAATTTTCGGAGCTACCTACAGGGAGGTGGACCCAGATTCGTGACAGCAAAGAAATCTGGAACTGTGCAGTAATCCAAATCTAGTACTTACTTTTCTATCAACGGCTTAACTTGGCACAACAAAACACAAAACTAAGATAAGGAGAGGTTGCTACAGTAGTAAACAACTTCCAAGACACAAAATAAAAACAAAGTACTGTAGGTAAGAACATGGGTTGTCTCCCATAAGCGCTTTTCTTTAACGCCTTTCAGCTAGGCGCAGAAAGTGTGTATCAAGTATTATCAAGAGATGGTGCATTGTTATCATGAGCTCCCCCATCCATAGTGGTACTAAGGGCTTTGTCAATTTTAGGCCTATAATAATACTTCTTTGGTCTAGGCACTTTAGAGACATACATAAACTTTTGCTCCTTACCCACATAAGCTTTCTCCTTATATTTAAGAGAAGAAAATGTTGAACCCAAGGTTCCCATAGCTTTTTCAAGTTCGTCAATCCTATTGATTTGATCATCATGGACAGCATTAGTTCCTAGGACACTAATTCTTTCATCAATTCCTCCTAAGGATTTATCTAGTTCATCAGTTTTATCAAGTAATATTTTCAATTTAGCTTCAATACTTGGAAAAATTTTCTCTATGGTTTCCAATTTTTTCATAACATCTTCAAGAGAGATTTCAGTTTTAACTTTATCAACAGGGGTATTCCAAATAAGCTCTCAATAATGCAACTAGCTTCTAATGCAGGAGTACTTAGGAAGTCACCTTTTGCGAGACTATCAAGAACATATCTATTCCAGCTAGAGATACCAACATAAAAATTCCTGAGTAAAATAATGGTGGAGTGCTTCTTAGTGCATCTATTATGAGCATCGCTAATTCTATACCAAGCATCTCTCAAACATTCTCCCCTCGTTGCTTAAACGTGCGAACTTCAACTTCAGGATTACTCATTTTAGTAGTAGTAAATAAAGCAAACTAGATAAAGTAAATGCAAGTAAACTAATTTTTTTGTGTTTTAGATATAGCAAACAAGATAGCAAATAAAGTAAAACTAGCAACTAATTTTTTTGTATTTTGATTTAGTGCAGCAAACAAAGTAGTAAATAAAACTAAGCAAGACAAAAACAAAGTAAAGAGATTGAGAAGTGGAGACTCCCCTTGCAGCGTGTCTTGATCTCCCCGGCAACGGCGCCAGAAATTTGCTTGATGCGTGTGGTTGGCACGTCCGTTGGGAACCCCAAGAGGAAGGTGTGATGCGCACAGCGGCAAGTTTCCTCAGTAAGAAACCAAGGTTTAATCGGACCAGTAGGAGTCAAGAAGCACGTTGAAGGTTGATGGCGGCGAGATGTAGTGCGGCGCAACACCGTGATTCCGGCGCCAACGTGGAACCTGCACAACACAACCAAAGTACTTTGCCCCAACGAAACAAAGTGAGGTTGTCAATCTCACCGGCTTGCTGTAACAAAGAGTTAACCATATTGTGTGGAAGATGATTGTTTGCAGAAAACAGTAGAACAAGTATTGCAGTAGATTGTATTTCAGTAAAGAGAATTGGACCGGGGTCCACAGTTCACTAGAGGTGTCTCTCCCATAAGACGAACAGCATGTTGGGTGAACAAATTACAGTTGGGCAATTGACAAATAAAGAGAGCATGACCATGCACATACATATCATGATGAGTATAGTGAGATTTAATTGGGCATTACGACAAAGTACATAGACTGTCATCCAACTGCATCTATGCCTAAAAAGTCCACCTTCGTGTTATCATCCGAACCCCTCCAAGTATTAAGTTGCTAACAACAGACAATTGCATTAAGTATTGCGCGTAATGTAACTAGTGACTACATCCTTGAACATAGCACTAATGTTTTATCCCTAGTGGCAACAGCACATCCATAACCTTAGAGGTTCTTGTCACCCCTCCAGATTCACGGAGACATGAACCCACTATCGAGCATAAATACTCCCTCTTGGAGTTACTAGCATCAACTTGGCCAGAGCATCTACTAATAACGGAGAGCATGCAAGATCATAAACAACACATAGATATAACTTTGATAATCAACATAACAAGTATTGTCTATTCATCGGATCCCAACAAACGCAACATATAGAATTACAGATAGATGATCTTGATCATGTTAGGCAGCTCACAAGATCCGACAATGATAGCACAATGGGGAGAAGACAACCATCTAGCTACTGCTATGGACCCATAGTCCAGGGGTAGACTACTCACACATCACACCGGAGGCGACCATGGCGGCGTAGAGTCCTCCGGGAGATGATTCCCCTCTCCGGCAGGGTGCCGGAGGCGATCTCCTGGATCCCCCGAGATGGGATCGGCGGCGGTGGCGTCTCTGAAAGGTTTTCCGTATCGTGGCTCTCGGTACTGGGGGTTTCGTCACGGAGACTTTTTATAGGCGGAAGGGCAGGTCAAGAGGCGGCACGGGGGCCCCACACCACAGGCCGGCGCGGCCAAGGGGGGGCCGCGCCGCCCTATGGTGTGGCCCCTCCGTGGCCCCTCTTCGTCTCTCCTTCGGACTTCTGGAAGCTTCGTGAGAAAATAGGCCCCTGGGCTTTGATTTCGTCCAATTCCGAGAATATTTCCTTACTAGGATTTCTGAAACCAAAAACAGCAGAAAACGACAATCGGCACTTCGGCATCTTGTTAATAGGTTAGTTCCAGAAAATGCACGAATATGACATAAAGTGTGCATAAAACATGTAGATAACATCAATAATGTGGCATGGAACATAAGAAATTATCGATACGTCGGAGACGTATCACGCCACCTCAGCTCCTCTCACCACCACCAAACGAACCACTGTCGTCTCCAACATCGATCGCCCACCTCGCCGACGCTCGCCCGCCTCTAGGTAGCTCCCCGACCCCCTAGTCTGGCCGCCGGTAGGGTTAGGTCTCCGGCGAGCCCTGTTGAGGAAGAGGACGACTCTCACCAATCGATTCGCCTTTTAATCTGACGGCCCTCCTCGCGTACCGATTCGGGCTGGGGAACCACTGGCTGACAGTGGACCCCGCCGTCAGTCCCCTCTCGTCCAGCGTGGCCGCCCACTGGGCTGGCCCATTTAACCCTTCTGCGGCCCGTTAGCATTTCCCGCCTAAGCCCGTCAATTCAAATGCGAATAAATAATTTCAGTTTGAATTCAATACTGATGCATTGCTAGAATATAAATAGTTTCAAATTTACAAATCCAAACCTAGTGATTCAAAATGTTCTAGAAAGCTTATGAATTGATCTAACTAATCCCACTGGTTTCAATTAAAAATTCATTCTAGATCCTCTACAATAAAAATGACAAATTAGTAACTTTTCAAACTTCAAATAAATATCTAAAATCAACCATAAACTATTTTGAAGTGATTCCAACTCTCATAAATTACATTTGATTTTGTCTAATTTATTGTGTAATAAAATACTATAGTTGCTTCATATTATCATGGGCTAGATTCAAATAGTGGCTATGTGGCCATTTCTAGCTCATTTGAACTATTTCAAAAATAGTATTTAAATTCTATGAGGTGTAGCATCTCATTTAAATCATTATTTCAAGTGATTCAATATGAGTTGATGACACATGTCTTCATGACCTCTTATGTTTTTATTTAAGAATATTAAATGATTGCCATAATAGTATTTAAATTGTACCAACTAATTATTAAATCATATGAGATGTATCCTTCTCATTTAAATCTTGGTCTCAAGTAATTCAACATGAGGTAGTGACCATGGTCTATTAAACTCTCATATTGAATTATTTGATGATATTAAATCATTACAATGTTGGTATTAAATTGCATGAGGGGTATTCCCTCATTTAAATCATGTTTCTCAAATAATAAGTGTGAAGTGTTGACCTTAGTCAACATATGCTCATACCTTAGTATTTGAGGAAATTAAATCTTAACAATATTCAATGAGAGGAAATTAGTTCTCCAAAGAAATAAATAGAAACATTAATTAATATTTGTAATGAGAGGAAATTATTTTTCTTTAAAAGGAAAACAAAGACAACCAACATGATAATAATATGGTGATGCTAGAATAGCTTGTGTGAGCCCTTAAGGCTAATTAAGTCTACTTAAGTATTGTTTGGTGATTGTATCCTCGTATTCGTTTATAGACGCTAGTACCGGAGACTATCAAGAGGAGGAGGTTTTCTACCAAGAGGAAGAAGAAGAGAACTTTGATCACCACACCAACCAAGGCAAGCTAATATTCTTGCTAAGTGCAAAGCTCTACAAGAGCAAGGCACCACCACATTTTACTTTATGCTTAATGATCCCATCACAAGTTTTACTTTACAAGCTTTATTGATTTTGGTTTATCAAAGTTTACTTTTTGAATCATGATTCACTTGGGCTAGAGTAGAACAAGATCATCCAATTTAGCCTAGAGCAATGAAAGCTAGATAGCACCCCTCATGATTAGTTGCTAGTGCTAACAAATAAAATTGAATACTCTAGATGGGAACTTGTGAAATGAAATGACTTTGAAAACCTTGGAATGATGAGTCATTCTATTGAAAGATTTTGAAGGTGAATGTGACTGGTGAATGACATGGTGAACTTTACAAAAACTGATGGTTGGGTTCGGATGCGATACCATTCCAATTTTACAAGTACCCCCACAATACCTGATTATGGGTAAGGGCTTAACTAGAAATTTATGTATCTTAGTATGGGTTCCCTCTAAACAAGCGTCATAGGGGTTATGCCGAGGCTGCCTCCGTTAAAAGTGAAATGATGTGAAATGAGGTGAATGTCCGGCCCAAGCCCTGTGCAGTTCCCAGGCTGACGGTTTGTCTTCACTGGGAGGCCAAGCTCATGGGGAGAGGTGCCTATACTAGGGTATATAAGTGAAAGGTTATGCTTGGTAGTCCGCACATGGAGTGTGATAAATCAGGGCCAGTTAACCCTGACGGATTATTGCAAATGTTGTGGCACAAGTGTACAACCTCTGCAGAGTGTAGAACTATTCGAATAGCCGCGTCCATGGTTATGGACGGTTGGAAAGGCCATACTGTTCCGTCATCAGAACTTTTCAAAACTGTGACATGTGAAGGGTGACTTGTGACTTGAACTTGAAAGGTGAATGGTGAATTTGAATTGAATCACAACAGAGTTGTGGGAATGACACTAATGTTCCCACTTGAGTTAGTTAGCAAATGAAGAGGCTTTTACTAAATGTTTGTGAACTAAAATTGGCTTTATGCAAATAAACTTAGAGCTTAGCACCCCTTACTATAGTTGATAGTACTTACACTAGTGTTAGTTTGCGAGTACTTTAAAGTACTCACGGCTTTGTCCCTGGCTATTCAAATGGCCAGACTATGAAGGAGAACAGCAGTACGAGGAAGATGGATAGCAGGACGTCTACGACAACTAGGACTACTCCTGACGTCAACAGTTGCCTGTGGAACAGATGGACCACGACCGCTACTACTTCGCTTCCGCTATGTGTTTGTAATAGGATCTCTAGATCCACTATGATGTATTAAGACTGGATCATGTGATCCTTTGTTGTAAGATGATTATGTGTTGTAATGAATGATGTGTTGTGATATCAATCTATTATGTCTCGCAAAAACAATATTCCTGGGATTGCGATGAATGACATAATAGGCATCTGGACTTAAAAATCCGGGTGTTGACAAGTTGGTATCAGAGCCATTGTTGACCTTAGGAGACCCTAGTTAGAATGGACGTCTGAAAAACTTAGTTTCAAAAACAAATGAAGTGAATATTTATGAAAACTTATTCTCGCTCTTATCCTTGAGATCTTTTTAAAATAAGAAATCCATGCTCTAAATTTCCTTGTAATCCTACATAAAATTTTGCAACCTTGATCACTTCTCTAACTTACTCATCCTAATTGCTCACAGATGGAATACCAATGTGAGTCCTATCAGATTGGCCATGGAGGAAACCTGATGTTCGAGAAAGATTTGAAGCAACTAGTGGAATATTTAGGACGCCCGTATCCCGAGTTCTTCGGAATACCCCTCAACCATCCGTCGGGAGGACCACCTCGGTGGGAAGTTACTGCAGATCTGAGAGGAAAACTTGGAGCCCCAATACGGGAAACCATCTGGTTTTCTGTAACGGGAAACACTTGGAAGGATGGAATAGCCAAAGCCATGCAGGAAGCAATTGCCCGTCTGTGTGGAAAAATGAGAACAAGATCAAGAACACTCGCTTTGTCTACTACCCAAGACACGACCCCATGGGAAGACCACTAACCATGCCACCGCACCCGGAGATGCACTACTATGTTGCATGCCTGGACTTCCTGCTGCATAAGACCCGCAAAGAGTTGGACAACAATCGCCAAACACCTTACCCATAAAGATGAAGAACCCACCATGAAGAGTAGTATCACTAAATCACTTGAGTAGGTGTGAGTTTGTATCAGGATCCCCTTGTATCGTAGAGCGATGAATGGTTCTTAAAACCAACGGTGTGTTAGCTTTGTAATGTGTGATGTTTGGTATGAATGAAAAAGTGTTGTTGGTTGTACCCCCTCAACACTACTCAAGTTTTAAAACTTTTTGAACTTTAAACCCAAACAAACCATAGAAATTTCCCTCTTATCTTATCATCTACCTCAATATTCAGATGGCCCCACCAACCCGCAGCGCCAACCAAGACGCAATGATGCAGATGATCCAGATGATGATGGAAGACCGCGAGGCCGAGAGAGCTGAACGACAAGCCAACATTGCCGCACTGCAGCAGATAGCTCAGAACAATCAAGGCCATGGAAACCACGATCACCCTGGATCCAAGCTGAAGAACTTTCAGAACACCAACCCTCCGATGTTCAACAAGACTGAAGAGCCACTTGACGCAGATGACTGGCTCCAGACAATGGAGAACAACTTAGAAGTTGCAGGAGTTGAAGCTGCAGAGAAAGTACTGTTCGCCACCCACTACCTATCAGGACCTGCCAGAGCCTGGTGGACAAGTGCCCGCGCAATGAATGCCGGACAAATAATGAACTGGGAAGACTTCAAGCTGAAGTTTAGCAAGTATGACGTGCCCCAAGGACTGATTAAGAAGATGAGAGACGAGTTCCGCGAACTCAAGCAAGGAAGAATGTCCGTGGTGGAATACCGCGACAGGTTTCTTACTCTGTCAAGGTACGACCCGGATGAGACCGACACAAATGAGAAGAGGAAGGAGAGATTTCTGAACGGACTGCATGACGAGATGCAAACTGTGTTAGTGAACATTCCGTTCGCTGACCTAGAAGCCCTGGTTGACTCAGCCATACGGATGGAAGGGAAGCTGCATCAAGCCAACGAGAACCGCGAGCGCCGGATGATGAACCAGAATGGACCCAACAATGCCCAGAAGTACCGCAACAGCTCAACTGGAGGATTTGCCTCAAGATACAACAAGCCCCCTGCTCAGACATACCGCCCAAACTACACCATCAACAACGGAGGACCCCCGAAGCCCGGAGGCTACAACAACAACAACAGCAACAACAACAACAGCAACCCCAACAACAACAATCACCACCCCAATGGTAACAACAACAACCCCAATACTGCCCCAAGGACGGGAAGCAACGCTGTTCCCGTCAACCCCAAAGACAAGTCAACAGTGAACTGCTACGATTGTGGAGTTGTGGGTCACTACTCCAATGAGTGCCCCAAGAAGCTTGCCAGGATTGCCGCCAACACTGCTGCACCTGCTCAGCAACAGCGCCGCTTCGCAGTTAAAAGGAACCAGAACAACCGCAACGGCCGCCTCTACCACATGAATGCAGCATAAGCACAGGAAGCACCTCAGGCCATGCCAAGTATTTTTTCCTGTTAATCCAATTGCTCAATCTCTCGTAGGAACCTAACTTTTCTTAAAATCTCGGGACGAGATTTGTTTAAGGGGGAAGGGTTTGTAACATCCCAAATTTTAAAACAAAGAGAAAATGAATTTCCCTTTTTCCAAAAATGAGAACCAACAAAAACTTTTATGAATGAGGTGCTATGCATAATACTTGTGCTTGATAATTCTGTTATTACCATGATGCTTATGTGAACTACCTTGAAATATTCCAAAACTCTAAACCTCACCTTTTTTCCCCATCCAATATAAAATAAATAAAAAGAATTTAAATTAAAAAGAAAAAGCTTATGTAAGCCTATGGCTATAATTACAAATAATCAACCATACTATGTTCTAATCTTATTAGAAGGTTTGCAACACCTCCACAAAACTAGTCTAGGGTTTATCAACCAAAATCCCATGTGAAACAAAAATAAAATCAACCTATGCATAGAGGCATATGTGACACATAGCCATATTACCCAATTTTGACCTATGCCCTCCTACCTTACCCTAATGGTTTGAAACCTTTACCAAACTCAATATAATACTAAGTAAACCCTAAACCCTGCCTAAGTGAAGCAAAGAAAAAAAAAGAAACTAAGAAAAATGCACTTCATCAGATATGTGGCTATGGCCAATTTTGCAAATCTTTAACCTGGACCTTTGGGCTTGCCCCATTGGTTGGAAATGGTTACCAAACACTTATTAACACATTTGGAATCAAAGAAACTCAAATCAAATCAAATAAAACAAAATGAGCTTACATACACTAATGGTCAAAATTGACAATTTTAATATCATACCCACTTTGAGCCCTTGTATTAAGAGATTCTTAAACCAAACCCTAACAACTCTTTGCACCTCATCCAAGACCTCATCAAGAGGAACAATTTTGGTGTTGACCACTTTGACCAGATCATTGACCATTGCTCAAAATAGTCAACCCAAGATGCTACATTGAAACAAATTCTAGATTCCCTCAAAATTTAGAAATTTCACAAATCCATTCCAAATCTCAAACCAATGCTACACATTGCTGCCCAACCTCATTTAGAACACATCCATCACAAAAATTGATCAAAATGCATCACACATGAGCCCTTAGCAAATAATCAAAATAAGTACATAGAGGTACAACCACTATTCCAACCACTATTGCCCACCTCACTTCTCTCCCCCTTGTGCTCATCCACAATACCTGGTGCCCAAAACCACCTAACATGACCTCACCTAGTGTGCATGGTCACCTCCCATCACCACCATGCCCAAAATCATGTCATATGTCACATACAATATGGGCTTGGATCAAATGTGCATGCTCTAGACCCCTCTCCACTTGCTAACCTTGTCAAATCATCTGGACTCACCCCACTTGACCAAGCCATGGACCCAGGGACAAAGATAGTGCACAAGAAATGCCAAGACATGACCATGCCGGCCTTCATGCTCACAACCATGCCATCCCTCTCTCCCTTCACCTCAGCCCTGCTCAACCATGTCCTGGCTCTTCCCCTTGACCTCCTGGACGTGCTAGACATGCTCCTCGATGCACTGGGGCACGACACACGCCAGGCATGACGTGATCACCCTGGCCAGACACGCCAGCACGCGCACCAGGCATGACCACGGGCATGCCAGTGCACCTGCTCGCCTCGTCGCATCAGACCATCTCACGCCCTCTCCTTTCACCCACTTGCTCACCAGGAGCCCAGCTAGCCCCTGGACATCGCCATTGGCTCGCCGGAGCACTGTCGCCATAGTCACGGACGACGACCGCCCGTCACGGTCTGCCAGTACACGATGACGTTGCCGACTGCTCCCGACCACCCCTGTCCTCGCCTGGATGCGCGTCGTGACCACCATGACACCTGGAACAGAGCCACACCCTCGCCAACGTCACTGAGACGTGGTAGCCTCACCGTCGATGTCGACCTTCCCCGCACCCTCGGCCAAACCTCGCCCCTATAAATACCGGCTCCCCCTGGACGAGTTCGGCACATCAGTAGCCTCCCCTCCTCCTCGATCTCCTCGACACTTTCTCCACCTCAATTAAGCTCACCGTCGTCGCAATTTCGCCGGAGCATCCGCGGCAGTAGCAAGACGGCGCCGCCGATTGGCGCCACGTCAGCTCCTCTCACCACCACCAATCGAACCGCCGTCGTCTCCAACATCGATTGCCCGCCTCGCCGATGCTCGCCCGCCTCCAGGTAGCTCCCCGACCCCCTAGTCTGGCCGCCGGTAGGGTTGGGTCTCCGGCGAGCCCTGTTGAGGAAGAGGACGACTCTCACCCGTCGATCCGCCTTTTAATCCGACGACCCTCCTCGCGTACCGATTCGGGCAGGGGAACCACTGGCTGACAGTGGACCCCGCCATCAGTCCCCTCTCGTCCAGCGTGGCCGCTCACTGGGCTGGCCCGTTTAACCCCTCTGCGGCCCGTTAGCATTTCCCGCCTAAGCCCGTCAATTCAAATGCGAATAAATAATTTCAGTTTGAATTCAATACTGATGCATTGCTAGAATTTAAATAGTTCCAAATTTACAAATCCAAACCTAGTGATTCAAAATGTTCTAGAAAGCTTATGAAATGATCTAACTAATCCCACTGGTTTCAATTAAAAATTCTTTCTAGATCCTCTACAATAAAAATGACAAATCAGTAACTTTTCAAACTTCAAATAAATATCTAAAATCAACCATAAACTATTTTGAAGTGATTCCAACTCTCATAAATCACATTTGATGTTGTCTAATTTATTATGTAATAAAATACTATAGTTTCTTCATATGATCATGGGCTAGATTCAAATAGTGGCTATGTGGCCATTTCTAGCTCATTTAAACTATTTCAAAAATAGTATTTAAATTCTATGAGGTGTAGCATCTCATTTAAATCATTATTTCAAGTGATTCAATATGAGTTGATGACACATGTCTTCATGACCTCTTATGTTTTTATTTAAGAATATTAAATGATTGCCATAATAGTATTTAAATTGTACCAACTAATTATTAAATCATATGAGATGTATCCTTCTCATTTAAATCTTGGTCTC
Source organism: Lolium perenne (assembly GCF_019359855.2). Classification (NCBI taxonomy): domain Eukaryota; kingdom Viridiplantae; phylum Streptophyta; class Magnoliopsida; order Poales; family Poaceae; genus Lolium; species Lolium perenne. The sequence goes on along the minus strand of NC_067245.2, from coordinate 123,185,360 downwards.
AAGTAATTCAACATGAGGTAGTGACCATGGTCTATTAAACTCTCATATTGAATTATTTGATGATATTAAATCATTACTATGTTGGTATTAAATTGCATGAGGGGTATTCCCTCATTTAAATCATGTTTCTCAAATAATAAGTCTGAAGTGTTGACCTTAGTCAACATATGCTCATACCTTAGTATTTGAGGAAATTAAATCTTAACAAGATTCAATGAGAGGAAATTAGTTCTCCAAAGAAATAAATAGAAACATTAATTAATATTTGTAATGAGAGGAAATTATTTTTCTTTAAAAGGAAAACAAAGCCAACAAACATGATAATAATATGGTGATGCTAGAATAGCTTGTGTGAGCCCTTAAGGCTAATTAAGTCTACGTAAGTATTGTTTGGTGATTGTATCCTCGTATTCGTTTATATATAGATGCTAGTACCGGAGACTATCAAGAGGAGGAGGTTTTCTACCAAGAGGAAGAAGAAGAGAACTTTGAACACCACACCAACCAAGGCAAACTAATATTCTTGCTAAGTGCAAAGCTCTACAAGAGCAAGGCACCACCACATTTTACTTTATACTTAATGATCCCATCCCAAGTTTTACTTTACAAGCTTTATTGATTTTGGTTTATCAAAGTTTACTTTTTGAATCATGATTCACTTGGGCTAGAGTAGAACAAGATCATCCAATTTAGCCTAGAGCAATGAAAGCTAGATAGCACCCCTCATGATTAGTTGCTAGTGCTAACAAATAAAATTGACTACTCTAGATGGGAACTTGTGAAATGAAATGACTTTGAAAACCTTGGAATGATGAGTCATTCTATTGAAAGATTTTGAAGGTGAATGTGACTGGTGAATGACATGGTGAACTTTACAAAAACTGATGGTTGGGTTCGGATGCGATACCATTCCAATTTTACAAGTACCCCCACAATACCTGATTATGGGTAAGGGCTTAACTAGAAATTTATGTATCTTAGTATGGGTTCCCTCTAAACAAGCGTCACAGGGGTTATGCCGAGGATGCCTCCGTTAAAAGTGAATTGATGTGAAATGACGTGAAATGAGGTGAATGTCCGGCCCAAGCCCTGTGCAGTTCCCAGGCTGACGGTTTGTCTTCACTGGGAGGCCCAGCTCATGGGGAGAGGTGCCTATACTACGGTATATAAGTGAAAGGTTATGGTTGGTAGTCCGCACACGGAGTGTGATAAATCAGGGCCAGTTAACCCTGACGGATTATTGCAAATGTTGTGGCACAAGTGTACAACCTCTGCAGAGTGTAGAACTATTCGAATAGCCGCGTCCACGATTATGGACAGTTGGAAAGGCCATACTGTTCCGTCATCAGAACTTTTCAAAACTGTGACATGTGAAGGGTGACTTGTGACTTGAACTTGAAACGTGAATGGTGAATTTGAATTGAATCACAACTGAGTTGTGGGAATGACACTAATGTTCCCACTTGAGTTAGTTAGCAAATGAAGAGGCTTTTACTAAATGTTTGTGAACTAAAATTGGCTTTATGCAAATAAACTTAGAGCTTAGCACCCCCTTACTATAGTTGATAGTACTTACACTAGTGTTAGTTTGCGAGTACTTTAATGTACTCACGGCTTTGTCCCTGGCTATTCAAATGGCCAGACTATGAAGGAGAACAGCAGTACGAGGAAGATGGACAGCAGACGTCTACGACAACTAGGACTACTCCTGACGTCAACAGTTACCTGTGGAACAGATAGACCACGACCGCTACTACTTCGCTTCCGCTATGTGTTTGTAATAGGATCTCTAGATCCACTATGATGTATTAAGACTGGATCATGTGATCCTTTGTTGTAAGATGATTATGTGTTGTAATGAATGATGTGTTGTGATATCAATCTATTATGTCTCGCAAAAACAATATTTCTGGGATTGCGATGAATGGCATAATAGGCATCTGGACTTAAAAATCCGGGTGTTGACAGTGGAGTCCACCATGGACTCCACCCTCCCACTTGGTTGGCTGGTTATGGTTGGTGGAGTCCAACCAGGACTCCACCTTCCATGGTGATTTCTTCCGGAAGGTTCTAGAACATTCTAGCGCCTTCCATAAATGCATCGGATCATTTCCAAGCTTGGAAAGTGACTTCCTATATATGAATCTTATTCTCCGGACCATTCCGGACCTCCTCGTGATGTCCTGGATCCCATCCGAGACTCCGAACAAAATTCGAATTCCATTCCATATTCCATATCTACTTAAAACGACATCAAACCTTAAGTGTGTCACCCTACGATTCGTGAACTATGCAGACATGGTTGAGACTTCTCTCCGACCAATAACCAATAGAGGGATCTGGAGATCCATAATGGCTCCCGCATATTCAACGATAACTTAGTTATCGATTGAACCATTTACATACGATACCGATTCCCTTTGTCACGCGATATTTTACTTGTCAGAGGTTTGATCATCGGTATCTCCATACCTTGTTCAACCTCGTCTCCGACAAGTACTCTTTACTCGTACCGTGGCATATCATCTCTTGTGAACTATTCACATGCTTGCAAGCTAATCAGACGACATTCCACTGAGAGGGCCCAGAGTATATCTATCCGTCATCAGGATGGACAAATCCCACTCTTGATCCATATGCCTCAACTCATACTTTCCGAATACTTAATCCCGCCTTTATAACCACCCATTTACGCAGTGGCATTTGATGTAATCAAAGTACCCTTCCGGTATAAGTGATTTACATGATCTCATGGTCGAAGGACTAGGTAACTATGTATCGAAAGCTTATAGCAAACTGAACTTAATGATGCGATCTTATGCTATGCTTATTTGGGTGTGTGTCCGTTATATCATTCTTCTAATGACATAACCTTGTTATTAATAACATCCAATGTTCATGATCACGAAACCATGATCATCTATTAATCAACAAGCTAGTTATACAAGAGGCTTACTAGGGACTCCTTGTTGTTTACATAACACACATCTATCAATGTTTCGGTTAAGACAATTATAGCATGGTATGAAAACATTTATCATAAACACAAAGATATATAATAACCACTTTATTATTGCCTCTTGGGCATATCTCCAACAAACATCCCAGCTGTTCACGATGTAATCAAGATTACTTTGTCGAAGACAGTTGCTCGATTTTTTCAACGGTCGCAAGCAACTTCCCAAGCTTTGCAAACACCCAACTCTGCATCTCTTCCTTTTCTCTTGCCTTGCTGGCCATCTGATCAATTTCAGAGTTCTGGATCTGAATAATATCGCGCAGCTCTGCAATTCTACTCTTGTCTCTCTCCAGTTCTGCAGCAAGCCTGCTCTTTTTGACTCGACAAGGCTGAGAGGGCTGATGCACAACCCCCACGCTCTGAAGAAAAGTAGGTTGGGAGATTTTCTTTGACAGGATATCGTGTACAACCTGAGCCTCAGTCTTGCATCCTCCATCAGTTGTTGGTATAGACAACTCATGTTCCATCTCAGCCTAGTTTTACAAAGAAACATGGTTATGAGATGCAGCATAATATGACCTTCACATTAGTGATGACTCTTTGAAAGCTGCCTTACAATTGCATTCTTAGTGGGGGTGGAGAAGCCCGTATGTCGGCTCAAGTGGCACTCCTTGAACATATCCAAAGGACCGAGTTCTTTGCCGTTGTACTTCTCTCCCTTCAAAAACGCAAATATTAAGAGGCCTTCTTAAAGATTCTATTAGGATCTGGTAATAAAAGAGTTTGCATCCACACATAAACTACAGATTGTGCTACCAACAATACAAATGAAAGTTCATAGACACATCGGCTACCAAAATAGGAATTTAGTTCAACTGTTCATCACATTATTGTCAAATACATTGGAAAGTCACAATCATAAAAATAATATCACAATTGAATACCCAAACATGTTATTGTCAAATACATACAATACAATAAGTGCTATTGAACAAAAATATCTAGCACATGCATTGGGCGAAAAACAAACTTATATAGCAATCTAACGGGAAACATCAATCACGGCTATCAGTTGACAAGTCTTGACATACCAAGCTCTCCAGATAAGCTTCATAGCTGCGTGGCCCAGTAGTGTGATGAAAAAGAACTATGGGGCCCCGGACTTACCAGTCCAGAACTCCTGTTATGCATACAATTTCATGATCCCAAGACATTCCATCGTGAATACATAACCGAACTGATATCAGATTACATCATCCATTACAGTACCGAATTACAGATATTACGAAAGTCTTACATCATAGGCCATCAAGGCCGTAGTTCAACAAACAGTAGCTAGCGGAATTTATTTTACTCCAAACAGCGGTCGAACCCAAGTCAGGCCTTTACCCTGCAGGCGGCTGACTGGGAGAACGTCCTAGTTCGCGTCTTTGGCGTCGTACTCCTCTTCTTCAAAGTACTCCTCATTAAAGTCTGGCCAAGTAAATAGTCAGGACAACAATGCCAATGAGTACGTTTGAATGTACTCGCAAACCACCTTGGAGAGAAACAAAGGATATATATGGCAGTAGCAAGGAACATGCACTAACTAAGGCGACAAGGAGCGAGAGAGAGTTTCTCTCGAGAATATGACCTCTCTACATTTTGTTGAAAATATTTTTGTAAATAATTTACATTTGAAGGCTAATAGGTAAGGGTGATCCAATTTATTTTTCCGGCCCTCAAAATGGCCAAAACAACTGTACCAACTTTCCACCGTACCTCTCAGGTACATTTCCTCCAGTCCCACTAGCATTTTCCCGTACCTTCCCGGTACCTTTCAAAAATCTTTTCTTTGAAAACATTTGTAAAACAAAAACTCTTCAGTGTAGGTATCATGCCTTCCCAACCGTCCATGACCGCGGACGCGGCTATTCGAATAGTTTTCACTCTGTAGAGGTTGTACACTTTCACCACAAGATCCGATAAATCCGCCGGGATCATCCCTGGTTCACCAAGCGTCAAAACGCGAGGCTCGGATAACCGATTGCAGTTTTTAACTTGCTCGCCTTAGCCTAAGACATGCCGAATGAGATGTACCTCCCAACACCAGAGTTCGGGATGCCATTTACCCAGGAGTTGCAAAGTCCCCGACACACCCGACCCTCCGGAATGCCGTTCAACCACTTAGGCATCTTTCAATAGGAGCTCATAAGTTGTACCCCGCGTACCTGAACAGGCAAATGGGTTGCGTCCCTTCTCATGGGAAGAACCCCGGTCGAAGCGCCCATGGTCGGACTGCCACTACACTTGCAGGACTCAGCCTAAGGCGAGACAAACTACTACACTACGCCCCTGCCCACTTTGGGGTAATATGGTTGCACTGTCTAATTGGTCAGGTTAAGTACCCAAGGCACCGAAGTTTTCAAAAACCTTTTTATCTCCACTTTATTCCAGCAAAACTCACTTTTGCAAATCATCTCTTCGTTTTCAAACTCCCACTTGGGCAGGGCTACCCCATTCCAAGGTTTTTGAAAAACATCTTTCTCAGAAAACATTTTCCAATTTTTTTTCCACAAGGGATCCCAACCTATAGTCCATCTTTTCTTGAAAATCGGCGACAAGGATGATAAGGTGATAAGCACCATATCACTATTAAGATTGGGATCAGTAGGTTCCAACGAGGGCTGCACCCTAAGGGTGGATTAATAAAACTTCGGTGGCACGAACCACTGACATAATAAATAAAAGACATGCACTTATTAAAACCTGTAGTAATGCAAGAAATAGATATATTTAGGATCAGATATGCATAAAGAGGTGGCTTGCCTTGATCAGCAAAGTGCCCTTGGTCTTCCTCTTCAATCCCTCCAAAGTCTCCTCCTCCTTCGTTGCCGGCGGTGTTCAAATCTAGCGTCGCAAAAAGAAAACAACAAGCCATACCCAATCAACAAACCACACCAGAATAATTCACACAAAAATTTGGTAAAATCACAGTATGTAAAGGTTTACTAATGCAAGCTACTGAAAGTGGTGTGACGCCCCGAAACCGGTACCATGAGGATTCCAGCGATCCCACCGAAATCCGCACGATATCGATCCAGAGACGCCCTTCGACACGACGTGCGCGACGAATCACACACGTGATGCCAGAGGAATTAACACGAGAGGTAACATTACAACAGGATTACAATAGAGCCCACAAGAAACATATATTACAACAACGACTCCGACGAGTCAAGATACAAATATACAATACAAAGATCCAAATCATACAGAAGATCGAATACGTCCGAGTACGGACAAGATACAAATTGGACTAAGAGTCCTGAAGATAACCAGTGGCGTCCATAACCCTGCCCAGGCCAAGCCGGAAGGGTAACCTCACTAACGTCGTCTTCTTCGAACATATCTTCATACCTGCCCGGTTATATCCCGTAGAAGCAGCAATAAGTACGGGTTCGTACTTAACAAGACTTCAAGACGTATAAGCATTCGTCAACCAGTCGTCCTTTGTACTTGAGGCACGCAGGGGACTTAGAGGACGCAAGAGGAACGTCATAGGAAATATGGTGGGGTTAAGCGGCAGCGCGCAAGCACTAAAAACATATAGAGACACTCTACAACACTCGTCTAAACAGAGAAGGGGAGAGAGCGCATAACTAACAGTTCTATACTCTGCAAACATAACACTGCCGATGTGTTCCCCCTTCGCAAAGAGGTACTGGCAAAGGCACTCACACGGTTGTCAAATTTTAACCAGTTATTATTTGAGTTGTTCTATCTTACTACGCAAATTATTAGTATTGAAACAACAGGTGTAAGTTGTCTATGGTCGAGTCATACAGATCCAAGTCATCCATAACCGCGGACACGGCTTATCGATAAGATTGTAACCCTGCAAGGGTGCCCAAATGTGCCCACACGCACGCTCAACCCACTTACGATAGGTGGATATCACGACACGCACTCTCCTTCACTACAACAATGTCCAGGAAGCCACCTAACTAAGTTAAACCCGTATCAGAGTCCGGCCGTGCTCCGAAGCGGACTCAGCTATTGCGTCAGCGTACTAGGTGATCAGTGCCCAGCGGGATGACCACTTCGCAGCGGCTCCGCAACCTACGGACGTGCAAGAGGCAACGGGGTTACAAGGCACACGGCTTCCCCAAAAATAATATCATATCATCTGACCACAAAGAAACATGCTTGCACGCCCGGGAGAATCAAACAAACATCCAAACTAGTTGTGGCCACTGGACAAGGCTGTAGATTACGGCAGTGGTCGAGGGGAGACCCGGTAAGCATACCCACGTGTGGTTAGAGCGCTCAGTCTCAGAACAGATAACAAGAACTCGGGGTCCTAAGATATTTAGGAAACACAAGTGAGCCGTCACAAAACGAACAGCTGACCCACCGATGCCTCCGCTAAACAATTATCGACAACTAAAGTAACCATGATTCTTCCCAACATATAACCCGATAAGATAACAACAACGGTAACAAGATATAACAGCACTAGCATGCACTACGACTCGCAAGGGCAGACTCGATAACCAAACAATAGCCGTAGGAGGTGGTGGTGGCAATATGGGCTGCTTGAGGTAACAAGTGGAAAGGACACGTGACAAGAACGCAACTCAAGGATAGCATGAGGGAGAAGGCAAAATAAAATAGGTGAGCGACTTCTGCAGGGGCAGGAGTATAGGGGAAATGCTTGCCTGTTAAAACTCGCCGAGGAACATCCGGAGAACTTGTCGTACCTCACCGCACCACTTCGCGATCCTATCCGGGAAGAAGCAAATGCTGGAACACACACAACGGATGCAAGTCTTACAACTACGGATAAAGAACCAGCATGCTCAAGATGATATGCATGACATGGCGAGGATGATGCGGTGCAACTTATCCATATTAATCGGAGTCGGAACCCCGGACAAACAATTAAGGTTGGAGTTGCATTTTCTACCGACAAATTTAAGGGTGGATTAGCATAGCAAACATGGCAGGGGTGGGCTACAACAAAGTTAAATGGAACCGGGACAACATATATATAATGTCCCACATATTCCATATGTTCCATATTAGGTGATAATGCAAACTATCACGAGATTGTATGATGCATTATGCAACAGCAGATATGGATGACATATTCATGTTCAGCACATTTCTCTGATCAATTTTCATATAGAACACTTTTAATTTCGAGTTACCAATTAAAAGTTATTAACAGATTAGTTTTTAGTTAATTAAAATAGGAAAACAGATTTGTTTTATTAGGAAAAGGACCCGAAAACAAAAACTGTCCAGGGGGAGGACTGCGGGTTGTTTAGCAAAAGATCCAGGGGGTTATCGATAAACTGACATAGCCAGGGATGCCGGGTAGAGGAATAAAAACTAGCAGGGGCCTCCATGCAAAACTGACGAGATCTAGATCTGGGAGGGTTTTCTCACCGGAGGGGCAGCTAGCCCACCTGGCTGACGACTGGCCCCTGCGGCCACGTGGACGCTAAGCTGGCGAAGCGTCCATGCGTGCACTCAAGGTGTTCGATGCCGGGTTTGCCGTGCGCGTCCCAGGGACGCGTGGTCACCGCGGCTGGCGTCGGCTCGCGGGCGATGGAGGGAACTCCCGGATGCGCGCGCGTGGGTGTCGAGCTCGCCTCGGCGGCGCGAGTCGGGAGGAGGCGGATCTGCCGGCTAGAGGTCGTCGGAGAGCGGCGATGGTGAGGACCTGCGGCGGAAGACGGTCGGCACCACGATGAAACGGCGAACCAGAGAGGGGAGGAGAAGAAGGAGGGGTCCAGGAGGGAGAGGAGGGTACCAGGAACACGCGGGAGGCCACGGCGGAGGAAGGGGTAGTCGATGGCGGCCGGGATCGAAGAAGAACGGCGACGCCCGAGGGAGGGGAACGGCGAGCGCCCGCTCGACTGAGGGCCTCCCATCCCGATTGCTTGAAGGAGGAGGTGCGCGGCGTCGAGGCGGTCCTTTTGGTGGTGTCGGCGACGCGCGGGGCAGTCCGTAGCGGCGGCGCCATGGCGAGGTGGTGGCAGTGCTGTGGGGCTTGTTCTCCTTCGTTTGCTCACAGACACAGAGAAGAGAGAAACGAACGTGTGGAGGGAGGTAGGTGGCGGCGGCGTGGATGGAAGAGGAGGAAGGCTAGGGTTCGGTGGGGATCTTGGATGGGGATTAAAAAGGAGGGGAGGGAGCAGGTGGAGCACGGTGTTGTGGTGGAGAAAAGCGAGCACGCCATGTGCGTGTGAGGAAGGGGATAGCGATGTAAGGAGCATCGGCTCCTCGTGAAGAGGTACCGGGCCAGAAAGAGAAAGGGCCAGTGCTAGGCTGGGCTGATAAAGAAGATGGATCAAAAGATGGAGGCAGGCTAGAGAGAAAAAGAGAGGTCGTTTGCAACATTTTACAAAACTTGGACTTTTACTTGAAACAATTTTTCAAATATTTATAAAATAATTTGTGTATTGGTTTTCTTTGAAAAATAGAAAGAAGATGGGAGGGTTTTATTAAACCATATGAGAGGGAAATAAAATAGATTTTATTTAAAATAATTTGTATTTGATAAAATCTTGTGAATCATATGATGCATGATGAATGATGATGCATAAAAGAAAAAGGAACAAACAAATCTATTAGGGGTATATCCGGGGCCGTTACAATCGACACCACTAACAAGGAACCTCGCCCCGAGGTTCCACGCCATGGTACGGGGGAGAGAGGTGAACTATCGGATCTTCAGGCGACGTGTGGATCTCCTCAACACCACTAACAAGAGTTCTTGCTCCATGCTGATCGGGCGACACCACTAACAAGAAGTCATTGTTCCGCTGTTGATGATGCGCTTTCGTCGAGACCTCCGAAGATCGGACCTAATCGGTGAGGGCAAAGATCGTCCAACCCGTGTAGAGACCTAAGACTCGGAGAAGCAGATAAGAGAGAAGACTCAAAACTCGCAAAGGTAAGAGGAGAAAGAATAGAGGTAAGGAGAAAAATCAGAGCTAATCAGATTTATCTAACGAATTTTTAGAACATAGGTTTGACACGCTAAACTGAACGACCATTGGCAAGGCTATCCTACAGGCTGGACTAGTGGGGTACCGTCAACCTGAGCTCTGATACCAACTTGTGAGGTACCGTCAAACTGAGCTCTGATACCAACTTGTGACGCCCCGAAACCGGTACCATGAGGATTCCAGCGATCCCGCCGAAATCCGCACGATATCGATCCAGAGACGCCCTCCGACACGACGTGCGCGACGAATCACACACGTGATGCCAGAGGAATTAACACGAGAGGTAACATTACAACAGGATTACAATAGAGCCCACAAGAAACATATATTACAACAACGACTCCGACGAGTCAAGATACAAATATACAATACAAAGATCCAAATCATACAGAAGATCGAATACGTCCGAGTACGGACAAGATACAAATTGGACTAAGAGTCCTGAAGATAACCAGTGGCGTCCATAACCCTGCCCAGGCCAAGCCGGAAGGGTAACCTCACTAACGTCGTCTTCTTCGAACATATCTTCATACCTGCCCGGTTATATCCCGTAGAAGCAGCAATAAGTACGGGTTCGTACTTAACAAGACTTCAAGACGTATAAGCATTCGTCAACCAGTCGTCCTTTGTACTTGAGGCACGCAGGGGACTTAGAGGACGCAAGAGGAACGTCATAGGAAATATGGTGGGGTTAAGCGGCAGCGCGCAAGCACTAAAAACATATAGAGACACTCTACAACACTCGTCTAAACAGAGAAGGGGAGAGAGCGCATAACTAACAGTTCTATACTCTGCAAACATAACACTGCCGATGTGTTCCCCCTTCGCAAAGAGGTACTGGCAAAGGCACTCACACGGTTGTCAAATTTTAACCAGTTATTATTTGAGTTGTTCTATCTTACTACGCAAATTATTAGTATTGAAACAACAGGTGTAAGTTGTCTATGGTCGAGTCATACAGATCCAAGTCGTCCATAACCGTGGACACGGCTTATCGATAAGATTGTAACCCTGCAAGGGTGCCCAAATGTGCCCACACGCATGCTCAACCCACTTACGACAGGTGGATATCACGACACGCACTCTCCTTCACTACAACAATGTCCAGGAAGCCACCTAACTAAGTTAAACCCGTATCAGAGTCCGGCCGTGCTCCGAAGCGGACTCAGCTATTGCGTCAGCGTACTAGGTGATCAGTGCCCAGAGGGATGACCACTTCGCAGCGGCTCCGCAACCTACGGACGTGCAAGAGGCAACGGGGTTACAAGGCACACGGCTTCCCCAAAAATAATATCATATCATCTGACCACAAAGAAACATGCTTGCACGCCCGGGAGAATCAAACAAACATCCAAACTAGTTGTGGCCACTGGACAAGGCTGTAGATTACGGCAGTGGTCGAGGGGAGACCCGGTAAGTATACCCACGTGTGGTTAGAGCGCTCAGTCTCGGAACAGATAACAAGAACTCGGGGTCCTAAGATATTTAGGAAACACAAGTGAGCCATGACAAAACGAACAGCTGACCCACCGATGCCTCCGCTAAACAATTATCGACAACTAAAGTAACCATGATTCTTCCCAACATATAACCCGATAAGATAACAACAACGGTAACAAGATATAACAGCACTAGCATGCACTACGACTCGCAAGGGCAGACTCGATAACCAAACAATAGCCGTAGGAGGTGGTGGTGGCAATATGGGCTGCTTGAGGTAACAAGTGGAAAGGACACGTGACAAGAACGCAACTCAAGGATAGCATGAGGGAGAAGGCAAAATAAAATAGGTGAGCGACTTCTGCAGGGGCAGGAGTATAGGGGAAATGCTTGCCTGTTAAAACTCGCCGAGGAACATCCGGAGAACTTGTCGTACCTCACCGCACCACTTCGCGATCCTATCCGGGAAGAAGCAAATGCTGGAACACACACAACGGATGCAAGTCTTACAACTACGGATAAAGAACCAGCATGCTCAAGATGATATGCATGACATGGCGAGGATGATGCGGTGCAACTTATCCATATTAATCGGAGTCGAAACCCCGGACAAACAATTAAGGTTGGAGTTGCATTTTCTACCGACAAATTTAAGGGTGGATTAGCATAGCAAACATGGCAGGGGTGGGCTACAACAAAGTTAAATGGAACCGGGACAACATATATATAATGTCCCACATATTCCATATGTTCCATATTAGGTGATAATGCAAACTATCACGAGATTGTATGATGCATTATGCAACAGCAGATATGGATGACATATTCATGTTCAGCACATTTCTCTGATCAATTTTCATATAGAACACTTTTAATTTCGAGTTACCAATTAAAAGTTATTAACAGATTAGTTTTTAGTTAATTAAAATAGAAAAACAGATTTGTTTTATTAGGAAAAGGACCCGAAAACAAAAACTGTCCAGGGGGAGGACTGCGGGTTGTTTAGCAAAAGATCCAGGGGGTTATCGATAAACTGACATAGCCAGGGACGCCGGGTAGAGGAATAAAAACTAGCAGGGGCCTCCATGCAAAACTGACGAGATCTAGATCTGGGAGGGTTTTCTCACCGGAGGGGCAGCTAGCCCACCTGGCTGACGACTGGGCCCTGCGGCCACGTGGACGCTGAGCTGGCGAAGCGTCCATGCGTGCACTCAAGGTGTTCGATGCCGGGTTTGCCGTGCGCGTCCCAGGGACGCGTGGTCACCGCGGCTGGCGTCGGCTCGCGGGCGATGGAGGGAACTCCCGGATGCGCGCGCGTGGGTGTCGAGCTCGCCTCGGCGGCGCGAGTCGGGAGGAGGCGGATCTGCCGGCTAGAGGTCGTCGGAGAGCGGCGATGGTGAGGACCTGCGGCGGAAGACGGTCGGCACCACGATGAAACGGCGAACCAGAGAGGGGAGGAGAAGAAGGAGGGGTCCAGGAGGGAGAGGAGGGTACCAGGAACACGCGGGAGGCCACGGCGGAGGAAGGGGTAGTCGATGGCGGCCGGGATCGAAGAAGAACGGCGACGCCCGAGGGAGGGGAACGGCGAGCGCCCGCTCGACTGAGGGCCTCCCGTCCCGATTGCTTGAAGGAGGAGGTGCGCGGCGTCGAGGCGGTCCTTTTGGTGGCGTCGGCGACGCGCGGGGCAGTCCGTAGCGGCGGCGCCATGGCGAGGTGGTGGCGGTGCTGTGGGGCTTGTTCTCCTTCGTTTGCTCACAGACACAGAGAAGAGAGAAACAAACGTGTGGAGGGAGGTAGGTGGCGGCGGCGTGGATGGAAGAGGAGGAAGGCTAGGGTTCGGTGGGGATCTTGGATGGGGATTAAAAAGGAGGGGAGGGAGCAGGTGGAGCACGGTGTTGTGGTGGAGAAAAGCAAGCACACCATGTGCGTGTGAGGAAGGGGATAGCGACGTAAGGAGCATCGGCTCCTCGTGAAGAGGTACCGGGCCAGAAAGAGAAAGGGCCAGTGCTAGGCTAGGCTGATAAAGAAGATGGATCAAAAGATGGAGGCAGGCTAGAGAGAAAAAGAGAGGTCGTTTGCAACATTTTACAAAACTTGGACTTTTACTTGAAACAATTTTTCAAATATTTATAAAATAATTTGTGTATTGGTTTTCTTTGAAAAATAGAAAGAAGATGGGAGGGTTTTATTAAACCATATGAGAGGGAAATAAAATAGATTTTATTTAAAATAATTTGTATTTGATAAAATCTTGTGAATCATATGATGCATGATGAATGATGATGCATAAAAGAAAAAGGAACAAACAAATCTATTAGGGGTATATCCGGGGCCGTTACATGTGGTTTCACCCATTTATGATTTTTAAAACCAAGATATGATTTTTGCAATTCCAGAAATGACTTAGCATTCATTTAAATGGTCTAAATCTTTCTGTAAGTCACAAAAATGCATGCAGCATACCTACTGAAAGCTAATAACATGTAGAGCACACATGCACAAGCATCACATGAAAATAAAATCTTAAATGAGCTAGGAAAATTAACTAAGACAGAAACCAGAACATACAAACAACTAGGTACACTAGTATCAGAGCATCACCAACCAACACCAAACATACCCCTGGATAGGTGAGATTAAATGCTCCAACCCCACTGGTTTGGCATTTTTCTGATTTGTAAATGATTTTACAAAAATCAGATACTAAAAAGCTATACTATTTCAGTTATTGAATTATTGTAATTAAACTACTTCTCTGAAAAATAAACCCTTTGGCACAAAAGTACCCTACCACTATATCTACCGGTAGCACTTGGATTTGTTTCAAAATCATTAGCAGTTTTCCATTTAAAATTCCTTTAGTAGCTCCCTGGACAGAACTTGTTTTGTAAGCCAACTCAATTACAGGAAGCTTCTGCATGTTAGACTAGTGCCAAAATATAGCCATTTACATTTACTTCACAACAAAATTAGTCTCATGCAGAAAGGTGTTATAAATCTCACACACTAAATAAAATACACAATCAGATACTATTTAGGTTTTTATTTAACAGCACATTTTCACAACTCTAAAGCACATGCATGCAATTATTAATTGTAGAGAAAACATCTGTGAGCATTTAGAAATTTGAATCAACAAATTTATTCATTCAATGAATTTATGGTATTTTAGAAACTAAGCAGAGATTTATTTGCAAGTTAAATAGGAAGAAGAGGGAAAAAGGAAAAAGGGCCGACGCTGCTGGGCTCGCCGGATTCGGCCCAGCAGCGGCTCCGCAATGCGGGAGCCCGCGGTTTTGAAGGGAGGGTGACGTGGAGGACACGCCGGCGCGCGGGCTAGCGCACAGGACGCATGCATGCGTCGGATTCGCATCCGACGGTGCATGCATGTCGTCCAACTCGCGAAGAGAGCGGCAGCGTCGCGGCTAACCCTAGTTACTAGAGGAAACGGCGAGGCGCAGCGTGCTCACCCTGGCGTGCAGAAGATGGTGGAACGGCGTGCGCTGGATGCGGGGGAACAGGGGCTTCCGAGCAGTGGTCGTCGGAGTTGAAACAGCGGCGACCTTTCCGGCGACCATCGACGGTGGCGGAGCTGCTGTTCACGGTGGCGTCGGCTACGGGCAACCCTGGGACGAGAGAATGCATGCGTTAGAAATAGGGGGGAAAGGGGCTTCCAGAGAGGATGGTGGCGGCCGAGACAGAGACCTCCTGTCCGGCGTTCGACAGTGACGGCCACAGACGGCTGCTCGTCATGATGGCATCTACGACTGTTCCTGGAAGGCAGGGAGGGGCGCGTTAGAGAGAGAAGATATGGGAGCTTCCAGAGAGACAGAGAGGAAGGGAAATAGGGGTCGGAGGCGACGACAACCTTCACTGACGCTCGCCGGACGTCGAGCGTGAGCTCGGATGGTAGGGAGGAGAGGAACTCCTCTCCTCTCGAGAGGTGGAGTTGTGGTGTGAAGGAGGTGTTCTGCCGAAGGGAGAGCGCAGAAAGGGGGACGGTGCCGTTTTATACCAGAACGGCCGGTGCACTGTGCCCCAGGTCTGGCGAGGAAGAAAATGGGGCGGCAAGCTGAGATAGGTGGAAAAGGGTGGTGGCATGATATGTCTCCGACGTATCGATAATTTCTTATGTTCCATGCCACATTATTGATGTTATCTACATGTTTTATGCACACTTTATGTCATATTCGTGCATTTTTTGGAACTAAC
Source organism: Lolium perenne (assembly GCF_019359855.2). Classification (NCBI taxonomy): domain Eukaryota; kingdom Viridiplantae; phylum Streptophyta; class Magnoliopsida; order Poales; family Poaceae; genus Lolium; species Lolium perenne. The sequence continues at coordinate 123,169,748 of NC_067245.2, read as the reverse complement.
CTATTAACAAGATGCCGAAGTGCCAGTTGCTGTTTTCTGCTGTTTTTGGTTTCAGAAATCCTAGTAAGGAAATATTCTCGGAATTGGACGAAATCAAAGCCCAGGGGCCTATTTTCTCACGGAGCTTCCAGAAGTCCGAAGGAGAGACGAAGAGGGGCCACGGAGGGGCCACACCATAGGGCGGCGCGGCCCCCCCCTTGGCCACGCCGGCCTGTGGTGTGGGGCCCCCGTGCCGCCTCTTGACCTGCCCTTCCGCCTATAAAAAGTCTCCGTGACGAAACCCCCAGTACCGAGAACCACGATACGGAAAACCTTCCAGAGACGCCGCCAACGCCGATCCCATCTCGGGGGATCCAGGAGATCGCCTCCGGCACCCTGCCGGAGAGGGGAATCATCTCCCGGAGGACTCTACGCCACCATGGTCGCCTCCGGTGTGATGTGTGAGTAGTCTACCCCTGGACTATGGGTCCATAGCAGTAGCTAGATGGTTGTCTTCTCCCCATTGTGCTATCATTGTCGGATCTTGTGAGCTGCCTAACATGATCAAGATCATCTATCTGTAATTCTATATGTTGCGTTTGTTGGGATCCGATGAATAGAGAATACTTGTTATGTTGATTATCAAAGTTATGCTATGTGTTGTTTATGATCTTGCATGCTCTCCGTTACTAGTAGATACTCTGGCCAAGTTTTTGCTATTAACTCCAAGAGGGAGTACTTATGCTCGATAGTGGGTTCATGCCTGCATTGACACCTGGGACAGTGACAGAAAGTTCTAAGGTTGTGTTGTGCTGTTGCCACTAGGGATAAAACATTAGTGCTATGTTCAAGGATGTAGTCACTAGTTACATTACGCACCATACTTAATGCAATTGTCTGTTGTTAGCAACTTAATACTGGAAGGGGTTCGGATGATAACCTGAAGGTGGACTTTTTAGGCATAGATGCAGTTGGATGACGGTCTATGTACTTTGTCGTAATGCCCAATTAAATCTCACTATACTCATCATGATATGTATGTGCATGGTCATGCTCTCTTTATTTGTCAATTGCCCAACTGTAATTTGTTCACCCAACATGTTGTTCGTCTTATGGGAGAGACACCTCTAGTGAACTGTGGACCCCGGTCCAATTCTCTTTACTGAAATACAATCTACTGCAATACTTGTTCTACTGTTTTCTGCAAACAATCATCTTCCACACAATACGGTTAACTCTTTGTTACAGCAAGCCGGTGAGATTGACAACCTCACTGTTTCGTTGGGGCAAAGTACTTTGGTTGTGTTGTGCAGGTTCCACGTTGGCGCCGGAATCACTGGTGTTGCGCCGCACTACATCTCGCCGCCATCAACCTTCAACGTGCTTCTTGACTCCTACTGGTCCGATTAAACCTTGGTTTCTTACTGAGGGAAACTTGCCGTTGTGCGCATCACACCTTCCTCTTGGGGTTCCCAACGGACGTGCCAACCACACGCATCAAGCAAATTTCTGGCGCCGTTGCCGGGGAGATCAAGACACGCTGCAAGGGGAGTCTCCACTTCTCAATCTCTTTACTTTGTTTTTGTCTTGCTTAGTTTTATTTACTACTTTGTTTGCTGCACTAAATCAAAATACAAAAAAATTAGTTGCTAGTTTTACTTTATTTGCTATCTAGTTTGCTATATCAAAAACACAAAAAAAAAATAGTTACTTGTTTTACTTTACTTAATATCATGCATGTTTTTATTTCACTAGTTAAGCATAATGGAAAACAACAAAAATATGAGAGATCTTTATGAACTTTATCTTGAATTAGGACATGATGTGTTTGAAGAGAGAATTAAAAAACCCATGGAACTTTATATGCATGCTAATGGGAATGTTATTACTATGAATGCTTTGAACACCATTGTTGCTAATGCTATGGAAAATTCTAAGCTTGGGGAAGCTGGCTTTGATGAGCATGATCTTTTTAGTCCCCCAAGCATTGAGGAGAAAATTTTCTTTTATGATTACAATATGCCTCCTATATATGATGATAGCCACTTTGTTGAATTTGCTCCCACTACAACTAATAAAATTGATTATGCTTATGTGGAGAGTAATAATTTTATGCATGAGACTCATGATAAGAATGCTTTATGTGATAGTTATATTGTTGAGTTTGCTCATGATGCTACTGAAAGTTATTATGAGAGAGGAAAATATGGTTGTAGAAATTTTCATGTTACTAAAACACCTCTCTATGTGCTGAAATTTTTGAAGCTACACTTGTTTTATCTTTCTACGCTTGTTGCATTATGCTTCTTGAACTTGTTTATTTACAAGATTCCTCTTCATAGGAAGCATGTTAGACTTAAATGTGTTTTGAATTTTCCTCTTGAAGCTCTCTTTTGCTTCAAATACTATTTCTTGCGAGTGCATCATCAAAACTGCTGAGCCCATCTTAATGGCTATAAAGAAAGAACTTCTTGGGAGATAACCCATGTTTTTACCTACAGTACTTTGTTTTTATTTTGTCTTGGAAGTTGTTTACTACTGTAGCAACCTCTCCTTATCTTAGTTTTGTGTTTTGTTGTGCCAAGTTAAGCCGTTGATAGAAAAGTAAGTACTAGATTTGGATTACTGCACAGTTCCAGATTTCTTTGCTGTCACGAATCTGAGTCCACCTCCCTGTAGGTAGCTCAGAAAATTAAGCCAATTTACGTGCATGATCCTCAGATATGTACGCAACTTTCATTCAATTTGAGCATTTTCATTTGAGCAAGTCTAGTGCCATTTTAAAATTCGTCAATACGAACTGTTCTGTTTTGACAGATTCTGCCTTTTATTTCGCATTGCCTCTTTCGCTATGTTGGATGAATTTCTTTGATCCATTAATGTCCAGTAGCATTATGCAATGTCCAGAAGTGTTAAGAATGATTGTGTCACCTCTGAATATGTCAATTTATATTGTGCACTAACCCTCTAATGAGTTGTTTCGAGTTTGGTGTGGAGGAAGTTTTCAAGGATCAAGAGAGGAGTATGATGCAACATGATCAAGGAGAGTGAAAGCTCTAAGCTTGGGGATGCACCCGGTGGTTCACCCCTGCATATATCAAGAAGACTCAAGCGTCTAAGCTTGGGGATGCCCAAGGCATCCCCTTCTTCATCGACAACATTATCAGGTTCCTCCCCTGAAACTATATTTTTATTCCATCACATCTTATGTGCTTTTTCTTGGAGCGTCGGTTTGTTTTTGTTTTTTGTTTTGTTTGAATAAAATGGATCCTAGCATTCACTTTATGGGAGAGAGACACGCTCCGCTGTAGCATATGGACAAGTATGTCCTTGGTTTCTACTCATAGTATTCATGGCGAAGTTTCTCCTTCGTTAAATTGTTATATGGTTGGAATTGGAAAATGATACATGTAGTAATTGCTACTAATGTCTTGGGTAATGTGATACTTGGCAATTGTTGTGCTCATGATTAAGCTCTTGCATCATATGCTTTGCACCCATTAATGAAGAAATACATAGAGCATGCTAAAATTTGGTTTGCATATTTGGTTTCTCTAAGGTCTAGATAATTTCTAGTTTTGAGTTTGAACAACAAGGAAGACGGTGTAGAGTCTTATAATGTTTTCAATATGTCTTTTATGTGAGTTTTGCTGCACCGGTTCATCCTTGTGTTTGTTTCAAATAAGCCTTGCTAGCCTAAACCTTGTATCGAGAGGGAATACTTCTCATGCATCCAAATACTTGAGCCAACCACTATGCCATTTGTGTCCACCATACCTACCTATACTACATGGTATTTTTCCGCCATTCCAAAGTAAATTGCTTGAGTGCTACCTTTAAAATTCCATCATTCACCTTTGCAATATATAGCTCATGGGACAAATAGCCTAAAAACTATTGTGGTATTGAATATGTAATTATGCACTTTATCTCTTATTAAGTTGCTTGTTGTGCGATAACCATGTTCACTGGGGATGCCATCAACTATTCATTGTTGAATTTCATGTGAGTTGCTATGCATGTCCGTCTTGTCTGAAGTAAGAGAGATCTACCACCATATGGTTAAGCATGCATATGTTAGAGAAGAACATTGGGCCGCTAACTAAAGCCATGCTCCATGGTGGAAGTTTCAGTTTTGGACATATATCCTCAAATCTCAAATGAGAAAATTATTAATTGTTGTTACATGCTTATGCATAAAAGAGGAGTCCATTATCTGTTGTCTATGTTGTCCCGGTATGGATGTCTAAGTTGAAGAATAATCAATAGCGAGAAATCCAATGCGAGCTTTCTCCTTAGACCTTTGTACAGGCGGCATAGAGGTACCCCTTTGTGACACTTGGTAAAAACAATGCATTGTGATGATCCGGTAGTCCAAGCTAATTAGGACAAGGTGCGGGCACTATTAGTACACTATGCATGAGGCTTGCAACTTATAAGATATAATTTACATGATGCATATGCTTTATTACTACCGTTGACAAAATTGTTTCATGTTTTCAAAATCAAAGCTCTAGCACAAATATAGCAATCGATGCTTTTCCTCTATGGAGGACCATTCTTTTACTTTCAATGTTGAGTCAGTTCACCTATTTCTCTCCACCTCAAGAAGCAAACACTTGTGTGAACTGTGCATTGATTCCTACATACTTGCTTATTGCACTTATTATATTACTCTATGTTGACAATATCCATGAGATATACATGTTACAAGTTGAAAGTAACCGCTGAAACTTAATCTTCTTTTGTGTTGCTTCAATGCCTTTACTTTGAATTATTGCTTTATGAGTTAACTCTTATGCAAGACTTATTGATGCTTGTCTTGAAGTGCTATTCATGAAAAGTCTTTGCTATATGATTCACTTGTTTACTCATGTCATATATATTGTTTCGATCGCTGCATTCACTACATATGCTTTACAAATAGTATGATCAAGATTATGATGGCATGTCACTCCAGAAATTATCTGTGTTATCATTTTACCTGCTCGGGACGAGCAGAACTAAGCTTGGGGATGCTGATACGTCTCCGACGTATCGATAATTTCTTATGTTCCATGCCACATTATTGATGTTATCTACATGTTTTATGCACACTTTATGTCATATTCATGCATTTTTTGGAACTAACCTATTAACAAGATGCCGAAGTGCTAGTTGCTGTTTTCTGCTGTTTTTGGTTTCAGAAATCCTAGTAAGGAAATATTCTCGGAATTGGACGAAATCAAAGCCCAGGGGCCTATTTTCTCACGGAGCTTCCAGAAGTCCGAAGGAGAGACGAAGAGGGGCCACGGAGGGGCCACACCATAGGGCGGCGCGGCCCCCCCCTTGGCCGCGCCGGCCTATGGTGTGGGGCCCCCGTGCCGCCTCTTGACCTGCCCTTCCGCCTATAAAAAGTCTCCGTGACGAAACCCCCAGTACCGAGAACCACGATACGGAAAACCTTCCAGAGACGCCTCCAACGCCGATCCCATCTCGGGGGATCCAGGAGATCGCCTCCGGCACCCTGCCGGAGAGGGGAATCATCTCCCGAAGGACTCTACGCCGCCATGGTCGCCTCCGGTGTGATGTGTGAGTAGTCTACCCCTGGACTATGGGTCCATAGCAGTAGCTAGATGGTTGTCTTCTCCCCATTGTGCTATCATTGTCGGATCTTGTGAGCTGCCTAACATGATCAAGATCATCTATCTGTAATTCTATATGTTGCGTTTGTTGGGATCCGATGAATAGAGAATACTTGTTATGTTGATTATCAAAGTTATGCTATGTGTTGTTTATGATCTTGCATGCTCTCCGTTACTAGTAGATACTCTGGCCAAGTTTTTGCTATTAACTCCAAGAGGGAGTACTTATGCTCGATAGTGGGTTCATGCCTGCATTGACACAGGACGATGTGAGAAAGTTCTAAGGTTGTGTTGTGCTGTTGCCACTAGGGATAAAACATTAGTGCTATGTTCAAGGATGTAGTCACTAGTTACATTACGCACCATACTTAATGCAATTGTCTGTTGTTAGCAACTTAATACTGGAAGGGGTTCGGATGATAACCTGAAGGTGGACTTTTTAGGCATAGATGCAGTTGGATGACGGTCTATGTACTTTGTCGTAATGCCCAATTAAATCTCACTATACTCATCATGATATGTATGTGCATGGTCATGCTCTCTTTATTTGTCAATTGCCCAACTGTAATTTGTTCACCCAACATGCTGTTCGTCTTATGGGAGAGACACCTCTAGTGAACTGTGGACCCCGGTCCAATTCTCTTTACTGAAATACAATCTACTGCAATACTTGTTCTACTGTTTTCTGCAAACAATCATCTTCCACACAATACGGTTAACTCTTTGTTACAGCAAGCCGGTGAGATTGACAACCTCACTGTTTCGTTGGGGCAAAGTACTTTGGTTGTGTTGTGCAGGTTCCACGTTGGCGCCGGAATCACTGGTGTTGCGCCGCACTACATCTCGCCGCCATCAACCTTCAACGTGCTTCTTGACTCCTACTGGTCCGATTAAACCTTGGTTTCTTACTGAGGGAAACTTGCCGCTGTGCGCATCACACCTTCCTCTTGGGGTTCCCAACGGACGTGCCAACCACACGCATCATGGCACTGCTCCCTCGTGCCTCTGTCCAAGCGTTGGCGCGATGCTCGCGTCTGCAGCGACCAGGAGAGGGAGACAGATGCGCGGCTTGGCTGCCAGCAGGGTGCTCGACGGATTGACGGGGCATGTCGACGATGGTGGCGTGCATGGAGATGGGAGGGGACGGCATTGGCGTGCTTCTCCGTGACAGGTGAGCACTCTCCGGTGCCCGCCTTGTTGTCCATGGTCACCGGCGCGCAAGGGTGGGGTGGCCAGCTTGGCCGTGGCAATGCCGGCGTGCTCGTCGCCCATTGGGGGTGACCACGGCGGGTCAGAGAGAAGGAGTGAGAGAGAGGAGCCAGGCGGGTGTCTAGGGTGGTAGATAGGTGCAGCAAGTTGTGACAGCACGCTGGATTAGTGTGCTCAAGCAGCAGAGGGAAGGGAGGAGGCAGTTGTCCTCAGGTGGGTGACCACGGGAGAGACAGGACGGGAGAGGCGATCTAGGTCGATAGGGGAGGGACAGGAGGGAGATGTAGGATGTGCAGGAGCTCCAGGCGTTGTCTGGTCTGGATGGAAACGTGCAGGTTGGCAGTAAGTGCTCACCAAGCCCCGGCCATTCTTTTCACTCCGATTTCTCTCTCACTCACATGATGCCAAGGTTATGCACACGCATGTGATCGGTTGGTGGAGAGTGAGAGAGTGGAGAGGAGGGATGGGGACGAAATTCTTCCCTCCATGCTGGTGGTTTTTGGAGGGTGAAGAGAATGAGAGAGATAGAGATAGAAGTGCAAGGAAATGGTGGTGTGTGATGGGCGGCATGGCCATTTCACTCTTTTCTATTTTCTTTGAAATTTTGGTAAGCACACCTAAGCATGATCTAGGGCTGAGTTAAGACAAAACTATGATTAGCCAAAGGTGTACTTGGTTGTAGAATTTTTAGACATGAATTTGGAGAAAGATGGAAAAGATTTGAAAGAGAGGAATTTTGGGGAGAGACATGATCTAGAAAGAGTATTAGCACATGCAATATTGACCACATTTTCAAGGGTTTTGGCATAGTTGATTTGAATAAAATCTGAGATCGAAAAGGGTGTCACATGTGAGAAGGGTGTTAGGGTTTTAGGGATTCACACTCAATTGAAATTTTCACAAGTAAAAACACACACATCCTACAAGTAATACAAGATCAACTATATGCATGCACATTTTTAAAGATAGAAAAAGTTTTTGTTGGCCCAAAAATTTGTATTCCAAAATTTTAAGCAAGGCACAAAAGTTGGGTTGTTACAAACCTTCCCCCCTTAAAATGAATCTCGTCCTTGAGATTCGGTGGCTAAGAACTGAAGAGTGCAGGGAAATCCTTCCGAAGCTAATCTTCTCGTTCCCAAGTGGCTTCCTCCTCGGAGTGATTAGTCCACTGAACTTTACAAAATTTAATCTTCCTTCTTCGGGTGAGACGAATCCTTCTTCCAAAATCCGAAGGGGTACTTCACGATAGGTTATGTCGGTGTTGAGGTCGAGGGTGCGATAATCGATGTTCTTGGACGACTCCGACTTGTCAGGTACTTGGAGGCATCGTCGAAGGAGAGAGATATGGAAGACATCGTGGAAATCTGCTAGCTCGGCAGGCAGTTCCAACTTGTAAGAAACTTCTCCTCGTCGATCGAGGATCTTGAAGGGTCCAATATATCTTGGCGCCAGCTTACCCTTAACATGAAACCGTTGCATTCCTTTGAGTGGGGTGACATGCAGATAGACATAATCTCCAATATTAAAGGTCAATCCGTGACGCTTGGAATCAGCATAACTCTTCTGACGGGATTGAGCGGCCTTGAGGCGGTCACGAATCAGTTGAACTTGTTCTTCGGCTTCACGGAGGTGGTCAGGTCCAAAAAGTTTACTATCCCCAGTCTCGGACCAGTTGAGAGGGGTTCGACAACGGCGACCATATAAGGCTTCGAAGGGGGGCATCTGCAGGATGGCTGGATAGCTATTGTTGTAAGAGAACTCGGCGAAGGGTAGACAGTTTTCCCATTTTGCTCCATAGGCGAGGACACAAGCACGAAGCATATCTTCAAGGATCTGATTCACTCTTTTGGTTTGACCTTCGATCTGTGGATGATAGGCGGTACTGAAGGAAAGATTTATCCCGAGGGATTCATGTAGGCTCTTCCAGAATCTGGAGGTGAATTGGGTGCCACGATCCGATACTATACTTTTTGGTACTCCGTGGAGACTCACAATCCTGGATATGTATAGGTCGGCTAGTTTTGTTCCATGATAAGTGGTCTTGATGGGGATAAAGTGAGCTACTTTGGTAAGTCGATCGACGATGACCCAGATGGAGTCATGACCACGTTGAGACTTAGGAAGTCCCGTGATGAAATCCATTCCAACCTCTTCCCATTTCCACTCGGGGACTTGGAGGGGTTGGAGCAGTCCAGCTGGTCGCTGATGTTCAGTCTTCATTTTCTGGCACACGTCGCATCGAGCGATGAAAAAGGCAATCTCTCGCTTCATACCGTGCCACCAGAATTGTTTCTTCAGGTCTTGATACATCTTGGTTCCTCCGGGGTGGATTGAGTAGGGAGTGTTGTGGGCTTCCTTCAGGAGTAGCTACTTCAGGTCTTCAACATTCAGCACGCATAGGCGTCCCTTGTACCATAAAACTCATTCGGCATCAATCGAGAAACCAGGAACTTCCTCCCTATCCATTCTATGCTTAATTCCTTCAATGCTCTCATGACCCACTTGAGCTTCTTTGATCTGATCGAATAAAGTAGGCCTCAACTCAAGATTTGCGAGGAAACCATGGCTGACCAACTCGAGGCCGAACTCCTCAAGTTCTTCATATAGCTTGGGTTGGGCAACCTTGATGAGAGCGTTCAACGAACAGGGCTCTCGACTAAGGGCATCGGCTACGACATTGGCTTTATCAGGTGGTAATGAATACCAAGGTCATAATCCTTGATGAGCTCCATCCATCTGCTTTGCCTCATATTCATCTCCCGCTTAGTGAAGATATACTTCAGGCTCTTGTGATCAGTGTAGATCTCGCAGCGGTTTCCAACTAAATAATGATGCCAGGTCTTCAGGGCATGAACCACCGCAGCAAGCTCTAAGTCATGCGTGGGGTAATTCATCTCGTGCGGTCGAAGTTGTCTTGACAAATAGGCTATCACCTTGCCTTCTTGCACCAGCACACTTCCCATACCAAGTTTCGATGCATCGCAATACACATCAAAATCCTTGGTGATATCGGGCATGGTCAAGACGGGGGCTGTGACTAATCTCTTCTCGAGCTCCTGAAAACTGGCCTCACATTTGTCGGTCCGTTCGAACTTCTTATCTTTCTTCAACAGCCGTGTTAAGGGTCTCGCAATGCTGGAGAATCCCTCAACGAACTTATGATAATAACCCGCCAATCCTAAAAAGGCGCGGACTTTGGTCTGGTTTGTTGGGGCTTTCTTCTCCATGATGGACTGAATTTTGGATGGGTCGACTGACACTCCTCCGGCAGAAATGACATGACCAAGGAATCCTACTTCTTTCAGCCAAAATTCACATTTACTAAACTTGGCGTAGAGCTGATGGTCTCGGAGAGTTCCCAAAACAATCCGCAGATGTTCAACATGCTCTTCTTCATTCTTGGAGTAGATCAGAATATCGTCGATGAAAACCATGACGAACTTGTCGAGGTACTTCATGAACACCTTGTTCATGAGATTCATGAAATAGGCAGGGGCATTGGTTAGTCCGAAGGACATCACGGTATATTCAAATAGTCCATACCATGTGGTGAAGGCAGTCTTGGGAATGTCTGACTCTCGAACCTTGAGTTGATGATAACCAGTTCGGAGATCTATCTTAGAGAAAACTCGGGCGCCATTCATCTGGTCGAACAAATCTTCAATTTTCGGGAGGGGATATTTGTTCTTGATGGTGACATCATTTAGTTTCCGGTAATCCACAAACAGGCGGATAGTACCGTCCCGCTTATCCACAAAGATAACAGGAGATCCCCAGGGTGATGCGCTCGGGCGAATCCACCCTTTCCTCAAAATGTCGTCCAACTGCTTCTTCAACTCGACTAATTCTTGGGGGTTCATCCGGTAAGTTCGCTGAGTGATGGGGGCAGTTCCGGGGACTAGATATCCCGATCAGGGGGCATACCGGGTAACTCATCGGGAAAAACCTCAGGATACTCACAAGCTATGGGTACTTCATGCAGGGCTGGACTGGCGACACTCTTCTTGCATAAGGATTTCGATGATGGCATGGTGGCTACATGTTCAATTTTCTCGCCGTCCTCAGAAGTCAGGGTTATGGCGCGGCGAGCACAGTCTATATGACCCTTATACTTTACCATCCAATCCATACCTAAAATAACTTCCAGACCTTGCTCACCCAACACTATCAGATTGGCGTGGAAACGCTTCGCCTGAATATCTATGGGAACTTCTTTGCAAGAACTCTGGGTTTTGCTAGTGGATCCAGGGATTTGTACGAGCATAGGTCGCTTCAAGGGGGTGGGGTTAAACCTCCTTTTCTCACGAAAGGCTTGGTAACGAAAGAATGTGATGCTCCGGAATCAAACAAAACAGTCGAGGACACTGAGTTGACGGGGAACGCACCCAGAACGATATCTGGAGCTTCCTGAGCTTCTTCAGCATTGACGTTGTTGAGGTGTCCTCTAGCTAGTCCAGCGGGCTTCTTTAGGTTCTGGTTCCTTCCGGTAGCAGCGCGAGCTTGTCCCTAATTTGGCTTGGGTGCATTGGGGCGCAGTGCAGCGTTCATCCTGTTGGGACACTCCTTGCAGAAATGACCCGACCGCCCGCAGGTGTAGCATCCATTGGTGGGGATGCGGATAGTGTTGTTCTGGCGGTTGTAATTGGAATTGTAGTTGCTTCCTCCAGTACTTTGTGGGTTGTAGTTGCGATTGGGGTTGTTGGGGCAAGGTGCAGGGGGTGGTGCCCTCTGCTGTTGGGGCGCCGGCTTGGGTGGAGGGAAACTGCGGGGTCGCTGAGTGCTGGAGCTGCCTTGCTGCAGCATCGCCTTGCGCTTGCGGTTCTCAAACGCATTCTTGCTCTTTCTCTCAACCATGATAGAGGCATCTACCAGCGACTCAAGGTCTCAGTATGGAACAACCACAAGGATACTCTACATCTCATCATGCAGACCATTCAGAAAGCGATCCTTCTTCTTCTCTTCGGTGTCGGTGTCTTCTGGAGCATACCTCGACAGAGTGGTGAAGTTGTCCATGTACTCCACCACAGACATGCTTCCTTGCTTCAGGTTCATGAATTTGTCCTTCATGAGCTTGATCAGTCCCGACGGAATGTGGGTCTTGCAGAACTTGGCCTTGAATTCTTCCCAGTTGATGACATGTCCTTCAGCTTGAATAGCCTTGACATTTTCCCACCAAGCACGTGCAGGTCCAGAAAGGAAATGAGTGGCGAATAACACCTTCTCATCATTGCCGACTCCGGTGACCTCCAGATTGTTCTCAATGGTGCGAAGCCAATCATCGGCGTCGAGAGGTTCATTGCACTTGGAGAAAACAGGAGGGTTGGTGCTCTGGAAATCTTTCAGCTTAGAGCGGGGGTCTCCATTCCCGTTCCCGCCATTATTGTTGTTGGCGTTTCCGGTAGCAAGCTGAGCGAGGTGCTGAAGGGTAGCAAGGTTAGCTTGGCGCTCCGCACGAGCTGCCTCACGATCTTCCATCATAAGGCGCAGAAGTTGCGCCATGGTTGGTTCCGGAGGTGGAGGGGGGTTCTGGTCTGACCCGCTGGCATTTCCTCTACGGGTTTCAACCATCCTAGAGAGGTGTGGATTCAGATATTAATGGGGAAACAAGGAGATGTGAAGCCACTTAAAAAGGAGAGGGCTTGTAAAAAATGCAGAATTTTGAAAATGGACAAATGCAAATGCAAAGTAGGCAAACGATAGCATAACATAGCAGGGTGCCGAAGGCACAACATAGTCATACAACATCACAACATAAGTCTCATACATCACAACCAAAATAGATGGTTTAACAGAACCATCATCATAAGTCTACTCGCATCGCACGGGGGCCTATCTCATCACCCTATGATAAGGGGGTGCGAGTCTGGGAGGTAGTACTCTAGAAGTCGTCAAGGTCCACGACACGACCCTCAGGTGCAGCTGGGGCGCCCTCGTCGAAGGCTGGCTCCTCGGGGTCCTCCTCGGGCATCAGTGGCTCAGGCTCCTCATCTTCATCGTTGATGAAGGCCTCATCCTCAGTATCAGGCTCCATATCGAAGTCCTCCTCCTCGTAGTTGTCATCGTCGCTGAGAAGGGCCTCGTTCTCCTTGCGGAGATCCTCACCGTCGTCCTCAAGCTCCTCAATAGTGGCCTCCATCTGAGTGGTCAGGGCCTCCAGCGAAACCACCTTTGCCTTCAGGCGAGAAGCCCTCCGGTGTGCAGCAACTCTCTTCTTCCGCTCAGTGGCAAGGTCGGACTGTGCAGCAGCAAGCTGAGCGCAGTGTCACGATCTCGTCCTCCTACAGATCGCACCTCTCTCGGGCGCGGTCCTGCTGAGTCTGAGTGTGGTGCAGTAGGCACTCCAAGTGGTGCAGCTGGTGAGTGGTGTCGGGGTGCGGGGAGCCGGCCACGGGCTGGCCCGCACCGTCGCGCAGGCCAAGGTACTGGTAGCCAGTGCCGACGATGGCCTCAGGGTGAAGAAAGGCAAGGCGGGCGAGCGCCTCCTGGAAGACTCGGACCATCCCGTTGAGCCACGCACACTCCATCACCTCGATGGTGAACTCCTGAGAAACGGGGGCAATCTCGCTCCCCCTGACAACGCAGGTGACCAGCCAGGCCATATCCGAGTCCTCAGGCCTCTCGGTATGAACGCCCTTCACCTCGGGCACCGGATGTCCGCACCGAAGAGCCAGGTCGACCGAGGCCCACTCGAAGAGGCAGAGGGGCGGCCTCATCCCGACCTGACGGAAGTGCGAGTACTCGATCGACATCTACACAAATTTTAAAGTAGATTAAGTTAGTGACTATAGTGTGCAAAATTTTAAGCATAGTAAAACTTTAATGCAAGTAAAAATTTTGGAAATAGAAGAAGATAAGGGACTTAAGCATTTTCAGCATTTAGTCAACCTTTTTGTTTTAAGAAAATAGTTTTTGGTCTGATCTAACGCCCATGCTAACTAAGGTCTCCTACAGTCATGATGGCTTTGATACCAGCTCTGTGGGGCCCCGGACTTACCAGTCCAGAACTCCTGTTACGCATACAATTTCACGATCCCAAGATCATTCCATCGTGAATACATAACCGAACTGATATCACATTACATCATCCATTATAGTACCGAATTACAGATATTACGTAAGTCTTACATCATAGGCCATCAAGGCCGTAGTTCAACAAATAGCAGCGAAATTTATTTGAATCCAAACAACGGTGGAACCCAAGTCAGGCCTTTACCCTACAGGCGGCTGACTGGGAGAACGTCCTAGTTCGCGTCTTCGGCGTTGTACTCCTCTTCTTCAAAGTACTCCTCTTCAAAGTCTGGCCAAGTAAATAGCCAGGACAACAATGCCAATGAGTACGTTTGAATGTACTCGCAAACCACCTTAGAGAGAAACAAAGGATATGCAATATGGCAGTAGCAAGGAATAAGCACTAACTAAGGCGACAAGGAGCGAGAGAGAGTTTCTCTCGAGAATATGACCTCTCTAAATGTTGTTGAAAATATTTTTGTAAAAAATTTTCATTTGAAGACTAATAGGTAAGGGTGACCCAATTTATTTTTTTGGCCCTCAAAATGGCCAAAACAACTGTACCAACTTTCCACCGTACCTCTCAGGTACATTTCCTCCAGTCCCACTGGCATTTTCCCGTACCTTCCCGGTACCTTTCAAAAATCTTTTCTTTGAAAACATTTGTAAAACAAAAACTCTTCAGCGTAGGTATCATGCCTTCCCAACCGTCCATGACTGCGGACGCGACTATTCGAATAGTTTTCACTCTGCGGAGGTTGTACACTTTCACCATATGATCCGATAAATCCGCCGGGATCATCCCTGGTTCACCAAGCATCAAAACGTGAGGCTCGGATAACCGATCGCGGTTTTTTGCTTGTTCTCCTTAGCCTAAGACATGCCGAATGAGTTGTACCTCCCAACACCAGAGTCCGGGATGCCGTTTACCCAGGAGTTGCAAAGTCCCCGACACACCCGACCCTCCGGAATGCCGTTGAACCACTTAGGCATCTTTCAATGGGAGCTCATAAGTTGTACCCCGCGTACCTGAACAGGTAAATGGGTTGCGTCCCTTCTCATGGGAAGAACCCCGGTCGAAGCGTCCATGGTCGGACTGCCACTACATTTGCAGGACTCTGGTGTAACATATGTAGCAGTACAGACCAACGGGGCATTACTTTTTGCTAGAGATGCCCAACCAAGTGACGAGATCATGTACGGCTTGGTGACAAGGGATTAACTTGTCAATGCCTACAAGTTGTAGACTAGGGTTTTGTTAGAAGTAGAGGGCAAGTAGATCTCGAGGGTTTCAGCCAGAAAAGTACTCGACTGCTATGAAAACTAGGGTTGTGTTGACAATGATTCGATCCTTTCTTTGTCCCTCGACTCCCCCTTATATAGGAGGTGGAGCCGAGGGTTTCGTGATGTACAAGTTACAAAGTCTGGGAGACTATCTGAGTCTGTCCCGTAATAGTTACAAGTCGATATTCCTAATACAACTCTATCTTTCCAAACTATCTCCTGACTGGGCTTCTGGGCTTCATAAACTTCGGGACGTGGGCCTTCAGTAAACCCCGGGTACCATCTTCGGCAGGCCCATTGGGGATGCCTATGTGAGTAGCCCCCGAGATTTTGCTTGAATCAAAGAATCAGGAAAAATCTCCATCTTTACAATCACTAAATGACTTCCTCGAGTTAATAAATAACCTTTATAAGCAATTGTATGTTGTACAGGGATAATGGTAATTGGGGCTGGTTCATCTGACGGATTAGGTACCAGTTAACTGCTCTAGTGGCAATCCGCAAAAACCTTCTTCAAAATCACGTCCCTGGACATGATCTCGGGATACTGTCGTAATTCGACATGTGCCGCTTAAGGTCTTACCAGATGCCGAATTCCAGTCATGTTTTATTGGGTACCTAACGCGTCCGTTAGGATTTTTCTTCGTATCTGTTGATACGGAAAAAGTAGCAAAGCGCCGTCAGAGGCGGTGCCACGCCGCACAGGACGGATCCTGGGGACTTACCTCCGCAGAGTTTTGCGGCATTCAGAGATTAATTCGCGACTGAGGCGCTCTGAGAATATATTGTCGAGTGCCTTTTTCGACTGCTAGAATAGCACATTTATTCGAGTCACCGGATGACTTATATACTTTTATCTTGTCCTCCCGATGGGAGTATATGAAGAGTTAATTGTATAACTTGAAATATGCTCTCCATGCCTTTTATAATTTCATCGGGCATGCGAACAGCGTTCCCGATGGGAGTAGCCCCCGAGGCTACAGCCAAGTGCTTGTACATGGTTGTAGGCTCACCGTTTTAACATCTTTTTCGCCATATTGTCACCTTTTTGAGTTCTTCCATGTTTATCGGGTGCGCGACCAGCGCTCCCGATGGGAGTAGCCCCCGAGGCTACAGTCGAGTATTTATACTAGGCTGTAGGCTCAACTTGCTTTACTGATGAAGAACTTTATATTTTATCATCCGCGTTTACCTCTTATTAGAAGTATAAACAATACTTCTGATAAGAGTAGCCCCCGAGCTTATAAACAAATGCTTGTATTTGATCATAGGCTCTCATCTTTTCCTTCTTGCGATGTTCGAAGATTCCTTTTCGATACTCTTGATGAAACCCTTTAAAAAGTAGCCCCCGAGCATTTGAGCAAAAACTTGTATTTGATCAAAAGCTCTCGAAGTTATCATTATTCCTTTGCTGTCACCAATCTTCATAAAACCATAGTCAAAAAATTTCTTTCTTTAAAGTGACATCAGTGCTGACACTAGCCACGGCCACTGTATCGGGAAGACGCGAGCTCTATCCCATCACTGACCTGTGGACCCAAAATCCGCGACACTTTGACACGTTACGCAAGTGGGGGACACACGTCCTCCGCTTTTTCTGGCACGCGCGCTGTAGTGCCTGTCCAGTTCCTTCACAGTGAAAATACGTTTTCACCCCTTTGAGCCACGTGTAAAGCATCAAGTCCATTCTCACACCATCCAACGGCGCGGCGTTTCGCTTAACTTGCTATAATTACTCATCTTCTTCTTCCTGCAATCTCCTTCGCCGCGCCGCGCTCATATCCCCTCTGTCAAAACCTCCATTGCAACCACAAAACTCCCTGCGCTCACCCATGCTCCTACTTTTTCCAGCGGTATTGTTGATGCCACCGCGTTCAAGACTCACAAGGCACAACACCTCTGAAGCAAGCATAGCGGCCCAAGATCTGGGAACTTCGGAGTGGGAGAGATCTAAGATCTCAAATCAGGACGCCAATCTGATGAAGAAGCTCGGCCTAATGACGAAGAAGGATGCGCTGATCTTCCCCAGCGAGGAGAGCTATCCGTCGCCCCTATCGAATATTGGGTTAGCTTCGTTGACCACCTCATTCGCGGCCTCTCTGCTCCTATCCATGATTTCCTTCGTGGATTGCTTTTCGTGTATGGGTTGTAGCTGCATCAGCTGACTCCCAACTCCATCCTCCACGTTTCTATCTTTATCACCCTTTGCGAGTGCTTCCTCGGGATCCAACCTAATTGGGCTCTGTGGAAGCGCATTTTCTGCCTTCGCCGCAATGGCTCCCACAACATTGCCTATAACATAGGTGGTGTTGTTATCTGTGTCTGCCCTGACGTCGAGTATTTCGATGTCAAATTCCCCGACTCCGTTCAAGGGTGGCGAAAAAGATGGCTATACACTCGCGAGGAGTGTTCCGACTCGCTGGAATAAAACATCGCCCCCTTTGACGGTAGCGCAAAAATCCTTCGGCGCCGATCCTGGGATGCAGAGGCCACCGAAGAAGAAAAAACGGCGGATGAAGCGTATTCATGAACTGCAGAATACCCGAGGCAAAGAATTGTCGGGTATCCAAATCACCGCCTATTTCCTTAGGATTAGGGTGCAACCTCTTCAGGCTCGCAAAAACCCTCTCTGGTTGTATGCTGGTGACAAAGATGCCGACCGCCTATCCAAGGATCTTTCACTGAAGGACTTGGAAAAGCTTGTCCGGAAAATCTCGTCGCTGAGCAAGAAACACGCCATTCCAACATCTTGTCGCGTGGAGCCATATAGCGGAACCAACGCCCTCCCCAAGGTAAATTATCTTTGTCCTCGCTGAATCTAACTTTTTCGACTACTATTTTGCTGAATTCATTGGTGTAACTTGTTGTCGAAAGGTATTTTCCACGTGCAGAAGCATCAAGTTATATCCTCTCTACCTCCTCTTCCTGAAGGTGGGGAAGTCGAGGAACGAACCGTCGTTACCGACGATACCCAGGGTACTACTCGCCCTGAGAGCGAAATTGCGGGTTCGCACAGATCCGCAGCTTCCTCTGAAAGAGATGCTGAATCCGAGGCTTCCGAGTCTGTACACTCTCTCCCTTCTGCTGCTTCCCCGAAGAACAAAAGGAAAAGGGGTGAGGTCGCAGGCTCTGGCACCTCCAAAGCCGGCGAATCGCCTGCCGAAGAAACTTCCCCTGAAGAGGGGAAAGCCTTCAACCCTTACAATGATGCCCTCGTTAGCTCGTAAGTCTCTGTCGTCTTTTTCAATCGATATATATTGCTTTGTAGTATTCTCATACTATTTTTGATGCATAGTGGTGACGAAGAAGAAGAACCCACTGTTAATGTGACTGCTCCCACAATCACGTCTCATACTTTGGTTCTCTCCAAGACTCGCCCTGCTACAGAAGAAACCTCGCCTCCTCAGCGGGACCTAGGGAACCTGACTCCTGCCGGCAGCCCCCGTGCCCCTTCGCCAAAGAGAGCGAGGGTTGAATTTGGGAAAGAACCAAGCCTCCTGACTGGGAGTTCGGCGACTCCTTCTATGGATGATGTAAGAACCCTTACCGCTCTTTTTGTACTGTCGAACTTTTCTCTTTTTTGACCTTTCCATCCTCTTTCTTTTTTTTAGCCTCTGATGAAAGAATTTATTCGCCTGGGTACTCAATTTATTGGATACCGTGACTATGCTAAAAATTTGAAAGGTATTCCTCTCTTCTCTCTTCCTGTCGAACAAATTTGCCTTTGCTATTTTGTTGTAACATTGTCATTCTTTCTTTTGCTAGAGGCTCTCGCCATAGCTAATAAGCGTGCCGATAATATTGCTCTCGAGCTGGAAAAAAAGCGAAAAAGCTCGCGAAAAGGCTGAGCTAGACGCTACCTTAGTCGAGAGTCTTCGAAAAAGACTCCATGAAGCTGAAACTGCCTTGAGTGAGCACACAACCCAACAACTCGCTCGTGAGGGTGATATCAGCGCCCGCTTGGAGTCGCAAAATCGATGCTTTGTCAGTAAGTTCATCAATCACTGTGATCGAGTTGCCTCCAACATTAGCTTGTATGTATACTTTGTTGATAACCCGAAATTTGTTTCAGCAGGGAAGATGAGCCAGGAGTTTGAGCTTGAAAAACCCGAAGATGACCGTCTCCTCGATGCTCTTTCTCTCCTTGAGATTTATGGGGATGAAGTGCGCTGCAGTATCTTTGATGCTAAGACGGCATTTTCACGCCTTTTTCCCTACTTCTTCCCGAAGACGGAACAGCCCAACACCTTCGCTGCTCTTACAATGCACTTCATTCCCAAAGAGGATCTTGGGCTAGCCATTCGGCAAGAAAATCTGAAGATTGGCGTTGAAGGCACCATAGCTTTGGTTGCCGAGAGGCAGCAAAGCGTCGACTGGGCGAAGGTTGGTGAAGTGAAGAAGATGGAAACGAAGAGGTGGCAATCCCTGATTTGGGCTGCCAAGCCGCAGTCGAAGAAAATCCTCTCCTTCCTTGGATATCAACCAGCTCCTTCCCCTAGTTCTGCGAAGCCGGAGGTCAAGTAGACCATCTTGTCCCTGCTTTTCTTTTTTCTTCTTCTTTTGCTGCTGTCGCCGTAGTAGCCTTTTGCGACAGCCGATCATTGGTTCACTAGGAACCCTCTCTTTGTAATGATCATGTAAGTATCCAACTGAATTAATGGAATGCTATTTTGCCGAGTTATTGATGTCGAGATTTTCTTTCCAGTTGGTTTTTGACAACTATACTGCGGCTCCTCGTTCCTCGGATGCCTTGCCCGTTTCTTCCTTCTTGAGGAAAACTTCCGCTAATAATCTGAACGAAGATTCTTCGAGCGCTGGTCCAGTACAAGATTTGAACGAACTGCGACAGCAACTCCAAGCGATGAAGAAGCAAACATTTATAGTAATGGAGCAATCTCGGAAGTCATCTGAGAAAGAAAAACTTGCGCTTCAACAAGCCCAGGAAGCCTTAGCTTTAAAGGAGGCCGCAGTTGCCGAAGCTGCTCAAGCTGCTTCCCGAAAAAATTACATGCTTGAGTTGATGACTGACGCCAGTCTGGATATGGTGGGTACGCTTCCTATCTTTGAAGTTCCTCTCCTTTACCTGCTTTCTATTTCTTACCATTGTACTTCCGTCGAAAGGTTCCTTTTTGGATACTGCTGCCGAAGACCAACGGGTGGAGGCGAGATCAAATCTTCTTGTTAAACTTGCTCTGGATCATGGTTCCAGCTTTTGGGCTACGCCAGATCGTACCCGAGGAATCGTCAGATTTCAAGATCGCGCAGGTCAAGTTCGTGACTACCTTGATTTCTGTACGAGGATGCTGGCCCTGGTTTACAACACCATGTTCCCTCGAAACGCTCAGCCGAAGACTCTTCCTGATTTGATGAATAAATTCAGAGATGCTCCTCGAATCCATGACTTTGTGAAGGCCTAATTGACTGCGGAGCCTGATTGGCTATGATCATGTTGCAAGTCGTTGTAACACCCCAACTTTTTCAACCTTGATTAGTTGTCCTTATTTCAAAAATCAGGGGGAACAAAAACTTTTTCTATAGACTAATTAAGGTGAATTGCCTTGATCTGTTTGCTATGATGAATTGCCTTGATCTGTTGGTAGATGAATTGTCTTGATTTGCTTGTTGAATTTTGTCTTGAGCTACCTCATAGAACGACACCCCTAGTGGTTAAACAAACAACTCACCTAATAAAACACATGTGTGTCATAGGAAAAGTTGTTTTCCTTTTTACTACATCAAACTCTTCCCCTGATGGCAACCTGAGTGTGCCTTCTTGATTTTTCTCCTTGTGGTGCAACCTAGCTCAATCATCCTAAATTCAAAACTTGGGATCATCTACCCCTAGCTACATCCCTCTCTTATACCCACTCATGCTTGTTGGTTTTGAGGCCAAGTCGACCATCTGTGTTGACAGGCTCAAAATGTCCAGATTTTGGCAGTTAATCTATAGGCAACCACAACTGTTATTGGTAATCTCAAAGCATGGATCCCATCTATGCAACACCTTCTTTGACCTCCACGCCCTGCATGTCTCAGTCAATCCTTGCAACTCATATATTCAACTTGATCTTGTACCCTATTCAATGATTCAACACTAGATCCCTTCCTTCAATTTTACCTCTTGTTTTTATTCAAGTTTAATCTTCACAAAACCAAGAGTGGGAATGATGGGTACATTTTGTAGCCATCATCTACCCTTGAGAACACTTCTCCCTAAATTAGTCTTCTCTCTCAAAAATCCTATTGATTCTCCTTCTCTAGATTTGATCACAAAACTACTTCTAGTTTTATTAAAACTTTCCAAGATTTCTCTTCAAAGAAAACAAGGAACTGAAATGGGTTTTGTTTTTCATCCCATTTCTACCAAGTATTGATTTATAAAACATTATTTCTATTTTGCTTTGTTTTAACAAAAAGCTTGTTTATGGTACCTATACCATTTCTTGTTTTCCTCTTGCTTATTTTTACCTTTGAGAAAAACTCTACCTTACTTGAGAAAGTAAGTAGAATATTTTGAACCCCTATGTTCCAACTAGTTTTATCTCAACACTTTCAAACTTCATTCCACTTGAGTTCATTCCCAAGTGTCCCTAGACAATTGAGGTGTTTCAAATACTTTTCAAACAAGATCTATTTCAAATGACAACTCTTGCACATCTTATGCACATCTCTGATCCACCACATTGTATCCCCTCCATCCTCCAATTCTGGATCAAATGGATGATCATTTGATACTTTCAACTCACTCCCTATTGACCTCTCATTTGTAGAGCAATTTATATTCTTTTCCATCATTACCTTGACCTCATGAATTCATGATTTAAGTCCCCATATTCTTCATTGTGAGTATATGGTTACTTCACTCACCATCTCTCTTAATCTTGCTCTACCATTGTCTCAACCACCATCACCACCATCATCTCTTGGCCAATATGATAATTTGGTCAAAGTACTTTATTCTCCAACATTGCCACCAATGTTTATTATCACCTCTCTCCCAAATTTTAATACATCATCAAACCATTTTTAGCTAACCCCTCAAATACTCAACCTTGGTCGACATTCATGAAGTGGCATTGCACCTTGCTTGTCCACTTGTAATGTCAACAAGTAGCCGGCCATGCCAAGCTCTTGGCATGCATGAGCTGAAATTTCTTCATCTCCACTTTCTTCTCTTGCAATCCTTGCCTCCCAACTACCCCAACAATTAAATGGGCAGCCACCCATCCTAGCCAATCAAAAAGGAGGCAGCCACCACTCTCTCCCTCTATAAAGCTCACTTGGCCGGCCACTCCACCTCCCTTTGCTCTCATTTTTCACTCCCCACTCCTTCCTCCACTCACTCCCATCCCTCTCCTACCTCTTCTCCACGAGCTGCTGCTCCCCCTAGCTCACATGGCCGGCCATGGCCATGAAGATCCACCAAGATGAAGCTCCCCTCCTCCCTCAAGCTTCCCCTCAACATGAGAGCATCCCTCTCCTTCTTCTCCCCAACCCTAGATGGATTTCTCTCCTCTTCTTCTTCCTCCATTGCTAAGATTGGATCTTGATGCAGGTGCATGTTGGTCCAAGCATGGAGAAGCTTGAGCTATCCTCAGATCTGAAGTTCTTGAGCAAAGTTCGTCCAAATCCTTGCAGTAATTTCTATATCTTGCTGTTTCAGATTCTGGTACGAAATTGTAAAATCCGCCAAATCTTGTCTGCGGATCCAAATCGAGTGATTCAAAGTTCCACAGATAGGTATTGAAAAGTTCTACAACTTGGCGCTGGTCTCATCCTCGAATTCGTTACGGATTTTACTTGATAAGTAAAGTTCTGCAAACATGCAGAATCACTGTTTGTTAGATTTCTTCCGTTTTACAAAACCTTTTTGAGCAAACTCAACTTTGGGTGAAAGCCCTCTCCAGTACCTTCATTTTGGCGTTGGTTTCACTTCAAATGACCTAACGAAATTGAAATGGTTCACATATCAAGATCTGGTCAGATCTGAATTTGTCGAATTAAACCAGGAGCTTTGAATCGAATTTTTGAATGAAACCAGTTGGGTAAGAACCACCTTTTCAATACCTTTCAGATGCAGCTGACCTCATATTTTTATGAGTTGTGTACGATTTGTGGTGAATTAAACTGATTCTGTGTGTTCTGCAGACATGGCCGTTAGCTTCTAATTCATCAAAAATCCAATTTTGAACCTAATTGAGTGATTTCAATTCTGTAGGATTACTGAATGTTTTCTTAATCATCTCAAACAAGTTTCAAACCTTTATCTATTTTGCAACTCCATAGTTCAAGCAAATGGTGAAAACATGTAGTAAACTTGTCAATCCATTTGTGAGAGTTTCAGAAACAATTTGAACCCAAATCCAATTGTGTATGCTTCTCTGTTTAATTAACTTTCAAATGCCAGTGGCCACATATTTTTAGGATTTTTCTACGATTTATGGCTTACAGATCTTGTTTTCTGTACAGTCAGATTCAAAGAAATTCCTAAAATTGTAGGTTTAATATTTTTGGGTGATTCCAATTGGGTTAGTCTTGTATTAGTACTAGCTATCTAGGAAAAATATTATTAGTTTCTGTTCATACATATTTGTTGCTGTTAGTAATGTTTATGTGTGACATGCATTGTTGAAGCAAAACTTTTCGGTTTATTTAAAACCCTTGACCAACTCTTTTTAGTAGAGATAGGCAACCTTTGTTTTATGCTTGCAAAACAAAACCTCCGCGACCTAACATTATCTCTTTTGTTTTGTTTAAGTTTTCAAATGATGTGGTATATGGTTTGCTTCCTATTTTTGTATAGTGATTAAGTGAGCAAATTAAATTAGGAAAACTGTTTTCTACTTTTCCAAAAGTGTTTGAAACTGTTATGTGAATGTTTTTGATGCCAAACTAGTGCACTTGTCATCTTTATGATGTTATCTACTAGGGGATATTTGGTTTATACCATGGTGATAACCGAGAGAGGCAATTGCTAAGTTGTGATGCACTCATACCTCTACTAGGTAAATAAATGGGGTTTTCTAAATTAAAACTCTTAAATTTTTTTTGTGGTATCTATAAGTCCTTATTATGCTATACCTTGGCTGCATGATTAGTAGTTGATTGTTGTCTTTTTGATGCAATGTGATTGATTGTGTTCCTTTTATATTTTCCGGCGATAGATGCGAACAATTCCGGAGAAGAAGAAGTGGAATCAGACGAGGATTTTATTTATATATGTTGTTGGAATTCTTATATGGATGGAGTTGAAGAAGTACAGGGACAAATAAGCCAAGGCAAGCCATCTTTGATCTCTGATTCGGTGTCTAGTTGGATGTCATTTGTTGATATCCAAAGCACCTTGTTTCTATGTGTGTTGTTCTCTTTATTATTGTCATCTATGTATGGTTGCTAGAGGGGTACTCCGTAGTGTTGATACTCCACTATTGTCTTTGTGATTATGGGATGCATGGTATCATGGCCGTGCTATTCCTCTTGGTCATCTTGTATGCTCAACTTGAGCATCTTCCCTCTCAAGATAGTATCTTACACCACACCCACCACTTTTGTAGTCTAGAGGTATCAAAGTCATGAATCTTGGTGTAATTCTCAACTTGAGAGGAGTATGCCGTGTACCCTTGTAAATGTTGGTTGGATAGTGCACCTTCACCATCCAAGTTGTATAGTAGTACCACAAATCTGAAAGTTGGTTCCACCCTATGTTGTCATTATACATGCTTACCTTAAGCAAGTATAATCCTCCTTGAGCCACTCACACATACCCCTCATGGCGTGATGACCCGCATCTCGGCCATGGTGTTGTATTAGTTCCTTCTCATGAAACTATAGGTTGGGAACCCCTCAAGGTTTACCTTGTTGTAAATGTTTATGAAAACCTTGGGTGAGTTAATCCAAGTGTATGGTTTATGAAAGCAAAGGATCTTGATAAAGATGTTTGGAAAAGAGGTGTATGGAGGTTGGTTGAGCAACCGTGGTGTTGTGGGAAAAAGGAAGGGTTTCTAAAAAGGAGCACTGCGTATAAGTGTTCGCCGTCCCAACTTTTATCGCGCAACCACTCTACCCTGGCGTGGGACGGGGCTTAGCCCGTAGTTTGTTGAAGCTGGCAGGAGCACCCTTCACAACTTTCTAGGGAGGGCCCCGATGACCTCCGACGCCGGGTTGCGCTCTGGAGGAGGCAATACACTGTAGTTGTCTATAGCCGGACGATTACTGAGGGTCTTCTGTCATGGCGCCGGAGATACGCTCAAAAGGAGGTATGCTGCCGGGGTGCCGGGAAGGGGTAAGCCCGCAGGGAAGGACTCGTGCCAGTGGAGATGCGCGAAAGGTTATGTCTGGGTATCCGTCGTGGCATATGCTGTTATGCGGGGATGATGCCCACACGATAGGTATCCGGATAGTTGTGGGGAAAGTGTGCAAACTCTGCAGAGTCAAATCTATTCGAATAGCCGCGTCCGCGGTCATGGACAAGTTGAGATAGCCATACTTAACCGGGGCTTGCATTTTGTTTTTGAACAAATGATTTGCAAAGGAAGTGTTGTGTTTATGTGTACCGGAAGGGTACGGAAAAAGGGCGTGTGTTGACCATATGGAGATGGTCGTGGAAAAATAAAGGGTAAGTGGGGAACTCTTTCCTAAATGTTTCTTGAAGAGGAACTCTTCTTTAACAAAGATATAGAGATGTCATAAGAATCTTTTGAAGTATATTCTTCAATAAAGATATAGGTATGTCATAGGAATCCTTTAGCATTCCCATCAACTGAGATGGACTTTTGCTACCTCTTCTCCAATAAAGATATAGATAGGTCATAGAACTTCCTAAGCGTCCCCATCAATTGAGATGGCGGCATGCTATGTCCACAAGAGAAACTGACGCTCTTGTGCATGCTATATCCACGAGAGAAACTATGTCTCTTCCACATGCTATATCCACAAGAGAAACTGATTCTCTTCCCCCTGCTATTTCCAATAGTGAAATTAGCTCTTCCCTCTTGTCATCGTAGATTAGCACTTGTTATCTTGCACTCTTGCAAAGTACCTTTCTTGATGGTTTGCGAGTACAATTCCAAATGTACTCACGGCTTTGTCCCTGGCTATTTACTTGGCCAGACTTGGAGGAACACGACGGATGAAGAAGGAGTTGGCGACGTCTATGCGAGCTAGGAACGTCTTCCCGATCGGTTACTGTAGGGTTATGGCAGATGACTTGGGTACTGCGCTGCTGAAGTGATGATGCTACTCTGATGTTTTAGTTAGGACCTTCGAGGCTATTATGTAAGTATTGGTCATGAGACCATATTGTAATTTTCTTTCTCCGCTTTGTAATGGATGGTGTAATTTGATATCAGTTCGGTTATGTGTTCACGGCGCACTGATCATGGGATCGTGAATTGTATACATAACAGGGAATTTCGGACCGTTAGTCCGGGGTCCCCACAGAGCTGGTATCAGAGCTATCCTGACTGTAGGAGACCTTAGTTAGCATGGACGTTAGTTAGGAGACAAGTAATTGGGAAAAACTATTTACGAAACAAATTATTTCTTTCGTAGGAAGCATAGCTTCTACTCCTCTTATTTCTTCAAAGCTTCTAAATTCTTATCTCTCCGCTTTATTAAAATGTTTGAAAATTCTTACTCTATTGTCTCATCCACTTCAAACCCACATGTTAGACGATGTCCCCAACTTAGACCGGAGACTCAAACTCAAAGATGGATCAATCCCTCGGGAAGACTCATGAATCTCCAACGACAGCTATTGAAGATTGGAGGCCGACTTAGTGTGCACATAAAAGAATGATAATATCATGTCTTTGGTTGTCACCAAAGTATGTCAAAGATCTGACCTTGTTCCTCCGTGGACTTGCACTTTTTGCAGTTGTCAGGGATCAAGTCCTCAGTTTTTGACTAATAATTTTTAGGCCAGCCACCAGAAGATGCCGACTTTGGGAGTACCTACACAACTACCCCTTCGAAGACCCCACGTCCCCGGAATGTTGAGCAAGAAGACTACACAGTTTTAGCCTCTACCTCAACCTCGACGACTCAACACCAGGCCGCATCACCACTCTCTGCTTCAAGAATCCTTGTTGAAGACGATGTCAACAAGCTGAAGACTGCAACATATGTGACCAGCCCAAACCTATAGGATGGATAGGACAAAACTCAATCGCTTTGATTGAGCTACCCCCGCGTATTAGTCATCCATGGGTACTTGTGTTACCATGTCTGGTGTGATTGCTTGTGGTTCCCTAGTGTGCTACCTTGAATGTTTGTATCTGTTTGCTGTGTGCATGTATGTCTTGCTTTTTAGACGTTCCCGCCCTTTTTAATTGTTTGAAATTTGTAAAACAGAAAATAAAAATGGAAATCTGCCAGTGTACTGTTTTGCTAATAAAAATAGTTTGGTAGCTCCGATTGATGTGATTCCAATTGCACTAGAACCGGTACGAAATTATCTTTCAGATGCCAGTGACCTTGTATTTTTAGGATTTTTGTGCGATTTTTAATAAATAAAACTTTATCACTGTTTCTGGTTAGTATTTTGAGTCTCAAAAATTGAAAAATAAATATTTTTGAATGATTCCAATTGTGTTGATCTTGTTTTGTTATTGTGCATCTAGGAAAAATACCAGTAGCCTCTGTTAGTGGTATTTTGTCTCTGGTTATGATTGTACGGGTGTCACATGCTATGACAGGATTAAAGTTTGCCTCGCCGATGTATTGCTAACTGCTAGTTAGTTGGGTAGATTAACGAAAGAATCTTACTCTAGCCCAATAGCATTTGTCTTTCAATCATCGGAAAAACTAACCTAGACCCCTATCTACGCCGACTACCTTCAAGATCAGCTGAAGCACCTCTACTACGCCAAGAAAGCAGAAGCCCTACCTTCAAGAGTGACTGCACCTCAGCGAGAAGACTTACTAACTTGGTCTAACCTTGGTATATAATCGCGCTAACCTCGAGGATATCTTTTTGAAAACCAAACCCCCCTCTAACACGCCGTCTAACAAGCTGAGAGGACAATAGCGTCAAAGCCAAGCTACATCACATGGTTCATCTGGTCCTCATCAAGTGAAGCTCAGGAAGATGCCGGAAGACTGGAGATTAAATGAAAAATTGCCCGCTCCCTTCTTAGCTGATATAAGTCAGCACCGATCCGCAAGCTGAAGACTGTCTTCGATGACCTCTGCTGCTGTTCCATATGTATACCAACCAGCCATTTTATCCACTTACTAACTCACCGCGTGTCCCATATGGCTCAGTTAACACCGTGAGTGCCTCTTGAAGTTGTGGTCTGCACGTCGCCCCGAAGATTCTTCAACTGAACAAGGAGGATCGATGACTTCTTCAGAAGCCCAGACAGAACTTCAAGGCAGAAGCTCTGAGTTTTTCCGAGAACCCGATGAAAAATCTTAAGGGTGGAAGACTTCGTCTCCCACTAAAATCAAGCTAACTCTAAAAAGGTTTTCAGCCCTGCTCAAGCGCCGTTGGGTGCACTAACTCTCCCAGAATCTTGAACCCCCCCTAGGATCGCTTGGAAGCTACAGGTCTAACCCCTACATAGAGTAGTTGACCTCTTCATGAAGCTCGCCATCGACATGAATCCATCATGTCTACCACAAGATGAAGCAACGACCTTCTCAACAATGGCACATCTACAGAAGAATGGAGTCTAACTTTAGTTAAACTTTACAACCCCTCTAGTCCTATGCTTAGTAATCTCGGGACGAGATTATTTTAAGGGTGGAAGATCTGTAACACCCCAACTTTTTCAACCTTGATTAGTTGTCCTTATTTCAAAAATCAGGGGGAACAAAAACTTTTTCTATAGACTAATTAAGGTGAATTGCCTTGATCTGTTTGCTATGATGAATTGCCTTGATCTGTTGGTAGATGAATTGTCTTGATTTGCTTGTTGAATTTTGTCTTGAGCTACCTCATAGAACGACACCCCTAGTGGTTAAACAAACAACTCACCTAATAAAACACATGTGTGTCATAGGAAAAGTTGTTTTCCTTTTTACTACATCAAACTCTTCCCCTGATGGCAACCTGAGTGTGCCTTCTTGATTTTTCTCCTTGTGGTGCAACCGAGCTCAATCATCCTAAATTCAAAACTTGGGATCATCTACCGCTAGCTACATCCCTCTCTTATACCCACTCATGCTTGTTGGTTTTGAGGCCATGTCGACCATCTGTGTTGACAGGCTTAAAATGTCCAGATTTTGGCAGTTAATCTATAGGCAACCACAACTGTTATTGGTAATCTCAAAGCATGGATCCCATCTATGCAACACCTTCTTTGACCTCCACGCCCTGCATGTCTCAGTCAATCCTTGCAACTCATATATTCAACTTGATCTTGTACCCTAATCAATGATTCAACACTAGATCCCTTCCTTCAATTTTACCTCTTGTTTTTATTCAAGTTTAATCTTCACAAAACCAAGAGTGGGAATGATGGGTACATTTTGTAGCCATCATCTACCCTTGAGAACACTTCTCCCTAAATTAGTCTTCTCTCTCAAAAATCCTATTGATTCTCCTTCTCTAGATTTGATCACAAAACTACTTCTAGTTTTATTAAAACTTTCCAAGATTTCTCTTCAAAGAAAACAAGGAACTGAAATGGGTTTTGTTTTTCATCCCATTTCTACCAAGTATTGATTTATAAAACATTATTTCTATTTTTCTTTGTTTTAACAAAAAGCTTGTTTATGGTACCTATACCATTTCTTGTTTTCCTCTTGCTTATTTTTACCTTTGAGAAAAACTCTACCTTAGTTGAGAAAGTAAGTAGAATATTTTGAACCCCTATGTTCCAACTAGTTTTATCTCAACACTTTCAAACTTCATTCCACTTGAGTTCATTCCCAAGTGTCCCTAGACAATTGAGGTGTTTCAAATACTTTTCAAACAAGATCTATTTCAAATGACAACTCTTGCACATCTTATGCACATCTCTGATCCACCACATTGTATCCCCTCCATCCTCCAATTCTGGATCAAATGGATGATCATTTGATACTTTCAACTCACTCCCTATTGACCTCTCATTTGTAGAGCAATTTATATTCTTTTCCATCATTACCTTGACCTCATGAATTCATGATTTAAGTCCCCATATTCTTCATTGTGAGTATATGGTTACTTCACTCACCATCTCTCTTAATCTTGCTCTACCATTGTCTCAACAACCATCACCACCATCATCTCTTGGCCAATATGATAATTTGGTCAAAGTACTTTATTCTCCAACATTGCCACCAATGTTTATTATCACCTCTCTCCCAAATTTTAATACATCATCAAACCATTTTTAGCTAACCCCTCAAATACTCAACCTTGGTCGACATTCATGAAGTGGCATTGCACCTTGCTTGTCCACTTGTAATGTCAACAAGTAGCCGGCCATGCCAAGCTCTTGGCATGCATGAGCTGAAATTTCTTCATCTCCACTTTCTTCTCTTGCAAGCCTTGCCTCCCAACTACCCCAACAATTAAATGGGCAGCCACCCATCCTAGCCAATCAAAAAGGAGGCAGCCACCACTCTCTCCCTCTATAAAGCTCACTTGGCCGGCCACTCCACCTCCCTTTGCTCTCATTTTTCACTCCCCACTCCTTCCTCCACTCACTCCCATCCCTCTCCTACCTCTTCTCCACGAGCTGCTGCTCCCCCTAGCTCACATGGCCAGCCATGGCCATGAAGATCCACCAAGATGAAGCTCCCCTCCTCCCTCAAGCTTCCCCTCAACATGAGAGCATCCCTCTCCTTCTTCTCCCCAACCCTAGATGGATTTCTCTCCTCTTCTTCTTCCTCCATTGCTAAGATTGGATCTTGATGCAGGTGCATGTTGGTCCAAGCATGGAGAAGCTTGAGCTATCCTCAGATCTGAAGTTCTTGAGCAAAGTTCGTCCAAATCCTTGCAGTAATTTCTGTATCTTGCTGTTTCAGATTCTGGTACGAACTTGTAAAATCCGCCAAATCTTGTCTGCAGATCCAAATCGAGTGACTCAAAGTTCCACAGATAGGTATTGAAAAGTTCTACAACTTGGCGCTGGTCTCATCCTCGAATTCGTTACGGATTTTACTTGATAAATAAAGTTCTGCAAACATGCAGAATCACTGTTTGTTAGATTTCTTCCGTTTTACAAAACCTTTTTGAGCAAACTCAACTTTGGGTGAAAGCCCTCTCCAGTACCTTCATTTTGGAGTTGGTTTCACTTCAAATGACCTAACGAAATTGAAATGGTTCAGAGATCAAGATCTGGTCAGATCTGACTTTGTCGAATTAAAACAGGAGCTTGGAAACGAATTTTTGAATGAAACCAGTTGGGTAAGAACCACCTTTTCAATACCTTTCAGATGCAGCTGACCTCATATTTTTATGAGTTGTGTACGATTTGTGGTGAATTAAACTGATTCTGTGTGTTCTGCAGACATGGCTGTTAGCTTCTAATTCATCAAAAATCCAATTTTGAACCTAATTGAGTGATTTCAATTCTGTAGGATTACTGAATGTTTTCTTAATCATCTCAAACAAGTTTCAAACCTTTATCTATTTTGCAACTCCATAGTTCAAGCAAATGGTGAAAACATGTAGTAAACTTGTCAATCCATTTGTGAGAGTTTCAGAAACAATTTGAACCCAAATCCAATTGTGTATGCTTCTCTGTTTAATTACCTTTCAAATGCCAGTGGCCACATATTTTTAGGATTTTTCTATGATTTATGGCTTGCAGATCTTGTTTTCTGTACAGTCAGATTCAAAGAAATTCCTAAAATTGTAGGTTTAATATTTTTGGGTGATTCCAATTGGGTTAGTCTTGTATTAGTACTAGCTATCTAGGAAAAATATTATTAGTCTCTGTTCATACATATTTGTTGCTGTTAGTAATGTTTATGTGTGACATGCATTGTTGAAGCAAAACTTTTCGGTTTATTTAAAACCCTTGACCAACTCTTTTTAGTAGAGATGGGCAACCTTTGTTTTATGCTTGCAAAACAAAACCTCCGCGACCTAACATTATCTCTTTTGTTTTGTTTAAGTTTTCAAATGATGTGGTATATGGTTTGCTTCCTATTTTTGTATAGTGATTAAGTGAGCAAATTAAATTAGGAAAACTGTTTTCTACTTTTCCAAAAGTGTTTGAAAATGTTATGTGAATGTTTTTGATGCCAAACTAATGCACTTGTAATCTTTATGATGTTATCTACCAGGGGATATTTGGTTTATACCATGGTGATAACCGAGAGAGGCAATTGCTAAGTTGTGATGCACTCATACCTCTACTAGGTAAATAAATGGGGTTTTCTAAATTAAAACTCTTAAATTTGTTTTGTGGTATCTATAAGTCCTTAGTATGCTATACCTTGGCTGCATGATTAGTAGTTGATTGTTGTCTTTTTGATGCAATGTGATTGATTGTGTTCCTTTTATATTTTCCGGCGATAGATGCGAACAATTCCGGAGAAGAAGAAGTGGAATCGGACGAGGATTTTATTTATATATGTTGTTGGAATTCTTATATGGATGGAGTTGAAGAAGTACAGGGACAAATAAGCCAAGGCAAGCCATCTTTGATCTCTGATTCGGTGTCTAGTTGGATGTCATTTGTTGATATCCAAAGCACCTTGTTTCTATGTGTGTTGTTCTCTTTATTATTGTCATCTATGTATGGTTGCTAGAGGGGTACTCCCTAGTGTTGATACTCCACTATTGTCTTTGTGATTATGGGATGCATGGTATCATGGCCGTGCTATTCCTCTTGGTCATCTTGTATGCTCAACTTGAGCATCTTCCCTCTCAAGATAGTATCTTACACCACACCCACCACTTTTGTAGTCTAGAGGTATCAAAGTCATGAATCTTGGTGTAATTCTCAACTTGAGAGGAGTATGCCGTGTACCCTTGTAAATGTTGGTTGGATAGTGCACCTTCACCATCCAAGTTGTATAGTAGTACCACAAATCTGAAAGTTGGTTCCACCCTATGTTGTCATTATACATGCTTACCTTAAGCAAGTATAATCCTCCTTGAGCCACTCACACATACCCCTCATGGCGTGATGACCCGCATCTCGGCCATGGTGTTGTATTAGTTCCTTCTCATGAAACTATAGGTTGGGAACCCCTCAAGGTTTACCTTGTTGTAAATGTTTATGAAAACCTTGGGTGAGTTAATCCAAGTGTATGGTTTATGAAAGCAAAGGATCTTGATAAAGATGTTTGGAAAAGAGGTGTATGGAGGTTGGTTGAGCAACCGTGGTGTTGTGGGAAAAAGGAAGGGTTTCTAAAAAGGAGCACTGCGTATAAGTGTTCGCCGTCCCAACTTTTATCGCGCAACCACTCTACCCTGGTGTGGGACGGGGCTTAGCCCGTAGTTTGTTGAAGCTGGCAGGAGCACCCTTCACAACTTTCTAGGGAGGGTCACGATGACCTTCGACGCCGGGTTGCGCTCTGGAGGAGGCAATACACTGTAGTTGTCTATAGCCGGACGATTACTGAGGGTCTTCTGTCATGGCGCCGGAGATACGCTCAAAAGGAGGTATGCTGCCGAGGTGCCGGGAAGGGGTAAGCCCGCAGGGAAGGACTCGTGCCAGTGGAGATGGGCGAAAGGTTATGTCCGGGTATCCGTCGTGGCATATGCTGTTATGCGGGGATGATGCCCACACGATAGGTATCCGGATAGTTGTGGGGAAAGTGTGCAAACTCTGCAGAGTCAAATCTATTCCAATAGCCGCGTCCGCGGTCATGGACAAGTTGAGATAGCCATACTTAACCGGGGCTTGCGTTTTGTTTTTGAACAAATGATTTGCAAAGGAAGTGTTGTGTTTATGTGTACTGGAAGGGTACGGAAAAAGGGCGTGTGTTGACCATATGGAGATGGTCGTGGAAAAATAAAGGCTAAGTGGGGAACTCTTTCCTAAATGTTTCTTGAAGAGGAACTCTTCTTTAACAAAGATATAGAGATGTCATAAGAATCTTTTGAAGTATATTCTTCAATAAAGATATAGGTATGTCATAGGAATCCTTTAGCATTCCCATCAACTGAGATGGACTTTTGCTACCTCTTCTCCAATAAAGATATAGATAGGTCATAGAACTTCCTAAGCGTCCCCATCAATTGAGATGGCGGCATGCTATGTCCACAAGAGAAACTGACGCTCTTGTGCATGCTATATCCACGAGAGAAACTATGTCTCTTCCACATGCTATATCCACAAGAGAAACTGATTCTCTTCCCCCTGCTATTTCCAATAGTGAAATTAGCTCTTCCCTCTTGTCATCGTAGATTAGCACTTGTTATCTTGCACTCTTGCAAAGTACCTTTCTTGATGGTTTGCGAGTACAATTCCAAATGTACTCACGGCTTTGTCCCTGGCTATTTACTTGGCCAGACTTGGAGGAACACGACGGATGAAGAAGGAGTTGGCGACGTCTATGCGAGCTAGGAACGTCTTCCCAGTCAGTTGCCTGTAGGGTTATGGCAGATGACTTGGGTACTGCGCTGCTGAAGTGATGATGCTACTCTGATGTTTTAGTTAGGCCCTTCGAGGCTATTATGTAAGTATTGGTCATGAGACCATATTGTAATTTTCTTTCTCCGCTTTGTAATGGATGGTGTAATTTGATATCAGTTCGGTTATGTGTTCACAGCGCACTGATCATGGGATCGTGAACTGTATACATAACAGGGAATTTCGGACCGTTAGTCCGGGGTCCCCACAGTCGTCTACCCGAAATTGGATATGACCAAAATTGTTGAATTGTGCCATGCCAAACTGAAGAAGCGTAGGAGTAATATCGACAGAATCAACGAAGTTGTTACACCCGTAGCCGAGGAAATGATGGATGATTTACTTCGAATGGATGCTAAATTCTTCGTGAAGGATAATTATGCTGATCATATGAGTGCTTCTGCTGACAATGAAAGAGTAAACATAGATGACCTGATGGGTCATGAATAAAAGTTTGCTTTTTCTTGTCGAATTTTTTTCTTGTAAAAGGACCCTGTATAGTGTAAACACTATGTATGTTGTAAAATAACTTGTCTATTTTTCCTTCCTCCTAGCCCCCGAGCGTTTCGGTGGCTATTTTTTTATTGGTTTGCGAGGTGTTTTAGACCAAGGCAAATGACTTTGTTGATTGTATATTGTAAAAGATTTGTATACATATATTGTATTTGCGGGTTGCAAGCCTCCGAGCCTGTTGAAGAAAAAGATGTATATCACCAATATCTTTACTATATTGTAGCACCATGAGTCCGCCTCATTAAAAACCTTCCAGCCCCACTCGGTGCCCTGAAAGGAAAAGAGTCCGTCTGAAAACTCGCGGGCGTTTCAGTACATTGTATGTTTACATAGAGGACTATATTTCGACTTAAGCGTAGAAACGCCTAAGCTACGCCACGTTCCAGGGATTTGGCTCGTCGATCCCTGTTTTCTTGTCCTTTATCATGTATGCTCGTCCTTCAATTACTTCTGTGACAATGTACGGGCCTATCCTTGGTGACTCGAGTTTTCATGGCTATTTTGCGTAAGCCGGAGAACTAGGTCGCCTACCTGGAAAGACCTTGGTTGCAAACGTCGACTGTGGTAGTTTTTCATATCTTGCTGGTACTTGGTGACCCTTGACAATACCTCGTCTCGAGCTTCGTCGAGTGCATCAATATCATCTCCAAGTGCCTTCCTCGAGGTTTCTTCGTTAAATTCCGCCACTCTCGGGGAATTATGCTCTATCTCTATCGGCAACACTGCCTCAGCTCCATGGACCAGAAAGAACGGAGTTTCTTGAGTCGATGTATTTGGTGTCGTTCGTATACTCCATAGCACGCTAGGAAACTCCTCTGGCCATGTGTGTCGAGCTTTTTCCAGTGGTGTTAACTGGCGCTTCTTGATGCCGTTACAGATGATGTCGTTCGCCTTTTCGACCTGGCCATTGGTTTGCGGGTGCGCAACTGAGGCAAATTGTAATTTGATTCCTACCTCTGCGCAATATGCCTTGAATTCCTTGGATGTGCAGTTGTTGTTGTTGTCTGTGACGATGCTATGAGGAACTCCAAACCGAAAAATGATACTCTTGATGAACTTGATTGCCGACGCTGCATCTGGTGAGTTTATCGGCTTCGCCTCGATCCACTTCGTGAACTTATCGACAGCTACGAGCATATACTCGTATCC
Source organism: Lolium perenne (assembly GCF_019359855.2). Taxonomy (NCBI): domain Eukaryota; kingdom Viridiplantae; phylum Streptophyta; class Magnoliopsida; order Poales; family Poaceae; genus Lolium; species Lolium perenne. The sequence goes on along the minus strand of NC_067245.2, from coordinate 123,133,459 downwards.
TCCTAGCCATGCCTTGTGTAATTTTCCCACCATATCAAGACCCCATTGAGCAAAGGGCCATGACAATGGTATTGGCATCAATTCCGCTGCCGGAGAATGAGGTTTCGCGGCAAACCTTTGACAGGCATCACAGGTACGCACGATGTCCTTTGTATCTTCGATTGCTGTTAGCCAGTAGAATCCTGCTCTGAAAACCTTGGCTGCTATAGCTCGACTACTTGTGTGGTGTCCACACACTCCTTCGTGCACATCCTTTAAAAGTAACCAACCTTCTTCGGGTGCAACGCATCGCTGCAAGACTCCCGATATACTTCGTTTATATAGCTCACCCTTAACCACGGTGAAAGCCTTGGATCGTCGAATAACTCGCCTTGCTTCTACTGGGTCATCGGGTATTTCTTTCTTTAGAATATATGCGATGTAAACTTGCATCCAAGGAACTTGGACCACCATCACCTCATGCGATTCCTCTGACGCACTTGCTTCCGATATAGCTAGAGCCCCGGAGTCTTTCTCGGCCTTCTCCTTTTTCTTCGTCTGTTTCTTTGCCTTGGTCGATCTTTCACTTATCTCCTCCCAAAATACGCCGGGTGGTATAGCTAAGAAATGCGACCCGATATTCGCCAGAACGTCGGCTTCATCGTTGCTGAGTCTACTGATATGATTTACTTCGCACCCATCAAAGAGCTTTTCGAGTTCATTGTATACCTCCTTGTATGCTATCATATTATCATTGACTGCGTCACATTGGTTCATTGTGGGGACCCCGGACTAGCTGTCCGAAATTCCCTGTTATGTATACAGTTCACATTCCCATGATCAGTGTGCCGTGAACACATAACCGAACTGATATCAAATTACATCATCCTTTACAAAACGGAATAAGAAAATTACAATGAGGTCACATGACCCATCTTTATATAATAGCCTCGAAGGGCCTGATCTAATCATCAGAGTCGCGGGATCACTTCAATCAGCGTAGAACCCAAGTCATCTGCCATAACCCTACAGGCAACTGACTGGGAAGACGTTCCTAGCTCGCATAGACGTCGTCAACTCCTTCTTCATCCGTCGAACTCCTTCAAGTCTGGCCAAGTAAATAGCCAGGGACAAAGCCGTGAGTACATTTGAATTGTACTCGCAAACCATCAAGAAGGTGATAACAATTCTAACTAGAGAAGACAAGAGAGTAAGAATAGTTTCTCTCGTGGATAAAGCATGTGAAAGAGAAAAAGTTTCTCTTGTGGATATAGCATCCCGACATCTCAAGTGATGGGGGCACTATGGTGGTCCTATGACATCTCTATACCTTTATTGAAGAAGATACTTCAAAGATAGACTATGACATCTCTATATCTTTGAAGAAGAGGTAGCATTCCGGAATCTCCATCGATGCGGGCGCTAGGGAAGTCCTATGACATCTCTATATCTTTGTTAAAGAAGAGTTCCTCTACATGAAAACACTAGGAAGGGTCACCCAATTATTGTTTCATTTTCCTTGACCATCTACACATGGTCGGCACAACATCTTTCCTGTACCCTTCCGTTACTTCCAACACACACATTTCCTTTGGAAATCCTTTTCAAAATCAAAACTCGACACAGCTCGGTAACGGCCATTCCAACCGTCCATGACCGCGGACGCGGCTATTCGAATAGATTTGACTCTGCAGAGTTTGCACACTTTCCCCACAACTATCCGGATAACTATCGTGTGGGCATCATCCCCGCATAACAACATATGCCACGACAGATACCCGGACATAACCTTTCGCCCATCTCCACTGGCATGAGTCCTTCCCTGCGGGCTTACCCCTTCCCGGCACCCCGGCAGCATACCTCCTTTTGAGCGTATCTCCGGCGCCATGACAGAAGACCCTCAGTGGTCGTCCGGCTATCAGTTAAGACAGTGTATTGCCTCCTCCAGAGCGCAACCCGGTGTCGGAGGTCATCGTGAACCTCCCTAGAAAGTTGTGAAGGGTGTTCCTGCCAGCTTCAACAAACTACGAGCTAAGCCCCGTCCCACACCAGGGTAGTGTGGTTGCGCGATTTAGTTGTTCCGAGCGAATACAAAGAAACGTGTGTCGTTTTTCTGAAAAAACCCACTTTACACACGCACATTTCTCTTTCCAACCATCTTTTCCAAGATCCTTCCCTTTCATAAACCATACACTTGGGTAAGGTCGACTCACCCAAGGTTTTCTCAAAACTTTTACAACAAGGTAAACCTTGAGGGGTTCCCAACCAAAAGTTTCATGAGTGGAACTACTATTGCACTACGGCCGAGATGGAAGTCATCACGCCATAGATGGTGAAAAAAAAGGTAATGGAGTGGATCATACTTGCTTATGGTAAGCATGTATTATGACAACCCAAGGAGGATTATACAATCAGATTTGTGGTGCTAAAAATACAACTTAGATAGTGGAGTATCACTATCCAACATACTCTCCAATGGGTACACGGCATACTCCTCTCACATTGAGAATATACCGAGATCATGACATTGATACCTCTATACTACAAAGGGGGTGGGTGTGCTGTAAGTCATTATCTTGAGATGAGACGTGCTCAAGTTGAGCATACAAGATAACCAAGTGGAATAGCATGACGATGATGCCATGCATCCCAATATCACAAAGACAATAGTGGAGTATCACCACTAGGGAGTACTCCACTAGCAACCATACATAGATGACAATAATAAGGAGAACAACACACATAGAACCAAGGTGCTTTGGATATCAACAAATGACATCCAACTAGACACCGAATAAGAGATCAAAAGATGGCTTGCCTTGGCTTATTTGTCCCTGGACTTCTTCAACTCCATCAATATAAGAATCCCAACAACATAAATAAAATCCTCGTCCGATTCCACTTCTTCTTCTTCTCCGGAATTGTTCGCATCTATCGTCAGAAAATATAAAAGGAACACAATCAATCACATTGCATCAACAAGACAACATTCAACAATCAACAACTAACCATGCAGCCAAGGTATAACATACTAAGGACTTATAGATACCACAAAACAACTTTAAGAGTTTTAATTTAGAAAACCCCATTTATTTACCTAGTAAAGGTATGAGAGTATCACAACTTAGCAATTGCCTCTCTCGGTTATCACCATGGTATAAACCAAACATACCCTGGTAGATAACATCATAAAGAGGACAAGAGCATTAGTTTGACATCAAATACATTCACAAAACATTTTCAAACATTTTTGGAAAAGTAGAAAACAGTTTTCCTAACTAAGTTTGCTCACATAACACAACATCCAAAATAGGAAGCAAACCATATTCCACATCATTTGAAAACTTAAGAAAAACAATAGGGCTAATGTTAAGTTGCAGAGGTTTTGTTTTGCAAGCATAAAACAAAGGTTGCCCATTTCTAATAAAAAGAGTTGGTCAAGGATTTTAAATAAACCAACAAGTTTTGATCCAACAATGCATGTCACACATATACCTTACTAACAGTAACAAATATGCATGAACAGAGAATAATAATATTTTTCCTAGATGTCTAGTACTAATACAAGACTAACACAATTGGATTCACCCAAAAATATTAATAATAACAAATTTAGAAATTTCTTTGAATCTGACTGTACAGAAAAAAAGATCTGTAAGCCATAAATCGTAGAAAAATCCTAAAAATATGAGACCACTGGCATTTGAAAGATATTAAAACAGAGATGCACACACAATTGGATTTGGGTTCAAATTGTTTCTGAAACTCTCACAAATTGATTAACAAGGTTACTGCATGTCTTTACCGTTTTCTTTATCTCTGGATTTTCATAACAGGTAAAGGTTTGAAACGTGTTTGAGATGATAAAGAAAACATCCAGCAGTCCTACAAAATTGGAATCACTCAATTAGGTTCAAATATGGATTTTTGGTGATTTAAAAGCTAACAGCCATGTCTGCAGAACACACAGAACAAGTTTAATTCACCACAATTCGTACATAAATCATAAAAATATGAGGTCAGTTGCATCTGAAAGGTATTGAAATGGGTACTTAACCAATTTGTTTCATTCAAAAATTCGTTCCCAAGCTCCTGGTTTAATTCGACAAAGTCAGATCTGACCAGATCTTGATCTGTGAACCATTTCAGTTTCAGGAGGTCAATCGAGGTGAAACCACCACCAAAATGTAGGTATTGAAGAGAGCTTTCACCCGCAGTTGAGTTTGCTAAAAAATGTTTTGTAAAACGGGACAAATATAACAAACAGTGAATCTGCATGTTTATAGAACTTTATTTACCAAGGAAAATCTTTGACGAATTTGAGGATGAGACCAACGCCAAGTTGTCGATCTTTTCAATATCTATCTGTGGAACTTTTAATCACTCGATTTGGATCTGCACACGAGATTTGGTGGATTTTACAATTTCGTACCAGAATCTGAAACAGCAAGATTACAAAAATTACTGCAAGGATTTGGACAAACTTTGCTCAAGAACTTCAGATCTGAGGATTGCTCAAGCTTCTCCATGCTTGGACCAACATGCACCTGCATCAAGATTCAATCTTAGCAATGGAGGAAGAAGAAGAGGAGATTAAACCATCTAGGGTTGGGGAGAAGATGGAGAGGGATGCTCTCATGGTGAGGAGGAGCTTGAGGGAGGAGGAGAGCTTCATCTTGGTGGATTTACATGGCCATGGCCGGCCATGGAGCCTTGGGGGAGCAGCAGCTCGTGGGGAAGAGGTAGGAGAGGAGTGTGAGTGAGTGGTGGAAGGAGTGGGAAGTGAAAAATGAGAGCAAAGGGAGGGGTGTGACCGGCTATGGGGTTTTTATAGAGGGAGAGGGAGTTGGCTGCCTCCTTTGTGATTGGCTAAGGTGGGTGGCTGCCCATTTATTGATTGGGTTAGGTGGGAGGCAAGGCTTGTTGAGGAAGAAAGATGGAGAGGCATGGCTGGCCAAGATTGCCATGCATACATAATTTGGCCGGCTCCATTCTTGCCAAACACAAGTGAACAATGTGAGGGAGAGGCACAACATCCGTGTGAATAGATCAAGACATGATGTTGAGAAGATAATGTCAATGAGTGACTTTGATGATGATAAAAATAGGAGTAGATACATATAGATAAAAAGGAGTATGAAGGTGACATGTGCCATGAGAATAATCTCCACCACTTTGGTTGAGACCAACTTATGATGAAGATAGTTCCCAAGGTATATTTGATGATTAGAAGTTTTTATTTGAATTCAATAGTGGAAGGATTGGGATTGACCACATGCAACAATGCATGTGCATGTCAAGGTAGATGGGATGGTGATGGTGGTTTAGACAATTATAGAGCAAGACTAAGAGACATGGTGAGTGAAGTAACCATGTACTCACAAGGATGAATATGGTGGCAGAAATCACCAATTCATGAGGTCAAGGTGATGATGGAAAAGAATAGAGGATTGAGATGGGTATGATGAAATATAACTTGTTCTTCAACTAAGAGGTCAATTGGGAGTGGTTTGAAATACTACCTGAGCCAAGGGTTTAGTTGAGGGGAGTCCATTTCAAAGAATCAAATGATCATCCATTTGATCAAGAATTGGAGGATGAGGGGGTACAATGTGGTAGATCAGAGAGGTACACAAGATGTGCAAGAGTTGCTATTTGAAAAAGAACTTGTTTGAAAAGTATTTGAAACACCTCAATTGTCTAGGGACAATTGGGAATGAACTCAAGTGGAATGAAGTTTGAAAGTGTTGAGAAAAACAAGTTGGAACTTAGGAGTTCAAAATATTCTACTTACTATCCCAAGTCAAGTAAAGTTTTTCTCAAACTTAAAATAAACAAGAAATGGTATAGATACCATATCAAGCCTTTTTTGTAAAAAGGAAAGCAAAATAGAAAGAAAAGTTTTAGAAACCAGTACTTGGTAGAAATGGGATGGAAAACAAAACCCATTTCAGTTCCTTGTTTTCTTTAAAGAAATATCTTGAAAAGATTTAATAAAACTAGAAGTAGTTTTGTGTTCAAAACTAGAGAAGGAAAAACAATAGGGTGTTTGAGAAAGAAAACTAATTTAGGGAGGAGTGTTCTCAAGGGTAGATGGTCGCTACAAAATGTACCCATCATTCCCACTCTTGGTTTTGTGAAGATTAAACTTGACTAAAAACAAGAGGTAAAAGTGAAGGGAGTGATCTTGAGGTTAAACATTTGATAGGGTACAAGGTCAATGGAGTATAAGAGTTGCAAGGGTAGAATGGGACATGCAAGACGTGGAAGTTACAGAGGGTATTGCACAGATGAGATCAATGCATTGAGGTCAGCTAAAATAGTTGTGAGTGCTTAGAGATCAATTGCCAAAGTCTGGACATTTTAAGCATGTCAACACAGATGGTCGACATGGCCTCAAAACCAACTAGAATGAGTGGGTAAAAGAGAGGGATGTAGCTAGGGGTAGATGATACCAAATTTTGAATTAAGGATGATTGAGCTATCTTGTACCACAAAGAGAAAAATCAAGATGGCACACTCATGTTGTCACCAGGAGAGAGGTTTGATGTAGTAAGAAGGAAAACAATTCTTCCTAAGCCACACATGTGTTTTATTTGGTGAGTTGCTTGTTTAACCACTAGGGGTGTTGTTCTATGAGGTAGCTCAAGACAAAACTCAACAAGCAAATCAAGACAATTCTTCTACCAACAGATCAAGGCAATTCATCATAACAAACAGATCAAGGCAATTCATCTTAATTAGTCTAAAGAAAAAGTTTGTGTTCCCCCTAATTTTTGAAATAAGGACAACTAATCATGGTTGCAAAAGTTGGGGTGTTACAGATCTTCCACCCTTAAAATAATCTCGTCCCGAGATTACTGAGTGTAGAACTAGAGGGGTCATAAAGTTTAACCAAAGTCAGACTCCATTCTTCTGTAGACGTGCCGTTGTAGGGAAGGTCGTTGCTTCATCTTCTGGGAGACATGATGGATTTCTTCCGAGGGCAAGCTTCGTGAAGGGTTGACTACTCCATGCAGGTGTTGGCTCTGTAGCTTCTTCACGATCCTAGCGGAGGTTCAAGGCTGTGGGAGGGTTAGTGCACCCAATGGTGCTTGAGCAGGGTTGAAAACTTTTTAGAGTTAGCTAAAATTTAGTGGAAGACGAAGTCTTCCACCCTTAAAATTGTTCAGCGGGGTTCCTGAAAACTTAGAGCTTCAGCCACAGGTCTTGTCGGGCGCTTTTTGGAGAAGTCATTGATCTCTCGTCTTGAGTCAACACCTTCAGAGGGTGTTGTGTAGTCCACGGCTTCAAGAGGCACTCACGGTGTTAACTAAACCATAGGGGACGCGCGGTGAGTTAGTATGTTGATGAAACTCCGGGTTGGTATCCATATGAAGCTGCAACAAAGGTCGTTGGAGACAACCTTCAGCTTGAGTGTCGGTGCTGACTTATACCAGCTAAGAAGTTAGCGGGTAAACTACGCCTGAAGTCTTGAATCTTGAAGTATCTTCATGATCGAGCTTCACTTGATGAGGACCAGATGAACCATGTGATGTAGCTTGGCTTTGACGCTATCCTCAGCTTGTTAGACGGTGTGTTAGAGGGTGGTTTCAAGAAGATATCCTCGAGGTTAACGCGAATATACTCCAAGGTTAGACAGGGTTAGTATGTCTTCTCGCAGAGGTGCAGTTAATCTTGAAGGTATGGGCGTCAGCTTTCTTCGCGTAGTAGAGATGCTTCAGCGGATCTTGATGGTATTGGCTTCTGCTTTGTTGGCGTAGTAGAGATGTTTCAGCTGATCTTGGAGGAAGTTAGTGTAGATAGGGGTCTGGGTTAGTTTTCCCGATGGTTGAAAATCAACTGTTAACGGGTTTAGAGTTAGAGTCTTTCGTTAACCTATCGAACTAACCAGCAGTTAGCATTCTAACGACGAGGTAGATGTGGGTGATAACATATTAGGGAGGCTTTCTACGCTGGGTTATCTCACTAAGAGTATTTTTCAGGACTAAGACCAAGACAATCATACACACAACAAACAGATAAAAACACTCAAGACAGCACACGAGGAAACTACAAGCAATCATCACACCAGACATGGTACTCTAAGTATCTACGGATACCTAATACGTGGGGGTAGCTCAATCAAAGCGATTGAGTTTGTCCTATCCATCCTGTTGGTTTGGGGCTGGTCACATGTGTTGGCGTCTTTAGCTTGTTGACATCGTCTTCAAGAAGGATTCTCGAAGCAGAGGGTGGTGATGCGGCCTGGTGTTGAGTCGTCGATGTTGAGGTGGAGGCGAAAACTGCGTAGAACTTCGGGTCTCATCATCCCGAGGATGTGAGGTCTTCAGAGGGGTAGCTGTTGAGGTGCTCCCAAAGTCAGCAACTTCTGGTGGCTGGCCTAAAAATTACTAGTCAATGAACGGAGGACTTGGTCCCTGGCGACTGCAAAAGTGCAAGTCCACAGAGGAACAGGGTCAGCTCCTTGACATACTTTGGTGACAACCAAAGATATGATGTTATTATTCTCTTATGTGCACACTAAGTCGGCTTCCAATCTTCATTAACTATTGTTTGGAGATACACGAGTCTTCCTGAGGGATTGATCCATATTTGAGGTCGAGTCTCCGGTCTGAGTTGGGGACATCGTCCAATATGTAGGTTTGAAGTGGATGAGACAATAGAGTAAGAACTTTCAAACATTTATAAAGCGGAGAGGTAAGAGTTTAGAAGTTTTGAAGTAATAAGAGGAGTACAAGCTATGCTTCCGACTAAAGAAAGAATTTGTTTCGTAAATAGTTTTTCCCAAGTAATTGTTTTCCTAAATAACGTCCATGCTAACTAAGGTCTCCTACAGTCAGGATATCTCTGATACCAGCTCTGTGGGGACCCCGGACTAGCTGTCCGAAATTCCCTGTTATGTATACAGTTCACGTTCCCATGATCAGTGTGCCGTGAACACATAACCGAACTGATATCAAATTACATCATCCTTTACAAAACGGAATAAGAAAATTTCAATGAGGTCACATGACCCATCTTTATATAATAGCCTCGAAGGGCCTGATCTAATCATCAGAGTCGCGGGATCACTTCAATCAGCGTAGAACCCAAGTCATCTGCCATAACCCTACAGGCAACTGACTGGGAAGACGTTCCTAGCTCGCATAGACGTCGTCAACTCCTTCTTCATCCGTCGAACTCCTTCAAGTCTGGCCAAGTAAATAGCCAGGGACAAAGCCGTGAGTACATTGGAATTGTACTCGCAAACCATCAAGAAGGTGATAACAATTCTAACTAGAGAAGACAAGAGAGTAAGAATATTTCTCTCGTGGATAAAGCATGTGAAAGAGAAATAGTTTCTCTTGTGGATATAGCATCCCGACATCTCAAGTGATGGGGGCACTATGGTGGTCCTATGACATCTCTATATCTTTATTGAAGAAGACACTTCAAAGATAGACTACACATCTCTATATCTTTGAAGAAGAGGTAGCATTCCGGCATCTCCATCGATGCGGGCGCTAGGGAAGTCCTATGACATCTCTATATCTTTGTTAAAGAAGAGTTCATCTACATGAAAACACTAGGAAGGGTCACCTAATTATTGTTTCATTTTCCTTGACCATCTACACATGGTCGGCACAACATCTTTCCCGTACCCTTCTGGTACTTCCAACACACACATTTCCTTTGGAAATCCTTTTCAAAATCAAAACTCGACACAGCTCGGTAACGGCCATTCCAACCGTCCATGACCACGGACGCGGCTACTCGAATAGATTTGACTCTGCAGAGTTTGCACACTTTCCCCACAACTATCGGGATACCTATCGTGTGGGCATCATCCCCGCATAACAACATATGCCACGACGGATACCCGGACATAACCTTTCGCCCATCTCCACTGGCATGAGTCCTTCCCTGCGGGCTTACCCCTTCCCGGCACCCTGATACGTCTCCGACGTATCGATAATTTCTTGTGTTCCATGCCACATTATTGATGATATCTACATGTTTTATGCACACTTTATGTCATATTTGTGCATTTTCTGGAACTAACCTATTAACAAGATGCCGAAGTGCCAGTTGCTGTTTTCTGCTGTTTTTGGTTTCAGAAATCCTAGTAACGAAATATTCTAGGAATTGGACGAAATCAACGCCCAGGGTCCTATTTTGCCACGAAGCTTCCAGAAGACCGAAGAGGAGACGAAGTGGGGCCACGAGGTGGCCAGACTACAGGGCGGCGCGGCCCAAGCCCTGGCCGCGCCGGCCTGTAGTGTGGGCCCCTCGTGCCGCCTCTTGACCTGACCTTCCGCCTACAAATAGCCTTCGTCGCGAAACCCCCAGTACCGAGAGCCACGATACGGAAAACCTTACTGAGACGCCGCCGCCGCCAATCCCATCTCGGGGGATTCTGGAGATCTCCTCCGGCACCCTGCCGGAGAGGGGATTCATCTCCCGGAGGACTCTTCACCGCCATGGTCGCCTCCGGAGTGATGAGTGAGTAGTTCACCCCTGGACTATGGGTCCATAGCAGTAGCTAGATGGTTGTCTTCTCCTCATTGTGCTTCATTGTTGGATCTTGTGAGCTGCCTAACATGATCAAGATCATCTATCTGTAATACTATATGTTGTGTTTGTTGGGATCCGATGGATAGAGAATACTATGTTATGTTAATTATCAAGTTATTACCTATGTGTTGTTTATGATCTTGCATGCTCTCCGTTATTAGTAGATGCTCTGGCCAAGTAGATGCTTGTAACTCCAAGAGGGAGTATTTATGCTCGATAGTGGGTTCATGTCTCCGTGAATGCGGGAAGTGACGAGAAATCTCTAAGATTATGGATGTGCTGTTGCCACTAGGGATAAAACATTGGTGCTATGTTCGAGGATGTAGTTACTGATTACATTACGCGCAATACTTAATGCAATTGTCTGTTGTTAGCAACTTAATACTGGAGGGGGTTCGGATGATAACCTGAAGGTGGACTTTTTAGGCATAGATGCATGCTGGATAGCGGTCTATGTACTTTGTCGTAATGCCCAATTAAATCTCACTATATTTATCATGACATGTATGTGCATTGTTATGCCCTCTCTATTTGTCAATTGCCCGACTGTAATTTGTTCACCCAACATGCTTTTATCTTATGGGAGAGACACCTCTAGTGAACTGTGGACCCCGGTCCAATTCTCTATACTGAAATACAATCTACTGCAATACTGTTCTACTGTTTTCTGCAAACAATCATCATCCACACTATACATCTAATCCTTTGTTACAGCAAGCCGGTGAGATTGACAACCTCACTGTTTCGTTGGGGCAAAGTACTTTGGTTGTGTTGTGCAGGTTCCACGTTGGCGCCGGAATCTCTGGTGTTGCGCCGCACTACATCCCGCCGCCATCAACCTTCAACGTGCTTCTTGACTCCTACTGGTTCGATTAAACCTTGGTTTCTTACTGAGGGAAACTTGCCGCTGTGCGCATCACACCTTCCTCTTGGGGTTCCCAACGAACGTGTCAACTACACGCATCAAGCAAATTTCTGGCGCCGTTGCCGGGGAGATCAAGACACGCTGCAAGGGGAGTCTCCACTTCCCAATCTCTTTACTTTGTTTTTGTCTTGCTTTATTTTATTTACTACTTTGTTTGCTGCACTAAATCAAAATACAAAAAAATTAGTTGCTAGTTTTACTTTATTTGCTATCTTGTTTGCTATATCAAAAACACAAAAAAATTAGTTACTTGCATTTACTTTATCTAGTTTGCTTTATTTACTACTGCTGAAATGAGTAATCCTGAAGTTGAAGTTCGTTCGTTTAAGCAACAAGGGGGAGAATGTTTAAAAGATGCTTGGTATAGAATTAGTGATGCTCATAGTAGGTGCACTAAGAAACACTCCACCACTATCCTGCTCAGGAATTTTTATGTTGGTATCTCTAGTTGGAATAGATATGTTCTTGATTGTCTCGCGGGAGGTAACTTCCTAGGCGCCCCAGCTTTAGAAGCTAGTTGCATTATTGAGAGTTTATTTGGAACACCACCTGTTAATGAAACTAAAATTGAAACCTCTCTTGAGGATGTTATGAAAAAATTGGAAACCATAGAGCAAAGCCTTCCAATTATTGATACTACTTTGAAAGCGTTACTTGATAGCACTGATAAACTTGATAAATCTCTAGGTGGAATTAATGAGAGAATCGCCATCTTAGAATCTTGTGCTATTCATGATAATCAAACCCAAAGGATTAGTGAACTAGAAGAGGCTATGGGAACATTGGGTTCAACCTTTTCATCTATGAAGTTTAGAGAGAAAGCTTATGTGGGAAAGGAGCAAAGGTTCATGTATATCTCTAAAGGGGCTAAACCAAAAAGCTATTATAGGCCCAAAGTCGATAAAGCTCTTAAAACCACTATAGATAAGGGAGCATCTAAGGTACCCAATGGGATAAATTATGAAAATGATGTTGATGTTTCGTCTCTTGATAATACTTGATATATACTTTCTGCGCCTAGCTGAAAGGCGTTAAAGAAAAGCGCTTATGGGAGACAACCCATGTTTTTACTACAGTACTTTATTTTTATTTTGTGTCTTGGAAGTTGTTTACTACTGTAGCAACCTCTCCTTATCTTAGTTTTGTGTTTTGTTGTGCCAAGTAAAGTCTTTGATAGTAAAGTTCATACTAGCTTTGGATTACTGCGCAGTTTCAGATTTCTTTGCTGTCACGAATTTCGACCTGCCTCCCTGTAGGTACCTCAGAAAATTAAGCCAATTTACTTGCGTGATCCTCAGATATGTACGCAACTTTCATTCAATTTGGGCGTTTTCATTTGAGCAAGTCTGGTGCCATTTTATAATTCGTCTTTACGAACTGTTCTGTTTTGACAGATTCTGCCTTTTATTTCACATTGCCTCTTTTGCTATGTTGGATGAATTTCTTTGATCCATTAATGTCCAGTAGCTTTATGCAATGTCCAGAAGTGTTAAGAATGATTCTGTCACCTCTGAACATGTTAATTTTTATTGTGCACTAACCCTCTTATGAGTTGTTTCGAGTTTGGTGTGGAGGAAGTTTTCAAGGATCAAGAGAGGAGTATGATGCAATATGATCAAGGAGAGTGAAAGCTCTAAGCTTGGGGATGCCCCGGTGGTTCACCCCTGCATATATCAAGAAGACTCAAGCGTCTAAGCTTGGGGATGCCCAAGGCATCCCCTTCTTCATCGACAACATTATCAGGTTCCTCCCCTGAAACTATATTTTTATTCCATCACATCTTATGTGCTTTGCTTGGAGCGTCGGTTTGTTTTTGTTTTTGTTTTGCTTCAATAAAATGGATCCTAGCATTCACTTTATGTGAGAGAGACACGCTCCGCTGTAGCATATGGACAAGAATGTCCTTAGGCTTTACTCATACTATTCATGGCGAAGTTTCTTCTTCGTTAAATTGTTATATGGTTGGAATTGGAAAATGATACATGTAGTAATTGCTAAAATGTCTTGGATAGTGTGATACTTGGCAATTGTTGTGCTCATGTTTAAGCTCTTGCATCATATACTTTGCACCCATTAATGAAGAAACACCTAGAGCTTGCTAATTTGGTTTGCATATTTGGTCTCTCTAAAGTCTAGATAATATCTAGTATTGAGTTTTGAACAACAAGGAAGACGGTGTAGAGTCTTATAATGTTTACAATATGTCTTTTATGTGAGTTTTGCTGCACCGCTTCATCCTTGTGTTTGTTTCAAATAGCCTTGCTAGCCTAAACCTTGTATCGAGAGGGAATACTTCTCATGCATCCAAAATCCTTGAGCCAACCACTATGCCTTTTGTGTCCACCATACCTACCTACTACATGGTATTTCTCCGCCATTCCAAAGTAAATTGCTTGAGTGCTACCTTTAAAATTCCATCATTCACCTTTGCAATATATAGCTCATGGGACAAATAGCTTAAAAACTATTGTGGTATTGAATATGTACTTATGCACTTTATCTCTTATTAAGTTGCTTGTTGTGCGATAACCATGTTTCTGGGGACGCCATCAACTATTCTTTGTTGAATATCATGTGAGTTGCTATGCATGTTCGTCTTGTCTGAAGTAAGGGAGATCTACCACCTTATGGTTAAGCATGCATATTGTTAGAGAAGAACATTGGGCCGCTAACTAAAGCCATGATTAATGGTGGAAGTTTCAGTTTTGGACAATATCCTCAATCTCATGTGAGAATAATAATTGTTGCCACATGCTTATGCATTAAAGAGGAGTCCATTATCTGTTGTCCATGTTGTCCCGGTATGGATGTCTAAGTTGAGAATAATCAAAAGCGAGAAATCCAAAATGCGAGCTTTCTCCTTAGACCTTTGTACAGGCGGCATGGAGGTACCTGTAACAGACCAACTTTGCTAATCAAATAATGTTGCTGGTTTGTTCATAAGCATGCATGCATTTGCATTTAATTTGAGAAACTTTGCACTAAAATAGTTTGAAACAATGTTGCAATTTGTTGTAGTTTTGCTTTAACAAAATTTTGTGCAAAAGTCCCCTAGAAAATTTGGGTCAAAATACCCTAAAATCATCAAAATTTGGTCCTGTTTTATTTTTTCCGAGAAAACCCTAAAGACCAGGGGGGTTTTCGCAAAAATCCCCCCTGTCTTCTTCTCCACGCACGCAGGCAGGCAGCTGCCTGGCGCCCGCGCTGCCGTCGATGGTGCCGGCGGCCTGGATGGCCCCCGCCGCCCCCTGGCTGCCTATAAACGTCGCCGCCGACCAGGGGAGAAGCTCCGTTTCGCCACCTCCCTCCCTCTCCTCTTCTCTGCGCCGAACGGGAGCAAACCCTAGCTCCGGCCTCCACCGCTCGCCGCCGTTCCGCGCCTCCCCACGCCGGGCCACCACCGCCAGGAGCTCCGCCTCGACCCCCTCTTCCTCCTCAGCTAAGCGGCAGCCGCCGGGGAGCCCTCTACAGCGCCAATTGGGCTTCGTCCCCGACGCCGGCCACCACCGTTCGTCGCCGATTTCTCCGCCGTCCGGCCACCTCCGGCGACGCCGTCTTCACCGGCGTGCTCACGGTGAGCTGCTGGTCCCCGTGGTGCCCGCCGTTCGCCCTGCCTCGCCGCGTAGCACGCCCGCCACGCGCGCTGTCCGCCCGCCGCTCGGGCTCGCCGGAGGGAGCCCTCCGGTGACCAATAGCGGGCGGCACCGCCCTCGTTGGGTTCGCCCCGAGCCCGCGCGTCGAACGCGCCTCGCCTCGCGGCCCCTGGCGCCCCGCTTCATCGAGGCCGTGGCCAACCTGGCCGGCCAGGCCATGGCTGACGCCATGCTAACGTCATTATGACGTCAGCCCACCCCTTTTTATTTCTGTTTTATTTATAATTCAGAAAATGATGTATTTTATATCAAATTGTTCAGAAAAATGAACCCTGCATGTTTATGAGTATTTCATACATCATTGCAACAATTAAAACTTGCAAATGTAGTGAAACCCTAACCGAACCCTCTCATATGGCGGTGTCCGATGTCGGCACCCCTTTAATTTGACGATGCACCTAGGGTTTTCCGAATTCCTTTAACATGACATGTCATTCATATTGTATGCGCATTGCATTATGCCATGTCGTGATTGTTTGTTTCCCTTTCCGGTATTTCGTTCTTCGTGATAGGATCTGAGCCGGAGTCCGACGTCAACGCCACCGAAGAACAGTACTCATCCGCTGAGGGACAAGGCAAGCCCTAACCTGGTTCATCTATGTTTTCGAAATGTTTTATCTGTGGTTCCTACATATCACATACGATTCAACTGTCTTTTATCGATAGATAGAGTTACCCTATCTGTTGCATGTCCGACCTTTGTAGCCTCGATACCCTGATCCACTGCTCCTAGCATAACTAGGTTTGGCATGTGTGCGTCGCGAGAGCCTTTATCTCTTATGCTTAGCCATGCTTAGTTTGTTACGCTACTACTCCGGTCTTCGGACTGGAGCCTTACAATGAAATGATTCTAGCATGACAGGTTGACGTGGTAAGTATAGAGATGATAATGATAAACATGATTAAAGGCTCAGACGAGAGGCCACATTGGGATGTGGTGGGTTGTTTCGTTTCTGCCGACCCTAGGAACCGAGTTCTCGCCTCTTGAACCAAGACCGAGCGTACAACCACACGAGGCCCTATTATGGTACCCTCTCGACTCACTAACTTGCCTAGTAGATTCCATGAGTCACATAGTTTGCGCGTTATTTGGACATATGCATTGAAAATGTTTGTGAAAAGGTGCATAGCATACAGGTAGGTAAGCGTGGCCGAGGTGGCTTGGGTTAGAGTCCCTGGTGAAACCCACCTCGCCTCACATCGTTAAGGACCGACTTCGGGACTTGACCCATTACGGCGGAACAATCCTTAGCGCGTGACTCATGGTCTCGGCGACAGCAAGGTAAAGGTCGTGGTCGACCACCCTCTGCCGGCTTTCCACGGAAGAGAGCTAATATATTGGCATTAAGAGTCGGTTGACACGTGTGGGTAAAGTTGTGCACCCCTGCAGGGTTAAATCTTTTCGAAAAGCCGTGTCCACGGTTATGGACGACTTGGGAATGGATTCTATGATCATAGACAACTTTAACCTGATCGTAAAACTTGGCAAACAATGTGTGTTTACGGACACCTTCTTCGGGTGTTGAGGGGGTGATCCGAGGATAGTGGTTCGAGATGATGAAGATTGGTGGATACAATATGATGATCAATAGAGATAGAGATGTCGCTCTCTTATCCCCTTTCAAAGGTTTTGAGTAGTCGAGCTTCTCTTCTCTCTTATCTTACAAAGGAAAACTGGCTTTACGCAAAAGAAGATCTACCAGAAAGCCTGCATACCCGCTTTGCTAAAAGGTTGTACTAAGTCTTGCTGAGTCCCTGTACTCAGCTTTGCATGCTTTTGTTTCAGATGAAGTCGCTACAGCCGAAGGTGGTTTCTACGTTAATATCGATGGTTAGCTTGGAGTTCCCAGGCAGCAGCCTGCGACTTATGGGCTGGGACGTCGCTTTATGTTATGGCTTCTTAAGCCCTTTGCTATCTTGTTATTTAGAATAACATAATTTGCTTCCGTTGCTTGTTGAATGTTGGGTCAGTGACCTCTGCATGTAATAATTTGGATCTTACTCTTCTAAGAGTTGTAATATATTCTTTTGAGTCGTAGAGTCACTGTTGTGTTACCGATTCTCTCACTGTAGTCTCTCGAGCTCAAGGTTAGGCTTATGTCGGACGAAGATCTGGTATTTGTCTAACCCTGATCCCGGGGGTGCCACAGGTTTTGGTATCAGAGCAGGACTGCCTGTAGGAAACCCTTGTTCACTGGTCGATGTTGAGTCTAGTGGTTTCGAAAACTATTTGAAAGCTAAAGTTTACTTGCAAAACTCTGAATAGGATTCTTTTTACTCCTTACCTGGTGTCACTCTAATGCTGAGTCATCTTACCTGGTTTTGATTGGAAAAAGATTTCTCTTCTTTCCTATCAATTCAAATCTCTAGGATACACGGGTTTGGGTTATTTTTCTCCAGTACTCCGTATCTGGTTGCTTGTCTCAGAGTTTCCAGAATGCCTCAGTTAATCTGAAGCATTGTTCCTTTATTCTTGCTTCGGGTGCTTAGCATCCAATTGTTTGCCTTTATGTGACATGGTGATGGTATGTCATCTTTGCATTCCATCTTCATGGTTTGTGAGTCGGTTAGTAGTGTGTACATTTTGTATGCTTGTTTAACTACTATGATCGATACGATGATATATCTTCATATCACATGTCTTCTCAGCATGCTCATTGCATTCGATATATGCTATCCTTCTGTTGAATCTTTCCGGTGAATCCGTGTCTCATGGTTTTTGTCTTCTCCTCAGGATGTTAGGCGGGACTAGAAGTGGTGCTGGCCGTGGTCGTGGTCATGGCCGTGGCAATGGTTGTGGAGATGGCCACGAGGAGAATCCTGACCTTCCTCCTCCTCCTTCTATGGTCCAACTTATGGCCATGTATGAAGCCAATCGCGCAGACAACATTAGGCTCCTTGAAAGGATTGAGCGTAACACAGCTCAGCGTCATGAGGAACAAGTGGGGATCCGAAGCTTCATCCGCCTCACCCCACCAGTGTTCAGTTATTCCACTGAGCCACTTGATGCTGACTACTGGCTCCGTACCATCGATCGCAAGCTTGAGGTTGCCCACGCTGCTCAAGCAGATTGGGTGAACTTTGCCACCTACCATCTTGAAGGAGCTGCTGGTTCATGGTGGGAAAATTTCCTGTTGATGCAGCTTGCTGGTCATGTCGTAACTTGGCCAGAGTTCAAAGCTGCTTTCCGTGCATATCATATCCCAGAGGGTCTGATGGATGAGAAAAGAGAAGAGTTTCTGAAGCTGACGCAGGGCAGTGGTTCTATCTGTGATTATCAAGGTAATTTCTATCGTCTTGCCTGCTATGCTCCTGAAGAAACTTCCACTGATGCCAAGAAGCAAGCCTTGTTCCGCAAGGGACTGGATCCTGATCTTCGTCGAGATCTTCATCTCCTGGACTTCCCAACCTGCCAAGATCTTGTCAACAAGGCTATGAAGGCAGAAAGAGGAAAGGTGGAGTATGAGGAAACTCGCAAGCGTCCTCGAGATACTTCTCAGTCTTCTGGATCAGGCAATCAGTGCCGCCGTGTTGTCATTCCATACAGTGCTGTGCCTCGTGCTCCTAATGCACCAAAGGCTTTTGGTTATGCTCCTCGCCCACAAGCTCCAAACAATGCCGGCGGAACCAACTATCGTCCCGCTATGGGTACTCCATGCAGTGGTGCGTGCTTCACTTGTGGTCAACCTGGCCACTTCAAGAGAGAGTGCCCTCATGTGACTACTGTTCATGGAATTCCACAGTCAACTAAGTCTACCAAGCCTCCAATTGCTGGTCGTGGTTGTCTGACCCATGTCACAGCTGAGGAGGCTGAAGCAGATCCAAGCGTCATAATGGGTACGCTTCGAATCAACTCCATTATAGCTACAGTTCTGTTTGATTCTGGAGCATCGCATTCATTCATATCCCAAGAGTTTGCCCAATTGCATGGGATAACCTTTGTGAAGTTGCCTACTACTCTAATGGTTCAGTCCCCGGGTTCCACTTAGCGAACCAATATGGTTAGTCATGGGAATAAAATCGAGATTGGATATCTTCTTTTTCCAATTCCCCTCATTGCCCTCAAGTCAACCGACATTGATATCATTTTGGGCATGGATTGGGTAGCTAAATATCAGGCTGTCCTTGATTGTGCAGCCAGGTCTCTTACTCTGACCGATCTTTCCGGAAGCTCCATTCTGTATTGGTCTTCGGCAGCAACATCTCCATCAGCAGTACATATTCCTGATGCTGAGTTGTATTCCCTTGATGTCTTACCTCCGCTTGAAATTTCTGATGTTCCGGTGGTTTGTGACTTCCCTGATGTCTTTCCGGAAGAATTACCTGGCATGCCACCTGATCGAAGCGTGGAGTTTGTCATCGAGCTGGTTCCTGGAACTGCTCCTGTATCTTGACGTCCTTATCGTATGCCTCGAGAAGAGTTGGTTGAACTGAAGAAGCAGTTGGAAGAGTTAGAAGGGAAAAGATACATCCAACCTAGTACTTCTTCTTGGGGATGTCCTGCACTCTTTGTCAAGAAGAGGGATACCAATGTTCCGCGTCTGGTTGTTGATTACCGGCCGCTCAACGCAGTAACCATCAAGAAAAAGTATCCTCTACCTCGAATCAATGATCTTTTTGATCAATTGAGTGGTGCCACAGTCTTTTCCAAGATGGATTTGAGATCAGGCTACCATCAAATCAAAATCCGAACGGAGGACATTCCAAAAACGGCGTTCATGACTCGTTATGGTCTATACGAGTACACCGTCATGTCCTTTGGCCTCACTAATGCTCCAGCCACTTTTATGCGGCTCATGAACTCTGTGTTTATGGAGTATCTTGACAAATTCGTCATTATCTACATTGATGATATTCTGGTCTACTCTAAAACCGAAGAAGAACACACCGAACACCTACGTTTGGTGCTGACAAAGCTTCGTGAACATCGTCTCTATGCCAAGTTCTCTAAATGTGAGTTCTGGTTACAAGAGCTCATCTTTCTTGGCCATGTGGTCTCTGCAAAAGGTGTTGCAGTCATTCCAGATAAAGTTCAATCCGTTCTTGACTGGAAGACTCCTAAGTCAGCCAAAGAAATCCGGAGTTTTCTTGGGTTGGCGGGTTATTACCGCCGATACATCGAGAATTTCTCCAAGATTGCCAAACCAATGACTGATCTTCTCAAGAAAGATAAGAAATTTGAGTGGTCAGAAAAGGCTGAAGAAAGTTTTCAGACACTGAAAGTAAAGCTGACTACCGCTCCTGTACTTGTCCTTCCAGACACAAGCAAAGACTTTGTCATCTTCTGTGATGCCTCTCTTCAAGGGCTCGGATGTGTGTTGATGCAAGATGGCCATGTAGTGGCTTATGCCTCTCGACAATTGAAGCCACATGAGCTCAATTATCCAACTCATGATCTAGAGCTTGCAGCTGTGGTCCATGCTCTTAAGCAATGGCGACCTTACCTTTACGGTAATCGTTGCGAGTTATACTCGGATCATCAAAGCCTGAAGTATCTCTTTACCCAACCAGATCTGAATCTCAGGCAGACAAGATGGTTGGAACTCATCAAGGACTATGATTTGGGTCTTAACTATTAGCCCAGCAAGGCCAACGTCGTTGCTGACGCCCTAAGTCGGAAGTCATATTGCAACAATCTGATGCTCAAGCAGTGCCAACCTGCCCTCCATGAGGAATTTGCAAGACTCAATCTTGAAGTTGTTCCTCAGGGATTCCTTTCCAACTTAGAGGTGAAACCCTCTCTTGAAGACCAGATCAAAGACGCTCAGCAGCGTGATTTGGGTATCACTAAGATCAAAGAGAACATTGCTAGCGGAGATGCTAAATGTTTCTCCGTCAACGATCAAGGTGTTGTCTAATTTGGTAACCGCTTGGTGGTGCCGAAGAAAAAGAACCTGAGAGAGCTGATCCTCCGAGAAGCTCATGAGTCTCCTCTATCTATTCATCCTGGAAGCACAAAGATGTATCAGGATCTTCGCCAAAGGTTCTGGTGTACCCGGATGAAAAGAGAAATCGCTCGCTTTGTAGCTGAATGCGACGTTTGCCGTCGTGTAAAAGCTGAACATCAAAGACCAGCTGGTACTCTTCAACCTCTATCTACTCCTGAATGGAAATGGGATGAAATTGGTATGGATTTCATTACCGGACTTCCCAAAACTCAGAAAGGAAGCAATGCTATATGGGTAATTGTTGATCGCCTATCCAAGGTTGCTCATTTCCTTCCTATCCGAGAAGACATTACTGCTAACAAGTTGGCAGATCTGTATGTTTCTCGAATAGTATCTCTTCATGGTGTTCCAAAGAAGATTATCTCTGACCGAGGAAGCTTGTTTACCTCCAAGTTCTGGGCCAGTTTCCAACAAGCTATGGGAACTCGTCTTTCCTTCAGCACGGCCTATCATCCTCAAACTGGTGGTCAAACCGAAAGGGTGAATCAAATCCTTGAAGACATGCTCAGGGCCTGTGTTATATCCTTCGGCAAGAATTGGGAAAAGTGCCTTCCATTTGCTGAATTCTCCTATAACAACAGTTTCCAATCTAGCCTGGGCATGGCGCCTTTTGAAGCTCTTTATGGACGGAAATGTCGAACCCCTCTGAATTGGTCAGAAACCGGTGAAAGACAGTTCTTTGGACCGGACATGATCAAGGAAGTAGAAGATCAAGTTGGCATTATCCGAGAGCATTTGAAAGCTGCTCAGTCTCGTCAAAAGAGCAATTACGATCGTCATCATCAAGAAGTTTGCTATGAAGTTGGCGAGCAAGCTTATCTTCGAGTCACTCCTTTAAGAGGTGTCCATCGTTTCGGTATAAAAGGCAAACTAGCTCCTCGCTATGTTGGTCCTTTCCGCATCCTTGCAAAACTAGGTGCACTTGCTTACAAGTTGGAACTCCCTCCAACTTTTCCTGAAGTTCATGACGTCTTCCATGTCTCCCAACTCAAACATTGCTTCAAAGATCCCATCCGTGGTGTTGATCACGAAACACTTGATCTCCAAGAGGATCTGACCTATCGAGAGTATCCTGTTCGTATCCTTGATGAAGCTGAGCGTAAAACTCGGCGTCAAACTATCAAATTCCTGAAAGTTCAATGGTCTCATCACTCTGAGTCAGAAGCAACCTGGGAACGAGAAGATCGTCTCCGATCTGAGTACCCTGCCTTCTTTTCTAAAACTTAGGAATCTCGGGGACGAGATTCTTGTAAGGGGGGTAGAGTTGTAACAGACCAACTTTGCTAATCAAATAATGTTGCTGGTTTGTTCATAAGCATGCATGCATTTGCATTTAATTTGAGAAACTTTGCACTAAAATAGTTTGAAACAATGTTGCAATTTGTTGTAGTTTTGCTTTAACAAAATTTTGTGCAAAAGTCCCCTAGAAAATTTGGGTCAAAATACACTAAAATCATCAAAATTTGGCCCTGTTTTATTTTTTCCGAGAAAACCCTAAAGACCAGGGGGGTTTTCGCAAAAATCCCCCCTGTCTTCTTCTCCACGCACGCAGGCAGGCAGCTGCCTGGCGCCCGCGCTGCCGTCGATGGCGCCGGCGGCCTGGATGGCCCCCGCCGCCCCCTGGCCGCCTATAAACGTCGCCGCCGACCAGGGGAGAAGCTCCGTTTCGCCACCTCCCTCCCTCTCCTCTTCTCTGCGCCGAACGGGAGCATACCCTAGCTCCGGCCTCCACCGCTCGCCGCCGTTCCGCGCCTCCCCACGCCGGGCCGCCACCGCCAGGAGCTCCGCCTCGACCCCCTCTTCCTCCTCAGCTAAGCGGCAGCCGCCGGGGAGCCCTCTACAGAGCCAATTGGGCTTCGTCCCCGACGCCGGCCACCACCGTTCGTCGCCGATTTCTCCGCCGTCCGGCCACCTCCGGCGACGCCGTCTTCACCGGTGCGCACGGTGAGCTGCTGGTCCCCGTGGTGCCCGCCGTTCGCCCTGCCTCGCCGCGTAGCACGCCCGCCACGCGCGCATGTCCGCCCCGCCGCTCGGGCTCGCCGGAGGGAGCCCTCCGGTGACCAATAGCGGGCGGCGCCGCCCTCGTTGGGTTCACCCCGAGCTCGCGCGTCGAACGCGCCTCGCCTCGTGGCCCCTGGCGCCCCGCTTCGTCGAGGCCGTGGCCAACCTGGCCGGCCAGGCCATGGCTGACGCCATGCTGACGTCATTATGACGTCAGCCCACCCCTTTTTATTTTCTGTTTTATTTATAATTCGGAAAATGATGTATTTTATATCAAATTGTTCAGAAAAATGAACCCTGCATGTTTATGAGTATTTCATACATCATTGCAACAATTAAAACTTGCAAATGTAGTGAAACCCTAACCGAACCCTCTCATATGGCGGTGTCCGATGTCGGCACCCCTTTAATTTGACGATGCACCTAGGGTTTTCCGAATTCCTTTAACATGACATGTCATTCATATTGTATGCGCATTGCATTATGCCATGTCGTGATTGTTTATTTCCCTTTCCGGTATTTGGTTCTTCGCGATAGGATCTGAGCCGGAGTCCGACGTCAACGCCACCGAAGAACAGTACTCATCCGCTGAGGGACAAGGCAAGCCCTAACCTGGTTCATCTATGTTTTCGAAATGTTTTATCTGTGGTTCCTACATATCGCATACGATTCAACTGTTTTTTATCGATAGATAGAGTTACCCTATCTGTTGCATGTCCGACCTTTGTAGCCTCGATACCCTGATCCACTGCTCCTAGCATAACTAGGTTTGGCATGTGTGCGTCGCGAGAGCCTTTATCTCTTATGCTTAGCCATGCTTAGTTTGTTACGCTACTACTCCGGTCTTCGGACTGGAGCCTTACAATGAAATGATTCTAGCATGACAGGTTGACGTGGTAAGTATAGAGATGATAATGATAAACATGATTAAAGGCTCAGACGAGAGGCCACATTGGGATGTGGTGGGTTGTTTCGTTTCTGCCGACCCTAGGAACCGAGTTCTCGCCTCTTGAACCAAGACCGAGCGTACAACCACACGAGGCCCTATTATGGTACCCTCTCGACTCACTAACTTGCCTAGTAGATTCCATGAGTCACATAGTTTGCGCGTTATTTGGACATATGCATTGAAAATGTTTGTGAAAAGGTGCATAGCATACAGGTAGGTAAGCGTGGCCGAGGTGGCTTGGGTTAGAGTCCCTGGTGAAACCCACCTCGCCTCACATCGTTAAGGACCGACTTCGGGACTTGACCCGTTACGGCGGAACAATCCTTAGCGCGTGACTCATGGTCTCGGCGACAGCAAGGTAAAGGTCGTGGTCGACCACCCTCTGCCGGCTTTCCACGGAAGAGAGCTAATATATTGGCATTAAGAGTCGGTTGACACGTGTGGGTAAAGTTGTGCACCCCTGCAGGGTTAAATCTTTTCGAAAAGCCGTGTCCACGGTTATGGACGACTTGGGAATGGATTCTATGATCATAGACAAATTTAACCTGATCGTAAAACTTGGCAAACAATGTGTGTTTACGGACACCTTCTTCGGGTGTTGAGGGGGTGATCCGAGGATAGTGGTTCGAGATGATGAAGATTGGTGGATACAATATGATGATCAATAGAGATAGAGATGTCGCTCTCTTATCCCCTTTCAAAGGTTCTGAGTAGTCGAGCTTCTCTTCTCTCTTATCTTACAAAGGAAAACTGGCTTTACGCAAAAGAAGATCTACCAGAAAGCCTGCATACCCGCTTTGCTAAAAGGTTGTACTAAGTCTTGCTGAGTCCCTGTACTCAGCTTTGCATGCTTTTGTTTCAGATGAAGTCGCTACAGCCGAAGGTGGTTTGTACGTTAATATCGATGGTTAGCTTGGAGTTCCCAGGCAGCAGCCTGCGACTTATGGGCTGGGACGTCGCTTTATGTTATGGCTTCTTAAGCCCTTTGCTATCTTGTTATTTAGAATAACATAATTTGCTTCCGTTGCTTGTTGAATGTTGGGTCAGTGACCTCTGCGTGTAATAATTTGGATCTTACTCTTCTAAGAGTTGTAATATATTCTTTTGAGTCGTAGAGTCACTGTTGTGTTACCGATTCTCTCACTGTAGTCTCTCGAGCTCAAGGTTAGGCTTATGTCGGACGAAGATCTGGTATTTGTCTAACCCTGATCCCGGGGGTGCCACAGTACCCCATTGTGACACTTGGTTAAAACATGTGTATTGCGATGATCCGGTAGTCCAAGCTAATTAGGACAAGGTGCGGGCACTATTAGTATACTATGCATGAGGCTTGCAACTTGTAAGATATAATTTACATAACTCATATGCTTTATTACTACCGTTGACAAAATTGTTTCATGTTTTCAAAATAAAAGCTCTAGCACAAATATAGCAATCGATGCTTTTCTCTTTGAAGGACCATTCTTTTTACTTTTATGTTGAGTCAGTTCACCTATCTCTCTCCACCTCAAGAAGCAAACACTTGTGTGAACTGTGCATTGATTCCTACATACTTGCATATTGCACTTATTATATTACTCTATGTTGACGATTATCCATGAGATATACATGTTACAAGTTGAAAGCAACCGCTGGAACTTAATCTTCCTTTGTGTTGCTTCAACGCCTTTACTTTAAATTATTGCTTTATGAGTTAACTCTTATGCAAGACTTATTGATGCTTGTCTTGAAGTGCTATTCATGAAAAGTCTTTGCTTTATGATTCACTTGTTTACTCATGTCATTACTATTGTTTTGATCGCTGCATTCATTACATATGTTTACAAATAGTATGATCAAGGTTATGATGGCATGTCACTCCAGAAATTATCTTTGTTATCGTTTTACCTGCTCGGGACGAGCAGAACTAAGCTTGGGGATGCTGATACGTCTCCGACGTATCGATAATTTCTTGTGTTCCATGCCACATTATTGATGATATCTACATGTTTTATGCACACTTTATGTCATATTCGTGCATTTTCTGGAACTAACCTATTAACAAGATGCCGAAGTGCCGATTCTTTATTTTCTGCTGTTTTTGGTTTCAGAAATCCTAGTAACGAAATATTCTCGGAATTGGACGAAATCAACGCCCAGGGTCCTATTTTGCCACGAAGCTTCCAGAAGACCGAAGAGGAGACGAAGTGGGGCCACGAGGTGGCCAGACTACAGGGCGGCGCGGCCCAAGCCCTGGCCGCGCCGGCCTGTAGTGTGGGCCCTTCGTGCCGCCTCTTGACCTGCCCTTCCGCCTACAAATAGCCTTCGTCGCGAAACCCCCAGTACCGAGAGCCACGATACGGAAAACCTTACTGAGACGCCGCCGCCGCCAATCCCATCTCGGGGGATTCTGGAGATCTCCTCCGGCACCCTGCCGGAGAGGGGATTCATCTCCCGGAGGACTCTTCACCGCCATGGTCACCTCCGGAGTGATGAGTGAGTAGTTCACCCCTGGACTATGGGTCCATAGCAGTAGCTAGATGGTTGTCTTCTCCTCATTGTGCTTCATTGTTGGATCTTGTGAGCTGCCTAACATGATCAAGATCATCTATCTGTAATACTATATGTTGTGTTTGTCGGGATCCGATGGATAGAGAATACTATGTTATGTTAATTATCAAGTTATTACCTATGTGTTGTTTATGATCTTGCATGCTCTCCGTTATTAGTAGATGCTCTGGCCAAGTAGATGCTTGTAACTCCAAGAGGGAGTATTTATGCTCGATAGTGGGTTCATGTCTCCGTGAATCTGGGGAAGTGACAGAAATCTCTAAGATTATGGATGTGCTGTTGCCACTAGGGATAAAACATTGGTGCTATGTTCGAGGATGTAGTCAGTGATTACATTACGCGCAATACTTAATGCAATTGTCTGTTGTTAGCAACTTAATACTGGAGGGGGTTCGGATGATAACCTGAAGGTGGACTTTTTAGGCATAGATGCATGCTGGATAGCGGTCTATGTACTTTGTCGTAATGCCCAATTAAATCTCACTATATTTATCATGACATGTATGTGCATTGTTATGCCCTCTCTATTTGTCAATTGCCCGACTGTAATTTGTTCACCCAACATGCTTTTATCTTATGGGAGAGACACCTCTAGTGAACTGTGGACCCCGGTCCAATTCTCTATACTGAAATACAATCTACTGCAATACTGTTCTAATGTTTTCTGCAAACAATCATCATCCACACTATACATCTAATCCTTTGTTACAGCAAGCCGGTGAGATAGACAACCTCACTGTTTCGTTGGGGCAAAGTACTTTGGTTGTGTTGTGCAGGTTCCACGTTGGCGCCGGAATCTCTGGTGTTGCGCCGCACTACATCCCGCCACCATCAACCTTCAACGTGCTTCTTGACTCCAACTGGTTCGATTAAACCTTGGTTTCTTACTGAGGGAAACTTGCCGCTGTGCGCATCACACCTTCCTCTTGGGGTTCCCAACGGACGTGTCAACTACACGCATCACACCCCGGCAGCATACCTCCTTTTGAGCGTATCTCCGGCGCCATGACAGAAGACCCTCAGTAATCGTCCGGCTATCAGTTAAGACAGTGTATTGCCTCCTCCAGAGCGCAACCCGGCGTCGGAGGTCATCATGAACCTCCCTAGAAAGTTGTGAAGGGTGTTCCTGCCAGCTTCAACAAACTACGAGCTAAGCCCCGTCCCACACCAGGGTAGTGTGGTTGCGCGATTTAGTTGTTCCGGGCGAATACAAAGAAACGTGTGTCGTTTTTCTGAAAAACCCACTTTACACACGCACATTTCTCTTTCCAACCATCTTTTCCAAGATCCTTCCCTTTCATAAACCATACACTTGGGTAAGGTCGACTCACCCAAGGTTTTCTCAAAACTTTTACAACAAGGTAAACCTTGAGGGGTTCCCAACCTAAAGTTTCATGAGTGGAACTACTATTGCACTACGGCCGAGATGGAAGTCATCACGCCATAGATGGTGGAAAAAAAGGTAATGGAGTGGATCATACTTGCTTAAGGTAAGCATGTATTATGACAACCCAAGGAGGATTATACAATCAGATTTGTGGTGCTAAAAATACAACTAAGATAGTGGAGTATCACTATCCAACATACTCTCCAATGGGTACACGGCATACTTGTAACACCCCAACTTTTGCAACATTGATTATTTGTCCTTATTGCAAAAATTAGGGGGAACAAAAACTTTTTCTAAAGACTAAATAGATGAATTGCCTTGATCTGTTTGTTATGGTGAATTGCTTTGATCTGTTGGTAGATGAATTATCTTGATTTGCTTGTGAGTTTTGTCTTGAGCTACCTCATAGAACAACACCCCTGGTGGTTAAACAAGCAACTCACCAAATAAAACACATGTGTGGCATAGGAAAAATTGTTTTCCTTTTAACTACATCAAACCTCTCTCCTGATGACAACATGAGTGTGCCATCTTGATTTTCCTCTTTGTGGTACAAGATAGCTCAATCATACTTAATTCAAAACTTGGGATCATCTACCCCTAGCTACATCCCTCTCTTATACCCACTCATCCTTGTTGGTTTTGAGGCCATGTCGACCATCTGTGTTGACATGCTTAAAATGTCCAGACTTTGGCAGTTAATTTCTAAGCAACCACAACTGTTATTGGTAGCCTCAATACATGGATCTCATCTATGCAACACCCTCTTCAACCTCCACATCCTGCATGTCTCAGTCAATCCTTGCAACTCATATATTCAACTTGATCTGGTATCCTATCCCATGTTCCAGCATCAGATCACTTCTTCCTCTTTTACCTCTTGTTTTTGTTTTCATCCAAGTTTATCTTCACAAAACCAAGAGTGGGAATGATGGATACATTTTGTAGCCATCATCTACCCTTGAGAACACTCCTCCCTAAATTAGTTTTTCCTCCTCAAAAACCCTATTGTTTTCCTTCTCTAGTTTTGATCACAAAACTACTTCTAGTTTTATAAATATTTTCAAGATATTTCTGCAAAGAAAACAAGGAACTGAAATGGGTTTTGTTTTCATCCCATTTCTACCAAGTACTGATTTCTAAAACATCATTTTCTATCTTGCCTTTTTTTTAACAAAAGGCTTGTTTATGGTACTTATACCATTCATGGTTTTCCTCTTGCTTATTTTACATTTGAGAAAAACTCTACTTACTTGAGAAAGTAAGTAGAATATTTTGAACTCCTATGTTCCAATTAGTTTTATCTCAACAATTTCAAATTCCACTCCACTTGAGTTCATTCCCAATTGTCTCTAGACAATTGAGGTGTGTCATATACCTTTCAATTGAATTCTACTTCAAATGGCATCTCCTGCACATCTCTGATTCTGCCACATGGTATCCCCTCATTCTCCAATTTTTGATCATATGGATGATCATTTGATACTTTCAAATCACTTCCCAATTGACCTCTTATTTGAAGAGCAACTTATATTCCATCATACCCATCCCAATCCTCTATTCTTTTCCATCATCACCTTGACCTCATAAATTGATGATTTATGTCAATATATTCATCTTTGTGAATATATGAATACTTCACTCACCATCTCTCTTAATCTTGCTCTATCATTGACTAAGCCACCATCACCATCCCATCTACCTTGACATGCTCATGCATTGTTGCATGTGGTCAACCCCAATATTTCCAAGATTGCAATCAAATGAAAACTTCTATTCATTAACTCTACCTTGGGAACTATCTTCATCATAAGTTGGTCTCCACCAAAGTGGTGGAGATTATTCTCATGGCACATGGCACATGTCACCTTCATACTCATTTTTATCTATATGTATCTACTCCTATTTTTATCATTATCAAAGTCACTCATTGATATTATCTTCTCAACATCATACCTTGGTCTATACACATTGATGTTGTGTCTCTCTCTCACATTGCTCACTTGTGCTTGGCACATGAAGGAGCCGGCCATGGCAAGATTTTCGGCCAGCCCTTCCTCTTTTCTTCCTTCCTCCACAAGCCTTGGCTCCCAACTACCCCAACAATTAAATGGGCAGCCACCTTCCTTGGCCAATGAAAAAAGGAGGCAGCCACCCCTCTCCCTCTATAAAAACCCCCTAGCCGGCCACCCCTCCACCTTTGGCCCTCATTTCTCTTCTCTCCACTCCCTCACACTCTCCTCCTCCTCTCTCCCACGAGCTGCTGCTGGTCCTTGCTCCCATGGCCAGCCATGGCCATGGAAATCCACCAAGATGAAGCTTCCCTCCTCCCTCAAGCTTCCCCTCACCATGAGAGCTTCCCTCTCACTCTCTTCTCCCCTAGCCATAGATGAATCCAGCCCTATTTCTCCTTTCTCCTCTCACAAGATTGGATCTTGATGCAGGTGCATGTTGGTCCAAGCATGGAGAAGTTTGAGCTATCCTCAGATCTGAAGTTCTTGAGCAAAGTTCGTCCAAAACCTTGCAGTAATTTCTGTATCTTGCTGTTTCAGATTCTGGTACGAACTTGTAAAATCCGCCAAATCTTGTGTGCAGATCCAAATCGAGTGATTCAAAGTTCCACAGATAGGTATTGAAAAGATCTACAACTTGGCGTTGGTCTCATCCTCTAATTCATTAAGGATTTTGCATGGTAAATAAAGTTCTGAAAACATGCAGAATCACTGTTTGTTAGATTTCTTCCGTTTTACAAAAGCTTTTTGAGAAAACTCAAATGAGGGTGAAAGCTCTCTCCAGTACCTTCAGTTTGGCGTTGGTTTCACTTCGATTGACCTCCTGAAACTGAAATGGTTCACAGATCAAGATCTGGTCAGATCTGACTTTGTCGAATTAAAACAGGAGCTTGGAAATGAATTTTTGAACGAAACCAATTGGGTAAGAACCACCTATTCAATATCTTTCAGATACAGCAAGCCTCATATTTTTGTGATGTGTGTATGATTTTTGGTGAATTAAACTTGTTCTGTGTGTTCTGCAGACATGGCTGTTAGCTTTTAAATCACCAAAAATCCATATTTGAACCTAATGGAGTGATTCCAATTCTGTAGGATTACTGAATGTTTTCTTAATCATCTCAAACAAGTTTCAAACCTTTATCTGTTCTGCAACTCCATAGTTAAAGCAAATGGTGAAAACATGCAGTAAATTTGTAAATCCATTTGTGGGAGTTTCAGAAACAATTTGAACCCAAATCCAATTGTGTATGCTTCTCTGTTTAAATATCTTTCAAATGCCAGTGGCCTCATATTTTTAGGATTTTTCTACGATTTATGGCTTACAGATCTTGTTTTCTGTACAGTCAGATTCAAAGAAATTCCTAAAATAGTAGGATTAACCTTTTTGGGTGATTCCAATTGGGTTAGTCTTGTATTAGTACTGGCTATCTAGGAAAAATATTATTAGTCTCTGTTCATACATATTTGTTGCTGTTAGTAATGTTTATGTGTGACATGCATTGTTGAAGCAAAACTTTTCGGTTTATTTGAAACCCTTGACCAACTCTTTTTAGTAGAGATGGGCAACCTTTGTTTCATGCTTGCAAAACAAAACCTCTGCAACCTAACTTTAACTCTTTTGTTTTGCTTAAGTTTTCAAATGATGTGGTATATGGTTTGCTTCCTATTTTTGTATAGTGTTAAGTGAGCAAATTAAATTAGGAAAGCTGATTTCTACTTTTCCAAAAATGTTTGAAATTATGTTGAGAATGTTTGTGATGCCAAACTAATGCTCTTGCCCTCT
The DNA here is from genome assembly GCF_019359855.2 of Lolium perenne. Lineage (NCBI taxonomy): Eukaryota > Viridiplantae > Streptophyta > Magnoliopsida > Poales > Poaceae > Lolium > Lolium perenne. The sequence continues at coordinate 123,101,709 of NC_067245.2, read as the reverse complement.
TCATGATGTTATCTACCAGGGGATAATTGGTTTATACCATGGTGATAACCGAGAGAGGCAATTGCTAAGTTGTGATACTCTCAAACCTTTACTAGGTAAATAAAATGGTTTCTCTTTAAGTTGTTTGTGGTATCTATAAGTCCTTTGTATGTTATACCTTGGTTGCATGGTTAGTTGTTGATTGTTGTATGTTTGTTTGTTGGTGCAATGTGATTGATTGTGTTCCTTTTATATTTTCCGGCGATAGATGCGAACAATTCCGGAGAAGAAGAAGAAGTGGAATCGGACGAGGATTTTATTTATATATGTTGTTGGAATTCTTATATGGATGGAGTTGAAGAAGTACAGGGACAAATAAGCCAAGGCAAGCCATCTTTGATCTCTGAATCGGTGTCTAGTTGGATGTCATTTGTTGATATCCAAAGCACCTTGTTTCTATGTGTGTTGTTCTCTTTATTATTGTCATCTATGTATGGTTGCTAGTGGGGTACTCCCTAGTGGTGATACTCCACTATTGTCTTTGTGATTATGGGATGCATGGTATCATGGCCGTGCTATTCCTCTTGGTCATCTTGTATGCTCAACTTGAGCATCTTCCCTCTCAAGATAGTATCTTACACCACACCCACCACTTTTGTAGTCTAGAGGTATCAAAGTCATGAATCTTGGTGTAATTCTCAACTTGAGAGGAGTATGCCGTGTACCCTTGTGAATGTTGGTTGGATAGTGCACCTTCACCATCCAAGTTGTATAGTAGTACCACCAATATGAAAGTTGGTTCCACCCTATGTTGTCATTATACATGCTTACCTTAAGCAAGTATAATCCTCCTTGAGCCACTCACACATACCCCTCATGGCGTGATGACCCGCATCTCGGCCATGGTGTTGTATTAGTTCCTTCTCATGAAACTATAGGTTGGGAACCCCTCAAGGTTTACCTTGTTGTAAATGTTTATGAAAACCTTGGGTGAGTTAATCCAAGTGTATGGTTTATGAAAGCAAAGGATCTTGATAAAGATGTTTGGAAAAGAGGTGTATGGAGGTTGGTTGACAACCGAGGTGTTGTGGGGGAAAAAGCAATGTTTTCTAAAAAGGAGCACTGCGTATAAGTGTACACCAGCCCAACTTTTATCGCGCAACCACTCTACCCCAATATGGGCACGGGGCTTAGCCCGTAGTTTGTTGAAGCTGGCAGGAGCACCCTTCACAACTTTCTAGGGAGGGTCATGACGACCTCCGACGCCGGGTTGCGCTCTGGAGGAGGCAATACACTGTAGTTGTCTATAGCCGGACGATTACTAAGGGTCTTCTGTCATGGCGCCGGAGATACGCTCAGAAGGAGTATGCTGCCGGGGTGCCGGGAAGGGGTAAGCCCGCAGGGAAGGACTCGTGCCAGTGGAGATGGGCGAAAGGTTATGTCCGGGTATCCGTCGTGGCATATGTGGTTATGCAGGGATGATGCCCACACGATAGGTATCCGGATAGTTGTGGGGAAAGTGTGCAAACTCTGCAGAGTCAAATCTATTCGAATAGCCGCGTCCGCGGTCATGGACGGGTTGCAAAGGTCTACCTTTACCGGGGCTTGAGTTTTGTTTTGATAAATGCTTTGCAAAGAAAGTGTTGTGTTGGATGTACCGGAAGGGTACGGAAAAAGGGTGTGTGTCGACCATATAGAGATGGTCGTGAAAAATAAGACCAAGTGGGGAACTCTTTCCTAAATGTTTCTTGAAGAGGAACTCTTCTTTAACAAAGATATGGAGATGTCATAGGACTTCCCTAGTATTCCCATCACCTGAGATGGCGGTATGCTAACTCTTCTTCAATAAAGATATAGATATGTCATAGTACCACTTTAGTGTCTCCATCAATTGCGATGTCGGGATGCTATATCCACAAGAGAAACTATTTCTCTTTCACATGCTATATCCACAAGAGAAACTATTCTTCCTCTCTTGTCTCTTTTAGTTAGCATTGTTAGCACCCTTCTTGATGGTTTGCGAGTACAATTCCAATGTACTCACGGCTTTGTCCCTGGCTATTTACTTGGCCAGACTTGGAGGAACATGACGAATGAAGAAGGAGTTGGCGACGTCTATGCGAGCTAGGAACGTCTTCCCAGTCAGTTGCCTGTAGGGTTATGGCAGATGACTTGGGTACTGCGCTGCTAAAGTGATGATGCTACTCTGATGTTTAGTTAGGCCCTTCGAGGCTATTATGTAAGTATCGGTCATGTGACCATGTTGTAATTTTCTTATTCCGCTTTGTAATGGATGGTGTAATTTGATATCAGTTCGGTTATATGTTCACGGCGCACTGATCATGGGATCGTGAACTGTATACATAACAGGGAATTTCGGACAGCTAGTCCGGGGTCCCCACAATACTCCTCTCACGTTGAGAATATACCGAGATCATGACATTGATACCTCTATGCTACAAAGGGGGTGGGTGTGGTGTAAGTCATTCTCTTGAGATGAGACATGCTCAAGTTGAGCATACAAGATAACCAAGTGGAATAACATGACCATGATGCCATGCATCCCAATATCACAAAGACAATACTGGAGTATCACCACTAGGGAGTACTCCACTAGCAACCATACATAGATGACAATAATAGGTAGAACAACACACATAGAACCAAGGTGCTTTGGATATCAACAAATAACATCCAACTAGACACCGAATCAGAGATCAAAAGATGGCTTGCCTTGGCTTATTTGTCCCTGGACTTCTTCAACTCCATCAATATAAGAATCCCAACAACATAAATAAAATCCTCGTCCGATTCCACTTCTTCTTCTTCTCCGGAATTGTTCGCATCTATCGTCGGAAAATATAAAAGGAACACAATCAATCACATTGCATCAACAAGACAACATTCAACAATCAACAACTAACCATGCAGCGAAGGTATAACATACTAAGGACTTATAGATACCACAAAACAACTTTAAGAGTTTTAATTTAGAAAATCCCATTTCTTTACCTAGTAAAGGTATGAGAGTATCACAACGTAGCAATTGCCTCTCTCGGTTATCACCATGGTATAAACCAAACATCCCCTGGTAGATAACATCATAAAGAGGACAAGAGCATTAGTTTGACATCAAATACATTCACAAAACATTTTCAAACATTTTTGGAAAAGTAGAAAACAATTTTCCTAACTTAGTTTGCTCACATAACACAACATCCAAAATAGGAAGCAAACCATATTCCACATCATTTGAAAACTTAAGCAAAACAATAGGGCTAATGTTAAGTTGCAGAGGTTTTGTTTTGCAAGCATAAAACAAAGGTTGCCCATTTCTATAAAAAGAGTTGGTCAAGGATTTTAAATAAACCAACAAGTTTTGGTCCAACAATGCATGTCACACATATACCTTACTAACAGTAACAAATATGCATGAACAGAGAATAATAATATTTTTCCTAGATGGCCAGTACTAACACAAGACTAACCCAATTGGATTCACCCAAAAATACTAATCCTACAAATTTAGGAATTTCTTTGAATCTGACTGTACAGAAAACAAGATCTGTAAGCCATAAATCGTAGAAAAATCCTAAAAATATGAGACCACTGGCATTTGAAAGATATTAAAACAGAGATGCACACACAATTGGATTTGGGTTCAAATTGTTTCTGAAACTCTCACAAATTGATTAACAAGGTTACTGCATGTCTTTACCGTTTTCTTTATCTCTGGATTTTCATAACAGATAAAGGTTTGAAACGTGTTTGAGATGATAAAGAAAACATCCAGCAGTCCTACAAAATTGGAATCACTCAATTAGGTTCAAATATGGATTTTTGGTGATTTAAAAGCTAACAGCCATGTCTGCAGAACACACAGAACAAGTTTAATTCACCACAATTCGTACATAAATCATAAAAATGAGGTCAGTTGCATCTGAAAGGTATTGAAATGGTGGTCCTTACCCAATTTGTTTCATTCAAAAATTCGTTCCCAAGCTCCTGGTTTAATTCGACAAAGTCAGATCTGACCAGATTTTGATCTGTGAACCATTTCAGTTTCAGGAGGTCAATCGAGGTGAAACCACCGCCAAAATGAAGGTATTGAAGAGGGATTTCACCCGTAGTTGAGTTTGCTCAAAAAGGTTTTGTAAAACGGGACAAATCTAACAAACAGTGAATCTGCATGTTTATAGAACATTATTTACCAAGGAAAATCTGTGACGTATTTGAGGATGAGACCAACGCCAAGTTGTCGATCTTTTCAATATCTATCTGTGGAACTTTGAATCACTCGATTTGGATCTGCACACAAGATTTGGTGGATTTTACAAGTTCGTACCAGAATCTGAAACAGCAAGATTACAGAAATTACTGCAAGGATTTGGACGAACTTTGCTCAAGAACTTCAGATCTGAGGATTGCTCAAGCTTCTCCATGCTTGGACCAACATGCACCTGCATCAAGATCCAATCTTAGCAATGGAGGAAGAAGAAGAGGAGATTAAACCATCTAGGGTTGGGGAGAAGATGAAGAGGGATGCTCTCATGGTGAGGAGGAGCTTGAGGGAGGAGGAAAGCTTCATCTTGGTGGATTTACATGGCCATGGCCGGCCATGGAGCCTTGGGGGAGCAGCAGCTCGTGGGAAAGAGGTAGGAGAGGAGTGTGAGTGAGTGGTGGAAGGAGTGGGAAGTGAAAAATGAGAGCAAAGGGAGGGGTGTGGCCGGCTATGGGGTTTTTATAGAGGGAGAGGGAGTTGGCTGCCTCCTTTGTGATTGGCTAAGGTGGGTGGCTGCCCATTTATTGATTGGGTTAGGTGGGAGGCAAGGCTTGTTGAGGAAGAAAGATGGAGAGGCATGGCTGGCCGAGATTTCCATGCATACATAATTTGGCCGGCTCCATTCTTGCCAAACACAAGTGAACAATGTGAGGGAGAGGCACAACATCCATGTGAATAGATCAAGACATGATGTTGAGAAGATAATGTCAATGAGTGACTTTGACGATGATAAAAATAGGAGTAGATACATATAGATAAAAAAGGAGAATGAAGGTGACATGTGCCATGAGAATAATCTCCACCACTTTGGTTGAGACCAACTTATGATGAAGATAGTTCCCAAGGTATATTTGATGATTAGAAGTTTTTATTTGAATTCAATTTTGGAAGGATTGGGATTGACCACATGCAACACTGCATGTGCATGTCAAGGTAGATGGGATGGTGATGGTGGTTTAGACAATTATAGAGCAAGACTAAGAGACATGGTGAGTGAAGTAACCATGTACTCACAAGGATGAATATGGTGGCAGAAATCACCAATTCATGAGGTCAAGGTGATGATGGAAAAGAATAGAGGATTGAGATGGGTATGATGAAATATAACTTGTTCTTCAACTAAGAGGTTAATTGGGAGTGGTTTGAAATACTTCCTGAGCCAAGGGTTTAGTTGAGGGGAGTCCATTTGAAAGAATCAAATGATCATCCATTTGATCAAGAATTGGAGGATGAGGGGGTACAATGTGGTAGATCAGAGAGGTACACAAGATGTGCAAGAGTTGCTATTTGAAAAAGAACTTGTTTGAAAAGTATTTGAAACACCTCAATTGTCTAGGGACAATTGGGAATGAACTCAAGTGGAATGAAGTTTGAAAGTATTGATAAAAACTAGTTGGAACTTAGGAGTTCAAAATATTCTACTTACTATCCCAAGTAAAGTAAAGTTTTTCTCAAACTTAAAATAAACAAGAAATGGTATAGATACCATAACAAGCCTTTTTTGTAAAAAAGAAAGCAAAATAGAAAGAAAAGTTTTAGAAACCAGTACTTGGTAGAAATGGGATGGAAAACAAAAACCATTTCAGTTCCTTGTTTTCTTTAAAGAAATATCTTGAAAAGATTTAATAAAACTAGAAGTAGTTTTGTGATCAAAACTAGAGAAGGAAAAACAATAGGGTGTTTGAGAAAGAAAACTAATTTAGGGAGGAGTGTTCTCAAGGGTAGATGGTAGCTACAAAATGTACCCATCATTCCCACTCTTGGTTTTGTGAAGATTAAACTTGACTAAAAACAAGAGGTAAAAGTGAAGGGAGTGATCTTGAGGTTAAACATTTGATAGGGTACAAGGTCAATGGAGTATAAGAGTTGCAAGGGTAGAATGGGACATGCAAGACGTGGAAGTTACAGAGGGTATTGCACAGATGAGATCAATGCATTGAGGTCAGCTAAAACAGTTGTGAGTGCTTAGAGATCAATTGCCAAAGTCTGGACATTTTAAGCTTGTCAACACAGATGGTCGACATGGCCTCAAAACCAACAAGGATGAGTGGGTAAAAGAGAGGGATGTAGCTAGGGGTAGATGATACCAAATTTTGAATTAAGGATGATTGAGCTATCTTGTACCACAAAGAGAAAAATCAAGATGGCGAACTCATGTTGTCAATAGGAGAGAGGTTTGATGTAGTAAGAAGGAAAACAATTCTTCCTAAGCCACACATGTGTTTTATTTGGTGAGTTGCTTGTTTAACAACTAGGGGTGTTGTTCTATGAGGTAGCTCAAGACAAAACTCAACAAGCAAATCAAGACAATTCTTCTACCAACAGAACAAGGCAATTCATCATAACAAACAGATCAAGGCAATTCATCTTAATTAGTCTAAAGAAAAAGTTTTTGTTCCCCCTAATTTTTGAAATAAGGACAACTAATCATGGTTGCAAAAGTTGGGGTGTTACATTCATCACCTGTTGAGCCACCAATTGGGAGTCGCCAAAAATCTTTAATCGGGTCGCATTGCAAGCCTTCGCCACCTTCATCCCATGTATCAACGCTTCATATTCTGCCTCGTTATTAGATGCGTTAGGAAACGTCATCCGCAGTACATATTTCAGCTTGTCTCCTTGAGGTGATACTAATATCACTCCTGCTCCAGCTCCTTCTAACCTCTTGGACTCGTTGAAGTTCATAGTCCAGGTTCTCGATAAATCAGGGGGTCCCGTATTTTGCAACTCCATCCACTCTGCGACAAAGTCCGGTAAAATCTGTGACTTTATTCCTTTTCTTTTTTCGTACGTGATGTCCCGAGGAGAAAGCTCTATTCCCCAAAGGGAGACACGACCCATAGCTTCCGGGTTATTCAATATATTGGACAAAGGTGCCTCATTGACCACTATGATCGGACGTGCCGAAAAATAGTGTCGCAACTTTCTTGCTGTTGTAAACACTCCATATGCCAGCTTCTGATAATGCGGGTATCGCTGTTTTGAAGGCGATAAAACTTCACTGATGAAATATACTGGCCTTTGTACTCCATGAAGTTTCCCTTCTTCTTCTCGCTCAACCACAAGTGTCGTGCTGACCACCTGAGGTGTGGCCACAATTTATAACAGAAGAGGTTCTTTTTCCTAGGGTGCCACCAATATTGGCGGTGTCGAGATTGTGCGCTTGAGATCCTCAAAAGCTCTGTCCGCTTCTTCGTTCCACTCGAACTTTTCTCCCTGCTTGATCAAGGCGTAAAACGGCAATGCCTTTTCCCCTAGCCTGGCGACGAATCTGCTTAAAGCTGCGACTCGCCCAGTTAACTTTGTTGGCTTGCGCATCATTACGATGGCCTGCATTTTCTTCGGGTTAGGCTCGATTCCTCTTGCTGACACCAGAAACCCGAGAAGTTCTCCCGCAGGAACGCCGAAAGAACACTTCGTCAGATTCAGCTTGAGGAAGAACTTGTCGAGGTTGTCAAAGGTTTCCTTGAGATCCCGATCAAAATTGACCCTTCCTTTGTTGTTATGATGACATCGTCAATGTATACTTGAACGTTCTTTCCAATCTGCGTGGCAAGGCACTTTTGCATCATCTGTTGATATGTTGCACCCGCGTTTTTCAACCCGAAGGACATTGTTCTATATCAGAACACGCCACAGGGTATTACGAAAGCTGTTTTGACCTCATCCTCTTCTTTCAATCGAATCTGATTGTAACCAGAATATGCATCTAGTAAGGAAAGACCTTCGCAGCCTGTCGTGGAGTCGATAATTTGATCGATCCTTGGGAGGGGGAAGTGATCCTTTGGACAATGTTTATTGAGACACGTAAGTCGACACACATGCGAAGGACCTCTGTGTTTTTATTTGGGACCAGCACTGGGTTTGCTACCCACATGGCCTCTATGTGTATCTCTTTGATAAATCCAGCTTCTCTGAGTCGATTAATTTCCGATAGCATAGCTTTGCGGTTTGGTTCCGAAAAATGCCGCAAAGGTTGTCTGATTGGCCTAGCTAATGGATCCAAATTAAGGGGGTGCTCGGCAAGTTCCCTGGGTACTCCTGGCATGTCAGCTGGACACCATGCGAAGATTTCCCAGCGCTCACGGAGGAACTCGACGAGCGCGCTTTCCTATGTGAGATCCATGTTTGTGGCGATGGCTGTCGTTTTCTTGGGATCTATCGGGTGTATCTGCACTTCCTTCGAGTTCTTGGTAGTATCAAAGGTTGGTTCCTTTAGCGGCCTCCCTCCATCTGGCAACACGTCGTAGTCAGTTGTTAGCTTTGATGCCAGATATTCTGCTTGCATCCCGAAAGTTTCTGATAGCCGATGAAAATCCTTATCGCACTTATCCGCCAGTGCGAAGCTTCCTTTTACTGTGATCGGGCCCTTAGGTCCAGGGAGCCTCCACAACAAGTATGTGTAATGTGGTACCGCCATGAATCTAGCATACGTGGGTCGTCCTAGCAGAGCATGATACTGTGATGGAAAATCCACAACTTCAAACTCCAGCTTCTCTCTTCTGTAATTTTCTCGGGTTCCGAAATGAACGTCGAGATTGATCTTTCCCAATGGGTAAGTTGGCTTATCAGGTGTGATACCATGGAACCGTGTGTCGGTTGGTGTTAGATTCGCCAAGGATATGTTCATCTTCCTTAATGTATCTCCGTACATAAGGTTTAAGCTGCTGCCTCAATCTATAAACACCCGTGAAATGTCGAATCCTGCAATGACCGCCGGCAAGATCAAAGCTGACTGTCCTGGCCGAGGAACTTGCTGTGGATGGTCCGCTATGGTGAAGCCAATGTCCTGTCCCGACCAATTCAGGTACTCAACTGTTGGAGGAGGCATTTTCTCTGCCATAAAAACTTGCCGAGAAATTACTTTTTGAGCTCTATTGGACGGCCTGCCTTTCTGAATCATCGAGACCTCTCCATTGGTGTTGATATAAGGAACGTTCATTGGAGCTGCCGCTATTCGTAGCTGATGTCGATTTTCGTCCGTGATTGCGGGAGGAGGTGGCAGGTGAATCTCACTCCTTGGCCCCTGAGGGTTTCTGTTTGCTGCGTGTGCATTGGCATGCCCCGCGAATCTGTTCAACGCCTGGAACGTTCGGCAATCCTTCTGCAGATGCCCTTGATGTCTACGGGTGCTTCTATTCTTGTAGACCGTGTTGGGCCTCCAAGAGCAGAGGTTTGTAGAACAACAGCAAGTTTCCCTTAAGTGGATCACCCAAGGTTTATCGAACTCAGGGAGGAAGAGGTCAAAGATATCCCTCTCAAGCAACCCTGCAATCACGATACAAGAAGTCTCTTGTGTCCCAAACACACCTAATACACTTGTCAGATGTATAGGTGCACTAGTTCGGCGAAGAGATAGTGAAATACAAGTAGTATGGATGTATATGAGTGGTAATAGCAATCTGAATAAAATATGGCAGCGAGTAAACATGCAACAGAACAGTAAATAAGCGGTGTTTGCAGTATTGGAAACAAGGCCTAGGGATCATACTTTCACTAGTGGACACTCTCAACATTGATCACATAAATAAATAAGTTCTCTTCCTTTGTGCTACATATACTCTTGTTTGATAATAAACACCATTCGTTGTGTACGGCTACAAGAGCACCTCAATGCCGGAGTTAACAAGCGCCACAACATTCGGTATTCATGTTTAAGTAACCTTTAGAGCATAATAGATCTTTGCAATTTAAACCGAGTACTAACATAGCATACACACTGTCACCTTTACACTATGAAGGGGGAATAGATCACATCAATACTATCATAGTAATAATTAACTCCATAACCTACAAGAGTTTATGATCATAACCTACGCCAAGAACTACACGATGCACACACTGTCACCATTACACCGTGAAGGAGGAATAGACTACTTTAATAACATCACAAGAGTAGCACATAGACTAATAGTGATACAAAGCTCATCATATGGATCTCAATCATGCAAAGCAATTCATGAGATCATTGTATTGGGGTACAGAGAGAGAGATTAACCACATAGCTACCGGTAGAGCCCTCAGCCTCGGGGGAGAACTACTCCCTCCTCATCATAGGAGACAGCAGCGGCGATGAAGATGGCAGTGGTGTCGATGGAGTAGCCTTTCGGGGGCACTTCCCCGTCCCGGCGGCGTGCCGGAACAGAGACTCCTGTCCCCCAGATCTTGGCTTCGCGATGGCGGCGGCTCAGGAAGGTTTCTCGTACCGTGGCTTTTCCGTCTCGAAGATTTAGGTCAGGGACTTTTAAATAGGCGAAGAGGCGGAGTCGGAAGGGTTACGGGGGCGCCACACAATAGGGGGGCGCCCCCCCCCTTGGGCCGCGCCGCCCTACTGTCTGGTGGCCCTGTGGCTCTCCTCTGGCCCCTCTCCGGTGTTCTGGAAGCTTCGTGCAATTATAAGATGCTGGGCGTTGATTTCGTCCAATTCCGAGAATATTTCCTTACTAGGATTTCTGAAACCAAAAACAGCAGAAAACAGGAACTGGCACTTCGGCATCTCGTTAATAGGTTAGTTCCAGAAAACGCATCAAAACGATATAAAGTGTGAACAAAACATGTAGGTATTGTCATAAAACAAGCATGGAACATAAGAAATTTTAGATACGTTTGAGACGTATCAAGCATCCCCAAGCTTAGTTCCTACTCGCCCTCGAGTAGGTAAACGATAACAAGGATAATTTCTGAAGTGACATGCTACCAACATAATCTTGATCCAATAATGATGTAAAGCGTGTGAACTGAGATCAAATCACTCAAAGCAAATGTCTATATTGATATAAGAGATGATAATGCAAGAGTTAAACAAGCTAGAAGTTTTCATGAACTATTGCTTCAAAGACATGAAACCGTACAAAGTTCATTAAAGATGTGTTAAGTATTCAGCGTAGAAGTTCTATCCTTCATTCCAAGCATCAAGTAAATTTTCACAACATAAGAAGGATTCAGTCAAGTAAACATAAACACGAACATCATGAATCAACTGTTTCGAAGTCTACTCAACCGATGAGCGCAAGCATTTGGTATTAGCACCAGGATGTTATGGCATAAAGAACGTTAATGGGGGTTTGGAAGGCCAAATGGAAGAAAGTCTCACAAAGCTATAAGTGATTACTAGACAAGAGGAAGTCTTATAATCGAAGCTATGCAAGGAGTAGTGATTGCCATGCAACGGATGCACATAGAGCTATATGTGTATGAAAGCTCTCCAATGGAACTAGTGGGGGTGCATCCAACTTGGTTGCTCACGAAGACCTAGAGCACTTTTGAGGAGGCTCATCATTGGAATATACAACCCAAGTTCTATAGTGTAAATTCCCCACATAGTTATACTAGTAAAACATGAAAACTCACTCATATGGAGTGTAGGTGCTAAACATGAGCACAAATGATGACTATGAATATGCAGGTGCTAAAACATGAGCACAAGTGTGGATAAAAGATAGTAATGCTGCCCCCTTTTTCTTTATTCTCTTTTTTTCTTTTTCTTTTTCTTTTTCTTTTTCTTTTTCTTTTATATTTTTTTTTCTTTCTTTTATTTTTCTCTTTTTGATGGCCTCCATGGCTCTTTTCACTTTTAGGGGCAACATCCTAATATGACAACACACTTTTTGGTACAAATAACTCATAACGAATAAAACATGATGTATGAAACTGTATGCCTCTGCCAGTGTAGCAGGATGTGCAATGATCTAGCGTAACATGGGTAAACCACACATCAGCTGTATAGAATCATGCAAAGCAATATATAAATAATAAATGACAACATGGCATGTAATGTAAAATGGAAGTTGCATGGCAATATATCTCGGAACAACAATGGAAATGCTGTGGTAGGTAGGTATGGTGGCTGTTTTGAGGAGATGTATGGGCTTATGTGTAGGAGAACAAGAGAAAGTCCTCCCACGGGTTTGGATGTACCGGCGAAGTATGCACAATTCTCAATGTGAGCAAAAGGCAATGCACAATACCGAAGAGGCTAGCAAATTTGGATGGTGGAAGTGCCAAAAACCGTAGCTTAACATTAGTCAAAAAGAACTCACAAGCTTATTGCAAACATCTAGCATGTTCAACATTAAGAGCATGATTAAAATTTCACTGACCTTCAGCACAACTTAGTTATTACGATGAACTTTTAGACATGGAAAGCTATCAAGTCCAACTACACCTTCAACTATTTAAATAGAGTTTGTAGTACGGCACAAGCTTAAAGACAACAATCCACTACTAATTTTAACTTATTCAAACAACAAGTTTTACCATCTAAATACCTCAAAACGTTTGCAAAGAATCAAGTTATCAAAGCTTAATGATCTACAAGATTATGCAAGTTTTTCATTATACCACTACCACATGCAACATTTCCTTAACCAACCGAATAACAATGAACGAAGCAGTTTCAACCTTCGCCATGAACATTAAAAGCTAAGAACACATGTGTTCATACGAACCAGCGGAGCGTGTCTCTCTCCCACACAAGCATGAATTTATTCAGAGAATGAAAATAACAAAACGAAAATAAAAGCACACAGACGCTCCAAGTAAAGTACATAAGATGTGACCGAATAAAAATATAGTTTCAAGAGAAGAAACCTGATAAGTTGTCGATGAAGAAGGGGATGCCTTGGGCATCCCCAAGCTTAGATGCTTGAGTCTTCTTGAAATATGCAGGGATGAACCACGGGGGCATCCCCAAGTTTAGACTCTTCACTCTTCTTGAGCATAGTATATCATCCTCCTCTCTTGACCCTTGAAAACTTCCTCCACACCAAACTCGAAACAAACTCATTAGAGGGTTAGTGCATAATCAAAAATTCACATGTTCAGAGGTGACACAATCATTCTTAACACTTCTGGACATTGCCCAAAGCTACTGGAAGTCAATGGAACAAAGAAATCCATCGAACACAGCAAAAGAGGCAATGCGAAATAAAAGGCAGAATCTGTCAAAACAGAACAGTCCGTAAGGACGAATTTTCCAGGGGCACCTAACTTGCTCAGATGAAAATGCTCAAATTGAATTAAAGTTGCGTACATATCTGAGGATCACACACGTAAATTGGCAGATTTTTCTGAGTTACCTACAGAGAACCCTGCCCAAATTCGTGACAGACAGAAATCTGTTTCTGCGCAGAAATCCAAATCTAGTATGAACCTTGCTATCAAAGACTTTACTTGGCACAACAATTGAATAAAATAAAGATAAGGAGAGGTTGCTACAGTAGTAACAACTTCCAAGACTCAAATATAAAACAAAAGTGCTGTAGTAAAATAAACACATGGGTTATCTCCCAAGAAGTTCTTTTTTATAGCCATTAAGATGGGCTCAACAATTTTAATGATGCACTCGCAAGAAATAAGAGTTAAAGCAAAAGAGAGCATCAAGAAGCAAATTCAAAACACATTTAAGCCTAACCCACTTCCTATGAAAAGGAATCTTGTAAATAAACAAGTTCATGAAGCATAATGCAACAAGCATAGAAAGATAAAACAAGTGTAACTTCAAAAATTTCAGCATATAGAGAGGTGTTTTAGTAACATGAAAATTTCTACCACCATATTTTCCTCTCTCATAATAACTTTCAGTAGCATCATGAACAAACTCAACAATATAACTATCACATGAAACATTCTTGTCATGAGCCACATGCATAAAATTATTACTCTCCACATAAGCATAATCAATTTTATTAGTTGTAGTGGGAGCAAATTCAACAAAGTAGCTATCATTATTATTCTCATCATCAAATATAGGAGGCATATTGTAATCATAATTAAACTTATCTTCCATAGTAGGCGGCACCAAAAGACCACTATCATTATAATCATCATAAATAGGAGGCATATCATAATCAACATAAACTTTCTCCTCAATACCCGGAGGACTAAAGAGATCATTTTCATCAAAACCGACCTCCCCAAGCTTAAATTCTTCCATAGCATTAGCAACAATGGTGTTCAAATCATTTATACTAATAACATTCCCATTAGCATGCATAAGTTCCATGGGTTTTTTAATTTTCTCTTCAAACACATCATGTCCTAATTCAAGATAAAGTTCATAAAGATCTCTCATTTTGTTGTTGTCTTCCATTAAGCCTTACTAGTGTAAAACAAGAGACAAAAGATGCAATTGCAGGATCTAAAGGAAATAGCTTCGAGCACTTACAACGGCAACAGAAAATAACTTAGTTACCTGGGACCGGAGTGTGAGTGCCTTTTACCTTTCCTCCCCGGCAACGGCGCCAGAAAAGTGCTTGCTGTCCACAACTGGCGCGTGGTTGACGTGGGAGGTTTGATGAAGATTGACGGGCTTGATGGAGTGTCTTGATTCGTTCGCCGGCAACGGCGCTAGAAAAGTGCTTGATGCCTACGGGTGCTTCTATTCTTGTAGACAGTGTTGGGCCTCCAAGAGCAGAGGTTTGTAGAACAGCAGCAAGTTTCCCTTAAGTGGATCACCCAAGGTTTATCGAACTCAGGGAGGAAGAGGTCAAAGATATCCCTCTCAAGCAACCCTGTAATCACGATACAAGAAGTCTCTTGTGTCCCCAACACACCTAATACACTTGTCAGATGTATAGGTGCACTAGTTCGGCGAAGAGATAGTGAAATACAAGTAGTATGGATGTATATGAGTGGTAATAGCAATCTGAATAAAATATGGCAGCGAGTAAATGATGACCCACAAGTATAGGGGGTGTATCGTAGTACTTTTGATAAATAAGAGTGTCGAACCCAACGAGGAGCAGAAGGTGTTGACAAGCAGTTTCGATGAAGGATTCACTGTAAATGCTCACAGACAAGTATTCAGGGGGTTTTGATATAGCAGATGAAATAAGTACAAGTAAGTAAAGTGCGAGAGAAATAATTGCAGCGAGTGGCCCAATCCTTTTTAGCACAAAGGACAAGCCGGTTTGTTTACTTATAATGACCAAACGTTCTTGAGGACACAGGGGAATTTAGTCTAGTGCTTTCGCTTCATATAGCTGATTAATCTTCATTGTTTTGATAAGTGTTGTGTGGGTGAACCTATGCTAATGTACCGCCCTTCCTAGGACTAATACATACTTGTGATTATACCCCTTGCAAGCATCCACAACTACAAGAAAGTAATTAAGATAAATCTAACCACAGCCTTAAACTCTGAGATCCTGCTATCCCTCCTGCATCGATATACCAACGGGGGTTTAGGTTTCTGTCACTCCGGCAACCCCGCAATTGGCAAACGATTACAAGATGCATTCCCCTAGGCCCATAAATGGTGAAGTGTCATGTAGTCGATGTTCACACGACACCACTAGAAGAATAACACCACAACTTAAATGTCACAACATTGAATACTAACCAACATAATTCACTACTAACATTTAGACTTCACCCATGTCCTCAAGAACTAAACGAACTACTCACGAGACATCATATGGAACACGATCAGAGGTGATATGATGATGAATAACAATCTGAACATAAACCTTGGTTCAATAGTTTCACTCAATAGCATCAATAACAAGTAGGAATCAACACCGGGAGAGTTTCCCCTATCAAACAATCAAGATCAAACCCAAATTGTTACAGCGGTGACGAGGTGCAGCGGTGGAGATGGCGGTGATGATGATGATGATGATGGTGATGATGATGGAGATGATGTCCTGCTCGATGACGGTGACGATGGCGTCGATTTCCCCCTCCGGGAGTGAATTTCCCCGGCGGATTCCTGCCCGCCGGAGAGCTCTTTTCTCTCTGGTGTTTTCCGCCCCGCAGAGGCGGCTGTGACTCTTCGCGACTATCCTCTCGGGCTTAGGTTTTTGGGACGAAGACGTACGCGAAGAAAAGGAGGCGAGAGGGGGCTGTGGGCCCCCTCCTCACAGGGCGGAGCGGCCAGGCCTTGGGCCGCGCCGGCCTATGAGGTGGGCCCACCTCGGGTCCCCTCGGCTCCCCCTTCTGGCTCCCTTCGGCTTCTGGAAAAATAGGATTTTTCATATAATTTCTGTCAACTGTTGATCTTCCGAAATATTGCATTCTGACGGTGCTTTTTCCAGCAGAATCCTGGCTCCGGTGCGCGATCCCCAAATAATCATGAAACATGCAAAATAGATGAAATAACATAAGTATCATCTCCAAATATGAAATATATCAATGAATAATAGCAAATTATGATATAAAATAGTGATGCAAAATGGACGTATCAACTCCCCCCAAGCTTAGACTTCGCTTGTCCCCAAGCGAAACTGAACTCGGTAAACAAGACCACATGTTTATGGAGTGAAGAGTCGATAAATAAAATACGGACAAGAAGCATCATATTCATTCACACAAGACATTCTAATAAACAACTTCCTCATATAATTCAACTTGAAACAAGTGGAAGGTAATCACAAATAAAGGTGCATAAGGAATCATAATTGGTGATGGCAAACTTTGTTCTTGGTCAGAGAACAGTTAACAGATTATACTTATCTATTGAGCAGCGCTCTCATATTAAAGCTTATAATAACTTGCATACTCAATCATAGTAATCTCCTCATAATCATCGATAACTTTCAAAGCTGTATTCATTCAGATAAAATTTGTACTAAACAAGGAAAAATAAAAGGCATAATGAAATAGATCACAATATAAATGGTTTGATCACAACAACTCAAATGCTTGCCTGAGATGGAGGGAAATAGGTTTACTGACTCAACATAAAGTAAAAGACAGGCCCTTCGCAGAGGGAAGCAGGGATTAAATCATGTGCTAGAGCTTTTCGAGTTTTGAAATCATAAAGAGAGCATAAAAGTAAAGTTTTGAGAGGTGTTTGTTGTTGTCAACGAATGGTAGCGGGTACTCTAACCCCCTTGCCAAACAGACCTCCAAAGAGCGGCTCCCATGAAGGACGTCATCTCTACCAGCAAGCACTACAAGAAAAGTTCTGATAGACAACGTCTCAAAATCGTCCGCTAAGGGGTATTTTTAGTCGCCTATGGGCCTAACCCGACGATATGGGTTCTGTTGTGGAAACTGCGTCAGGCAAAGTCCTACGACGATTTTTTCGGTCCGTCGCGCTTGGGCGCCCTTCCGCCACGGAAAATCGGACCGTTGCGCAAGTGTTTCCGGGAGCCCGTTGACTGCTGACGTCATGCAAACTGCCACGTGGCCACTACTAGGGAAAGGCTTACCGCCGGCGTCCTGTTATGGCTTACCGCCGGCGCCTTCGCATTCGCTGGCGATCACCTCGCCGGTGGTAATGCCTCATCGCCGGCGCCTTCCAATTCGCCGGTGGTAAGTCGCCGTTACCGCCGGCGTTTTGCCCAATTCGCCGGGGGTAAGCGTTTCCGCCGGCGCCTTTCCATCTCGCCGGGGCTTGGATGTTACCGCCGGCGCTCCCCATTTCGCCAGCGATAATACTAACAGGAGCATCAGGTCCTTACCGCCGGCGCTTTCCATTTCGCCTGCGGTAATATTAATAGGACCATCAGGTTGTTACCACCGGCGCCTTCCCATTTCGCCAGCAGTAATATGAACAGGAGCAAAAAATAAAACTCGAATTAGACAATATGTACACCAGAATTCATAGCATATACAGAGAATATACAGGCAAGTACAAGAATGACAGCAAGATATACATCATTAGCAAGATACACATCATTGGCAATACACATCATTAGAAAGTCCCGATGACATGCATGCATCAATAACACAAGTGTCGACCATATGGTTCAACCATCACGACTCGAAGTAGCACATGTTACAGAAATACATATAAGTCCAGTTGACGACCTAGCTAAACAACAATGACATAGTAAACTAGAGAGGCGGTAGCGGCAAGCATCATCACGATGAAAGGGGTCCTCCACATCTCCCTCCTCTGTCCCGCTCGAAAGTTGGCGTATCGAGTTTCCGCCTCCTCCAAAGTGGTGTACCCCTTGTAGCTGTTGCCGCTGAAACGGTGGACCTGCCTCTCTGAGTCTTCCCAGTCCTCGTAGACTCCAGGAACCCTGCCGTGGTAGACGACATAGTACGTCATCTATGCAAACACATAAAAAAGAAATGAAAGTTGTTAGTACATTAGTAGAGAGAGATATAACATAGAGTAGTGCAAAGAAAAAGCATGAAAATTACTTAAGTAATTTTATGACTAACATTTGCAAAGGACAAAAGTGTTTGAGTCAAGTCGGCTTCGGCGGGAAGGGACGGATGCCCTCAAGCGTGTTGAATGTTCTGTCGTCATATCCATCTTCTAATCGGCCTTCTATCTCGGCCTTAGAAAGTGCGGGACCATAGTGGAACAAGCCACCATTACCGCAGACATCCCTCCAGAGTATTGTGCAAATGGTCCGCTGGATGGCACGGAACTCGGCTCTCACGTTTTCATCGGTGGTGTCCGCCATGTTCACGAACATCCGCTGAAGACTGGATGGCAACAAGAGATCGTTCTGAGACCTTACAATCGACCTCATCTGTAGGATGGCAAACCAGGCCTCCATCCCATTGTCATGCGCCGATTGCTTGAGGCAGGGGAACTTGGTTATGTGGTTGCACACATAGCAACCTTTCACTTTCTTCTCATGCCTGATTTTGTCGATGCCAACCTCGGCTATGAAGCCGCTGAGGGCTTTATCAAGTGTAGACTTAAGGTCGGTGAAGTCCTTGTCCGGATCAAGCCCGGAGTCGAGGTAACTGACATGTGAATGATACGGGTGAAAGAGGAGGAGGGTGCAGTACTTGAATCTGCGCAAAATGGAAATAAACCATCATACTCGATCGACTATGAAGGAAATTCATGAATGAATGTAATAGAGGGTACTCTAGTAACCAAATACTTACTCGCGGAAATATGGTATGGCAAAGCATTTCTTATCCTTGTTTAACACCAAGAAATCCTTGATGTACTTCGCCGTAAACGCTTGTTCGTTACGGACGGCGCTTGGAGTCATGTAGAAGGGGTCCATGATAGCGATGTCCGCTGTGTTCTCCATGGCGATATCGTGCGCCATGCTGAGCGATAGGAGGCGGACCAAGTTTCGGTCGAGCTGTTGCATGTTCAATAGCCTGAAGATGTCTTCATATCGAATGAACATCAAGTCCGGAGGGTATGTGGTGACAAAGACAAAGCCGCTGGGCTACTTGGCCGTCAAAACCGGGTACGAGGGATTTCTATCTCGAAGAAGTAGTTCCTCCTTCACTAGAACAGCATCATGCAAGCTCCTCATATCGGGCGTCACCTGCTGGACAATGTGTGCCGGCAGCATAGGCTGGCCTAGGTGATGCATCTTCCTCCACGGGGTCGGCAACTTGTCATTAACCACTTTCTTGCTTGCGGCAACATCTCCGGACTTCTTCCGCTTCCTGGCCTACTTCTTACTGCAACTGGGAGTGGCGTTTTGTTTCATACCCTCCGTGGTCGCACCAAGGAGTGTCCTCGGGGTAAGCCCAACTCGGGGTGGAGCGGTGAAGGCGGTAGGGTCTTCCTGCTCGGGAGTTTCTTGTGAAAGGAACAACTTCTTCTTTAGCGTACGATCGGTGGGTGGCTTGTAAGGAGAAACCCCGTCGCCCTCCATCTCAGCGATGAACGTATCGATTGGAGCTTGATCGATGTCCAACGCGTTGCCGTGCTGACTGTCGGGCTGACTGTCGGGCTGGCTATCGGGCCCAAAAGGACCACCAGCCAGTGGAGGACTCGGGGCAGCCGTCGCATCCTGAGGAGTGACCATGCCATAGCTTGCCTCCGAACCTGAGGCGGCGGTGTTCAGCCGAATTAGGGCTTTCGGCCATAGAAGGATGTGATTCTTGAGGTCCCCGATAGTGAGCGGGGTTTCCGTTTCCGGGGGTTGATAAGGAGGATGGAGGTCTTGGCATCCCGGTAACGACCGGTTCACGCGAACCCGGCTCACGCTATCATCCATCCTGATGCAGTGGAAAATCCGCTGTGTTGGCAGGATGACACTGCCGCTCGCTACAGCCTTCAACTTGTTGTCCACATTCAGTAGCAAGGTGCAAGGAGTCGCGTTCTCCTGTGAAAACATGTGTAGGTCAGAGAGGGGCGACGACAAAGTAACTAATTTGTAGAGCTTGAGAGACTAAATTAATTACCGTGAGGGCGTCGAGCTAGGCTCGCGTTGAAGGACCGAGGCCAGGCGTGCAGGTGACTGAGGGGCTAGTATTGTGGCCCCCCGCCAGGTCCGACGAATGCTCTCTAGCGCCCACATTGCCGGCGGGTGGAGTCACCAAGTTGGGTGTGCATTGAGCGTGTCTAGTTGGAGGCCGGTTGTTCGAGTTGCTGGCGCCTAGGCTGATAACCGGCATCGGTCCCTTTTGGCCGCCGGCGAAGTAATTCTTCATCGACAACACAAGATCAGGGATGATTTCATTGACCCTGGTGGCCACCGCGTCATCGACCTTGCTAGCAACCTCGGCACTGACGCGTTGCTGAACCTCGGCACTGACTCGTTGCTGAACCTCGGCACTGACGCGTTGCTCCATGGTTGTTTCCAAGTTGGCCACCTTTTTCAGCAGAGCCTCGTGCTCCCGGTCCTTCTGCGCCTGCCGCGACTCCTTAGTGCTTGCGGGCACGTCCAAGCCATAGTCGGCAAGCTTGCGACCTCCTCCGGCGCCGGGGACACGGTGGGGCTTGTCCAAAAGCGGTCGCGCCTTCACGGTGTTCAGACCCCTGATAAAAGGCGTGTCCCACGGGACTTTGCCCGTCGACGTCTGGGACGAGGAGCCAGCTGATTCGGTGGCTGCTTGTTCCGCCAACTGCCAGAAGTAACATGAACAATTTTAGAATGTAATGGACTTGGTGAGCAGTATCAAATTAATAAGCTGGTAAATTGCTTACCACTGCTTTCTCTAGTGCCATCACCTTCGCGTCGGCGACCAACTCAACTCCCACCACCACATCAGGTTTCGTGACATGTTTCCCAGCCAATTCTCGATGGTATCGGGACCTGAGATATGCCCTGAAGAGTGGGTCTTTGTACTTGGCAAAAGGGGGCTCGAGGCCAGCATTTATGTAGGCCTGGTCCTCCTTGTCCCATACCGGCTGCTTGCCTTCGAAGCCACGGCAACCGAGATTGTGGTGACCGATGTTCTTATCCGCCAGCTCCTTCCCCCCAGGTCGATTGTCTTTTGGTGTACTCGAGCTCCTCGTTTTCCAAGAATTTATTATACTGCTCCAGCGTCATCCGCGAGAAGTGGCGCTGGATCTCTTCCCAAGTCTCATTGTCACCAAGCATCCCCCTCAGCATGGTTTTATAACCGCTGAGGTTCTTGGAGAACTTAGAGAGGGCTCGTCTGTTCACGATGTTATCCTTGGTATCCTCGTTCCTGTATTCCACAGGGAACTCATACCGTGCGTGCAGCCGCGCAAGGAGTTGGGCCTGCAGATGCTGCTTCTTCTTGGTTCGGAGTTTCGTCTCGTTGACGTCGACGACGTCCCGAAGGATTGCTCCCAGTTGGAGGCCGTACCCCTTCGCCACGTGCTTGGGCTCAGTAGGAATCCCGGTCTTGGCGTCCACCGCGGTGATTATATCACGAGTGGTGCCGACCCTGTTTGGGCGTCGCTGCTTCCGTTTCCTCTTGGCCTCGGTAGTAGTATCCGAGCTACCCCCGGCAACGCCACTGTCGGTGGTCTCGTCGGCAGCCCCCCTCTCATCCTCACCATCGTTGTCCATCTCATCATCCCCCTCCTCTGAGGACTCGTCATCGCTGCCTGGAAGGTCCTCCAGCTGATCCGAGACCATGAGCCTGTAGTGCTCATCCAACTTCCGCTGAGAAGACCCGTCAACGTCTTCGTTGGGGTCTGCAGAAGACGACATCGCTAGCTATGTGCTTCTGCCATGTATTTGGAACTACTATTAGTCAAAGAAAGAAAACAGGTAGTGTTTTAGGAACATGCTAACAAAGGTAGATGTGACAGCATTAGGCAGCATACACATGCAGATGAAGCAGTATCTTATTAAACTATACCAACAAAAAATTCGGCATGACCTTTGCTAAAAAATGGTCATGCCGGAGTGCCAGAAATTCGCCAGAACGGAAGTTAATCGACATTCCGGCGAAACATTGGCACTCAATGTACCTGCAGACACATTTCACACAACCTTTCGAATTGGATGAATACTATTCCATTCTAGAGCATTAACAAAAGAGATGAAACTGAAAGGGGAATACAGATCACTTCAGCATGAATCACTAATATCCAACAGGGCACCTTCAGACAATTTATGTGCTGTTACATAAGGCCACAAGTAACTCTTAGCAACCACAGATGGAAACTACATACAGTAACAGCAGTCCACAGTAGCTAATCAGCCAGTAACCACAGAACATACTGTGCTTTTGCAGGATGGGCAGAAAAGAACACATCAAAGCAACTAAGAGTCAGCTTGTGGCCTTTGAAGTTGACAAAATAAAACACAACTTCAAAGGAGCTGTAAGCTCAAGATGCATTAACAGGCAGTCAGGCATTCAACATGGGGGCTACAGAAATCAATCCATTTCTCTAAACACACAGTGACGCAAGTGCTCACGAACAAAGCCGCTGATGATTGGTTAGCACTACTTTATTTTGTTTTTGGCCAGGCATTAGTTAAACTGGAAACCCAACACTGTACCCTAAACAATGCATGAGACCAACACTACTGTTTTCTTTTAAGGTTTGCGCACCAAATCCTGTTTTAATCAATTAATGCAGGGCTGAGATCAACTGGAACAGTTCAGTTTCTAAATGACACTAGCAGAGTGCAGCTATGGTTCAAAGTCAAGCATGACACACACACATATATATATATATATATATACAACTGATAGAACACCGTGAGTGCAACATGGCAGCGATTTTCAAATGCTATGTGTTCCGTGTTTTTTAGACAGTTCATTAGTGCTTACATAGTCCAGTGCTGATCTGGTCTGAAACATGCTGAGCCAATACTTAATTATCGAAGTACTCAGAGTTGAGAACTTGAGATAGACAGAACATTTCCCTGCTACCCCAACCACAACCAGTTTGTAAGCAAGCAATTGACCAGCAAGCAAACAGTATACTACTACTAAAACAGGTTTGCAAGTAATTGACTAAGTACGCAAACAACATACTACTACTAAAACAAGTTGCAAGAGAACTTGCCAATCACAACATTAGGTATTTAAATGACTCAGCTAAAATGTAAAACATGTACAGAACGAACATACTGGTGTCCATTCATCTTACACAAACTAAAAGGGCTTCCTCAAATTTAACAAACATCAATCTGTTTTCTAATGAAGTAGGGGCATGCCACTGTTCATCAAAAACTAAATACAAACATTCAGAAACAGAAAATGAGGCACAAACATGCACCTGAATATTGTAAACTGGCTATTACGAAAGTTCAATTTGCATACCAACTTTTTGCAGCTAAATAAGGCTAGTATGACTAATGATGAACTATCTGACATGTGAGAAGAGCAAACACCTAGATATTATTTCAGAATATTGTTATCACTTCACATCCTGCAATACAACGTACATAATGAACCTGGATGAACCAAGATTTGCTAAAGAGCCAAGCTTACAAGAATATCGAGTATGCAACTTCAAATTTCCCTGGCCAAGCATTAGTTAACTGGGAAACAACGGACTGGACACAACTACAGATTTCTTTAGTAAGTGCGTAGGCACAGTTTTCGATTCGTGGGCAATGAGATCAGAGATCGAACAAGCAATCAGGCACGCTCGGTTTAACTGAATCAGGGATGGGATTTTAACTCACCCTGGGCACTCGCTGAGGAGTGAAGGACGAAGCTGTCGGGCGGGGTTGTCCTTGTCCGAAGCTCTTGAGGGGCAGCGACGGCGGCAGGGGGCAGTGACGGCGGCGGTGGGGGATTTGGGGCAACGGCGGCGGTGGGGGATTTGGGGCAACGACGGCGGCAGGGGCAACAACGACGGCGGCAGGGGCAACGACGGCGGCAGTCGCAGCCGCGGGGGAGGGAGGAGGAGGGGGCGGCGCGATTGAGGGCTCCGTCGGCGGGGGAAGTGAGCGGCGCGATTTGGGATTTGGCCAGATTTGGCCAAATGGCTAAGTCATGAAGGAGTTATCCCGGCGATTTGCGCGAAACGCCGGCGGTAAGGTTTCGGTCAATGACAGGTGGGACCCATGGGCTTACCGCGGGCGGAAATGATGCATTCGCCGGGGGTAATGACATCTAGTATTTCTTTTAATAAACCCTGTCATTTAACAAACCTGACTACTACCAGAGTGGTTTCGTTCCTTCCCCCCACCCAGCACATCTGCAGTTCGAATCCCCATAGGTGCGAATAAACCACCCTTTTTTTCCTTTTCTTAAGACCTTTTTTTATTGTTTCTAGTTATTTAGATAAATTGTAAAGTCCTTTGGCAACATCCGATAAAATAAACCAATGAAGGATAAATTGCGAGACATAAATTGATGATTTTAATTCTTGAATGAATTCAAAGTACTTTCGGCGAGATCCGATAAAAAACCAAGACGTAAATTTAGGATACACTTGAGAAGGACAAATGGTTGTTCGAGAGATAATTATTATAAATACACAAATGACTTCAAAGTCCCTTTCGCTTGGTCCTTGTGACCCACCGGTATCGTCGCGACTCCTTGTGTACGGAGGAACACTTGACCTAGGTAGCGTCGTCCTTCTTCTTCTTAGTGTGTAGGTTATATCGTCTTCATCGGGTTCTTCCATCATTGGGTCTCCGACGAGGCCGTCGAAGTCTTGCTCGTCGGCAACTCCATCCATTCCGACGAGGGCCCTTTTTCCTCTCCTTACGACAACACGGCTGGGCCTTGACGGGTCAGTTATGAAGAAGCATTGCTCGACGTGCTTAGCCAATACCCAAGGCTCATTTTGCGCGGTGGGGTTCTTGGTCTTGGATTTGGGGGGCAGTCGCATGGTGGTGACATACGCATCTTCTTTTGTGATGTCCGTAGCCCATCTGACACGAAACATGGTAGCTTCTCCCCGACGTAGTCGAGCTCCCAGATTTCCTCGATCCTTCCGTAGTACCTTTTCTTCTCTTCACCCGTGTACGATTCCATCGTCACACCCGAGTTTTGATAGTCGCTTCTGTTGTCTCTCTCCTCTGTAGAGAATGTGTAACCATTGATGTCGTATTTCTGATAAGTCATGAGGTTGGGGGCGGGCCCACAAGACAAGGCCAATATCATTTTGTCTACGACGCTTGCCATTGGTGGGGGATTGGCATCAATCTGGTCTTTGAACCAGCTCGCGAAAGAGGAGTTGTGCGCTCTAAATACCTCTTGTTCCGTCATCGGCTTGTCAGCCCTGCTCTTGATCATGTTTATGTGCTGATCCACCCAAGGCTCTACCTCGTTCATGTGCTGTAGTGCTACTAAGTGGGCCCTGTTAAAGTCTGTTCTCCTATCATCTTGATCCGCGTCGAGTTCCCTCCTGCCAGCGTTGTGGCCTACTCCCTCGAATCTGCCGAGGTGCTTGTTGGCGGGCAATCCAACCGGACGTGGGTCGTCCTCGTTTAAATAATTCTTGCAGAAAGAGATGCACTCCTCGGTGAGAAAGCCCTGGACGATGCTTCCATCCGGATGTGCCCTGTTACGAACGTATCCTTTGATGAAGCCGTTCATTCTTTCTAACGCCATCATGTTGTGAAGGAACGCGGGCCCAAGATCCTTGATATCGTCCACTATATGCACCAGCAGATGGACCATGATGTCAAAGAATGCGGGCGGGAAGTACATCTCCATCTCGCATAGGATGGTGACGATCTCTTCCTGCAGCCTCCCGAGTTTCTTGACGGTTATCGACTTTCGAGTTATGACGTCGAAGACGTTACACAGGCCAGTCAGCGTCGCACGAACGTGCGGTTCCATTATCCCTCGGATAGCAACCGGAAGTATCTGCGTCATCATGACATGACAGTCATGAGACTTCATCCCGCTGAAGATTTTTTTCATCGGGTCCAGCCATCTGCGTATCAGCCCCGCGTAGCCTAGGGGAAATTTGACTTCTAGTAGGCACTTGAAGAATTGTTCGAGCTCATCGGGATTTAGAGTGAAGCAGGAGGGGCGAGGAGTTTCGCGCTGCTTGGCCACCCTTTTGCGTTTGCGACCATCTGTTTCCTCCTCCTCGGTTTCCTGGTCAACACAGGCGAAATGAAGCTCTTTTCGATATCAAGGGCCATCAGGTCGTGTCTTGCTTTCGACCCGTCTTTGGTCCTCTCCGGCATGTTGAGCACGGTGCCAAGCAAGCTCTCGCACACGTTCTTCGTGATATGCATGACATCAAGGCTATGAGGCGTACCGAGGATCTTCCAGTACGGCAAGTCCCAAAACACGGACCTCCTTTTCCATACCCCCAAGAGCGGCCCGGGTTCCTTTTTCTTTCTCTTGTCTCCTTTCTTCCGCTTCTGGATCTTTATCTTACCCGCCGGAGGGCAGTCTTTCTAGTTTTTCAACAGAGTATCTATCTCTTCGCCGCTTCTCCTAGGTGGAGGTCCCTCGACCTCATCCTTCCCATTGAACAGGTCTCCACGCTTCCTCCACGGGTCATTCTTGGGAAGCCACATTCGATGCCTCATGTAGACGGTTTTTGAAGACCCGGGATCCTTACCCAGCTGTAAAAACGGCGTATTTTCCATGCACCTCACACATGCCTTGTGTCCGTGGCACACCTGGCACGCGATATATCCGTATCCAAGATAGTCCTGCACCATCGTCAACAGTGCGGCTTTCATACGGAAAGTTTCTTGTCCGTAGGCGTCCCAAGTTTCTGTCCCTTCCTCCTGCAGTGACTAGCTCCTCCTTCAATAGCTCCAGACATGTGTTGATATCGCTCCCCGGCTGCGTCG